>NC_091748.1:13740907-14976764 GCF_043380555.1 Nothobranchius furzeri
ACAAGCCCCGAGGAGCGTCTTGCCACATGTCAACAATGGGTCTGACTGAGGGCCTCCAGGAGAGAAGCCCAAGCAAGACTCGCCCCGAGGAGAGTCTTGCCACATGTCAACACTGGGTCTGACAGAGGGCATCCAGGAGAGAGGCCCAAGCAATACGCGCCCCGAGGAGCGTCTTGCCACATGTCAACAATGGGTCTGACTGAGGGCCTCCAGGAGAGAAGCCCAAGCAAGATGCGCCCCGAGGAGCATCTTGCCACATCTCAACACTGGGTCTGACTGAGCGCCTCCAGGAGAGAGGCCCGAGGAGCGTCTCTCCAGATGTCACCTCTGGGTCTGACTGAGCTCCTCCAGGAGAGAGGCGCAAGCAAGAAACGCCCGAGGAGCGTCTTGACACATGTCAACACTGGGTCTGACTGAGCGCCTCCAGGAGAGAGGCCCCAGCAAGACGCGCCCCGAGAAGCGTCTTGCCACATGTCAGCACTCGGTCTGACTGAGCGCCTCCAGGAGAGAGGCCCAAGCAAGAAGCGCCCCGAGGAGCGTCTTGCCACATGTCAACACTGGGTCTAATTGAGCGCCTCCAGGGGAGAGGCCCAAGCAAGACGCGCCCCGAGGAGCGTCTTGCCACTTGTCACTACTCGGTCTGACTGAGCGCCTCCAGGAGAGAGGTCCAAGCAACACGCGCCCCGAGGAGCGTCTTGCCACATGTCAACACTGGGTCTGACTGAGTGCCTCCATGAGAGAAGACCCAGCAAGACGCGCCCCGAGGAGCGTCTTGCCACATGTCAACAATGGGTCTGACTGAGGGCCTCCAGGAGAGAAGCCCAAGCAAGACGCGCCCCGAGGAGCGTCTTGCCACGTGTCAACACTGGGTCTGACTTAGCGTCTCCAGGAGAGAGGCCCAAGCAAGATGCGCCCCGAGGAGCGTCTTGCCACGTGTCACCACTGGGTCTGACTGAGGGCCCCCAGGAGAGAGGCCCAAGTAAGACGCGCCCCGAGGAGCGTCTTGCCACATGTCAACACTGGGTCTGACTGAGCACCTCCAGGAAAGAGGCCCAAGCAAGATGCGCCCCGAGGAGCATCTTGCCACATGTCAACACTGGGTCTGACTGAGCGCCTCCAGGAGAGAGGCCCGAGGAGCGTCTCTCCACATGTCACCTCTGGGTCTGACTGAGCTCCTCCAGGAGAGAGGCGCAAGCAAGAAACGCCCGAGGAGCGTCCTGACACATGTCAACACTGGGTCTGACTGAGCGCCTCCAGGAGAGAGGCCCCAGCAAGACGCGCCCCGAGGAGCGTCTTGCCACATGTCAGCACTCGGTCTGACTGAGCGCCTCCAGGAGAGAGGCCCAAGCAAGAAGCGCCCCGAGGAGCGTCTTGCCACATGTCAACACTGGGTCTAATTGAGCGCCTCCAGGGGAGAGGCCCAAGCAAGACGCGCCCCGAGGAGCGTCTTGCCACATGTCAACACTGGGTCTGACTGAGTGCCTCCATGAGAGAAGACCCAGCAAGACGCGCCCCGAGGAGCGTCTTGCCACATGTCAACAATGGGTCTGACTGAGGGCCTCCATGAGAGAAGCCCAAGCAAGACGCGCCCCGAGGAGCGTCTTGCCACGTGTCAACACTGGGTCTGACTTAGCGTCTCCAGGAGAGAGGCCCAAGCAAGATGCGCCCCGAGGAGCGTCTTGCCACGTGTCACCACTGGGTCTGACTGAGGGCCCCCAGGAGAGAGGCCCAAGTAAGACGCGCCCCGAGGAGCGTCTTGCCACATGTCAACACTGGGTCTGACTGAGGGCCTCCAGGAGAGAAGCCCCAGCAAGATGCGCCCCGAGGAGCGTCTTGCCACATGTCAACACTGGGTCTGACTGAGCACCTCCAGGAGAGAGGCCCAAGCAAGATGCGCCCCGAGGAGCGTCTTGCCACATGTCAGCACTCGGTCTGACTGAGCGCCTCCAGGAGAGAGGCCCAAGCAAGAAGCGCCCCGAGGAGCGTCTTGCCACATGTCAACACTGGGTCTAATTGAGCGCCTCCAGGGGAGAGGCCCAAGCAAGACGCGCCCCGAGGAGCGTCTTGCCACTTGTCACTACTCGGTCTGACTGAGCGCCTCCAGGAGAGAGGTCCAAGCAACACGCGCCCCGAGGAGCGTCTTGCCACATGTCAACACTGGGTCTGACTGAGTGCCTCCATGAGAGAAGACCCAGCAAGACGCGCCCCGAGGAGCGTCTTGCCACATGTCAACAATGGGTCTGACTGAGGGCCTCCAGGAGAGAAGCCCAAGCAAGACGCGCCCCGAGGAGCGTCTTGCCACGTGTCAAAACTGGGTCTGACTTAGCGTCTCCAGGAGAGAGGCCCAAGCAAGATGCGCCCCGAGGAGCGTCTTGCCACGTGTCACCACTGGGTCTGACTGAGGGCCCCCAGGAGAGAGGCCCAAGTAAGACGCGCCCCGAGGAGCGTCTTGCCACATGTCAACACTGGGTCTGACTGAGCACCTCCAGGAGAGAGGCCCAAGCAAGATGCGCCCCGAGGAGCATCTTGCCACATGTCAACACTGGGTCTGACTGAGCGCCTCCAGGAGAGAGGCCCGAGGAGCGTCTCTCCACATGTCACCTCTGGGTCTGACTGAGCTCCTCCAGGAGAGAGGCGCAAGCAAGAAACGCCCGAGGAGCGTCTTGACACATGTCAACACTGGGTCTGACTGAGCGCCTCCAGGAGAGAGGCCCCAGCAAGACGCGCCCCGAGGAGCGTCTTGCCACATGTCAGCACTCGGTCTGACTGAGCGCCTCCAGGAGAGAGGCCCAAGCAAGAAGCGCCCCGAGGAGCGTCTTGCCACATGTCAACACTGGGTCTAATTGAGCGCATCCAGGGGAGAGGCCCAAGCAAGACGCGCCCCGAGGAGCGTCTTGCCACTTGTCACTACTCGGTCTGACTGAGCGCCTCCAGGAGAGAGGTCCAAGCAACACGCGCCCCGAGGAGCGTCTTGCCACATGTCAACACTGGGTCTGACTGAGTGCCTCCATGAGAGAAGACCCAGCAAGACGCGCCCCGAGGAGCGTCTTGCCACATGTCAACAATGGGTCTGACTGAGGGCCTCCATGAGAGAAGCCCAAGCAAGACGCGCCCCGAGGAGCGTCTTGCCACGTGTCAACACTGGGTCTGACTTAGCGTCTCCAGGAGAGAGGCCCAAGCAAGATGCGCCCCGAGGAGCGTCTTGCCACGTGTCACCACTGGGTCTGACTGAGGGCCCCCAGGAGAGAGGCCCAAGTAAGACGCGCCCCGAGGAGCGTCTTGCCACATGTCAACACTGGGTCTGACTGAGGGCCTCCAGGAGAGAAGCCCCAGCAAGATGCGCCCCGAGGAGCGTCTTGCCACATGTCAACACTGGGTCTGACTGAGCACCTCCAGGAGAGAGGCCCAAGCAAGATGCGCCCCGAGGAGCGTCTTGCCACATGTCACTACTCGGTCTAACTGAGCGCCTCCAGGAGAGAGGTCCAAGCAAGACGCGCCCCGACGAGCGTCTTGCAAAATGTCACTACTCGGTCTGACTAAGCGCCTCCAGGAGGGAGGTCCAAGCAAGACGTGCCCCGAGGAGCGTCTTGCCACATGTCAACAAGGGGTTAAACTGAGGGCCTCCAGGAGAGAAGCCCAAGCAAGACACGCCCCGAGGAGCGTCTTGACACATGTCAACACTGGGTCGGACTGAGGGCCTCCATGAGAGAAGCCCAAGCAAGACGCGCCCCGAGGAGAGTCTTGCCACATGTCAACACTCGGTCTGACAGAGGGCATTCAGGAGAGAGGCCCAAACAATACGCGCCCTGAGGAGCGTCTTGCCACATGTCACCACTGGGTCTGAATGAGCGCCTCCAGGAGAGAGGCCCAACCAAGACGCGCCCCGAGGAGTGTCTTGCCACATGCCAACACTGGGTCTGACTGAGCGCCTCCAGGAGAGAGGCCCAAGCAAGACGCGCCCCGAGGAGCGTCTTGCCACGTGTCAACACTGGGTCTGTCTGAGCGCCTCCAGGAGAGAGGCCCAAGCAAGACGCACCCTGAGGAGCGTCTTTCCACGTGTCACCACTGGGTCTGAATGAGCGCCTCCAGGAGGGAGGCCCAAGCAAGACGCGCCCCGAGGAGCGTCTTGCCACATGTCAACACTGGGTCTGACTGAGCGCCTCCAGGAGAGAGACCCAAGCAAGACGCGCCCCGAGGAGCGTCTTGCCACATGTCAACAATGGGTCTTACTGAGGGCCTCCATGAGAGAAGCCCAAGCAAGACGCGCCCCGAGGAGTGTCTTGCCACATGTCAACACTGTGTCTGACTGAGCGCCTCCAGGAGAGAGGCCCAAGCAAGACGCGCCCCGAGGAGCGTCTTGCCTTATGTCAGCACTCGGTCTGACTGAGCGCCTCCAGGAGAGAGGCCCAAGCAAGATGCGCCCCGAGGAGCGTCTTGCCACATGTCACTACTCGGTCTAACTGAGCGCCTCCAGGAGAGAGGTCCAAGCAAGACGCGCCCCGACGAGCGTCTTGCAAAATGTCACTACTCGGTCTGACTGAGCGCCTCCAGGAGGGAGGTCCAAGCAAGACGTGCCCCGAGGAGCGTCTTGCCACATGTCAACAATGGGTCTGACTGAGGGCCTCCAGGAGAGAAGCCCAAGCAAGACACGCCCCGAGGAGCGTCTTGACACATGTCAACACTGGGTCGGACTGAGGGCCTCCATGAGAGAAGCCCAAGCAAGACGCGCCCCGAGGAGAGTCTTGCCACATGTCAACACTCGGTCTGACAGAGGGCATTCAGGAGAGAGCCCCAAGCAATACGCGCCCTGAGGAGCGTCTTGCCACATGTCACCACTGGGTCTGAATTAGCGCCTCCAGGAGAGAGGCCCAACCAAGACGCGCCCCGAGGAGTGTCTTGCCACATGCCAACACTGGGTCTGACTGAGCGCCTCCAGGAGAGAGGCCCAAGCAAGACGCGCCCCGAGGAGCGTCTTGCCACGTGTCAACACTGGGTCTGTCTGAGCGCCTCCAGGAGAGAGGCCCAAGCAAGACGCACCCTGAGGAGGGTCTTTCCACGTGTCACCACTGGGTCTGACTGAGCGCCTCCAGGAGGGAGGCCCAAGCAAGACGCGCCCCGAGGAGCGTCTTGCCACATGTCAACACTGGGTCTGACTGAGCGCCTCCAGGAGAGAGGCCCAAGCAAGACGCGCCCCGAGGAGCGTCTTGCCACATGTCAACAATGGGTCTGACTGAGGGCCTCCAGGAGAGAGGCCCAAGCAAGATGCGCCCGGAGGAGCGTCTTGCCACATGTCAACACTGGGTCTGACAGAGGACCTCCAGGAGAAAGGCCCAAGCAAGACGCGCCCCGAGGAGCGTCTTGCCACATGTCACCTCTGGATCTGACTGAGCGCCTCCAGGAGAGAGGCCCAAGCAAGACGCGCCCCGAGGAGCGTCTTGCCACATGTCAACAATGGGTCTGACTGAGGGCCTCCAGGAGAGAAGCCCAAGCAAGACGCGCCCCGAGGAGTGTCATGCCACATGTCACCACTGGGTCTGACTGAGCGCCTCCAGGAGAGAGGCCCAAGCAAGACGTGCCCCGAGGAGCGTCAGGCCACATGTCACTACTCAGTCTGACTGAGCGCATCCAGGAGAGAGGCCCAAGCAAGACGCGCCCCGAGGAGCGTCTTGCCACATAGCAGCACTGGGTCTGACTGAGCGCCTCCAGGAGAGAGGCCCCAGCAAGACGCGCCCCGAGGAGCGTCTTGCCTTATGTCAGCAATCGGTCTGACTGAGCCCCTCCAGGAGAGAGGCCCAAGCAAGACGCACCCCGAGCAGCGTCTTGCCACATGTCAACAATGGGTCTGACTGAGGGCCTCCAGGAGAGAAGCCCAAGCAAGACGCGCCCCGAGGAGCGTCTTGCCACATGTCAACAATGGGTCTGACTGAGGGCCTCCAGGAGAGAAGCCCAAGCAAGACACGCCCCGAGGAGCGTCTTGACACATGTCAACACTGGGTCGGACTGAGGGCCTCCATGAGAGAAGCCCAAGCAAGACGCGCCCCGAGGAGAGTCTTGCCACATGTCAACACTGGGTCGGACTGAGGGCCTCCATGAGAGAAGCCCAAGCAAGACGCGCCCCGAGGAGAGTCTTGCCACATGTCAACACTCGGTCTGACAGAGGGCATTCAGGAGAGAGGCCCAAGCAATACGCGCCCTGAGGAGCGTCTTGCCACATGTCACCACTGGGTCTGAATTAGCGCCTCCAGGAGAGAGGCCCAACCAAGACGCGCCCCGAGGAGTGTCTTGCCACATGCCAACACTGGGTCTGACTGAGCGCCTCCAGGAGAGAGGCCCAAGCAAGACGCGCCCCGAGGAGCGTCTTGCCACGTGTCAACACTGGGTCTGTCTGAGCGCCTCCAGGAGAGAGGCCCAAGCAAGACGCACCCTGAGGAGGCTCTTTCCACGTGTCACCACTGGGTCTGACTGAGCGCCTCCAGGAGGGAGGCCCAAGCAAGACGCGCCCCGAGGAGCGTCTTGCCACATGTCAACAATGGGTCTGACTGAGGGCCTCCAGGAGAGAGGCCCAAGCAAGATGCGCCCGGAGGAGCGTCTTGCCACATGTCAACACTGGGTCTGACAGAGGACCTCCAGGAGAAAGGCCCAAGCAAGACGCGCCCCGAGGAGCGTCTTTCCACATGTCACCTCTGGATCTGACTGAGCGCCTCCAGGAGAGAGGCCCAAGCAAGACGCGCCCCGAGGAGCGTCTTGCCACATGTCAACAATGGGTCTGACTGAGGGCCTCCAGGAGAGAAGCCCAAGCAAGACGCGCCCCGAGGAGCGTCTTGACACATGTCAACACTGGGTCTGACAGAGGGCCTCCACGAGAGAGGCCCAAGCAAGACGCGCCCCGAGGAGTGTCATGCCACATGTCACCACTGGGTCTGACTGAGCGCCTCCAGGAGAGAGGCCCAAGCAAGACGTGCCCCGAGGAGCGTCAGGCCACATGTCACTACTCAGTCTGACTGAGCGCATCCAGGAGAGAGGCCCAAGCAAGACGCGCCCCGAGGAGCGTCTTGCCACATAGCAGCACTGGGTCTGACTGAGCGCCTCCAGGAGAGAGGCCCCAGCAAGATGCGCCCCGAGGAGCGTCTTGCCTTATGTCAGCACTCGGTCTGACTGAGCGCCTCCAGGAGAGAGGCCCAAGCAAGACGCACCCCGAGCAGCGTCTTGCCACATGTCAACAATGGGTCTGACTGAGGGCCTCCAGGAGAGAAGCCCAAGCAAGACGCGCCCCGAGGAGTGTCTTGCCACATGTCAACACTGTGTCTGACTGAGCGCCTCCAGGAGAGAGGCCCAAGCAAGACGCGCCCCGAGGAGCGTCTTGCCTTATGTCAGCACTCGGTCTGACTGAGCGCCTCCAGGAGAGAGGCCCAAGCAAGACGCGCCCCGAGGAGCGTCTTGCCACATGTCACTACTCGGTCTAACTGAGCGCCTCCAGGAGAGAGGTCCAAGCAAGACGCGCCCCGACGAGCGTCTTGCAAAATGTCACTACTCGGTTCGACTGAGCGCCTCCAGGAGGGAGGTCCAAGCAAGACGTGCCCCGAGGAGCGTCTTGCCACATGTCAACAATGGGTCTGACTGAGGGCCTCCAGGAGAGAAGCCCAAGCAAGACACGCCCCGAGGAGCGTCTTGACACATGTCAACACTGGGTCGGACTGAGGGCCTCCATGAGAGAAGCCCAAGCAAGACGCGCCCCGAGGAGAGTCTTGCCACATGTCAACACTCGGTCTGACAGAGGGCATTCAGGAGAGAGGCCCAAGCAATACGCGCCCTGAGGAGCGTCTTGCCACATGTCACCACTGGGTCTGAATGAGCGCCTCCAGGAGAGAGGCCCAACCAAGACGCGCCCCGAGGAGTGTCTTGCCACATGCCAACACTGGGTCTGACTGAGCGCCTCCAGGAGAGAGGCCCAAGCAAGACGCGCCCCGAGGAGCGTCTTGCCACGTGTCAACACTGGGTCTGTCTGAGCGCCTCCAGGAGAGAGGCCCAAGCAAGACGCACCCTGAGGAGCGTCTTTCCACGTGTCACCACTGGGTCTGACTGAGCGCCTCCAGGAGGGAGGCCCAAGCAAGACGCGCCCCGAGGAGCGTCTTGCCACATGTCAACACTGGGTCTGACTGAGCGCCTCCAGGAGAGAGGCCCAAGCAAGACGCGCCCCGAGGAGCGTCTTGCCACATGTCAACAATGGGTCTGACTGAGCGCCTCCAGGAGAGAGGCCCAAGCAAGACGCGCCCCGAGGAGCGTCTTGCCACGTGTCAACACTGGGTCTGTCTGAGCGCCTCCAGGAGAGAGGCCCAAGCAAGACGCACCCTGAGGAGCGTCTTTCCACGTGTCACCACTGGGTCTGACTGAGCGCCTCCAGGAGGGAGGCCCAAGCAAGACGCGCCCCGAAGAGCGTCTTGCCACATGTCAACACTGGGTCTGACTGAGCACCTCCAGGAGAGAGGCCCAAGCAAGACGCGCCCCGAGGAGCGTCTTGCCACATGTCAACAATGGGTCTGACTGAGGGCCTCCAGGAGAGAGGCCCAAGCAAGATGCGCCCGGAGGAGCGTCTTGCCACATGTCAACACTGGGTCTGACAGAGGACCTCCAGGAGAAAGGCCCAAGCAAGACGCGCCCCGAGGAGCGTCTTGCCACATGTCACCTCTGGTTCTGACTGAGCGCCTCCAGGTGAGAGGCCCAAGCAAGACGCGCCCCGAGGAGCGTCTTGCCACATGTCAACAATGGGTCTGACTGAGGGCCTCCAGGAGAGAAGCCCAAGCAAGACGCGCCCCGAGGAGCGTCTTGACACATGTCAACACTGGGTCTGACAGAGGGCCTCCACGAGAGAGGCCCAAGCAAGACGCGCCCCGAGGAGTGTCATGCCACATGTCACCACTGGGTCTGACTGAGCGCCTCCAGGAGAGAGGCCCAAGCAAGACGTGCCCCGAGGAGCGTCAGGCCACATGTCACTACTCAGTCTGACTGAGCGCATCCAGGAGAGAGGCCCAAGCAAGACGCGCCCCGAGGAGCGTCTTGCCACATAGCAGCACTGGGTCTGACTGAGCGCCTCCAGGAGAGAGGCCCCAGCAAGACGCGCCCCGAGGAGCGTCTTGCCTTATGTCAGCACTCGGTCTGACTGAGCGCCTCCAGGAGAGAGGCCCAAGCAAGACGCACCCCGAGCAGCGTCTTGCCACATGTCAACAATGGGTCTGACTGAGGGCCTCCAGGAGAGAAGCCCAAGCAAGACGCGCCCCGAGGAGCGTCTTGACACATGTCAACACTGGGTCTGACAGAGGGCCTCCACGAGAGAGGCCCAAGCAAGACGCGCCCCGAGGAGTGTCATGCCACATGTCACCACTGGGTCTGACTGAGCGCCTCCAGGAGAGAGGCCCAAGCAAGACGTGCCCCGAGGAGCGTCAGGCCACATGTCACTACTCAGTCTGACTGAGCGCCTCCAGGAGAGAGGCCCAAGCAAGACGCGCCCCGAGGAGCGTCTTGCCACATGTCAGCACTGGGTCTGACTGAGCGCCTCCAGGAGAGAGGCCCCAGCAAGACGCGCCCCGAGGAGCGTCTTGCCTTATGTCAGCACTCGGTCTGACTGAGCGCCTCCAGGAGAGAGGCCCAAGCAAGACGCGCCCAGAGCAGCGTCTTGCCACATATCAACAATGGGTCTGACTGAGGTTCTCCAGGAGAGAGGCCCAACCAAGACGCGCCCCGAGGAGTGTCTTGCCACATGCCAACACTGGGTCTGACTGAGCGCCTCCAGGAGAGAGGCCCAAGCAAGACGCGCCCCGAGGAGCGTCTTGCCACGTGTCAACACTGGGTCTGTCTGAGCGCCTCCAGGAGAGAGGCCCAAGCAAGACGCACCCTGAGGAGCGTCTTTCCACGTGTCACCACTGGGTCTGACTGAGCGCCTCCAGGAGGGAGGCCCAAGCAAGACGCGCCCCGAGGAGCGTCTTGCCACATGTCAACACTGGGTCTGACTGAGCGCCTCCAGGAGAGAGGCCCAAGCAAGACGCGCCCCGAGGAGCGTCTTGCCACATGTCAACAATGGGTCTGACTGAGCGCCTCCAGGAGAGAGGCCCAAGCAAGACGCGCCCCGAGGAGCGTCTTGCCACGTGTCAACACTGGGTCTGTCTGAGCGCCTCCAGGAGAGAGGCCCAAGCAAGACGCACCCTGAGGAGCGTCTTTCCACGTGTCACCACTGGGTCTGACTGAGCGCCTCCAGGAGGGAGGCCCAAGCAAGACGCGCCCCGAAGAGCGTCTTGCCACATGTCAACACTGGGTCTGACTGAGCACCTCCAGGAGAGAGGCCCAAGCAAGACGCGCCCCGAGGAGCGTCTTGCCACATGTCAACAATGGGTCTGACTGAGGGCCTCCAGGAGAGAGGCCCAAGCAAGATGCGCCCGGAGGAGCGTCTTGCCACATGTCAACACTGGGTCTGACAGAGGACCTCCAGGAGAAAGGCCCAAGCAAGACGCGCCCCGAGGAGCGTCTTGCCACATGTCACCTCTGGTTCTGACTGAGCGCCTCCAGGTGAGAGGCCCAAGCAAGACGCGCCCCGAGGAGCGTCTTGCCACATGTCAACAATGGGTCTGACTGAGGGCCTCCAGGAGAGAAGCCCAAGCAAGACGCGCCCCGAGGAGCGTCTTGACACATGTCAACACTGGGTCTGACAGAGGGCCTCCACGAGAGAGGCCCAAGCAAGACGCGCCCCGAGGAGTGTCATGCCACATGTCACCACTGGGTCTGACTGAGCGCCTCCAGGAGAGAGGCCCAAGCAAGACGTGCCCCGAGGAGCGTCAGGCCACATGTCACTACTCAGTCTGACTGAGCGCATCCAGGAGAGAGGCCCAAGCAAGACGCGCCCCGAGGAGCGTCTTGCCACATAGCAGCACTGGGTCTGACTGAGCGCCTCCAGGAGAGAGGCCCCAGCAAGACGCGCCCCGAGGAGCGTCTTGCCTTATGTCAGCACTCGGTCTGACTGAGCGCCTCCAGGAGAGAGGCCCAAGCAAGACGCACCCCGAGCAGCGTCTTGCCACATGTCAACAATGGGTCTGACTGAGGGCCTCCAGGAGAGAAGCCCAAGCAAGACGCGCCCCGAGGAGCGTCTTGACACATGTCAACACTGGGTCTGACAGAGGGCCTCCACGAGAGAGGCCCAAGCAAGACGCGCCCCGAGGAGTTTCATGCCACATGTCACCACTGGGTCTGACTGAGCGCCTCCAGGAGAGAGGCCCAAGCAAGACGTGCCCCGAGGAGCGTCAGGCCACATGTCACTACTCAGTCTGACTGAGCGCCTCCAGGAGAGAGGCCCAAGCAAGACGCGCCCCGAGGAGCGTCTTGCCACATGTCAGCACTGGGTCTGACTGAGCGCCTCCAGGAGAGAGGCCCCAGCAAGACGCGCCCCGAGGAGCGTCTTGCCTTATGTCAGCACTCGGTCTGACTGAGCGCCTCCAGGAGAGAGGCCCAAGCAAGACGCGCCCAGAGCAGCGTCTTGCCACATATCAACAATGGGTCTGACTGAGGTTCTCCAGGAGAGAGGCCCAAGCAAGATGCGCCCGGAGGAGCGTCTTGCCACATGTCAACACTGGGTCTGACAGAGGGCCTCCAGGAGAGAGGCCCAAGCAAGACGCGCCGCGAGGAGCGTCTTGCCACGTGTCAACACTGGGTCTGTCTGAGCGCCTCCAGGAGAGAGGCCCAAGCAAGACGCACCCTGAGGAGCATCTTGCCACATGTCACCTCTGGTTTTGACTGAGCGCCTCCAGGAGAGAGGCCCAAGCAAGACGCGCCCCGAGGAGCGTCTTGCCACATGTCAACAATGGGTCTGACTGAGGGCCTCCAGGAGAGAAGCCCAAGCAAGACGCGCCCCGAGGAGCGTCTTGACACATGTCAACACTGGGTCTGACAGAGGGCCTCCACGAGAGAGGCCCAAGCAAGACGCGCCCCGAGGAGTGTCATGCCACATGTCACCACTGGGTCTGACTGAGCGCCTCCAGGAGAGAGGCCCAAGCAAGACGTGCCCCGAGGAGCGTCAGGCCACATGTCACTACTCAGTCTGACTGAGCGCATCCAGGAGAGAGGCCCAAGCAAGACGCGCCCCGAGGAGCGTCTTGCCACATAGCAGCACTGGGTCTGACTGAGCGCCTCCAGGAGAGAGGCCCCAGCAAGACGCGCCCCGAGGAGCGTCTTGCCTTATGTCAGCACTCGGTCTGACTGAGCGCCTCCAGGAGAGAGGCCCAAGCAAGACGCACCCCGAGCAGCGTCTTGCCACATGTCAAAAATGGGTCTGACTGAGGGCCTCCAGGAGAGAAGCCCAAGCAAGACGCGCCCCGAGGAGTGTCTTGCCACATGTCAACACTGTGTCTGACTGAGCGCCTCCAGGAGAGAGGCCCAAGCAAGACGCGCCCCGAGGAGCGTCTTGCCACATGTCAACAATGGGTCTGACTGAGGGCCTCCAGGAGAGAAGCCCAAGCAAGACGCGCCCCGAGGAGTGTCTTGCCACATGTCAGCACTCGGTCTGACTGAGCGCCTCCAGGAGAGAGGCCCAAGCAAGACGCGCCCCGAGGAGCGTCTTGCCACATGTCACTACTCGGTCTAACTGAGCGCCTCCAGGAGAGAGGTCCAAGCAAGACGCGCCCCGACGAGCGTCTTGCAAAATGTCACTACTCGGTCTGACTGAGCGCCTCCAGGAGGGAGGTCCAAGCAAGACGTGCCCCGAGGAGCGTCTTGCCACATGTCAACAATGGGTCTGACTGAGGGCCTCCAGGAGAGAAGCCCAAGCAAGACACGCCCCGAGGAGCGTCTTGACACATGTCAACACTGGGTCGGACTGAGGGCCTCCATGAGAGAAGCCCAAGCAAGACGCGCCCCGAGGAGCGTCTTGACACATGTCAACACTGGGTCTGACAGAGGGCCTCCACGAGAGAGGCCCAAGCAAGACGCGCCCCGAGGAGTGTCATGCCACATGTCACCACTGGGTCTGACTGAGCGCCTCCAGGAGAGAGGCCCAAGCAAGACGTGCCCCGAGGAGCGTCAGGCCACATGTCACTACTCAGTCTGACTGAGCGCATCCAGGAGAGAGGCCCAAGCAAGACGCGCCCCGAGGAGCGTCTTGCCACATAGCAGCACTGGGTCTGACTGAGCTTCTCCAGGAGAGAGGCCCCAGCAAGACGCGCCCCGAGGAGCGTCTTGCCTTATGTCAGCACTCGGTCTGACTGAGCGCCTCCAGGAGAGAGGCCCAAGCAAGACGCACCCCGAGCAGCGTCTTGCCACATGTCAACAATGGGTCTGACTGAGGGCCTCCAGGAGAGAAGCCCAAGCAAGACGCGCCCCGAGGAGCGTCTTGACACATGTCAACACTGGGTCTGACAGAGGGCCTCCACGAGAGAGGCCCAAGCAAGACGCGCCCCGAGGAGTGTCATGCCACATGTCACCACTGGGTCTGACTGAGCGCCTCCAGGAGAGAGGCCCAAGCAAGACGTGCCCCGAGGAGCGTCAGGCCACATGTCACTACTCAGTCTGACTGAGCGCCTCCAGGAGAGAGGCCCAAGCAAGACGCGCCCCGAGGAGCGTCTTGCCACATGTCAGCACTGGGTCTGACTGAGCGCCTCCAGGAGAGAGGCCCCAGCAAGACGCGCCCTGAGGAGCGTCTTGCCTTATGTCAGCACTCGGTCTGACTGAGCGCCTCCAGGAGAGAGGCCCAAGCAAGACGCGCCCAGAGCAGCGTCTTGCCACATATCAACAATGGGTCTGACTGAGGTTCTCCAGGAGAGAGGCCCAAGCAAGATGCGCCCGGAGGAGCGTCTTGCCACATGTCAACACTGGGTCTGACAGAGGGCCTCCAGGAGAGAGGCCCAAGCAAGACGCGCCGCGAGGAGCGTCTTGCCACGTGTCAACACTGGGTCTGTCTGAGCGCCTCCAGGAGAGAGGCCCAAGCAAGACGCACCCTGAGGAGCGTCTTTCCACGTGTCACCACTGGGTCTGACTGAGCGCCTCCAGGAGAGAGGCCCAAGCAAGACGCGCCCCGAGGAGCGTCTTGCCACATGTCAACACTGGGTCTGACTGAGCGCCTCCAGGAGAGAGGCCCAAGCAAGACGCGCCCCGAGGAGCGTCTTGCCACATGTCAACAATGGGTCTGACTGAGGGCCTCCAGGAGAGAGGCCCAAGCAAGATGCGCCCGGAGGAGCGTCTTGCCACATGTCAACACTGGGTCTGACAGAGGGCCTCCAGGAGAAAGGCCCAAGCAAGACGCGCCCGGAGGAGCGTCTTGTCACATGTCAACACTGGGTCTGTCTGAGCGCCTGCAGGAGAGAAGCCCAAGCAAGACGCGCCCCGAGGAGCGTCTTGCCACATGTCAACAATGGGTCTGACTGAGGGCCTCCAGGAGAGAAGCCCAAGCAAGACGCGCCCCGAGGAGCGTCTTGACACATGTCACTACTGGGTCTGACAGAGGGCCTCCACGAGAGAGGCCCAAGCAAGACGCGCCCCGAGGAGTGTCATGCCACATGTCACCACTGGGTCTGACTGAGCGCCTCCAGGAGAGAGGCCCAAGCAAGACGTGCCCCGAGGAGCGTCAGGCCACATGTCACTACTCAGTCTGACTGAGCGCCTCCAGGAGAGAGGCCCAAGCAAGACGCGCCCCGAGGAGCGTCTTGCCACATGTCAACACTGGGTCTGACATAGGGCCACCAGGAGAGAGGCCCAAGCAAGACGCGCCCCGAGGAGCGTCTTGCCACATGTCACCTCTGGTTCTGACTGAGCGCCTCCAGGAGAGAGGCCCAAGCAAGACACGCCCCGAGGAGCGTCTTGTCACATGTCAACACTGGGTCTTTCCGAGCGCCTCCAGGAGAGAAGCCCAAGCAAGACGCGCCCCGAGGAGCGTCTTGCCACATGTCAGCACTCGGTCTGACTGAGTGCCTCCAGGAGAGAGGCCCAAGCAAGACGCGCCCCGAGGAGCATCTTGCCACATGTCAACAATGGGTCTGACAGAGGGCCTCCAGGAGAGAGGCCGAAGCAAGACACGCCCCGAGGAGTGTCTTGCCACATGTCACCACTTGGTCTGACTGAGGGCCTCCAGGAGAGAAGCCCAAGCAACACACGCCCCGAGGAGCGTCTTGCCACATGTCAACAATGGGTCTGACTGAGGGCCTCCAGGAGAGAAGCCCAAGCAATCCGCGCCCCGAGGAGCGTCTTGACACATGTCAACACTGGGTCTGACAGAGGGCCTCCAGGAGAGAGGCCCAAGCAAGACGCGCCCCGAGGAGTGTCTTGCCACATGTCACCACTTGGTCTGACTGAGCGCCTCCAGGAGAGAGGCCCAAGCAACACGCGCCCCGAGGAGCGTCTGGCCACATGTCACTACTCAGTCTGACTGAGCGCCTCCAGGAGAGAGGCCCAAGCAAGACGCGCCCCGAGGAGTGTCTTGCCACATGTCAACAATGGGTCTTACTGAGGGCCTCCAGGAGAGAAGCCCAAGCAAGACGCGCCCCGAGGAGCTTCTTGCCACATGTCAGCACTCGGTCTGACTGAGCGCCTCCAGGAGAGAGGCCAAAGCAAGACGCGCCCCGAGGAGCGTCTTGACACATGTCAACACTGGGTGTGACAGATGGCCTCCATGAGAGAGGCCCAAGCAAGACGCGCCCCGAGGAGTGTCTTGCCACATGTCACCACTTGGTCTGACTGAGCGCCTCCAGGAGAGAGGCCCAAGCAACACGCGCCCCGAGGAGCGTCAGGCCACATGTCACTACTCAGTCTGACTGAGCGCCTCCAGGAGAGAGGCCCAAGCAAGACGCGCCCCGAGGAGCGTCTTGCCACATGTCAACAATGGTTCTTACTGAGGGCCTCCGGGAGAGAAGCCCAAGCAAGACGCGCCCCGAGGAGCTTCTTGCCACATGTCAGCACTCGGTCTGACTGAGTGCCTCCAGGAGAGAGGCCAAAGCAAGACGCCCCCCGAGGAGCGTCTTGCCACTTGTCACTACTCGGTCTGATTGAGCGCCTCAGGGAGAGAGGACCATGCAAGACGCGCCCCGAGGAGCGTCTTGCCACATGTCACCACTGGGTCTGACTGAGTGCCTCCATGAGAGAAGCCCCAGCAAGACGCGCCCCGAGGAGCGTCTTGCCACATGTCACTACTCGGTCTGTTTGAGCGCCTCCAGGAGAGAGGCCCAAGCAAGACGTGCCCCGAGGAGCGTCTTGCCACATGTCAACAATGGGTCTGACTGCGGGCCTCCAGGAGAGAAGCCCAAGCAAGACGCGCCCCGAGGAGCGTCTTGCCACATGTCAACACTGGGTCTGACTGAGCGCCTCCAGGAGAGAGGCCCATGCAAGATGCGCCCGGAGGAGCTTCTTGCCACATGTCAACACTGGGTCTGACAGAGGGCCTCCAGGAGAGAGGCCCAAGCAAGACGCGCCCCGAGGTGCATCTTGCCACCTGTCACCTCTGGTTCTGACTGAGCTCCTCCAGGAGAGAGGCCCAAGCAAGACGCGCCCCGAGGAGCGTCTTGCCTTATGTCAGCACTCGGTCTGACTGAGCGCCTCCAGGAGAGAGGCCCAAGCAAGACGCGCCCCGAGGAGCGTCTTGCAAAATGTCACTACTCGGTCTGACTGAGCGCCTCCAGGAGGGAGTCCAAGCAAGACGCGCCCCGAGGTGCGTCTTGCCACATGTCAACACTGGGTCTGACAGAGGGCCTCCAGGAGAGAAGCCCAAGCAAGACGCGCCCCGAGGAGTGTCTTGCCACATGTCACCACTTGGTCTGACTGAGCGCCTCCAGGAGAGAGGCCCAAGCAACACGCGCCCCGAGGAGCGTCTGGCCACATGTCACTACTCAGTCTGACTGAGCGCCTCCAGGAGAGAGGCCCAAGCAAGACGCGCCCCGAGGAGCGTCTTGCCACATGTCAACACTGGGTCTGACTGAGCGCCTCCAGGAGAGAGGCCCAAGCAAGACGCGCCCCGAGGAGCGTCTTGCCACATGTCAACACTGGGTCTGACTGAGCGCCTCCAGGAGAGAGGCCCAAACAAGACGCGCCCCGAGGAGCGTCTTGCCACATGTAAACAATGGGTCTGACTGAGGGCCTCCAGGAGAGAGGCCCAAGCAAGATGCGCCCGGAGGAGCGTCTTGCCACATGTCAACACTGGGTCTGACAGAGGGCCTCCAGGAGAAAGGCCCAAGCAAGACGCGCCCCGAGGAGCGTCTTGTCACATGTCAACACTGGGTCTGTCTGAGCGCCTGCAGGAGAGAAGCCCAAGCAAGACGCGCCCCGAGGAGCGTCTTGCAACATGTCAACAATGGGTCTGACTGAGGGCCTCCAGGAGAGAAGCCCAAGCAAGACGCGCCCCGAGGAGCGTCTTGACACATGTCACTACTGGGTCTGACAGAGGGCCTCCACGAGAGAGGCCCAAGCAAGACGCGCCCCGAGGAGTGTCAAGCCACATGTCAACAATGGGTCTGACTGAGGGCCTCCAGGAGAGAAGCCCAAGCAAGACACGCCCCGAGGAGCGTCTTGACACATGTCAACACTGGGTCGGACTGAGGGCCTCCATGAGAGAAGCCCAAGCAAGACGCGCCCCTAGGAGAGTCTTGCCACATGTCAACACTCGGTCTGACAGAGGGCATTCAGGAGAGAGGCCCAAGCAATACGCGCCCTGAGGAGCGTCTTGCCACATGTCACCACTGGGTCTGAATTAGCGCCTCCAGGAGAGAGGCCCAACCAAGACGCGCCCCGAGGAGTGTCTTGCCACATGCCAACACTGGGTCTGACTGAGCGCCTCCAGGAGAGAGGCCCAAGCAAGACGCGCCCCGAGGAGCGTCTTGCCACGTGTCAACACTGGGTCTGTCTGAGCGCCTCCAGGAGAGAGGCCCAAGCAAGACGCACCCTGAGGAGCGTCTTTCCACGTGTCACCACTGGGTCTGACTGAGCGCCTCCAGGAGGGAGGCCCAAGCAAGACGCGCCCCGAGGAGCGTCCTGCCACATGTCAACACTGGGTCTGACTGAGCGCCTCCAGGAGAGAGGCCCAAGCAAGACGCGCCCCGAGGAGCGTCTTGCCACATGTCAACAATGGGTCTGACTGAGCGCCTCCAGGAGAGAGGCCCAAGCAAGACGCGCCCCGAGGAGTGTCTTGCCACGTGTCAACACTGGGTCTGTCTGAGCGCCTCCAGGAGAGAGGTCCAAGCAAGACGCACTCTGAGGAGCGTCTTTCCACGTGTCACCACTGGGTCTGACTGAGCGCCTCCAGGAGGGAGGCCCAAGCAAGACGCGCCCCGAGGAGCGTCTTGCCACATGTCAACACTGGGTCTGACTGAGCGCCTCCAGGAGAGAGGCCCAAGCAAGACGCGCCCCGAGGAGCGTCTTGCCACATGTCAACAATGGGTCTGACTGAGGGCCTCCAGGAGAGAGGCCCAAGCAAGATGCGCCCGGAGGAGCGTCTTGCCACATGTCAACACTGGGTCTGACAGAGGACCTCCAGGAGAAAGGCCCAAGCAAGACGCGCCCCGAGGAGCATCTTGCCACATGTCACCTCTGGTTCTGACTGAGCGCCTCCAGGAGAGAGGCCCAAGCAAGACGCGCCCCGAGGAGCGTCTTGCCACATGTCAACAATGGGTCTGACTGAGGGCCTCCAGGAGAGAAGCCCAAGCAAGACGCGCCCCGAGGAGCGTCTTGACACATGTCAACACTGGGTCTGACAGAGGACCTCCACGAGAGAGGCCCAAGCAAGACGCGCCCCGAGGAGTGTCATGCCACATGTCACCACTGGGTCTGACTGAGCGCCTCCAGGAGAGAGGCCCAAGCAAGACGTGCCCCGAGGAGCGTCAGGCCACATGTCACTACTCAGTCTGACTGAGCGCATCCAGGAGAGAGGCCCAAGCAAGACGCGCCCCGAGGAGCGTCTTGCCACATAGCAGCACTGGGTCTGACTGAGCGCCTCCAGGAGAGAGGCCCCAGCAAGACGCGCCCCGAGGAGCGTCTTGCCTTATGTCAGCACTCGGTCTGACTGAGCGCCTCCAGGAGAGAGGCCCAAGCAAGACGCACCCCGAGCAGCGTCTTGCCACATGTCAACAATGGGTCTGACTGAGGGCCTCCAGGAGAGAAGCCCAAGCAAGACGCGCCTCGAGGAGTGTCTTGCCACATGTCAACACTGTGTCTGACTGAGCGCCTCCAGGAGAGAGGCCCAAGCAAGACGCGCCCCGAGGAGCGTCTTGCCTTATGTCAGCACTCGGTCTGACTGAGCGCCTCCAGGAGAGAGGCCCAAGCAAGACGCGCCCCGAGGAGCGTCTTGCCACATGTCACTACTCGGTCTAACTGAGCGCCTCCAGGAGAGAGGTCCAAGCAAGACGCGCCCCGACGAGCGTCTTGCAAAATGTCACTACTCGGTCTGACTGAGCGCCTCCAGGAGGGAGGTCCAAGCAAGACGTGCCCCGAGGAGCGTCTTGCCACATGTCAACAATGGGTCTGACTGAGGGCCTCCAGGAGAGAAGCCCAAGCAAGACACGCCCCGAGGAGCATCTTGACACATGTCAACACTGGGTCGGACTGAGGGCCTCCATGAGAGAAGCCCAAGCAAGACGCGCCCTGAGGAGAGTCTTGCCACATGTCAACACTCGGTCTGACAGAGGGCATTCAGGAGAGAGGCCCAAGCAATACGCGCCCTGAGGAGCGTCTTGCCACATGTCACCACTGGGTCTGAATGAGCGCCTCCAGGAGAGAGGCCCAACCAAGACGCGCCCCGAGGAGTGTCTTGCCACATGCCAACACTGGGTCTGACTGAGCGCCTCCAGGAGAGAGGCCCAAGCAAGACGCGCCCCGAGGAGCGTCTTGCCACGTGTCAACACTGGGTCTGTCTGAGCGCCTCCAGGAGAGAGGCCCAAGCAAGACGCACCCTGAGGAGCGTCTTTCCACGTGTCACCACTGGGTCTGACTGAGCGCCTCCAGGAGGGAGGCCCAAGCAAGACGCGCCCCGAGGAGCGTCTTGCCACATGTCAACACTGGGTCTGACTGAGCGCCTCCAGGAGAGAGGCCCAAGCAAGACGCGCCCCGAGGAGCGTCTTGCCAATTGTCAACAATGGGTCTGACTGAGCGCCTCCAGGAGAGAGGCCCAAGCAAGACGCGCCCCGAGGAGCGTCTTGCCACGTGTCAACACTGGGTCTGTCTGAGCGCCTCCAGGAGAGAGGCCCAAGCAAGACGCACCCTGAGGAGCGTCTTTCCACGTGTCACCACTGGGTCTGACTGAGCGCCTCCAGGAGGGAGGCCCAAGCAAGACGCGCCCCGCGGAGCGTCTTGCCACATGTCAACACTGGGTCTGACTGAGCGCCTCCAGGAGAGAGGCCCAAGCAAGACGCGCCCCGAGGAGCGTCTTGCCACATGTCAACAATGGGTCTGACTGAGGGCCTCCAGGAGATAGGCCCAAGCAAGATGCGCCCGGAGGAGCGTCTTGCCACATGTCAACACTGGGTCTGACAGAGGACCTCCAAGAGAAAGGCCCAAGCAAGACGCGCCCCGAGGAGCGTCTTGCCACATGTCACCTCTGGTTCTGACTGAGCGCCTCCAGGAGAGAGGCCCAAGCAAGACGCGCCCCGAGGAGCGTCTTGCCACATGTCAACAATGGGTCTGACTGAGGGCCTCCAGGAGAGAAGCCCAAGCAAGACGCGCCCCGAGGAGCGTCTTGACACATGTCAACACTGGGTCTGACAGAGGGCCTCCACGAGAGAGGCCCAAGCAAGACGCGCCCCGAGGAGTGTCATGCCACATGTCACCACTGGGTCTGACTGAGCGCCTCCAGGAGAGAGGCCCAAGCAAGACGTGCCCCGAGGAGCGTCAGGCCACATGTCACTACTCAGTCTGACTGAGCGCATCCAGGAGAGAGGCCCAAGCAAGACGCGCCCCGAGGAGCGTCTTGCCACATAGCAGCACTGGGTCTGACTGAGCGCCTCCAGGAGAGAGGCCCCAGCAAGACGCGCCCCGAGGAGCGTCTTGCCTTATGTCAGCACTCGGTCTGACTGAGCGCCTCCAGGAGAGAGGCCCAAGCAAGACGCACCCCGAGCAGCGTCTTGCCACATGTCAACAATGGGTCTGACTGAGGGCCTCCAGGAGAGAAGCCCAAGCAAGACGCGCCCCGAGGAGCGTCTTGACACATGTCAACACTGGGTCTGACAGAGGGCCTCCACGAGAGAGGCCCAAGCAAGACGCGCCCCGAGGAGGGTCATGCCACATGTCACCACTGGGTCTGACTGAGCGCCTCCAGGAGAGAGGCCCAAGCAAGACGTGCCCCGAGGAGCGTCAGGCCACATGTCACTACTCAGTCTGACTGAGCGCCTCCAGGAGAGAGGCCCAAGCAAGACGCGCCCCGAGGAGCGTCTTGCCACATGTCAGCACTGGGTCTGACTGAGCGCCTCCAGGAGAGAGGCCCCAGCAAGACGCGCCCCGAGGAGCGCCTTGCCTTATGTCAGCACTCGGTCTGACTGAGCGCCTCCAGGAGAGAGGCCCAAGCAAGACGCGCCCAGAGCAGCGTCTTGCCACATATCAACAATGGGTCTGACTGAGGTTCTCCAGGAGAGAGGCCCAAGCAAGATGCGCCCGGAGGAGCGTCTTGCCACATGTCAACACTGGGTCTGACAGAGGGCCTCCAGGAGAGAGGCCCAAGCAAGACGCGCCGCGAGGAGCGTCTTGCCACGTGTCAACACTGGGTCTGTCTGAGCGCCTCCAGGAGAGAGGCCCAAGCAAGACGCACCCTGAGGAGCGTCTTTCCACGTGTCACCACTGGGTCTGACTGAGCGCCTCCAGGAGAGAGGCCCAAGCAAGACGCGCCCCGAGGAGCGTCTTGCCACATGTCAACACTGGGTCTGACTGAGCGCCTCCAGGAGAGAGGCCCAAGCAAGACGCGCCCCGAGGAGCGTCTTGCCACATGTCAACAATGGGTCTGACTGAGGGCCTCCAGGAGAGAGGCCCAAGCAAGATGCGCCCGGAGGAGCGTCTTGCCACATGTGAACACTGGGTCTGACAGAGGGCCTCCAGGAGAAAGGCCCAAGCAAGACGCGCCCCGAGGAGCGTCTTGTCACATGTCAACACTGGGTCTGTCTGAGCGCCTGCAGGAGAGAAGCCCAAGCAAGACGCGCCCCGAGGAGCGTCTTGCCACATGTCAACAATGGGTCTGACTGAGGGCCTCCAGGAGAGAAGCCCAAGCAAGACGCGCCCCGAGGAGCGTCTTGACACATGTCACTACTGGGTCTGACAGAGGGCCTCCACGAGAGAGGCCCAAGCAAGACGCGCCCCGAGGAGTGTCATGCCACATGTCACCACTGGGTCTGACTGAGCTCCTCCAGGAGAGAGGCCCAAGCAAGACGTGCCCCGAGGAGCGTCAGGCCACATGTCACTACTCAGTCTGACTGAGCGCCTCCAGGAGAGAGGCCCAAGCAAGACGCGCCCCGAGGAGCGTCTTGCCACATGTCAACACTGGGTCTGACAGAGGGCCTCCAGGAGAGAGGCCCAAGCAAGACGCGCCCCGAGGAGCGTCTTGCCACATGTCACCTCTGGTTCTGACTGAGCGCCTCCAGGAGAGAGGCCCAAGCAAGACACGCCCCGAGGAGCGTCTTGTCACATGTGAACACTGGGTCTTTCCGAGCGCCTCCAGGAGAGAAGCCCAAGCAAGACGCGCCCCGAGGAGCGTCTTGCCACATGTCAGCACTCGGTCTGACTGAGTGCCTCCAGGAGAGAGGCCCAAGCAAGACGCGCCCCGAGGAGCATCTTGCCACATGTCAACAATGGGTCTGACAGAGGGCCTCCAGGAGAGAGGCCGAAGCAAGACGCGCCCCGAGGAGTGTCTTGCCACATGTCACCACTTGGTCTGACTGAGGGCCTCCAGGAGAGAAGCCCAAGCAATACGCGCCCCGAGGAGCGTCTTGCCACATGTCAACAATGGGTCTGACTGAGGGCCTCCAGGAGAGAAGCCCAAGCAAGACGCGCCCCGAGGAGCGTCTTGACACATTTCAACACTGGGTCTGACTGAGCGCCTCCAGGAGAGAGGCCAAAGCAAGACGCGCCCCGAGGAGCGTCTTGACACATGTCAACACTGGGTCTGACAGAGGGCCTCCATGAGAGAGGCCCAAGCAAGACGCGCCCCGAGGAGTGTCTTGCCACATGTCACCACTTGGTCTGACTGAGCGCCTCCAGGAGAGAGGCCCAAGCAACACGCGCCCCGAGGAGCGTCAGGCCACATGTCACTACTCAGTCTGACTGAGCGCCTCCAGGAGAGAGGCCCAAGCAAGACGCGCCCCGAGGAGCGTCTTGCCACATGTCAACAATGGTTCTTACTGAGGGCCTCCGGGAGAGAAGCCCAAGCAAGACGCGCCCCGAGGAGCTTCTTGCCACATGTCAGCACTCGGTCTGACTGAGCGCCTCCAGGAGAGAGGCCAAAGCAAGACTCCCCCCGAGGAGCGTCTTGCCACTTGTCACTACTCGGTCTGATTGAGCGCCTCAGGGAGAGAGGACCATGCAAGACGCGCCCCGAGGAGCGTCTTGCCACATGTCAACACTGGGTCTGACTGAGTGCCTCCATGAGAGAAGCCCCAGCAAGACGCGCCCCGAGGAGCGTCTTGCCACATGTCACTACTCGGTCTGTTTGAGCGCCTCCAGGAGAGAGGCCCAAGCAAGACGTGCCCCGAGGAGCGTCTTGCCACATGTCAACAATGGGTCTGACTGCGGGCCTCCAGGAGAGAAGCCCAAGCAAGACGCGCCCCGAGGAGCGTCTTGCCACATGTCAACACTGGGTCTGACTGAGCGCCTCCAGGAGAGAGGCCCAAGCAAGATGCGCCCGGAGGAGCTTCTTGCCACATGTCAACACTGGGTCTGACAGAGGGCCTCCAGGAGAGAGGCCCAAGCAAGACGCGCCCCGAGGTGCATCTTGCCACCTGTCACCTCTGGTTCTGACTGAGCTCCTCCAGGAGAGAGGCCCAAGCAAGACGCGCCCCGAGGAGCGTCTTGCCTTATGTCAGCACTCGGTCTGACTGAGCGCCTCCAGGAGAGAGGCCCAAGCAAGACGCGCCCCGAGGAGCGTCTTGCCATATGTCACTACTCGGTCTAACTGAGCGCCTCCAGGAGAGAGGTCCAAGCAAGACGCGCCCCGAGGAGCGTCTTGCAAAATGTCACTATTCGGTCTGACTGAGCGCCTCCAGGAGGGAGTCCAAGCAAGACGCGCCCCGAGGTGCGTCTTGCCACATGTCAACACTGGGTCTGACAGAGGGCCTCCAGGAGAGAAGCCCAAGCAAGACGCGCCCCGAGGAGTGTCTTGCCACATGTCACCACTTGGTCTGACTGAGCGCCTCAGGGAGAGAGGCCCAAGCAACACGCGCCCCGAGGAGCGTCTGGCCAATTGTCACTACTCAGTCTGACTGAGCGCCTCCAGGAGAGAGGCCCAAGCAAGACGCGCCCCGAGGAGTGTCTTGCCACATGTCAACAATGGGTCTTACTGAGGGCCTCCAGGAGAGAAGCCCAAGCAAGACGCGCCCCGAGGAGCTTCTTGCCACATGTCAGCACTCGGTCTGATTGAGCGCCTCACGGAGAGAGGACCATGCAAGACGCGCCCCGAGGAGCGTCTTGCCACATGTCAACACTGGGTCTGACTGAGTGCCTCCATGAGAGAAGCCCCAGCAAGACGCGCCCCGAGGAGCGTCTTGCCACATGTCACTACTCGGTCTGTTTGAGCGCCTCCAGGAGAGAGGCCCAAGCAAGACGTGCCCCGAGGAGCGTCTTGCCACATGTCAACAATGGGTCTGACTGAGGGCCTCCAGGAGAGAAGCCCAAGCAAGACGCGCCCCGAGGAGCGTCTTGCCACATGTCAACACTGGGTCTGTCTGAGCGCCTCCAGGAGAGAGGCCCAAGCAAGATGCGCCCGGAGGAGCTTCTTGCCACATGTCAACACTGGGTCTGACAGAGGGCCTCCAGGAGAGAGGCCCAAGCAAGACGCGCCCCGAGGTGCGTCTTGCCACCTGTCACCTCTGGTTCTGACTGAGCGCCTCCAGGAGAGAGGCCCAAGCAAGACGCGCCCCGAGGAGCGTCTTGTCACATTTCAACACTGGGTCTGTCTGAGCGCCTCCAGGAGAGAAGCCCAAGCAAGACGCGCCCTGAGGAGCGTCTTGCCACATGTCAACAATGGGTCTGACTGAGGGCCTCCAGGAGAGAAGCCCAAGCAAGACGCGCCCCGAGGAGCGTCTTGACACATGTCAACACTGGGTCTGACAGAGGGCCTCCACGAGAGAGGCCCAAGCAAGACGCGCCCCGAGGAGTGTCATGCCACATGTCACCACTGGGTCTGACTGAGCGCCTCCAGGAGAGAGGCCCAAGCAAGACGTGCCCCGAGGAGCGTCAGGCCACATGTCACAACTCAGTCTGACTGAGCGCCTCCAGGAGAGAGGCCCAGCAAGACGCGCCCCGAGGAGCGTCTTGCAAAATGTCACTACTCGGTCTGACTGAGCGCCTCCAGGAGGGAGGTCCAAGCAAGACGCGCCCCGAGGTGCGTCTTGCCACATGTCACTACTCGGTCTGACTGAGCGCCTCCAGGAGAGAGGCCCAAGCAAGACGTGCCCCGAGGAGCGTCTTGCCACATGTCAACAATGGGTCTGACTGAGGGCCTCCAGGAGAGAAGCCCAAGCAAGACACGCCCCGAGGAGCGTCTTGACACATGTCAACACTGGGTCGGACTGAGGGCCTCCATGAGAGAAGCCCAAGCAAGACGCGCCCCGAGGAGTGTCTTGCCACATGTCACCACTTGGTCTGACTGAGGGCCTCCAGGAGAGAAGCCCAAGCAAGACGTGCCCCGAGGAGCGTCTTGCCACATGTCAACAATGGGTCTGACTGAGGGTCTCCAGGAGAGAAGCCCAAGCAAGACGCGCCCCGAGGAGCGTCTTGCCACATGTCAACACTGGGTCTGAATGAGCGCCTCCAGGAGAGAGGCCCAAGCAAGATGCGCCCGGAGGAGCTTCTTGCCACATGTCAACACTGGGTCTGACAGAGGGCCTCCAGGAGAGAGGCCCAAGCAAGACGCGCCCCGAGGTGCATCTTGCCACCTGTCACCTCTGGTTCTGACTGAGCGCCTCCAGGAGAGAGGCCCAAGCAAGACGCGCCCCGAGGAGCGTCTTGTCACATGTCAACACTGGGTCTGTCTGAGCGCCTCCAGGAGAGAAGCCCAAGCAAGACGCGCCCCGAGGAGCGTCTTGACACATGTCAACACTGGGTCTGACAGAGGGCCTCCACGAGAGAGGCCCAAGCAAGACGCGCCCCGAGGAGTGTCATGCCACATGTCACCACTGGGTCTGACTGAGCGCCTCCAGGAGAGAGGCCCAAGCAAGACGTGCCCCGAGGAGCGTCAGGCCACATGTCACTACTCAGTCTGACTGAGCGCCTCCAGGAGAGAGGCCCAAGCAAGACGCGCCCCGAGGAGCGTCTTGCCACATGTCAGCACTGGGTCTGACTGAGCGCCTCCAGGAGAGAGGCCCAGCAAGACGCGCCCCGAGGAGCGTCTTGACACATGTCAACACTGGGTCGGACTGAGGGCCTCCATGAGAGAAGCCCAAGCAAGACGCGCCCCGAGGAGAGTCTTGCCAAATGTCAACACTCGGTCTGACAGAGGGCATTCAGGAGAGAGGCCCAAGCAATACGCGCCCCGAGGAGCGTCTTGCCACATGTCACCACTGGGTCTGAATGAGCGCCTCCAGGAGAGAGGCCAGACCAAGATGCGCCCCAAGGAGTGTCTTGCCACTTGCCAACACTGGGTCTGACTGAGCACCTCCTGGAGAGAGGCCCAAGCAAGACGCGCCACGAGGAGCGTCTTGCCACGTGTCAACACTGGGTCTGACTGAGCGCCTCCAGGAGAGAGGCCCAAGCAAGACGCACCCTGATGAGCGTCTTTCCACGTGTCACCACTGGGCCTGACTGAGCGCCTCCAGGAGAGAGGCCCAAGCAAGACGCGCCCCGAGGAGCGCCTTGCCACATGTCAACACTGGGTCTGACTGAGCGCCTCCAGGAGAGAGGCCCAAGCAAGACGCGCCCCGAGGAGCGTCTTGCCACATGTCAACAATGGGTCTGACTGAGGGCCTCCAGGAGAGAGGCCCAAGCAAGATGCGCCCGGAGGAGCATCTTGCCACATGTCAACACTGGGTCTGACAGAGGTCCTCCAGGAGAAAGGCCCAAGCAAGACGCGCCCCGAGGAGCGTCTTGCCACATGTCACCTCTGGTTCTGATTGAGCGCCTCCAGGAGAGAGGCCCAAGCAAGACGCGCCCCGAGGAGCGTCTTGTCACATGTCAACACTGGGTCTGACTGAGCGCCTCCAGGAGAGAGGCCCAAGCAAGACGTGCCCCGAGGAGCGTCAGGCCACATGTCACTACTCAGTCTGACTGAGCGCCTCCAGGAGAGAGGCCCAAGCAAGACGCGCCCCGAGCAGCGTCTTGCCACATGTCAACAATGGGTCTGACTGAGGGCCTCCAGGAGAGAGGCCCAAGCAAGATGCGCCCGGAGGAGCGTCTTGCCACATGTCAACACTGGGTCTGACAGAGGGCCTCCAGGAGAGAGGCCCAAGCAAGACGCGCCCCGAGGAGCGTCTTGCCACATGTCACCTCTGGTTCTGACTGAGCGCCTCCAGGAGAGAGGCCCAAGCAAGATGCGCCCCGAGGAGCGTCTTGCCACATGTCAACAATGGGTCTGACTGAGGGCCTCCAGGAGAGACGCCCAAACAACACGCGCACCGAGGAGCGTCTGGCCAGATGTCACTACTCAGTCTGACTGAGCGCCTCCAGGAGAGAGGCCCAAGCAAGACGCGCCCCGAGGAGTGTCTTGCCACATGTCAACAATGGGTCTTACTGAGGGCCTCCAGGAGAGAAGCCCAAGCAAGACGCGCCCCGAGGAGCTTCTTGCCACATGTCAGCACTCGGTCTGACTGAGCGCCTCCAGGAGAGAGGCCAAAGCAAGACGCGCCCCGAGGAGCGTCTTGACACATGTCAGCACTGGGTCTGACAGAGGGCCTCCATGAGAGAGGCCCAGGCATGACGCGCCCCGAGGAGTGTCTTGCCACATGTCACACCTTGGTCTGACTGAGCGCCTCCAGGAGAGAGGCCCAAGCAACACGCGCCCCGAGGAGCGTCAGGCCACATGTCACTACTCAGTCTGACTGAGCGCCTCCAGCAGAGAGGCCCAAGCAAGACGCGCCCCGAGGAGCGTCTTGCCACATGTCAACAATGGTTCTTACTGAGGGCCTCCGGGAGAGAAGCCCAAGCAAGACGCGCCCCGAGGAGCGTCTTGCCACATGTCAACACTGGGTCTGACTGAGTGCCTCCATGAGAGAAGCCCCAGCAAGACGCGCCTCGAGGAGCGTCTTGCCACATGTCACTACTCGGTCTGTTTGAGCGCCTCCAGGAAAGAGCCCCAAGCAAGACGTGCCCCGAGGAGCGTCTTGCCACATGTCAACAATGGGTCTGACTGAGGGCCTCCAGGAGAGAAGCCCAAGCAAGACGCGCCCCGAGGAGAGTCTTGCCAAATGTCAAACCCTCGGTCTGACAGAGGGCATTCAGGAGAGAGGCCCAAGCAATACGCGCCCCGAGGAGCATCTTGCCACATGTCACCACTGGGTCTGAATGAGTGCCTCCAGGAGAGAGGCCAGACCAAGACGCGCCGCGAGGAGTGTCTTGCCACATGCCAACACAGGGTCTGACTGAGCGCCTCCAGGAGAGAGGCCCAAGCAAGACGCGCCCCGAGGAGCGTCTTGCCACATGTCAACACTGGGTCTGACTGAGCGCCTCCAGGAGAGAGGCCCAAGCAAGACGCGCCCCGAGGAGCGCCTTTCCACGTGTCAACACTGGGTCTGACTGAGCGCCTCCAGGAGAGAGGCCCAAGCAAGACGCACCCTGAGGAGCGTCTTTCCACGTGTCACCACAGGGTCTGACTGAGCGCCTCCAGGAGAGAGGCCCAAGCAAGACGCGCCCTGAGGAGCGTCTTGCCACATGTCAACACTGGGTCTGACTGAGCGCCTCCAGGAGAGAGGCCCAAGCAAGACGCGCCCCGAGGAGCGCCTTTCCACATGTCAACACTGGGTCTGACTGAGCGCCTCCAGGAGAGAGGCCCAAGCAAGACGCGCCCCGAGGAGCGTCTTGCCACATGTCAACAATGGGTCTGACTGAGGGCCTCCAGGAGAGAAGCCCAAGCAAGACGCGCCCCGAGGAGCGTCTTGACACATGTCAACACTGGGTCTGACAGAGGGCCTCCACGAGAGAGGCCCAAGCAAGACGCGCCCCGAGGAGTGTCATGCCACATGTCACCACTGGGTCTGACTGAGCGCCTCCAGGAGAGAGGCCCAAGCAAGACGTGCCCCAAGGAGCGTCAGGCCACATGTCACTACTCAGTCTGACTGAGCGCCTCCAGGAGAGAGGCCCAAGCAAGACGCGCCCCGAGCAGCGTCTTGCCACATGTCAACAATGGGTCTGACTGAGGGCCTCCAGGAGAGAGGCCCAAGCAAGATGCGCCCGGAGGAGCGTCTTGCCACATGTCAACACTGGGTCTGACAGAGGGCCTCCAGGAGAGAGGCCCAAGCAAGACGCGCCCCGAGGAGCGTCTTGCCACATGTCACCTCTGGTTCTGACTGAGCGCCTCCAGGAGAGAGGCCCAAGCAAGACGCGCCCCGAGGAGCGTCTTGCCACATGTCAACAATGGGTCTGACCGAGGGCCTCCAGGAGAGACGCCCAAACAACACGCGCACCGAGGAGCGTCTGGCCAGATGTCACTACTCAGTCTGACTGAGCGCCTCCAGGAGAGAGGCCCAAGCAAGACGTGCCCCGAGGAGTGTCTTGGTACATGTCAACAATGGGTCTTACTGAGGGCCTCCAGGAGAGAAGCCCAAGCAAGACGCGCCCCGAGGAGCTTCTTGCCACATGTCAGCACTCGGTCTGACTGAGCGCCTCCAGGAGAGAGGCCAAAGCAAGACGCGCCCCGAGGAGCGTCTTGACACATGTCAGCACTGGGTCTGACAGAGGGCCTCCATGAGAGATGCCCAGGCATGACGCGCCCCGAGGAGTGTCTTGCCACATGTCACCACTTGGTCTGACTGAGCGCCTCCAGGAGAGAGGCCCAAGCAACACGCGCCCCGAGGAGCGTCAGGCCACATGTCACTACTCAGTCTGACTGAGCGCCTCCAGCAGAGAGGCCCAAGCAAGACGCGCCCCGAGGAGCGTCTTGCCACATGTCAACAATGGTTCTTACTGAGGGCCTCCGGGAGAGAAGCCCAAGCAAGACGCGCCCCGAGGAGCGTCTTGCCACATGTCAACACTGGGTCTGACTGAGTGCCTCCATGAGAGAAGCCCCAGCAAGACGCGCCTCGAGGAGCGTCTTGCCACATGTCACTACTCGGTCTGTTTGAGTGCCTCCAGGAGAGAGCCCCAAGCAAGACGTGCCCCGAGGAGAGTCTTGCCACATGTCAACAATGGGTCTGACTGAGGGCCTCCAGGAGAGAAGCCCAAGCAAGAAGCGCCCGGAGGAGATTCTTGCCACATGTCAACACTGGGTCTGACAAAGGGCCTCCAGGAGATAGGCCCAAGCAAGACGCGCCCCGAGGAGCGTCTTGCCACATGTCACCTCTGGTTCTGACTGAGCGCCTCCAGGAGAGAGGCCCAAGCAAGACGCGCCCCGAGGAGCGTCTTGCCACATGTCAACACTGGGTCTGACTGAGCACCTCCAGGAGAGAGGCCCAAGCAAGATGCGCCCCGAGGAGCGTCTTGCCACATGTCAACACTGGGTCTGACTGAGCGCCTCCAGGAGAGAGGCCCGAGGAGCGTCTTGCCACATGTCACCTCTGGGTCTGACTGAGCTCCTCCAGGAGAGAGGCGCAAGCAAGAAACGCCCGAGGAGCGTCTTGACACATGTCAACACTGGGTCTGACTGAGCGCCTCCAGGAGAGAAGCCCCAGCAAGACGCGCCCCGAGGAGCGTCTTGCCACATGTCAACACTGGGTCTGACTGAGCACCTCCAGGAGAGAGGCCCAAGCAAGATGCGCCCCGAGGAGCGTCTTGCCACATGTCAACACTGGGTCTGACTGAGCGCCTCCAGGAGAGAGGCCCGAGGAGCGTCTTGCCACATGTCACCTCTGGGTTTTGACTGAGCTCCTCCAGGAGAGAGGCGCAAGCAAGAAACGCCCGAGGAGCGTCTTGACACATGTCAACACTGGGACTGACTGAGCGCCTCCAGGAGAGAGGCCCAAGCAAGACGTGCCCCGAGGAGCGTCAGGCCACAAGTCACTACTTAGTCTGACTGAGCGCCTCCAGGAGAGAGGCCCAAGCAAGACGCGCCCCGAGCAGCGTCTTGCCACATGTCAACAATGGGTCTGACTGAGGGCCTCCAGGAGAGAGGCCCAAGCAAGATGCGCCCGGAGGAGCGTCTTGCCACATGTCAACACTGGGTCTGACAGAGGGCCTCCAGGAGAGAGGCCCAAGCAAGACGCGCCCCGAGGAGTGTCTTGCCACATGTCAACAATGGGTCTTAATGAGGGCCTCCAGGAGAGAAGCCCAAGCAAGACGCGCCCCGAGGAGCTTCTTGCCACATGTCAGCACTCGGTCTGACTGAGCACCTCCAGGAGAGAGGCCAAAGCAAGACGCGCCCCGAGGAGCGTCTTGACACATGTCAGCACTGGGTCTGACAGAGGGCCTCCATGAGAGAGGCCCAGGCATGACGCGCCCCGAGGAGTGTCTTGCCACATGTCACCACTTGGTCTGACTAAGCGCCTCCAGGAGAGAGGCCCAAGCAACACGCGCCCCGAGGAGCGTCAGGCCACATGTCACTACTCAGTCTGACTGAGCGCCTCCAGCAGAGAGGCCCAAGCAAGACGCGCCCCGAGGAGCGTCTTGCCACATGTCAACAATGGTTCTTACTGAGGGCCTCCGGGAGAGAAGCCCAAGCAAGACGCGCCCCGAGGAGCGTCTTGCCACATGTCAACACTGGGTCTGACTGAGTGCCTCCATGAGAGAAGCCCCAGCAAGACGCGCCTCGAGGAGCGTCTTGCCACATGTCACTACTCGGTCTGTTTGAGCGCCTCCAGGAGAGAGCCCAAAGCAAGACGTGCCCCGAGGAGCGTCTTGCCACATGTCAACAATGGGTCTGACTGAGGGCCTCCAGGAGAGAAGCCCAAGCAAGACGCGCCCCGAGGAGCGTCTTGCCACATGTCAACACTGGGTCTGACTGAGCGCCTCCAGGAGAGAGGCCCAAGCAAGATGCGCCCGGAGGAGATTCTTGCCACATGTCAACACTGGGTCTGACAAAGGGCCTCCAGGAGAGAGGCCCAAGCAAGACGCGCCCCGAGGAGCGTCTTGCCACATGTCACCTCTGGTTCTGACTGAGCGCCTCCAGGAGAGAGGCCCAAGCAAGACGCGCCCCGAGGAGCGTCTTGCCACATGACAACACTGGGTCTGACTGAGCACCTCCAGGAGAGAGGCCCAAGCAAGATGCGCCCCGAGGAGCGTCTTGCCACATGTCAACACTGGGTCTGACTGAGCGCCTCCAGGAGAGAGGCCCGAGGAGCGTCTTGCCACATGTCACCTCTGGGTCTGACTGAGCTCCTCCAGGAGAGAGGCGCAAGCAAGAAACGCCCGAGGAGCGTCTTGACACATGTCAACACTGGGTCTGACTGAGCGCCTCCAGGAGAGAAGCCCCAGCAAGACGCGCCCCGAGGAGCGTCTTGCCAAATGTCAACACTGGGTCTGACTGAGCACCTCCAGGAGAGAGGCCCAAGCAAGATGCGCCCCGAGGAGCGTCTTGCCACATGTCAACACTGGGTCTGACTGAGCGCCTCCAGGAGAGAGGCCCGAGGAGCGTCTTGCCACATGTCACCTCTGGGTCTGACTGAGCTCCTCCAGGAGAGAGGCGCAAGCAAGAAACGCCCGAGGAGCGTCTTGACACATGTCAACACTGGGTCTGACTGAGCGCCTCCAGGAGAGAGGCCCCAGCAAGACGCGCCCCGAGGAGCGTCTTGCCACATGTCAGCACTCGGTCTGACTGAGCGCCTCCAGGAGAGAGGCCCAAGCAAGAAGCGCCCCGAGGAGCGTCTTGCCACATGTCAACAATGGGTCTGACTGAGGGCCTCCAGGAGAGAAGCCCAAGCAAGACGCGCCCCGAGGAGCGTCTTGCCACATGTCAACACTGGGTCTAATTGAGCGCCTCCAGGAGAGAGGCCCAAGCAAGACGCGCCCCGAGGAGCGTCTTGCCACATGTCACTACTCGGTCTGACTGAGCACCTCCAGGAGAGATGTCCAAGCAACACGCGCCCCGAGGAGCGTCTTGCCACATGTCAACACTGGGTCTGACTGAGTGCCTCCATGAGAGAAGCCCCAGAAAGACGCGCCCCCAGGAGCGTCTTGCCACATGTCAAAAATGGGTCTGACTGAGGGCCTCCAGGAGAGAAGCCAAAGCAAGACGCGCCCCGAGGAGCTTCTTTCCACATGTCAACAATGGGTCTTACTGAGGGCCTCCATAAGAGAAGCCCAAGCAAGATGCGCCCCGAGGAGTGTCTTGCCACATGTCAACACTGTGTCTGACTGAGCGCCTCCAGGAGAGAGGCCCAAGCAAGACGCGCCCCGAGGAGCGTCTTGCCACGTGTCAACACTGGGTCTGACTTAGCGCCTCCAGGAGAGAGGCCCAAGCAAGACGCGCCCCGAGGAGCGTCTTGCCACATGTCACTACTCGGTCTAACTGAGCGCATCCAGGAGAGAGGTCCAAGCAAGACGCACTCCGAGGAGCGTCTTGCCACATGTCACTACTCGGTCTGACTGAGCGCCTCCAGGAGAGAGGCCCAAGCAAGACACGCCCCGAGGAGAGTCTTGCCACATGTCAACACTCGGTCTGACAGAGGGCATTCAGGAGAGAGGCCCAAGCAATACGCGCCCCGAGGAGCGTCTTGCCACATGTCACCACTGGGTCTGAATGAGCGCCTCCAGGAGAGAGGCCCAACCAAGACGCGCCCCGAGGAGTGTCTTGCCACATGCCAACACTGGGTCTGACTGAGCGCCTCCAGGAGAGAGGCCCAAGCAAGACGCGCCCCGAGGAGCGTCTTGCCACGTGTCAACACTGGGTCTGACTGAGCGCCTCCAGGAGAGAGGCCCAAGCAAGACGCACCCTGAGGAGCGTCTTTCCACGTGTCACCACTGGGTCTGACTGAGCGCCTCCAGGAGAGAGGCCCAAGCAAGACGCGCGCCGAGGAGCGTCTTGCCACATGTCAACACTGGGTCTGACTGAGCGCCTCCAGGAGAGAGGCCCAAGCAAGACGCGCACCGAGGAGCGTCTTGCCACATGTCAACACTGGGTCTGACTGAGCGCCTCCAGGAGAGAGGCCCAAGCAAGACGTGCCCCGAGGAGCGTCTTGCCACATGTCAACAATGGGTCTGACTGAGGGCCTCCAGGAGAGAGGCCCAAGCAAGATGCGCCCGGAGGAGCGTCTTGCCACATGTCAACACTGGGTCTGACAGAGGGCCTCCAGGAGAAAGGCCCAAGCAAGACGTGCCCCGAGGAGCGTCTTGCCACATGTCACCTCTGGTTCTGACTGAGCGCCTCCAGGAGAGAGGCCCAAGCAAGACGCGCCCCGAGGAGCGTCTTGTCACATGTCAACACTGGGTCTGTCTGAGCGCCTCCAGGAGAGAAGCCCAAGCAAGACGCGCCCCGAGGAGCGTCTTGCCACATGTCAACAATGGGTCTGACTGAGGGCCTCCAGGAGAGAAGCCCAAGCAAGACGCGCCCCGAGGGGCGTCTTGACACATGTCAACACTGGTTCTGACAGAGCGCCTCCAGGATAGAGGCCCAAGCAAGACGTGCCCCGAGGAGTGTCATGCCACATGTCACCACTGGGTCTGACTGAGCGCCTCCAGGAGAGAGGCCCAAGCAAGACGCGCACCGAGGAGCGTCTTGCCACATGTCAACACTGGGTCTGACTGAGCGCCTCCAGGAGAGAGGCCCAAGCAAGACGTGCCCCGAGGAGCGTCTTGCCACATGTCAACAATGGGTCTGACTGAGGGCCTCCAGGAGAGAGGCCCAAGCAAGATGCGCCCGGAGGAGCGTCTTGCCACATGTCAACACTGGGTCTGACAGAGGGCCTCCAGGAGAAAGGCCCAAGCAAGACGTGCCCCGAGGAGCGTCTTGCCACATGTCACCTCTGGTTCTGACTGAGCGCCTCCAGGAGAGAGGCCCAAGCAAGACGCGCCCCGAGGAGCGTCTTGTCACATGTCAACACTGGGTCTGTCTGAGCGCCTCCAGGAGAGAAGCCCAAGCAAGACGCGCCCCGAGGAGCGTCTTGCCACATGTCAACAATGGGTCTGACTGAGGGCCTCCAGGAGAGAAGCCCAAGCAAGACGCGCCCCGAGGGGCGTCTTGACACATGTCAACACTGGTTCTGACAGAGCGCCTCCAGGATAGAGGCCCAAGCAAGACGTGCCCCGAGGAGTGTCATGCCACATGTCACCACTGGGTCTGACTGAGCGCCTCCAGGAGAGAGGCCCAAGCAAGACGTGCCCCGAGGAGCGTCAGGCCACATGTCACTACTCAGTCTGACTGAGCGCCTCCAGGAGAGAGGCCCAAGTAAGACGCGCCCCGAGGAGCGTCTTACCTTATGTCAACACTCGGTCTGACTGAGCGCCTCCAGGAGAGAGGCCCAAGCAAGATGCGCCCCGAGCAGCGTCTTGCCACATGTCAACAATGGGTCTGACTGAGGGCCTCCAGGAGAGAGGCCCAAGCAAGATGCGCCCGGAGGAGCGTCTTGCCACATGTCAACACTGGGTCTGACAGAGGGCCTCCAGGAGAGAGGCCCAAGCAAGACGCGCCCCGAGGAGCGTCTTGCCACATGTCACCTCTGGTTCTGACTGAGCACCTCCAGGAGAGAGGCCCAAGCAAGACGCGCCCCGAGGAGGGTCTTGTCACATGTCAACACTGGGTCTTTCTGAGCGCCTCCAGGAGAGAAGCCCAAGCAAGACGCGCCCCGAGGAGCGTCTTGCCACATGTCAGCACTCGGTCTGACTGAGTGCCTCCAGGAGAGAGGCCCAAGCAAGACGCGCCCCGAGGAGTGTCTTGCCACATGTCAACAATGGGTCTGACAGAGGGCCTCCAGGAGAGAGGCCGAAGCAAGACGCGCCCCGAGGAGTGTCTTGCCACATGTCACCACTTGGTCTGACTGAGGGCCTCCAGGAGAGAAGCCCAAGCAACACGCGGCCCAAGGAGCGTCTTGCCACATGTCAGCACTCGGTCTGACTGAGCGCCTCCAGGAGAGAGGCCCAAGCAAGACGCGCCCCGAGGAGCGTCTTGCCACATGTCAACAATGGGTCTGACTGAGGGCCTCCAGGAGAGAAGCCCAAGCAAGACGCGCCCCGAGGAGCGTCTTGACACATGTCAACACTGGGTCTGACAGAGGGCCTCCAGGAGAGAGGCCCAAGCAAGACGCGCCCCGAGGAGTGTCTTGCCACATGTCACCACTTGGTCTGACTGAGCGCCTCCAGGAGAGAGGCCCAAGCAACACGCGCCCCGAGGAGCGTCTGGCCACATGTCACTACTCAGTCTGACTGAGCGCCTCCAGGAGAGAGGCCCAAGCAAGACGCGCCCCGAGGAGTGTCTTGCCACATGTCAACAATGGGTCTTACTGAGGGCCTCCAGGAGAGAAGCCCAAGCAAGACGCGCCCCGAGGAGCTTCTTGCCACATGTCAGCACTCGGTCTGACTGAGCGCCTCCAGGAGAGAGGCCAAAGCAAGACGCGCCCCGAGGAGCGTCTTGACACATGTCATCACTGGGTCTGACAGAGGGCCTCCATGAGAGAGGCCCAAGCAAGACGCGCCCCGAGGAGTGTCTTGCCACATGTCACCACTTGGTCTGACTGAGCGCCTCCAGGAGAGAGGCCCAAGCAACACGTGCCCCGAGGAGCGTCAGGCCACATGTCACTACTCAGTCTGATTGAGCGCCTCAGGGAGAGAGGTCCAAGCAAGACGCGCCCCGAGGAGCGTCTTGCCACATGCCAACAATGGGTCTGACTGAGTGCCTCCATGAGAGAAGCCCCAGCAAGACGCGCCCCGAGGAGCGTCTTGCCACATGTCACTACTCGGTCTGTTTGAGCGCCTCCAGGAGAGAGGCCCAAGCAAGACGTGCCCCGGGGAGCATCTTGCCACATGTCAACAATGGGTCTGACTGAGGGTCTCCAGGAGAGAAGCCCAAGCAAGACGCGCCCCGAGGAGCGTCTTGCCACATGTCAACACTGGGTCTGACTGAGCGCCTCCAGGAGAGAGGCCCAAGCAAGATGCGCCCGGAGGAGCTTCTTGCCACATGTCAACACTGGGTCTGACAGAGGGCCTCCAGGAGAGAGGCCCAAGCAAGACGCGCCCCGAGGAGCGTCTTGCCACATGTCACCTCTGGTTCTGACTGAGCGCCTCCAGGAGAGAGGCCCAAGCAAGACGCGCCCCGAGCGTCTTGTCACATGTCAACACTGGGTCTGTCTGAGCGCCTCCAGGAGAGAAGCCCAAGCAAGAAGCGCCCCGAGGAGCGTCTTGCCACATGTCAACAATGGGTCTGACTGAGGGCCTCCAGGAGAGAAGCCCAAGCAAGACGCGCCCCGAGGAGCGTCTTGACACATGTCAACACTGGGTCTGACAGAGGGCCTCCACGAGAGAGGCCCAAGCAAGACGCGCCCCGAGGATTGTCATGCCACATGTCACCACTGGGTCTGACTGAGCGCCTCCAGGGGAGAGGCCCAAGCAAGACGTGCCCCGAGGAGCGTCAGGCCACATGTCACTACTCAGTCTGACTGAGCGCCTCCAGGAGAGAGGCCCAAGCAAGACGCGCCCCGAGGAGCGTCTTGCCACATGTCAGCACTGGGTCTGACTGAGCGCCTCCAGGAGAGAGGCCCAAGCAAGACGTGCCCCGAGGAGCGTCAGGCCACATGTCACTACTCAGTCTGACTGAGCGCCTCCAGGAGAGAGGCCCAAGCAAGACGCGCCCCGAGGAGCGTCTTGCCTTATGTCAGCACTCGGTCTGACTGAGCGCCTCCAGGAGAGAGGCCCAAGCAAGACGCGCCCCGAGGAGCGTCTTGCCACATGTCAACAATGGGTCTGACTCAGGGCCTCCAGGAGAGAGGCCCAAGCAAGATGCGCCCGGAGGAGCGTCTTGCCACATGTCAACACTGGGTCTGACTGAGGGCTTCCAGGAGAGAAGCCCAAGCAAGACGCGCCCAGAGGAGCATCTTGACACATGTCAACACTGGGTCTGAAAGAGGGCCTCCAGGAGAGAGGCCCAAGCAAGACGCGCCCCGAGGAGTGTCTTGCCACATGTCACCACTTGGTCTGACTGAGCGCCTCCAGGAGAGAGGCCCAAGCAACACGCGCCCCGAGGAGCGTCAGGCCACATGTCACTACTCAGTCTGACTGAGCGCCTCCAGAAGAGAGGCCCAAGCAAGACGCGCCCCGAGGAGCGTCTTGCCACATGTCAACAATGGGTCTTACTGAGGGCCTCCAGGAGAGAAGCCCAAGCAAGACGCGCCCCGAGGAGCTTCTTGCCACATGTCAGCACTCGGTCTGACTGAGCACCTCCAGGAGAGAGGCCAAAGCAAGACGCGCCCCGAGGAGCGTCTTGACACATGTCAACACTGGGTCTGACAGAGGGCCTCCATGAGAGAGGCCCAAGCAAGACGCGCCCCAAAGAGTGTCTTGCCACATGTAACCACTTGGTCTGACTGAGCGCCTCCAGGAGAGAGGCCCAAGCAACACGCGCCCCGAGGAGCGTCAGGCCACATGTCACTACTCAGTCTGACTGAGCGCCTCCAGGAGAGAGGCCCAAGCAAGACGCGCCCCGAGGAGCGTCTTGCCACGTGTCAACACTGGGTCTTATTGAGGGCCTTCTGGAGAGAGACCCAAGCAAGACGCGCCCCGAGGAGCTTCTTGCCACATGTCAGCACTCGGTCTGACTGAGCGCCTCCAGGAGAGAGGCCAAAGCAAGACGCCCCCCGAGGAGCGTCTTGACACATGTCAACACTGGGTCTGACAGAGGGCCTCCATGAGAGAGGCCCAAGCAAGACGCGTCCCGAGGAGTATCTTGCCAAATGTCAACACTGGGTCTAACTGAGCGCCTCAGGGAGAGAGGTCCAAGCAAGACGCGCCCCGAGGAGCGTCTTGCCACATGTCACTACTCGGTCTGACTGAGCGCCTCAGGGAGAGAGGTCCAAGCAAGACGCGCCCCGAGGAGCGTCTTGCCACATGTCAACACTGGGTCTGACTGAGTGCCTCCATGAGAGAAGCCCCAGCAAGACGCGCCCCGAGGAGCGTCTTGCCACATGTCACTACTCGGTCTGTTTGAGCGCCTCCAGGAGAGAGGCCCAAGCAAGACGTGCCCCGAGGAGCGTCTTGCCACATGTCAACAATGGGTCTGACTGAGGACCTCCAGGAGAGAAGCCCAAGCAAGACGCGCCCCGAGGAGCGTCTTGCCACATGTCAACACTGGGTCTGACTGAGCGCCTCCAGGAGAGAGGCCCAACCAAGACACGCCCCGAGGAGCGTCTTGACACATGTCAACACTGGGTCTGACTGACGGCCTCCACGAGAGAAGCCCAAGCAAGACGCGCCCTGAGCAGAGTCTTGCCACATGTCAACACTCGGTCTGACAGAGGGCATCCAGGAGAGAGGCCCAAGCAATACGCGCCCCGAGGAGCGTCTTGCCACATGTCACCACTGGGTCTGACTGAGCTTCTCCAGGAGAGAGGCCCAACCAAGACGCGCCCTGAGGAGCGTCTTGCCACATTTTAACAATGGTTCTTACTGAGGGCCTCCGGGAGAGAAGCCCAAGCAAGACGCGCCCCGAGGAGCGTCTTGCCACATGTCAACACTGGGTCTGACTGAGTGCCTCCATGAGAGAAGCCCCAGCAAGACGCGCCTCGAGGAGCGTCTTGCCACATGTCACTACTCGGTCTGTTTGAGCGCCTCCAGGAGAGAGCCCCAAGCAAGACGTGCCCCGAGGAGAGTCTTGCCACATGTCAACAATGTGTCTGACTGAGGGCCTCCAGGAGAGAAGCCCAAGCAAGACGCGCCCCGAGGAGCGTCTTGCCACATGTCAACACTGGGTCTGACTGAGCGCCTCCAGGAGAGAGGCCCAAGCAAGATGCGCCCGGAGGAGATTCTTGCCACATGTCAACACTGGGTCTGACAAAGGGCCTCCAGGAGAGAGGCCCAAGCAAGATGCGCCCGGAGGAGATTCTTGCCACATGTCACCTCTGGTTCTGACTGAGAGCCTCCAGGAGAGAGGCCCAAGCAAGACGCGCCCCGAGGAGCGTCTTGCCACATGTCAACACTGGGTCTGACTGAGCACCTCCAGGAGAGAGGCCCAAGCAAGATGCGCCCCGAGGAGCGTCTTGCCACATGTCAACACTGGGTCTGACTGAGCGCCTCCAGGAGAGAGGCCCGAGGAGCGTCTTGCCACATGTCACCTCTGGGTCTGACTGAGCTCCTCCAGGAGAGAGGCGCAAGCAAGAAACGCCCGAGGAGCGTCTTGACACATGTCAACACTGGGTCTGACTGAGCGCCTCCAGGAGAGAAGCCCCAGCAAGACGCGCCCCGAGGAGCGTCTTGCCACATGTCAACACTGGGTCTGACTGAGCACCTCCAGGAGAGAGGCCCAAGCAAGATGCGCCCCGAGGAGCGTCTTGCCACATGTCAACACTGGGTCTGACTGAGCGCCTCCAGGAGAGAGGCCCGAGGAGCGTCTTGCCACATGTCACCTCTGGGTCTGACTGAGCTCCTCCAGGAGAGAGGCGCAAGCAAGAAACGCCCGAGGAGCGTCTTGACACATGTCAACACTGGGACTGACTGAGCGCCTCCAGGAGAGAGGCCCCAGCAAGACGCGCCCCGAGGAGCGTCTTGCCACATGTCAGCACTCGGTCTGACTGAGCGTCTCCAGGAGAGAGGCCCAAGCAAGACGTGCCCCGAGGAGCGTCAGGCCACAAGTCACTACTTAGTCTGACTGAGCGCCTCCAGGAGAGAGGCCCAAGCAAGACGCGCCCCGAGCAGCGTCTTGCCACATGTCAACAATGGATCTGACTGAGGGCCTCCAGGAGAGAGGCCCAAGCAAGATGCGCCCGGAGGAGCGTCTTGCCACATGTCAACACTGGGTCTGACAGAGGGCCTCCAGGAGAGAGGCCCAAGCAAGACGCGCCCCGAGGAGTGTCTTGCCACATGTCAACAATGGGTCTTACTGAGGGCCTCCAGGAGAGAAGCCCAAGCAAGACGCGCCCCGAGGAGCTTCTTGCCACATGTCAGCACTCGGTCTGACTGAGCGCCTCCAGGAGAGAGGCCAAAGCAAGACGCGCCCCGAGGAGCGTCTTGACACATGTCAGCACTGGGTCTGACAGAGGGCCTCCATGAGAGAGGCCCAGGCATGACGCGCCCCGAGGAGTGTCTTGCCACATGTCACCACTTGGTCTGACTAAGCGCCTCCAGGAGAGAGGCCCAAGCAACACGCGCCCCGAGGAGCATCAGGCCACATGTCACTACTCAGTCTGACTGAGCGCCTCCAGCAGAGAGGCCCAAGCAAGACGCGCCCCGAGGAGCGTCTTGCCACATGTCAACACTGGGTCTGACTGAGTTTCTCCATGAGAGAAGCCCCAGCAAGACGCGCCTCGAGGAGCGTCTTGCCACATGTCACTACTCGGTCTGTTTGAGCGCCTCCAGGAGAGAGCCCCAAGCAAGACGTGCCCCGAGGAGCGTCTTGCCACATGTCAACAATGGGTCTGACTGAGGGCCTCCAGGAGAGAAGCCCAAGCAAGACGCGTCCCGAGGAGCGTCTTGCCACATGTCAACACTGGGTCTGACTGAGCGCCTCCAGGAGAGAGGCCCAAGCAAGATGCGCCCGGAGGAGATTCTTGCCACATGTCAACACTGGGTCTGACAAAGGGCCTCCAGGAGAGAGGCCCAAGCAAGATGCGCCCCGAGGAGCGTCTTGCCACATGTCAACACTGGGTCTGACTGAGCGCCTCCAGGAGAGAGGCCCGAGGAGCGTCTTGCCACATGTCACCTCTGGGTCTGACTGAGCTCCTCCAGGAGAGAGGCGCAAGCAAGAAACGCCCGAGGAGCGTCTTGACACATGTCAACACTGGGTCTGACTGAGCGCCTCCAGGAGAGAAGCCCCAGCAAGACGCGCCCCGAGGAGCGTCTTGCCACATGTCAACACTGGGTCTGACTGAGCACCTCCAGGAGAGAGGCCCAAGCAAGATGCACCCCGAGGAGCGTCTTGCCACATGTCAACACTGGGTCTGACTGAGCGCCTCCAGGAGAGAGACCCGAGGAGCGTCTTGCCACATGTCACCTCTGGGTCTGACTGAGCTCTTCCAGGAGAGAGGCGCAAGCAAGAAACGCCCGAGGAGCGTCTTGACACATGTCAACACTGGGTCTGACTGAGCGCCTCCAGGAGAGAGGCCCCAGCAAGACGCGCCCCGAGGAGCGTCTTGCCACATGTCAGCACTCGGTCTGACTGAGCGCCTCCAGGAGAGAGGCCCAAGCAAGAAGCGCCCCGAGGAGCGTCTTGCCACATGTCAACAATGGGTCTGACTGAGGGCCTCCAGGAGAGTAGCCCAAGCAAGACGCGCCCCGAGGAGCGTCTTGCCACATGTCAACACTGGGTCTAATTGAGCGCCTCCAGGAGAGAGGCCCAAGCAAGACGCGCCCCGAGGAGCGTCTTGCCACATGTCACTACTCGGTCTGACTGAGCACCTCCAGGAGAGAGGTCCAAGCAACACGCGCCCCGAGGAGCGTCTTGCCACATGTCAACACTGGGTCTGACTGAGTGCCTCCATGAGAGAAGCCCCAGAAAGACGCGCCCCGAGGAGCGTCTTGCCACATGTCAAAAATGGGTCTGACTGAGGGCCTCCAGGAGAGAAGCCAAAGCAAGACGCGCCCCGAGGAGCTTCTTTCCACATGTCAACAATGGGTCTTACTGAGGGCCTCCATAAGAGAAGCCCAAGCAAGATGCGCCCCGAGGAGTGTCTTGCCACATGTCAACACTGTGTCTGACTGAGCGCCTCCAGGAGAGAGGCCCAAGCAAGACGCGCCCCGAGGAGCGTCTTGCCACGTGTCAACACTGGGTCTGACTTAGCGCCTCCAGGAGAGAGGCCCAAGCAAGACGCGCCCCGAGGAGCGTCTTGCCACATGTCACTACTCGGTCTAACTGAGCGCCTCCAGGAGAGAGGTCCAAGCAAGACGCACCCCGAGGAGCGTCTTGCCACATGTCACTACTCGGTCTGACTGAGCGCCTCCAGGAGAGAGGCCCAAGCAAGACACGCCCCGAGGAGAGTCTTGCCACATGTCAACACTCGGTCTGACAGAGGGCATTCAGGAGAGAGGCCCAAGCAATACGCGCCCCGAGGAGCGTCTTGCCACATGTCACCACTGGGTCTGAATGAGCGCCTCCAAGAGAGAGGCCCAACCAAGACGCGCCCCGAGAAGTGTCTTGCCACATGCCAACACTGGGTCTGACTGAGCGCCTCTAGGAGAGAGGCCCAAGCAAGACGCGCCCCGAGGAGCGTCTTGCCACATGTCAACAATGGGTCTGACTGAGGGCCTCCAGGAGAGAGGCCCAAGCAAGATGCGCCCGGAGGAGCGTCTTGCCACATGTCAACACTGGGTCTGACAGAGGGCCTCCAGGAGAAAGGCCCAAGCAAGACGTGCCCCGAGGAGCGTCTTGCCACATGTCACCTCTGGTTCTGACTGAGCGCCTCCAGGAGAGAGGCCCAAGCAAGACGCGCCCCGACGAGCGTCTTGTCACATGTCAACACTGGGTCTGTCTGAGCGCCTCCAGGAGAGAAGCCCAAGCAAGACGCGCCCCGAGGAGCGTCTTGCCACATGTCAACAATGGGTCTGACTGAGGGCCTCCAGGAGAGAAGCCCAAGCAAGACGCGCCCCGAGAAGCGTCTTGACACATGTCAACACTGGGTCTGACAGAGCTCCTCCAGGATAGAGGCCCAAGCAAGACGCGCCCCGAGGAGCGTCAGGCCACATGTCACTACTCAGTCTGACTGAGCGCCTCCAGGAGAGAGGCCCAAGCAAGACGCGCCCCGAGGAGCGTCTTGCCACATGTCAGCACTGGGTCTGACTGAGCGCCTCCAGGAGAGAGGCCCCAGCAAGACGCGCCCCGAGGAGCGTCTTGCCTTATGTCAGCACTCGGTCTGACTGAGCGCCTCCAGGAGAGAGGCCCAAGCAAGACGCGCCCCGAGGAGCGTCTTGCCACATGTCAGCACTGGGTCTGACTGAGCACCTCCAGGAGAGAGGCCCCAGCAAGACGCGCCCCGAGGAGCGTCTTGCCACATGTCACCTCTGGTTCTGACTGAGCACCTCCAGGAGAGAGGCCCAAGCAAGACGCGCCCCGAGGAGGGTCTTGTCACATGTCAACACTGGGTCTTTCTGAGCGCCTCCAGGAGAGAAGCCCAAGCAAGACGCGCCCCGAGGAGCGTCTTGCCACATGTCAACACTGGGTCTGACTGAGTGCCTCCATGAGAGAAGCCCCAGAAAGACGCGCCCCGAGGAGCGTCTTGCCACATGTCAAAAATGGGTCTGACTGAGGGCCTCCAGGAGAGAAGCCAAAGCAAGACGCGCCCCGAGGAGCTTCTTTCCACATGTCAACAATGGGTCTTACTGAGGGCCTCCATAAGAGAAGCCCAAGCAAGATGCGCCCCGAGGAGTGTCTTGCCACATGTTAACACTGTGTCTGACTGAGCGCCTCCAGGAGAGAGGCCCAAGCAAGACGCGCCCCGAGGAGCGTCTTGCCACGTGTCAACACTGGGTCTGACTTAGCGCCTCCAGGAGAGAGGCCCAAGCAAGACGCGCCCCGAGGAGCGTCTTGCCACATGTCACTACTCGGTCTAACTGAGCGCCTCCAGGAGAGAGGTCCAAGCAAGACGCACCCCGAGGAGCGTCTTGCCACATGTCACTACTCGGTCTGACTGAGCGCCTCCAGGAGAGAGGCCCAAGCAAGACACGCCCCGAGGAGAGTCTTGCCACATGTCAACACTCGGTCTGACAGAGGGCATTCAGGAGAGAGGCCCAAGCAATACGCGCCCCGAGGAGCGTCTTGCCACATGTCACCACTGGGTCTGAATGAGCGCCTCCAGGAGAGAGGCCCAACCAAGACGCGCCCCGAGGAGTGTCTTGCCACATGCCAACACTGGGTCTGACTGAGCGCCTCCAGGAGAGAGGCCCAAGCAAGACGCGCCCCGAGGAGCGTCTTGCCACGTGTCAACACTGGGTCTGACTGAGCGCCTCCAGGAGAGAGGCCCAAGCAAGACGCACCCTGAGGAGCGTCTTTCCACGTGTCACCACTGGGTCTGACTGAGCGCCTCCAGGAGAGAGGCCCAAGCAAGACGCGCGCCGAGGAGCGTCTTGCCACATGTCAACACTGGGTCTGACTGAGCGCCTCCAGGAGAGAGGCCCAAGCAAGACGCGCACCGAGGAGCGTCTTGCCACATGTCAACACTGGGTCTGACTGAGCGCCTCCAGGAGAGAGGCCCAAGCAAGACGTGCCCCGAGGAGCGTCTTGCCACATGTCACCTCTGGTTCTGACTGAGCGCCTCCAGGAGAGAGGCCCAAGCAAGACGCGCCCCGAGGAGCGTCTTGACACATGTCAACACTGGGACTGACTGAGCGCCTCCAGGAGAGAGGCCCCAGCAAGACGCGCCCCGAGGAGCGTCTTGCCACATGTCAGCACTCGGTCTGACTGAGCGTCTCCAGGAGAGAGGCCCAAGCAAGACGTGCCCCGAGGAGCGTCAGGCCACAAGTCACTACTTAGTCTGACTGAGCGCCTCCAGGAGAGAGGCCCAAGCAAGACGCGCCCCGAGCAGCGTCTTGCCACATGTCAACAATGGATCTGACTGAGGGCCTCCAGGAGAGAGGCCCAAGCAAGATGCGCCCGGAGGAGCGTCTTGCCACATGTCAGCACTCGGTCTGACTGAGCGTCTCCAGGAGAGAGGCCCAAGCAAGACGTGCCCCGAGGAGCGTCAGGCCACAAGTCACTACTTAGTCTGACTGAGCGCCTCCAGGAGAGAGGCCCAAGCAAGACGCGCCCCGAGCAGCGTCTTGCCACATGTCAACAATGGATCTGACTGAGGGCCTCCAGGAGAGAGGCCCAAGCAAGATGCGCCCGGAGGAGCGTCTTGCCACATGTCAACACTGGGTCTGACAGAGGGCCTCCAGGAGAGAGGCCCAAGCAAGACGCGCCCCGAGGAGTGTCTTGCCACATGTCAACAATGGGTCTTACTGAGGGCCTCCAGGAGAGAAGCCCAAGCAAGACGCGCCCCGAGGAGCTTCTTGCCACATGTCAGCACTCGGTCTGACTGAGCGCCTCCAGGAGAGAGGCCAAAGCAAGACGCGCCCCGAGGAGCGTCTTGACACATGTCAGCACTGGGTCTGACAGAGGGCCTCCATGAGAGAGGCCCAGGCATGACGCGCCCCGAGGAGTGTCTTGCCACATGTCACCACTTGGTCTGACTAAGCGCCTCCAGGAGAGAGGCCCAAGCAACACGCGCCCCGAGGAGCATCAGGCCACATGTCACTACTCAGTCTGACTGAGCGCCTCCAGCAGAGAGGCCCAAGCAAGACGCGCCCCGAGGAGCGTCTTGCCACATGTCAACACTGGGTCTGACTGAGTTTCTCCATGAGAGAAGCCCCAGCAAGACGCGCCTCGAGGAGCGTCTTGCCACATGTCACTACTCGGTCTGTTTGAGCGCCTCCAGGAGAGAGCCCCAAGCAAGACGTGCCCCGAGGAGCGTCTTGCCACATGTCAACAATGGGTCTGACTGAGGGCCTCCAGGAGAGAAGCCCAAGCAAGACGCGTCCCGAGGAGCGTCTTGCCACATGTCAACACTGGGTCTGACTGAGCGCCTCCAGGAGAGAGGCCCAAGCAAGATGCGCCCGGAGGAGATTCTTGCCACATGTCAACACTGGGTCTGACAAAGGGCCTCCAGGAGAGAGGCCCAAGCAAGATGCGCCCCGAGGAGCGTCTTGCCACATGTCAACACTGGGTCTGACTGAGCGCCTCCAGGAGAGAGGCCCGAGGAGCGTCTTGCCACATGTCACCTCTGGGTCTGACTGAGCTCCTCCAGGAGAGAGGCGCAAGCAAGAAACGCCCGAGGAGCGTCTTGACACATGTCAACACTGGGTCTGACTGAGCGCCTCCAGGAGAGAAGCCCCAGCAAGACGCGCCCCGAGGAGCGTCTTGCCACATGTCAACACTGGGTCTGACTGAGCACCTCCAGGAGAGAGGCCCAAGCAAGATGCACCCCGAGGAGCGTCTTGCCACATGTCAACACTGGGTCTGACTGAGCGCCTCCAGGAGAGAGACCCGAGGAGCGTCTTGCCACATGTCACCTCTGGGTCTGACTGAGCTCTTCCAGGAGAGAGGCGCAAGCAAGAAACGCCCGAGGAGCGTCTTGACACATGTCAACACTGGGTCTGACTGAGCGCCTCCAGGAGAGAGGCCCCAGCAAGACGCGCCCCGAGGAGCGTCTTGCCACATGTCAGCACTCGGTCTGACTGAGCGCCTCCAGGAGAGAGGCCCAAGCAAGAAGCGCCCCGAGGAGCGTCTTGCCACATGTCAACAATGGGTCTGATTGAGGGCCTCCAGGAGAGTAGCCCAAGCAAGACGCGCCCCGAGGAGCGTCTTGCCACATGTCAACACTGGGTCTAATTGAGCGCCTCCAGGAGAGAGGCCCAAGCAAGACGCGCCCCGAGGAGCGTCTTGCCACATGTCACTACTCGGTCTGACTGAGCACCTCCAGGAGAGAGGTCCAAGCAACACGCGCCCCGAGGAGCGTCTTGCCACATGTCAACACTGGGTCTGACTGAGTGCCTCCATGAGAGAAGCCCCAGAAAGACGCGCCCCGAGGAGCGTCTTGCCACATGTCAAAAATGGGTCTGACTGAGGGCCTCCAGGAGAGAAGCCAAAGCAAGACGCGCCCCGAGGAGCTTCTTTCCACATGTCAACAATGGGTCTTACTGAGGGCCTCCATAAGAGAAGCCCAAGCAAGATGCGCCCCGAGGAGTGTCTTGCCACATGTCAACACTGTGTCTGACTGAGCGCCTCCAGGAGAGAGGCCCAAGCAAGACGCGCCCCGAGGAGCGTCTTGCCACGTGTCAACACTGGGTCTGACTTAGCGCCTCCAGGAGAGAGGCCCAAGCAAGACGCGCCCCGAGGAGCGTCTTGCCACATGTCACTACTCGGTCTAACTGAGCGCCTCCAGGAGAGAGGTCCAAGCAAGACGCACCCCGAGGAGCGTCTTGCCACATGTCACTACTCGGTCTGACTGAGCGCCTCCAGGAGAGAGGCCCAAGCAAGACACGCCCCGAGGAGAGTCTTGCCACATGTCAACACTCGGTCTGACAGAGGGCATTCAGGAGAGAGGCCCAAGCAATACGCGCCCCGAGGAGCGTCTTGCCACATGTCACCACTGGGTCTGAATGAGCGCCTCCAAGAGAGAGGCCCAACCAAGACGCGCCCCGAGAAGTGTCTTGCCACATGCCAACACTGGGTCTGACTGAGCGCCTCTAGGAGAGAGGCCCAAGCAAGACGCGCCCCGAGGAGCGTCTTGCCACATGTCAACAATGGGTCTGACTGAGGGCCTCCAGGAGAGAGGCCCAAGCAAGATGCGCCCGGAGGAGCGTCTTGCCACATGTCAACACTGGGTCTGACAGAGGGCCTCCAGGAGAAAGGCCCAAGCAAGACGTGCCCCGAGGAGCGTCTTGCCACATGTCACCTCTGGTTCTGACTGAGCGCCTCCAGGAGAGAGGCCCAAGCAAGACGCGCCCCGACGAGCGTCTTGTCACATGTCAACACTGGGTCTGTCTGAGCGCCTCCAGGAGAGAAGCCCAAGCAAGACGCGCCCCGAGGAGCGTCTTGCCACATGTCAACAATGGGTCTGACTGAGGGCCTCCAGGAGAGAAGCCCAAGCAAGACGCGCCCCGAGGGGCGTCTTGACACATGTCAACACTGGGTCTGACAGAGCTCCTCCAGGATAGAGGCCCAAGCAAGACGCGCCCTGAGGAGTGTCATGCCACATGTCACCACTGGGTCTGACTGAGCGCCTCCAGGAGAGAGGCCCAAGCAAGATGTGCCCCGAGGAGCGTCAGGCCACATGTCACTACTCAGTCTGACTGAGCGCCTCCAGGAGAGAGGCCCAAGCAAGACGCGCCCCGAGGAGCGTCTTGCCACATGTCAGCACTGGGTCTGACTGAGCGCCTCCAGGAGAGAGGCCCAAGCAAGACGCGCCCCGAGGAGCGTCTTGCCTTATGTCAGCACTCGGTCTGACTGAGCGCCTCCAGGAGAGAGGCCCAAGCAAGACGCGCCCCGAGGAGCGTCTTGCCACATGTCAGCACTGGGTCTGACTGAGCGCCTCCAGGAGAGAGGCCCCAGCAAGACGCGCCCCGAGGAGCGTCTTGCCACATGTCACCTCTGGTTCTGACTGAGCACCTCCAGGAGAGAGGCCCAAGCAAGACGCGCCCCGAGGAGGGTCTTGTCACATGTAAACACTGGGTCTTTCTGAGCGCCTCCAGGAGAGAAGCCCAAGCAAGACGCGCCCCGAGGAGCGTCTTGCCACATGTCACCTCTGGTTCTGACTGAGCGCCTCCAGGAGAGAGGCCCAAGCAAGACGCGCCCCGAGGAGCGTCTTGTCACATGTCAACACTGGGTCTGTCTGAGCGCCTCCAGGAGAGAAGCCCAAGCAAGACGCGCCCCGAGGAGCGTCTTGCCACATGTCAACAATGGGTCTGACTGAGGGCCTCCAGGAGAGAAGCCCAAGCAAGACGCGCCCCGAGGGGTGTCTTGACACATGTCAACACTGGGTCTGACAGAGCTCCTCCAGGATAGAGGCCCAAGCAAGACGCGCCCCGAGGAGTGTCATGCCACATGTCACCACTGGGTCTGACTGAGCGCCTCCAGGAGAGAGGCCCAAGCAAGACGTGCCCCGAGGAGCGTCAGGCCACATGTCACTACTCAGTCTGACTGAGCGCCTCCAGGAGAGAGGCCCAAGCAAGACGCGCCCCGAGGAGCGTCTTGCCTTATGTCAGCACTCGGTCTGACTGAGCGCCTCCAGGAGAGAGGCCCAAGCAAGACGCGCCCCGAGGAGCGTCTTGCCACATGTCAGCACTGGGTCTGACTGAGCGCCTCCAGGAGAGAGGCCCCAGCAAGACGCGCCCCGAGGAGCGTCTTGCCACATGTCACCTCTGGTTCTGACTGAGCACCTCCAGGAGAGAGGCCCAAGCAAGACGCGCCCCGAGGAGGGTCTTGTCACATGTAAACACTGGGTCTTTCTGAGCGCCTCCAGGAGAGAAGCCCAAGCAAGACGCGCCCCGAGGAGCGTCTTGCCACATGTCAGCACTCGGTCTGACTGAGTGCCTCCAGGAGAGAGGCCCAAGCAAGACGCGCCCCGAGGAGCGTCTTGCCACATGTCAACAATGGGTCTGACAGAGGGCCTCCAGGAGAGAGGCCGAAGCAAGACGCGCCCCGAGGAGTGTCTTGCCACATGTCACCACTTGGTCTGACTGAGGGCCTCCAGGAGAGAAGCCCAAGCAACACGCGGCCCAAGGAGCGTCTTGCCACATGTCAGCACTCGGTCTGACTGAGCGCCTCCAGGAGAGAGGCCCAAGCAAGACGCGCCCCGAGGAGCGTCTTGCCACATGTCAACAATGGGTCTGACTGAGGGCCTCCAGGAGAGAAGCCCAAGCAAGACGCGCCCCGAGGAGCGTCTTGACACATGTCAACACTGGGTCTGACAGAGGGCCTCCAGGAGAGAGGCCCAAGCAAGACGCGCCCCGAGGAGTGTCTTGCCACATGTCACCACTTGGTCTGACTGAGCGCCTCCAGGAGAGAGGCCCAAGCAACACGCGCCCCGAGGAGCGTCTGGCCACATGTCACTACTCAGTCTGACTGAGCGCCTCCAGGAGAGAGGCCCAAGCAAGACGCGCCCCGAGGAGTGTCTTGCCACATGTCAACAATGGGTCTTACTGAGGGCCTCCAGGAGAGAAGCCCAAGCAAGACGCGCCCCGAGGAGCTTCTTGCCACATGTCAGCACTCGGTCTGACTGAGCGCCTCCAGGAGAGAGGCCAAAGCAAGACGCGCCCCGAGGAGCGTCTTGACACATGTCATCACTGGGTCTGACAGAGGGCCTCCATGAGAGAGGCCCAAGCAAGACGCGCCCCGAGGAGTGTCTTGCCACATGTCACCACTTGGTCTGACTGAGCGCCTCCAGGAGAGAGGCCCAAGCAACACGTGCCCCGAGGAGCGTCAGGCCACATGTCACTACTCAGTCTGATTGAGCGCCTCAGGGAGAGAGGTCCAAGCAAGACGCGCCCCGAGGAGCGTCTTGCCACATGCCAACAATGGGTCTGACTGAGTGCCTCCATGAGAGAAGCCCCAGCAAGACGCGCCCCGAGGAGCGTCTTGCCACATGTCACTACTCGGTCTGTTTGAGCGCCTCCAGGAGAGAGGCCCAAGCAAGACGTGCCCCGGGGAGCATCTTTCCACATGTCAACAATGGGTCTGACTGAGGGTCTCCAGGAGAGAAGCCCAAGCAAGACGCGCCCCGAGGAGCGTCTTGCCACATGTCAACACTGGGTCTGACTGAGCGCCTCCAGGAGAGAGGCCCAAGCAAGATGCGCCCGGAGGAGCTTCTTGCCACATGTCAACACTGGGTCTGACAGAGGGCCTCCAGGAGAGAGTCCCAAGCAAGAAGCGCCCCGAGGAGCGTCTTGCAACATGTCAACAATGGGTCTGTCTGAGCGCCTCCAGGAGAGAAGCCCAAGCAAGAAGCGCCCCGAGGAGCGTCTTGCAACATGTCAACAATGGGTCTGACTGAGGGCCTCCAGGAGAGAAGCCCAAGCAAGACGCGCCCCGAGGAGCGTCTTGACACATGTCAACACTGGGTCTGACAGAGGGCCTCCACGAGAGAGGCCCAAGCAAGACGCGCCCCGAGGATTGTCATGCCACATGTCACCACTGGGTCTGACTGAGCGCCTCCAGGGGAGAGGCCCAAGCAAGACGTGCCCCGAGGAGCGTCAGGCCACATGTCACTACTCAGTCTGACTGAGCGCCTCCAGGAGAGAGGCCCAAGCAAGACGCGCCCCGAGGAGCGTCTTGCCACATGTCAGCACTGGGTCTGACTGAGCGCCTCCAGGAGAGAGGCCCAAGCAAGATGTGCCCCGAGGAGCGTCAGGCCACATGTCACTACTCAGTCTGACTGAGCGCCTCCAGGAGAGAGGCCCAAGCAAGACGCGCCCCGAGGAGCGTCTTGCCTTATGTCAGCACTCGGTCTGACTGAGCGCCTCCAGGAGAGAGGCCCAAGCAAGACGCGCCCCGAGGAGAGTCTTGCCACATGTCAACAATGGGTCTGACTCAGGGCCTCCAGGAGAGAGGCCCAAGCAAGATGCGCCCGGAGGAGCGTCTTGCCACATGTCAACGACTGGGTCTGACTGAGGGCCTCCAGGAGAGAAGCCCAAGCAAGACGCGCCCCGAGGAGTGTCTTGCCACATGTCACCACTTGGTCTGACTGAGCGCCTCCAGGAGAGAGGCCCAAGCAACACGCGCCCCGAGGAGCGTCAGGCCACATGTCACTACTCAGTCTGACTGAGCGCCTCCAGAAGAGAGGCCCAAGCAAGACGCGCCCCGAGGAGCGTCTTGCCACATGTCAACAATGGGTCTTACTGAGGGCCTCCAGGAGAGAAGCCCAAGCAAGACGCGCCCCGAGGAGCTTCTTGCCACATGTCAGCACTCGGTCTGACTGAGCGCCTCCAGGAGAGAGGCCAAAGTAAGACGCGCCCCGAGGAGCGTCTTGACACATGTCAACACTGGGTCTGACAGAGGGCCTCCATGAGAGAGGCCCAAGCAAGACGCGCCCCAAAGAGTGTCTTGCCACATGTAACCACTTGGTCTGACTGAGCGCCTCCAGGAGAGAGGCCCAAGCAACACGCGCCCCGAGGAGCGTCAGGCCACATGTCACTACTCAGTCTGACTGAGCGCCTCCAGGAGAGAGGCCCAAGCAAGACGCGCCCCGAGGAGCGTCTTGCCACGTGTCAACACTGGGTCTTAATGAGGGCCTTCTGGAGAGAGACCCAAGCAAGACGCGCCCCGAGGAGCGTCTTGCCACATGTCAACAATGGTTCTTACTGAGGGCCTCCGGGAGAGAAGCCCAAGCAAGACGCGCCCCGAGGAGCTTCTTGCCACATGTCAGCACTCGGTCTGACTGAGCGCCTCCAGGAGAGAGGCCAAAGCAAGACGCCCCCCGAGGAGCGTCTTGACACATGTCAACACTGGGTCTGACAGAGGGCCTCCATGAGAGAGGCCCAAGCAAGACGCGTCCCGAGGAGTATCTTGCCAAATGTCAACACTGGGTCTGACTGAGCGCCTCAGGGAGAGAGGTCCAAGCAAGACGCGCCCCGAGGAGCGTCTTGCCACATGTCACTACTCTGTCTGACTGAGCGCCTCAGGGAGAGAGGTCCAAGCAAGACGCGCCCCGAGGAGCGTCTTGCCACATGTCAACACTGGGTCTGACTGAGTGCCTCCATGAGAGAAGCCCCAGCAAGACGCGCCCCGAGGAGCGTCTTGCCACATGTCACTACTCGGTCTGTTTGAGCGCCTCCAGGAGAGAGGCCCAAGCAAGACGTGCCCCGAGGAGCGTCTTGCCACATGTCAACAATGGGTCTGACTGAGGACCTCCAGGAGAGAAGCCCAAGCAAGACGCGCCCCGAGGAGCGTCTTGCCACATGTCAACACTGGGTCTGACTGAGCGCCTCCAGGAGAGAGGCCCAACCAAGACACGCCCCGAGGAGCGTCTTGACACATGTCAACACTGGGTCTGACTGACGGCCTCCACGAGAGAAGCCCAAGCAAGACGCGCCCTGAGCAGAGTCTTGCCACATGTCAACACTCGGTCTGACAGAGGGCATCCAGGAGAGAGGCCCAAGCAATACGCGCCCCGAGGAGCGTCTTGCCACATGTCACCACTGGGTCTGACTGAGCTTCTCCAGGAGAGAGGCCCAACCAAGACGCGCCCTGAGGAGCGTCTTGCCACATGCCAACACTGGGTCTGACAGAGGGCCTCCAGGAGAGAGGCCCAAGCAAGACGCGCCCCGAGGAGTGTCTTGCCACATGTCACCACTGGGTCTGACTGAGCGCCTCCAGGAGAGAGGCCCAAGCAAGACGCACCCCGAGGAGCGTCTTGTCACATGTCAACACTGGGTCTTTCTGAGCGCCTCCAGGAGAGAAGCCCAAGCAAGACGCGCCCCGAGGAGCGTCTTTCCACATCTCAGCACTCGGTCTGACTGAGCGCCTCCAGGAGAGAGGCCAAAGCAAGACGCGCCCCGAGGAGCGTCTTGCCACATGTCAACAATGGGTATGACTGAGGGCCTCCAGGAGAGTAGCCCAAGCAAGACGCGCCCCGAGGAGCGTCTTGAGACATGTGAACACTGGGTCTGACAGAGGGCCTCCAGGAGAGAGGCCCAAGCAAGACGCGCCCCGAGGAGTGTCTTGCCACATGTCACCACTTGGTCTGACTGAGCGCCTCCAGGAGATAGGCCCAAGCAACACGCGCCCCGAGGAGCGTCAGGCCACATGTCACTACTCAGTCTGACTGAGCGCCTCCAGGAGAGAGGCCCAAGTAAGACGCGCCCCGAGGAGCGTCTTGCCACGTGTCAACACTGGGTCTGATTGAGGGCCTTCTGGAGAGAGGCCCAAGCAAGACGCGCCCCGAGGAGCGTCTTGCCACATGTCACTACTCGGTCTGACTGAGCGCCTCCAGGAGAGAGGCCCAAGCAAGACGTGCCCCGAGGAGCGTCTTGCCACATGTCAACAATGGGTCTGACTGAGGGCCTCCAGGAGAGAGGCCCAAGCAAGACGCGCCCCGAGGAGCGTCTTGCCACATGTCAACAATGGTTCTTACTGAGGGCCTCCGGGAGAGAAGCCCAAGCAAGACGCGCCCTGAGGAGCTTCTTGCCACATGTCAGCACTCGGTCTGACTGAGCGCCTCCAGGAGAGAGGCCCAAGCAAGACGTGCCCCGAGGAGAGTCTTGCCACATGTCAACAATGGGTCTGACTGAGGGCCTCCAGGAGAGAAGCCCAAGCAAGACGCGCCCCGAGGAGCGTCTTGCCACATGTCAACTCTCGGTCTGACTGAGCGCCTCCAGGAGAGAGGCCCAAGCAAGATGTGCCCCGAGGAGTGTCTTGCCACATGTCAACAATGGGTCTTACTGAGGGCCTCCAGGAGAGAAGCCCAAGCAAGACGCGCCCCGAGGAGCGTCTTGCCACATGTCAACACTGGGTCTGACTGAGCACCTCCAGGAGAGAGGCCCAAGCAAGACGCGCCCCGAGGAGCGTCTTGCCACATGTCAACACTGGGTGTGACTGAGCGCCTCCAGGAGAGAGGCCCAACCAAGACGCGCCCTGAGGAGCGTCTTGCCACATGCCAACACTGGGTCTGACAGAGGGCCTCCAGGAGAGAGGCCCAAGCAAGACGCGCCCCGAGGAGTGTCTTGCCACATGTCACCACTGGGTCTGACTGAGCGCCTCCAGGAGAGAGGCCCAAGCAAGACGCACCCCGAGGAGCGTCTTGTCACATGTCAACACTGGGTCTTTCTGAGCGCCTCCAGGAGAGAAGCCCAAGCAAGACGCGCCCCGAGGAGCGTCTTTCCACATCTCAGCACTCGGTCTGACTGAGCGCCTCCAGGAGAGAGGCCAAAGCAAGACGCGCCCCGAGGAGTGTCTTGCCACATGTCAACAATGGGTCTTACTGAGGGCCTCCAGGAGAGAAGCCCAAGCAAGACGCGCCCCGAGGAGCGTCTTGCCACATGTCAACACTGGGTCTGACTGAGCACCTCCAGGAGAGAGGCCCAAGCAAGACGCGCCCCGAGGAGTGTCTTGCCACATGTCAACAATGGGTCTTACTGAGGGCCTCCAGGAGAGAAGCCCAAGCAAGACGCGCCCCGAGGAGCGTCTTGCCACATGTCAACACTGGGTCTGACTGAGCACCTCCAGGAGAGAGGCCCAAGCAAGACGCGCCCCGAGGAGCGTCTTGCCACATGTCACCTCTGGGTCTGACTGAGCTCCTCCAGGAGAGAGGCGCAAGCAAGAAACGCCCGAGGAGCGTCTTGACACATGTCAACACTGGGTCTGACTGAGCGCCTCCAGGAGAGAGGCCACAGCAAGACGCGCCCCGAGGAGCGTCTTGCCACATGTCAGCACTCGGTCTGACTGAGCGCCTCCAGGATAGAGGCCCAAGCATGAAGCGCCCCGAGGAGCGTCTTGCCACATGTCAACACTGGGTCTAATTGAGCGCCTCCAGGAGAGAGGCCCAAGCAAGACGCGCCCCGAGGAGCTTCTTTCCACATGTCAACAATGGGTCTTACTGAGGGCCTCCATGAGAGAAGCCCAAGCAAGACGCGCCCCGAGGAGTGTCTTGCCACATGTCAACACTGTGTCTGACTGAGCGCCTCCAGGAGAGAGGCCCAAGCAAGACGCGCCCCGAGGAGCGTCTTGCCACGTGTCAACACTGGGTCTGACTTAGAGCCTCCAGGAGAGAGGCCCAAGCAAGATGCGCCCCGAGGAGCGTCTTGCCACGTGTCAACAATGGTTCTTACTGAGGGCCTCCGGGAGAGAAGCCCAAGCAAGACGCGCCCCGAGGAGCTTCTTGCCACATGTCAGCACTCGGTCTGACTGAGCGCCTCCAGGAGAGAGGCCAAAGCAAGACGCCCCCCGAGGAGCGTCTTGACACATGTCAACACTGGGTCTGACAGAGGGCCTCCATGAGAGAGGCCCAAGCAAGACGCGTCCCGAGGAGTATCTTGCCAAATGTCAACACTGGGTCTGACTGAGCGCCTCAGGGAGAGAGGTCCAAGCAAGACGCGCCCCGAGGAGCGTCTTGCCACATGTCACTACTCTGTCTGACTGAGCGCCTCAGGGAGAGAGGTCCAAGCAAGACGCGCCCCGAGGAGCGTCTTGCCACATGTCAACACTGGGTCTGACTGAGTGCCTCCATGAGAGAAGCCCCAGCAAGACGCGCCCCGAGGAGCGTCTTGCCACATGTCACTACTCGGTCTGTTTGAGCGCCTCCAGGAGAGAGGCCCAAGCAAGACGTGCCCCGAGGAGCGTCTTGCCACATGTCAACAATGGGTCTGACTGAGGACCTCCAGGAGAGAAGCCCAAGCAAGACGCGCCCCGAGGAGCGTCTTGCCACATGTCAACACTGGGTCTGACTGAGCGCCTCCAGGAGAGAGGCCCAACCAAGACACGCCCCGAGGAGCGTCTTGACACATGTCAACACTGGGTCTGACTGACGGCCTCCACGAGAGAAGCCCAAGCAAGACGCGCCCTGAGCAGAGTCTTGCCACATGTCAACACTCGGTCTGACAGAGGGCATCCAGGAGAGAGGCCCAAGCAATACGCGCCCCGAGGAGCGTCTTGCCACATGTCACCACTGGGTCTGACTGAGCTTCTCCAGGAGAGAGGCCCAACCAAGACGCGCCCTGAGGAGCGTCTTGCCACATGCCAACACTGGGTCTGACAGAGGGCCTCCAGGAGAGAGGCCCAAGCAAGACGCGCCCCGAGGAGTGTCTTGCCACATGTCACCACTGGGTCTGACTGAGCGCCTCCAGGAGAGAGGCCCAAGCAAGACGCACCCCGAGGAGCGTCTTGTCACATGTCAACACTGGGTCTTTCTGAGCGCCTCCAGGAGAGAAGCCCAAGCAAGACGCGCCCCGAGGAGCGTCTTTCCACATCTCAGCACTCGGTCTGACTGAGCGCCTCCAGGAGAGAGGCCAAAGCAAGACGCGCCCCGAGGAGCGTCTTGCCACATGTCAACAATGGGTATGACTGAGGGCCTCCAGGAGAGTAGCCCAAGCAAGACGCGCCCCGAGGAGCGTCTTGAGACATGTGAACACTGGGTCTGACAGAGGGCCTCCAGGAGAGAGGCCCAAGCAAGACGCGCCCCGAGGAGTGTCTTGCCACATGTCACCACTTGGTCTGAATGAGCGCCTCCAGGAGAGAGGCCCAAGCAACACGCGCCCCGAGGAGCGTCAGGCCACATGTCACTACTCAGTCTGACTGAGCGCCTCCAGGAGAGAGGCCCAAGTAAGACGCGCCCCGAGGAGCGTCTTGCCACGTGTCAACTCTGGGTCTGATTGAGGGCCTTCTGGAGAGAGGCCCAAGCAAGACGCGCCCCGAGGAGCGTCTTGCCACATGTCACTACTCGGTCTGACTGAGCGCCTCCAGGAGAGAGGCCCAAGCAAGACGTGCCCCGAGGAGCGTCTTGCCACATGTCAACAATGGGTCTGACTGAGGGCCTCCAGGAGAGAGGCCCAAGCAAGACGCGCCCCGAGGAGCGTCTTGCCACATGTCAACAATGGTTCTTACTGAGGGCCTCCGGGAGAGAAGCCCAAGCAAGACGCGCCCTGAGGAGCTTCTTGCCACATGTCAGCACTCGGTCTGACTGAGCGCCTCCAGGAGAGAGGCCCAAGCAAGACGTGCCCCGAGGAGAGTCTTGCCACATGTCAACAATGGGTCTGACTGAGGGCCTCCAGGAGAGAAGCCCAAGCAAGACGCGCCCCAAGGAGCGTCTTGCCACATGTCAACTCTCGGTCTGACTGAGCGCCTCCAGGAGAGAGGCCCAAGCAAGATGCGCCCCGAGGAGTGTCTTGCCACATGTCAACAATGGGTCTTACTGAGGGCCTCCAGAAGAGAAGCCCAAGCAAGACGCGCCCCGAGGAGCGTCTTGCCACATGTCAACACTGGGTCTGACTGAGCACCTCCAGGATAGAGGCCCAAGCAAGACGCGCCCCGAGGAGCGTCTTGCCACATGTCAACACTGGGTGTCACTGAGCGCCTCCAGGGGAGAGGCCCGAGGAGCGTCTTGCCACATGTCACCTCTGGGTCTGACTGAGCTCCTCCAGGAGAGAGGCGCAAGCAAGAAACGCCCGAGGAGCGTCTTGACACATGTCAACACTGGGTCTGACTGAGCGCCTCCAGGAGAGAGGCCACAGCAAGACGCGCCCCGAGGAGCGTCTTGCCACATGTCAGCACTCGGTCTGACTGAGCGCCTCCAGGAGAGAGGCCCAAGCAAGAAGCGCCCCGAGGAGCGTCTTGCCACATGTCAACACTGGGTCTAATTGAGCGCCTCCAGGAGAGAGGCCCAAGCAAGACGCGCCCCGAGGAGCTTCTTTCCACATGTCAACAATGGGTCTTACTGAGGGCCTCCATGAGAGAAGCCCAAGCAAGACGCGCCCCGAGGAGTGTCTTGCCACATGTCAACACTGTGTCTGACTGAGCGCCTCCAGGAGAGAGGCCCAAGCAAGACGCGCCCCGAGGAGCGTCTTGCCACGTGTCAACACTGGGTCTGACTTAGAGCCTCCAGGAGAGAGGCCCAAGCAAGATGCGCCCCGAGGTGCGTCTTGCCACATGTCACTACTCGGTCTGACTGAGCGCCTCCAGGAGAGAGGCCCAGGCAAGACGTGCCCCGAGGAGCATCTTGCCACATGTCAACAATGGGTCTGACTGAGGGCCTCCAGGAGAGAAGCCCAAGCAAGACACGCCCCGAGGAGCGTCTTGACACATGTCAACACTGGGTCGGACTGAGGGCCTCCATGAGAGAAGCCCAAGCAAGACGCGCCCCAAGGAGAGTCTTGCCACATGTCAACACTCGGTCTGAAAGAGGGCATTCAGGAGAGAGGCCCAAGCAATACGCGCCCCGAGGAGCGTCTTGCCACATGTCACCACTGGGTCTGAATTAGCGCCTCCAGGAGAGAGGCCCAAGCAAGACGTTCCCCGAGGAGCGTCTTGTCACATGTCAACACTGGGTCTGTCTGAGCACCTCCAGGAGAGAAGCCCAAGCAAGACGCGCCCCGAGGAGCGTCTTGCCACATGTCAACAATGGGTCTGACTGAGGGCCTCCAGGAGAGAAGCCCAAGCAAGACGCGCCCCGAGGAGCGTCTTGACACATGTCAACACTGGGTCTGACAGAGGGCCTCCACGAGAGAGGCCCAAGCAAGACGCGCCCCGAGGAGTGTCATGCCACATGTCACCACTGTGTCTGACTGAGCGCCTCCAGGAGAGAGGCCCAAGCAAGACGCGCCCCGAGATGCGTCTTGCCACATGTGAAAACTGGGTCTGACTGAGCGCCTCCAGGAGAGAGGCCCAAGCAAGACACGCCCGGAGGAGCGTGTTGCAACATGTCAGCACTCGGTCTGACTGAGCGCCTCCAGGAGAGAGGCCAAAGCAAGACGCGCCCCGAGGAGCGTCTTGACACATGTCAACACTGGGTGTGACAGAGGGCCTCCATGAGAGAGGCCCAAGCAAGACGCACCCCGAGGAGTGTCTTGCCATATGTCACCACTTGGTCTGACTGAGCGCCTCCAGGAGAGAGGTCCAAGCAACACGCGCCCCGAGGAGCGTCAGGCCACATGTCACTACTCAGTCTGACTGAGCGCCTCCAGGAGAGAGGCCCAAGCAAGACGTGCACCGAGGAGCGTCTTGCCACATGTCAACAATGGTTCTTACTGAGGGCCTCCGGGAGAGAAGCCCAAGCAAGACGCGCCCCGAGGAGCTTCTTGCCACATGTCAGCACTCGGTCTGACTGAGCGCCTCCAGGAGAGAGGCCAAAGCAAGACGCCCCCCAAGGAGCGTCTTGACACATGTCAACACTGGGTCTGACAGAGGGCCTCCATGAGAGAGGCCCAAGCAAGCCGCGCCCCGAGGAGTGTCTTGCCAAATGTCAACACTGGGTCTGACTGAGCGCCTCAGGGAGAGAGGTCCAAGCAAGACGCGCCCCGAGGAGCGTCTTGCCACATGTCAACACTGGGTCTGACTGAGTGCCTCCATGAGAGAGGCCCAACCAAGACACGCCCCGAGGATCGTCTTGACACATGTCAACACTGGGTCTGACTAAGGGCCTCCACGAGAGAAGCCCAAGCAAGACGCGCCCCGAGCAGAGTCTTGCCACATGTCAACACTCGGTCTGACAGAGGGCATCCAGGAGAGAGGCCCAAACAATACGCGCCCCGAGGAGCGTCTTGCCACATGTCACCACTGGGTCTGACTGAGCTTCTCCAGGAGAGAGGCCCAACCAAGACGCGCCCCGAGGAGCGTCTTTCCACATGTCAGCACTCGGTCTGACTGAGCGCCTCCAGGAGAGAAGCCCAAGCAACACGCGCCCCGAGGCGCGTCAGGCCACATGTCACTACTCAGTCTGACTGAGCGCCTCCAGGAGAGAGGCCCAAGTAAGACGCGCCCCGAGGAGCGTCTTGCCACGTGTCAACAATGGGTATGACTGAGGGCCTCCAGAAGAGAAGCCCAAGCAAGATGCGCCCCGAGGAGTGTCTTGCCACATGTCAACAATGGGTCTTACTGAGGGCCTCCAGGAGAGAAGCCCAAGCAAGACGCGCCCCGAGGAGCGTCTTGCCACATGTCAACACTGGGTCTGACTGAGCACCTCCAGGAGAGAGGCCCAAGCAAGACGCGCCCCGAGGAGCGTCTTGCCACATGTCAACACTGGGTGTGACTGAGCGCCTCCAGGAGAGAGGCCCGAGGAGCGTCTTGCCACATGTCACCTCTGGGTCTGACTGAGCTCCTCCAGGAGAGAGGCGCATGCAAGAAACGCCTGAGGAGCGTCTTGACACATGTCAACACTGGGTCTGACTGAGCGCCTCCAGGAGAGAGGCCACAGCAAGACGCGCCCCGAGGAGCGTCTTGCCACATGTCAGCACTCGGTCTGACTGAGCGCCTCCAGGAGAGAGGCCCAAGCAAGAAGCGCCCCAAGGAGCGTCTTGCCACATGTCAACAATGGGTCTGACTGAGGGCCTCCAGGAGAGAAGTCCAAGCAAGACGCGCCCCGAGGAGCGTCTTGCCACATGTCAACACTGGGTCTAATTGAGCGCCTCCAGGAGAGAGGCCCAAGCAAGACGCGCCCCGAGGAGCTTCTTTCCACATGTCAACAATGGGTCTTACTGAGGGCCTCCATGAGAGAAGCCCAAGCAAGACGCGCCCCGAGGAGTGTCTTGCCACATGTCAACACTGTGTCTGACTGAGCGCCTCCAGGAGAGAGGCCCAAGCAAGACGCGCCCCGAGGAGCGTCTTGCCACGTGTCAACACTGGGTCTGACTTAGCGCCTCCAGGAGAGAGGCCCAAGCAAGATGCGCCCCGAGGAGCGTCTTGCCACGTGTCACCACTGGGTCTGACTGAGCTCCTCCAGGAGAGAGGCCCCAGCAAGACGCGCCCCGAGGAGCGTCTTGCCTTATGTCAGCACTCGGTCTGACTGAGCGCCTCCAGGAGAGAGGCCCAAGCAAGACGCGCCCCGAGGAGCGTCTTGCCACATGTCACTACTCGGTCTAACTGAGCGCCTCCAGGAGAGAGGTCCAAGCAAGACGCGCCCCGAGGAGCGTCTTGCAAAATGTCACAACTCGGTCTGACTGAGCGCCTCCAGGAGGGAGGTCCAAGCAAGACGCGCCCCGAGGTGCGTCTTGCCACATGTCACTACTCGGTCTGACTGAGCGCCTCCAGGAGAGAGGCCCAGGCAAGACGTGCCCCGAGGAGCATCTTGCCACATGTCAACAATGGGTCTGACTGAGGGCCTCCAGGAGAGAAGCCCAAGCAAGACACGCCCCGAGGTGCGTCTTGACACATGTCAACACTGGGTCGGACTGAGGGCCTCCATGAGAGAAGCCCAAGCAAGACGCGCCCCGAGGAGAGTCTTGCCACATGTCAACACTCGGTCTGAAAGAGGGCATTCAGGAGAGAGGCCCAAGCAATACGCGCCCCGAGGAGCGTCTTGCCACATGTCACCACTGGGTCTGAATTAGCGCCTCCAGGAGAGAGGCCCAAGCAAGACGCGCCCCGAGGAGCGTCTTGCCACATGTCAACAATGGGTCTGACTGAGCGCCTCAGGGAGAGAGGTCCAAGCAAGACGCGCCCCGAGGAGCGTCTTGCCACATGTCAACACTGGGTCTGACTGAGTGCCTCCATGAGAGAGGCCCAACCAAGACACGCCCCGAGGATCGTCTTGACACATGTCAACACTGGGTCTGACTAAGGGCCTCCACGAGAGAAGCCCAAGCAAGACGCGCCCCGAGCAGAGTCTTGCCACATGTCAACACTCGGTCTGACAGCGGGCATCCAGGAGAGAGGCCCAAGCAATACGCGCCCCGAGGAGCGTCTTGCCACATGTCACCACTGGGTCTGACTGAGCTTCTCCAGGAGAGAGGCCCAACCAAGACGCGCCCCGAGGAGCGTCTTTCCACATGTCAGCACTCGGTCTGACTGAGCGCCTCCAGGAGAGAAGCCCAAGCAACACGCGCCCCGAGGCGCGTCAGGCCACATGTCACTACTCAGTCTGACTGAGCGCCTCCAGGAGAGAGGCCCAAGTAAGACGCGCCCCGAGGAGCGTCTTGCCACGTGTCAACAATGGGTATGACTGAGGGCCTCCAGAAGAGAAGCCCAAGCAAGACGCGCCCGAGGAGCGTCTTGACACATGTCAACACTGGGTCTGACAGAGGGCCTCCAGGAGAGAGGCCCAAGCAAGACGCGCCCCGAGGAGTGTCTTGCCACATGTCACCACTTGGTCTGACTGAGCGCCTCCAGGAGAGAGGCCCAAGCAACACGCGCCCCGAGGAGCGTCAGGCCACATGTCACTACTCAGTCTGACTGAGCGCTTCCAGGAGAGAGGCCCAAGTAAGACGCGCCCCGAGGAGCGTCTTGCCACGTGTCAACACTGGGTCTGATTGAGGGCCTTCTGGAGAGAGGCCCAAGCAAGACGTGCCCCGAGGAGCGTCTTGCCACATGTCAACAATGGGTCTGACTGAGGGCCTCCAGGAGAGAAGCCCAAGCAAGACGCGCCCCGAGGACAGTCTTGCCACATGTCAACACTGGGTCTGACTGAGGGCCTCCAGGAGAGTGGCCCAAATAAGACGCGCCCCGAGGAGCGTCTTGCCACATGTCAACACTGGGTCTGACTGAGGGTCTCCAGGAGAGAAGCCCAAGCAAGATGCGCCCCGAGGAGCGTCTTGCCACATGTCAGCACTCGGTCTGACTGAGCGCCTCCAGGAGAGAGGCCCAAGCAAGACGCGCCCCGAGGAGCGTCTTGCCACATGTCAACACTGGGTTTGACTGAGCGCCTCCAGGAGAGAGGCCCAAGCAAGATGCACCCCGAGGAGCGTCTTGCCACATGTGAACACTGGGTCTGACTGAGCGCCTCCAGGAGAGAGGCCCAAGCAAGACGCGCCCGGAGGAGCGTCTTGCAACATGTCAGCACTCGGTCTGACTGAGCGCCTCCAGGAGAGAGGCCCAAGCAAGACGCGCCCCGAGGAGGGTCTTGACACATGTCTCCTCTGGGTCTGACTGAGCGCCTCCAGGAGAGAGGCCCAAGCAAGACGTGCCCCGAGGAGCGTCTTGCCACATGTCAACACTGGGTCTGACTGAGCACCTCCAGGAGAGAAGCCCAAGCAAGACGCGCCCCGAGGAGCATCTTGCCACATGTCAACACTGGGTCTGACTGAGCACCTCCAGGAGAGAGGCCCAACCAAGACACGCCCCGAGGAGCGTCTTGACACATGTCAACACTGGGTCTGACTGACGGCCTCCACGAGAGAAGCCCAAGCAAGACGCGCCCCGAGCAGAGTCTTGCCACATGTCAACACTCGGTCTGACAGAGGGCATCCAGGAGAGAGGCCCAAGCAATACGCGCCCCGAGGAGCGTCTTGCCACATGTCACCACTGGGTCTGACTGAGCTTCTCCAGGAGAGAGGCCCAACCAAGACGCGCCCTGAGGAGCGTCTTGCCACATGCCAACACTGGGTCTGACAGAGGGCCTCCAGGAGAGAGGCCCAAGCAAGACGCGCCCCGAGGAGTGTCTTGCCACATGTCACCACTGGGTCTGACTGAGCGCCTCCAGGAGAGAGGCCCAAGCAAGACGCGCCCCGAGGAGCGTCTTGTCACATGTCAACACTGGGTCTTTCTGAGCGCCTCCAGGAGAGAAGCCCAAGCAAGACGCGCCCCGAGGAGCGTCTTTCCACATCTCAGCACTCGGTCTGACTGAGCGCCTCCAGGAGAGAGGCCAAAGCAAGACGCGCCCCGAGGAGCGTCTTGCCACATGTCAACAATGGGTATGACTGAGGGCCTCCAGGAGAGAAGCCCAAGCAAGACGCGCCCCGAGGAGCGTCTTGAGACATGTGAACACTGGGTCTGACAGAGGGCCTCCAGGAGAGAGGCCCAAGCAAGACGCGCCCCGAGGAGTGTCTTGCCACATGTCACCACTTGGTCTGACTGAGATCCTCCAGGAGAGAGGCCCAAGCAACACGCGCCCCGAGGAGCGTCAGGCCACATGTCACTACTCAGTCTGACTGAGCGCCTCCAGGAGAGAGGCCCAAGTAAGACGCGCCCTGAGGAGCGTCTTGCCACGTGTCAACACTGGGTCTGATTGAGGGCCTCCAGGAGAGAGGCCCAAGCAAGACGTGCCCCGAGGAGCGTCTTGCCACATGTCAACAATGGGTCTGACTGAGGGCCTCCAGGAGAGAGGCCCAAGCAAGACGCGCCCCGAGGAGCGTCTTGCCACATGTCACTACTCGGTCTGACTGAGCGCCTCAGGGAGAGAGGTCCAAGCAAGAAGCGCCCCGAGGAGCGTCTTGCCACATGTCAACACTGGGTCTGACTGAGTGCCTCCATGAGAGAAGCCCCAGCAAGACGCGCCCCGAGGAGCGTCTTGCCACATGTCACTACTCGGTCTGTTTGAGCGCCTCCAGGAGAGAGGCCCAAGCAAGACGTGCCCCGAGGAGCGTCTTGCCACTTGTCAACAATGGGTCGACTGAGGACCTCCAGGAGAGAAGCCCAAGCAAGACGCGCCCCGAGGAGCGTCTTGCCACATGTCAACACTGGGTCTGACTGAGCGCCTCCAGGAGAGAGGCCCAACCAAGACACGCCCCGAGGAGCGTCTTGACACATGTCAACACTGGGTCTGACTGACGGCCTCCACGAGAGAAGCCCAAGCAAGACGCGCCCCGAGCAGAGTCTTGCCACATGTCAACACTCGGTCTGACAGAGGGCATCCAGGAGAGAGGCCCAAGCAATACGTGCCCCGAGGAGCGTCTTGCCACATGTCACCACTGGGTCTGACTGAGCTTCTCCAGGAGAGAGGCCCAACCAAGACGCGCCCTGAGGAGCGTCTTGCCACATGCCAACACTGGGTCTGACAGAGGGCCTCCAGGAGAGAGGCCCAAGCAAGACGCGCCCCGAGGAGTGTCTTGCCACATGTCACCACTGGGTCTGACAGAGCGCCTCCAGGAGAGAGGCCCAAGCAAGACGCGCCCCGAGGAGCGTCTTGTCACATGTCAACACTGGGTCTTTCTGAGCGCCTCCAGGAGAGAAGCCCAAGCAAGACGCGCCCCGAGGAGCGTCTTTCCACATCTCAGCACTCGGTCTGACTGAGCGCCTCCAGGAGAGAGGCCAAAGCAAGACGCGCTCCGAGGAGCGTCTTGCCACATGTCAACAATGGGTATGACTGAGGGCCTCCAGGAGAGAAGCCCAAGCAAGACGCGCCCCGAGGAGCGTCTTGAGACATGTGAACACTGGGTCTGACAGAGGGCCTCCAGGAGAGAGGCCCAAGCAAGACGCGCCCCGAGGAGTGTCTTGCCACATGTCACCACTTGGTCTGACTGAGCGCCTCCAGGAGAGAGGCCCAAGCAACACGCGCCCCGAGGAGCGTCAGGCCACATGTCACTACTCAGTCTGACTGAGCGCCTCCAGGAGAGAGGCCCAAGTAAGACGCGCCCCGAGGAGCGTCTTGCCACGTGTCAACACTGGGTCTGATTGAGGGCCTTCTGGAGAGAGGCCCAAGCAAGACGCGCCCCGAGGAGCGTCTTGCCACATGTCACTACTCGGTCTGACTGAGCGCCTCCAGGAGAGAGGCCCAAGCAAGACGTGCCCCGAGGAGCGTCTTGCCACATGTCAACAATGGGTCTGACTGAGGGCCTCCAGGAGAGAGGCCCAAGCAAGACGCGCCCCGAGGAGCGTCTTGCCACATGTCAACACTGGGTCTGACTGAGGGCCTCCAGGAGAGAAGCCCGAGGAGCGTCTTGCCACATGTCACTACTCAGTCTGACTGAGCGCCTCCAGGAGAGAGGCCCAAGTAAGACGCGCCCCGAGGAGCGTCTTGCCACGTGTCAACACTGGGTCTGATTGAGGGCCTTCTGGAGAGAGGCCCAAGCAAGACGTGCCCCGAGGAGCGTCTTGCCACATGTCAACAATGGGTCTGACTGAGGGCCTCCAGGAGAGAAGCCCAAGCAAGACGCGCCCCGAGGACAGTCTTGCCACATGTCAACACTGGGTCTGACTGAGGGCCTCCAGGAGAGTGGCCCAAATAAGACGCGCCCCGAGGAGCGTCTTGCCACATGTCAACACTGGGTCTGACTGAGGGTCTCCAGGAGAGAAGCCCAAGCAAGATGCGCCCCGAGGAGCGTCTTGCCACATGTCAGCACTCAGTCTGACTGAGCGCCTCCAGGAGAGAGGCCCAAGCAAGACGCGCCCCGAGGAGCGTCTTGCCACATGTCAACACTGGGTCTGACTGAGCGCCTCCAGGAGAGAGGCCCAAGCAAGATGCACCCCGAGGAGCGTCTTGCCACATGTGAACACTGGGTCTGACTGAGCGCCTCCAGGAGAGAGGCCCAAGCAAGACGCGCCCGGAGGAGCGTCTTGCAACATGTCAGCACTCGGTCTGACTGAGCGCCTCCAGGAGAGAGGCCCAAGCAAGACGCGCCCCGAGGAGGGTCTTGACACATGTCTCCTCTGGGTCTGACTGAGCGCCTCCAGGAGAGAGGCCCAAGCAAGACGTGCCCCGAGGAGCGTCTTGCCACATGTCAACACTGGGTCTGACTGAGCACCTCCAGGAGAGAAGCCCAAGCAAGACGCGCCCCGAGGAGCGTCAGGCCACATGTCACTACTCAGTCTGACTGAGCGCCTCCAGGAGAGAGGCCCAAGTAAGACGCGCCCCGAGGAGCGTCTTGCGACGTGTCAACACTGGGTCTGATTGAGGGCCTCCAGGAGAGAGGCCCAAGCAAGACGTGCCCCGAGGAGCGTCTTGCCACATGTCAACAATGGGTCTGACTGAGGGCCTCCAGGAGAGAGGCCCAAGCAAAGACGCGCCCCGAGGAGCGTCTTGCCACATGTCACTACTCGGTCTGACTGAGCGCCTCAGGGAGAGAGGTCCAAGCAAGAAGCGCCCCGAGGAGCATCTTGCCACATGTCAACACTGGGTCTGACTGAGTGCCTCCATGAGAGAAGCCCCAGCAAGACGCGCCCCGAGGAGCGTCTTGCCACATGTCACTACTCGGTCTGTTTGAGCGCCTCCAGGAGAGAGGCCCAAGCAAGACGTGCCCCGAGGAGCGTCTTGCCACATGTCAACAATGGGTCGACTGAGGACCTCCAGGAGAGAAGCCCAAGCAAGACGCGCGCCGAGGAGCGTCTTGCCACATGTCAACACTGGGTCTGACTGAGCGCCTCCAGGAGAGAGGCCCAACCAAGACACGCCCCGAGTAGCGTCTTGACACATGTCAACACTGGGTCTGACTGACGGCCTCCACGAGAGAAGCCCAAGCAAGACACGCCCCGAGCAGAGTCTTGCCACATGTCAACACTCGGTCTGACAGAGGGCATCCAGGAGAGAGGCCCAAGCAATACGCGCCCCGAGGAGCGTCTTGCCACATGTCACCACTGGGTCTGACTGAATTTCTCCAGGAGAGAGGCCCAACCAAGACGCGCCCTGAGGAGCATCTTGCCACATGCCAACACTAGGTCTGACAGAGGGCCTCCAGGAGAGAGGCCCAAGCAAGACGCGCCCCGAGGAGTGTCTTGCCACATGTCACCACTGGGTCTGACAGAGCGCCTCCAGGAGAGAGGCCCAAGCAAGACGCGCCCCGAGGAGCGTCTTGTCACATGTCAACACTGGGTCTTTCTGAGCGCCTCCAGGAGAGAAGCCCAAGCAAGACGCGCCCCGAGGAGCGTCTTTCCACATCTCAGCACTCGGTCTGACTGAGCGCCTCCAGGAGAGAGGCCAAAGCAAGACACGCTCCGAAGAGCGTCTTGCCACATGTCAACAATGGGTATGACTGAGGGCCTCCAGGAGAGAAGCCCAAGCAAGACGCGCCCCGAGGAGCGTCTTGAGACATGTGAACACTGGGTCTGACAGAGGGCCTCCAGGAGAGAGGCCCTCGCAAGACGCGCCCCGAGGAGTGTCTTGCCACATGTCACCACTTGGTCTGACTGAGCGCCTCCAGGAGAGAGGCCCAAGCAAGACGCGCCCCGAGGAGCGTCTTGCCACATGTCACTACTCGGTCTGACTGAGCGCCTCCAGGAGAGAGGCCCAAGCAAGACGTGCCCCGAGGAGCGTCTTGCCACATGTCAACAATGGGTCTGACTGAGGGCCTCCAGGAGAGAGGCCCAAGCAAGACGCGCCACGAGGAGCGTCTTGCCACATGTCAACACTGGGTCTGACTGAGGGCCTCCAGGAGAGAAGCCCGAGGAGCGTCTTGCCACATGTCACCTCTGGGTCTGACTGAGCTCCTCCAGGAGAGAGGCGCAAGCAAGAAACGCCCGAGGAGCATCTTGACACATGTCAACACTGGGTCTGACTGAGCGCCTCCAGGAGAGAGGCCCCAGCAAGACGCGCCCCGAGGAGCGTCTTGCCACATGTCAGCACTCGGTCTGACTGAGCGCCTCCAGGAGAGAGGCCCAAACAAGAAGCGCCCCGAGGAGCGTCTTGCCACATGTCAACAATGGGTCTGACTGAGGGCCTCCAGGAGAGAAGCCCAAGCAAGAAGCGCCCCGAGGAGCGTCTTGCCACATGTCAACACTGGGTCTAATTGAGCGCCTCCAGGAGAGAGGCCCAAGCAAGACGCGCCCCGAGGAGCGTCTTGCCACATGTCACTACTCAGTCTGACTGAGCGCCTCCAGGAGAGAGGTCCAAGACACGCGCCCCGAGGAGCGTCTTGCCACATTTCAACACTGGGTCTGACTGAGTGCCTCCATGAGAGAAGCCCCAGCAAGACGCGCCCCGAGGAGCGTCTTGCCACATGTCAACAATGGGTCTGACTGAGGGCCTCCAGGAGAGAAGCCAAAGCAAGACGCGGCCCGAGGAGCTTCTTTCCACATGTCAACAATGGGTCTTACTGAGGGCCTCCATGAGAGAAGCCCAAGCAAGACGCGCCCCGAGGAGTGTCTTGCCACATGTCAACACTGTGTCTGACTGAGCGCCTCCAGGAGAGAGGCCCAAGCAAGACGCGCCCCGAGGAGCGTCTTGCCACGTGTCAACACTAGGTCTGACTTAGCGCCTCCAGGAGAGAGGCCCCAGCAAGACGCGCCCCGAGGAGCGTCTTGCCTTATGTCAGCACTCGGTCTGACTGAGCGCCTCCAGGAGAGAGGCCCAAGCAAGACGCGCCCCGAGGAGCGTCTTGCCACATGTCACTACTCGGTCTAACTGAGCGCCTCCAGGAGAGAGGTCCAAGCAAGACGCGCCCCGAGGAGCGTCTTGCAAAATGTCACTACTCGGTCTGACTGAGCGCCTCCAGGAGGGAGGTCCAAGCAAGACGCGCCCCGAGGTGCATCTTGCCACATGTCACTACTCGGTCTGACTGAGCGCCTCCAGGAGAGAGGCCCAAGCAAGACGTGCCCCGAGGAGCGTCTTGCCACATGTAAACAATGGGTCTGACTGAGGGCCTCCAGGAGAGAAGCCCAAGCAAGACACGCCCCGAGGAGCGTCTTGACACATGTCAACACTGGGTCGGACTGAGGGCCTCCATGAGAGAAGCCCAAGCAAGACGCGCCCCGAGGAGAGTCTTGCCACATGTCAACACTCGGTCTGAAAGAGGGCATTCAGGAGAGAGGCCCAAGCAATACTCGCCCCGAGGAGCGTCTTGCCACATGTCACCACTGGGTCTGAATTAGCGCCTCCAGGAGAGAGGCCCAACCAAGACGCGCCCCGAGGAGTGTCTTGCCACATGCCAACACTGGGTCTGACTGAGCGCCTCCATGAGAGACGCCCAAGCAAGACGCGCCCCGAGGAGCGTCTTGCCACGTGTCAACACTGGGTCTGACTGAGCGCCTCCAGGAGAGAGGCCCAAGCAAGACGCACCCTGAGGAGCGTCTTTCCACGTGTCACCACTGGGTCTGACTGAGCGCCTCCAGGAGAGAGGCCCAAGCAAGACGCGCCCCGAGGAGCGTCTTGCCACATGTCAACACTGGGTCTGACTGAGCCTCTCCAGGAGAGAGGCCTAAGCAAGACGCGCCCCGAGGAGCGTCTTGCCACATGTCAACAATGGGTCTGACTGAGGGCCTCCAGGAGAGAGGCCCAAGCAAGATGCGCCCGGAGGAGCGTCTTGCCACATGTCAACACTGGGTCTGACAGAGGGCCTCCAGGAGAAAGGCCCAAGCAAGACGCGCCCCGAGGAGCGTCTTGCCACATGTCACCTCTGGTTCTGACTGAGCGCCTCCAGGAGAGAGGCCCAAGCAAGACGTGCCCCGAGGAGTGTCTTGTCACATGTCAACACTGGGTCTGTCTGAGCGCCTCCAGGAGAGAAGCTCAAGCAAGACGCGCCCCGAGGAGCGTCTTGCCACATGTCAACAATGGGTCTGACTTAGGGCCTCCAGGAGAGAAGCCCAAGCAAGACGCGCCCCGAGGAGCGTCTTGACACATGTCAACACTGGGTCTGACAGAGGGCCTCCACGAGAGAGGCCCAAGCAAGACGCGCCCCGAGGAGTGTCATGCCACATGTCACCAATGTGTCTGACTGAGCGCCTCCAGGAGAGAGGCCCAAGCAAGACGCGCCCCGAGATGCGTCTTGCCACGTGTCAACACTGGGTCTGATTGAGGGCCTTCTGGAGAGAGGCCCAAGCAAGACGCGCCCCGAGGAGCGTCCTGCCACATGTCAACAATGGTTCTTACTGAGGGCCTCCGGGAGAGAAGCCCAAGCAAGACACGCCCCGAGGAGCTTCTTGCCACATGTCAGCACTCGGTCTGACTGAGCGCCTCCAGGAGAGAGGCCAAAGCAAGACGCCCCCCGAGGAGCGTCTTGCCACATGTCAACACTGGGTCTGACTGAGCACTTCCAGGAGAGAAGCCCAAGCAAGACGCGCCCCGAGGAGCGTCAGGCCACATGTCACTACTCAGTCTGACTGAGCGCCTCCAGGAGAGAGGCCAAAGTAAGACGCGCCCCGAGGAGCGTCTTGCGACGTGTCAACACTGGGTCTGATTGAGGGCCTCCAGGAGAGAGGCCCAAGCAAGAAGTGCCCCGAGGAGCGTCTTGCCACATGTCAACAATGGGTCTGACTGAGGGCCTCCAGGAGAGAGGCCCAAGCAAAGACGCGCCCCGAGGAGCGTCTTGCCACATGTCACTACTCGGTCTGACTGAGCGCCTCAGGGAGAGAGGTCCAAGCAAGAAGCGCCCCGAGGAGCGTCTTGCCACATGTCAACACTGGGTCTGACTGAGTGCCTCCATGAGAGAAGCCCCAGCAAGACGCGCCCCGAGGAGCGTCTTGCCACATGTCACTACTCGGTCTGTTTGAGCGCCTCCAGGAGAGAGGCCCAAGCAAGACGTGCCCCGAGGAGCGTCTTGCCACATGTCAACAATGGGTCGACTGAGGACCTCCAGGAGAGAAGCCCAAGCAAGACGCGCCCCGAGGAGCGTCTTGCCACATGTCAACACTGGGTCTGACTGAGCGCCTCCAGGAGAGAGGCCCAACCAAGACACGCCCCGAGGAGCGTCTTGACACATGTCAACACTGGGTCTGACTGACGGCCTCCACGAGAGAAGCCCAAGCAAGACGCGCCCCGAGCAGAGTCTTGCCACATGTCAACACTCGGTCTGACAGAGGGCATCCAGGAGAGAGGCCCAAGCAATACGCGCCCCGAGGAGCGTCTTGCCACATGTCACCACTGGGTCTGACTGAATTTCTCCAGGAGAGAGGCCCAACCAAGACGCGCCCTGAGGAGCATCTTGCCACATGCCAACACTAGGTCTGACAGAGGGCCTCCAGGAGAGAGGCCCAAGCAAGACGCCCCCCGAGGAGTGTCTTGCCACATGTCACCACTGGGTCTGACAGAGCGCCTCCAGGAGAGAGGCCCAAGCAAGACGCGCCCCGAGGAGCGTCTTGTCACATGTCAACACTGGGTCTTTCTGAGCGCCTCCAGGAGAGAAGCCCAAGCAAGACGCGCCCCGAGGAGCGTCTTTCCACATCTCAGCACTCGGTCTGACTGAGCGCCTCCAGGAGAGAGGCCAAAGCAAGACACGCTCCGAGGAGCGTCTTGCCACATGTCAACAATGGGTATGACTGAGGGCCTCCAGGAGAGAAGCCCAAGCAAGACGCGCCCCGAGGAGCGTCTTGAGACATGTGAACACTGGGTCTGACAGAGGGCCTCCAGGAGAGAGGCCCTCGCAAGACGCGCCCCGAGGAGTGTCTTGCCACATGTCACCACTTGGTCTGACTGAGCGCCTCCAGGAGAGAGGCCCAAGCAAGACGCGCCCCGAGGAGCGTCTTGCCACATGTCACTACTCGGTCTGACTGAGCGCCTCCAGGAGAGAGGCCCAAGCAAGACGTGCCCCGAGGAGCGTCTTGCCACATGTCAACAATGGGTCTGACTGAGGGCCTCCAGGAGAGAGGCCCAAGCAAGACGCGCCCCGAGGAGCGTCTTGCCACATGTCACCTCTGGGTCTGACTGAGCTCCTCCAGGAGAGAGGCGCAAGCAAGAAACGCCCGAGGAGCATCTTGACACATGTCAACACTGGGTCTGACTGAGCGCCTCCAGGAGAGAGGCCCCAGCAAGACGCGCCCCGAGGAGCGTCTTGCCACATGTCAGCACTCGGTCTGACTGAGCGCCTCCAGGAGAGAGGCCCAAACAAGAAGCGCCCCGAGGAGCGTCTTGCCACATGTCAACAATGGGTCTGACTGAGGGCCTCCAGGAGAGAAGCCCAAGCAAGAAGCGCCCCGAGGAGCGTCTTGCCACATGTCAACACTGGGTCTAATTGAGCGCCTCCAGGAGAGAGGCCCAAGCAAGACGCGCCCCGAGGAGCGTCTTGCCACATGTCACTACTCAGTCTGACTGAGCGCCTCCAGGAGAGAGGTCCAAGCAACACGCGCCCCGAGGAGCGTCTTGCCACATTTCAACACTGGGTCTGACTGAGTGCCTCCATGAGAGAAGCCCCAGCAAGACGCGCCCCGAGGAGCGTCTTGCCACATGTCAACAATGGGTCTGACTGAGGGCCTCCAGGAGAGAAGCCAAAGCAAGACGCGCCCCGAGGAGCTTCTTTCCACATGTCAACAATGGGTCTTACTGAGGGCCTCCATGAGAGAAGCCCAAGCAAGACGCGCCCCGAGGAGTGTCTTGCCACATGTCAACACTGTGTCTGACTGAGCGCCTCCAGGAGAGAGGCCCAAGCAAGACGCGCCCCGAGGAGCGTCTTGCCACGTGTCAACACTAGGTCTGACTTAGCGCCTCCAGGAGAGAGGCCCAAGCAAGATGCGCCCCGAGGAGCGTCTTGCCATGTTTCACCACTGGGTCTGACTGAGCTCCTCCAGGAGAGAGGCCCCAGCAAGACGCGCCCCAAGGAGCGTCTTGCCTTATGTCAGCACTCGGTCTGACTGAGCGCCTCCAGGAGAGAGGCCCAAGCAAGACGCGCCCCGAGGAGCGTCTTGCCACATGTCACTACTCGGTCTAACTGAGCGCCTCCAGGAGAGAGGTCCAAGCAAGACGCGCCCCGAGGAGCGTCTTGCAAAATGTCACTACTCGGTCTGACTGAGCGCCTCCAGGAGGGAGGTCCAAGCAAGACGCGCCCCGAGGTGCATCTTGCCACATGTCACTACTCGGTCTGACTGAGCGCCTCCAGGAGAGAGGCCCAAGCAAGACGTGCCCCGAGGAGCGTCTTGCCACATGTCAACAATGGGTCTGACTGAGGGCCTCCAGGAGAGAAGCCCAAGCAAGACACGCCCCGAGGAGCGTCTTGACACATGTCAACACTGGGTCGGACTGAGGGCCTCCATGAGAGAAGCCCAAGCAAGACGCGCCCCGAGGAGAGTCTTGCCACATGTCAACACTCGGTCTGAAAGAGGGCATTCAGGAGAGAGGCCCAAGCAATACTCGCCCCGAGGAGCGTCTTGCCACATGTCACCACTGGGTCTGAATTAGCGCCTCCAGGAGAGAGGCCCAACCAAGACGCGCCCCGAGGAGTGTCTTGCCACATGCCAACACTGGGTCTGACTGAGCGCCTCCATGAGAGACGCCCAAGCAAGACGCGCCCCGAGGAGCGTCTTGCCACGTGTCAACACTGGGTCTGACTGAGCGCCTCCAGGAGAGAGGCCCAAGCAAGACGCACCCTGAGGAGCGTCTTTCCACGTGTCACCACTGGGTCTGACTGAGCGCCTCCAGGAGAGAGGCCCAAGCAAGACGCGCCCCGAGGAGCGTCTTGCCACATGTCAACACTGGGTCTGACTGAGCCTCTCCAGGAGAGAGGCCTAAGCAAGACGCGCCCCGAGGAGCGTCTTGCCACATGTCAACAATGGGTCTGACTGAGGGCCTCCAGGAGAGAGGCCCAAGCAAGATGCGCCCGGAGGAGCGTCTTGCCACATGTCAACACTGGGTCTGACAGAGGGCCTCCAGGAGAAAGGCCCAAGCAAGACGTGCCCCGAGGAGTGTCTTGTCACATGTCAACACTGGGTCTGTCTGAGCGCCTCCAGGAGAGAAGCTCAAGCAAGACGCGCCCCGAGGAGCGTCTTGCCACATGTCAACAATGGGTCTGACTTAGGGCCTCCAGGAGAGAAGCCCAAGAAAGACGCGCCCCGAGGAGCGTCTTGACACATGTCAACACTGGGTCTGACAGAGGGCCTCCACGAGAGAGGCCCAAGCAAGACGCGCCCCGAGGAGTGTCATGCCACATGTCACCACTGTGTCTGACTGAGCGCCTCCAGGAGAGAGGCCCAAGCAAGACGCGCCCCGAGATGCGTCTTGCCACGTGTCAACACTGGGTCTGATTGAGGGCCTTCTGGAGAGAGGCCCAAGCAAGACGCGCCCCGAGGAGCGTCCTGCCACATGTCAACAATGGTTCTTACTGAGGGCCTCCGGGAGAGAAGCCCAAGCAAGACACGCCCCGAGGAGCTTCTTGCCACATGTCAGCACTCGGTCTGACTGAGCGCCTCCAGGAGAGAGGCCAAAGCAAGACGCCCCCCGAGGAGCGTCTTGACACATGTCAACACTGGGTCTGACAGAGGGCCTCCATGAGAGAGGCCCAAGCAAGACGCGCCCTGAGGAGTGTCTTGCCAAATGTCAACACTGGGTCTGACTGAGCGCCTCAGGGAGAGAGGTCCAAGCAAGACGCGCCCCGAGGAGCGTCTTGCCACATGTCAACACTGGGTCTGACTGAGTGCCTCCATGAGAGAGGCCCAACCAAGACACGCCCCGAGGATCGTCTTGACACATGTCAACACTGGATCTGACTGAGGGCCTCCACGAGAGAAGCCCAAGCAAGACGCGCCCCGAGCAGAGTCTTGCCACATGTGAACACTGGGTCTGACAGAGGGCATCCAGGAGAGAGGCCCAAGCAATACGCGCCCCGAGGAGCGTCTTGCCACATGTCACCACTGGGTCTGACTGAGCTTCTCCAGGAGAGAGGCCCAACCAAGACGCGCCCCGAGGAGCGTCTTTCCACATGTCAGCACTCGGTCTGACTGAGCGCCTCCAGGAGAGAAGCCCAAGCAACACGCGCCCCGAGGCGCGTCAGGCCACATGTCACTACTCAGTCTGACTGAGCGCCTCCAGTAGAGAGGCCCAAGTAAGACGCGCCCCGAGGAGCGTCTTGCCACGTGTCAACAATGGGTATGACTGAGGGCCTCCAGAAGAGAAGCCCAAGCAAGACGCGCCCCGAGGAGCGTCTTGACACATGTCAACACTGGGTCTGACAGAGGGCCTCCAGGAGAGAGGCCCAAGCAAGACGCGCCCCGAGGAGTGTCTTGCCACATGTCACCACTTGGTCTGACTGAGCGCCTCCAGGAGAGAGGCCCAAGCAACACGCGCCCCGAGGAGCGTCAGGCCACATGTCACTACTCAGTCTGACTGAGCGCCTCCAGGAGAGAGGCCCAAGTAAGACGCGCCCCGAGGAGCGTCTTGCCACGTGTCAATACTGGGTCTGATTGAGGGCCTTCTGGAGAGAGGCCCAAGCAAGACGTGCCCCGAGGAGCGTCTTGCCACATGTCAACAATGGGTCTGACTGAGGGCCTCCAGGAGAGAAGCCCAAGCAAGACGCGCCCCGAGGACAGTCTTGCCTCATGTCAACACTGGGTCTGACTGAGGGCCTCCAGGAGAGTGGCCCAAATAAGACGCGCCCCGAGGAGCGTCTTGCCACATGTCAACACTGGGTCTGACTGAGGGTCTCCAGGAGAGAAGCCCAAGCAAGATGCGCCCCGAGGAGCGTCTTGCCACATGTCAGCACTCGGTCTGACTGAGCGCCTCCAGGAGAGAGGCCCAAGCAAGACGCGCCCCGAGGAGCGTCTTGCCACATGTCAACACTGGGTCTGACTGAGCGCCTCCAGGAGAGAGGCCCAAGCAAGATGCACCCCGAGGAGCGTCTTGCCACATGTGAACACTGGGTCTGACTGAGCGCCTCCAGGAGAGAGGCCCAAGCAAGACGCCCCCGGAGGAGCGTCTTGCTTCATGTCAGCACTCGGTCTGACTGAGCGCCTCCAGGAGAGAGGCCCAAGCAAGACGCGCCCCGAGGAGGGTCTTGACACATGTCTCCTCTGGGTCTGACTGAGCGCCTCCAGGAGAGAGGCCCAAGCAAGACGTGCCCCGAGGAGCGTCTTGCCACATGTCAACACTGGGTCTGACTGAGCACCTCCAGGAGAGAGGCCCAAGCAAGACGCGCCCCGAGGAGCGTCTTGCCACATGTCACTACTCGGTCTGACTGAGCGCCTCAGGGAGAGAGGTCCAAGCAAGACGCGCCCCGAGGAGCGTCTTGCCACATGTCAACACTGGGTCTGACTGAGTGCCTCCATGAGAGAAGCCCCAGCAAGACGCGCCCCAGCAAGACGCGCCCCGAGGAGCGTCTTGCCACATGTCACTACTCGGTCTGTTTGAGCGCCTCCAGGAGAGAGGCCCAAGCAAGACGTGCCCCGAGGAGCGTCTTGCCACATGTTAACAATGGGTCTGACTGAGGACCTCCAGGAGAGAAGCCCAAGCAAGACGCGCCCCGAGGAGCGTCTTGCCACATGTCAACACTGGGTCTGACTGAGCGCCTCCAGGAGAGAGGCCCAACCAAGACACGCCCCGAGGAGCGTCTTGACACATGTCAACACTGGGTCTGACTGACGGCCTCCACGAGAGAAGCCCAAGCAAGACGCGCCCCGAGCAGTCTTGCCACATGTCAACACTCGGTCTGACAGAGGGCATCCAGGAGAGAGGCCCAAGCAATACGCGCCCCGAGGAGCGTCTTGCCACATGTCACCACTGGGTCTGACTGAGCTTCTCCAGGAGAGAGGCCCAACCAAGACGCGCCCTGAGGAGCGTCTTGCCACATGCCAACACTGGGTCTGACAGAGGGCCTCCAGGAGAGAGGCCCAAGCAAGACGCGCCCCGAGGAGTGTCTTGCCACATGTCACCACTGGGTCTGACTGAGCGCCTCCAGGAGAGAAGCCCAAGCAAGACGCGCCCCGAGGAGTGTCTTGCCACATGTCACCACTTGGTCTGACTGAGCGCCTCCAGGAGAGAGGCCCAAGCAACACGCGCCCCGAGGAGCGTCAGGCCACATGTCACTACTTAGTCTGACTGAGCGCCTCCAGGAGAGAGGCCCAAGTAAGACGCGCCCCGAGAAGCGTCTTGCCACGTGTCAACACTGGGTCTGATTGAGGGCCTTCTGGAGAGAGGCCCAAGCAAGACGCGCCCCGAGGAGCGTCTTGCCACATGTCACTACTCGGTCTGACTGAGCGCCTCCAGGAGAGAGGCCCAAGCAAGACGTGCCCCGAGGAGCGTCTTGCCACATGTCAAAAATGGGTCTGACTGAGGGCCTCCAGGAGAGAGGCCCAAGCAAGACGCGCCCCGAGGAGCGTCTTGCCACATGTCAACAATGGTTCTTACTGAGGGCCTCCGGGAGAGAAGCCCAAGCAAGACGCGCCCTGATGAGCTTCTTGCCACATGTCAGCACTGGGTCTGACTGAGCGCCTCCAGGAGAGAGGCCCAAGCAAGACGTGCCCCGAGGAGCGTCTTGCCACATGTCAACAATGGGTCTGACTGAGGGCCTCCAGGAGAGAAGCCCAAGCAAGACGCGCCCCGAGGAGCGTCTTGCCACATGTCAACTCTGGGTCTGACTGAGCGCCTCCAGGAGAGAGGCCCAAGCAAGATGCGCCCCGAGGAGTGTCTTGCCACATGTCAACAATGGGTCTTACTGAGGGCCTCCAGTAGAGAAGCCGAAGCAAGATGCGCCCCGAGGAGCGTCTTGCCACATGTCAACACTGGGTCTGACTGAGCACCTCCAGGAGAGAGGCCCAAGCAAGACGCGCCCGGAGGAACGTCTTGCAACATGTCAGCACTCGGTCTGACTGAGCGCCTCCAGGAGAGAGGCCCAAGCAAGACGCGCCCCGAGGAGCGTCTTGCCACATGTCAACAATGGGTCTGACTGAGGGCCTCCAGGAGAGAAGCCCAAGCAAGACGCGCCCCGAGGAGCGTCTTGCCACATGTCAACACTGGGTCTGACTGAGGGCCTCCAGGAGAGAAGCCCCAGCAAGACGCGCCCCGAGGAGCGTCTTGCCACATGTCAACACTGGGTGTGACTGAGCGCCTCCAGGAGAGAGGCCCGTGGAGCGTCTTGCCAAATGTCACCTCTGGGTCTGACTGAGCTCCTCCAGGAGAGAGGCGCAAGCAAGAAACGCCCGAGGAGCGTCTTGACACATGTCAACGCTGGGTCTGACTGAGCGCCTCCAGGAGAGAGGCCCCAGCAAGACGCGCCCCGAGGAGCGTCTTGCCAGATGTCAGCACTCGGTCTGACTGAGCGCCTCCAGGAGAGAGGCCCAAGCAAGAAGCGCCCCGAGGAGAGTCTTGCCACATGTCAACAATGGGTCTGACTGAGGGCCTCCAGGAGAGAAGCCCAAGCAAGACGCACCCCAAGGAGCGTCTTGCCACATGTCAACACTGGGTCTGACTGAGCACCTCCAGGAGAGAGGCCCAAGCAAGATGCGCCCCGAGGAGCATCTTGCCATGTGTCACCACTGGGTCTGACTGAGCGCCTCCAGGAGAGAGGCCCAACCAAGACGCGCCCTGAGGAGCGTCTTGCCACATGCCAACACTGGGTCTGACAGTGGGCCTCCAGGAGAGAGGCCCAAGAAAGACGCGCCCCGAGGAGTGTCTTGCCACATGTCACCACTGGGTCTGACTGAGCGCCTCCAGGAGAGAGGCCCAAGCAAGACGCGCCCCGAGGATCGTCTTGTCACATGTCAACACTGGCTCTTTCTGAGCGCCTCCAGGAGAGATTCCCAAGCAAGACGCGCCCCGAGGAGCGTCTTTCCACATGTCAGCACTCGGTCTGACTGAGCGCCTCCAGGAGAGAGGCCCAAGCAAGACGCGGCCCGAGGAGCGTCTTGCGACATGTCACTACTCGGTCTAACTGAGCGCCTCCAGGAGAGAGGTCCAAGCAAGACGCGCCCCGAAGAGCATCTGTCCACATGTCACTACTCGGTCTGACTGAGCGCCTCCAGGAGAAAGGCCCAAGCAAGACGTGCCCCGAGGAGCGTCTTGCCACATGTCAACACTGGGTCTGACTGAGCGCCTCCAGGAGAGAGGCCCAAGCAAGACGCGCCCCGAGGAGCGTCAGGCCACATGTCACTACTCAGTCTGACTGAGCGCCTCCAGGAGAGAGGCCCAAGCAAGACGCGCCCCGAGGAGCGTCTTGCCACACGTCAACACTGGGTCTGATTGAGGGCCTTCTGGAGAGAGGCCCAAGCAAGACGCGCCCCGAGGAGCGTCTTGCCACATGTCAACACTGGGTCTGACACAGGGCCTCCAGGAGAGAGGCCCAAGCAAGACGCGCCCCGAGGAGCGTCTTGCCACATGTCACCTCTGGTTCTGACTGAGCGCCTCCGGGAGAGAGGCCCAAGCAAGACGCGCCCTGAGGAGCGTCTTGCCACATGTCAACAATGGGTCTGACTGAGGGCCTCCAGGAGAGAAGCCCAAGCAAGACGCGCCCCGTGGAGCGTCTTGACACATGTCAGCACTGGGTCTGACAGAGGGCCTCCAGGAGAGAGGCCCAAGCAAGACGCGCCCTGAGGAGTGTCTTGCCACATGTCACCACTGTGTCTGACTGAGCGCCTCCGGGAGAGAGGCCAAAGCAAGACTTGCCCCGAGGAGCGTCAGGCCACATGTCACTACTCAGTCTGACTGAGCACCTCCAGGAGAGAGGCCCAAGCAAGACGCGCCCCGAGGAGTGTCTTGCCATGTGTCAACACTGGGTCTGATTGAGGGCCTTCTGGAGAGAGGCCCAAGCAAGACGCGCCAAGAGGAGCGTCTTGCCACATGTCAACAATGGGTCTTACTGAGGGCCTCCAGGAGAGAAGCCCAAGCAAGACGCGCCCCGAGGAGATTCTTGCCACATGTCAGCACTCGGTCTGACTGAGCGCCTCCAGGAGAGAGGCCAAAGCAAGACGCGCCCCGAGGAGCGTCTTGACACATGTCAACACTGGGTCTGACAGAGGGCCTCCATGAGAGAGGCCCAAGCAAGACGCGCCCCGAGGAGTGTCTTGCCACATGTCAACACTGGGTCTGACTGAGCGCCTCCAGGAGAGAGGCCCAAGCAAGACGCGCCCCGAGGAGCGTCTTGCCACATGTCACTACTCGGTCTGACTGAGCGCCTCCAGGAGAGAGGCCCAAGCAAGACGTGCCCCGAGGAGCGTCTTGCCACATGTCAACAATGGGTCTGACTGAGGGCCTCCAGGAGTGAAGCCCAGGCAAGACGCGCCCCGAGGAGCGTCTTGCCACATGTCAACACAGGGTCTGACTGAGTGCCTCCAGGAGAGAGGCCCAAGCAAGACGCGCCCCGAGGAGCGTCAGGCCACATGTCACTACTCAGTCTGACTGAGCGCCTCCAGGAGAGAGGCCCAAGCAAGACGCGCCCCGAGGAGCGTCTTGCTACACGTCAACACTGGGTCTGATTGAGGGCCTTCTGGAGAGAGGCCCAAGCAAGACGCGCCCCGAGGAGCGTCTTGCCACATGTCAACAATGGGTCTTACTGAGGGCCTCCAGGAGAGAGGCCCATGCAAGATGCGCCCGGAGGAGCGTCTTGCCACATGTAAACACTGGGTCTGAAGGAGGTTCTCCAGGAGAGAGGCCCAAGCAAGACGCGCCCCGAGGAGCGTCTTGCCACATGTCACCTCTGGTTCTGACTGAGCGCCTCCAGGAGAGAGGCCCAAGCAACGCGTCTTGCCACATGTCAACAATGGGTCTGACTGAGGGCCTCCAGGAGAGAAGCCCAAGCAAGACGTGCCCCGTGGAGCGTCTTGACACATGTCAACACTGGGTCTGACAGAGGGCCTCCAGGAGAGAGGCCCAAGCAAGACGCGCCCCGAGGAGTGTCTTGCCACATGTCAACACTGGGTCTCACTGAGCGCCTCCAGGAGAGAGGCCAAAGCAAGACTTGCCCCGAGGAGCGTCAGGCCACATGTCACTACTGAGTCTGACTAGGCACCTCCAGGAGAGAGGCCCATTCAAGACGCGCCCCGAGGAGCGTCTTGCCACGTGTCAACACTGGGTCTGATTGAGGGCCTTCTGGAGAGAGGCCCAAGCAAGACGCGCCACGAGGAGCGTCTTGCCACATGTCAACAATGGGTCTTACTGAGGGCCTCCAGGAGAGAAGCCCAAGCAAGACGCGCCCCGAGGAGCTTCTTGCCACATGTCAGCACTCGGTCTGACTGAGCGCCTCCAGGAGAGAGGCCAAAGCAAGACGCGCCCCGAGGAGCGTCTTGCCACATGTCAACACTGGGTCTGACAGAGGGCCTCCATGAGAGAGGCCCAAGCAAGACGCGCCCCGAGGAGTGTCTTGCCACATGTCAACACTGGGTCTGACTGAGCGCCTCCAGGAGAGAGGCCCAAGCAAGACGCGCCCCGACGAGCGTCTTGCCACGTGTCAACACTGGGTCTGACTGAGCGCCTCCAGGAGAGAGGCCCAAGCAAGACGCGCCCCGACGAGCGTCTTGCCACGTGTCAACACTGGGTCTGACTGAGCGCCTCCAGGAGAGAGGCCCAAGCAAGATGCGCCCCGAGGAGCTTCTTGCCACGTGTCACCACTGGGTCTGACTGAGCGCCTCCAGGAGAGAGGCCCAAGCAAGACGCGCCCCGAGGAGCGTCTTGCCATGTGTCACCACTGGGTCTGATTGAGCGCCTCCAGGAGAGAAGCCCCAGCAAGACCGGTCAGGCCTGCAGTGTACACATCAGAGACATGATGTTCTTTCACAGAACTGAGGCTGTTCATTACTAAATGACTTTTACAGGAATATTGTTATTATACTATTCAACAGGTTGATCATATTAATGTGTATTAAACCCACAACCTAGCACTGAGGACAGCGGGACTTTGTTTAAATTAGTACTTAATGGAAATGATACATAATGATACATAAGAGCCATGTCATACATTCAGCCTAGGAATAGTAGCATTGTGCACTATTAAAAATATACACATCAATTGCTCGAATCCCATTGTTGCAAAGTAAAACTCTAATAAAACTATAGTCTGACATCAACAGAGAAGACTTAGTGTATGTACTACAAATACAGCATTAGGATTTCGAGTGGACCGTGCACCTTGTGAACCATCAGAGGCTTATGACGCAACATATCTTCCAGTTGCTATTAGACAAGTTATAATTCTCGACCATTTTTCGGAACTGGTTTCTTGGGTCCGTGAGTAAATGCCAAATGAGATGATAGTCCTTAAGTAAGTTCCTGGCGATCCCACGTCACGCTCTTGCCCATCAGCCGGTGAATGCTGAGACGGAACTCGATGAGAGCGATGTATTTTTTTAAGTGCTCCGAATGTACTTCTAACAAGCGTGCGATTCACTTCGTGAGTAAACCGCAGCTGCAGCTGATTCAAACAGTCAAGCCAACTTTCTACATCACAATATGCGTTTTGTAGTTAGTCGAGTTACCTTTTGTGTGGCGCATGCACGGGTTGTTAGCGCCCAGCTCCCAGCTTAGAGAGTCCTGTATTGACACAGACGTCAATACATCTCGATGTCATGCAACACACAAAGTCTGTCGCATACAGGTGGGTTAACACATGTACGATACCTTTTGTGTGGCGCATGCACGGGTCGTTAGCGTCCAGCTCCCGGCTTATAGAGAGTCCTGTATTGACACAGACGTCAATACATCTCGATGTCATGCAACACACAAAGTCTGTCGCTTACAGGTGGGTTAACACACATGTACGATGTGTGCGATGGCACGCCCGTTTACAATGGGACACGACAATGATCATTGTTAACCAAACTCTTGTTTCTCACGACAGGTGGTAGCGTTGTCTCCTGCACCTGGTCTTCGTGCACAGAGGGTGTTGTAATGTGCTCGTCATAGTCGCGATCGTTGTCACTCGAATCCGTTGTTCTCACGACAGGTGGTAGCGTTGTCTCCTGCATGTTGTCTTCGCGTGCGGCAAGCGTTGTGCTGTGCTCGTTATAATGGTTGTCTTCGTACAAAGGGGGTGTTGAATACTCCTTCGCGAGTAGTGTAGGAGGTGGTGTGATGGGACGTATCTCAGAGGCGTTATGTGAGCGTACCACCATGGCCTGAGCAACTGCGACTACTGAGAGTACACCCAGTACAGACAGCGAGATCTTTTTTTTCTTGGGTGTTGTACGTGTGGGTACAGCCGCTTTAATGGCAGTGAGAGCAAGTGGGCAAATATATTTATAGGTCACTAGCAGAAACTAAGGCATGTGGTCAGAGTGTAATCGTAACCACCGTAGCTCTTGTCATAATTTAATATACATAGAAATCAGAAACGGGCATGTCAGGATAGACATTGCGAGGGATAATGCGGCCAGTATCTGTGTGCGCTTGAGAGCACCTTGTTGTTCTACTGTGGTGCCCACGCCGCCGGGTCTGTAAATGTCATCGACCTTCTTTATATACGCATACGCTAAAGACCGTATATTCTCTATGGATTTGAACACGTCCTTTGTTTCGCGTAACGCTTGAGCTGTCTCGAGCGTGATGTTGTGAGTGTACGCCAGTGTTTCACGTGCACCGAGGTCCGAAAGGGCGTGCGCTACAACTATTAACCTTGGTTTGGGAGTGTGGCGAAACGCTCGCTCCGCTGTAATGGGCGGATGCAATGTTATCACCTGGTACGTTTCGTTAGTCGGGTCGTAACACACCGGTCCATCACACGGACCGTCACATTGTATGGGGCACAGTAAGGACAACACGCCGCCGACCGTGACTTCGCACTCGACCGCGGTGGTGTTATCGATTTGCAAAGGATCACATACGCCTCTCCAGTCGCAATGAGGCACATTGTATTCGACGCGACCGTCGGTCACCATAGCTTTCGTCAGCCAACACACTCGATTGCCCTTCAAAACATCGGCGATCAACATGAGCTTAGAGGTCGCCGTCGCTTTACTGTACGCCAGGATATCCGTGTGTGAGTGCACGCTCGACGTCGATTGACAACCGGTCATGTCAGACCTGATCAGACCTTCCGAACACATGACCATTAGTTGTTGTGCGGCCGAGAGTATCGCGATCATACCGTTGAGATGTGTAGAAAGCGCGTACACGCCAGCCTTCCACGTTTCCAAAATTTCCAGCAGTCTAGAGGGACTTGTCTTAGCGCGCACGGCTGTGCTGAATTTGCGTTGGGTAGACACAACGGCTTCGACCTCGCTTAGGATCTGTGGGCTCATGTACTCGTGGTAGGCCAAGACGTGTATAGTCGAGCGCGGTGACGCCCCGAACACTTGACCCGGTTTTGTTGTGGCGATATGCGTGTCCAGTAACGCGGCAAAGTCCGCGTGTCTAGCGTGTATTGATTTTACAGCTCGCTCATACCCCAACAGTACGGTCCGTAGAAGTTCGTTCACTTGTTTCCATGCGCTCGTGGAACACAGGACATCGCAACCTCTGTGATACTCAAGTAAAGCGTCAAACACCAGCTGCTTGCACGTTGGAAATACAATCGGTAGTAACTTCTTACTCCACTCTATGTTGAACTCGTATAGTATGTATATGGGCGGTTGCGGCGGTTTGCACATTTTCTATCTACCCTCCGCTAATATGACTCTGTCGTCTGTCTCCTGAGATGGTGTGGTTGGAACTTGCGAGAGTGCACTATCGACGGTCGGCGTTTCCATTTCGTCAACTGCCATTTTCAGCCGCTGGCAAACGGCCGTCGACGGTCGATGCGAGACACCAACATAACGTTAGACCGCGACCCTCATGCCAGTTTTCTGTAGTACTGGTTGTAGTTTCTGGTGCACACTCGAAACGCCATTACGATCACAATTACGTTGATTAATAAATCCAGTGTTGTAGCGACTGCAGCCAGCGCCGTCGCGCAACTCGTGTCGGTGTTATCTCTCGATACTTTCATTCGTATCCGAGCGTATGCAGAATCTACGGATCTGGTGAAGTTGCTTGTCACTAGATTGCGCACGTTTGATATGGCACTTTGCGCGAGACTCACACAACCTGCAGTGGCGACCGTCGCGTCAGTGCAAAGTTTTTCCGATATATCGCTCGCAACATCGTTTGTCATTTGCTGTACACTGCGCACACTGGCCGCGAGGTCGCGGAGAGGGTCTTCGTTACGAGTTGTGTAATATCCGCTGACTTGCCGATTCAATTCTGGTGGCGCTGACCCAAACGAGAACGCTTTTAAGGCGCATGTCGTGGTAAATCTGGTAGCGCCGTGGTTGACGAGGACGATCATCTTTAACAATTGTTCATCTCGAAGCACAACGATGGTGAGGGCGACGGGTTGGCCGGTTCCGCCTTCAGGCCACTCGGTTGCCGCTAGATTGCCCAATGCCACACACGCAGACGAACCCTGTACACACTCAATGACCCGTGTGCGATCGTTGATTTCTGCTAGTACGTTTGCTAGTTCTACGTGCTTCCACGGATCGGGCGTGGGCACGCGCTTGTTTTAGAGGCGTTTTCGCGCAGCCTCTACCCTGCACGACCGCTCGTGGCCGCACTAGCTATATTTATCTTTATTTGTTTCACACACACACACACACACACACACACACACACACACACACACACACACACACACACACACACACACACACACACACACACACACACACACACACACACACACACGCACACACACACACACACAGGCCGTTGCGTGCAAACCCCGGTCAGGCCTGCAGTGTAAACATCAGAGACATGATGTTCTTTCACAGAACTGAGGTTGTTCATTCCTAAATGACTTTTACAGGAATATTGTTATTATACTATTCAACAGGTTGATCATAATAATGTGTATTAAGACGCTCCTCGGGGCGTGTCTTGCTTGGGCCTCTCTCCAGAAGGCCCTCAATCAGACCCAGTGTTACACGTGGCAAGACGCTCCTCGGGGCATGTCTTGCTTGGGCCTCTCTCCAGAAGGCCCTCAATCAGACCCAGTGTTGACACGTGGCAAGACGCTCCTCGGGGCGCGTCTTGCTTGGGCCTCTCTCCAGAAGGCCCTCAATCAGACCCAGTGTTGACATGTGGCAAGACGCTCCTCGGGGCGCGTCTTGCTTGGGCCTCTCTCCTGGAGGCGCTCAGTCAGACTGAGTAGTGACATGTTGCCTGACGCTCCTCGGGGCGCGTGTTGCTTGGGCCTCTCTCCTGGAGGCGCTCAGTCAGACCAAGTGGTGACATGTGGCAAGACACTCCTCGGGGCGCGTCTTGCTTGGGCCTCTCTCCTGGAGGCCCTCTGTCAGACCCAGTGTTGACATGTGTCAATACGCTCCTCGGGGCGCGTCTTGCTTGGGCTTCTCACCTGGAGGCCCTCAGTCAGACCCATTGTTGACATGTGGCAAGACGCTCCTCGGGGCGCATCTTGCTTGGGCCTCTCTCCTGGAGGCGCTCAGTCAGACCGAGTGCTGACATGTGGCAATACGCTCCTCGGGGCGCGTCTTGCTTGGGCTTCTCTCCTGGAGGTGCTCAGAAAGACCCAGTGTTGACATGTGACAAGACGCTCCTCGGGGCGCGTCTTGCTTGGGCCTCTCTCCTGGAGCCGTTCAGTCAGAACCAGAGGTGACATGTGGCAAGACGCTCCTCGGGGCGCGTCTTGCTTGGGCCTCTCTCCTGGAGGCGCTCAGTCAGACCGAGTGCTGACATAAGGCAAGACGCTCCTCGGGGCGCGTCTTGCTGGGGCCTCTCTCCTGGAGGCGCTCAGTCAGACCCAGTGCTGACATGTGGCAAGACGCTCCTCGGGGCGCGTCTTGCTTGGGCCTCTCTCCTGGAGGCGCTCAGTCAGACTGAGTAGTGACATGTGGCCTGACGCTCCTCGGGGCGCGGCTTGCTTGGGCCTCTCTCCCGGAGGCGCTCAGTCAGACCCAGTGGTGACATGTGGCAAGAAAACTCCTCAGGGCGCGTCTTGCTTGGGCCTCTCTCCTGGAGGCTCTCTGTCAGACCCAGTGTTGACATGTGGCAAGACGCTCCTCGGGCCGCGTGTTGCTTGGGCTTCTCTCCTGGAGGTCCTCAGTCAGACCCATTGTTGACATGTGGCAAGACGCTCCTCGGGGCGCGTCGTGCTTGGGCCTCTCTCCTGGAGGCGCTCAGTCAGACCGAGTGCTGACATGTGGCAAGACGCTCCTCGGGGCGCGTCTTGCTTGGGCTTCTCTCCTGGAGGCGCTCAGAAAGACCCAGTGTTGACATGTGACAAGACGCTCCTCTGGGCGCGTCTTGCTTGGGCCTCTCTCCTGGAGGCGCTCAGTCAGAACCAGAGGTGACATGTGGCAAGACGCTCCTCGGGGCGCGTCTTGCTTAGGCATCTCTCCTGGAGGCCCTCTGTCAGACCCAGTGTTGACATGTGGCAAGACGCTCCTCCGGGCGCATCTTGCTTGGGCCTCTCTCCTGGAGGCCCTCAGTCAGACCCATTGTTGACATGTGGCAAGACGCTCCTCGGGGCGTGTCTTGCTTGGGCCTCTCTCCTGGAGGCGCTCAGTCAGACCGAGTGCTGACATGTGTCAATACGCTCCTCGGGGCGCGTCTTGCTTGGGCTTCTCACCTGGAGGCCCTCAGTCAGACCCATTGTTGACATGTGGCAAGACGCTCCTCGGGGCGCATCTTGCTTGGGCCTCTCTCCTGGAGGCGCTCAGTCAGACCGAGTGCTGACATGTGGCAATACGCTCCTCGGGGCGCGTCTTGCTTGGGCTTCTCTCCTGGAGGTGCTCAGAAAGACCCAGTGTTGACATGTGACAAGACGCTCCTCGGGGCGCGTCTTGCTTGGGCCTCTCTCCTGGAGCCGTTCAGTCAGAACCAGAGGTGACATGTGGCAAGACGCTCCTCGGGGCGCGTCTTGCTTGGGCCTCTCTCCTGGAGGCGCTCAGTCAGACCGAGTGCTGACATAAGGCAAGACGCTCCTCGGGGCGCGTCTTGCTGGGGCCTCTCTCCTGGAGGCGCTCAGTCAGACCCAGTGCTGACATGTGGCAAGACGCTCCTCGGGGCGCGTCTTGCTTGGGCCTCTCTCCTGGAGGCGCTCAGTCAGACTGAGTAGTGACATGTGGCCTGACGCTCCTCGGGGCGCGGCTTGCTTGGGCCTCTCTCCCGGAGGCGCTCAGTCAGACCCAGTGGTGACATGTGGCAAGAAAACTCCTCAGGGCGCGTCTTGCTTGGGCCTCTCTCCTGGAGGCTCTCTGTCAGACCCAGTGTTGACATGTGGCAAGACGCTCCTCGGGCCGCGTGTTGCTTGGGCTTCTCTCCTGGAGGTCCTCAGTCAGACCCATTGTTGACATGTGGCAAGACGCTCCTCGGGGCGCGTCGTGCTTGGGCCTCTCTCCTGGAGGCGCTCAGTCAGACCGAGTGCTGACATGTGGCAAGACGCTCCTCGGGGCGCGTCTTGCTTGGGCTTCTCTCCTGGAGGCGCTCAGAAAGACCCAGTGTTGACATGTGACAAGACGCTCCTCTGGGCGCGTCTTGCTTGGGCCTCTCTCCTGGAGGCGCTCAGTCAGAACCAGAGGTGACATGTGGCAAGACGCTCCTCGGGGCGCGTCTTGCTTAGGCATCTCTCCTGGAGGCCCTCTGTCAGACCCAGTGTTGACATGTGGCAAGACGCTCCTCCGGGCGCATCTTGCTTGGGCCTCTCTCCTGGAGGCCCTCAGTCAGACCCATTGTTGACATGTGGCAAGACGCTCCTCGGGGCGTGTCTTGCTTGGGCCTCTCTCCTGGAGGCGCTCAGTCAGACCGAGTGCTGACATAAGGCAAGACGCTCCTCGGGGCGCGTCTTGCTTGGGCCTCTCTCCTGGAGGCGCTCAGTCAGACCCAGTGTTGACATGTGGCAAGAAGCTCCTCGGGGCGCGTCTTGCTTGGGCCTCTCTCCTGGAAGCGCTCAGTCAGACCGAGTGCTGACATGTGGCAAGACGCTCCTCGGGGTACGTCTTGCTTCGGCTTCTCTCCTGGAGGCCCTCAGTCAGACCCATTGTTGACATGTGGCAAGACGCTTCTCGGGGCGCGTCTTATTTGCGCCTCTCTCCTGGAGGCCCTCAGTCAGACCCAGTGTTGACATGTTGCAAGACGCTCCTCGGGGCGCGTCTTGCTTGGGCCTCTCTCCTGGAGGAGCTCAGTCAGACCCAGTGTTGACACGTGGCAAGACGCTCCTCGGGGCGCGTCTTGCTTGGGCTTCTCTCCTGGAGGCCCTCAGTAAGACCCATTGTTGACATGTGGCAAGACGCTCCTCGGGGCGCTTCTTGCTTGGGCCTCTCTCCTGGAGGCGCTCAGTCAGACTGAGTAGTGACATGTGGCCTGACGCTCCTCGGGGCGCCTGTTGCTTGGGCCTCTCTCCTGGAGGCGCTCAGTCAGACCAAGTGGTGACATTTTGCAAGACGCTCCTCGGGGCGCGTCTTGCTTGGGCCTCTCTCCAGAAGGCCCTCAATAAGACCCAGTGTTTACACGTGGCAAGACGCTCCTCGGGGCGCGTCTTGCTTGGGCCTCTCTCCTGGAGGCGCTCAGTCAGAATGAGTAGTGACATGTGGCCTGACGCTCCTCGGGGCGCGTGTTGCTTGGGCCTCTCTCCTGGAGGCGCTCAGTCAGACCAAGTGGTGACATGTGGCCTGACGCTCCTCGGGGCGCGTGTTGCCTGGGCCTCTCTCCTGGAGGCGCTCAGTCAGACCAAGTGGTGACATGTGGCAAGACACTTCTCGGGGCGCGTCTTGCTTGGGCCTCTCTCCTGGAGGCGCTCAGTCAGACCGAGTGCTGACATGTGGCAAGACGCTCCTCGGGCCGCGTGTTGCTTGGGCTTCTCTCCTGGAGGCCCTCAGTCAGACCCATTGTTGACATGTGGCAAGACGCTCCTCCGGGCGCATCTTGCTTGGGCCTCTCTCCTGGAGGCCCTCAGTCAGACCCATTGTTGACGTGTGGCAAGACGCTCCTCGGGGCGCGTCTTGCTTGGGCCTCTCTCCTGGAGGCGCTCAGTCAGACCGAGTGCTGACATAAAGCAAGACGCTCCTCAGGGCGCGTCTTGCTTGGCCCTCTCTCCTGGAGGCGCTCAGTCAGACCCAGTGTTGACATGTGGCAAGACGCTCCTCGGGGAGCATCTTGCTTGGGCCTCTCTCCTGGAGGCGCTCAGTCAGACCCAGTGGTGACAACGTGGAAAGACGCTCCTCGGGGCGCGTCTTGCTTGGGCCTCTCTCCTGGAGGCGCTCAGTCAGACCAAGTCATGACACGTGGCAAGACGCTCCTCGGGGCGCGTCTTGCATGGGCCTCTCTCCTGGAGGCGCTCAGTCAGACCCAGTGTTGGCATGTGGCAAGACACTCCTCGGGGCGCGTCTTGGTTGGGCCTCTCTCCTGGAGGCGCTCATTCAGACCCAGTGGTGACATGTGGCAAGACGCTCCTCGGGGCGCGTATTGCTTGGGCCTCTCTCCTGAATGCCCTCTGTCAGACCGAGTGTTGACACATGGCAAGACTCTCCACGGGGCGCGTCTTGCTTGGGCTTCTCTCATGGAGGCCCTCAGTCCAACCCAGTGTTGACATGTATCAAGACGCTCCTCGGGGCGTGTCTTGCTTGGGCCTCTCTCCTGGAGGCCCTCAGTCACACCCATTGTTGACGTGTGGCAAGACGCTCCTCGGGGCGCGTCTTGCTTGGGCCTCTCTCCTGGAGGCGCTCAGTCAGACCGAGTGCTGACATAAAGCAAGACGCTCCTCAGGGCGCGTCTTGCTTGGCCCTCTCTCCTGGAGGCGCTCAGTCAGACCCAGTGTTGACATGTGGCAAGACGCTCCTCGGGGAGCATCTTGCTTGGGCCTCTCTCCTGGAGGCGCTCAGTCAGACCCAGTGGTGACACGTGGAAAGACGCTCCTCGGGGCGCGTCTTGCTTGGGCCTCTCTCCTGGAGGCACTCAGTCAGACCGAGTAGTGACATGTGGCAAGACGCTCCTCGGGGCGCGTCTTGCTTGGACCTCCCTCCTGGAGGCGCTCAGTCAGACCGAGTAGTGACATTTGGCAAGACGCTCCTCGGGGCGCGTCTTGCTTGGACCTCTCTCCTGGACGCGCTCGGTTAGACCGAGTAGTGACACGTGGCAAGACGCTCCTCGGGGCGCATCTTGCTTGGGCCTCTCTCCTGGAGGCGCTAAGTCAGACCCAGTGTTGACACGTGGCAAGACGCTCCTCGGGGCGCGTCTTGCTTGGGCCTCTCTCCTGGAGGCGCTCAGTCAGACCCAGTGTTGGCATGTGGCAAGACACTCCTCGGGGCGCGTCTTGGTTGGGCCTCTCTCCTGGAGGCACTCATTCAGACCCAGTGGTGACATGTGGCAAGACGCTCCTCGGGGCGCGTCTTGCTTGGGCTTCTCTCCTGGAGGCCCTCAGTAAGACCCATTGTTGACATGTGGCAAGACGCTCCTCGGGGCGCTTCTTGCTTGGGCCTCTCTCCTGGAGGCGCTCAGTCAGACTGAGTAGTGACATGTGGCAAGACGCTCCTCGGGGCGCGTCTTGCTTGGACCTCCCTCCTGGAGGCGCTCAGTCAGACCGAGTAGTGACATTTGGCAAGACGCTCCTCGGGGCGCTTCTTGCTTGGACCTCTCTCCTGGACGCGCTCGGTTAGACCGAGTAGTGACACGTGGCAAGACGCTCCTCGGGGCGCATCTTGCTTGGGCCTCTCTCCTGGAGGCGCTCAGTCAGACACAGTGTTGACATGTGGCAAGACACTCCTCGGGGCGCGTCTTGCTTGGGCTTCTCTCATGGAGGCCCTCAGTAAGACCCATTGTTGACATGTGGAAAGAAGCTCCTCGGGGCGCGTCTTGCTTTGGCTTCTCTCCTGGAGGCCCTCAGTCAGACCCATTGTTCACATGTGGCAAGACGCTCCTCGGGGCGCGTATTGCTTGGGCCTCTCTCCTGGATGCCCTCTGTCAGACCCAGTGTTGACATGTGGCAAGACTCTCCTCGGGGCGCGTCTTGCTTGGGCTTCTCTCATGGAGGCCCTCAGTCAGACGCAGTGTTGACATGTGTCAAGACGCTCCTCGGGGCGTGTCTTGCTTGGGCCTCTCTCCTGGAGGCGCTCAGTCAGACCCAGTGTTGACATGTGGCAAGACGCTCCTCGGGGCGCTTCTTGCTTGGGCTTCTCTCCTGGAGGCCCTCAGTCAGACCCATTGTTGACATGTGGCAAGACGCTCCTCGGGGCATGTCTTGCTTGGGCCTCTCTCCTGGAGGCGCTCAGTCAGACCCAGTGTTGATATGTTGCAAGACGCTCCTCGGGGCGCGTGTTGCTTGGACCTCTCTCCTGGAGGCGCTCAGTCAGACCGAGTAGTGACATGTGGCAAGACGCTCCTCGGGGCGCGTCTTGCTTGGGCCTCTCTCCTGGAGGCGCTCAATTAGACCCACTGTTGACATGTGGCAAGACGCTCCTCGGGGCGCGTCTTGCTTGGGCTTCTCTCCTGGAGGCCCTCAGTAAGACCCATTGTTGACATGTGGCAAGAAGCTCCTCGGGGCGCTTCTTGCTTGTGCCTCTCTCCTGGAGGCGCTCAGTCAGACCGAGTGCTGACATGTGGCAAGACGCTCCTCGGGGCGCGTCTTGCTGGGGCCTCTCTCCTGGAGGCGTTCAGTCAAACCCAGTGTTGTCATGTGTCAAGACGCTCCTCGGGCATTTCTTGTTTGCGCCTCTCTCCTGGATGCGCTCAGTCAGACCCAGAGGTGACATGTGGCAAGACGCTCCTCGGGCCTCTCTCCTGGAGGCGCTCAGTCAGACCCAGTGTTGACATGTGGCAAGACGCTCCTCGGGGCGCGTCTTGCTTGGGCCTCTCTCCTGGAGGCGCTCAGTCAGACCCAGAGGAGACATGTGTCAAGACCCTCCTCGGGGCGCGTCTTGCTTGGGCCTCTCTCCTGGAGGCGCTCAGTCAGACCGAGTGCTGACATGTTGCAAGACGCTCCTCCGGGCGCGTCTTGCTTGGGCCTCTCTCCTGGAGGCGCTCAGTCAGACCCAGTGTTCACATGTGGCAAGACGCTCCTCGGGGCGCGTCTTGCTTGGGCCTCTCTCCTGGAGGCGCTCAGTCAGACCGAGTGCTGACATTTGGCAAGATGCTCCTCGGGGCGCATCTTGCTTGGGCTTCTCTCCTGGAGGCCCTCAGTCATACCCATTGTTGACATGTGGCAAGACGCTCCTCGGGGCGCGTCTTGCTTGGGCCTCTCTCCTGGAGGCGCTCAATTAGACCCAGTGTTGACATGTGGCAAGACGCTCCTCGGGGCGCGTCTTGCTTGGGCTTCTCTCCTGGAGGCCCTCAGTCAGACCCATTGTTGACATGTGGCAAGAAGCTCCTCGGGGCGCTTCTTGCTTGGGCCTCTCTCCTGGAGGCGCTCAGTTAGACCGAGTGCTGACATGTGGCAAGACGCTCCTCGGGGCGCGTCTTGCTGGGGCCTCTCTCCTGGAGTCGCTCAGTCAAACCCAGTGTTGACATGTGTCAAGACGCTCCTCGGGCATTTCTTGTTTGCGCCTCTCTCCTGGAGGCGCTCAGTCAGACCCAGAGGTGACATGTGGCAAGAGGCTCCTCGGGCCTCTCTCCTGGAGGCGCTCAGTCAGACCCAGTGTTGACATGTGGCAAGATGCTCCTCGGGGCACGTCTTGCTTGGGCCTCTCTCCTGGAGTTGCTCAGTCAGACCCAGTGTTGACATGTGGCAAGACCCTCCTCGGGGCGCGTCTTGCTTGGGCCTCTCTCCTGGAGGCGCTCAGTCAGACCCAGAGGAGACATGTGTCAAGACCCTCCTCGGGGCGCGTCTTGCTTGGGCCTCTCTCCTGGAGGCGCTCAGTCAGACCCAGTGTTGACATGTGGCAAGACGCTCCTCGGGGCACGTCTTGCTTGGGCCTCTCTCCTGGAGGCGCTCAGTCAGACCCAGAGGAGACATGTGTCAAGACCCTCCTCGGGGCGCGTCTTGCTTGTGCCTCTCTCCTGGAGGCGCTCAGTCAGACCGACTGCTGACATGTTGCAAGACGCTCCTCCGGGCGCGTCTTGCTTGGGCCTCTCTCCTGGAGGCGCTCAGTCAGACCCAGTGTTCACATGTGGCAAGACGCTCCTCGGGGCGCGTCTTGCTTGGGCCTCTCTCCTGGAGGCGCTCAGTCAGACCGAGTGCTGACATTTGGCAAGACGCTCCTCGGGGCGCATCTTGCTTGGGCTTCTCTCCTGGAGGCCCTCAGTCATACCCATTGTTGACATGTGGCAAGACGCTCCTCGGGGCGCGTCTTGCTTGGGCCTCTCTCCTGGAGGCGCTCAATTAGACCCAGTGTTGACATGTGGCAAGACGCTCCTCGGGGCGCGTCTTGCTTGGGCTTCTCTCCTGGAGGCCCTCAGTCAAACCCATTGTTGACATGTGGCAAGAAGCTCCTCGGGGCGCTTCTTGCTTGGGCCTCTCTCCTGGAGGCGCTCAGTTAGACCGAGTGCTGACATGTGGCAAGACGCTCCTCGGGGCGCGTCTTGCTGGGGCCTCTCTCCTGGAGTCGCTCAGTCAAACCCAGTGTTGACATGTGTCAAGACGCTCCTCGGGCATTTCTTGTTTGCGCCTCTCTCCTGGAGGCGCTCAGTCAGACCCAGAGGTGACATGTGGCAAGACGCTCCTCGGGCCTCTCTCCTGGAGGCGCTCAGTCAGACCCAGTGTTGACATGTGGCAAGATGCTCCTCGGGGCGCGTCTTGCTTGGGCCTCTCTCCTGGAGGTGCTCAGTCAGACCCAGTGTTGACATGTGGCAAGACGCTCCTCGGGGCACGTCTTGCTTGGGCCTCTCTCCTGGAGGCGCTCAGTCAGACCCAGAGGAGACATGTGTCAAGACCCTCCTCGGGGCGCGTCTTGCTTGGGCCTCTCTCCTGGAGGCGCTCAGTCAGACCGAGTGCTGACATGTTGCAAGACGCTCCTCCGGGCGCGTCTTGCTTGGGCCTCTCTCCTGGAGGCGCTCAGTCAGACCCAGTGTTCACATGTGGCAAGACGCTCCTCGGGGCGCGTCTTGCATGGGCCTCTCTCCTGGAGGCGCTCAGTCAGACCCAGTGTTGACATGTGGCAAGACGCTCCTCGGGGCGCGTCTTGCTTGGGCCTCTCTCCTGGAGGCGATCAGTCAGACCGAGTGCTGACATTTGGCAAGACGCTCCTCGGGGCGCATCTTGCTTGGGCTTCTCTCCTGGAGGCCCTCAGTCAGACCCAGTGTTGACATGTGGCAAGACGCTCCTCGGGGCGAGTCTTATTTGGGCCTCTCTCTTGGAGGCCCTCAGTCAGACCCAGTGTTGACATGTGGCAAGACGCTCCTCGGGGCGCGTCTTGCTTGGGCTTCTCTCCTGGAGGCCCTCAGTCAGACCCATTGTTGACATGTGGCAAGACGCTCCTCGGGGCACGTCTTGCTTGGGCCTCTCTCCTGGAGGCGCTCAGTCAGACCGAGTAGTGACATGTGGCAAGACGCTCCTCGGGGCGCGTCTTGCTTGGGCCTCTCTCCAGAAGGCCCTCAATCAGACCCAGTGTTGACACGTGGCAAGACGCTCCTCGGGGCGCGTCTTACTTGGGCCTCTCTCCTGGAGGCGCTCAGTCAGACTGAGTGGTGACATGTGGCCTGACGCTCCTCGGGGCGTGTGTTGCTTGGGCCTCTCTCCTGGAGGCGCTCAGTCAGACCAAGTGGTGACATGTGGCAAGACACTCCTCGGGGCGCGTCTTGCTTGGGCCTCTCTCCTGGAGGCCCTCTGTCAGGCCCAGTGTTGACATGTGTCAAGACGCTCCTCGGGGCGCGTCTTGCTTGGGCTTCTCTCCTGGAGGCCCTCAGTCATACCCATTGTTGACATGTGGCAAGACGCTCCTCGGGGCGCGTCTTGCTTTGGCCTCTCTCCTGGAGTTGCTCAGTCAGACCGAGTGCTGACATGTGGAAAGACGCTCCTCGGGGCGCGTCTTGCTTGGGCTTCTCTCCTGGAGGCGCTCAGAAAGACCCAGTGTTGACATGTGACAAGACGCTCCTCGGGGCGCGTTTTGCTTGGGCATCTCTCCTGGAGGCGCTCAGTCAGACCCAGTGGTGACATGTGGCAAGACACTCCTCGGGGCGCGTCTTGCTTGGGCCTCTCTCCTGGAGGCCCTCTGTCAGACCCAGTGTTGGCATGTGGCAAGACGCTCCTCAGGGCGCGTCTTGGTTGGGCCTCTCTCCTGGAGAAGCTCAGTCAGACCCAGTGGTGACATGTGGCAAGACGCTCCTCGGGGCGCGTATTGCTTGGGCCTCTCTCCTGGATGCCCTCTGTCAGACCGAGTGTTGACATGTGGCAAGACTCTGCTCGGGGCGCGTCTTGCTTGGGCTTCTCTCGTGGAGGCCCTCAGTCAGACCCAGTGTTGACATGTGTCAAGACGCTCCTCGGGGCGTGTCTTGGTTGGGCCTCTCTCCTGGAGGCGCTCAGTCAGACCCAGTGTTGACATGTGGCAAGACGCTCCTCGGGGCGCGTCTTGCTTGGGCTTCTCTCCTGGAGGCCCTCAGTCAGACCCATTGTTGACATGTGGCAAGACGCTCCTCGGGGCACGTCTTGCTTGGGCCTCTCTCCTGGAGGCGCTCAAACAGACCGAGTAGTGACATGTGGCAAGATGCTCCTCGGGGCGCGTCTTGCTGGGGCTTCTCTCATGGAGCCACTCAGTCAGACCCAGTGTTGACATGTGGCAAGACGCTCCTCGGGGCGCGTCTTGCTTGGACCTCTCTCCCTGAGGCGCTCAGTCAGACCCAGTGTTGACATTTGGCAAGACACTCCTCGGGGCGTGTCTTGCTTGGGCCTCTGTCATGGAGGCCCTCTGTCAGACCCAGTGTTGACATGTGTCAAGACGCTCCTCGGGGGGCGTCTTGCTTTGGCCTCTCTCCTGGAGGCGCTCAGTCAGACCGAGTGCTGACATGTGGCAAGAAGCTCCTCGGGGCGCGTCTTGCTTGGGCTTCTCTCCCGGAGGCCCTCAGTAAGAACCCTTGTTGACATGTGGCAAGACGCTCCTCGGGGCGCGTCTTGCTTGGGCCTCTCTCCAGAAGGCCCTCAATCAGACCCAGTGTTGACACGTGGCAAGACGCTCCTCGGGGCGCGTCTTGCCTGGGCCTCTCTCCTGGAGTCGCTCAGTCAGACTGAGTAGTGACATGTGGCCTGACGCTCCTCGGGGCGCGTGTTGCTTGGGCCTCTCTCCTGGAGGCGCTCAGTCAGACCCAGTGTTGACATGTGGCAAGACACTCCTCGGGGCGCGTCTTGCTTGGGCCTCTCTCATGGAGGCCCTCTGTCAGGCCCAGTGTTGACATGTGTCAAGACGCTCCTCGGGGCGCGTCTTGCTTTGGCCTCTCTCCTGGAGGCGCTCAGTCAGACCCAGTTTTCACATGTGGCAAGAAGCTCCTCGGGGCGCGTCTTGCTTGGGCCTCTCTCCTGGAGGCGCTCAGTCAGACCCAGTGTTGAAATGTGGCAAGACGCTCCTCGGGGCGCGTCTTGCTTGGGCCTCTCTCCTGGAGGCGCTCAGTCAGACACAGTGGTGACATGTGGCATGACACTCCTCGGGGCGCGTCTTGCTTGGGCCTCTCTCGTGGAGGCCCTCTGTCAGACCCAGTGTTGACATGTGTCAAGACGCTCCTCGGGGCGCGTCTTGCTTGGGCTTCTCTCCTGGAGGCCCTCAGTCAGACCCATTGTTGACATGTGGCAAGACGCTCCTCGGGGCGCGTCTTGCTTGGGCTTCTCTCCTGGAGGCGCTCAGACAGACCCAGTGTTGACATGTGACAAGACGCTCCTCGGGGCGCGTCTTGCTTGGGCCTCTCTCCTGGAGGCGCTCAGTCAGAACCAGAGGTGACATGTGACAAGACGCTCCTCGGGGCGCGTCTTGCTTGGGCCTCTCTCCTGGAGGCGCTCAGTCAGACCCAGTGTTGACACGTGGCAAGACGCTCCTCGGGGCGCGTCTTGGTTGGGCCTCTCTCCTGGACGCGCTCATTCAGACCCAGTGGTGACATGTGGCAAGACACTCCTCGGGGCGCGTCTTGGTGGGGCCTCTCTCCTGGACGCGCTCATTCAGACCCAGTGGTGACATGTGGCAAGACGCTCCTCGGGGCGCGTATTGCTTGGGCCTCTCTCCTGAATGCCCTCTGTCAGACTGAGTGTTGACATGTGGCAAGACTCTCCTCGGGGCGCGTCTTGCTTGGGCTTCTCTCATGGAGGCCCTCAGTCCGACCCAGTGTTGACATTTGTCAAGACGGTCCTCGGGGCGTGTCTTGCTTGGGCTTCTCTCCTGGAGGCCCTCAGTCAGACCCATTGTTGACATGTGGCAAGACGCTCCTCGGGGCACGTCTTGCTTGGGCCTCTCTCCTGGAGGCGCTCAGTCAGACCGAGTAGTGACATGTGGCAAGACGCAGCTCGGGGCGCGTCTTGCTTGGACCTCTCTCCTGGAGGCGCTCAGTTAGACCGAGTAGTGACATGTGGCAAGACGCTCCTCGGTGCGCGTCTTGCTTGGGCCTCTCTCCTGGAGGCGCTCAGTCAGACCGAGTGCTGACATAAGGCAAGACGCTCCTCGTGGCGCGTCTTGCTGGCGCCTCTCTCCTGGAGGTGCTCAATCAGACCCAGTGGTGACACGTGGCAAGACGCTCCTCTGGGCGCGTCTTGCTTGGGCCTCTCTCCTGGAGGAGCTCAGTCAGACCCAGTGGTGACACGTGGCAAGACGCTCCTCGGGGCGCATCTTGCTTGGGCCTCTCTCCTGGAGGCGCTAAGTCAGACCCAGTGTTGACACGTGGCAAGACGCTCCTCGGGGCGCGTCTTGCTTGGGCCTCTCTCCTGGAGGCGCTCAGTCAGACACAGTGTTGACATGTGGCAAGACACTCCTCGGGGTGCGTCTTGCTTGGGCTTCTCTCATGGAGGCCCTCAGTAAGACCCATTGTTGACATGTGGAAAGAAGCTCCTCGGGGCGCGTCTTGCTTTGGCTTCTCTCCTGGAGGCCCTCAGTCAGACCCATTGTTGGCATGTGGCAAGACGCTCCTCGGGGCGCGTCTTGCTTGGACCTCTCTCCTGGAGGCGCTCAGTCAGACCGAGTAGTGACATGTGGCAAGACGCTCCTCGGGGCGCGTCTTGCTTGGGCCTCTCTCCTGGAGGCGCTCAGTTAGACCCAGTGGTGACATGTGGCAAGACGCTCCTCGGGGCGCGTCTTGCTTGGGCTTCTCTCCTGGAGGCCCTCAGTCAGACCCATTGTTGACATGTGGCAAGACGCTCCTCGGGGCGCTTCTTGCTTGGGCCTCTCTCCTGGAGGCGCTCAGTCAGACCGAGTGCTGACATGTGGCAAGACGCTCCTCGGGGCGCGTCTTGCTGGGGCCTCTCTCCTGGAGGCGCTCAGTCAGACCCAGTGTTGACCTGTGTCAAGACGCTCCTCGGGCGTTTCTTGCTTGCGCCTCTCTCCTGGAGGAGCTCAGTCAGACCCAGAGGTGACATGTGGCAAGACGCTCCTCGGGCCTCTCTCCTGGAGGCGCTCAGTCAGACCCAGTGTTGACATGTGGCAAGACGCTCCTCGGGGCGCGTCTTGCTGGGGCTTCTCTCCTGGAGGCCCTCAGTCAGACCCAGTGTTGACATGTGGCAAGACGCTCCTCGGGGCGCGTCTTATTTGGGCCTCTCTCCTGGGGGCCCTCAGTCAGACCCAGTGGTCACATGTGGCAAGACGCTCCTCGGGGCGCGTCTTGCTTGGGCCTCTCTCCTGGAGGCGCTCAGTCAGACCGAGTGCTGACATGTTGCAAGACGCTCCTCCGGGCGCGTCTTGCTTGGGCCTCTCTCCTGGAGGCGCTCAGTCAGACCCAGTGTTGACATGTGGCAAGACGCTCCTCGGGGCGCGTCTTGCTTGGGCTTCTCTCCTGGAGGCCCTCAGTAAGACCCATTGTTGACATGTGGCAAGACACTACTCGGGGTGCATCTTGCTTGGGCCTCTCTCCTGGAGGCGCTCAAACAGACCGAGTAGTGACATGTGGCAAGACGCTCCTCGGGGCGCGTCTTGCTGGGGCTTCTCTCATGGAGGCACTCAGTCAGACCCAGTGTTGACATGTGGCAAGACGCTCCTCGGGGCGCGTCTTGCTTGGACCTCTCTCCCTGAGGCGCTCAGTCAGACCGAGTAGTGACATGTGGCAAGACGCTCCTCGGGGGGCGTCTTAATTTGGCCTCTCTCCTGGAGGCGCTCAGTCAGACCGAGTGCTGACATGTGGAAAGAAGCTCCTCGGGGCGCGTCTTGCTTGGGCTTCTCTCCCGGAGGCCCTCAGTAAGAACCATTGTTGACATGTGGCAAGACGCTCCTCGGGGCGCGTCTTGCTTGGGCCTCTCTCCTGGAGGCCCTCAGTCAGACCCATTGTTGACATGTGGCAAGACGCTCCTCGGGGCACGTCTTGCTTGGGCCTCTCTCCTGGAGGCGCTCAGTCAGACCGAGTAGTGACATGTGGCAAGACGCTCCTCGGGGCGCGTCTTGCTTGGGCCTCTCTCCAGAAGGCCCTCAATCAGACCCAGTGTTGACACGTGGCAAGACGCTCCTCGGGGCGCGTCTTACTTGGGCCTCTCTCCTGGAGGCGCTCAGTCAGACTGAGTAGTGACATGTGGCCTGACGCTCCTCGGGGCACGTCTTGCTTGGGCTTCTCTCCTGGAGGCGTTTAGAAAGACCCAGTGTTGACATGTGACGAGAAGCTCCTCGGGGCGCGTCTTGCTTGGGCCTCTCTCCTGGAGGCGCTCAGTCAGACCCAGTGGTGACATGTGGCAAGACACTCCTCGGGGCGCGTCTTGCTTGGGCCTCTCTCCTGGAGGCCCTCTGTCAGACCCAGTGTTGGCATATGGCAAGACGCTCCTCAGGGCGCGTCTTGGTTGGGCCTCTCTCCTGGAGAAGCTCAGTCAGACCCAGTGGTGACATGTGGCAAGACGCTCCTCGGGGCGCGTATTGCTTGGGCCTCTCTCCTGGATGCCCTCTGTCAGACCGAGTGTTGACATGTGGCAAGACTCTGCTCGGGGCGCGTCTTGCTTGGGCTTCTCTCTTGGAGGCCCTCAGTCAGACCCAGTGTTGACATGTGTCAAGACACTCCTCGGGGCGTGTCTTGGTTGGGCCTCTCTCCTGGAGGCGCTCAGTCAGACCCAGTGTTGAGATGTGGCAAGACGCTCCTCGGGGCGCGTCTTGCTTGGGCTTCTCACCTGGAGGCCCTCAGTCGGACCCATTGTTGACATGTGGCAAGACGCTCCTCGGGGCACGTCTTGCTTGGGCCTCTCTCCTGGAGGCGCTCAAACAGACCGAGTAGTGACAAGTGGCAAGACGCTCCTCGGGGCGCGTCTTGCTGGGGCTTCTTTCATGGAGGCACTCAGTCAGACCCAGTGTTGACATGTGGCAAGACACTCCTCGGGGCGCGTCTTGCTTGGACCTCTCTCCCTGAGGCGCTCAGTCAGACCGAGTAGTGACATGTGGCAAGACGCTCCTCGGGGCGCGTCTTGCTTGGACCTCTCTCCCTGAGGCGCTCAGTCAGACCCAGTGTTGACATTTGGCAAGACACTCCTCGGGACGCGTCTTGCTTGGGCCTCTCTCCTGGAGGCCCTCTATCAGACCCAGTGTTGACATGTGGCAAGACGCTCCTCGGGGCGCGTCTTGTTTGGGCCTCTCTCCTGGAGGCGCTCAGTCAGACTGAATAGTGACATGTGGCCTGACGCTCCTCGGGGCGCGTCTTGCTTGGGCCTCTCTCCTGGAGGCGCTCAGTCAGACCCAGTGGTGACATGTGGCAAGACACTCCTCGGGGCGCGTCTTGCTTGGGCCTCTCTCCTGGAGGCCCTCTGTCAGACCCAGTGTTGACATGTGTCAAGACGCTCCTCGGGGCGCGTCTTGCTTGGGCTTCTCTCCTGGAGGCCCTCAGTCAGACCCATTGTTGACATGTGGCAAGACGCTCCTCGGGGCGCGTCTTGCTTGGGCTTCTCTCCTGGAGGCGCTCAGACAGACCCAGTGTTGACATGTGACAAGACGCTCCTCGGGGCGCGTCTTGCTTGGGCCTCTCTCCTGGAGGCGCTCAGTCAGAACCAGAGGTGACATGTGGCAAGACGCTCCTCGGGGCGCTTCCTGCTTGGGCCTCTCTCCTGGAGGCCCTCTGTCAGACCCAGTGTTGACATGTGGCAAGACGCTCCTCCGAGGCGCATCTTGCTTGGGCCTCTCTCCTGGAGGCCCTCAGTCAGACCCATTGTTGACATGTGGCAAGACGCTCCTCGGGGCGCGTCTTGCTTGGGCCTCTCTCCTGGAGGCGCTCAGTCAGACCGAGTGCTGACATAAGGCAAGACGCTCCTCGGGGCGCGTCTTGCTGGGGCCTCTCTCCTGGAGGCGCTCAGTCAGACCCAGTGCTGACATGTGGCAAGACGCTCCTCGGGGCGCGTCTTGCTTGGGCCTCTCTCCTGGAGGCGCTCAGTCAGACCCAGTGTTGACATGTGGCAAGACGCTCCTCGGGGCGCGTCTTGCTTGGCCCTCTCTCCTGGAGGCGCTCAGTCAGACCAGGTGTTGACATGTGGCAAGACGCTCCTCGGGGCGCGTCTTGCTTGGGCTTCTCTCCTGGAGGCGCTCAGTCAGACCCAGTGGTGACACGTGGAAAGACGCTCCTCGGGGCGCGTCTTGCTTGGGCCTCTCTCCTGGAGGCGCTCAGTCAGACCCAGTGTTGACACGTGGCAAGACGCTCCTCGGGGCGCGTCTTGCTTGGGCCTCTCTCCTGGAGGCGCTCAGTCAGACCCAGTGTTGGCATGTGGCAAGACACTCCTCGGGGCGCGTCTTGGTTGGGCCTCTCTCCTGGAGGCGCTCATTCAGACCCAGTGGTGACATGTGGCAAGACGCTCCTCGGGCCGCGTATTGCTTGGGCCTCTCTCCTGAATGCCCTCTGTCAGACCGAGTGTTGACATGTGGCAAGACTCTCCACGGGGCGCGTCTTGCTTGGGCTTCTCTCACGGAGGCCCTCAGTCCGACCCAGTGTTGACATGTGTCAAGACGCTCCCCGGGGCGTGTCTTGCTTGGGCCTCTCTCCTGGAGGCGCTCAGTCAGACCCAGTGTTCACATGTGGCAAGACGCTCCTCGGGGCGCGTCTTGCTTGGGCCTCTCTCCTGGAGGCGCTCAGTCAGACCCAGTGTTGACATGTGGCAAGACGCTCCTCGGGGCGCGTCTTGCTTGGGCCTCTCTCCTGGAGGCGCTCAGTCAGACCGAGTGCTGACATTTGGCAAGACGCTCCTCGGGGCACATCTTGCTTGGGCTTCTCTCCTGGAGGCCCTCAGTCAGACCCAGTGTTGACATGTGGCAAGACGCTCCTCGGGGCGCGTCTTATTTGGGCCTCTCTCCTGGAGGCCCTCAGTCAGACCCAGTGTTGACATGTGGCAAGATGCTCCTCGGGGCGCGTCTTGCTTGGGCTTCTCTCCTGGAGGCCCTCAGTCAGACCCATTGTTGACATGTGGCAAGACGCTCCTCGGGGCACGTCTTGCTTGGGCCTCTCTCCTGGAGGCGCTCAGTCAGACCGAGTAGTGACATGTGGCAAGACGCTCCTCGGGGCGCGTCTTGCTTGGGCCTCTCTCCAGAAGGCCCTCAATCAGACCCAGTGTTGACACGTGGCAAGACGCTCCTCGGGGCGCGTCTTACTTGGGCCTCTCTCCTGGAGGCGCTCAGTCAGACTGAGTAGTGACATGTGGCCTGACGCTCCTCGGGGCGCGTGTTGCTTGGGCCTCTCTCCTGGAGGCGCTCAGTCAGACCAAGTGGTGACATGTGGCAAGACACTCCTCGGGGCGGTTCTTGCTTGGGCCTCTCTCCTGGAGGCCCTCTGTCAGACCCAGTTTTGACATGTGTCAAGACGCTCCTCGGGGCGCGTCTTGCTTGGGCTTCTATCCTGGAGGCCCTCAGTCATACCCATTGTTGACATGTGGCAAGACGCTCCTCGGGGCGCGTCTTGCTCTGGCCTCTCTCCTGGAGGCGCTCAGTCAGACCGAGTGCTGACATGTGAAAAGACGCTCCTCGGGGCGCGTCTTGCTTGGGCTTCTCTCCTGGAGGCGCTCAGAAAGACCCAGTGTTAAAATGTGACAAGACGCTCCTCGGGGCACGTCTTGCTTGGGCCTCTCTCCTGGAGGCGCTCAGTCAGACCCAGTGGTGACATGTGGCAAGACACTCCTCGGGGCGCGTCTTGCTTGGGCCTCTCTCCTGGAGGCCCTCTGTCAGACCCAGTGTTGGCATGTGGCAAGACGCTCCTCAGGGCGCGTCGTGGTTGGGCCTCTCTCCTGGAGAAGCTCAGTCAGACCCAGTGGTGACATGTAGCAAGACGCTCCTCGGGGCGCGTATTGCTTGGGCCTCTCTCCTGGATGCCCTCTGTCAGACCGAGTGTTGACATGTGGCAAGACTCTGCTCGGGGCGCGTCTTGCTTGGGCTTCTCTCGTGGAGGCCCTCAGTCAGACCCAGTGTTGACATGTCTCAAGACGCTCCTCGGGGCGTGTCTTGGTTGGGCCTCTCTCCTGGAGGCGCTCAGTCAGACCCAGTGTTGACATGTGGCAAGACGCTCCTCGGGGCGCGTCTTGCTTGGGCTTCTCTCCTGGAGGCCCTCAGTCAGACCCATTGTTGACATGTGGCAAGACGCTCCTCGGGGCACGTCTTGCTTGGGCCTCTCTCCTGGAGGCGCTCAAACAGACCGAGTAGTGACATGTGGCAAGACGCTCCTCAGGGCGCGTCTTGCTGGGGCTTCTCTCATGGAGGCACTCAGTCAGACCCAGTGTTGACATGTGGCAAGACGCTCCTCGGGGCGCGTCTTGCTTGGACCTCTCTCCCTGAGGGGCTCAGTCAGACCGAGTAGTGACATGTGGCAAGACGCTCCTCGGGGCGCGTCTTGCTTGGACCTCTCTCCCTGAGGTGCTCAGTCAGACCCAGTGTTGACATTTGGCAAGACACTCCTCGGGGCGTGTCTTGCTTGGGCCTCTGTCATGGAGGCCCTCTGTCAGACCCAGTGTTGACATGTGGCAAGAAGCTCCTCGGGGCGCGTCTTGCTTGGGCTTCTCTCCCGGAGGCCCTCAGTAAGAACCATTGTTGACATCTGGCAAGACGCTCCTCGGGGCGCGTCTTGCTTGGGCCTCTCTCCAGAAGGCCCTCAATCAGACCCAGTGTTGACACGTGGCAAGACGCTCCTCGGGGCGCGTCTTGCCTGGGCCTCTCTCCTGGAGGCGCTCAGTCAGACTGAGTAGTGACATGTGGCCTGACGCTCCTCGGGGCGCGTGTTGCTTGGGCCTCTCTCCTGGAGGCGCTCAGTCAGACCCAGTGTTGACATGTTGCAAGACACTCCTCGGGGAGCGTCTTGCTTGGGCCTCTCTCATGGAGGCCCTCTGTCAGACCCAGTGTTGACATGTGTCAAGACGCTCCTCGGGGCGCGTCTTGCTTTGGCCTCTCTCCTGGAGGCGCTCAGTCAGACCCAGTTTTCACATGTGGCAAGACGCTCCTCGGGGCGCGTCTTGCTTGGGCCTCTCTCCTGGAGGCGCTCAGTCAGACCCAGTGTTGACATGTGGCAAGACGCTCCTCGGGGCGCGTCTTGCTTGGGCCTCTCTCCTGGAGGCGCTCAGTCAGACACAGTGGTGACATGTGGCATGACACTCCTCGGGGCGCGTCTTGCTTGGGCCTCTCTCGTGGAGGCCCTCTGTCAGACCCAGTGTTGACATGTGTCAAGACGCTCCTCGGGGCGCGTCTTGCTTGGGCTTCTCTCCTGGAGGCCCTCAGTCAGATCCATTGTTGACATGTGGCAAGACGCTCCTCGGGGCGCGTCTTGCTTGGGCTTCTCTCCTGGAGGCGCTCAGACAGACCCAGTGTTGACATGTGACAAGACGCTCCTCGGGGCGCGTCTTGCTTGGGCCTCTCTCCTGGAGGCGCTCAAACAGACCGAGTAGTGACAAGTGGCAAGACGCTCCTCGGGGCGCGTCTTGCTGGGGCTTCTTTCATGGAGGCACTCAGTCAGACCCAGTGTTGACATGTGGCAAGACACTCCTCGGGGCGCGTCTTGCTTGGACCTCTCTCCCTGAGGCGCTCAGTCAGACCGAGTAGTGACATGTGGCAAGACGCTCCTCGGGGCGCGTCTTGCTTGGACCTCTCTCCCTGAGGCGCTCAGTCAGACCCAGTGTTGACATTTGGCAAGACACTCCTCGGGACGCATCTTGCTTGGGCCTCTCTCCTGGAGGCCCTCTATCAGACCCAGTGTTGACATGTGGCAAGACGCTCCTCGGGGCGCGTCTTGTTTGGGCCTCTCTCCTGGAGGCGCTCAGTCAGACTGAATAGTGACATGTGGCCTGACGCTCCTCGGGGCGCGTCTTGCTTGGGCCTCTCTCCTGGAGGCGCTCAGTCAGACCCAGTGGTGACATGTGGCAAGACACTCCTCGGGGCGCGTCTTGCTTGGGCCTCTCTCCTGGAGGCCCTCTGTCAGACCCAGTGTTGACATGTGTCAAGACGCTCCTCGGGGCGCGTCTTGCTTGGGCTTCTCTCCTGGAGGCCCTCAGTCAGACCCATTGTTGACATGTGGCAAGACGCTCCTCGGGGCGCGTCTTGCTTGGGCTTCTCTCCTGGAGGCGCTCAGACAGACCCAGTGTTGACATGTGACAAGACGCTCCTCGGGGCGCGTCTTGCTTGGGCCTCTCTCCTGGAGGCGCTCAGTCAGAACCAGAGGTGACATGTGGCAAGACGCTCCTCGGGGCGCTTCCTGCTTGGGCCTCTCTCCTGGAGGCCCTCTGTCAGACCCAGTGTTGACATGTTTCAAGACGCTCCTCCGAGGCGCATCTTGCTTGGGCCTCTCTCCTGGAGGCCCTCAGTCAGACCCATTGTTGACATGTGGCAAGACGCTCCTCGGGGCGCGTCTTGCTTGGGCCTCTCTCCTGGAGGCGCTCAGTCAGACTGAGTGCTGACAGAAGGCAAGACGCTCCTCGGGGCGCGTCTTGCTGGGGCCTCTCTCCTGGAGGCGCTCAGTCAGACCCAGTGCTGACATGTGGCAAGACGCTCCTCGGGGCGCGTCTTGCTTGGGCCTCTCTCCTGGAGGCGCTCAGTCAGACCCAGTGTTGACATGTGGCAAGACGCTCCTCGGGGCGCGTCTTGCTTGGCCCTCTCTCCTGGAGGCGCTCAGTCAGACCCGGTGTTGACATGTGGCAAGACGCTCCTCGGGGCGCGTCTTGCTTGGGCTTCTCTCCTGGAGGCGCTCAGTCAGACCCAGTGGTGACACGTGGAAAGACGCTCCTCGGGGCGCGTCTTGCTTGGGCCTCTCTCCTGGAGGCGCTCAGTCAGACCCAGTGTTGACACGTGGCAAGACGCTCCTCGGGGCGCGTCTTGCTTGGGCCTCTCTCCTGGAGGCGCTCAGTCAGACCCAGTGTTGGCATGTGGCAAGACACTCCTCGGGGCGCGTCTTGGTTGGGCCTCTCTCCTGGAGGCGCTCATTCAGACCCAGTGGTGACATGTGGCAAGACGCTCCTCGGGCCGCGTATTGCTTGGGCCTCTCTCCTGAATGCCCTCTGTCAGACCGAGTGTTGACATGTGGCAAGACTCTCCACGGGGCGCGTCTTGCTTGGGCTTCTCTCATGGAGGCCCTCAGTCCGACCCAGTGTTGACATGTGTCAAGACGCTCCCCGGGGCGTGTCTTGCTTGGGCCTCTCTCCTGGAGGCGCTCAGTCAGACCCAGTGTTCTTATGTGGCAAGACGCTCCTCGGGGCGCGTCTTGCTTGGGCCTCTCTCCTGGAGGCGCTCAGTCAGACCCAGTGTTGACATGTGGCAAGACGCTCCTCGGGGCGCGTCTTGCTTGGGCCTCTCTCCTGGAGGCGCTCAGTCAGACCGAGTGCTGACATTTGGCAAGACGCTCCTCGGGGCACATCTTGCTTGGGCTTCTCTCCTGGAGGCCCTCAGTCAGACCCAGTGTTGACATGTGGCAAGACGCTCCTCGGGGCGCGTCTTATTTGGGCCTCTCTCCTGGAGGCCCTCAGTCAGACCCAGTGTTGACATGTGGCAAGATGCTCCTCGGGGCGCGTCTTGCTTGGGCTTCTCTCCTGGAGGCCCTCAGTCAGACCCATTGTTGACATGTGGCAAGACGCTCCTCGGGGCACGTCTTGCTTGGGCCTCTCTCCTGGAGGCGCTCAGTCAGACCGAGTAGTGACATGTGGCAAGACGCTCCTCGGGGCGCGTCTTGCTTGGGCCTCTCTCCAGAAGGCCCTCAATCAGACCCAGTGTTGACACGTGGCAAGACGCTCCTCGGGGCGCGTCTTACTTGGGCCTCTCTCCTGGAGGCGCTCAGTCAGACTGAGTAGTGACATGTGGCCTGACGCTCCTCGGGGCGCGTGTTGCTTGGGCCTCTCTCCTGGAGGCGCTCAGTCAGACCAAGTGGTGACATGTGGCAAGACACTCCTCGGGGCGGTTCTTGCTTGGGCCTCTCTCCTGGAGGCCCTCTGTCAGACCCAGTTTTGACATGTGTCAAGACGCTCCTCGGGGCGCGTCTTGCTTGGGCTTCTCTCCTGGAGGCCCTCAGTCATACCCATTGTTGACATGTGGCAAGACGCTCCTCGGGGCGCGTCTTGCTCTGGCCTCTCTCCTGGAGGCGCTCAGTCAGACCGAGTGCTGACATGTGAAAAGACGCTCCTCGGGGCGCGTCTTGCTTGGGCTTCTCTCCTGGAGGCGCTCAGAAAGACCCAGTGTTGAAATGTGACAAGACGCTCCTCGGGGCGCGTATTGCTTGGGCCTCTCTCCTGGATGCCCTCTGTCAGACCGAGTGTTGACATGTGGCAAGACTCTGCTCGGGGCGCGTCTTGCTTGGGCTTCTCTCGTGGAGGCCCTCAGTCAGACCCAGTGTTGACATGTCTCAAGACGCTCCTCGGGGCGTGTCTTGGTTGGGCCTCTCTCCTGGAGGCGCTCAGTCAGACCCAGTGTTGACATGTGGCAAGACGCTCCTCGGGGCGCGTCTTGCTTGGGCTTCTCTCCTGGAGGCCCTCAGTCAGACCCATTGTTGACATGTGGCAAGACGCTCCTCGGGGCACGTCTTGCTTGGGCCTCTCTCCTGGAGGCGCTCAAACAGACCGAGTAGTGACATGTGGCAAGACGTTCCTCGGGGCGCGTCTTGCTGGGGCTTCTCTCATGGAGGCACTCAGTCAGACCCAGTGTTGACATGTGGCAAGACGCTCCTCGGGGCGCGTCTTGCTTGGACCTCTCTCCCTGAGGGGCTCAGTCAGACCGAGTAGTGACATGTGGCAAGACGCTCCTCGGGGCGCGTCTTGCTTGGACCTCTCTCCCTGAGGTGCTCAGTCAGACCCAGTGTTGACATTTGGCAAGACACTCCTCGGGGCGTGTCTTGCTTGGGCCTCTGTCATGGAGGCCCTCTGTCAGACCCAGTGTTGACATGTGGCAAGAAGCTCCTCGGGGCGCGTCTTGCTTGGGCTTCTCTCCCGGAGGCCCTCAGTAAGAACCATTGTTGACATCTGGCAAGACGCTCCTCGGGGCGCGTCTTGCTTGGGCCTCTCTCCAGAAGGCCCTCAATCAGACCCAGTGTTGACACGTGGCAAGACGCTCCTCGGGGCGCGTCTTGCCTGGGCCTCTCTCCTGGAGGCGCTCAGTCAGACTGAGTAGTGACATGTGGCCTGACGCTCCTCGGGGCGCGTGTTGCTTGGGCCTCTCTCCTGGAGGCGCTCAGTCAGACCCAGTGTTGACATGTTGCAAGACACTCCTCGGGGAGCGTCTTGCTTGGGCCTCTCTCATGGAGGCCCTCTGTCAGACCCAGTGTTGACATGTGTCAAGACGCTCCTCGGGGCGCGTCTTGCTTTGGCCTCTCTCCTGGAGGCGCTCAGTCAGACCCAGTTTTCACATGTGGCAAGACGCTCCTCGGGGCGCGTCTTGCTTGGGCCTCTCTCCTGGAGGCGCTCAGTCAGACCCAGTGTTGACATGTGGCAAGACGCTCCTCGGGGCGCGTCTTGCTTGGGCCTCTCTCCTGGAGGCGCTCAGTCAGACACAGTGGTGACATGTGGCATGACACTCCTCGGGGCGCGTCTTGCTTGGGCCTCTCTCGTGGAGGCCCTCTGTCAGACCCAGTGTTGACATGTGTCAAGACGCTCCTCGGGGCGCGTCTTGCTTGGGCTTCTCTCCTGGAGGCCCTCAGTCAGACCCATTGTTGACATGTGGCAAGACGCTCCTCGGGGCGCGTCTTGCTTGGGCTTCTCTCCTGGAGGCGCTCAGACAGACCCAGTGTTGACATGTGACAAGACGCTCCTCGGGGCGCGTCTTGCTTGGGCCTCTCTCCTGGAGGCGCTCAGTCAGAACCAGAGGTGACATGTGGCAAGACGCTCCTCGGGGCGCGTCTTGCTTGGGCCTTTCTCCTGGAGGCCCTCTGTCAGACCCAGTGTTGACATGTGGCAAGACGCTCCTCCGGGCGCATCTTGCTTGGGCCTCTCTCCTGGAGGCCCTCAGTCAGACCCATTGTTGACATGTGGCAAGACGCTCCTCGGGGCGCGTCTTGCTTGGGCCTCTCTCCTGGAGGCGCTCAGTCAGACCCAGTGTTGACATGTGGCAAGACGCTCCTCGGGGCGCGTCTTGCTTGGGCCTCTCTCCTGGAGGCGCTCAGTCAGACCCAGTGGTGACACGTGGAAAGACGCTCCTCAGGGTGCGTCTTGCTTGGGCCTCTCTCCTGGAGGCGCTCAGTCAGACCCAGTGTTGACACGTGGCAAGACGCTCCTCGGGGCGCGTCTTGCTTGGGCCTCTCTCCTGGAGGCGCTCAGTCAGACACAGTGTTGGCATGTGGCAAGACACTCCTCGGGGCGCGTCTTGGTTGGGCCTCTCTCCTGGACGCGCTCATTCAGACCCAGTGGTGACATGTGGCAAGACGCTCCTCGGGGCGCGTATTGCTTGGGCCTCTCTCCTGAATGCCCTCTGTCAGACCGAGTGTTGACATGTGGCAAGACTCTCCTCGGGGCGCGTCTTGCTTGGGCTTCTCTCATGGAGGCCCTCAGTCCGACCCAGTGTTGACATTTGTCAAGACGCTCCTCGGGGCGTGTCTTGCTTGGGCTTCTCTCCTGGAGGCCCTCAGTCAGACCCATTGTTGACATGTGGCAAGACGCTCCTCGGGGCACGTCTTGCTTGGGCCTCTCTCCTGGAGGCGCTCAGTCAGACCGAGTAGTGACATGTGGCAAGACGCACATCGGGGCGCGTCTTGCTTGGACCTCTCTCCTGGAGGCGCTCAGTTAGACCAAGTAGTGACATGTGGCAAGACGCTCCTCGGGGCGCGTCTTGCTTGGGCCTCTCTCCTGGAGGCGCTCAGTCAGACCGAGTGCTGACATAAGGCAAGACGCTCCTCGGGGCGCGTCTTGCTGGGGCCTCTCTCCTGGAGGTGCTCAATCAGACCCAGTGGTGACACGTGGCAAGACGCTCCTCTGGGCGCGTCTTGCTTGGGCCTCTATCCTGGAGGAGCTCAGTCAGACCCAGTGGTGACACGTGGCAAGACGCTCCTCGGGGCGCATCTTGCTTGGGCCTCTCTCCTGGAGGCGCTAAGTCAGACCCAGTGTTGACACGTGGCAAGACGCTCCTCGGGGCGCGTCTTGCTTGGGCCTCTCTCCTGGAGGCGCTCAGTCAGACACAGTGTTGACATGTGGCAAGACACTCCTCGGGGCGCGTCTTGCTTGGGCTTCTCTCATGGAGGCCCTCAGTAAGACCCATTGTTGACATGTGGAAAGAAGCTCCTCGGGGTACATCTTGCTTTGGCGTCTCTCATGGAGGCACTCAGTCAGACCCAGTGTTGAAATATGGCAAGACGCTCCTCGGGGCGCGTGTTGCTTGGACCTCTCTCCTGGAGGCGCTCAGTCAGACCGAGTAGTGACATGTGGCAAGACGCTCCTCGGGGCGCGTCTTGCTTGGGACTCTCTCCTGGAGGCGCTCAATTAGACCCAGTGTTGACATGTGGCAAGACGCTCCTCGGGGCGCGTCTTGCTTGGGCTTCTCTCCTGGAGGCCCTCAGTCAGACCCATTGTTGACATGTAGCAAGACGCTACTCGGGGCGCTTCTTGCTTGGGCCTCTCTCCTGGAGGCGCTCAGTCAGACCGAGTGCTGACATGTGGCAAGACGCTCCTCGGGGCGCGTCTTGCTGGGGCCTCTCTCCTGGAGGCGCTCAGTCAGACCCAGTGTTGACCTGTGTCAAGACGCTCCTCGGGCGTTTCTTGCTTGCGCCTCTCTCCTGGAGGAGCTCAGTCAGACCCAGAGGTGACATGTGGCAAGACGCTCCTCGGGCCTCTCTCCTGGAGGCGCTCAGTCAGACCCAGTGTTAACATGTGCCAAGACGCTCCTCGGGGCGCGTCTTGCTGGGGCTTCTCTCCTGGAGGCCCTCAGTCAGACCCAGTGTTGACATGTGGCAAGACGCTCCTCGGGGCGCGTCTTATTTGGGCCTCTCTCCTGGGGGCCCTCAGTCAGACCCAGTGTTGACATGTGGCAAGACGCTCCTCGGGGCGCGTCTTGCTGGGGCCTCTCTCCTGGAGGTGCTCAATCAGACCCAGTGGTGACACGTGGCAAGACGCTCCTCTGGGCGCGTCTTGCTTGGGCCTCTATCCTGGAGGAGCTCAGTCAGACCCAGTGGTGACACGTGGCAAGACGCTCCTCGGGGCGCATCTTGCTTGGGCCTCTCTCCTGGAGGCGCTAAGTCAGACCCAGTGTTGACACGTGGCAAGACGCTCCTCGGGGCGCGTCTTGCTTGGGCCTCTCTCCTGGAGGCGCTCAGTCAGACACAGTGTTGACATGTGGCAAGACACTCCTCGGGGCGCGTCTTGCTTGGGCTTCTCTCATGGAGGCCCTCAGTAAGACCCATTGTTGACATGTGAAAAGAAGCTCCTCGGGGTACGTCTTGCTTTGGCTTCTCTCATGGAGGCACTCAGTCAGACCCAGTGTTGAAATATGGCAAGACGCTCCTCGGGGCGCGTGTTGCTTGGACCTCTCTCCTGGAGGCGCTCAGTCAGAACGAGTAGTGACATGTGGCAAGACGCTCCTCGGGGCGCGTCTTGCTTGGGCCTCTCTCCTGGAGGCGCTCAATTAGACCCAGTGTTGACATGTGGCAAGACGCTCCTCGGGGCGCGTCTTGCTTGGGCTTCTCTCCTGGAGGCCCTCAGTCAGACCCATTGTTGACATGTGGCAAGACGCTACTCGGGGCGCTTCTTGCTTGGGCCTCTCTCCTGGAGGCGCTCAGTCAGACCGAGTGCTGACATGTGGCAAGACGCTCCTCGGGGCGCGTCTTGCTGGGGCCTCTCTCCTGGAGGCGCTCAGTCAGACCCAGTGTTGACCTGTGTCAAGACGCTCCTCGGGCGTTTCTTGCTTGCGCCTCTCTCCTGGAGGAGCTCAGTCAGACCCAGAGGTGACATGTGGCAAGACGCTCCTCGGGCCTCTCTCCTGGAGGCGCTCAGTCAGACCCAGTGTTGACATGTGCCAAGACGCTCCTCGGGGCGCGTCTTGCTGGGGCTTCTCTCCTGGAGGCCCTCAGTCAGACCCAGTGTTGACATGTGGCAAGACGCTCCTCGGGGCGCGTCTTATTTGGGCCTCTCTCCTGGGGGCCCTCAGTCAGACCCAGTGTGGACATGTGGCAAGACGCTCCTCGGGGCGCGTCTTGCTTGGGCTTCTCTCCTGGAGGCCCTCAGTCCGACCCAGTGTTGACATTTGTCAAGACGCTCCTCGGGGCGTGTCTTGCTTGGGCTTCTCTCCTGGAGGCCCTCAGTCAGACCCATTGTTGACATGTGGCAAGACGCTCCTCGGGGCACGTCTTGCTTGGGCCTCTCTCCTGGGGGCCCTCAGTCAGACCCAGTGTTGACATGTGGCAAGACGCTCCTCGGGGCGCGTCTTGCTTGGGCTTCTCTCCTGGAGGCCCTCAGTCAGACCGAGTGTTGACATGTGGCAAGACTCTCCTCGGGGCGCGTCTTGCTTGGGCTTCTCTCATGGAGGCCCTCAGTCCGACCCAGTGTTGACATTTGTCAAGACGCTCCTCGGGGCGTGTCTTGCTTGGGCTTCTCTCCTGGAGGCCCTCAGTCAGACCCATTGTTGACATGTGGCAAGACGCTCCTCGGGGCACGTCTTGCTTGGGCCTCTCTCCTGGAGGCGCTCAGTCAGACCGAGTAGTGACATGTGGCAAGACGCACATCGGGGCGCGTCTTGCTTGGACCTCTCTCCTGGAGGCGCTCAGTTAGACCGAGTAGTGACATGTGGCAAGACGCTCCTCGGGGCGCGTCTTGCTTGGGCCTCTCTCCTGGAGGCGCTCAGTCAGACCGAGTGCTGACATAAGGCAAGACGCTCCTCGGGGCGCGTCTTGCTGGGGCCTCTCTCCTGGAGGTGCTCAATCAGACCCAGTGGTGACACGTGGCAAGACGCTCCTCTGGGCGCGTCTTGCTTGGGCCTCTATCCTGGAGGAGCTCAGTCAGACCCAGTGGTGACACGTGGCAAGACGCTCCTCGGGGCGCATCTTGCTTGGGCCTCTCTCCTGGAGGCGCTAAGTCAGACCCAGTGTTGACACGTGGCAAGACGCTCCTCGGGGCGCGTCTTGCTTGGGCCTCTCTCCTGGAGGCGCTCAGTCAGACACAGTGTTGACATGTGGCAAGACACTCCTCGGGGCGCCTCTTGCTTGGGCTTCTCTCATGGAGGCCCTCAGTAAGACCCATTGTTGACATGTGGAAAGAAGCTCCTCGGGGTACGTCTTGCTTTGGCTTCTCTCATGGAGGCACTCAGTCAGACCCAGTGTTGAAATATGGCAAGACGCTCCTCGGGGCGCGTGTTGCTTGGACCTCTCTCCTGGAGGCGCTCAGTCAGACCGAGTAGTGACATGTGGCAAGACGCTCCTCGGGGCGCGTCTTGCTTGGGCCTCTCTCCTGGAGGCGCTCAATTAGACCCAGTGTTGACATGTGGCAAGACGCTCCTCGGGGCGCGTCTTGCTTGGGCTTCTCTCCTGGAGGCCCTCAGTCAGACCCATTGTTGACATGTGGCAAGACGCTACTCGGGGCGCTTCTTGCTTGGGCCTCTCTCCTGGAGGCGCTCAGTCAGACCGAGTGCTGACATGTGGCAAGACGCTCCTCGGGGCGCGTCTTGCTGGGGCCTCTCTCCTGGAGGCGCTCAGTCAGACCCAGTGTTGACCTGTGTCAAGACGCTCCTCGGGCGTTTCTTGCTTGCGCCTCTCTCCTGGAGGAGCTCAGTAAGACCCAGAGGTGACATGTGGCAAGACGCTCCTCGGGCCTCTCTCCTGGAGGCGCTCAGTCAGACCCAGTGTTGACATGTGCCAAGACGCTCCTCGGGGCGCGTCTTGCTGGGGCTTCTCTCCTGGAGGCCCTCAGTCAGACCCAGTGTTGACATGTGGCAAGACGCTCCTCGGGGCGCGTCTTATTTGGGCCTCTCTCCTGGGGGCCCTCAGTCAGACCCAGTGTTGACATGTGGCAAGACGCTCCTCGGGGCGTGTCTTGCTTGGGCTTCTCTCCTGGAGGCCCTCAGTCAGACCCATTGTTGACATGTGGCAAGACGCTCCTCGGGGCACGTCTTGCTTGGGCCTCTCTCCTGGAGGCGCTCAAACAGACCGAGTAGTGACATGTGGCAAGACGCTCCTCGGGGCGCGTCTTGCTGGGGCTTCTCTCATGGAGGCACTCAGTCAGACCCAGTGTTGACATGTGGCAAGACGCTCCTCGGGGGGCGTCTTGCTTTGGCCTCTCTCCTGGAGGCGCTCAGTCAGACCGAGTGGTGACATGTGGCAAGAAGCTCCTCTGGGCGCGTCTTGCTTGGGCCTCTCTCCTAGAGGAGCTCAGTCAGACCCAGTGGTGACACGTGGCAAGACGCTCCTCGGGGCGCATCTTGCTTGGGCCTCTCTCCTGGAGGCGCTAAGTCAGACCCAGTGTTGACATGTGGCAAGACGCTCCTCGGGGCACGTCTTGCTTGGGCCTCTCTCCTGGAGGCGCTCAGTCAGACCGAGTAGTGACATGTGGCAAGACGCTCCTCGGAGCGCGTCTTGCTTGGGCCTCTCTCCAGAAGGCCCTCAATCAGACCCAGTGTTGACATGTGGCAAGACGCTCCTCGGGGCGCGTCTTACTTGGGCCTCTCTCCTGGAGGCGCTCAGTCAGACTGAGTAGTGATATGTGGCCTGACGCTCCTCGGGGCGCGTGTTGCTTGGGCCTCTCTCCTGGAGGCGCTCAGTCAGACCCAGTGTTGACATGTGTCAAGACGCTCCTCGGGGCGCGTCTTGCTTGGGCTTCTCTCCTGGAGGCCCTCAGTCATACCCATTGTTGACATGTGGCAAGACGCTCCTCGGGGCGCGTCTTGCTTGGGCTTCTCTCCTGGAGGCGCTCAGAAAGACCCAGTGTTGACATGTGACAAGAAGCTCCTCGGGGCGCGTCTTGCTTGGGCCTCTCTCCTGGAGGCGCTCAGTCAGACCCAGTGGTGACATGTGGCAAGACGCTCCTCGGGGCGCGTCTTGCTTGGACCTCTCTCTCTGAGGCGCTCAATCAGACCGAGTAGTGACATGTGGCAAGACGCTCCTCGGGGGGCGTCTTGCTTTGGCCTCTCTCCTGGAGGCGCTGAGTCAGACCGAGTGCTGACATGTTGCAAGACGCTCCTCCGGGCGCGTCTTGCTTGGGCCTCTCTCCTGGAGGCGCTCAGTCAGACCCAGTGTTCACATGTGGCAAGACGCTCCTCGGGGTGCCTCTTGCTTGGGCCTCTCTCCTGGAGGCGCTCAGTCAGACCAAGTGGTGACATGTGGCAAGACACTCCTCGGGGCGCGTCTTGCTTGGGCCTCTCTCATGGAGGCCCTCTGTCAGACCCAGTGTTGACATGTGTCAAGACGCTCCTCGGGGCGCGTCTTGCTTTGGCCTCTCTCCTGGAGGCGCTCAGTCAGACCGAGTGCTGACATGTGGCAAGAAGCTCCTCGGGGCGTGTCTTGCTTGGGCTTCTCTCCTGGAGGCCCTCATTAAGACCCATTGTTGACATGTGGCAAGACACTCCTCGGGGCGCGTCTTGCTTGGGCCTCTCTCCTGGTGGCGCTCAGTCAGACTGAGTAGTGACATGTGGCCAGACGCTCCTCGGGGCGCGTGTTGCTTGGGCCTCTGTCCTGGAGGCGCTCAGTCAGACCAAGTGGTGACATGTGGCAAGACACTCCTCGGGGCGCGTCTTGCTTGGGCCTCTCTCCTGGAGGCCCTCTGTCAGACCCAGTGTTGACATGTGTCAAGACGCTCCTCGGGGCGCGGATTGCTTAGGCTTCTCTCCTGGAGGCCCTCAGTCAGACCCATTGTTGACATGTGGCAAGACGCTCCTCGGGGCGCGTCTTCCTTGGGCCTCTCTCCTGGAGGCGCTCAGTCAGACCGAGTGCTGACATGTGGCAAGACGCTCCTCGGGGCGCATCTTGCTTGGGCTTCTCTCCTGGAGGCCCTCAGTAAGACCCAGTGTTGACATGTGGCAAGACACTCCTCGGGGCGCGTCTTGCTTGGGCCTCTCTCCTGGTGGCGCTCAGTCAGACTGAGTAGTGACATGTGGCCAGACGCTCCTCGGGCCGCGTGTTGCTTGGGCTTCTCTCCTGGAGGCCCTCAGTCAGACCAAGTGGTGACATGTGGCAAGACACTCCTCGGGGCGCGTCTTGCTTGGGCCTCTCTCCTGGTGGCGCTCAGTCAGACTGAGTAGTGACATGTGGCCAGACGCTCCTCGGGCCGCGTGTTGCTTGGGCTTCTCTCCTGGAGGCCCTCAGTCAGACCAAGTGGTGACATGTGGCAAGACACTCCTCGGGGCGCGTCTTGCTTCGGCCTCTCTCCTGGAGGCCCTCTGTCAGACCCATTGTTAACATGTGGCAAGACGCTCCTCGGGGCTCGTCTTGCTTGGGCCTCTCTCCTGGAGGCACTCAGTCAGACCAAGTGGTGACATGTGGCAAGACACTCCTCGGGGCGCGTCTTGCTTCGGCCTCTCTCCTGGAGGCCCTCTGTCAGACCCATTGTTGACATGTGGCAAGACGCTCCTCGGGGCTCGTCTTGCTTGGGCCTCTCTCCTGGAGGCACTCAGTCAGACCGAGTGCTGACATGTGGCAAGACGCTCCTCGGGCCGCGTCTTGCTTTGGCCTCTCTCCTGGAGGCGCTCAGTCAGAACCAGAGGTGACATGTGGCAAGACGCTCCTCGGGGCGCCTCTTGCTTGGGCCTCTCTCCTGGAGGCCCTCAGTCAGACCCATTGTTGACATGTGGCAAGACGCTCCTCGGGGCTCGTCTTGCTTGGGCCTCTCTCCTGGAGGCACTCAGTCAGACCGAGTGCTGACATGTGGCAAGACGCTCCTCGGGGCGCGTCTTGCTTGGGCCTCTCTCCTGGAGGCGCTCAGTCAGAACCAGAGGTGACATGTGGCAAGACGCTCCTCGGGGCGCCTCTTGCTTGGGCCTCTCTCCTGGAGGCCCTCAGTCAGACCCATTGTTGACATGTGGCAAGACGCTGCTCGGGGCGCGTCTTGCTTGGGCCTCTCTCCTGGAGGCGCTCAGTCAGACCGAGTGCTGACATAAGGCAAGACGCTCCTCGGGGCGCGTCTTGCTTGGGCCTCTCTCCTGGAGGCGCTCAGTCAGACTGAGTAGTGACATGTGGCCTGACGCTCCTCGGGGCACGTCTTGCTTGGGCCTCTCTCCTGGAGGCGCTCAGTCAGACCCAGTGGTGACATGTGGCATGACACTCCTCGGGGCGCGTCTTGCTTGGGCCTCTCTCGTGGAGGCCCTCTGTCAGACCCAGTGTTGACATGTGTCAAGACGCTCCTCGGGGCGCGTCTTGCTTGGGCTTCTCTCCTGGAGGTGCTCAGACAGACCCAGTGTTGACATGTGACAAGACGCTCCTCGGGGCGCGTCTTGCTTGGGCCTCTCTCCTGGAGGCGCTCAGTCAGAACCAGAGGTGACATGTGGCAAGACGCTCCTCGGGGCGCGTCTTGCTTGGGCCTTTCTCCTGGAGGCCCTCTGTCAGACCCAGTGTTGACATGTGGCAAGACGCTCCTCCGGGCGCATCTTGTTTGGGCCCCTCTCCTGGAGGCCCTCAGTCAGACCCATTGTTGACATGTGACAAGACGCTCCTCGGGGCGCGTCTTTCTTGGGCTTCTCTCCTGGAGGCCCCCAGTCAGACCCATTGTTGACATGTGGCAAGACGCTCCTCGGGGCGCGTCTTGCTTGGGCTTCTCTCCTGGAGGTGCTCAGACAGACCCAGTGTTGACATGTGACAAGACGCTCCTCGGGGCGCGTCTTGCTTGGGCCTCTCTCCTGGAGGCGCTCAGTCAGAACCAGAGGTGACATGTGGCAAGACGCTCCTCGGGGCGCGTCTTGCTTGGGCCTTTCTCCTGGAGGCCCTCTGTCAGACCCAGTGTTGACATGTGGCAAGACGCTCCTCCGGGCGCATCTTGTTTGGGCCCCTCTCCTGGAGGCCCTCAGTCAGACCCATTGTTGACATGTGACAAGACGCTCCTCGGGGCGCGTCTTTCTTGGGCTTCTCTCCTGGAGGCCCCCAGTCAGACCCATTGTTGACATGTGGCAAGACGCTCCTCGGGGCGCGTCTTGCTTGGGCCTCTCTCCTGGAGGCGCTCAGTCAGACCAAGTGTTGACATGTGGCAAGACGCTCCTCGGGGCGCGTCTTGCTTGGGCCTCTCTCCTGGAGGCGCTCAGTCAGACCCAGTGTTGACATGTGGCAAGACGCTCCTCGGGGCGCGTCTTGCTTGGGCCTCTGTCCTGGAGGCGCTCAGTCAGACCCAGTGGTGACACGTGGAAAGGCGCTCCTCGGGGCGCGTCTTGCTGGGGCCTCTCTCCTGGAGGTGCTCAATCAGACCCAGTGGTGACACGTGGCAAGACGCTCCTCTGGGCGCGTCTTGCTTGGGCCTCTCTCCTAGAGGAGCTCAGTCAGACCCAGTGGTGACACGTGGCAAGACGCTCCTCGGGGCGCATCTTGCTTGGGCCTCTCTCCTGGAGGCGCTAAGTCAGACCCAGTGTTGACACGTGGCAAGACGCTCCTCGGGGCGCGTCTTGCTTGGGCCTCTCTCCTGGAGGCGCTCAGTCAGACACAGTGTTGACATGTGGCAAGACACTCCTCGGGGCGCGTCTTGCTTGGGCTTCTCTCATGGAGGCCCTCAGTAAGACCCATTGTTGACATGTGGAAAGAAGCTCCTCGAGGCGCGTCTTGCTTTGGCTTCTCTCATGGAGAAACTCAGTCAGACCCAGTGTTGACATGTGGCAAGACGCTCCTCGGGGCGCGTGTTGCTTGGACCTCTCTCCTGGAGGCGCTCAGTCAGACCGAGTAGTGACATGTTGCAAGACGCTCCTCGGGGCGCGTCTTGCTTGGGCCTCTCTCCTGGAGGCGCTCAATTAGACCCAGTGTTGACATGTGGCAAGACGCTCCTCGGGGCGCGTCTTGCTTGGGCTTCTCTCCTGGAGGCCCTCAGTCAGACCCATTGTTGACATGTGGCAAGACGCTCCTCGGAGCGCTTCTTGCTTGGGCCTCTCTCCTGGAGGCGCTCAGTCAGACCGAGTGCTGACATGTGGCAAGACGCTCCTCGGGGCGCGTCTTGCTGGGGCCTCTCTCCTGGAGGCGCTTAGTCAGACCCAGTGTTGACATGTGTCAAGACGCTCCTCGGGCGTTTCTTGCTTGCGACTCTCTCCTGGAGGAGCTCAGTCAGACCCAGAGGTGACATGTGGCAAGACACTCCTCGGGCCTCTCTCCTGGAGGCGCTCAGTCAGACCCAGTGTTGACATGTGGCAAGACGCTCCTCGGGGCGCATCTTGCTTGGGCCTCTCTCCTGGAGGTGCTCAGTCAGACCCAGTGTTGACATGTGGCAAGACGCTCCTCGGGATGCGTCTTATTTGGGCCTCTCTCCTGGGGGCCCTCAGTCAGACCCAGTGTTGACATGTGGCAAGACGCTCCTCGGGGCGCGTCTTGCTTGGGCTTCTCTCTTGAAGGCCCTCAGTCAGACCCATTGTTGACATGTGGCAAGACGCTCCTCGGGGCACGTCTTGCTTGGGCCTCTCTCCTGGAGGCGCTCAGTCAGACCGAGTAGTGACATGTGGCAAGACGCTCCTCGGGGCGCGTCTTGCTTGGACCTCCCTCTTGGAGGCGCTCAGTCAGACCGAGTGCTGACATAAGGCAAGATGCTCCTCGTGGCCCGTCTTGCTGGGGCCTTTCTCCTGGAGGTTCTCAATCAGACCCAGTGGTGACACGTGGCATGACGCTCCTCGGGGCGCGTCTTGCTTGGGACTCTCTCCTGGAGGAGCTCAGTCAGACCCAGTGGTGACACGTGGCAAGACGCTCCTCGGGGCGCATCTTGCTTGGGCCTCTCTCCTGGAGGCGCTAAGTCAGACCCAGTGTTGACACGTGGCAAGACACTCCTCGGGGCGCGTCTTGCTTGGGCCTCTCTCCTGGAGGCGCTCAGTCAGACCCAGTGTTGACATGTGGCAAGAGACTCCTCGGGGCGCGTCTTGCTTGGGCCTCTCTCATGGAGGCCCTCTGTCAGACCCAGTGTTGACATGTGTCAAGATGCTCCTCGGGGCGCATCTTGCTTTGGCCTCTCTCCTGGAGGCGCTCAGTCAGACCGAGTGCTGACATGTGGCAAGAAGCTCCTCGGGGCGCGTCTTCCTTGGGCTTCTCTCCTGGAGGCCCTCAGTCAGACCCATTGTTGACATGTGGCAAGACGCTCCTCGGGGCGCGTTTTGCTTGGGCCTCTCTCCTGGATGCCCACTGTCAGACCCAGTGTTGACATGTGGCAAGACTCTCCTCGGGGCGCGTCTTGCTTGGGCTTCTCACATGGAGGCCCTCAGTCAGACCCAGTGTTAACATGTGTCAAGACGCTCCTCGGGGCGTGTCTTGCTTGGGCCTCTCTCCTGGAGGCGCTCAGTCAGACCCAGTGTTGACATGTGGCAAGACGCTCCTCGGGGCGCTTCTTGCTTGGGCTTCTCTCCTGGAGGCCCTCAGTCAGACCCATTGTTGACATGTGGCAAGACGCTCCTCGGGGCACGTCTTGCTTGGGCCTTTCTCCTGGAGGCGCTCAGTCAGACCGAGTAGTGACATGTGACAAGACGCTCCTCGGGGCGCGTCTTGCTGGGGCTTCTCTCATGGAGGCACTCAGTCAGACCCAGTGTTGACATGTGGCAAGACGCTCCTCGGGGCGCGTATTGCTTGGACCTCTCTCCTGGAGGCGCTCAGTCAGACCCAGTGTTGACATGTGGCAAGACGCTCCTCGGGGCGCGTCTTGCTGGGGCTTCTCTCATGGAGGCACTCAGTCAGACCCAGTGTTGACATGTTGCAAGACGCTCCTCGGGGCGCGTGTTGCTCGGACCTCTCTCCTGGAGGCGCTCAGTCAGACCCAGTGTTGACATGTGGCAAGACGCTCCTCGGGGCGCGTCTTGCTGGGGCTTCTCTCATGGAGGCACTCAGTCAGACCCAGTGTTGACATGTGGAAAGACGCTCCTCGGGGAACGTCTTGCTTGGGCCTCTCTCCTGGAGGCGCTCAGTCAGACCCAGAGGAGAAATGTGTCAAGACGCTCCTCGGGACGCGTCTTGCTTGGGCCTCTCCCCTGGAGGCGCTCAGTCAGACCGAGTGCTGACATGTGGCAAGACTCTCCTCGGGGCGCGTCTTGCTTGGGCCTCTCTCCTGGAGGCGCTCAGTCAGACCCAGTGTTGACATGTGGCAAGACGCTCCTCGGGGCGCGTCTTGCTTGGGCCTCTCTCCTGGAAGCGCTCAGTCAGACCGAGTAGTGACATGTGGCAAGACGCTCCTCGGGGCGCGTCTTGCTTGGACCTCTCTCCTGGAGGCGCTCAGTTAGACCGAGTAGTGACATGTTTCAAGACGCTCCTCGGGGCGCGTCTTGCTTTGGCTTCTCTCCTGGAGGCCCTCAGTCAGACCCATTGTTGACATGTGGCAAGACGCTCCTCGGGGCGCGTATTGCTTGGGCCTCTCTCCTGGATGCCCTCTGTCAGACCCAGTGTTGACATGTGGCAAGACTCTCCTCGGGGCGCGTCTTGCTTGGTTTTCTCTCATGGAGGCCCTCAGTCAGACCCAGTGTTGACATGTGGCAAGACGCTCCTCGGGGCGCTTCTTGCTTGGGCTTCTCTCCTGGAGGCCCTAAGTCAGACCCATTGTTGACATGTGGCAAACGCTCCTCGGGGCGCGTCTTGCTTGGGCGTCTCTCCTGGAGGCGCTCAATTAGACCCAGTGTTGACATGTGGCAAGACGCTCTTCGGGGCGCGTCTTGCTTGGGCTTCTCTCCTGGAGGCCCTCAGTCAGACACATTGTTGACATGTGGCAAGACGCTCCTCGGGGCGCTTCTTGCTTGGGCCTCTCTCCTGGAGGCGCTCAGTCAGACCAAGTGCTGACATGTGGCAAGACGCTCCACGGGGCGCGTCTTGCTGGGGCCTCTCTCCTGGAGGCGCTAAGTCAGACCCAGTGTTGACATGTGTCAAGACGCTCCTCGGGCGTTTCTTGCTTGCGCCTCTCTCCTGGAGGCGCTCAGTCAGACCCAGAGGTGACATGTGGCAAGACGCTCCTCGGGTCTCTCTCCTGGAGGCGCTCAGTCAGACCCAGTGTTGACATGTGGCAAGACGCTCCTCGGGGCGCGTCTTGCTGGGGCTTCTCTCATGGAGGCACTCAGTGAGACCCAGTGTTGACATGTGGCAAGATGCTCCTCGGGGCACGTCTTGCTTCGGCCTCTCTCCTGGAGGCACTCAGTCAGACCCAGAGGAGACATGTGTCAAGACGCTCCTCGGGGCGCGTCTTGCTTGGGCCTCTCTCCTGGAGGAGCTCAGTCAGACCGAGTGCTGACATGTGGCAAGACGCTCCTCCGGGCGCGTCTTGCTTGGGCCTCTCTCCTGGAGGCGCTAAGTCAGACCCAGTGTTCACATGTGGCAAGACGCTCCTCGGGGCGCGTCTTGCTTGGGCCTTTCTCCTGGAGGCGCTCAGTCAGACCCAGTGTTGACATGTGGCAAGACGCTCCTCGGGGCGCGTCTTCCTTGGGCCTCTCTCCTGGAGGCGCTCAGTCAGACCGAGTGCTGACATGTGGCAAGACGCTCCTCGGGGCGCATCTTGCTTGGGCTTCTCTCCTGGAGGCCCTCAGTAAGACCCAGTGTTGACATGTGGCAAGACGCTCCTCGGGGCGCGTCTTATTTGGGCCTCTCTCCTGGGGGCCCTCAGTCAGACCCAGTGTTGACATGTGGCAAGACGCTCCTCGGGGCGCGTCTTGCTTGGGCTTCTCTCCTGGAGGCCCTCAGTCAGACCCATTGTTGACCTGTGGCAAGACACTCCTCGGGGCACGTATTGCTTGGGCCTCTCTCCTGGAGGCGCTCAGTCAGACCGAGTAGTGACATGTGGCAAGACGCTCCTCGGGGCGTGTCTTGCTTGGACCTCCCTCCTGGAGGCGCTCAGTCAGACCGAGTAGTGACATGTGGCAAGACGCTCCTCGGGGCGTGTCTTGCTTGGACCTCTCTCTTGGAGGCGCTCAGTTAGACCGAGTAGTGACATGTGGCAAGACGCTCCTCGGGGCGGGTCTTGCTTGGGCCTCTCTCCTGGAGGCGCTCAGTCAGACCGAGTGCTGACATAAGGCAAGATGCTCCTCGCTGCACGTATTGCTGGGGCATCTCTCCTGGAGGTGCTCAATCAGACCCAGTGGTGACACGTGGCAAGATGCTCCTCGGGGCGCGTCTTGCTTGGGCCTCTCTCCTGGAGGAGCTCAGTCAGACCCAGTGGTGACACGTGGCAAGACGATCCTCGGGGCGCATCTTGCTTGGGCCTCTCTCCTGGAGGCGCTAAGTCAGACCCAGTGTTGACACTTGGCAAGACGCTCCTCGGGGCGCGTCTTGCTTGGGCCTCTCTCCTGGAGGCGCTCAGTCAGACCCAGTGTTGACATGTGGCAAGACACTCCTCGGGGCGCGTCTTGCTTGGGCCTCTCTCATGGAGGCCCTCTGTCAGACCCAGTGTTGACATGTGTCAAGACGCTCCTCGGGGCGCATCTTGCTTTGGCCTCTCTCATGGAGGTGCTCAGTCAGACCGAGTGCTGACATGTGGCAAGAAGCTCCTCGGGGCGCGTCTTCCTTGGGCTTCTCTCCTGGAGGCCCTCAGTCAGACCCATTGTTGACATGTGGCAAGACGCTCCTCGGGGCGCGTATTGCTTGGGCCTCTCTCCTTGATGCCCTCTGTCAGACCCAGTGTTGACATGTGGCAAGACTCTCCTCGGGGCGCGTCTTGCTTGGGCTTCTCACATGGAGGCCCTCAGTCAGACCCAGTGTTAACATGTGTCAAGACGCTCCTCGGGGCGTGTCTTGCTTGGGTCTCTCTCCTGGAGGCGCTCAGTCAGACCCAGTGTTGACATGTGGCAAGACGCTCCTCGGGGCGCTTCTTGCTTGGGCTTCTCTCCTGGAGGCCCTCAGTTAGACCCATTGTTGACATGTGGCAAGAAGCTCCTCGGGGCACGTCTTGCTTGGGCCTCTCTCCTGGAGGCGCTCAGTCAGACCGAGTAGTGACATGTGGCAAGACGCTCCTCGGGGCGCGTCTTGCTGGGTTTTCTCTCATGGAGGCACTCAGTCAGACCCAGTGTTGACATGTGGCAAGACGCTCCTCGGGGCGCGTGTTGCTTGGACCTCTCTCCTGGAGGCGCTCAGTCAGACCCAGTGTTAACATGTGTCAAGACGCTCCTCGGGCGTTTCTTGCTTGGGCCTCGCTCCTGGAGGCGCTCAGTCAGACCCACTGTTGACATGTGACAAGACGCTCCTCGGGGCGCGTCTTGCTTGGGCCTCTCTCCTGGAGGTGCTCAGTCAGAACCAGAGGTGACATGTGGCAAGACGCTACTCGGGGCGCTTCTTGCTTGGGCCTCTCTCCTGGAGGCGCTCAGTCAGACCGAGTGCTGACATGTGGCAAGACGCTCCTCGGGGCGCGTCTTGCTGGGGCCTCTCTCCTGGAGGCGCTCAGTCAGACCCAGTGTTGACCTGTGTCAAGACGCTCCTCGGGCGTTTCTTGCTTGCGCCTCTCTCCTGGAGGAGCTCAGTCAGACCCAGAGGTGACATGTGGCAAGACGCTCCTCGGGCCTCTCTCCTGGAGGCGCTCAGTCAGACCCAGTGTTGACATGTGCCAAGACGCTCCTCGGGGCGCGTCTTGCTGGGGCTTCTCTCCTGGAGGCCCTCAGTCAGACCCAGTGTTGACATGTGGCAAGACGCTCCTCGGGGCGCGTCTTATTTGGGCCTCTCTCCTGGGGGCCCTCAGTCAGACCCAGTGTTGACATGTGGCAAGACGCTCCTCGGGGCGTGTCTTGCTTGGGCTTCTCTCCTGGAGGCCCTCAGTCAGACCCATTGTTGACATGTGGCAAGACGCTCCTCGGGGCACGTCTTGCTTGGGCCTCTCTCCTGGAGGCGCTCAAACAGACCGAGTAGTGACATGTGGCAAGACGCTCCTCGGGGCGCGTCTTGCTGGGGCTTCTCTCATGGAGGCACTCAGTCAGACCCAGTGTTGACATGTGGCAAGACGCTCCTCGGGGGGCGTCTTGCTTTGGCCTCTCTCCTGGAGGCGCTCAGTCAGACCGAGTGCTGACATGTGGCAAGAAGCTCCTCGGGGAGCGTCTTGCTTGGGCTTCTCTCCCGGAGGCCCTCAGTAAGAACCATTGTTGACATGTGGCAAGAAGCTCCTCGGGGCGCGTCTTGCTTGGGCCTCTCTCCTGGAGGCCCTCAGTCAGACCCATTGTTGACATGTGGCAAGACGCTCCTCGGGGCACGTCTTGCTTGGGCCTCTCTCCTGGAGGCGCTCAGTCAGACCGAGTAGTGACATGTGGCAAGACGCTCCTCGGAGCGCGTCTTGCTTGGGCCTCTCTCCAGAAGGGCCTCAATCAGACCCAGTGTTGACACGTGGCAAGACGCTCCTCGGGGCGCGTCTTACTTGGGCCTCTCTCCTGGAGGCGCTCAGTCAGACTGAGTAGTGATATGTGGCCTGACGCTCCTCGGGGCGCGTGTTGCTTGGGCCTCTCTCCTGGAGGCGCTCAGTCAGACCCAGTGTTGACATGTGTCAAGACGCTCCTCGGGGCGCGTCTTGCTTGGGCTTCTCTCCTGGAGGCCCTCAGTCATACCCATTGTTGACATGTGGCAAGACGCTCCTCGGGGCGCGTCTTGCTTGGGCTTCTCTCCTGGAGGCGCTCAGAAAGACCCAGTGTTGACATGTGACAAGAAGCTCCTCGGGGCGCGTCTTGCTTGGGCCTCTCTCCTGGAGGCGCTCAGTCAGACCCAGTGGTGACATGTGGCAAGACGCTCCTCGGGGCGCGTCTTGCTTGGACCTCTCTCTCTGAGGCGCTCAATCATACCGAGTAGTGAAATGTGGCAAGACGCTCCTCGGGGGGCGTCTTGCTTTGGCCTCTCTCCTGGAGGCGCTGAGTCAGACCGAGTGCTGACATGTTGCAAGACGCTCCTCCGGGCGCGTCTTGCTTGGGCCTCTCTCCTGGAGGCGCTCAGTCAGACCCAGTGTTCACATGTGGCAAGACGCTCCTCGGGGCGCCTCTTGCTTGGGCCTCTCTCCTGGAGGCGCTCAGTCAGACCAAGTGGTGACATGTGGCAAGACACTCCTCGGGGCGCGTCTTGCTTGGGCCTCTCTCATGGAGGCCCTCTGTCAGACCCAGTGTTGACATGTGTCAAGACGCTCCTCGGGGCGCGTCTTGCTTTGGCCTCTCTCCTGGAGGCGCTCAGTCAGACCGAGTGCTGACATGTGGCAAGAAGCTCCTCGGGGCTTGTCTTGCTTGGGCTTCTCTCCTGGAGGCCCTCATTAAGACCCATTGTTGACATGTGGCAAGACACTCCTCGGGGCGCGTCTTGCTTGGGCCTCTCTCCTGGTGGCGCTCAGTCAGACTGAGTAGTGACATGTGGCCAGACGCTCCTCGGGGCGCGTGTTGCTTGGGCCTCTCTCCTGGAGGCGCTCAGTCAGACCAAGTGGTGACATGTGGCAAGACACTCCTCGGGGCGCGTCTTGCTTGGGCCTCTCTCCTGGAGGACCTCTGTCAGACCCAGTGTTGACATGTGTCAAGACGCTCCTCGGGGCGCGGATTGCTTGGGCTTCTCTCCTGGAGGCCCTCAGTCAGACCCATTGTTGACATGTGGCAAGACGCTCCTCGGGGCGCGTCTTCCTTGGGCCTCTCTCCTGGAGGCGCTCAGTCAGACCGAGTGCTGACATGTGGCAAGACGCTCCTCGGGGCGCATCTTGCTTGGGCTTCTCTCCTGGAGGCCCTCAGTAAAACCCAGTGTTGACATGTGGCAAGACACTCCTCGGGGCGCGTCTTGCTTGGGCCTCTCTCCTGGTGGCGCTCAGTCAGACTGAGTAGTGACATGTGGCCAGACGCTCCTCGGGCCGCGTGTTGCTTGGGCTTCTCTCCTGGAGGCCCTCAGTCAGACCAAGTGGTGACATGTGGCAAGACACTCCTCGGGGCGCGTCTTGCTTGGGCCTCTCTCCTGGTGGCGCTCAGTCAGACTGAGTAGTGACATGTGGCCAGACGCTCCTCGGGCCACGTGTTGCTTGGGCTTCTCTCCTGGAGGCCCTCAGTCAGACCAAGTGGTGACATGTGGCAAGACACTCCTCGGGGCGCGTCTTGCTTCGGCCTCTCTCCTGGAGGCCCTCTGTCAGACCCATTGTTAACATGTGGCAAGACGCTCCTCGGGGCTCGTCTTACTTGGGCCTCTCTCCTGGAGGCACTCAGTCAGACCAAGTGGTGACATGTGGCAAGACACTCCTCGGGGCGCGTCTTGCTTCGGCCTCTCTCCTGGAGGCCCTCTGTCAGACCCATTGTTGACATGTGGCAAGACGCTCCTCGGGGCTCGTCTTGCTTGGGCCTCTCTCCTGGAGGCACTCAGTCAGACCGAGTGCTGACATGTGGCAAGACGCTCCTCGGGGCGCGTCTTGCTTGGGCCTCTCTCCTGGAGGCGCTCAGTCAGAACCAGAGGTGACATGTGGCAAGACGCTCCTCGGGGCGCCTCTTGCTTGGGCCTCTCTCCTGGAGGCCCTCAGTCAGACCCATTGTTGACATGTGGCAAGACGCTCCTCGGGGCTCGTCTTGCTTGGGCCTCTCTCCTGGAGGCACTCAGTCAGACCGAGTGCTGACATGTGGCAAGACGCTCCTCGGGGCGCGTCTTGCTTGGGCCTCTCTCCTGGAGGCGCTCAGTCAGAACCAGAGGTGACATGTGGCAAGACGCTCCTCGGGGCGCCTCTTGCTTGGGCCTTTCTCCTGGAGGCCCTCAGTCAGACCCATTGTTGACATGTGGCAAGACGCTGCTCGGGGCGCGTCTTGCTTGGGCCTCTCTCCTGGAGGCGCTCAGTCAGACCGAGTGCTGACATAAGGCAAGACGCTCCTCGGGGCGCGTCTTGCTTGGGCCTCTCTCCTGGAGGCGCTCAGTCAGACTGAGTAGTGACATGTGGCCTGACGCTCCTCGGGGCACGTCTTGCTTGGGCCTCTCTCCTGGAGGCGCTCAGTCAGACCCAGTGGTGACATGTGGCATGACACTCCTCGGGGCGCGTCTTGCTTGGGCCTCTCTCGTGGAGGCCCTCTGTCAGACCCAGTGTTGACATGTGTCAAGACGCTCCTCGGGGCGCGTCTTGCTTGGGCTTCTCTCCTGGAGGCCCTCAGTCAGACCCATTGTTGACATGTGGCAAGACGCTGCTCGGGGCGCGTCTTGCTTGGGCCTCTCTCCTGGAGGCGCTCAGTCAGACCGAGTGCTGACATAAGGCAAGACGCTCCTCGGGGCGCGTCTTGCTTGGGCCTCTCTCCTGGAGGCGCTCAGTCAGACTGAGTAGTGACATGTGGCCTGACGCTCCTCGGGGCACGTCTTGCTTGGGCCTCTCTCCTGGAGGCGCTCAGTCAGACCCAGTGGTGACATGTGGCATGACACTCCTCGGGGCGCGTCTTGCTTGGGCCTCTCTCGTGGAGGCCCTCTGTCAGACCCAGTGTTGACATGTGTCAAGACGCTCCTCGGGGCGCGTCTTGCTTGGGCTTCTCTCCTGGAGGTGCTCAGACAGACCCAGTGTTGACATGTGACAAGACGCTCCTCGGGGCGCGTCTTGCTTGGGCCTCTCTCCTGGAGGCGCTCAGTCAGAACCAGAGGTGACATGTGGCAAGACGCTCCTCGGGGCGCGTCTTGCTTGGGCCTTTCTCCTGGAGGCCCTCTGTCAGACCCAGTGTTGACATGTGGCAAGACGCTCCTCCGGGCGCATCTTGCTTGGGCCCCTCTCCTGGAGGCCCTCAGTCAGACCCAGTGGTGACACGTGGCAAGACGCTCCTCGGGGCGCGTCTTGCTTGGGCCTCTGTCCTGGAGGCGCTCAGTCAGACCCAGTGGTGACACGTGGAAAGACGCTCCTCGGGGCGCGTCTTGCTGGGGCCTCTCTCCTGGAGGTGCTCAATCAGACCCAGTGGTGACACGTGGCAAGACGTTTCTCGGGGCGCATCTTGCTTGGGCCTCTCTCCTGGAGGTGCTCAGTCAGACCCAGTGTTGACATGTGGCAAGACGCTCCTCGGGATGCGTCTTATTTGGGCCTCTCTCCTGGGGGCCCTCAGTCAGACCCAGTGTTGACATGTGGCAAGACGCTCCTCGGGGCGCGTCTTGCTTGGGCTTCTCTCTTGAAGGCCCTCAGTCAGACCCATTGTTGACATGTGGCAAGACGCTCCTCGGGGCACGTCTTGCTTGGGCCTCTCTCCTGGAGGCGCTCAGTCAGACCGAGTAGTGACATGTGGCAAGACGCTCCTCGGGGCGCGTCTTGCTTGGACCTCCCTCTTGGAGGTGCTCAGTCAGACCGAGTAGTGACATGTGGCAAGACGCTCCTCGGGGCGTGTCTTGCTTGGACCTCTCTCCTGGAGGCGCTCAGTTAGACCGAGTAGTGACATGTGGCAAGACGCTCCACGGGGCGGGTCTTGCTTGGGCCTCTCTCCTGGAGGCGCTCAGTCAGACCGAGTGCTGACATAAGGCAAGATGCTCCTCGTGGCCCGTCTTGCTGGGGCCTTTCTCCTGGAGGTTCTCAATCAGACCCAGTGGTGACACGTGGCAAGACGCTCCTCGGGGCGCGTCTTGCTTGGGACTCTCTCCTGGAGGAGCTCAGTCAGACCCAGTGGTGACACGTGGCAAGACGCTCCTCGGGGCGCATCTTGCTTGGGCCTCTCTCCTGGAGGCGCTAAGTCAGACCCAGTGTTGACACGTGGCAAGACACTCCTCGGGGCGCGTCTTGCTTGGGCCTCTCTCCTGGAGGCGCTCAGTCAGACCCAGTGTTGACATGTGGCAAGAGACTCCTCGGGGCGCGTCTTGCTTGGGCCTCTCTCATGGAGGCCCTCTGTCAGACCCAGTGTTGACATGTGTCAAGATGCTCCTCGGGGCGCATCTTGCTTTGGCCTCTCTCCTGGAGGCGCTCAGTCAGACCGAGTGCTGACATGTGGCAAGAAGCTCCTCGGGGCGCGTCTTCCTTGGGCTTCTCTCCTGGAGGCCCTCAGTCAGACCCATTGTTGACATGTGGCAAGACGCTCCTCGGGGCGCGTTTTGCTTGGGCCTCTCTCCTGGATGCCCTCTGTCAGACCCAGTGTTGACATGTGGCAAGACTCTCCTCGGGGCGCGTCTTGCTTGGGCTTCTCACATGGAGGCCCTCAGTCAGACCCAGTGTTAACATGTGTCAAGACGCTCCTCGGGGCGTGTCTTGCTTGGGCCTCTCTCCTGGAGGCGCTCAGTCAGACCCAGTGTTGACATGTGGCAAGACGCTCCTCGGGGCGCTTCTTGCTTGGGCTTCTCTCCTGGAGGCCCTCAGTCAGACCCATTGTTGACATGTGGCAAGACGCTCCTCGGGGCACGTCTTGCTTGGGCCTTTCTCCTGGAGGCGCTCAGTCAGACCGAGTAGTGACATGTGACAAGACGCTCCTCGGGGCGCGTCTTGCTGGGGCTTCTCTCATGGAGGCACTCAGTCAGACCCAGTGTTGACATGTGGCAAGACGCTCCTCGGGGCGCGTATTGCTTGGACCTCTCTCCTGGAGGCGCTCAGTCAGACCCAGTGTTGACATGTGGCAAGACGCTCCTCGGGGCGCGTCTTGCTGGGGCTTCTCTCATGGAGGCACTCAGTCAGACCCAGTGTTGACATGTGGCAAGACGCTCCTCGGGGGGCGTCTTGCTTTGGCCTCTCTCCTGGAGGCGCTCAGTCAGACCGAGTGCTGACATGTGGCAAGAAGCTCCTCGGGGAGCGTCTTGCTTGGGCTTCTCTCCCGGAGGCCCTCAGTAAGAACCATTGTTGACATGTGGCAAGAAGCTCCTCGGGGCGCGTCTTGCTTGGGCCTCTCTCCTGGAGGCCCTCAGTCAGACCCATTGTTGACATGTGGCAAGACGCTCCTCGGGGCACGTCTTGCTTGGGCCTCTCTCCTGGAGGCGCTCAGTCAGACCGAGTAGTGACATGTGGCAAGACGCTCCTCGGAGCGCGTCTTGCTTGGGCCTCTCTCCAGAAGGCCCTCAATCAGACCCAGTGTTGACACGTGGCAAGACGCTCCTCGGGGCGCGTCTTACTTGGGCCTCTCTCCTGGAGGCGCTCAGTCAGACTGAGTAGTGATATGTGGCCTGACGCTCCTCGGGGCGCGTGTTGCTTGGGCCTCTCTCCTGGAGGCGCTCAGTCAGACCCAGTGTTGACATGTGTCAAGACGCTCCTCGGGGCGCGTCTTGCTTGGGCTTCTCTCCTGGAGGCCCTCAGTCATACCCATTGTTGACATGTGGCAAGACGCTCCTCGGGGCGCGTCTTGCTTGGGCTTCTCTCCTGGAGGCGCTCAGAAAGACCCAGTGTTGACATGTGACAAGAAGCTCCTCGGGGCGCGTCTTGCTTGGGCCTCTCTCCTGGAGGCGCTCAGTCAGACCCAGTGGTGACATGTGGCAAGACGCTCCTCGGGGCGCGTCTTGCTTGGACCTCTCTCTCTGAGGCGCTCAATCATACCGAGTAGTGAAATGTGGCAAGACGCTCCTCGGGGGGCGTCTTGCTTTGGCCTCTCTCCTGGAGGCGCTGAGTCAGACCGAGTGCTGACATGTTGCAAGACGCTCCTCCGGGCGCGTCTTGCTTGGGCCTCTCTCCTGGAGGCGCTCAGTCAGACCCAGTGTTCACATGTGGCAAGACGCTCCTCGGGGCGCCTCTTGCTTGGGCCTCTCTCCTGGAGGCGCTCAGTCAGACCAAGTGGTGACATGTGGCAAGACACTCCTCGGGGCGCGTCTTGCTTGGGCCTCTCTCATGGAGGCCCTCTGTCAGACCCAGTGTTGACATGTGTCAAGACGCTCCTCGGGGCGCGTCTTGCTTTGGCCTCTCTCCTGGAGGCGCTCAGTCAGACCGAGTGCTGACATGTGGCAAGAAGCTCCTCGGGGCTTGTCTTGCTTGGGCTTCTCTCCTGGAGGCCCTCATTAAGACCCATTGTTGACATGTGGCAAGACACTCCTCGGGGCGCGTCTTGCTTGGGCCTCTCTCCTGGTGGCGCTCAGTCAGACTGAGTAGTGACATGTGGCCAGACGCTCCTCGGGGCGCGTGTTGCTTGGGCCTCTCTCCTGGAGGCGCTCAGTCAGACCAAGTGGTGACATGTGGCAAGACACTCCTCGGGGCGCGTCTTGCTTGGGCCTCTCTCCTGGAGGACCTCTGTCAGACCCAGTGTTGACATGTGTCAAGACGCTCCTCGGGGCGCGGATTGCTTGGGCTTCTCTCCTGGAGGCCCTCAGTCAGACCCATTGTTGACATGTGGCAAGACGCTCCTCGGGGCGCGTCTTCCTTGGGCCTCTCTCCTGGAGGCGCTCAGTCAGACCGAGTGCTGACATGTGGCAAGACGCTCCTCGGGGCGCATCTTGCTTGGGCTTCTCTCCTGGAGGCCCTCAGTAAAACCCAGTGTTGACATGTGGCAAGACACTCCTCGGGGCGCGTCTTGCTTGGGCCTCTCTCCTGGTGGCGCTCAGTCAGACTGAGTAGTGACATGTGGCCAGACGCTCCTCGGGCTGCGTGTTGCTTGGGCTTCTCTCCTGGAGGCCCTCAGTCAGACCAAGTGGTGACATGTGGCAAGACACTCCTCGGGGCGCGTCTTGCTTGGGCCTCTCTCCTGGTGGCGCTCAGTCAGACTGAGTAGTGACATGTGGCCAGACGCTCCTCGGGCCACGTGTTGCTTGGGCTTCTCTCCTGGAGGCCCTCAGTCAGACCAAGTGGTGACATGTGGCAAGACACTCCTCGGGGCGCGTCTTGCTTCGGCCTCTCTCCTGGAGGCGCTCAGTCAGACCGAGTGCTGACATAAGGCAAGATGCTCCTCGTGGCCCGTCTTGCTGGGGCCTTTCTCCTGGAGGTTCTCAATCAGACCCAGTGGTGACACGTGGCAAGACGCTCCTCGGGGCGCGTCTTGCTTGGGACTCTCTCCTGGAGGAGCTCAGTCAGACCCAGTGGTGACACGTGGCAAGACGCTCCTCGGGGCGCATCTTGCTTGGGCCTCTCTCCTGGAGGCGCTAAGTCAGACCCAGTGTTGACACGTGGCAAGACACTCCTCGGGGCGCGTCTTGCTTGGGCCTCTCTCCTGGAGGCGCTCAGTCAGACCCAGTGTTGACATGTGGCAAGAGACTCCTCGGGGCGCGTCTTGCTTGGGCCTCTCTCATGGAGGCCCTCTGTCAGACCCAGTGTTGACATGTGTCAAGATGCTCCTCGGGGCGCATCTTGCTTTGGCCTCTCTCCTGGAGGCGCTCAGTCAGACCGAGTGCTGACATGTGGCAAGAAGCTCCTCGGGGCGCGTCTTCCTTGGGCTTCTCTCCTGGAGGCCCTCAGTCAGACCCATTGTTGACATGTGGCAAGACGCTCCTCGGGGCGCGTTTTGCTTGGGCCTCTCTCCTGGATGCCCTCTGTCAGACCCAGTGTTGACATGTGGCAAGACTCTCCTCGGGGCGCGTCTTGCTTGGGCTTCTCACATGGAGGCCCTCAGTCAGACCCAGTGTTAACATGTGTCAAGACGCTCCTCGGGGCGTGTCTTGCTTGGGCCTCTCTCCTGGAGGCGCTCAGTCAGACCCAGTGTTGACATGTGGCAAGACGCTCCTCGGGGCGCTTCTTGCTTGGGCTTCTCTCCTGGAGGCCCTCAGTCAGACCCATTGTTGACATGTGGCAAGACGCTCCTCGGGGCACGTCTTGCTTGGGCCTTTCTCCTGGAGGCGCTCAGTCAGACCGAGTAGTGACATGTGACAAGACGCTCCTCGGGGCGCGTCTTGCTGGGGCTTCTCTCATGGAGGCACTCAGTCAGACCCAGTGTTGACATGTGGCAAGACGCTCCTCGGGGCGCGTATTGCTTGGACCTCTCTCCTGGAGGCGCTCAGTCAGACCCAGTGTTGACATGTGGCAAGACGCTCCTCGGGGCGCGTCTTGCTGGGGCTTCTCTCATGGAGGCACTCAGTCAGACCCAGTGTTGACATGTTGCAAGACGCTCCTCGGGGCGCGTGTTGCTCGGTCCTCTCTCCTGGAGGCGCTCAGTCAGACCCAGTGTTGACATGTGGCAAGACGCTCCTCGGGGCACGTCTTGCTTGGGCCTCTCTCCTGGAGGCGCTCAAACAGACCGAGTAGTGACATGTGGCAAGACGCTCCTCGGGGCGCGTCTTGCTGGGGCTTCTCTCATGGAGGCACTCAGTCAGACCCAGTGTTGACATGTGGCAAGACGCTCCTCGGGGGGCGTCTTGCTTTGGCCTCTCTCCTGGAGGTGCTCAGTCAGACCGAGTGCTGACATGTGGCAAGAAGCTCCTCGGGGAGCGTCTTGCTTGGGCTTCTCTCCCGGAGGCCCTCAGTAAGAACCATTGTTGACATGTGGCAAGAAGCTCCTCGGGGCGCGTCTTGCTTGGGCCTCTCTCCTGGAGGCCCTCAGTCAGACCCATTGTTGACATGTGGCAAGACGCTCCTCGGGGCACGTCTTGCTTGGGCCTCTCTCCTGGAGGCGCTCAGTCAGACCGAGTAGTGACATGTGGCAAGACGCTCCTCGGAGCGCGTCTTGCTTGGGCCTCTCTCCAGAAGGCCCTCAATCAGACCCAGTGTTGACACGTGGCAAGACGCTCCTCGGGGCGCGTCTTACTTGGGCCTCTCTCCTGGAGGCGCTCAGTCAGACTGAGTAGTGATATGTGGCCTGACGCTCCTCGGGGCGCGTGTTGCTTGGGCCTCTCTCCTGGAGGCGCTCAGTCAGACCCAGTGTTGACATGTGTCAAGACGCTCCTCGGGGCGCGTCTTGCTTGGGCTTCTCTCCTGGAGGCCCTCAGTCATACCCATTGTTGACATGTGGCAAGACGCTCCTCGGGGCGCGTCTTGCTTGGGCTTCTCTCCTGGAGGCGCTCAGAAAGACCCAGTGTTGACATGTGACAAGAAGCTCCTCGGGGCGCGTCTTGCTTGGGCCTCTCTCCTGGAGGCGCTCAGTCAGACCCAGTGGTGACATGTGGCAAGACGCTCCTCGGGGCGCGTCTTGCTTGGACCTCTCTCTCTGAGGCGCTCAATCAGACCGAGTAGTGAAATGTGGCAAGACGCTCCTCGGGGGGCGTCTTGCTTTGGCCTCTCTCCTGGAGGCGCTGAGTCAGACCGAGTGCTGACATGTTGCAAGACGCTCCTCCGGGCGCGTCTTGCTTGGGCCTCTCTCCTGGAGGCGCTCAGTCAGACCCAGTGTTCACATGTGGCAAGACGCTCCTCGGGGCGCCTCTTGCTTGGGCCTCTCTCCTGGAGGCGCTCAGTCAGACCAAGTGGTGACATGTGGCAAGACACTCCTCGGGGCGCGTCTTGCTTGGGCCTCTCTCATGGAGGCCCTCTGTCAGACCCAGTGTTGACATGTGTCAAGACGCTCCTCGGGGCGCGTCTTGCTTTGGCCTCTCTCCTGGAGGCGCTCAGTCAGACCGAGTGCTGACATGTGGCAAGAAGCTCCTCGGGGCTTGTCTTGCTTGGGCTTCTCTCCTGGAGGCCCTCATTAAGACCCATTGTTGACATGTGGCAAGACACTCCTCGGGGCGCGTCTTGCTTGGGCCTCTCTCCTGGTGGCGCTCAGTCAGACTGAGTAGTGACATGTGGCCAGACGCTCCTCGGGGCGCGTGTTGCTTGGGCCTCTCTCCTGGAGGCGCTCAGTCAGACCAAGTGGTGACATGTGGCAAGACACTCCTCGGGGCGCGTCTTGCTTGGGCCTCTCTCCTGGAGGCCCTCTGTCAGACCCAGTGTTGACATGTGTCAAGACGCTCCTCGGGGAGCGGATTGCTTGGGCTTCTCTCCTGGAGGCCCTCAGTCAGACCCATTGTTGACATGTGGCAAGACGCTCCTCGGGGCGCGTCTTCCTTGGGCCTCTCTCCTGGAGGCGCTCAGTCAGACCGAGTGCTGACATGTGGCAAGACGCTCCTCGGGGCGCATCTTGCTTGGGCTTCTCTCCTGGAGGCCCTCAGTAAAACCCAGTGTTGACATGTGGCAAGACACTCCTCGGGGCGCGTCTTGCTTGGGCCTCTCTCCTGGTGGCGCTCAGTCAGACTGAGTAGTGACATGTGGCCAGACGCTCCTCGGGCCGCGTGTTGCTTGGGCTTCTCTCCTGGAGGCCCTCAGTCAGACCAAGTGGTGACATGTGGCAAGACACTCCTCGGGGCGCGTCTTGCTTGGGCCTCTCTCCTGGTGGCGCTCAGTCAGACTGAGTAGTGACATGTGGCCAGACGCTCCTCGGGCCACGTGTTGCTTGGGCTTCTCTCCTGGAGGCCCTCAGTCAGACCAAGTGGTGACATGTGGCAAGACACTCCTCGGGGCGCGTCTTGCTTCGGCCTCTCTCCTGGAGGCCCTCTGTCAGACCCATTGTTAACATGTGGCAAGACGCTCCTCGGGGCTCGTCTTACTTGGGCCTCTCTCCTGGAGGCACTCAGTCAGACCAAGTGGTGACATGTGGCAAGACACTCCTCGGGGCGCGTCTTGCTTCGGCCTCTCTCCTGGAGGCCCTCTGTCAGACCCATTGTTGACATGTGGCAAGACGCTCCTCGGGGCTCGTCTTGCTTGGGCCTCTCTCCTGGAGGCACTCAGTCAGACCGAGTGCTGACATGTGGCAAGACGCTCCTCGGGGCGCGTCTTGCTTGGGCCTCTCTCCTGGAGGCGCTCAGTCAGAACCAGAGGTGACATGTGGCAAGACGCTCCTCGGGGCGCCTCTTGCTTGGGCCTCTCTCCTGGAGGCCCTCAGTCAGACCCATTGTTGACATGTGGCAAGACGCTCCTCGGGGCTCGTCTTGCTTGGGCCTCTCTCCTGGAGGCACTCAGTCAGACCGAGTGCTGACATGTGGCAAGACGCTCCTCGGGGCGCGTCTTGCTTGGGCCTCTCTCCTGGAGGCGCTCAGTCAGAACCAGAGGTGACATGTGGCAAGACGCTCCTCGGGGCGCCTCTTGCTTGGGCCTCTCTCCTGGAGGCCCTCAGTCAGACCCATTGTTGACATGTGGCAAGACGCTGCTCGGGGCGCGTCTTGCTTGGGCCTCTCTCCTGGAGGCGCTCAGTCAGACCGAGTGCTGACATAAGGCAAGACGCTCCTCGGGGCGCGTCTTGCTTGGGCCTCTCTCCTGGAGGCGCTCAGTCAGACTGAGTAGTGACATGTGGCCTGACGCTCCTCGGGGCACGTCTTGCTTGGGCCTCTCTCCTGGAGGCGCTCAGTCAGACCCAGTGGTGACATGTGGCATGACACTCCTCGGGGCGCGTCTTGCTTGGGCCTCTCTCGTGGAGGCCCTCTGTCAGACCCAGTGTTGACATGTGTCAAGACGCTCCTCGGGGCGCGTCTTGCTTGGGCTTCTCTCCTGGAGGCCCTCAGTCAGACCCATTGTTGACATGTGGCAAGACGCTCCTCGGGGCGCGTCTTGCTTGGGCTTCTCTCCTGGAGGTGCTCAGACAGACCCAGTGTTGACATGTGACAAGACGCTCCTCGGGGCGCGTCTTGCTTGGGCCTCTCTCCTGGAGGCGCTCAGTCAGAACCAGAGGTGACATGTGGCAAGACGCTCCTCGGGGCGCGTCTTGCTTGGGCCTTTCTCCTGGAGGCCCTCTGTCAGACCCAGTGTTGACATGTGGCAAGACGCTCCTCCGGGCGCATCTTGCTTGGGCCCCTCTCCTGGAGGCCCTCAGTCAGACCCAGTGGTGACACGTGGCAAGACGCTCCTCGGGGCGCGTCTTGCTTGGGCCTCTGTCCTGGAGGCGCTCAGTCAGACCCAGTGGTGACACGTGGAAAGACGCTCCTCGGGGCGCGTCTTGCTGGGGCCTCTCTCCTGGAGGTGCTCAATCAGACCCAGTGGTGACACGTGGCAAGACGCTCCTCTGGGCGCGTCTTGCTTGGGCCTCTCTCCTGGAGGAGCTCAGTCAGACCCAGTGGTGACACGTGGCAAGACGCTCCTCGGGGCGCATCTTGCTTGGGCCTCTCTCCTGGAGGCGCTAAGTCAGACCCAGTGTTGACACGTGGCAAGACGCTCCTCGGGGCGCGTCTTGCTTGGGCCTCTCTCCTGGAGGCGCTCAGTCAGACACAGTGTTGACATGTGGCAAGACAATCCTCGGGGCGCGTCTTGCTTGGGCTTCTCTCATGGAGGCCCTCAGTAAGACCCATTGTTGACATGTGGAAAGAAGCTCCTCGAGGCGCGTCTTGCTTTGGCTTCTCTCATGGAGGCACTCAGTCAGACCCAGTGTTGACATGTGGCAAGACGCTCCTCGGGGCGCGTGTTGCTTGGACCTCTCTCCTGGAGGCGCTCAGTCAGACCGAGTAGTGACATGTTGCAAGACGCTCCTCGGGGCGCGTCTTGCTTGGGCCTCTCTCCTGGAGGCGCTCAATTAGACCCAGTGTTGACATGTGGCAAGACGCTCCTCGGGGCGCGTCTTGCTTGGGCTTCTCTCCTGGAGGCCCTCAGTCAGACCCATTGTTGACATGTGGCAAGACGCTCCTCGGAGCGCTTCTTGCTTGGGCCTCTCTCCTGGAGGCGCTCAGTCAGACCGAGTGCTGACATGTGGCAAGACGCTCCTCGGGGCGCGTCTTGCTGGGGCCTCTCTCCTGGAGGCGCTCAGTCAGACCCAGTGTTGACATGTGTCAAGACGCTCCTCGGGCGTTTCTTGCTTGCGCCTCTCTCCTGGAGGAGCTCAGTCAGACCCAGAGGTGACATGTGGCAAGACACTCCTCGGGCCTCTCTCCTGGAGGCGCTCAGTCAGACCCAGTGTTGACATGTGGCAAGACGTTTCTCGGGGCGCATCTTGCTTGGGCCTCTCTCCTGGAGGTGCTCAGTCAGACCCAGTGTTGACATGTGGCAAGACGCTCCTCGGGATGCGTCTTATTTGGGCCTCTCTCCTGGGGGCCCTCAGTCAGACCCAGTGTTGACATGTGGCAAGACGCTCCTCGGGGCGCGTCTTGCTTGGGCTTCTCTCTTGAAGGCCCTCAGTCAGACCCATTGTTGACATGTGGCAAGACGCTCCTCGGGGCACGTCTTGCTTGGGCCTCTCTCCTGGAGGCGCTCAGTCAGACCGAGTAGTGACATGTGGCAAGACGCGCCTCGGGGCGCGTCTTGCTTGGACCTCCCTCTTGGAGGCGCTCAGTCAGACCGAGTAGTGACATGTGGCAAGACGCTCCTCGGGGCGTGTCTTGCTTGGACCTCTCTCCTGGAGGCGCTCAGTTAGACCGAGTAGTGACATGTGGCAAGACGCTCCACGGGGCGGGTCTTGCTTGGGCCTCTCTCCTGGAGGCGCTCAGTCAGACCGAGTGCTGACATAAGGCAAGATGCTCCTCGTGGCCCGTCTTGCTGGGGCCTTTCTCCTGGAGGTTCTCAATCAGACCCAGTGGTGACACGTGGCAAGACGCTCCTCGGGGCGCGTCTTGCTTGGGACTCTCTCCTGGAGGAGCTCAGTCAGACCCAGTGGTGACACGTGGCAAGACGCTCCTCGGGGCGCATCTTGCTTGGGCCTCTCTCCTGGAGGCGCTAAGTCAGACCCAGTGTTGACACGTGGCAAGACACTCCTCGGGGCGCGTCTTGCTTGGGCCTCTCTCCTGGAGGCGCTCAGTCAGACCCAGTGTTGACATGTGGCAAGAGACTCCTCGGGGCGCGTCTTGCTTGGGCCTCTCTCATGGAGGCCCTCTGTCAGACCCAGTGTTGACATGTGTCAAGATGCTCCTCGGGGCGCATCTTGCTTTGGCCTCTCTCCTGGAGGCGCTCAGTCAGACCGAGTGCTGACATGTGGCAAGAAGCTCCTCGGGGCGCGTCTTCCTTGGGCTTCTCTCCTGGAGGCCCTCAGTCAGACCCATTGTTGACATGTGGCAAGACGCTCCTCGGGGCGCGTTTTGCTTGGGCCTCTCTCCTGGATGCCCTCTGTCAGACCCAGTGTTGACATGTGGCAAGACTCTCCTCGGGGCGCGTCTTGCTTGGGCTTCTCACATGGAGGCCCTCAGTCAGACCCAGTGTTAACATGTGTCAAGACGCTCCTCGGGGCGTGTCTTGCTTGGGCCTCTCTCCTGGAGGCGCTCAGTCAGACCCAGTGTTGACATGTGGCAAGACGCTCCTCGGGGCGCTTCTTGCTTGGGCTTCTCTCCTGGAGGCCCTCAGTCAGACCCATTGTTGACATGTGGCAAGACGCTCCTCGGGGCACGTCTTGCTTGGGCCTTTCTCCTGGAGGCGCTCAGTCAGACCGAGTAGTGACATGTGACAAGACGCTCCTCGAGGCGCGTCTTGCTGGGGCTTCTCTCATGGAGGCACTCAGTCAGACCCAGTGTTGACATGTGGCAAGACGCTCCTCGGGGCGCGTATTGCTTGGACCTCTCTCCTGGAGGCGCTCAGTCAGACCCAGTGTTGACATGTGGCAAGACGCTCCTCGGGGCGCGTCTTGCTGGGGCTTCTCTCATGGAGGCACTCAGTCAGACCCAGTGTTGACATGTTGCAAGACGCTCCTCGGGGCGCGTGTTGCTCGGACCTCTCTCCTGGAGGCGCTCAGTCAGACCCAGTGTTGACATGTGGCAAGACGCTCCTCGGGGCGCGTCTTGCTGGGGCTTCTCTCATGGAGGCACTCAGTCAGACCCAGTGTTGACATGTGGAAAGACGCTCCTCGGGGAACGTCTTGCTTGGGCCTCTCTCCTGGAGGCGCTCAGTCAGACCCAGAGGAGAAATGTGTCAAGACGCTCCTCGGGACGCGTCTTGCTTGGGCCTCTCCCCTGGAGGCGCTCAGTCAGACCGAGTGCTGACATGTGGCAAGACTCTCCTCGGGGCGCGTCTTGCTTGGGCCTCTCTCCTGGAGGCGCTCAGTCAGACCCAGTGTTGACATGTGGCAAGACGCTCCTCGGGGCGCGTCTTGCTTGGGCCTCTCTCCTGGAAGCGCTCAGTCAGACCGAGTAGTGACATGTGGCAAGACGCTCCTCGGGGCGCGTCTTGCTTGGACCTCTCTCCTGGAGGCGCTCAGTTAGACCGAGTAGTGACATGTTTCAAGACGCTCCTCGGGGCGCGTCTTGCTTTGGCTTCTCTCCTGGAGGCCCTCAGTCAGACCCATTGTTGACATGTGGCAAGACGCTCCTCGGGGCGCGTATTGCTTGGGCCTCTCTCCTGGATGCCCTCTGTCAGACCCAGTGTTGACATGTGGCAAGACTCTCCTCGGGGCGCGTCTTGCTTGGTTTTCTCTCATGGAGGCCCTCAGTCAGACCCAGTGTTGACATGTGGCAAGACGCTCCTCGGGGCGCTTCTTGCTTGGGCTTCTCTCCTGGAGGCCCTAAGTCAGACCCATTGTTGACATGTGGCAAACGCTCCTCGGGGCGCGTCTTGCTTGGGCGTCTCTCCTGGAGGCGCTCAATTAGACCCAGTGTTGACATGTGGCAAGACGCTCCTCGGGGCGCGTCTTGCTTGGGCTTCTCTCCTGGAGGCCCTCAGTCAGACACATTGTTGACATGTGGCAAGACGCTCCTCGGGGCGCTTCTTGCTTGGGCCTCTCTCCTGGAGGCGCTCAGTCAGACCGAGTGCTGACATGTGGCAAGACGCTCCACGGGGCGCGTCTTGCTGGGGCCTCTCTCCTGGAGGCGCTCAGTCAGACCCAGTGTTGACATGTGTCAAGACGCTCCTCGGGCGTTTCTTGCTTGCGCCTCTCTCCTGGAGGCGCTCAGTCAGACCCAGAGGTGACATGTGGCAAGACGCTCCTCGGGTCTCTCTCCTGGAGGCGCTCAGTCAGACCCAGTGTTGACATGTGGCAAGACGCTCCTCGGGGCGCGTCTTGCTGGGGCTTCTCTCATGGAGGCACTCAGTCAGACCCAGTGTTGACATGTGGCAAGATGCTCCTCGGGGCACGTCTTGCTTCGGCCTCTCTCCTGGAGGCACTCAGTCAGACCCAGAGGAGACATGTGTCAAGACGCTCCTCGGGGCGCGTCTTGCTTGGGCCTCTCTCCTGGAGGCGCTCAGTCAGACCGAGTGCTAACATGTGGCAAGACGCTCCTCCGGGCGCGTCTTGCTAGGGGCCTCTCTCCTGGAGGCGCTAAGTCAGACCCAGTGTTCACATGTGGCAAGACGCTCCTCGGGGCGCGTCTTGCTTGGGCCTCTCTCCTGGAGGCGCTCAGTCAGACCCAGTGTTGACATGTGGCAAGACGCTCCTCGGGGCGCGTCTTCCTTGGGCCTCTCTCCTGGAGGCGCTCAGTCAGACCGAGTGCTGACATGTGGCAAGACGCTCCTCGGGGCGCATCTTGCTTGGGCTTCTCTCCTGGAGGCCCTCAGTAAGACCCAGTGTTGACATGTGGCAAGACGCTCCTCGGGGCGCGTCTTATTTGGGCCTCTCTCCTGGGGGCCCTCAGTCAGACCCAGTGTTGACATGTGGCAAGACGCTCCTCGGGGCGCGTCTTGCTTGGGCTTCTCTCCTGGAGGCCCTCAGTCAGACCCATTGTTGACCTGTGGCAAGACACTCCTCGAGGCACGTATTGCTTGGGCCTCTCTCCTGGAGGCGCTCAGTCAGACCGAGTAGTGACATGTGGCAAGACGCTCCTCAGGGCGTGTCTTGCTTGGACCTCCCTCCTGGAGGCGCTCAGTCAGACCGAGTAGTGACATGTGGCAAGACGCTCCTCGGGGCGTGTCTTGCTTGGACCTCTCTCTTGGAGGTGCTCAGTTAGACCGAGTAGTGACATGTGGCAAGACGCTCCTCGGGGCGGGTCTTGCTTGGGCCTCTCTCCTGGAGGCGCTCAGTCAGACCGAGTGCTGACATAAGGCAAGATGCTCCTCGCTGCACGTATTGCTGGGGCATCTCTCCTGGAGGTGCTCAATCAGACCCAGTGGTGACACGTGGCAAGATGCTCCTCGGGGCGCGTATTGCTTGGGCCTCTCTCCTTGATGCCCTCTGTCAGACCCAGTGTTGACATGTGGCAAGACTCTCCTCGGGGCGCGTCTTGCTTGGGCTTCTCACATGGAGGCCCTCAGTCAGACCCAGTGTTAACATGTGTCAAGACGCTCCTCGGGGCGTGTCTTGCTTGGGTCTCTCTCCTGGAGGCGCTCAGTCAGACCCAGTGTTGACATGTGGCAAGACGCTCCTCGGGGCGCTTCTTGCTTGGGCTTCTCTCCTGGAGGCCCTCAGTCAGACCCAATGTTGACATGTGGCAAGAAGCTCCTCGGGGCACGTCTTGCTTGGGCCTCTCTCCTGGAGGCGCTCAGTCAGACCGAGTAGTGACATGTGGCAAGACGCTCCTCGGGGCGCGTCTTGCTGGGTTTTCTCTCATGGAGGCACTCAGTCAGACCCAGTGTTGACATGTGGCAAGACGCTCCTCGGGGCGCGTGTTGCTTGGACCTCTCTCCTGGAGGCGCTCAGTCAGACCCAGTGTTAACATGTGTCAAGACGCTCCTCGGGCGTTTCTTGCTTGGGCCTCGCTCCTGGAGGCGCTCAGTCAGACCCACTGTTGACATGTGACAAGACGCTCCTCGGGGCGCGTCTTGCTTGGGCCTCTCTCCTGGAGGTGCTCAGTCAGACCCAGAGGTGACATGTGTCAAGACGCTCCTCGGGCCTCTCTCCTGGAGGCGCTCAGTCAGACCCAGTGTTGACATGTGGCAAGACGCTCCTCGGGGCGCGTCTTGCTTGGGCCTCTCTCCTGGAGGTGCTCAGTCAGACCCAGTGTTGACATGTGGCAAAACGCTCCTCGGGGCGCGTCTTGCTCGGGCTTCTCTCATGGAGGCACTCAGTCAGACCCAGTGTTGACATGTGGAAAGACGCTCCTCGGGGAACGTCTTGCCTGGGCCTCTCTTCTGGAGGTGCTCAGTCAGACCCAGAGGAGAAATGTGTCAAGACGCTCCTCGGGGCGCGTCTTGCTTGGGCCTCTCCCCTGGAGGCGCTCAGTCAGACCGAGTGCTGACATGTAGCAAGACTCTCCCCGGGGCGCATCTTGCTTGGGCCTCTCTCCTGGAGACGCTCAGTCAGACCGAGTGCTGACATGTGGCAAGACGCTCCTCGGGGCGTGTCTTGCTTGGGCTTCTCTCCTGGAGGCCCTCAGTCAGACCCATTGTTGACATGTGGCAAGACGCTCCTCGGGGCGCGTCTTGCTTGGACCTCTCTCCTGGAGGCGCTCAGTTAGACCGAGTAGTGACATGTTTCAAGACGCTCCTCGGGGCGCGTCTTGCTTTGGCTTCTCTCCTGGAGGCCCTCAGTCAGACCCATTGTTGACATGTGGCAAGACGCTCCTCGGGGCGCGTATTGCTTGGGCCTCTCTCCTGGATGCCCTCTGTCAGACCCAGTGTTGACATGTGGCAAGACTCTCCTCGGGGCGCGTCTTGCTTGGTTTTCTCTCATGGAGGCCCTCAGTCAGACCCAGTGTTGACATGTGGCAAGACGCTCCTCGGGGCGCTTCTTGCTTGGGCTTCTCTCCTGGAGGCCCTAAGTCAGACCCATTGTTGACATGTGGCAAGACGCTCCTCGGGGCGCGTCTTGCTTGGGCGTCTCTCCTGGAGGCGCTCAATTAGACCCAGTGTTGACATGTGGCAAGACGCTCCTCGGGGCGCGTCTTGCTTGGGCTTCTCTCCTGGAGGCCCTAAGTCAGACACATTGTTGACATGTGGCAAGACGCTCCTCGGGGCGCTTCTTGCTTGGGCCTCTCTCCTGGAGGCGCTCAGTCAGACCGAGTGCTGACATGTGGCAAGACGCTCCACGGGGCGCGTCTTGCTGGGGCCTCTCTCCTGGAGGCGCTCAGTCAGACCCAGTGTTGACATGTGTCAAGACGCTCCTCGGGCGTTTCTTGCTTGCGCCTCTCTCCTGGAGGCGCTCAGTCAGACCCAGAGGTGACATGTGGCAAGACGCTACTCGGGTCTCTCTCCTGGAGGCGCTCAGTCAGACCCAGTGTTGACATGTGGCAAGACGCTCCTCTGGGCGCGTCTTGCTGGGGCTTCTCTCATGGAGGCACTCAGTCAGTCCCAGTGTTGACATGTGGCAAGATGCTCCTCGGGGCACGTCTTGCTTCGGCCTCTCTCCTGGAGGCACTCAGTCAGACCCAGAGGAGACATGTGTCAAGACGCTCCTCGGGGCGCGTCTTGCTTGGGCCTCTCTCCTGGAGGCGCTCAGTCAGACCGAGTGCTGACATGTGGCAAGAAGCTCCTCCGGGCGCGTCTTGCTTGGGCCTCTCTCCTGGAGGCGCTAAGTCAGACCCAGTGTTCACATGTGGCAAGACGCTCCTCGGGGCGCGTCTTGCTTGGGCGTCTCTCCTGGAGGCGCTCAATTGGACCCAGTGTTGACATGTGGCAAGACGCTCCTCGGGGCGCGTCTTATTTGGGCCTCTCTCCTGGGGGCCCTCAGTCAGACCCAGTGTTGACATGTGGCAGGACGCTCCTCGGGGCGTGTCTTGCTTGGACTTCCCTCCTGGAGGCGCTCAGTCAGACCGAGTAGTGACATGTGGCAAGACGCTCCTCGGGGCGTGTCTTGCTTGGACCTCTCTCCTGGAGGCGCTCAGTTAGACCCAGTAGTGACATGTGGCAAGCCGCTCCTCGGGGCGTGTCTTGCTTGGACTTCCCTCCTGGAGGCGCTCAGTCAGACCGAGTAGTGACATGTGGCAAGCCGCTCCTCGGGGCGTGTCTTGCTTGGACTTCCCTCCTGGAGGCGCTCAGTCAGACCGAGTAGTGACATGTGGATAGACGCTCCTCGGGGCGTGTCTTGCTTGGACCTCTCTCCTGGAGGCGCTCAGTTAGACCGAGTAGTGACATGTGGCAAGACGCTCCTCGGGGCGGGTCTTGCTTGGGCCTCTCTCCTGGAGGCGCTCAGTCAGACCCAGTGTTGACATGTGTCAAGACGCTCCTCGGGCGTTTCTTGCTTGCGCCTCTCTCCTGGAGGCGCTCAGTCAGACCCAGAGGTGACATGTGGCAAGACGCTCCTCGGGTCTCTCTCCTGGAGGCGCTCAGTCAGACCCAGTGTTGACATGTGGCAAGACGCTCCTCGGGGCGCGTCTTGCTGGGGCTTCTCTCATGGAGGAACTCAGTCAGACCCAGTGTTGACATGTGGCAAGATGCTCCTCGGGGCACGTCTTGCTTCGGTCTCTCTCCTGGAGGCACTCAGTCAGACCCAGAGGAGACATGTGTCAAGACGCTCCTCGGGGCGCGTCTTGCTTGGGCCTCTCTCCTGGAGGCGCTCAGTCAGACCGAGTGCTGACATCTGGCAAGACGCTCCTCCGGGCGCGTCTTGCTTGGGCCTCTCTCCTGGAGGCGCTCAGTCAGACCCAGTGTTGACATGTGGCAAGACGCTCCTCGGGGCGCGTCTTCCTTGGGCCTCTCTCCTGGAGGCGCTCAGTCAGACCGAGTGCTGACATGTGGCAAGACGCTCCTCGGGGCGCATCTTGCTTGGGCTTCTCTCCTGGAGGCCCTCAGTAAGACCCAGTGTTGACATGTGGCAAGACGCTCCTCGGGGCGCGTCTTATTTGGGCCTCTCTCCTGGGGGCCCTCAGTCAGACCCAGTGTTGACATGTGGCAAGACGCTCCTCGGGGCGTGTCTTGCTTGGACTTCCCTCCTGGAGGCGCTCAGTCAGACCGAGTAGTGACATGTGGCAAGACGCTCCTCGGGGCGTGTCTTGCTTGGACCTCTCTCCTGGAGGCGCTCAGTTAGACCGAGTAGTGACATGTGGCAAGCCGCTCCTCGGGGCGTGTCTTGCTTGGACTTCCCTCCTGGAGGCGCTCAGTCAGACCGAGTAGTGACATGTGGCAAGCCGCTCCTCGGGGCGTGTCTTGCTTGGACTTCCCTCCTGGAGGCGCTCAGTCAGACCGAGTAGTGACATGTGGCAAGACGCTCCTCGGGGCGTGTCTTGCTTGGACCTCTCTCCTGGAGGCGCTCAGTTAGACCGAGTAGTGACATGTGGCAAGACGCTCCTCGGGGCGGGTCTTGCTTGGGCCTCTCTCCTGGAGGCGCTCAGTCAGACCCAGTGTTGACATGTGGCAAGACACTCCTCGGGGCGCGTCTTGCTTGGGCCTCTCTCAGGGAGGCCCTCTGTCAGACCCAGTGTTGACATGTGTCAAGACGCTCCTCGGGGCGCATCTTGCTTTGGCCTCTCTCCTGGAGGCGCTCAGTCAGACCGAGTGCTGACATGTGGCAAGAAGCTCCTCGGGGCGCGTCTTCCTTGGGCTTCTCTCCTGGAGGCCCTCAGTCAGACCCATTGTTGACATGTGGCAAGACGCTCCTCGGGGCGCGTATTGCTTGGGCCTCTCTCCTTGATGCCCTCTGTCGGACCCAGTGTTGACATGTGGCAAGACTCTCCTCGGGGCGCGTCTTGCTTGGGCTTCTCACATGGAGGCCCTCAGTCAGACCCAGTGTTAACATGTGTCAAGACGCTCCTCGGGGCGTGTCTTGCTTGGGTCTCTCTCCTGGAGGCGCTCAGTCAGACCCAGTGTTGACATGTGGCAAGACGCTCCTCGGGGCGCTTCTTGCTTGGGCTTCTCTCCTGGAGGCCCTCAGTCAGACCCATTGTTGACATGTGGCAAGACGCTCCTCGGGGCACGTCTTGCTTGGGCCTCTCTCCTGGAGGCGCTCAGTCAGACCGAGTAGTGACATGTGGCAAGACGCTCCTCGGGGCGCGTCTTGCTGGGTTTTCTCTCATGGAGGCACTCAGTCAGACCCAGTGTTGACATGTGGCAAGACGCTCCTCGGGGCGCGTGTTGCTTGGACCTCTCTCCTGGAGGCGCTCAGTCAGACCCAGTGTTAACATGTGTCAAGACGCTCCTCGGGCGTTTCTTGCTTGGGCCTCGCTCCTGGAGGCGCTCAGTCAGACCCACTGTTGACATGTGACAAGACGCTCCTCGGGGCGCGTCTTGCTTGGGCCTCTCTCCTGGAGGTGCTCAGTCAAACCCAGAGGTGACATGTGTCAAGACGCTCCTCGGGCCTCTCTCCTGGAGGCGCTCAGTCAGACCCAGTGTTGACATGTGGCAAGACGCTCCTCGGGGCGCGTCTTGCTTGGGCCTCTCTCCTGGAGGTGCTCAGTCAGACCCAGTGTTGACATGTGGCAAAACGCTCCTCGGGGCGCGTCTTGCTCGGGCTTCTCTCATGGAGGCACTCAGTCAGACCCAGTGTTGACATGTGGAAAGACGCTCCTCGGGGAACGTCTTGCCTGGGCCTCTCTCCTGGAGGTGCTCAGTCAGACCCAGAGGAGAAATGTGTCAAGATGCTCCTCGGGGCGCGTCTTGCTTGGGCCTCTCCCCTGGAGGCGCTCAGTCAGACCGAGTGCTGACATGTAGCAAGACTCTCCTCGGGGCGCATCTTGCTTGGGCCTCTCTCCTGGAGACGCTCAGTAAGACCGAGTGCTGACATGTGGCAAGACGCTCCTCGGGGCGCGTCTTGCTTGGGCTTCTCTCCTGGAGGCCCTCAGTCAGACCCATTGTTGACATGTGGCAAGACGCTCCTCGGGGCGCGTCTTGCTTGGACCTCTCTCCTGGAGGCGCTCAGTTAGACCGAGTAGTGACATGTTTCAAGACGCTCCTCGGGGCGCGTCTTGGTTTGGCTTCTCTCCTGGAGGCCCTCAGTCAGACCCATTGTTGACATGTGGCAAGACGCTCCTCGGGGCGCGTATTGCTTGGGCCTCTCTCCTGGATGCCCTCTGTCAGACCCAGTGTTGACATGTGGCGAGACTCTCCTCGGGGCGCGTCTTGCTTGGTTTTCTCTCATGGAGGCCCTCAGTCAGACCCAGTGTTGACATGTGGCAAGACGCTCCTCGGGGCGCTTCTTGCTTGGGCTTCTCTCCTGGAGGCCCTAAGTCAGACCCATTGTTGACATGTGGCAAGACGCTCCTCGGGGCGCGTCTTCCTTGGGCTTCTCTCCTGGAGGCCCTAAGTCAGACACATTGTTGACATGTGGCAAGACGCTCCTCGGGGCGCTTCTTGCTTGGGCCTCTCTCCTGGAGGCACTCAGTCAGACCCAGAGGAGACATGTGTCAAGACGCTCCTCGGGGCGCGTCTTGCTTGGGCCTCTCTCCTGGAGGCGCTCAGTCAGACCGAGTGCTGACATGTGGCAAGACGCTCCTCCGGGCGCGTCTTGCTTGGGCCTCTCTCCTGGAGGCGCTAAGTCAGACCCAGTGTTCACATGTGGCAAGACGCTCCTCGGGGCGCGTCTTGCTTGGGCGTCTCTCCTGGAGGCGCTCAATTAGACCCAGTGTTGACATGTGGCAAGACGCTCCTCGGGGCGCGTCTTGCTTGGGCTTCTCTCCTGGAGGCCCTCAGTCAGACAAATTGTTGACATGTGGCAAGACGCTCCTCGGGGCGCTTCTTGCTTGGGCCTCTCTCCTGGAGGCGCTCAGTCAGACCGAGTGCTGACATGTGGCAAGACGCTCCACGGGGCGCGTCTTGCTGGGGCCTCTCTCCTGGAGGCGCTCAGTCAGACCCAGTGTTGACATGTGTCAAGACGCTCCTCGGGCGTTTCTTGCTTGCGCCTCTCTCCTGGAGGCGCTCAGTCAGACCCAGAGGTGACATGTGGCAAGACGCTCCTCGGGTCTCTCTCCTGGAGGCGCTCAGTCAGACCCAGTGTTGACATGTGGCAAGACGCTCCTCGGGGCGCGTCTTGCTGGGGCTTCTCTCATGGAGGCACTCAGTCAGACCCAGTGTTGACATGTGGCAAGATGCTCCTCGGGGCACGTCTTGCTTCGGTCTCTCTCCTGGAGGCACTCAGTCAGACCCAGAGGAGACATGTGTCAAGACGCTCCTCGGGGCGCGTCTTTCTTGGGCCTCTCTCCTGGAGGCGCTCAGTCAGACCCAGTGTTGACATGTGGCAAGACGCTCCTCGGGGCGCGTCTTCCTTGGGCCTCTCTCCTGGAGGCGCTCAGTCAGACCGAGTGCTGACATGTGGCAAGACGCTCCTCGGGGCGCATCTTGCTTGGGCTTCTCTCCTGGAGGCCCTCAGTAAGACCCAGTGTTGACATGTGGCAAGACGCTCCTCGGGGCGCGTCTTATTTGGGCCTCTCTCCTGGGGGCCCTCAGTCAGACCCAGTGTTGACATGTGGCAAGACGCTCCTCGGGGCGTGTCTTGCTTGGACTTCCCTCCTGGAGGCGCTCAGTCAGACCGAGTAGTGACATGTGGCAAGACGCTCCTCGGGGCGTGTCTTGCTTGGACCTCTCTCCTGGAGGCGCTCAGTTAGACCGAGTAGTGACATGTGGCAAGCCGCTCCTCGGGGCGTGTCTTGCTTGGACTTCCCTCCTGGAGGCGCTCAGTCAGACCGAGTAGTGACATGTGGCAAGACGCTCCTCGGGGCGTGTCTTGCTTGGACCTCTCTCCTGGAGGCGCTCAGTTAGACCGAGTAGTGACATGTGGCAAGACGCTCCTCGGGGCGGGTCTTGCTTGGGCCTCTCTCCGGGAGGCGCTCAGTCAGACCGAGTGCTGACATAAGGCAAGATGATCCTCGCGGCACGTATTGCTGGGGCATCTCTCCTGGAGGTGCTCAATCAGACCCAGTGGTGACACGTGGCAAGACGCTCCTCGGGGCGCGTCTTGCTTGGGCCTCTCTCCTGGAGGAGCTCAGTCAGACCCAGTGGTGACACGTGGCAAGACGATCCTCGGGGCGCATCTTGCTTGGGCCTCTCTCCTGGAGACGCTAAGTCAGACCCAGTGTTGACACTTGGCAAGACGCTCCTCGGGGCGCGTCTTGCTTGGGCCTCTCTCCTGGAGACGCTCAGTCAGACCCAGTGTTGACATGTGGCAAGACACTCCTCGGGGCGCGTCTTGCTTGGGCCTCTCTCAGGGAGGCCCTCTGTCAGACCCAGTGTTGACATGTGTCAAGACGCTCCTCGGGGCGCATCTTGCTTTGGCCTCTCTCCTGGAGGCGCTCAGTCAGACCGAGTGCTGACATGTGGCAAGAAGCTCCTCGGGGCGCGTCTTCCTTGGGCTTCTCTCCTGGAGGCCCTCAGTCAGACCCATTGTTGACATGTGGCAAGACGCTCCTCGGGGCGCGTATTGCTTGGGCCTCTCTCCTTGATGCCCTCTGTCAGACCCAGTGTTGACATGTGGCAAGACTCTCCTCGGGGCGCGTCTTGCTTGGGCTTCTCACATGGAGGCCCTCAGTCAGACCCAGTGTTAACATGTGTCAAGACGCTCCTCGGGGCGCTTCTTGCTTGGGCTTCTCTCCTGGAGGCCCTCAGTCAGACCCATTGTTGACATGTGGCAAGACGCTCCTCGGGGCACGTCTTGCTTGGGCCTCTCTCCTGGAGGCGCTCAGTCAGACCGAGTAGTGACATGTGACAAGACGCTCCTCGCGGCGCGTCTTGCTGGGGCTTCTCTCATGGAGGCACTCAGTCAGACCCAGTGTTGACATGTGGCAAGACGCTCCTCGGGTCGCGTGTTGCTTGGACCACTCTCCTGGAGGCGCTCAGTCAGACCCAGTGTTAACATGTGTCAAGACGCTCCTCGGGCGTTTCTTGCTTGGGCCTCGCTCCTGGAGGCGCTCAGTCAGACCCACTGTTGACATGTGACAAGACGCTCCTCGGGGCGCGTCTTGCTCGGGCTTCTCTCATGGAGGCACTCAGTCAGACCCAGTGTTGACATGTGGAAAGACGCTCCTCGGGGAACGTCTTGCCTGGGCCTCTCTCCTGGAGGCGCTCAGTCAGACCCAGAGGAGAAATGTGTCAAGACGCTCCTCGGGGCGCGTCTTGCTTGGGCCTCTCCCCTGGAGGCGCTCAGTCAGACCGAGTGCTGACATGTAGCAAGACTCTCCTCGGGGCGCGTCTTGCTTGGGCCTCTCTCCTGGAGGCGCTCAGTCAGACCGAGTAGTGACATGTGGCAAGACGCTCCTCGGGGCGTGTCTTGCTTGGACCTCTCTCCTGGAGGCGCTCAGTTAGACCGAGTAGTGACATGTGGCAAGCCGCTCCTCGGGGCGTGTCTTGCTTGGACTTCCCTCCTGGAGGCGCTCAGTCAGACCGAGTAGTGACATGTGGCAAGACGCTCCTCGGGGCGTGTCTTGCTTGGACCTCTCTCCTGGAGGCGCTCAGTTAGACCGAGTAGTGACATGTGGCAAGACGCTCCTCGGGGCGGGTCTTGCTTGGGCCTCTCTCCGGGAGGCGCTCAGTCAGACCGAGTGCTGACATAAGGCAAGATGATCCTCGCGGCACGTATTGCTGGGGCATCTCTCCTGGAGGTGCTCAATCAGACCCAGTGGTGACACGTGGCAAGACGCTCCTCGGGGCGCGTCTTGCTTGGGCCTCTCTCCTGGAGGAGCTCAGTCAGACCCAGTGGTGACACGTGGCAAGACGATCCTCGGGGCGCATCTTGCTTGGGCCTCTCTCCTGGAGACGCTAAGTCAGACCCAGTGTTGACACTTGGCAAGACGCTCCTCGGGGCGCGTCTTGCTTGGGCCTCTCTCCTGGAGACGCTCAGTCAGACCCAGTGTTGACATGTGGCAAGACACTCCTCGGGGCGCGTCTTGCTTGGGCCTCTCTCAGGGAGGCCCTCTGTCAGACCCAGTGTTGACATGTGTCAAGACGCTCCTCGGGGCGCATCTTGCTTTGGCCTCTCTCCTGGAGGCGCTCAGTCAGACCGAGTGCTGACATGTGGCAAGAAGCTCCTCGGGGCGCGTCTTCCTTGGGCTTCTCTCCTGGAGGCCCTCAGTCAGACCCATTGTTGACATGTGGCAAGACGCTCCTCGGGGCGCGTATTGCTTGGGCCTCTCTCCTTGATGCCCTCTGTCAGACCCAGTGTTGACATGTGGCAAGACTCTCCTCGGGGCGCGTCTTGCTTGGGCTTCTCACATGGAGGCCCTCAGTCAGACCCAGTGTTAACATGTGTCAAGACGCTCCTCGGGGCGCTTCTTGCTTGGGCTTCTCTCCTGGAGGCCCTCAGTCAGACCCATTGTTGACATGTGGCAAGACGCTCCTCGGGGCACGTCTTGCTTGGGCCTCTCTCCTGGAGGCGCTCAGTCAGACCGAGTAGTGACATGTGACAAGACGCTCCTCGCGGCGCGTCTTGCTGGGGCTTCTCTCATGGAGGCACTCAGTCAGACCCAGTGTTGACATGTGGCAAGACGCTCCTCGGGTCGCGTGTTGCTTGGACCACTCTCCTGGAGGCGCTCAGTCAGACCCAGTGTTAACATGTGTCAAGACGCTCCTCGGGCGTTTCTTGCTTGGGCCTCGCTCCTGGAGGCGCTCAGTCAGACCCACTGTTGACATGTGACAAGACGCTCCTCGGGGCGCGTCTTGCTCGGGCTTCTCTCATGGAGGCACTCAGTCAGACCCAGTGTTGACATGTGGAAAGACGCTCCTCGGGGAACGTCTTGCCTGGGCCTCTCTCCTGGAGGCGCTCAGTCAGACCCAGAGGAGAAATGTGTCAAGACGCTCCTCGGGGCGCGTCTTGCTTGGGCCTCTCCCCTGGAGGCGCTCAGTCAGACCGAGTGCTGACATGTAGCAAGACTCTCCTCGGGGCGCGTCTTGCTTGGGCCTCTCTCCTGGAGGCGCTCAGTCAGACCGAGTAGTGACATGTGGCAAGACGCTCCTCGGGGCGCGTCTTGCTGGGGCTTCTCTCATGGAGGCACTCAGTCAGACCCAGTGTTGACATGTGGCAAGATGCTCCTCGGGGCACGTCTTGCTTCGGTCTCTCTCCTGGAGGCACTCAGTCAGACCCAGAGGAGACATGTGTCAAGACGCTCCTCGGGGCGCGTCTTGCTTGGGCCTCTCTCCTGGAGGCGCTCAGTCAGACCGAGTGCTGACATCTGGCAAGACGCTCCTCCGGGCGCGTCTTGCTTGGGCCTCTCTCCTGGAGGCGCTCAGTCAGACCCAGTGTTGACATGTGGCAAGACGCTCCTCGGGGCGCGTCTTCCTTGGGCCTCTCTCCTGGAGGCGCTCAGTCAGACCGAGTGCTGACATGTGGCAAGACGCTCCTCGGGGCGCATCTTGCTTGGGCTTCTCTCCTGGAGGCCCTCAGTAAGACCCAGTGTTGACATGTGGCAAGACGCTCCTCGGGGCGCGTCTTATTTGGGCCTCTCTCCTGGGGGCCCTCAGTCAGACCCAGTGTTGACATGTGGCAAGACGCTCCTCGGGGCGTGTCTTGCTTGGACTTCCCTCCTGGAGGCGCTCAGTCAGACCGAGTAGTGACATGTGGCAAGACGCTCCTCGGGGCGTGTCTTGCTTGGACCTCTCTCCTGGAGGCGCTCAGTTAGACCGAGTAGTGACATGTGGCAAGCCGCTCCTCGGGGCGTGTCTTGCTTGGACTTCCCTCCTGGAGGCGCTCAGTCAGACCGAGTAGTGACATGTGGCAAGCCGCTCCTCGGGGCGTGTCTTGCTTGGACTTCCCTCCTGGAGGCGCTCAGTCAGACCGAGTAGTGACATGTGGATAGACGCTCCTCGGGGCGTGTCTTGCTTGGACCTCTCTCCTGGAGGCGCTCAGTTAGACCGAGTAGTGACATGTGGCAAGACGCTCCTCGGGGCGGGTCTTGCTTGGGCCTCTCTCCTGAAGGCGCTCAGTCAGACCGAGTGCTGACATGTGGCAAGACGCTCCACGGGGCGCGTCTTGCTGGGGCCTCTCTCCTGGAGGCGCTCAGTCAGACCCAGTGATGACATGTGTCAAGACGCTCCTCGGGCGTTTCTTGCTTGCGCCTCTCTCCTGGAGGCGCTCAGTCAGACCCAGAGGTGACATGTGGCAAGACGCTCCTCGGGTCTCTCTCCTGGAGGCGCTCAGTCAGACCCAGTGTTGACATGTGGCAAGACGCTCCTCGGGGCGCGTCTTGCTGGGGCTTCTCTCATGGAGGCACTCAGTCAGACCCAGTGTTGACATGTGGCAAGATGCTCCTCGGGGCACGTCTTGCTTCGGTCTCTCTCCTGGAGGCACTCAGTCAGACCCAGAGGAGACATGTGTCAAGACGCTCCTCGGGGCGCGTCTTGCTTGGGCCTCTCTCCTGGAGGCGCTCAGTCAGACCGAGTGCTGACATCTGGCAAGACGCTCCTCCGGGCGCGTCTTGCTTGGGCCTCTCTCCTGGAGGCGCTCAGTCAGACCCAGTGTTGACATGTGGCAAGACGCTCCTCGGGGCGCGTCTTCCTTGGGCCTCTCTCCTGGAGGCGCTCAGTCAGACCGAGTGCTGACATGTGGCAAGACGCTCCTCGGGGCGCATCTTGCTTGGGCTTCTCTCCTGGAGGCCCTCAGTAAGACCCAGTGTTGACATGTGGCAAGACGCTCCTCGGGGCGCGTCTTATTTGGGCCTCTCTCCTGGGGGCCCTCAGTCAGACCCAGTGTTGACATGTGGCAAGACGCTCCTCGGGGCGTGTCTTGCTTGGACTTCCCTCCTGGAGGCGCTCAGTCAGACCGAGTAGTGACATGTGGCAAGACGCTCCTCGGGGCGTGTCTTGCTTGGACCTCTCTCCTGGAGGCGCTCAGTTAGACCGAGTAGTGACATGTGGCAAGCCGCTCCTCGGGGCGTGTCTTGCTTGGACTTCCCTCCTGGAGGCGCTCAGTCAGACCGAGTAGTGACATGTGGCAAGCCGCTCCTCGGGGCGTGTCTTGCTTGGACTTCCCTCCTGGAGGCGCTCAGTCAGACCGAGTAGTGACATGTGGCAAGACGCTCCTCGGGGCGTGTCTTGCTTGGACCTCTCTCCTGGAGGCGCTCAGTTAGACCGAGTAGTGACATGTGGCAAGACGCTCCTCGGGGCGGGTCTTGCTTGGGCCTCTCTCCTGGAGGCGCTCAGTCAGACCCAGTGTTGACATGTGGCAAGACACTCCTCGGGGCGCGTCTTGCTTGGGCCTCTCTCAGGGAGGCCCTCTGTCAGACCCAGTGTTGACATGTGTCAAGACGCTCCTCGGGGCGCATCTTGCTTTGGCCTCTCTCCTGGAGGCGCTCAGTCAGACCGAGTGCTGACATGTGGCAAGAAGCTCCTCGGGGCGCGTCTTCCTTGGGCTTCTCTCCTGGAGGCCCTCAGTCAGACCCATTGTTGACATGTGGCAAGACGCTCCTCGGGGCGCGTATTGCTTGGGCCTCTCTCCTTGATGCCCTCTGTCGGACCCAGTGTTGACATGTGGCAAGACTCTCCTCGGGGCGCGTCTTGCTTGGGCTTCTCACATGGAGGCCCTCAGTCAGACCCAGTGTTAACATGTGTCAAGACGCTCCTCGGGGCGTGTCTTGCTTGGGTCTCTCTCCTGGAGGCGCTCAGTCAGACCCAGTGTTGACATGTGGCAAGACGCTCCTCGGGGCGCTTCTTGCTTGGGCTTCTCTCCTGGAGGCCCTCAGTCAGACCCATTGTTGACATGTGGCAAGACGCTCCTCGGGGCACGTCTTGCTTGGGCCTCTCTCCTGGAGGCGCTCAGTCAGACCGAGTAGTGACATGTGGCAAGACGCTCCTCGGGGCGCGTCTTGCTGGGTTTTCTCTCATGGAGGCACTCAGTCAGACCCAGTGTTGACATGTGGCAAGACGCTCCTCGGGGCGCGTGTTGCTTGGACCTCTCTCCTGGAGGCGCTCAGTCAGACCCAGTGTTAACATGTGTCAAGACGCTCCTCGGGCGTTTCTTGCTTGGGCCTCGCTCCTGGAGGCGCTCAGTCAGACCCACTGTTGACATGTGACAAGACGCTCCTCGGGGCGCGTCTTGCTTGGGCCTCTCTCCTGGAGATGCTCAGTCAGACCCAGAGGTGACATGTGTCAAGACGCTCCTCGGGCCTCTCTCCTGGAGGCGCTCAGTCAGACCCAGTGTTGACATGTGGCAAGACGCTCCTCGGGGCGCGTCTTGCTTGGGCCTCTCTCCTGGAGGTGCTCAGTCAGACCCAGTGTTGACATGTGGCAAAACGCTCCTCGGGGCGCGTCTTGCTCGGGCTTCTCTCATGGAGGCACTCAGTCAGACCCAGTGTTGACATGTGGAAAGACGCTCCTCGGGGAACGTCTTGCCTGGGCCTCTCTCCTGGAGGTGCTCAGTCAGACCCAGAGGAGAAATGTGTCAAGATGCTCCTCGGGGCGCGTCTTGCTTGGGCCTCTCCCCTGGAGGCGCTCAGTCAGACCGAGTGCTGACATGTAGCAAGACTCTCCTCGGGGCGCATCTTGCTTGGGCCTCTCTCCTGGAGACGCTCAGTCAGACCGAGTGCTGACATGTGGCAAGACGCTCCTCGGGGCGCGTCTTGCTTGGGCTTCTCTCCTGGAGGCCCTCAGTCAGACCCATTGTTGACATGTGGCAAGACGCTCCTCGGGGCGCGTCTTGCTTGGACCTCTCTCCTGGAGGCGCTCAGTTAGACCGAGTAGTGACATGTTTCAAGACGCTCCTCGGGGCGCGTCTTGGTTTGGCTTCTCTCCTGGAGGCCCTCAGTCAGACCCATTGTTGACATGTGGCAAGACGCTCCTCGGGGCGCGTATTGCTTGGGCCTCTCTCCTGGATGCCCTCTGTCAGACCCAGTGTTGACATGTGGCGAGACTCTCCTCGGGGCGCGTCTTGCTTGGTTTTCTCTCATGGAGGCCCTCAGTCAGACCCAGTGTTGACATGTGGCAAGACGCTCCTCGGGGCGCTTCTTGCTTGGGCTTCTCTCCTGGAGGCCCTAAGTCAGACCCATTGTTGACATGTGGCAAGACGCTCCTCGGGGCGCGTCTTCCTTGGGCTTCTCTCCTGGAGGCCCTAAGTCAGACAAATTGTTGACATGTGGCAAGACGCTCCTCGGGGCGCTTCTTGCTTGGGCCTCTCTCCTGGAGGCGCTCAGTCAGACCGAGTGCTGACATGTGGCAAGACGCTCAACGGGGCGCGTCTTGCTGGGGCCTCTCTCCTGGAGGCGCTCAGTCAGACCCAGTGTTGACATGTGTCAAGACGCTCCTCGGGCGTTTCTTGCTTGCGCCTCTCTCCTGGAGGCGCTCAGTCAGACCCAGAGGTGACATGTGGCAAGATGCTCCTCGGGGCACGTCTTGCTTCGGCCTCTCTCCTGGAGGCACTCAGTCAGACCCAGAGGAGACATGTGTCAAGACGCTCCTCGGGGCGCGTCTTGCTTGGGCCTCTCTCCTGGAGGCGCTCAGTCAGACCGAGTGCTGACATGTGGCAAGACGCTCCTCCGGGCGCGTCTTGCTTGGGCCTCTCTCCTGGAGGCGCTAAGTCAGACCCAGTGTTCACATGTGGCAAGACGCTCCTCGGGGCGCGTCTTGCTTGGGCGTCTCTCCTGGAGGCGCTCAATTAGACCCAGTGTTGACATGTGGCAAGACGCTCCTCGGGGCGCGTCTTGCTTGGGCTTCTCTCCTGGAGGCCCTCAGTCAGACACATTGTTGACATGTGGCAAGACGCTCCTCGGGGCGCTTCTTGCTTGGGCCTCTCTCCTGGAGGCGCTCAGTCAGACCGAGTGCTGACATGTGGCAAGACGCTCCACGGGGCGCGTCTTGCTGGGGCCTCTCTCCTGGAGGCGCTCAGTCAGACCCAGTGTTGACATGTGTCAAGACGCTCCTCGGGCGTTTCTTGCTTGCGCCTCTCTCCTGGAGGCGCTCAGTCAGACCCAGAGGTGACATGTGGCAAGACGCTCCTCGGGTCTCTCTCCTGGAGGCGCTCAGTCAGACCCAGTGTTGACATGTGGCAAGACGCTCCTCGGGGCGCGTCTTGCTGGGGCTTCTCTCATGGAGGCACTCAGTCAGACCCAGTGTTGACATGTGGCAAGATGCTCCTCGGGGCACGTCTTGCTTCGGTCTCTCTCCTGGAGGCACTCAGTCAGACCCAGAGGAGACATGTGTCAAGACGCTCCTCGGGGCGCGTCTTTCTTGGGCCTCTCTCCTGGAGGCGCTCAGTCAGACCGAGTGCTGACATGTGGCAAGACGCTCCTCCGGGCGCGTCTTGCTTGGGCCTCTCTCCTGGAGGCGCTCAGTCAGACCCAGTGTTGACATGTGGCAAGACGCTCCTCGGGGCGCGTCTTCCTTGGGCCTCTCTCCTGGAGGCGCTCAGTCAGACCGAGTGCTGACATGTGGCAAGACGCTCCTCGGGGCGCATCTTGCTTGGGCTTCTCTCCTGGAGGCCCTCAGTAAGACCCAGTGTTGACATGTGGCAAGACGCTCCTCGGGGCGCGTCTTATTTGGGCCTCTCTCCTGGGGGCCCTCAGTCAGACCCAGTGTTGACATGTGGCAAGACGCTCCTCGGGGCGTGTCTTGCTTGGACTTCCCTCCTGGAGGCGCTCAGTCAGACCGAGTAGTGACATGTGGCAAGACGCTCCTCGGGGCGTGTCTTGCTTGGACCTCTCTCCTGGAGGCGCTCAGTTAGACCGAGTAGTGACATGTGGCAAGCCGCTCCTCGGGGCGCGTCTTGCTTGGACTTCCCTCCTGGAGGCGCTCAGTCAGACCGAGTAGTGACATGTGGCAAGACGCTCCTCGGGGCGTGTCTTGCTTGGACCTCTCTCCTGGAGGCGCTCAGTTAGACCGAGTAGTGACATGTGGCAAGACGCTCCTCGGGGCGGGTCTTGCTTGGGCCTCTCTCCGGGTCTTGCTTGGGCCTCTCTCCGGGAGGCGCTCAGTCAGACCGAGTGCTGACATAAGGCAAGATGATCCTCGCGGCACGTATTGCTGGGGCATCTCTCCTGGAGGTGCTCAATCAGACCCAGTGGTGACACGTGGCAAGACGCTCCTCGGGGCGCGTCTTGCTTGGGCCTCTCTCCTGGAGGAGCTCAGTCAGACCCAGTGGTGACACGTGGCAAGACGATCCTCGGGGCGCATCTTGCTTGGGCCTCTCTCCTGGAGGCGCTAAGTCAGACCCAGTGTTGACACTTGGCAAGACGCTCCTCGGGGCGCGTCTTGCTTGGGCCTCTCTCCTGGAGGCGCTCAGTCAGACCCAGTGTTGACATGTGGCAAGACACTCCTCGGGGCGCGTCTTGCTTGGGCCTCTCTCAGGGAGGCCCTCTGTCAGACCCAGTGTTGACATGTGTCAAGACGCTCCTCGGGGCGCATCTTGCTTTGGCCTCTCTCCTGGAGGCGCTCAGTCAGACCGAGTGCTGACATGTGGCAAGAAGCTCCTCGGGGCGCGTCTTCCTTGGGCTTCTCTCCTGGAGGCCCTCAGTCAGACCCATTGTTGACATGTGGCAAGACGCTCCTCGGGGCGCGTATTGCTTGGGCCTCTCTCCTTGATGCCCTCTGTCAGACCCAGTGTTGACATGTGGCAAGACTCTCCTCGGGGCGCGTCTTGCTTGGGCTTCTCACATGGAGGCCCTCAGTCAGACCCAGTGTTAACATGTGTCAAGACGCTCCTCGGGGCGTGTCTTGCTTGGGTCTCTCTCCTGGAGGCGCTCAGTCAGACCCAGTGTTGACATGTGGCAAGACGCTCCTCGGGGCGCTTCTTGCTTGGGCTTCTCTCCTGGAGGCCCTCAGTCAGACCCATTGTTGACATGTGGCAAGACGCTCCTCGGGGCACGTCTTGCTTGGGCCTCTCTCCTGGAGGCGCTCAGTCAGACCGAGTAGTGACATGTGACAAGACGCTCCTCGCGGCACGTCTTGCTGGGGCTTCTCTCATGGAGGCACTCAGTCAGACCCAGTGTTGACATGTGGCAAGACGCTCCTCGGGTCGCGTGTTGCTTGGACCACTCTCCTGGAGGCGCTCAGTCAGACCCAGTGTTAACATGTGTCAAGACGCTCCTCGGGCGTTTCTTGCTTGGGCCTCGCTCCTGGAGGCGCTCAGTCAGACCCACTGTTGACATGTGACAAGACGCTCCTCGGGGCGCGTCTTGCTCGGGCTTCTCTCATGGAGGCACTCAGTCAGACCCAGTGTTGACATGTGGAAAGACGCTCCTCGGGGAACGTCTTGCCTGGGCCTCTCTCCTGGAGGCGCTCAGTCAGACCCAGAGGAGAAATGTGTCAAGACGCTCCTCGGGGCGCGTCTTGCTTGGGCCTCTCCCCTGGAGGCGCTCAGTCAGACCGAGTGCTGACATGTAGCAAGACTCTCCTCGGGGCGCGTCTTGCTTGGGCCTCTCTCCTGGAGGCGCTCAGTCAGACCGAGTAGTGACATGTGGCAAGACGCTCCTCGGGGCGCGTCTTGCTTGGGCCTCTCTCCTGGAGGCGCTCAGTCAGACCGAGTGCTGACATAAGGCAAGACGCTCCTCGGGGCGCGTCTTGCTGGGGCCTCTCTCCTGGAGGTGCTCAATCAGACCCAGTGGTGACACGTTGCAAGACGCTCCTCGGGGCGCGTCTTGCTTGGGCTTCTCTCCTGGAGGCCCTCAGTCAGACCCATTGTTGACATGTGGCAAGACGCTCCTCGGGGCGCGTCTTGCTTGGGCCTCTCTCCTGGAGGCGCTCAGTCAGACCGAGTGCTGACATTTGGCAAGACGCTCCTCCGGGCGCGTCTTGCTTGGGCCTCTCTCCTGGAGGCGCTCAGTCAGACCCAGTGTTGACATGTGGCAAGACGCTCCTCGGGGCGCGTCTTCCTTGGGCCTCTCTCCTGGAGGCGCTCAGTCAGACCGAGTGCTGACATGTGGCAAGACGCTCCTCGGGGCGCATCTTGCTTGGGCTTCTCTCCTGGAGGCCCTCAGTAAGACCCAGTGTTGACATGTGGCAAGACGCTCCTCGGGGCGCGTCTTATTTGGGCCTCTCTCCTGGGGGCCCTCAGTCAGACCCAGTGTTGACATGTGGCAAGACGCTCCTCGGGGCGCGTTTTGCTTGGGCTTCTCTCCTGGAGGCCCTCAGTCAGACCCATTGTTGACCTGTGGCAAGACACTCCTCGGGGCACGTATTGCTTGGGCCTCTCTCCTGGAGGCGCTCAGTCAGACCGAGTAGTGACATGTGGCAAGACGCTCCTCGGGGCGTGTCTTGCTTGGACCTCCCTCCTGGAGGCGCTCAGTCAGACCGAGTAGTGACATGTGGCAAGACGCTCCTCGGGGCGTGTCTTGCTTGGACCTCTCTCCTGGAGGCGCTCAGTTAGACCGAGTAGTGACATGTGGCAAGACGCTCCTCGGGGCGGGTCTTGCTTGGGCCTCTCTCCTGGAGGCGCTCAGTCAGACCGAGTGCTGACATAAGGCAAGATGCTCCTCGCGGCACGTATTGCTGGGGCATCTCTCCTGGAGGTGCTCAATCAGACCCAGTGGTGACACGTGGCAAGACGCTCCTCGGGGCGCGTCTTGCTTGGGCCTCTCTCCTGGAGGAGCTCAGTCAGACCCAGTGGTGACACGTGGCAAGACGATCCTCGGGGCGCATCTTGCTTGGGCCTCTCTCCTGGAGGCGCTAAGTCAGACCCAGTGTTGACACTTGGCAAGACGCTCCTCGGGGCGCGTCTTGCTTGGGCCTCTCTCCTGGAGGCGCTCAGTCAGACCCAGTGTTGACATGTGGCAAGACACTCCTCGGGGCGCGTCTTGCTTGGGCCTCTCTCATGGAGGCCCTCTGTCAGACCCAGTGTTGACATGTGTCAAGACGCTCCTCGGGGCGCATCTTGCTTTGGCCTCTCTCATGGAGGCGCTCAGTCAGACCGAGTGCTGACATGTGGCAAGAAGCTCCTCGGGGCGCGTCTTCCTTGGGCTTCTCTCCTGGAGGCCCTCATTCAGACCCATTGTTGACATGTGGCAAGACGCTCCTCGGGGCGCGTATTGCTTGGGCCTCTCTCCTTGATGCCCTCTGTCAGACCCAGTGTTGACATGTGGCAAGACTCTCCTCGGGGCGCGTCTTGCTTGGGCCTCTCTCCTGGAGGTGCTCAGTCAGACCCAGAGGTGACATGTGTCAAGACGCTCCTCGGGCCTCTCTCCTGGAGGCGCTCAGTCAGACCCAGTGTTGACATGTGGCAAGACGCTCCTCGGGGCGCGTCTTGCTTGGGCCTCTCTCCTGGAGGTGCTCAGTCAGACCCAGTGTTGACATGTGGCAAAACGCTCCTCGGGGCGCGTCTTGCTCGGGCTTCTCTCATGGAGGCACTCAGTCAGACCCAGTGTTGACATGTGGAAAGACGCTCCTCGGGGAACGTCTTGCCTGGGCCTCTCTCCTGGAGGCGCTCAGTCAGACCGAGTGCTGACATGTAGCAAGACTCTCCTCGGGGCGCGTCTTGCTTGGGCCTCTCTCCTGGAGACGCTCAGTCAGACCGAGTGCTGACATGTGGCAAGACGCTCCTCGGGGCGCTTCTTGCTTGGGCTTCTCTCCTGGAGGCCCTAAGTCAGACCCATTGTTGACATGTGGCAAGACGCTCCTCGGGGCGCGTCTTGCTTGGGCGTCTCTCCTGGAGGCGCTCAATTAGACCCAGTGTTGACATGTGGCGAGACGCTCCTCGGGGCGCGTCTTGCTTGGGCTTCTCTCCTGGAGGCCCTCAGTCAGACACATTGTTGACATGTGGCAAGACGCTCCTCGGGGCGCTTCTTGCTTGGGCCTCTCTCCTGGAGGCGCTCAGTCAGACCGAGTGCTGACATGTGGCAAAACGCTCCACGGGGCGCGTCTTGCTGGGGCCTCTCTCCTGGAGGCGCTCAGTCAGACCCAGTGTTGACATGTGTCAAGACGCTCCTCGGGCGTTTCTTGCTTGCGCCTCTCTCCTGGAGGCGCTCAGTCAGACCCAGAGGTGACATGTGGCAAGACGCTACTCGGGTCTCTCTCCTGGAGGCGCTCAGTCAGACCCAGTGTTGACATGTGGCAAGACGCTCCTCGGGGCGCGTCTTGCCAGGGGCTTCTCTCATGGAGGCACTCAGTCAGACCCAGTGTTGACATGTGGCAAGATGCTCCTCGGGGCACGTCTTGCTTCGGCCTCTCTCCTGGAGGCACTCAGTCAGACCCAGAGGAGACATGTGTCAAGACGATCCTCGGGGCGCGTCTTGCTTGGGCCTCTCTCCTGGAGGCGCTCAGTCAGACCGAGTGCTGACATGTGGCAAGACGCTCCTCCGGGCGCGTCTTGCTTGGGCCTCTCTCCTGGAGGCGCTAAGTCAGACCCAGTGTTCACATGTGGCAAGACGCTCCTCGGGGCGCGTCTTGCTTGGGCGTCTCTCCTGGAGGCGCTCAATTAGACCCATTGTTGACATGTGGCAAGACGCTCCTCGGGGCGCGTCTTGCTTGGGCTTCTCTCCTGGAGGCCCTCAGTCAGACACATTGTTGACATGTGGCAAGACGCTCCTCGGGGCGCTTCTTGCTTGGGCCTCTCTCCTGGAGGCTGGAGGCGCTCAGTCAGACCGAGTGCTTACATGTGGCAAGACGCTCCACGGGGCGCGTCTTGCTGGGGCCACTCTCCTGGAGGCGCTCAGTCAGACCCAGTGTTGACATGTGTCAAGACGCTCCTCGGGCGTTTCTTGCTTGCGCCTCTCTCCTGGAGGCGCTCAGTCAGACCCAGAGGTGACATGTGGCAAGACGCTCCTCGGGTCTCTCTCCTGGAGGCGCTCAGTCAGACCGAGTGCTGACATGTGGCAAGACGCTCCACGGGGCGCGTCTTGCTGGGGCCTCTCTCCTGGAGGCGCTCAGTCAGACCCATTGTTGACATGTGGCAAGACGCTCCTCGGTGCACGTCTTGCTTGGGCCTCTCTCCTGGAGGCGCTCAGTCAGACCGAGAAGTGACATGTGACAAGACGCTCCTCGGGGCGCGTCTTGCTGGGGCTTCTCTCATGGAGGCACTCAGTCAGACCCAGTGTTGAAATGTGGCAAGACGCTCCTCGGGGCGCGTGTTGCTTGGACCACTCTCCTGGAGGCGCTCAGTCAGACCCAGTGTTAACATGTGTCAAGACGCTCCTCGGGCGTTTCTTGCTTGGGCCTTGCTCCTGGAGGCGCTCAGTCAGACCCACTGTTGACATGTGACAAGACGCTCCTCGGGGCGCGTCTTGCTTGGAACTCTCTCCTGGAGGTGCTCAGTCAGACCCAGAGGTGACATGTGTCAAGACGCTCCTCGGGCCTCTCTCCTGGAGGCGCTCAGTCAGACCCAGTGTTGACATGTGGCAAGACGCTCCTCGGGGCGCGTCTTGCTTGGGCCTCTCTCCTGGAGGTGCTCAGTCAGACCCAGTGTTGACATGTGGCAAAACGCTCCTCGGGGCGCGTCTTGCTCGGGCTTCTCTCATGGAGGCACTCAGTCAGACCCAGTGTTGACATGTGGAAAGACGCTCCTCGGGGAACGTCTTGCCTGGGCCTCTCTCCTGGAGGCGCTCAGTCAGACCCTGAGGAGAAATGTGTCAAGACGCTCCTCGGGGCGGGTCTTGCTTGGGCTTCTCTCCTGGAGGCCCTCAGTCAGACCCATTGTTGACATGTGACAAGACGCTCCTCGGGGCGCGTCTTGCTTGGGCCTCTCTCCTGGAGGCGCTCAGTCAGACCGAGTGCTGACATTTGGCAAGACGCTCCTCCGGGCGCGTCTTGCTTGGGCCTCTCTCCTGGAGGCGCTCAGTCAGACCCAGTGTTCACATGTGGCAAGACGCTCCTCTTAGCGCGTCTTGCTTGGGCCTCTCTCCTGGAGGCGCTCAGTCAGACCCAGTGTTGACATGTGGCAAGACGCTCCTCAGGGCACGTCTTGCTTGGGCTTCTCTCCTGGAGGCCCTCAGTCAGACTGAGTGCTGACATGTGGCAAGACGCTCCTCGGAGCGCTTCATGCTTGAGCCTCTCTCCTAGAGGCGCTCAGTCAGACCCAGTGGTGACATGTGGCAAGACGCTCCTCGGGGCGCGTATTGCTTGGGCCTAACTCCTGGATGCCCTCTGTCAGACCCAGTGTTGACATGTGGCAAGACTCTCCTCGGGGCGCGTCTTGCTTGGGCTTCTCTCATGGAGGCCCTCAGTCAGACCCAGTGTTGACATGTGTCAAGACGCTCCTCGGGGCGTGTCTTGCTTGGGCCTCTCTCCTGGAGGCGCTCAGTTAGACCCAGTGTTGACATGTGGCAAGACGCTCCTCGGGGCGCTTCTTGCTTGGGCTTCTCTCCTGGAGGCCCTCAGTCAGACCCATTGTTGACGTGTGGCAAGACGCTCCTCGGGGCACGTCTTGCTTGGGCCTCTCTCCTGTAGGCGCTCAGTCAGACCGAGTAGTGACATGTGACAAGACGCTCCTCGGGGCGCGTCTTGCTTGGGCCTCTCTCCTGGAGGCGCTCAGTCAGACCCAGTGTTGACATGTGGCAAGACGCTCCTCGGGGCGCGTCTTGCTTGGGCCTCTCTCCTGGAGGTTCTCAGTCAGACCCAGTGTTGACATGTGGCAAGATGCTCCTCGGGGCGCGTCTTGCTGGGGCTTCTCTAATGGAGGCACTCAGTCAGACCCAGTGTTGACATGTGGCAAGACGCTCCTCGGGGCACGTCTTGCTTCGGCCTCTCTCCTGGAGGCGCTCAGTCAGACCCAGAGGAGACATGTGTCAAGATGCTCCTCGGGGCGCGTCTTGCTTGGGCCTCTCTCCTGGAGGCGCTCAGTCAGACCCAGTGTTGACATGTGCTAAGACGCTCCTCAGGGCACGTGTTGCTTGGGCCTCTCTCCTGGAGGCGCTCAGTCAGACCGAGTGCTGACATGTGGCGAGACGCTCCTCGGGGCGCGTCTTGCTTGGGCTTCTCTCCTGGAGGCCCTCAGTCAGACCCATTGTTGACATGTGGCAAGACGCTCCTCGGGGCGCGTCTCATTTGGGCCTCTCTCCTGGAGGCGCTCAGTTAGACCGAGTGCTGACATGTGGCAAGACGCTCCTCGGGGCGCGTCTTGCTTGGGCTTCTCTCCTGGAGGCCCTCAGTCAGACCCATTGTTGATATGTGGCAAGATGCTCCTCGGGGCGCATCTTGCTTGGGCCTCTCCCCTTGAGGCCCTCTGTCAGACCCAGTGTTGACATGTGGCAAAACGCTCCTCCAGGCGCGTCTTGCTTGGGCCTAACTCCTGGATGCCCTCTGTCAGACCCAGTGTTGACATGTGGCAAGACGCTCCTCGGGGCGCGTCTTGCTTGGGCTTCTCTCCTGGAGGCCCTCAGTCAGACCCATTGTTGACATGTGGCAAGACGCTCCTCGGGGCGCGTCTTATTTGGGACTCTCTCTTGGAGGCCCTCAGTCAGACCCAGTGTTGACATGTGGCAAGACGCTCCTCGGGGCGCTTCTTGCTTGGGCTTCTCTCCTGGAGGCCCTCAGTCAGACCCATTGTTGACGTGTGGCAAGACGCTCCTCGGGGCACGTCTTGTTTGGGCCTCCTTTCTGTAGGCGCTCAGTCAGACCGAGTAGTGACATGTGACAAGACGCTCCACGGGGCGCGTCTTGCTGGGGCCTCTCTCCTGGAGGTGCTCAGTCAGACCCAGTGTTGACATGTGTCAAGACGCTCCTCGGGCGTTTCTTGCTTGCGCCTCTCTCCTGGAGGCGCTCAGTCAGACCCAGAGGTGACATGTGGCAAGACGCTACTCGGGTCTCTCTCCTGGAGGCGCTCAGTCAGACCCAGTGTTGACATGTGGCAAGACGCTCCTCGGGGCGCGTCTTGCTTGGGCCTCTCTCCTGTAGGCGCTCAGTCAGACCGAGTAGTGACATGTGACAAGACGCTCCTCGGGGCGCGTCTTGCTTGGGCCTCTCTCCTGGAGGCGCTCAGTCAGACCCAGTGTTGACATGTGGCAAGACGCTCCTCGGGGCGCGTCTTGCTTGGGCCTCTCTCCTGGAGGTTCTCAGTCAGACCCAGTGTTGACATGTGGCAAGATGCTCCTCGGGGCGCGTCTTGCTGGGGCTTCTCTAATGGAGGCACTCAGTCAGACCCAGTGTTGACATGTGGCAAGACGCTCCTCGGGGCACGTCTTGCTTCGGCCTCTCTCCTGGAGGCGCTCAGTCAGACCCAGAGGAGACATGTGTCAAGATGCTCCTCGGGGCGCGTCTTGCTTGGGCCTCTCTCCTGGAGGTGCTCAGTCAGACCGAGTGCTGACATGTGGGAAGACGCTCCTCCGGGCGCGTCTTGCTTGGGCCTCTCTCCCTGAGGCGCTCAGTCAGACCCAGTGTTCACATGTGGCAAGACGCTCCTCGGGGCGCGTCTTGCTGGGGCCTCTCTCCTGGAGGCGCTCAGTCAGACCCAGTGTTGACATGTGTCAAGACGCTCCTCGGGCGTTTCTTGCTTGCGCCTCTCTCCTGGAGGCGCTCAGTCAGACCCAGAGGTGACATGTGGCAAGACGCTCCTCGGGTCTCTCTCCTGGAGGCGCTCAGTCAGACCGAGTGCTGACATGTGGCAAGACGCTCCACGGGGCGCGTCTTGCTGGGGCCTCTCTCCTGGAGGCGCTCAGTCAGACCCATTGTTGACATGTGGCAAGACGCTCCTCGGGGCACGTCTTGCTTGGGCCTCTCTCCTGGAGGCGCTCAGTCAGACCGAGAAGTGACATGTGACAAGACGCTCCTCGGGGCGCGTCTTGCTGGGGCTTCTCTCATGGAGGCACTCAGTCAGACCCAGTGTTGACATGTGGCAAGACGCTCCTCGGGGCGCGTGTTGCTTGGACCACTCTCCTGGAGGCGCTCAGTCAGACCCAGTGTTAACATGTGTCAAGACGCTCCTCGGGCGTTTCTTGCTTGGGCCTCGCTCCTGGAGGCGCTCAGTCAGACCCACTGTTGACATGTGACAAGACGCTCCTCGGGGCGCGTCTTGCTTGGAACTCTCTCCTGGAGGTGCTCAGTCAGACCCAGAGGTGACATGTGTCAAGACGCTCCTCGGGCCTCTCTCCTGGAGGCGCTCAGTCAGACCCAGTGTTGACATGTGGCAAGACGCTCCTCGGGGCGCGTCTTGCTTGGGCCTCTCTCCTGGAGGTGCTCAGTCAGACCCAGTGTTGACATGTGGCAAAACGCTCCTCGGGGCGCGTCTTGCTCGGGCTTCTCTCATGGAGGCACTCAGTCAGACCCAGTGTTGACATGTGGAAAGACGCTCCTCGGGGAACGTCTTGCCTGGGCCTCTCTCCTGGAGGTGCTCAGTCAGACCCTGAGGAGAAATGTGTCAAGACGCTCCTCGGGGCGGGTCTTGCTTGGGCTTCTCTCCTGGAGGCCCTCAGTCAGACCCATTGTTGACATGTGGCAAGACGCTCCTCGGGGCGCGTCTTGCTTGGGCCTCTCTCCTGGAGGCGCTCAGTCAGACCGAGTGCTGACATTTGGCAAGACGCTCCTCCGGGCGCGTCTTGCTTGGGCCTCTCTCCTGGAGGCGCTCAGTCAGACCCAGTGTTCACATGTGGCAAGACGCTCCTCGGAGCGCGTCTTGCTTGGGCCTCTCTCCTGGAGGCGCTCAGTCAGACCCAGTGTTGACATGTGGCAAGACGCTCCTCTGGGCACGTCTTGCTTGGGCTTCTCTCCTGGAGGCCCTCAGTCAGACTGAGTGCTGACATGTGGCAAGACGCTCCTTGGAGCGCTTCATGCTTGAGCCTCTCTCCTAGAGGCGCTCAGTCAGACCCAGTGGTGACATGTGGCAAGACGCTCCTCGGGGCGCGTATTGCTTGGGCCTAACTCCTGGATGCCCTCTGTCAGACCCAGTGTTGACATGTGGCAAGACTCTCCTCGGGGCGCGTCTTGCTTGGGCTTCTCTCATGGAGGCCCTCAGTCAGACCCAGTGTTGACATGTGTCAAGACGCTCCTCGGGGCGTGTCTTGCTTGGGCCTCTCTCCTGGAGGCGCTCAGTTAGACCCAGTGTTGACATGTGGCAAGACGCTCCTCGGGGCGCTTCTTGCTTGGGCTTCTCTCCTGGAGGCCCTCAGTCAGACCCATTGTTGACGTGTGGCAAGACGCTCCTCGGGGCACGTCTTGCTTGGGCCTCTCTCCTGTAGGCGCTCAGTCAGACCGAGTAGTGACATGTGACAAGACGCTCCTCGGGGCGCGTCTTGCTTGGGCCTCTCTCCTGGAGGCGCTCAGTCAGACCCAGTGTTGACATGTGGCAAGACGCTCCTCGGGGCGCGTCTTGCTTGGGCCTCTCTCCTGGAGGTTCTCAGTCAGACCCAGTGTTGACATGTGGCAAGATGCTCCTCGGGGCGCGTCTTGCTGGGGCTTCTCTAATGGAGGCACTCAGTCAGACCCAGTGTTGACATGTGGCAAGACGCTCCTCGGGGCACGTCTTGCTTCGGCCTCTCTCCTGGAGGCGCTCAGTCAGACCCAGAGGAGACATGTGTCAAGATGCTCCTCGGGGCGCGTCTTGCTTGGGCCTCTCTCCTGGAGGTGCTCAGTCAGACCGAGTGCTGACATGTGGGAAGACGCTCCTCCGGGCGCGTCTTGCTTGGGCCTCTCTCCCTGAGGCGCTCAGTCAGACCCAGTGTTCACATGTGGCAAGACGCTCCTCGGGGCGCGTCTTGCTTGGGCCTCTCTCCTGGAGGCGCTCAGTCAGACCCAGTGTTGACATGTGCTAAGACGCTCCTCAGGGCACGTGTTGCTTGGGCCTCTCTCCTGGAGGCGCTCAGTCAGACCGAGTGCTGACATGTGGCGAGACGCTCCTCGGGGCGCGTCTTGCTTGGGCTTCTCTCCTGGAGGCCCTCAGTCAGACCCATTGTTGACATGTGGCAAGACGCTCCTCGGGGCGCGTCTCATTTGGGCCTCTCTCCTGGAGGCGCTCAGTTAGACCGAGTGCTGACATGTGGCAAGACGCTCCTCGGGGCGCGTCTTGCTTGGGCTTCTCTCCTGGAGGCCCTCAGTCAGACCCATTGTTGATATGTGGCAAGATGCTCCTCGGGGCGCATCTTGCTTGGGCCTCTCCCCTTGAGGCCCTCTGTCAGACCCAGTGTTGACATGTGGCAAAACGCTCCTCCAGGCGCGTCTTGCTTGGGCCTCTCTCCTGGAGGCGCTCAGTCAGACCCAGTGGTGACATGTGGCAAGACGCTCCTCGGGGAGCGTATTGCTTGGGCCTAACTCCTGGATGCCCTCTGTCAGACCCAGTGTTGACATGTGGCAAGACGCTCCTCGGGGCGCGTCTTGCTTGGGCTTCTCTCCTGGAGGCCCTCAGTCAGACCCATTGTTGACATGTGGCAAGACGCTCCTCGGGGCGCGTCTTATTTGGGACTCTCTCTTGGAGGCCCTCAGTCAGACCCAGTGTTGACATGTGGCAATACGCTCCTCGGGGCGCTTCTTGCTTGGGCTTCTCTCCTGGAGGCCCTCAGTCAGACCCATTGTTGACGTGTGGCAAGACGCTCCTCGGGGCACGTCTTGTTTGGGCCTCCTTTCTGTAGGCGCTCAGTCAGACCGAGTAGTGACATGTGACAAGACGTTTCTCGGGGCGCGTCTTGCTTGGGCCTCTCTCCTGGAGGCGCTCAGTCAGACCCAGTGTTGACATGTGGCAAGACGCTCCTCGGGGCGCGTCTTGCTTGGGCCTCTCTCCTGGAGGTTCTCAGTCAGACCCAGTGTTGACATGTGGCAAGATGCTCCTCGGGGCGCGTCTTGCTGGGGCTTCTCTAATGGAGGCACTCAGTCAGACCCAGTGTTGACATGTGGCAAGATGCTCCTCGGGGCACGTCTTGCTTCGGCCTCTCTCCTGGAGGCGCTCAGTCAGACCCAGAGGAGACATGTGTCAAGATGCTCCTCGGGGCGCGTCTTGCTTGGGCCTCTCTCCTGGAGGTGCTCAGTCAGACCGAGTGCTGACATGTGGCAAGACGCTCCTCCGGGCGCGTCTTGCTTGGGCCTCTCTCCTGGAGGCGCTCAGTCAGACCCAGTGTTCACATGTGGCAAGACGCTCCTCGGGGCGCGTCTTGCTTGGGCCTCTCTCCTGGAGGCGCTCAGTCAGACCCAGTGTTGACATGTGCTAAGACGCTCCTCAGGGCACGTGTTTCTTGGGCCTCTCTCCTGGAGGCGCTCAGTCAGACCGAGTGCTGACATGTGGCAAGACGCTCCTCGGGGCGCGTCTTGCTTGGGCTTCTCTCCTGGAGGCCCTCAGTCAGACCCATTGTTGACATGTGGCAAGACGCTCCTCGGGAGGCGTCTCATTTGGGCCTCTCTCCTGGAGGCGCTCAGTTAGACCGAGTGCTTACATGTGGCAAGACGCTCCTCGGGGCGCGTCTTGCTTGGGCTTCTCTCCTGGAGGCCCTCAGTCAGACCCATTGTTGATATGTGGCAAGATGCTCCTCGGGGCGCATCTTGCTTGGGCCTCTCCCATTGAGGCCCTCTGTCAGACCCAGTGTTGACATGTGGAAAAACGCTCCTCCAGGCGCGTCTTGCTTGGTCCTCTCTCCTGGAGGCGGTCAGTCAGACCCAGTGGTGACATGTGGCAAGACGCTCCTCGGGGCGCGTATTGCTTGGGCCTAACTCCTGGATGCCCTCTGTCAGACCCAGTGTTGACATGTGGCAAGACGCTCCTCGGGGCGCGTCTTGCTTGGGCTTCTCTCCTGGAGGCCCTCAGTCAGACCCATTGTTGACATGTGGCAAGACGCTCCTCGGGGCGCGTCTTATTTGGGACTCTCTATTGGAGGCCCTCAGTCAGACCCAGTGTTGACATGTGGCAAGACGCTCCTCGGGGCGCGTCTTGCTTGGGCTTCTCTCCTGGAGGCCCTCAGTCAGACCCATTGTTGACATGTGGCAAGACGCTCCTCGGGGCACGTCTTGCTTGGGCCTCTCTCCTGGAGGCGCTCAGTCAGACCGAGTAGTGACATGTGGCAAGACGCTCCTCGGGGCGCGTCTTGCTTGGGCCTCTCTCCTGGAGGCGCTCAGTCAGACCGAGTGCTGACATAAGGCAAGACGCTCCTCGGGGCGCGTCTTGCTGGGGCCTCTCTCCTGGAGGTGCTCAATCAGACCCAGTGGTGACACGTTGCAAGACGCTCCTCGGGGCGCGTCTTGCTTGGGCTTCTCTCCTGGAGGCCCTCAGTCAGACCCATTGTTGACATGTGGCAAGACGCTCCTCTGGGCGCGTCTTATTTGGGACTCTCTCTTGGAGGCCCTCAGTCAGACCCAGTGTTGACATGTGGCAAGACGCTCCTCGGGGCGCTTCTTGCTTGGGCCTCTCTCCTGGAGGCGCTCAGTCAGACCGAGTGCTGACATGTGGCAAGACGCTCCACGGGGCGCGTCTTGCTGGGGCCTCTCTCCTGGAGGCGCTCAGTCAGACCCAGTGTTGACATGTGTCAAGACGCTCCTCGGGCGTTTCTTGCTTGCGCCTCTCTCCTGGAGGCGCTCAGTCAGACCCAGAGGTGACATGTGGCAAGACGCTCCTCGGGTCTCTCTCCTGGAGGCGCTCAGTCAGACCGAGTGCTGACATGTGGCAAGACGCTCCACGGGGCACGTCTTGCTGGGGCCTCTCTCCTGGAGGCGCTCAGTCAGACCCATTGTTGACATGTGGCAAGACGCTCCTCGGGGCACGTCTTGCTTGGGCCTCTCTCCTGGAGGCGCTCAGTCAGACCGAGTAGTGACATGTGACAAGACGCTCCTCGGGGCGCGTCTTGCTGGGGCTTCTCTCATGGAGGCACTCAGTCAGACCCAGTGTTGACATGTGGCAAGACGCTCCTCGGGGCGCGTGTTGCTTGGACCACTCTCCTGGAGGCGCTCAGTCAGACCCAGTGTTAACATGTGTCAAGACGCTTCTCGGGCGTTTCTTGCTTGGGCCTCGCTCCTGGAGGCGCTCAGTCAGACCCACTGTTGACATGTGACAAGACGCTCCTCGGGGCGCGTCTTGCTTGGAACTCTCTCCTGGAGGTGCTCAGTCAGACCCAGAGGTGACATGTGTCAAGACGCTCCTCGGGCCTCTCTCCTGGAGGCGCTCAGTCAGACCCAGTGTTGACATGTGGCAAGACGCTCCTCGGGGCGCGTCTTGCTTGGGCCTCTCTCCTGGAGGTGCTCAGTCAGACCCAGTGTTGACATGTGGCAAAACGCTCCTCGGGGCGCGTCTTGCTCGGGCTTCTCTCATGGAGGCACTCAGTCAGACCCAGTGTTGACATGTGGAAAGACGCTCCTCGGGGAACGTCTTGCCTGGGCCTCTCTCCTGGAGGCGCTCAGTCAGACCCTGAGGAGAAATGTGTCAAGACGCTCCTCGGGGCGGGTCTTGCTTGGGCTTCTCTCCTGGAGGCCCTCAGTCAGACCCATTGTTGACATGTGGCAAGACGCTCCTCGGGGCGCGTCTTGCTTGGGCCTCTCTCCTGGAGGCGCTCAGTCAGACCGAGTGCTGACATTTGGCAAGACGCTCCTCCGGGCGCGTCTTGCTTGGGCCTCTCTCCTGGAGGCGCTCAGTCAGACCCAGTGTTCACATGTGGCAAGACGCTTCTCGGAGCGCGTCTTGCTTGGGCCTCTCTCCTGGAGGCGCTCAGTCAGACCCAGTGTTGACATGTGGCAAGACGCTCCTCGGGGCACGTCTTGCTTGGGCTTCTCTCCTGGAGGCCAGCAGTTAGACTGAGTGCTGACATGTGGCAAGACGCTCCTCGGAGCGCTTCATGCTTGAGCCTCTCTCCTAGAGGCGCTCAGTCAGACCCAGTGGTGACATGTGGCAAGACGCTCCTCGGGGCGCGTATTGCTTGGGCCTAACTCCTGGATGCCCTCTGTCAGACCCAGTGTTGACATGTGGCAAGACTCTCCTCGGGGCGCGTCTTGCTTGGGCTTCTCTCATGGAGGCCCTCAGTCAGACCCAGTGTTGACATGTGTCAAGACGCTCCTCGGGGCGTGTCTTGCTTGGGCCTCTCTCCTGGAGGCGCTCAGTTAGACCCAGTGTTGACATGTGGCAAGACGCTCCTCGGGGCGCTTCTTGCTTGGGCTTCTCTCCTGGAGGCCCTCAGTCAGACCCATTGTTGACGTGTGGCAAGACGCTCCTCGGGGCACGTCTTGCTTGGGCCTCTCTCCTGTAGGCGCTCAGTCAGACCGAGTAGTGACATGTGACAAGACGCTCCTCGGGGCGCGTCTTGCTTGGGCCTCTCTCCTGGAGGCGCTCAGTCAGACCCAGTGTTGACATGTGGCAAGACGCTCCTCGGGGCGCGTCTTGCTTGGGCCTCTCTCCTGGAGGTTCTCAGTCAGACCCAGTGTTGACATGTGGCAAGATGCTCCTCGGGGCGCGTCTTGCTGGGGCTTCTCTAATGGAGGCACTCAGTCAGACCCAGTGTTGACATGTGGCAAGACGCTCCTCGGGGCACGTCTTGCTTCGGCCTCTCTCCTGGAGGCGCTCAGTCAGACCCAGAGGAGACATGTGTCAAGATGCTCCTCGGGGCGCGTCTTGCTTGGGCCTCTCTCCTGGAGGTGCTCAGTCAGACCGAGTGCTGACATGTGGGAAGACGCTCCTCCGGGCGCGTCTTGCTTGGGCCTCTCTCCTGGAGGCGCTCAGTCAGACCCAGTGTTCACATGTGGCAAGACGCTCCTCGGGGCGCGTCTTGCTTGGGCCTCTCTCCTGGAGGCGCTCAGTCAGACCCAGTGTTGACATGTGCTAAGACGCTCCTCAGGGCACGTGTTGCTTGGGCCTCTCTCCTGGAGGCGCTCAATCAGACCGAGTGCTGACATGTGGCGAGACGCTCCTCGGGGCGCGTCTTGCTTGGGCTTCTCTCCTGGAGGCCCTCAGTCAGACCCATTGTTGACATGTGGCAAGACGCTCCTCGGGGCGCGTCTCATTTGGGCCTCTCTCCTGGAGGCGCTCAGTTAGACCGAGTGCTGACATGTGGCAAGACGCTCCTCGGGGCGCGTCTTGCTTGGGCTTCTCTCCTGGAGGCCCTCAGTCAGACCCATTGTTGATATGTGGCAAGATGCTCCTCGGGGCGCATCTTGCTTGGGCCTCTCCCCTTGAGGCCCTCTGTCAGACCCAGTGTTGACATGTGGCAAAACGCTCCTCCAGGCGCGTCTTGCTTGGGCCTCTCTCCTGGAGGCGCTCAGTCAGACCCAGTGGTGACATGTGGCAAGACGCTCCTCGGGACGAGTATTGCTTGGGCCTAACTCCTGGATGCCCTCTGTCAGACCCAGTGTTGACATGTGGCAAGACGCTCCTCGGGGCGCGTCTTGCTTGGGCTTCTCTCCTGGAGGCCCTCAGTCAGACCCATTGTTGACATGTGGCAAGACGCTCCTCGGGGCGCGTCTTATTTGGGACTCTCTCCTGGAGGCCCTCAGTCAGACCCATTGTTGACGTGTGGCAAGACGCTCCTCGGGGCACGTCTTGTTTGGGCCTCCTTTCTGTAGGCGCTCAGTCAGACCGAGTAGTGACATGTGACAAGACGCTCCTCGGGGCGCGTTTTGCTTGGGCCTCTCTCCTGGAGGCGCTCAGTCAGACCCAGTGTTGACATGTGGCAAGACGCTCCTCGGGGCGCGTCTTGCTTGGGCCTCTCTCCTGGAGGTTCTCAGTCAGACCCAGTGTTGACATGTGGCAAGATGCTCCTCGGGGCGCGTCTTGCTGGGGCTTCTCTAATGGAGGCACTCAGTCAGACCCAGTGTTGACATGTGGCAAGATGCTCCTCGGGGCACGTCTTGCTTCGGCCTCTCTCCTGGAGGCGCTCAGTCAGACCCAGAGGAGACATGTGTCAAGATGCTCCTCGGGGCGCGTCTTGCTTGGGCCTCTCTCCTGGAGGTGCTCAGTCAGACCGAGTGCTGACATGTGGCAAGACGCTCCTCCGGGCGCGTCTTGCTTGGGCCTCTCTCCTGGAGGCGCTCAGTCAGACCCAGTGTTCACATGTGGCAAGACGCTCCTCGGGGCGCGTCTTGCTTGGGCCTCTCTCCTGGAGGCGCTCAGTCAGACCCAGTGTTGACATGTGCTAAGACGCTCCTCAGGGCACGTGTTTCTTGGGCCTCTCTCCTGGAGGCGCTCAGTCAGACCGAGTGCTGACATGTGGCAAGACGCTCCTCGGGGCGCGTCTTGCTTGGGCTTCTCTCCTGGAGGCCCTCAGTCAGACCCATTGTTGACATGTGGCAAGACGCTCCTCGGGGCGCGTCTCATTTGGGCCTCTCTCCTGGAGGCGCTCAGTTAGACCGAGTGCTTACATGTGGCAAGACGCTCCTCGGGGCGCGTCTTGCTTGGGCTTCTCTCCTGGAGGCCCTCAGTCAGACCCATTGTTGATATGTGGCAAGATGCTCCTCGGGGCGCATCTTGCTTGGGCCTCTCCCCTTGAGGCCCTCTGTCAGACCCAGTGTTGACATGTGGAAAAACGCTCCTCCAGGCGCGTCTTGCTTGGTCCTCTCTCCTGGAGGCGCTCAGTCAGACCCAGTGGTGACATGTGGCAAGACGCTCCTCGGGGCGCGTATTGCTTGGGCCTAACTCCTGGATGCCCTCTGTCAGACCCAGTGTTGACATGTGGCAAGACGCTCCTCGGGGCGCGTCTTATTTGGGACTCTCTCTTGGAGGCCCTCAGTCAGACCCAGTGTTGACATGTGGCAAGACGCTCCTCGGGGCGCGTCTTGCTTGGGCTTCTCTCCTGGAGGCCCTCAGTCAGACCCATTGTTGACATGTGGCAAGACGCTCCTCGGGGCACGTCTTGCTTGGGCCTCTCTCCTGGAGGCGCTCAGTCAGACCGAGTAGTGACATGTGGCAAGACGCTCCTCGGGGCGCGTCTTGCTTGGGCCTCTCTCCTGGAGGCGCTCAGTCAGACCGAGTGCTGACATAAGGCAAGACGCTCCTCGGGGCGCGTCTTGCTGGGGCCTCTCTCCTGGAGGTGCTCAATCAGACCCAGTGGTGACACGTTGCAAGACGCTCCTCGGGGCGCGTCTTGCTTGGGCTTCTCTCCTGGAGGCCCTCAGTCTGACCCATTGTTGACATGTGGCAAGACGCTCCTTGGGGGGCGTCTTGCTTGGGCCTCTCTCCTGGAGGCGCTCAGTCAGACCGAGTGCTGACATGTGGCAAGACGCTCCTCCGGGCGCGTCTTGCTTGGGCCTCTCTCCTGGAGGCGCTCAGTCAGACCCAGTGTTCACATGTGGCAAGACGCTCCTCGGAGCGCGTCTTGCTTGGGCCTCTCTCCTGGAGGCGCTCAGTCAGACCCAGTGTTGACATGTGGCAAAACGCTCCTCGGGGCACGTCTTGCTTGGGCTTCTCTCCTGGAGGCCCTCAGTCAGACCGAGTGCTGACATGTGGCAAGACGCTCCTCGGAGCGCTTCATGCTTGAGCCTCTCTCCTGGAGGCGCTCAGTCAGACCCAGTGGTGACATGTGGCAAGACACTCCTCGGGGCGCGTATTGCTTGGGCCTAACTCCTGGATGCCCTCTGTCAGACCCATTGTTGACATGTGGCAAGACTCTCCTCGGGGCGCGTCTTGCTTGGGCTTTTCTCATGGAGGCCCTCAGTCAGACCCAGTGTTGACATGTGTCAAGACGCTCCTCGGGGCGTAACTTGCTTGGGCCTCTCTCCTGGAGGCGCTCAGTCAGACCCAGTGTTGACATGTGGCAAGACGCTCCTCGGGGCGCTTCTTGCTTGGGCTTCTCTCCTGGAGGCCCTCAGTCAGACCCATTGTTGACATGTGGCAAGACGCTCCTCGGGGCACGTCTTGCTTGGGCCTCTCTCCTGTAGGCGCTCAGTCAGACCGAGTAGTGACATGTGGCAAGACGCTCCTCGGGGCACGTCTTGCTTGGGCCTCTCTCCTGTAGGCGCTCAGTCAGACCGAGTAGTGACATGTGACAAGACGCTCCTCGGGGCGCGTCTTGCTTGGGCCTCTCTCCTCGAGGCGCTCAGTCAGACCCAGTGTTGACATGTGGCAAGACGCTCCTCGGGGCGCGTCTTGCTTGGGCCTCTCTCCTGGAGGTTCTCAGTCAGACCCAGTGTTGACATGTGGCAAGATGCTCCTCGGGGCGCGTCTTGCCGGGGCTTCTCTAATGGAGGCACTCAGTCAGACCCAGTGTTGACATGTGGCAAGACGCTCCTCGGGGCACGTCTTGCTTCGGCCTCTCTCCTGGAGGCGCTCAGTCAGACCCAGAGGAGACATGTGTCAAGATGCTCCTCGGGGCGCGTCTTGCTTGGGCCTCTCTCCTGGAGGTGCTCAGTCAGACCGAGTGCTGACATGTGGCAAGACGCTCCTCCGGGCGCGTCTTGCTTGGGCCTCTCTCCTGGAGGCGCTCAGTCAGACCCAGTGTTCACATGTGGCAAGACGCTCCTCGGGGCACGTCTTGCTTGGGCCTCTCTCCTGGAGGCGCTCAGTCAGACCCAGTGTTGACATGTGGCAAGACGCTCCTCGGGGCGCGTCTTGCTTGGGCCTCTCTCCTGGAGGTTCTCAGTCAGACCCAGTGTTGACATGTGGCAAGATGCTCCTCGGGGCGCGTCTTGCTGGGGCTTCTCTAATGGAGGCACTCAGTCAGACCCAGTGTTGACATGTGGCAAGACGCTCCTCGGGGCACGTCTTGCTTCGGCCTCTCTCCTGGAGGCGCTCAGTCAGACCCAGAGGAGACATGTGTCAAGATGCTCCTCGGGGCGCGTCTTGCTTGGGCCTCTCTCCTGGAGGTGCTCAGTCAGACCGAGTGCTGACATGTGGCAAGACGCTCCTCGGGGCGCGTCTTGCTTGGGCCTCTCTCCTGGAGGCGCTCAGTCAGACCCAGTGTTGACATGTGCTAAGACGCTCCTCAGGGAACGTGTTGGTTGGGCCTCTCTCCTGGAGGCGCTCAGTCAGACCGAGTGCTGACATGTGGCAAGACGCTCCTCGGGGCGCGTATTGCTTGGGCCTCTCTCCTGGAGGCCCTCAGTCAGACCCATTGTTGACATGTGGCAAGACGCTCCTCGGGGCGCGTCTCATTTGGGCCTCTCTCCTGGAGGCGCTCAGTTAGACCGAGTGCTGACATGTGGCACGACGCTCCTCGGGGCGCGTCTTGCTTGGGCTTCTCTCCTGGAGGCCCTCAGTCAGACCCATTGTTGATATGTGGCAAGATGCTCCTCGGGGCGCATCTTGCTTGGGCCTCTCCCCTTGAGGCCCTCTGTCAGACCCAGTGTTGACATGTGGCAAAACGCTCCTCCAGGCGCGTCTTGCTTGGGCCTCTCTCCTGGAGGCGCTCAGTCAGACCCAGTGGTGACATGTGGCAAGACGCTTCTCGGGGCGCGTATTGCTTGGGCCTAACTCCTGGATGCCCTCTGTCAGACCCAGTGTTGACATGTGGCAAGACGCTCCTTCGGGGCGCGTCTTGCTTGGGCTTCTCTCCTGGAGGCCCTCAGTCAGACCGATTGTTGACATGTGGCAAGACGCTCCTCGAGGCGCGTCTTATTTGGGCCTCTCTCTTGGAGGCCCTCAGTCAGACCCAGTGTTGACATGTGGCAAGATGCTCCTCGGGGCGCTTCTTGCTTGGGCTTCTCTCCTGGAGGCCCTCAGTCAGACCCATTGTTGACGTGTGGCAAGACGCTCCTCGGGGCACGTCTTGCTTGGGCCTCTCTCCTGTAGGCGCTCAGTCAGACCGAGTAGTGACATGTGACAAGACGCTCCTCGGGGCGCGTCTTGCTTGGGCCTCTCTCCTGGAGGCGCTCAGTCAGACCCAGTGTTGACATGTGGCAAGACGCTCCTCGGGGCGCGTCTTGCTTGGGCCTCTCTCAGGGAGGTTCTCAGTCAGACCCAGTGTTGACATGTGGCAAGATGCTCCTCGGGGCGCGTCTTGCTGGGGCTTCTCTAATGGAGGCACTCAGTCAGACCCAGTGTTGACATGTGGCAAGACGCTCCTCGGGGCACGTCTTGCTTCGGCCTCTCTCCTGGAGGCGCTCAGTCAGACCCAGAGGAGACATGTGTCAAGATGCTCCTCGGGGCGCGTCTTGCTTGGGCCTCTCTCCTGGAGGTGCTCAGTCAGACCGAGTGCTGACATGTGGGAAGACGCTCCTCCGGGCGCGTCTTGCTTGGGCCTCTCTCCTGGAGGCGCTCAGTCAGACCCAGTGTTCACATGTGGCAAGACGCTCCTCGGGGCGCGTCTTGCTTGGGCCTCTCTCCTGGAGGCGCTCAGTCAGACCCAGTGTTGACATGTGCTAAGACGCTCCTCAGGGCACGTGTTGCTTGGGCCTCTCTCCTGGAGGCGCTCAATCAGACCGAGTGCTGACATGTGGCGAGACGCTCCTCGGGGCGCGTCTTGCTTGGGCTTCTCTCCTGGAGGCCCTCAGTCAGACCCATTGTTGACATGTGGCAAGACGCTCCTCGGGGCGCGTCTCATTTGGGCCTCTCTCCTGGAGGCGCTCAGTTAGACCGAGTGCTGACATGTGGCAAGACGCTCCTCGGGGCGCGTCTTGCTTGGGCTTCTCTCCTGGAGGCCCTCAGTCAGACCCATTGTTGATATGTGGCAAGATGCTCCTCGGGGCGCATCTTGCTTGGGCCTCTCCCCTTGAGGCCCTCTGTCAGACCCAGTGTTGACATGTGGCAAAACGCTCCTCCAGGCGCGTCTTGCTTGGGCCTCTCTCCTGGAGGCGCTCAGTCAGACCCAGTGGTGACATGTGGCAAGACGCTCCTCGGGACGAGTATTGCTTGGGCCTAACTCCTGGATGCCCTCTGTCAGACCCAGTGTTGACATGTGGCAAGACGCTCCTCGGGGCGCGTCTTGCTTGGGCTTCTCTCCTGGAGGCCCTCAGTCAGACCCATTGTTGACATGTGGCAAGACGCTCCTCGGGGCGCGTCTTATTTGGGACTCTCTCCTGGAGGCCCTCAGTCAGACCCATTGTTGACGTGTGGCAAGACGCTCCTCGGGGCACGTCTTGTTTGGGCCTCCTTTCTGTAGGCGCTCAGTCAGACCGAGTAGTGACATGTGACAAGACGCTCCTCGGGGCGCGTCTTGCTTGGGCCTCTCTCCTGGAGGCGCTCAGTCAGACCCAGTGTTGACATGTGGCAAGACGCTCCTCGGGGCGCGTCTTGCTTGGGCCTCTCTCCTGGAGGTTCTCAGTCAGACCCAGTGTTGACATGTGGCAAGATGCTCCTCGGGGCGCGTCTTGCTGGGGCTTCTCTAATGGAGGCACTCAGTCAGACCCAGTGTTGACATGTGGCAAGATGCTCCTCGGGGCACGTCTTGCTTCGGCCTCTCTCCTGGAGGCGCTCAGTCAGACCCAGAGGAGACATGTGTCAAGATGCTCCTCGGGGCGCGTCTTGCTTGGGCCTCTCTCCTGGAGGCGCTCAGTCAGACCCAGTGTTCACATGTGGCAAGACGCTCCTCGGGGCGCGTCTTGCTTGGGCCTCTCTCCTGGAGGCGCTCAGTCAGACCCAGTGTTGACATGTGCTAAGACGCTCCTCAGGGCACGTGTTTCTTGGGCCTCTCTCCTGGAGGCGCTCAGTCAGACCGAGTGCTGACATGTGGCAAGACGCTCCTCGGGGCGCGTCTTGCTTGGGCTTCTCTCCTGGAGGCCCTCAGTCAGACCCATTGTTGACATGTGGCAAGACGCTCCTCGGGGCGCGTCTCATTTGGGCCTCTCTCCTGGAGGCGCTCAGTTAGACCGAGTGCTTACATGTGGCAAGACGCTCCTCGGGGCGCGTCTTGCTTGGGCTTCTCTCCTGGAGGCCCTCAGTCAGACCCATTGTTGATATGTGGCAAGATGCTCCTCGGGGCGCATCTTGCTTGGGCCTCTCCCCTTGAGGCCCTCTGTCAGACCCAGTGTTGACATGTGGAAAAACGCTCCTCCAGGCGCGTCTTGCTTGGTCCTCTCTCCTGGAGGCGCTCAGTCAGACCCAGTGGTGACATGTGGCAAGACGCTCCTCGGGGCGCGTATTGCTTGGGCCTAACTCCTGGATGCCCTCTGTCAGACCCAGTGTTGACATGTGGCAAGACGCTCCTCGGGGCGCGTCTTATTTGGGACTCTCTCTTGGAGGCCCTCAGTCAGACCCAGTGTTGACATGTGGCAAGACGCTCCTCGGGGCGCGTCTTGCTTGGGCTTCTCTCCTGGAGGCCCTCAGTCAGACCCATTGTTGACATGTGGCAAGACGCTCCTCGGGGCACGTCTTGCTTGGGCCTCTCTCCTGGAGGCGCTCAGTCAGACCGAGTAGTGACATGTGGCAAGACGCTCCTCGGGGCGCGTCTTGCTTGGGCCTCTCTCCTGGAGGCGCTCAGTCAGACCGAGTGCTGACATAAGGCAAGACGCTCCTCGGGGCGCGTCTTGCTGGGGCCTCTCTCCTGGAGGTGCTCAATCAGACCCAGTGGTGACACGTTGCAAGACGCTCCTCGGGGCGCGTCTTGCTTGGGCTTCTCTCCTGGAGGCCCTCAGTCTGACCCATTGTTGACATGTGGCAAGACGCTCCTTGGGGCGGGTCTTGCTTGGGCCTCTCTCCTGGAGGCGCTCAGTCAGACCGAGTGCTGACATGTGGCAAGACGCTCCTCCGGGCGCGTCTTGCTTGGGCCTCTCTCCTGGAGGCGCTCAGTCAGACCCAGTGTTCACATGTGGCAAGACGCTCCTCGGAGCGCGTCTTGCTTGGGCCTCTCTCCTGGAGGCGCTCAGTCAGACCCAGTGTTGACATGTGGCAAGACGCTCCTCGTGGCACGTCTTGCTTGGGCTTCTCTCCTGGAGGCCCTCAGTCAGACCGAGTGCTGACATGTGGCAAGACGCTCCTCGGAGCGCTTCATGCTTGAGCCTCTCTCCTGGAGGCGCTCAGTTAGACCGAGTGCTGACATGTGGCAAGACGCTCCTCGGGGCGCGTCTTGCTTGGGCTTCTCTCCTGGAGGCCCTCAGTCAGACCCATTGTTGATATGTGGCAAGATGCTCCTCGGGGCGCATCTTGCTTGGGCCTCTCCCCTTGAGGCCCTCTGTCAGACCCAGTGTTGACATGTGGCAAAACGCTCCTCCAGGCGCGTCTTGCTTGGGCCTCTCTCCTGGAGGCGCTCAGTCAGACCCAGTGGTGACATGTGGCAAGACGCTCCTCGGGACGAGTATTGCTTGGGCCTAACTCCTGGATGCCCTCTGTCAGACCCAGTGTTGACATGTGGCAAGACGCTCCTCGGGGCGCGTCTTGCTTGGGCTTCTCTCCTGGAGGCCCTCAGTCAGACCCATTGTTGACATGTGGCAAGACGCTCCTCGGGGCGCGTCTTATTTGGGACTCTCTCCTGGAGGCCCTCAGTCAGACCCATTGTTGACGTGTGGCAAGACGCTCCTCGGGGCACGTCTTGTTTGGGCCTCCTTTCTGTAGGCGCTCAGTCAGACCGAGTAGTGACATGTGACAAGACGCTCCTCGGGGCACGTCTTGCTTGGGCCTCTCTCCTGGAGGCGCTCAGTCAGACCCAGTGTTGACATGTGGCAAGACGCTCCTCGGGGCGCGTCTTGCTTGGGCCTCTCTCCTGGAGGTTCTCAGTCAGACCCAGTGTTGACATGTGGCAAGATGCTCCTCGGGGCGCGTCTTGCTGGGGCTTCTCTAATGGAGGCACTCAGTCAGACCCAGTGTTGACATGTGGCAAGATGCTCCTCGGGGCACGTCTTGCTTCGGCCTCTCTCCTGGAGGCGCTCAGTCAGACCCAGAGGAGACATGTGTCAAGATGCTCCTCGGGGCGCGTCTTGCTTGGGCCTCTCTCCTGGAGGTGCTCAGTCAGACCGAGTGCTGACATGTGGCAAGACGCTCCTCCGGGCGCGTCTTGCTTGGGCCTCTCTCCTGGAGGCGCTCAGTCAGACCCAGTGTTCACATGTGGCAAGACGCTCCTCGGGGCGCGTCTTGCTTGGGCGTTTCTCCTGGAGGCGCTCAGTCAGACCCAGTGTTGACATGTGCTAAGACGCTCCTCAGGGCACGTGTTTCTTGGGCCTCTCTCCTGGAGGCGCTCAGTCAGACCGAGTGCTGACATGTGGCAAGACGCTCCTCGGGGCGCGTCTTGCTTGGGCTTCTCTCCTGGAGGCCCTCAGTCAGACCCATTGTTGACATGTGGCAAGACGCTCCTCGGGGCGCGTCTCATTTGGGCCTCTCTCCTGGAGGCGCTCAGTTAGACCGAGTGCTTACATGTGGCAAGACGCTCCTCGGGGCGCGTCTTGCTTGGGCTTCTCTCCTGGAGGCCCTCAGTCAGACCCATTGTTGATATGTGGCAAGATGCTCCTCGGGGCGCATCTTGCTTGGGCCTCTCCCCTTGAGGCCCTCTGTCAGACCCAGTGTTGACATGTGGAAAAACGCTCCTCCAGGCGCGTCTTGCTTGGGCCTAACTCCTGGATGCCCTCTGTCAGACCCAGTGTTGACATGTGGCAAGACGCTCCTCGGGGCGCGTCTTATTTGGGACTCTCTCTTGGAGGCCCTCAGTCAGACCCAGTGTTGACATGTGGCAAGACGCTCCTCGGGGCGCGTCTTGCTTGGGCTTCTCTCCTGGAGGCCCTCAGTCAGACCCATTGTTGACATGTGGCAAGACGCTCCTCGGGGCACGTCTTGCTTGGGCCTCTCTCCTGGAGGCGCTCAGTCAGACCGAGTAGTGACATGTGGCAAGACGCTCCTCGGGGCGCGTCTTGCTTGGGCCTCTCTCCTGGAGGCGCTCAGTCAGACCGAGTGCTGACATAAGGCAAGACGCTCCTCGGGGCGCGTCTTGCTGGGGCCTCTCTCCTGGAGGTGCTCAATCAGACCCAGTGGTGACACGTTGCAAGACGCTCCTCGGGGCGCGTCTTGCTTGGGCTTCTCTCCTGGAGGCCCTCAGTCTGACCCATTGTTGACATGTGGCAAGACGCTCCTTGGGGCGCGTCTTGCTTGGGCCTCTCTCCTGGAGGCGCTCAGTCAGACCGAGTGCTGACATGTGGCAAGACGCTCCTCCGGGCGCGTCTTGCTTGGGCCTCTCTCCTGGAGGCGCTCAGTCAGACCCAGTGTTCACATGTGGCAAGACGCTCCTCGGAGCGCGTCTTGCTTGGGCCTCTCTCCTGGAGGCGCTCAGTCAGACCCAGTGTTGACATGTGGCAAGACGCTCCTCGGGGCACGTCTTGCTTGGGCTTCTCTCCTGGAGGCCCTCAGTCAGACCGAGTGCTGACATGTGGCAAGACGCTCCTCGGAGCGCTTCATGCTTGAGCCTCTCTCCTGGAGGCGCTCAGTCAGACCCAGTGGTGACATGTGGCAAGACACTCCTCGGGGCTCGTATTGCTTGGGCCTAACTCCTGGATGCCCTCTGTCAGACCCATTGTTGACATGTGGCAAGACTCTCCTCGGGGCGCGTCTTGCTTGGGCTTTTCTCATGGAGGCCCTCAGTCAGACCCAGTGTTGACATGTGTCAAGACGCTCCTCGGGGCGTAACTTGCTTGGGCCTCTCTCCTGGAGGCGCTCAGTCAGACCCAGTGTTGACATGTGGCAAGACGCTCCTCGGGGCGCTTCTTGCTTGGGCTTCTCTCCTGGAGGCCCTCAGTCAGACCCATTGTTGACATGTGGCAAGACGCTCCTCGGGGCACGTCTTGCTTGGGCCTCTCTCCTGTAGGCGCTCAGTCAGACCGAGTAGTGACATGTGGCAAGACGCTCCTCGGGGCACGTCTTGCTTGGGCCTCTCTCCTGTAGGCGCTCAGTCAGACCGAGTAGTGACATGTGACAAGACGCTCCTCGGGGCGCGTCTTGCTTGGGCCTCTCTCCTCGAGGCGCTCAGTCAGACCCAGTGTTGACATGTGGCAAGACGCTCCTCGGGGCGCGTCTTGCTTGGGCCTCTCTCCTGGAGGTTCTCAGTCAGACCCAGTGTTGACATGTGGCAAGATGCTCCTCGGGGCGCGTCTTGCCGGGGCTTCTCTAATGGAGGCACTCAGTCAGACCCAGTGTTGACATGTGGCAAGACGCTCCTCGGGGCACGTCTTGCTTCGGCCTCTCTCCTGGAGGCGCTCAGTCAGACCCAGAGGAGACATGTGTCAAGATGCTCCTCGGGGCGCGTCTTGCTTGGGCCTCTCTCCTGGAGGTGCTCAGTCAGACCGAGTGCTGACATGTGGCAAGACGCTCCTCCGGGCGCGTCTTGCTTGGGCCTCTCTCCTGGAGGCGCTCAGTCAGACCCAGTGTTCACATGTGGCAAGACGCTCCTCGGGGCACGTCTTGCTTGGGCCTCTCTCCTGGAGGCGCTCAGTCAGACCCAGTGTTGACATGTGGCAAGACGCTCCTCGGGGCGCGTCTTGCTTGGGCCTCTCTCCTGGAGGTTCTCAGTCAGACCCAGTGTTGACATGTGGCAAGAAGCTCCTCGGGGCGCGTCTTGCTGGGGCTTCTCTAATGGAGGCACTCAGTCAGACCCAGTGTTGACATGTGGCAAGACGCTCCTCGGGGCACGTCTTGCTTCGGCCTCTCTCCTGGAGGCGCTCAGTCAGACCCAGAGGAGACATGTGTCAAGATGCTCCTCGGGGCGCGTCTTGCTTGGGCCTCTCTCCTGGAGGTGCTCAGTCAGACCGAGTGCTGACATGTGGCAAGACGCTCCTCGGGGCGCGTCTTGCTTGGGCCTCTCTCCTGGAAGCGCTCAGTCAGACCCAGTGTTGACATGTGCTAAGACGCTCCTCAGGGAACGTGTTGCTTGGGCCTCTCTCCTGGAGGCGCTCAGTCAGACCGAGTGCTGACATGTGGCAAGACGCTCCTCGGGGCGCGTATTGCTTGGGCCTCTCTCCTGGAGGCCCTCAGTCAGACCCATTGTTGACATGTGGCAAGACGCTCCTCGGGGCGCGTCTCATTTGGGCCTCTCTCCTGGAGGCGCTCAGTTAGACCGAGTGCTGACATATGGCAAGACGCTCCTCGGGGCGCGTCTTGCTTGGGCTTCTCTCCTGGAGGCCCTCAGTCAGACCCATTGTTGATATGTGGCAAGATGCTCCTCGGGGCGCATCTTGCTTGGGCCTCTCCCCTTGAGGCCCTCTGTCAGACCCAGTGTTGACATGTGGCAAAACGCTCCTCCAGGCGCGTCTTGCTTGGGCCTCTCTCCTGGAGGCGCTCAGTCAGACCCAGTGGTGACATGTGGCAAGACGCTTCTTGGGGCGCGTATTGCTTGGGCCTAACTCCTGGATGCCCTCTGTCAGACCCAGTGTTGACATGTGGCAAGACGCTCCTTCGGGGCGCGTCTTGCTTGGGCTTCTCTCCTGGAGGCCCTCAGTCAGACCGATTGTTGACATGTGGCAAGACGCTCCTCGAGGCGCGTCTTATTTGGGCCTCTCTCTTGGAGGCCCTCAGTCAGACCCAGTGTTGACATGTGGCAAGATGCTCCTCGGGGCGCGTCTTGCTGGGGTTTCTCTAATGGAGGCACTCAGTCAGACCCAGTGTTGACATGTGGCAAGACGCTCCTCGGGGCACGTCTTCCTTCGGCCTCTCTCCTGGAGGCGCTCAGTCAGACCCAGAGGAGACATGTGTCAAGATGCTCCTCGGTGCGCTTCTTGCTTGGGCCTCTCTCCTGGAGGTGCTCAGTCAGACCGAGTGCTGACATGTGGCAAGACGCTCCTCCGGGCGCGTCTTGCTTGGGCCTCTCTCCTGGAGGCGCTCAGTCAGACCCAGTGTTCACATGTGGCAAGACGCTCCTCGGGGCGCGTCTTGCTTGGGCCTCTCTCCTGGAGGCGCTCAGTCAGACCCAGTGTTGACATGTGCTAAGACGCTCCTCAGGGCACGTGTTGCTTGGGCCTCTCTCCTGGAGGCGCTCAGTCAGACCGAGTGCTGACATGTGGCAAGACGCTCCTCGGGGCGCGTCTTGCTTGGGCTTCTCTCCTGGAGGCCCTCAGTCAGACCCATTGTTGACATGTGGCAAGACGCTCCTCGGGGCGCGTCTCATTTGGGCCTCTCTCCTGGAGGCGCTCAGTTAGACCGAGTGCTGACATGTGGCAAGACGCTCCTCGGGGCGCGTCTTGCTTGGGCTTCTCTCCTGGAGGCCCTCAGTCAGACCCATTGTTGATATGTGGCAAGATGCTCCTCGGGGCGCATCTTGCTTGGGCCTCTCCCCTTGAGGCCCTCTGTCAGACCCAGTGTTGACATGTGGCAAAACGCTCCTCCAGGCGCGTCTTGCTTGGGCCTCTCTCCTGGAGGCGCTCAGTCAGACCCAGTGGTGACATGTGGCAAGACGCTCCTCGGGGCGCGTATTGCTTGGGCCTAACTCCTGGATGCCCTCTGTCAGACCCAGTGTTGACATGTGGCAAGACTCTCCTCGGGGCGCGTCTTGCTTGGGCTTCTCCCATGGAGGCCCTCAGTCAGACCCAGTGTTGACATGTGTCAAGACGCTCCTCGGGGCGTGTCTTGCTTGGGCCTCTCTCCTGGAGGCGCTCAGTCAGACCCATTGTTGATATGTGGCAAGATGCTCCTCGGGGCGCATCTTGCTTGGGCCTCTCCCCTTGAGGCCCTCTGTCAGACCCAGTGTTGACATGTGGCAAAACGCTCCTCCAGGCGCGTCTTGCTTGGGCCTCTCTCCTGGAGGCCCTCAGTCAGACCCATTGTTGATATGTGGCAAGATGCTCCTCGTGGCGCATCTTGCTTGGGCCTCTCCCCTTGAGGCCCTCTGTCAGACCCAGTGTTGACATGTGGCAAAACGCTCCTACAGGCGCGTCTTGCTTGGGCCTCTCTCCTGGAGGCGCTCAGTCAGACTCAGTGGTGACATGTGGCAAGACGCTCCTCGGGGCGCGTATTGCTTGGGCCTAACTCCTGGATGCCCTCTGTCAGACCCAGTGTTGACATGTGGCAAGACGCTCCTCGGGGCGCGTCTTGCTTGGGCTTCTCTCCTGGAGGCCCTCAGTCAGACCCCTTGTTGACATGTGGCAAGACGCTCCTCGGGGCGCGTCTTATTTGGGACTCTCTCTTGGAGGCCCTCAGTCAGACCCAGTGTTGACATGTGGCAAGACGCTCCTCGGGGCGCGTCTTGCTTGGGCTTCTCTCCTGGAGGCCCTCAGTCAGACCCATTGTTGACATGTGGCAAGACGCTCCTCGGGGCACGTCTTGCTTGGGCCTCTCTCCTGGAGGCGCTCAGTCAGACCGAGTAGTGACATGTGGCAAGACGCTCCTCGGGGCGCGTCTTGCTTGGGCCTCTCTCCTGGAGGCGCTCAGTCAGACCGAGTGCTGACATAAGGCAAGACGCTCCTCGGGGCGTGTCTTGCTGGGGCCTCTCTCCTGGAGGTGCTCAATCAGACCCAGTGGTGACACGTTGCAAGACGCTCCTCGGGGCGCGTCTTGCTTGGGCTTCTCTCCTGGAGGCCCTCAGTCAGACCCATTGTTGACATGTGGCAAGACGCTCCTCGGGGCGCGTCTTTCTTGGGCCTCTCTCCTGGAGGCGCTCAGTCAGACCGAGTGCTGACATGTGGCAAGACGCTCCTCCGGGCGCGTCTTGCTTGGGCCTCTCTCCTGGAGGCGCTCAGTCAGACCCAGTGTTCACATGTGGCAAGACGCTCCTCGGAGCGCGTCTTGCTTGGGCCTCTCTCCTGGAGGCGCTCAGTCAGACCCAGTGTTGACATGTGGCAAGACGCTCCTCGGGGCACGTCTTGCTTGGGCTTCTCTCCTGGAGGCCCTCAGTCAGACCGAGTGCTGACATGTGGCAAGACGCTCCTCGGAGCGCTTCATGCTTGAGCCTCTCTCCTGGAGGCGCTCAGTCAGACCCAGTGGTGACATGTGGCAAGACACTCCTCGGGGCGCGTATTGCTTGGGCCTAACTCCTGGATGCCCTCTGTCAGACCCAGTGTTGACATGTGGCAAGACTCTCCTCGGGGCGCGTCTTGCTTTGGCTTCTCTCATGGAGGCCCTCAGTCAGACCCAGTGTTGACATGTGTCAAGACGCTCCTCGGGGCGTAACTTGCTTGGGCCTCTCTCCTGGAGGCGCTCAGTCAGACCCAGTGTTGACATGTGGCAAGACGCTCCTCGGGGCGCTTCTTGCTTGGGCTTCTCTCCTGGAGGCCCTCAGTCAGACCCATTGTTGACATGTGGCAAGACGCTCCTCGGGGCACGTCTTGCTTGGGCCTCTCTCCTGTAGGCGCTCAGTCAGACCGAGTAGTGACATGTGGCAAGACGCTCCTCGGGGCACGTCTTGCTTGGGCCTCTCTCCTGTAGGCGCTCAGTCAGACCGAGTAGTGACATGTGACAAGACGCTCCTCGGGGCGCGTCTTGCTTGGGCCTCTCTCCTGGAGGCGCTCAGTCAGACCCAGTGTTGACATGTGCTAAGACGCTCCTCAGGGCACGTCTTGCTTCGGCCTCTCTCCTGGAGGCGCTCAGTCAGACCCAGAGGAGACATGTGTCAAGATGCTCCTCGGGGCGCGTCTTGCTTGGGCCTCTCTCCTGGAGGTGCTCAGTCAGACCGAGTGCTGACATGTGGCAAGACGCTCCTCCGGGCGCGTCTTGCTTGGGCCTCTCTCCTGGAGGCGCTCAGTCAGACCCAGTGTTCACATGTGGCAAGACGCTCCTCGGGGCGCGTCTTGCTTGGGCCTCTCTCCTGGAGGCGCTCAGTCAGACCGAGTGCTGACATAAGGCAAGACGCTCCTCGGGGCGCGTCTTGCTGGGGCCTCTCTCCTGGAGGTGCTCAATCAGACCCAGTGGTGACACGTTGCAAGACGCTCCTCGGGGCGCGTCTTGCTTGGGCTTCTCTCCTGGAGGCCCTCAGTCAGACCCATTGTTGACATGTGGCAAGATGCTCCTCGGGGCGCGTCTTGCTTGGGCCTCTCTCCTGGAGGCGCTCAGTCAGACCGAGTGCTGACATGTGGCAAGACGCTCCTCCGGGCGCGTCTTGCTTGGGCCTCTCTCCTGGAGGCACTCAGTCAGACCCAGTGTTCACATGTGGCAAGACGCTCCTCGGAGCGCGTCTTGCTTGGGCCTCTCTCCTGGAGGAGCTCAGTCAGACCCAGTGTTGACATGTGGCAAGATGCTCCTCGGGGCACGTCTTGCTTGGGCTTCTCTCCTGGAGGCCCTCAGTCAGACCGAGTGCTGACATGTGGCAAGACGCTCCTCGGAGCGCTTCATGCTTGAGCCTCTCTCCTGGAGGCGCTCAGTCAGACCCAGTGGTGACATGTGGCAAGACGCTCCTCGGGGCGCGTATTGCTTGGGCCAAACTCCTGGATGCCCTCTGTCAGACCCAGTGTTGACATGTGGCAAGACTCTCCTCGGGGCGCTTCTTGCTTGGGCTTCTCTCCTGGAGGCCCTCAGTCAGACCCATTGTTGACATGTGGCAAGACGCTCCTCGGGGCACGTCTTGCTTGGGCCTCTCTCCTGTAGGCGCTCAGTCAGACCGAGTAGTGACATGTGGCAAGACGCTCCTCGGGGCACGTCTTGCTTGGGCCTCTCTCCTGTAGGCGCTCAGTCAGACCGAGTAGTGACATGTGACAAGACGCTCCTCGGGGCGCGTCTTGCTTGGGCCTCTCTCCTGGAGGCGCTCAGTCAGACCCAGTGTTGACATGTGGCAAGACGCTCCTCGGGGCGCGTCTTGCTTGGGCCTCTCTCCTGGAGGTTCTCAGTCAGACCCAGTGTTGACATGTGGCAATATGCTCCTCGGGGCGCGTCTTGCTGGGGCTTCTCTAATGGAGGCACTCAGTCAGACCCAGTGTTGACATGTGGCAAGACGCTTCTCGGGGCACGTCTTGCTTCGGCCTCTCTCCTGGAGGCGCTCAGTCAGACCCAGAGGAGACATTTGTCAAGATGCTCCTCGGGGCGCGTCTTGCTTGGGCCTCTCTCCTGGAGGTGCTCAGTCAGACCGAGTAGTGACATGTGGCAAGACGCTCCTCGGGGCACGTCTTGCTTGGGCCTCTCTCCTGTAGGCGCTCAGTCAGACCGAGTAGTGACATGTGACAAGACGCTCCTCGGGGCGCGTCTTGCTTGGGCCTCTCTCCTGGAGGCGCTCAGTCAGACCCAGTGTTGACATGTGGCAAGACGCTCCTCGGGGCGCGTCTTGCTTGGGCCTCTCTCCTGGAGGTGCTCAGTCAGACCGAGTGCTGACATGTGGCAAGACGCTCCTCCGGGCGCGTCTTGCTTGGGCCTCTCTCCTGGAGGCGCTCAGTCAGACCCAGTGTTCACATGTGGCAAGACGCTCCTCGGGGCGCGTCTTGCTTGGGCCTCTCTCCTGGAGGCGCTCAGTCAGACCCAGTGTTGACATGTGCTAAGACGCTCCTCAGGGCACGTCTTGCTTCGGCCTCTCTCCTGGAGGCGCTCAGTCAGACCCAGAGGAGACATGTGTCAAGATGCTCCTCGGGGCGCGTCTTGCTTGGGCCTCTCTCCTGGAGGTGCTCAGTCAGACCGAGTGCTGACATGTGGCAAGACGCTCATCCGGGCGCGTCTTGCTTGGGCCTCTCTCCTGGAGGCGCTCAGTCAGACCCAGTGTTCACATGTGGCAAGACGCTCCTCGGGGCGCGTCTTGCTTGGGCCTCTCTCCTGGAGGTGCTCAGTCAGACCGAGTAGTGACATGTGGCAAGACGCTCCTCGGGGCACGTCTTGCTTGGGCCTCTCTCCTGTAGGCGCTCAGTCAGACCGAGTAGTGACATGTGACAAGACGCTCCTCGGGGCGCGTCTTGCTTGGGCCTCTCTCCTGGAGGCGCTCAGTCAGACCCAGTGTTGACATGTGGCAAGACGCTCCTCGGGGCGCGTCTTGCTTGGGCCTCTCTCCTGGAGGTTCTCAGTCAGACCCAGTGTTGACATGTGGCAAGATGCTCCTCGGGGCGCGTCTTGCTGGGGCTTCTCTAATGGAGGCACTCAGTCAGACCCAGTGTTGACATGTGGCAAGACGCTCCTCGGGGCACGTCTTGCTTCCGCCTCTCTCCTGGAGGCGCTCAGTCAGACCCAGAAGAGACATGTGTCAAGATGCTCCTCGGGGCGCGTCTTGCTTGGGCCTCTCTCCTGGAGGTGCTCAGTCAGACCGAGTGCTGACATGTGGCAAGACGCTCCTCCGGGCGCGTCTTGCTTGGGCCTCTCTCCTGGAGGCGCTCAGTCAGACCCAGTGTTGACATGTGCTAAGACGCTCCTCAGGGCACGTCTTGCTTCGGCCTCTCTCCTGGAGGCGCTCAGTCAGACCCAGAGGAGACATGTGTCAAGATGCTCCTCGGGGCGCGTCTTGCTTGGGCCTCTCTCCTGGAGGTGCTCAGTCAGACCGAGTGCTGACATGTGGCAAGACGCTCCTCCGGGCGCGTCTTGCTTGGGCCTCTCTCCTGGAGGCGCTCAGTCAGACCCAGTGTTCACATGTGGCAAGACGCTCCTCGGGGCGCGTCTTGCTTGGGCCTCTCTCCTGGAGGCGCTCAGTCAGACCGAGTGCTGACATAAGGCAAGACGCTCCTCGGGGCGCGTCTTGCTGGGGCCTCTCTCCTGGAGGTTCTCAGTCAGACCCAGTGTTGACATGTGGCAAGATGCTCCTCGGGGCGCGTCTTGCTGGGGCTTCTCTAATGGAGGCACTCAGTCAGACCCAGTGTTGACATGTGGCAAGACGCTCCTCGGGGCACGTCTTGCTTCGGCCTCTCTCCTGGAGGCGCTCAGTCAGACCCAGAGGAGACATGTGTCAAGATGCTCCTCGGGGCGCGTCTTGCTTGGGCCTCTCTCCTGGAGGTGCTCAGTCAGACCGAGTGCTGACATGTGGCAAGACGCTCCTCCGGGCGCGTCTTGCTTGGGCCTCTCTCCTGGAGGCGCTCAGTCAGACCCAGTGTTGACATGTGCTAAGACGCTCCTCAGGGAACGTGTTGCTTGGGCCTCTCTCCTGGAGGCGCTCAGTCAGACCGAGTGCTGACATGTGGCAAGACGCTCCTCGGGGCGCGTCTTGCTTGGGCTTCTCTCCTGGAGGCCCTCAGTCAGACCCATTGTTGACATGTGGCAAGACGCTCCTCGGGGCGCGTCTCATTTGGGCCTCTCTCCTGGAGGCGCTCAGTTAGACCGAGTGCTGACATGTGGCAAGACGCTCCTCGGGGCGCGTCTTGCTTGGGCTTCTCTCCTGGAGGCCCTCAGTCAGACCCATTGTTGATATGTGGCAAGATGCTCCTCGGGGCGCATCTTGCTTGGGCCTCTCCCCTTGAGGCCCTCTGTCAGACCCAGTGTTGACATGTGGCAAAACGCTCCTCCAGGCGCGTCTTGCTTGGGCTTCTCTCCTGGAGGCGCTCAGTCAGACCCATTGTTGACATGTGGCAAGATGCTCCTCGGGGCGCGTCTTGCTTGGGCCTCTCTCCTGGAGGCGCTCAGTCAGACCGAGTGCTGACATGTGGCAAGACGCTCCTCCGGGCGCGTCTTGCTTGGGCCTCTCTCCTGGAGGCACTCAGTCAGACCCAGTGTTCACATGTGGCAAGACGCTCCTCGGAGCGTGTCTTGCTTGGGCCTCTCTCCTGGAGGAGCTCAGTCAGACCCAGTGTTGACATGTGGCAAGATGCTCCTCGGGGCACGTCTTGCTTGGGCTTCTCTCCTGGAGGCCCTCAGTCAGACCGAGTGCTGACATGTGGCAAGACGCTCCTCGGAGCGCTTCATGCTTGAGCCTCTCTCCTGGAGGCGCTCAGTCAGACCCAGTGGTGACATGTGGCAAGACGCTCCTCGGGGCGCGTATTGCTTGGGCCAAACTCCTGGATGCCCTCTGTCAGACCCAGTGTTGACATGTGGCAAGACTCTCCTCGGGGCGCTTCTTGCTTGGGCTTCTCTCCTGGAGGCCCTCAGTCAGACCCATTGTTGACATGTGGCAAGACGCTCCTCGGGGCACGTCTTGCTTGGGCCTCTCTCCTGTAGGCGCTCAGTCAGACCGAGTAGTGACATGTGGCAAGACGCTCCTCGGGGCACGTCTTGCTTGGGCCTCTCTCCTGTAGGCGCTCAGTCAGACCGAGTAGTGACATGTGACAAGACGCTCCTCGGGGCGCGTCTTGCTTGGGCCTCTCTCCTGGAGGCGCTCAGTCAGACCCAGTGTTGACATGTGGCAAGACGCTCCTCGGGGCGCGTCTTGCTTGGGCCTCTCTCCTGGAGGTTCTCAGTCAGACCCAGTGTTGACATGTGGCAATATGCTCCTCGGGGCGCGTCTTGCTGGGGCTTCTCTAATGGAGGCACTCAGTCAGACCCAGTGTTGACATGTGGCAAGACGCTCCTCGGGGCACGTCTTGCTTCGGCCTCTCTCCTGGAGGCGCTCAGTCAGACCCAGAGGAGACATGTGTCAAGATGCTCCTCGGGGCGCGTCTTGCTTGGGCCTCTCTCCTGGAGGTGCTCAGTCAGACCGAGTAGTGACATGTGGCAAGACGCTCCTCGGGGCACGTCTTGCTTGGGCCTCTCTCCTGTAGGCGCTCAGTCAGACCGAGTAGTGACATGTGACAAGACGCTCCTCGGGGCGCGTCTTGCTTGGGCCTCTCTCCTGGAGGCGCTCAGTCAGACCCAGTGTTGACATGTGGCAAGACGCTCCTCGGGGCGCGTCTTGCTTGGGCCTCTCTCCTGGAGGTTCTCAGTCAGACCCAGTGTTGACATGTGGCAAGATGCTCCTCGGGGCGCGTCTTGCTGGGGCTTCTCTAATGGAGGCACTCAGTCAGACCCAGTGTTGACATGTGGCAAGACGCTCCTCGGGGCACGTCTTGCTTCGGCCTCTCTCCTGGAGGCGCTCAGTCAGACCCAGAGGAGACATGTGTCAAGATGCTCCTCGGGGCGCGTCTTGCTTGGGCCTCTCTCCTGGAGGTGCTCAGTCAGACCGAGTGCTGACATGTGGCAAGACGCTCCTCCGGGCGTGTCTTGCTTGGGCCTCTCTCCTGGAGGCGCTCAGTCAGACCCAGTGTTCACATGTGGCAAGACGCTCCTCGGGGCGCGTCTTGCTTGGGCCTCTCTCCTGGAGGCGCTCAGTCAGACCCAGTGTTGACATGTGCTAAGACGCTCCTCAGGGCACGTCTTGCTTCGGCCTCTCTCCTGGAGGCGCTCAGTCAGACCCAGAGGAGACATGTGTCAAGATGCTCCTCGGGGCGCGTCTTGCTCGGGCCTCTCTCCTGGAGGTGCTCAGTCAGACCGAGTGCTGACATGTGGCAAGACGCTCCTCCGGGCGCGTCTTGCTTGGGCCTCTCTCCTGGAGGCGCTCAGTCAGACCCAGTGTTCACATGTGGCAAGACGCTCCTCGGGGCGCATCTTGCTTGGGCCTCTCTCCTGGAGGTGCTCAGTCAGACCGAGTAGTGACATGTGGCAAGACGCTCCTCGGGGCACGTCTTGCTTGGGCCTCTCTCCTGTAGGCGCTCAGTCAGACCGAGTAGTGACATGTGACAAGACGCTCCTCGGGGCGCGTCTTGCTTGGGCCTCTCTCCTGGAGGCGCTCAGTCAGACCCAGTGTTGACATGTGGCAAGACGCTCCTCGGGGCGCGTCTTGCTTGGGCCTCTCTCCTGGAGGTTCTCAGTCAGACCCAGTGTTGACATGTGGCAAGATGCTCCTCGGGGCGCGTCTTGCTGGGGCTTCTCTAATGGAGGCACTCAGTCAGACCCAGTGTTGACATGTGGCAAGACGCTCCTCGGGGCACGTCTTGCTTCGGCCTCTCTCCTGGAGGCGCTCAGTCAGACCCAGAAGAGACATGTGTCAAGATGCTCCTCGGGGCGCGTCTTGCTTGGGCCTCTCTCCTGGAGGTGCTCAGTCAGACCGAGTGCTGACATGTGGCAAGACGCTCCTCCGGGCGCGTCTTGCTTGGGCCTCTCTCCTGGAGGCGCTCAGTCAGACCCAGTGTTGACATGTGCTAAGACGCTCCTCAGGGCACGTCTTGCTTCGGCCTCTCTCCTGGAGGCGCTCAGTCAGACCCAGAGGAGACATGTGTCAAGATGCTCCTCGGGGCGCGTCTTGCTTGGGCCTCTCTCCTGGAGGCGCTCAGTCAGACCCAGTGTTCACATGTGGCAAGACGCTCCTCGGGGCGCGTCTTGCTTGGGCCTCTCTCCTGGAGGTGCTCAGTCAGACCGAGTGCTGACATAAGGCAAGACGCTCCTCGGGGCGCGTCTTGCTGGGGCCTCTCTCCTGGAGGTTCTCAGTCAGACCCAGTGTTGACATGTGGCGAGATGCTCCTCGGGGCGCGTCTTGCTGGGGCTTCTCTAATGGAGGCACTCAGTCAGACCCAGTGTTGACATGTGGCAAGACGCTCCTCGGGGCACGTCTTGCTTCGGCCTCTCTCCTGGAGGCGCTCAGTCAGACCCAGAGGAGACATGTGTCAAGATGCTCCTCGGGGCGCGTCTTGCTTGGGCCTCTCTCCTGGAGGTGCTCAGTCAGACCGAGTGCTGACATGTGGCAAGACGCTCCTCCGGGCGCGTCTTGCTTGGGCCTCTCTCCTGGAGGCGCTCAGTCAGACCCAGTGTTCACATGTGGCAAGACGCTCCTCGGGGCGCGTCTTGCTTGGGCCTCTCTCCTGGAGGGGCTCAGTCAGACCCAGTGTTGACATGTGCTAAGACGCTCCTCAGGGAACGTGTTGCTTGGGCCTCTCTCCTGGAGGCGCTCAGTCAGACCGAGTGCTGACATGTGGCAAGACGCTCCTCGGGGCGCGTCTTGCTTGGGCTTCTCTCCTGGAGGCCCTCAGTCAGACCCATTGTTGACATGTGGCAAGACGCTCCTCGGGGCGCGTCTCATTTGGGCCTCTCTCCTGGAGGCGCTCAGTTAGACCGAGTGCTGACATGTGGCAAGACGCTCCTCGGGGCGCGTCTTGCTTGGGCTTCTCTCCTGGAGGCCCTCAGTCAGACCCATTGTTGATATGTGGCAAGATGCTCCTCGGGGCGCATCTTGCTTGGGCCTCTCCCCTTGAGGCCCTCTGTCAGACCCAGTGTTGACATGTGGCAAAACGCTCCTCCAGGCGCGTCTTGCTTGGGCCTCTCTCCTGGAGGCGCTCAGTCAGACCCAGTGGTGACATGTGGCAAGACGCTCCTCGGGGCGCGTATTGCTTGGGCCTAACTCCTGGATGCCCTCTGTCAGACCCAGTGTTGACATGTGGCAAGACGCTCCTTCGGGGCGCGTCTTGCTTGGGCTTCTCTCCTGGAGGCCCTCAGTCAGACCCATTGTTGACATGTGGCAAGACGCTCCTCGGGGCGCGTCTTATTTGGGCCTCTCTCTTGGAGGCCCTCAGTCAGACCCAGTGTTGACATGTGGCAAGACGCTCCTCGGGGCGCGTCTTGCTTGGGCTTCTCTCCTGGAGGCCCTTAGTCAGACCCATTGTTGACATGTGGCAAGAAGCTCCTCGGGGCACGTCTTGCTTGGGCATCTCTCCTGTATGCGCTCAGTCAGACCAAGTAGTGACATGTGGCAAGACGCTCCTCGGGGCGCGTCTTGCTTGGGCCTCTCTCCTGGAGGCGCTCAGTCAGACCGAGTGCTGACATAAGGCAAGACGCTCCTCGGGGCGCGTCTTGCTGGGGCCTCTCTCCTGGAGGTGCTCAATCAGACCCAGTGGTGACACGTTGCAAGACGCTCCTCGGGGCGCGTCTTGCTTGGGCTTCTCTCCTGGAGGCCCTCAGTCAGACCCATTGTTGACATGTGGCAAGACGCTCCTCGGGGCGCGTCTTGCTTGGGCCTCTCTCCTGGAGGCGCTCAGTCAGACCGAGTGCTGACATGTGGCAAGACGCTCCTCCGGGCGCGTCTTGCTTGGGCCTCTCTCCTGGAGGCACTCAGTCAGACCCAGTGTTCACATGTGGCAAGACGCTCCTCGGAGCGCGTCTTGCTTGGGCCTCTCTCCTGGAGGCGCTCAGTCAGACCCAGTGTTGACATGTGGCAAGATGCTCCTCTGGGCACGTCTTGCTTGGGCTTCTCTCCTGGAGGCCCTCAGTCAGACCGAGTGCTGACATGTGGCAAGACGCTCCTCGGAGCGCTTCATGCTTGAGCCTCTCTCGTGGAGGCGCTCAGTCAGACCCAGTGGTGACATGTGGCAAGACGCTCCTCGGGGCGCGTATTGCTTGGGCCTAACTCCTGGATGCCCTCTGTCAGACCCAGTGTTGACATGTGGCAAGACTCTCCTCGGGGCGCTTCTTGCTTGGGCTTCTCTCCTGGAGGCCCTCAGTCAGACCCATTGTTGACATGTGGCAAGACGCTCCTCGGGGCACGTCTTGCTTGGGCCTCTCTCCTGTAGGTGCTCAGTCAGACCGAGTAGTGACATGTGGCAAGACGCTCCTCGGGGCACGTCTTGCTTGGGCCTCTCTCCTGTAGGCGCTCAGTCAGACCGAGTAGTGACATGTGACAAGACGCTCCTCGGGGCGCGTCTTGCTTGGGCCTCTCTCCTTGAGGCGCTCAGTCAGACCCAGTGTTGACATGTGGCAAGACGCTCCTCGGGGCGCGTCTTGCTTGGGCCTCTCTCCTGGAGGTTCTCAGTCAGACCCAGTGTTGACATGTGGCAAGATGCTCCTCGGGGCGCGTCTTGCTGGGGCTTCTCTAATGGAGGCACTCAGTCAGACCCAGTGTTGACATGTGGCAAGACGCTCCTCGGGGCACGTCTTGCTTCGGCCTCTCTCCTGGAGGCGCTCAGTCAGACCCAGAGGAGACATGTGTCAAGATGCTCCTCGGGGCGCATCTTGCTTGGGCCTCTCTCCTGGAGGTGCTCAGTCAGACCGAGTGCTGACATGTGGCAAGACGCTCCTCCGGGCGCGTCTTGCTTGGGCCTCTCTCCTGGAGGCGCTCAGTCAGACCCAGTGTTCACATGTGGCAAGACGCTCCTCGGGGCGCGTCTTGCTTGGGCCTCTCTCCTGGAGGCGCTCAGTCAGACCCAGTGTTGACATGTGCTAAGACGCTCCTCAGGGCACGTGTTGCTTGGGCCTCTCTCCTGGAGGAGGCTCAGTCAGACCGAGTGCTGACATGTGGCAAGACGCTCCTCGGGGCGCGTCTTGCTTGGGCTTCTCTCCTGGAGGCCCTCAGTCAGACCCATTGTTGACATGTGGCAAGACGCTCCTCGGGGCGCGTCTCATTTGGGCCTCTCTCCTGGAGGCGCTCAGTTAGACCGAGTGCTGACATGTGGCAAGACGCTCCTCGGGGCGCGTCTTGCTTGGGCTTCTCTCCTGGAGGCCCTCAGTCAGACCCATTGTTGATATGTGGCAAGATGCTCCTCGGGGCGCATCTTGCTTGGGCCTCTCCCCTTGAGGCCCTCTGTCAGACCCAGTGTTGACATGTGGCAAAACGCTCCTCCAGGCGCGTCTTGCTTGGGCCTCTCTCCTGGAGGCGCTCAGTCAGACCCAGTGGTGACATGTGGCAAGACGCTCCTCGGGGCGCGTATTGCTTGGGCCTAACTCCTGGATGCCCTCTGTCAGACCCAGTGTTGACATGTGGCAAGACTCTCCTCGGGGCGCGTCTTGCTTGGGCTTCTCTCATGGAGGCCCTCAGTCAGACCCAGTGTTGACATGTGTCAAGACGCTCCTCGGGGCGTGTCTTGCTTGGGCCTCTCTCCTGGAGATTCTCAGTCAGACCCAGTGTTGACATGTGGCAAGATGCTCCTCGGGGCGCGTCTTGCTGGGGCTTCTCTAATGGAGGCACTCAGTCAGACCCAGTGTTGACATGTGGCAAGACGCTCCTCGGGGCACGTCTTGCTTCAGCCTCTCTCCTGGAGGCGCTCAGTCAGACCCAGAGGAGACATGTGTCAAGATGCTCCTCGGGGCGTGTCTTGCTTGGGCCTCTCTCCTGGAGGTGCTCAGTCAGACCGAGTGCTGACATGTGGCAAGACGCTCCTCCGGGCGCGTCTTGCTTGGGCCTCTCTCCTGGAGGCGCTCAGTCAGACCCAGTGTTCACATGTGGCAAGACGCTCCTCGGGGCGCGTCTTGCTTGGGCCTCTCTCCTGGAGGCGCTCAGTCAGACCCAGTGTTGACATGTGCTAAGACGCTCCTCAGGGCACGTGTTGCTTGGGCCTCTCTCCTGGAGGCGCTCAGTCAGACCGAGTGCTGACATGTGGCAAGACGCTCCTCGGGGCGCGTCTTGCTTGGCCTTCTCTCCTGGAGGCCCTCAGTCAGACCCATTGTTGACATGTGGCAAGACGCTCCTCGGGGCGCGTCTCATTTGGGCCTCTCTCCTGGAGGCGCTCAGTGAGACCGAGTGCTGACGTGTGGCAAGACGCTCCTCGGGGCGCGTCTTGCTTGGGCTTCTCTCCTGGAGGCCCTCAGTCAGACCCATTGTTGATATGTGGCAAGATGCTCCTCGGGGCGCATCTTGCTTGGGCCTCTCCCCTTGAGGCCCTCTGTCAGACCCAGTGTTGACATGTGGCAAAACGCTCCTCCAGGCGCGTCTTGCTTGGGCCTCTCTCCTGGAGGCGCTCAGTCAGACCCAGTGTTGACATGTGGCAAGACGCTCCTTGGGGCGCGTCTTGCTGGGGCTTCTCTCAAGGAGGCACTCAGTCAGACCCAGTGTTGACATGTGACAAGACGCTCCTCGGGGCGCGTCTTGCTTGGGCCTCTCTCCTGGAGGTGCTCAGTCAGACCCAGAGGTGACATGTGGCAAGACGCTCCTCGGGGCGCGTCTTGCTTGGGCCTCTCTCCTGGAGAAGCTCAGTCAGACCCAGTGTTGACATGTGGCAAGACGCTCCTCGGGGCGCGTCTTGCTTGGGCCTCTCTCCTGGGGAGGCGATCAGTCAGACCCAGTGTTGACATGTGTCAAGAGGCTCCTCGGGCGTTTCTTGCTTGGGCCTCTCTCCTGGAGGCGCTCAGTCAGACCCAGTGTTGACATGTGGCAAGACGCTCCTCGGGGCGCGTCTTGCTTGGGCCTCTCTCCTGGAGTCGCTCAGTCAGACCTAGTGCTGACATGTGGCAAGACGCTCCTCGGGGCGCGTCTTGCTTGGCCCTCTCTCCTGGAGGCCTTCAGTCAGACCCTTCGTTGACATGTGGCAAGACGCTCCTCGGGGCGCGTCTTGCTTGGCCCTCTCTCCTGGAGGCGCTCAGTCAGACCGAGTGCTGACATGTGGCAAGACGCTCCTCGGGGCGCCTCTTGCTTGGGATTCTCTCCTGGAAGCCCTCAGTCAGACCCATTGTTGACATGTGGCAAGACGCTCCTCGGGGCGCATCTTGCTTGGGCCTCTCTCCTGGAGGCGCTCAGTCAGACCGAGTGCTGACATGTGGCAAGACGCTCCTCGGGGCACGTCTTGCTTGGGCCTCTCTCCTGCAGGCCCTCTGTCAGACCCAGTGTTGACATGTGGCAGGACGCTCCTCGGGGCGCGTCTTGCTTGGGCCTCTCTCCTGGAGGCGCTCAGTCAGACCCAGTGTTGACATGTGGCAAGACGCTCCTCGGGGCGCGTCTTGCTTGGGCCTCTCTCCTGGAGGCGCTCAGTCAGTCCTAGTGCTGACATGTGGCAAGACGCTCCTCGGAGCGCGTCTTGCTTGGGCTTCTCTCCTGGAGGCCCTCAGTCAGACCCTTCGTTGACATGTGGCAAGACGCTCCTCGGGACGCGTCTTGCTGGGGCTTCTCTCCTGGAGGCGCTCAGTCAGACCCAGTGTTGACATGTGGCAAGACGCTCCTTGGGGCGCATCTTGCTTGGGCGGCGCGTCTTGCTTGGGCCTCTCTCCTGGGGAGGCGATCAGTCAGACCCAGTGTTGACATGTGTCAAGACGCTCCTCGGGCGTTTCTTGCTTGGGCCTCTCTCCTGGAGGCGCTCAGTCAGACCCAGTGTTGACATGTGGCAAGACGCTCCTCGGGGCGCGTCTTGCTTGGGCGGCGCGTCTTGCTTGGGCCTCTCTCCTGGGGAGGCGATCAGTCAGACCCAGTGTTGACATGTGTCAAGACGCTCCTCGGGCGTTTCTTGCTTGGCCCTCTCTCCTGGAGGCCCTCAGTCAGACCCTTCGTTGACATTTTGCAAGACGCTCCTCGGGGCGCGTCTTGCTTGGCCCTCTCTCCTGGAGGCGCTCAGTCAGACCGAGTGCTGACATGTGGCAAGACGCTCCTCGGGGCACGTCTTGCTTGGGCCTCTCTCCTGCAGGCCCTCTGTCAGACCCAGTGTTGACATGTGGCAGGACGCTCCTCGGGGCGCGTCTTGCTTGGGCCTCTCTCCTGGAGGCGCTCAGTCAGACCCAGTGTTGACATGTGGCAAGACGCTCCTCGGGGCGCGTCTTGCTTGGGCCTCTCTCCTGGAGGCGCTCAGTCAGTCCTAGTGCTGACATGTGGCAAGACGCTCCTCGGAGCGCGTCTTGCTTGGCCTTCTCTCCTGGAGGCGCTCAGTCAGACCCAGTGTTGACATGTGGCAAGACGCTCCTTGGGGCGCGTCTTGCTTGGGCGGCGCGTCTTGCTTGGGCCTCTCTCCTGGGGAGGCGATCAGTCAACCCAGTGTTGACATGTGACAAGACGCTCCTCGGGGCGCGTCTTGCTTGGGCCTCTCTCCTGGAGGTGCTCAGTCAGACCCAGAGGTGACATGTGGCAAGACGCTCCTCGGGGCGCGTCTTGCTTGGACCTCTCTCCTGGAGAAGCTCAGTCAGACCCAGTGTTGATATGTGGCAAGACGCTCCTCGGGGAGCTTCTTGCTTGGGCTTCTCTCCTGGAGGCCCTCAGTCAGACCCATTGTTGACATGTGGCAAGACACTCCTCGGGGCGCGTCTTATTTGGGACTCTCTCTTGGAGGCCCTCAGTCAGACCCAGTGTTGACATGTGGCAAGACGCTCCTCGGGGCGCTTCTTGCTTGGGCTTCTCTCCTGGAGGCCCTCAGTCAGACCCATTGTTGACGTGTGGCAAGACGCTCCTCGGGGCACGTCTTGTTTGGGCCTCCTTTCTGTAGGCGCTCAGTCAGACCGAGTAGTGACATGTGACAAGACGCTCCTCGGGGCGCGTCTTGCTTGGGCCTCTCTCCTGGAGGCGCTCAGTCAGACCCAGTGTTGACATGTGGCAAGACGCTCCTCGGGGCGCGTCTTGCTTGGGCCTCTCTCCTGGAGGTTCTCAGTCAGACCCAGTGTTGACATGTGGCAAGTTGCTCCTCGGGGCGCGTCTTGCTGGGGCTTCTCTAATGGAGGCACTCAGTCAGACCCAGTGTTGACATGTGGCAAGATGCTCCTCGGGGCACGTCTTGCTTCGGCCTCTCTCCTGGAGGCGCTCAGTCAGACCCAGAGGAGACATGTGTCAAGATGCTCCTCGGGGCGCGTCTTGCTTGGGCCTCTCTCCTGGAGGTGCTCAGTCAGACCGAGTGCTGACATGTGGCAAGACGCTCCTCCGGGCGCGTCTTGCTTGGGCCTCTCTCCTGGAGGCGCTCAGTCAGACCCAGTGTTCACATGTGGCAAGACGCTCCTCGGGGCGCGTCTTGCTTGGGCCTCTCTCCTGGAGGCGCTCAGTCAGACCCAGTGTTGACATGTGCTAAGACGCTCCTCAGGGCACGTGTTTCTTGGGCCTCTCTCCTGGAGGCGCTCAGTCAGACCGAGTGCTGACATGTGGCAAGACGCTCCTCGGGGCGCGTCTTGCTTGGGCTTCTCTCCTGGAGGCCCTCAGTCAGACCCATTGTTGACATGTGGCAAGACGCTCCTCGGGGCGCGTCTCATTTGGGCCTCTCTCCTGGAGGCGCTCAGTCAGACCGAGTGCTGACATGTGGCAAGACGCTCCTCGGGGCGCGTCTTGCTTGGGCTTCTCTCCTGGAGGCCCTCAGTCAGACCCATTGTTGACATGTGGCAAGACGCTCCTCGGGGCGCGTCTCATTTGGGCTTCTCTCCTGGAGGCCCTCAGTCAGACCCATTGTTGATATGTGGCAAGATGCTCCTCGGGGCGCATCTTGCTTGGGCCTCTCCCCTTGAGGCCCTCTGTCAGACCCAGTGTTGACATGTGGAAAAACGCTCCTCCAGGCGCGTCTTGCTTGGTCCTCTCTCCTGGAGGCGGTCAGTCAGACCCAGTGGTGACATGTGGCAAGACGCTCCTCGGGGCGCGTATTGCTTGGGCCTAACTCCTGGATGCCCTCTGTCAGACCCAGTGTTGACATGTGGCAAGACGCTCCTCGGGGCGTGTCTTGCTTGGGCTTCTCTCCTGGAGGCCCTCAGTCAGACCCATTGTTGACATGTGGCAAGACGCTCCTCGGGGCGCGTCTTATTTGGGACTCTCTCTTGGAGGCCCTCAGTCAGACCCAGTGTTGACATGTGGCAAGACGCTCCTCGGGGCGCGTCTTGCTTGGGCTTCTCTCCTGGAGGCCCTCAGTCAGACCCATTGTTGACATGTGGCAAGACGCTCCTCGGGGCACGTCTTGCTTGGGCCTCTCTCCTGGAGGCGCTCAGTCAGACCGAGTAGTGACATGTGGCAAGACGCTCCTCGGGGCGCGTCTTGCTTGGGCCTCTCTCCTGGAGGCGCTCAGTCAGACCGAGTGCTCACATAAGGCAAGACGCTCCTCGGGGCGCGTCTTGCTGGGGCCTCTCTCCTGGAGGTGCTCAATCAGACCCAGTGGTGACACGTTGCAAGACGCTCCTCGGGGCGCGTCTTGCTTGGGCTTCTCTCCTGGAGGCCCTCAGTCAGACCCATTGTTGACATGTGGCAAGACGCTCCTCTGGGCGCGTCTTATTTGGGACTCTCTCTTGGAGGCCCTCAGTCAGACCCAGTGTTGACATGTGGCAAGACGCTCCTCGGGGCGCTTCTTGCTTGGGCCTCTCTCCTGGAGGCGCTCAGTCAGACCGAGTGCTGACATGTGGCAAGACGCTCCACGGGGCGCGTCTTGCTGGGGCCTCTCTCCTGGAGGCGCTCAGTCAGACCCAGTGTTGACATGTGTCAAGACGCTCCTCGGGCGTTTCTTGCTTGCGCCTCTCTCCTGGAGGCGCTCAGTCAGACCCAGAGGTGACATGTGGCAAGACGCTCCTCGGGTCTCTCTCCTGGAGGCGCTCAGTCAGACCGAGTGCTGACATGTGGCAAGACGCTCCACGGGGCACGTCTTGCTGGGGCCTCTCTCCTGGAGGCGCTCAGTCAGACCCATTGTTGACATGTGGCAAGACGCTCCTCGGGGCACGTCTTGCTTGGGCCTCTCTCCTGGAGGCGCTCAGTCAGACCGAGTAGTGACATGTGACAAGACGCTCCTCGGGGCGCGTCTTGCTGGGGCTTCTCTCATGGAGGCACTCAGTCAGACCCAGTGTTGACATGTGGCAAGACGCTCCTCGGGGCGCGTCTCATTTGGGCCTCTCTCCTGGAGGCGCTCAGTTAGACCGAGTGCTTACATGTGGCAAGACGCTCCTCGGGGCGCGTCTTGCTTGGGCTTCTCTCCTGGAGGCCCTCAGTCAGACCCATTGTTGATATGTGGCAAGATGCTCCTCGGGGCGCATCTTGCTTGGGCCTCTCCCCTTGAGGCCCTCTGTCAGACCCAGTGTTGACATGTGGAAAAACGCTCCTCCAGGCGCGTCTTGCTTGGTCCTCTCTCCTGGAGGCGGTCAGTCAGACCCAGTGGTGACATGTGGCAAGACGCTCCTCGGGGCGCGTATTGTTTGGGCCTAACTCCTGGATGCCCTCTGTCAGACCCAGTGTTGACATGTGGCAAGACGCTCCTCGGGGCGCGTCTTGCTTGGGCTTCTCTCCTGGAGGCCCTCAGTCAGACCCATTGTTGACATGTGGCAAGACGCTCCTCGGGGCGCGTCTTATTTGGGACTCTCTCTTGGAGGCCCTCAGTCAGACCCAGTGTTGACATGTGGCAAGACGCTCCTCGGGGCGCGTCTTGCTTGGGCTTCTCTCCTGGAGGCCCTCAGTCAGACCCATTGTTGACATGTGGCAAGACGCTCCTCGGGGCACGTCTTGCTTGGGCCTCTCTCCTGGAGGCGCTCAGTCAGACCGAGTAGTGACATGTGGCAAGACGCTCCTCGGGGCGCGTCTTGCTTGGGCCTCTCTCCTGGAGGCGCTCAGTCAGACCGAGTGCTGACATAAGGCAAGACGCTCCTCGGGGCGCGTCTTGCTGGGGCCTCTCTCCTGGAGGTGCTCAATCAGACCCAGTGGTGACACGTTGCAAGACGCTCCTCGGGGCGCGTCTTGCTTGGGCTTCTCTCCTGGAGGCCCTCAGTCAGACCCATTGTTGACATGTGGCAAGACGCTCCTCTGGGCGCGTCTTATTTGGGACTCTCTCTTGGAGGCCCTCAGTCAGACCCAGTGTTGACATGTGGCAAGACGCTCCTCGGGGCGCTTCTTGCTTGGGCCTCTCTCCTGGAGGCGCTCAGTCAGACCGAGTGCTGACATGTGGCAAGACGCTCCACGGGGCGCGTCTTGCTGGGGCCTCTCTCCTGGAGGCGCTCAGTCAGACCCAGTGTTGACATGTGGCAAGACGCTCCTCGGAGCGCGTCTTGCTTGGCCTTCTCTCCTGGAGGCGCTCAGTCAGACCCAGTGTTGACATGTGGCAAGACGCTCCTTGGGGCGCGTCTTGCTTGGGCGGCGCGTCTTGCTTGGGCCTCTCTCCTGGGGAGGCGATCAGTCAACCCAGTGTTGACATGTGACAAGACGCTCCTCGGGGCGCGTCTTGCTTGGGCCTCTCTCCTGGAGGTGCTCAGTCAGACCCAGAGGTGACATGTGGCAAGACGCTCCTCGGGGCGCGTCTTGCTTGGACCTCTCTCCTGGAGAAGCTCAGTCAGACCCAGTGTTGATATGTGGCAAGACGCTCCTCGGGGAGCTTCTTGCTTGGGCTTCTCTCCTGGAGGCCCTCAGTCAGACCCATTGTTGACATGTGGCAAGACACTCCTCGGGGCGCGTCTTATTTGGGACTCTCTCTTGGAGGCCCTCAGTCAGACCCAGTGTTGACATGTGGCAAGACGCTCCTCGGGGCGCTTCTTGCTTGGGCTTCTCTCCTGGAGGCCCTCAGTCAGACCCATTGTTGACGTGTGGCAAGACGCTCCTCGGGGCACGTCTTGTTTGGGCCTCCTTTCTGTAGGCGCTCAGTCAGACCGAGTAGTGACATGTGACAAGACGCTCCTCGGGGCGCGTCTTGCTTGGGCCTCTCTCCTGGAGGCGCTCAGTCAGACCCAGTGTTGACATGTGGCAAGACGCTCCTCGGGGCGCGTCTTGCTTGGGCCTCTCTCCTGGAGGTTCTCAGTCAGACCCAGTGTTGACATGTGGCAAGTTGCTCCTCGGGGCGCGTCTTGCTGGGGCTTCTCTAATGGAGGCACTCAGTCAGACCCAGTGTTGACATGTGGCAAGATGCTCCTCGGGGCACGTCTTGCTTCGGCCTCTCTCCTGGAGGCGCTCAGTCAGACCCAGAGGAGACATGTGTCAAGATGCTCCTCGGGGCGCGTCTTGCTTGGGCCTCTCTCCTGGAGGTGCTCAGTCAGACCGAGTGCTGACATGTGGCAAGACGCTCCTCCGGGCGCGTCTTGCTTGGGCCTCTCTCCTGGAGGCGCTCAGTCAGACCCAGTGTTCACATGTGGCAAGACGCTCCTCGGGGCGCGTCTTGCTTGGGCCTCTCTCCTGGAGGCGCTCAGTCAGACCCAGTGTTGACATGTGCTAAGACGCTCCTCAGGGCACGTGTTTCTTGGGCCTCTCTCCTGGAGGCGCTCAGTCAGACCGAGTGCTGACATGTGGCAAGACGCTCCTCGGGGCGCGTCTTGCTTGGGCTTCTCTCCTGGAGGCCCTCAGTCAGACCCATTGTTGACATGTGGCAAGACGCTCCTCGGGGCGCGTCTCATTTGGGCCTCTCTCCTGGAGGCGCTCAGTCAGACCGAGTGCTGACATGTGGCAAGACGCTCCTCGGGGCGCGTCTTGCTTGGGCTTCTCTCCTGGAGGCCCTCAGTCAGACCCATTGTTGACATGTGGCAAGACGCTCCTCGGGGCGCGTCTCATTTGGGCTTCTCTCCTGGAGGCCCTCAGTCAGACCCATTGTTGATATGTGGCAAGATGCTCCTCGGGGCGCATCTTGCTTGGGCCTCTCCCCTTGAGGCCCTCTGTCAGACCCAGTGTTGACATGTGGAAAAACGCTCCTCCAGGCGCGTCTTGCTTGGTCCTCTCTCCTGGAGGCGGTCAGTCAGACCCAGTGGTGACATGTGGCAAGACGCTCCTCGGGGCGCGTATTGCTTGGGCCTAACTCCTGGATGCCCTCTGTCAGACCCAGTGTTGACATGTGGCAAGACGCTCCTCGGGGCGCGTCTTGCTTGGGCTTCTCTCCTGGAGGCCCTCAGTCAGACCCATTGTTGACATGTGGCAAGACGCTCCTCGGGGCGCGTCTTATTTGGGACTCTCTCTTGGAGGCCCTCAGTCAGACCCAGTGTTGACATGTGGCAAGACGCTCCTCGGGGCGCGTCTTGCTTGGGCTTCTCTCCTGGAGGCCCTCAGTCAGACCCATTGTTGACATGTGGCAAGACGCTCCTCGGGGCACGTCTTGCTTGGGCCTCTCTCCTGGAGGCGCTCAGTCAGACCGAGTAGTGACATGTGGCAAGACGCTCCTCGGGGCGCGTCTTGCTTGGGCCTCTCTCCTGGAGGCGCTCAGTCAGACCGAGTGCTGACATAAGGCAAGACGCTCCTCGGGGCGCGTCTTGCTGGGGCCTCTCTCCTGGAGGTGCTCAATCAGACCCAGTGGTGACACGTTGCAAGACGCTCCTCGGGGCGCGTCTTGCTTGGGCTTCTCTCCTGGAGGCCCTCAGTCAGACCCATTGTTGACATGTGGCAAGACGCTCCTCTGGGCGCGTCTTATTTGGGACTCTCTCTTGGAGGCCCTCAGTCAGACCCAGTGTTGACATGTGGCAAGACGCTCCTCGGGGCGCTTCTTGCTTGGGCCTCTCTCCTGGAGGCGCTCAGTCAGACCGAGTGCTGACATGTGGCAAGACGCTCCACGGGGCGCGTCTTGCTGGGGCCTCTCTCCTGGAGGCGCTCAGTCAGACCCAGTGTTGACATGTGTCAAGACGCTCCTCGGGCGTTTCTTGCTTGCGCCTCTCTCCTGGAGGCGCTCAGTCAGACCCAGAGGTGACATGTGGCAAGACGCTCCTCGGGTCTCTCTCCTGGAGGCGCTCAGTCAGACCGAGTGCTGACATGTGGCAAGACGCTCCACGGGGCACGTCTTGCTGGGGCCTCTCTCCTGGAGGCGCTCAGTCAGACCCATTGTTGACATGTGGCAAGACGCTCCTCGGGGCACGTCTTGCTTGGGCCTCTCTCCTGGAGGCGCTCAGTCAGACCGAGTAGTGACATGTGACAAGACGCTCCTCGGGGCGCGTCTTGCTGGGGCTTCTCTCATGGAGGCACTCAGTCAGACCCAGTGTTGACATGTGGCAAGACGCTCCTCGGGGCGCGTCTCATTTGGGCCTCTCTCCTGGAGGCGCTCAGTTAGACCGAGTGCTTACATGTGGCAAGACGCTCCTCGGGGCGCGTCTTGCTTGGGCTTCTCTCCTGGAGGCCCTCAGTCAGACCCATTGTTGATATGTGGCAAGATGCTCCTCGGGGCGCATCTTGCTTGGGCCTCTCCCCTTGAGGCCCTCTGTCAGACCCAGTGTTGACATGTGGAAAAACGCTCCTCCAGGCGCGTCTTGCTTGGTCCTCTCTCCTGGAGGCGGTCAGTCAGACCCAGTGGTGACATGTGGCAAGACGCTCCTCGGGGCGCGTATTGTTTGGGCCTAACTCCTGGATGCCCTCTGTCAGACCCAGTGTTGACATGTGGCAAGACGCTCCTCGGGGCGCGTCTTGCTTGGGCTTCTCTCCTGGAGGCCCTCAGTCAGACCCATTGTTGACATGTGGCAAGACGCTCCTCGGGGCGCGTCTTATTTGGGACACTCTCTTGGAGGCCCTCAGTCAGACCCAGTGTTGACATGTGGCAAGACGCTCCTCGGGGCGCGTCTTGCTTGGGCTTCTCTCCTGGAGGCCCTCAGTCAGACCCATTGTTGACATGTGGCAAGACGCTCCTCGGGGCACGTCTTGCTTGGGCCTCTCTCCTGGAGGCGCTCAGTCAGACCGAGTAGTGACATGTGGCAAGACGCTCCTCGGGGCGCGTCTTGCTTGGGCCTCTCTCCTGGAGGCGCTCAGTCAGACCGAGTGCTGACATAAGGCAAGACGCTCCTCGGGGCGCGTCTTGCTGGGGCCTCTCTCCTGGAGGTGCTCAATCAGACCCAGTGGTGACACGTTGCAAGACGCTCCTCGGGGCGCGTCTTGCTTGGGCTTCTCTCCTGGAGGCCCTCAGTCAGACCCATTGTTGACATGTGGCAAGACGCTCCTCTGGGCGCGTCTTATTTGGGACTCTCTCTTGGAGGCCCTCAGTCAGACCCAGTGTTGACATGTGGCAAGACGCTCCTCGGGGCGCTTCTTGCTTGGGCCTCTCTCCTGGAGGCGCTCAGTCAGACCGAGTGCTGACATGTGGCAAGACGCTCCACGGGGCGCGTCTTGCTGGGGCCTCTCTCCTGGAGGCGCTCAGTCAGACCCAGTGTTGACATGTGTCAAGACGCTCCTCGGGCGTTTCTTGCTTGCGCCTCTCTCCTGGAGGCGCTCAGTCAGACCCAGAGGTGACATGTGGCAAGACGCTCCTCGGGTCTCTCTCCTGGAGGCGCTCAGTCAGACCGAGTGCTGACATGTGGCAAGACGCTCCACGGGGCACGTCTTGCTGGGGCCTCTCTCCTGGAGGCGCTCAGTCAGACCCATTGTTGACATGTGGCAAGACGCTCCTCGGGGCACGTCTTGCTTGGGCCTCTCTCCTGGAGGCGCTCAGTCAGACCGAGTAGTGACATGTGACAAGACGCTCCTCGGGGCGCGTCTTGCTGGGGCTTCTCTCATGGAGGCACTCAGTCAGACCCAGTGTTGACATGTGGCAAGACGCTCCTCGGGGCGCGTGTTGCTTGGACCACTCTCCTGGAGGCGCTCAGTCAGAAGCAGTGTTAACATGTGTCAAGACGCTTCTCGGGCGTTTCTTGCTTGGGCCTCGCTCCTGGAGGCGCTCAGTCAGACCCACTGTTGACATGTGACAAGACGCTCCTCGGGGCGCGTCTTGCTTGGAACTCTCTCCTGGAGGTGCTCAGTCAGACCCAGAGGTGACATGTGTCAAGACGCTCCTCGGGCCTCTCTCCTGGAGGCGCTCAGTCAGACCCAGTGTTGACATGTGGCAAGACGCTCCTCGGGGCGCGTCTTGCTTGGGCCTCTCTCCTGGAGGTGCTCAGTCAGACCCAGTGTTGACATGTGGCAAAACGCTCCTCGGGGCGCGTCTTGCTCGGGCTTCTCTCATGGAGGCACTCAGTCAGACCCAGTGTTGACATGTGGAAAGACGCTCCTCGGGGAACGTCTTGCCTGGGCCTCTCTCCTGGAGGCGCTCAGTCAGACCCTGAGGAGAAATGTGTCAAGACGCTCCTCGGGGCGGGTCTTGCTTGGGCTTCTCTCCTGGAGGCCCTCAGTCAGACCCATTGTTGACATGTGGCAAGACGCTCCTCGGGGCGCGTCTTGCTTGGGCCTCTCTCCTGGAGGCGCTCAGTCAGACCGAGTGCTGACATTTGGCAAGACGCTCCTCCGGGCGCGTCTTGCTTGGGCCTCTCTCCTGGAGGCGCTCAGTCAGACCCAGTGTTCACATGTGGCAAGACGCTTCTCGGAGCGCGTCTTGCTTGGGCCTCTCTCCTGGAGGCGCTCAGTCAGACCCAGTGTTGACATGTGGCAAGACGCTCCTCGGGGCACGTCTTGCTTGGGCTTCTCTCCTGGAGGCCAGCAGTTAGACTGAGTGCTGACATGTGGCAAGACGCTCCTCGGAGCGCTTCATGCTTGAGCCTCTCTCCTAGAGGCGCTCAGTCAGACCCAGTGGTGACATGTGGCAAGACGCTCCTCGGGGCGCGTATTGCTTGGGCCTAACTCCTGGATGCCCTCTGTCAGACCCAGTGTTGACATGTGGCAAGACTCTCCTCGGGGCGCGTCTTGCTTGGGCTTCTCTCATGGAGGCCCTCAGTCAGACCCAGTGTTGACATGTGTCAAGACGCTCCTCGGGGCGTGTCTTGCTTGGGCCTCTCTCCTGGAGGCGCTCAGTTAGACCCAGTGTTGACATGTGGCAAGACGCTCCTCGGGGCGCTTCTTGCTTGGGCTTCTCTCCTGGAGGCCCTCAGTCAGACCCATTGTTGACGTGTGGCAAGACGCTCCTCGGGGCACGTCTTGCTTGGGCCTCTCTCCTGTAGGCGCTCAGTCAGACCGAGTAGTGACATGTGACAAGACGCTCCTCGGGGCGCGTCTTGCTTGGGCCTCTCTCCTGGAGGCGCTCAGTCAGACCCAGTGTTGACATGTGGCAAGACGCTCCTCGGGGCGCGTCTTGCTTGGGCCTCTCTCCTGGAGGTTCTCAGTCAGACCCAGTGTTGACATGTGGCAAGATGCTCCTCGGGGCGCGTCTTGCTGGGGCTTCTCTAATGGAGGCACTCAGTCAGACCCAGTGTTGACATGTGGCAAGACGCTCCTCGGGGCACGTCTTGCTTCGGCCTCTCTCCTGGAGGCGCTCAGTCAGACCCAGAGGAGACATGTGTCAAGATGCTCCTCGGGGCGCGTCTTGCTTGGGCCTCTCTCCTGGAGGTGCTCAGTCAGACCGAGTGCTGACATGTGGGAAGACGCTCCTCCGGGCGCGTCTTGCTTGGGCCTCTCTCCTGGAGGCGCTCAGTCAGACCCAGTGTTCACATGTGGCAAGACGCTCCTCGGGGCGCGTCTTGCTTGGGCCTCTCTCCTGGAGGCGCTCAGTCAGACCCAGTGTTGACATGTGCTAAGACGCTCCTCAGGGCACGTGTTGCTTGGGCCTCTCTCCTGGAGGCGCTCAATCAGACCGAGTGCTGACATGTGGCGAGACGCTCCTCGGGGCGCGTCTTGCTTGGGCTTCTCTCCTGGAGGCCCTCAGTCAGACCCATTGTTGACATGTGGCAAGACGCTCCTCGGGGCGCGTCTCATTTGGGCCTCTCTCCTGGAGGCGCTCAGTTAGACCGAGTGCTGACATGTGGCAAGACGCTCCTCGGGGCGCGTCTTGCTTGGGCTTCTCTCCTGGAGGCCCTCAGTCAGACCCATTGTTGATATGTGGCAAGATGCTCCTCGGGGCGCATCTTGCTTGGGCCTCTCCCCTTGAGGCCCTCTGTCAGACCCAGTGTTGACATGTGGCAAAACGCTCCTCCAGGCGCGTCTTGCTTGGGCCTCTCTCCTGGAGGCGCTCAGTCAGACCCAGTGGTGACATGTGGCAAGACGCTCCTCGGGACGCGTATTGCTTGGGCCTAACTCCTGGATGCCCTCTGTCAGACCCAGTGTTGACATGTGGCAAGACGCTCCTCGGGGCGCGTCTTGCTTGGGCTTCTCTCCTGGAGGCCCTCAGTCAGACCCATTGTTGACATGTGGCAAGACGCTCCTCGGGGCGCGTCTTATTTGGGACTCTCTCCTGGAGGCCCTCAGTCAGACCCATTGTTGACGTGTGGCAAGACGCTCCTCGGGGCACGTCTTGTTTGGGCCTCCTTTCTGTAGGCGCTCAGTCAGACCGAGTAGTGACATGTGACAAGACGCTCCTCGGGGCGCGTCTTGCTTGGGCCTCTCTCCTGGAGGCGCTCAGTCAGACCCAGTGTTGACATGTGGCAAGACGCTCCTCGGGGCGCGTCTTGCTTGGGGCTCTCTCCTGGAGGTTCTCAGTCAGACCCAGTGTTGACATGTGGCAAGATGCTCCTCGGGGCGCGTCTTGCTGGGGCTTCTCTAATGGAGGCACTCAGTCAGACCCAGTGTTGACATGTGGCAAGATGCTCCTCGGGGCACGTCTTGCTTCGGCCTCTCTCCTGGAGGCGCTCAGTCAGACCCAGAGGAGACATGTGTCAAGATGCTCCTCGGGGCGCGTCTTGCTTGGGCCTCTCTCCTGGAGGTGCTCAGTCAGACCGAGTGCTGACATGTGGCAAGACGCTCCTCCGGGCGCGTCTTGCTTGGGCCTCTCTCCTGGAGGCGCTCAGTCAGACCCAGTGTTCACATGTGGCAAGACGCTCCTCGGGGCGCGTCTTGCTTGGGCCTCTCTCCTGGAGGCGCTCAGTCAGACCCAGTGTTGACATGTGCTAAGACGCTCCTCAGGGCACGTGTTTCTTGGGCCTCTCTCCTGGAGGCGCTCAGTCAGACCGAGTGCTGACATGTGGCAAGACGCTCCTCGGGGCGCGTCTTGCTTGGGCTTCTCTCCTGGAGGCCCTCAGTCAGACCCATTGTTGACATGTGGCAAGACGCTCCTCGGGGCGCGTCTCATTTGGGCCTCTCTCCTGGAGGCGCTCAGTTAGACCGAGTGCTTACATGTGGCAAGACGCTCCTCGGGGCGCGTCTTGCTTGGGCTTCTCTCCTGGAGGCCCTCAGTCAGACCCATTGTTGATATGTGGCAAGATGCTCCTCGGGGCGCATCTTGCTTGGGCCTCTCCCCTTGAGGCCCTCTGTCAGACCCAGTGTTGACATGTGGAAAAACGCTCCTCCAGGCGCGTCTTGCTTGGTCCTCTCTCCTGGAGGCGCTCAGTCAGACCCAGTGGTGACATGTGGCAAGACGCTCCTCGGGGCGCGTATTGCTTGGGCCTAACTCCTGGATGCCCTCTGTCAGACCCAGTGTTCACATGTGGCAAGACGCTCCTCGGGGCGCGTCTTATTTGGGACTCTCTCTTGGAGGCCCTCAGTCAGACCCATTGTTGACATGTGGCAAGACGCTCCTCGGGGCGCGTCTTGCTTGGGCCTCTCTCCTGGAGGCGCTCAGTCAGACCGAGTGCTGACATAAGGCAAGACGCTCCTCGGGGCGCGTCTTGCTGGGGCCTCTCTCCTGGAGGTGCTCAATCAGACCCAGTGGTGACACGTTGCAAGACGCTCCTCGGGGCGCGTCTTGCTTGGGCTTCTCTCCTGGAGGCCCTCAGTCTGACCCATTGTTGACATGTGGCAAGACGCTCCTTGGGGCGCGTCTTGCTTGGGCCTCTCTCCTGGAGGCGCTCAGTCAGACCGAGTGCTGACATGTGGCAAGACGCTCCTCCGGGCGCGTCTTGCTTGGGCCTCTCTCCTGGAGGCGCTCAGTCAGACCCAGTGTTCACATGTGGCAAGACGCTCCTCGGAGCGCGTCTTGCTTGGGCCTCTCTCCTGGAGGCGCTCAGTCAGACCCAGTGTTGACATGTGGCAAGACGCTCCTCGGGGCACGTCTTGCTTGGGCTTCTCTCCTGGAGGCCCTCAGTCAGACCGAGTGCTGACATGTGGCAAGACGCTCCTCGGAGCGCTTCATGCTTGAGCCTCTCTCCTGGAGGCGCTCAGTCAGACCCAGTGGTGACATGTGGCAAGACACTCCTCGGGGCGCGTATTGCTTGGGCCTAACTCCTGGATGCCCTCTGTCAGACCCAGTGTTGACATGTGGCAAGACTCTCCTCGGGGCGCGTCTTGCTTGGGCTTTTCTCATGGAGGCCCTCAGTCAGACCCAGTGTTGACATGTGTCAAGACGCTCCTCGGGGCGTAACTTGCTTGGGCCTCTCTCCTGGAGGCGCTCAGTCAGACCCAGTGTTGACATGTGGCAAGACGCTCCTCGGGGCGCTTCTTGCTTGGGCTTCTCTCCTGGAGGCCCTCAGTCAGACCCATTGTTGACATGTGGCAAGACGCTCCTCGGGGCACGTCTTGCTTGGGCCTCTCTCCTGTAGGCGCTCAGTCAGACCGAGTAGTGACATGTGGCAAGACGCTCCTCGGGGCACGTCTTGCTTGGGCCTCTCTCCTGTAGGCGCTCAGTCAGACCGAGTAGTGACATGTGACAAGACGCTCCTCGGGGCGCGTCTTGCTTGGGCCTCTCTCCTCGAGGCGCTCAGTCAGACCCAGTGTTGACATGTGGCAAGACGCTCCTCGGGGCGCGTCTTGCTTGGGCCTCTCTCCTGGAGGTTCTCAGTCAGACCCAGTGTTGACATGTGGCAAGATGCTCCTCGGGGCGCGTCTTGCCGGGGCTTCTCTAATGGAGGCACTCAGTCAGACCCAGTGTTGACATGTGGCAAGACGCTCCTCGGGGCACGTCTTGCTTCGGCCTCTCTCCTGGAGGCGCTAAGTCAGACCCAGAGGAGACATGTGTCAAGATGCTCCTCGGGGCGCGTCTTGCTTGGGCCTCTCTCCTGGAGGTGCTCAGTCAGACCGAGTGCTGACATGTGGCAAGACGCTCCTCCGGGCGCGTCTTGCTTGGGCCTCTCTCCTGGAGGCGCTCAGTCAGACCCAGTGTTCACATGTGGCAAGACGCTCCTCGGGGCACGTCTTGCTTGGGCCTCTCTCCTGGAGGCGCTCAGTCAGACCCAGTGTTGACATGTGGCAAGACGCTCCTCGGGGCGCGTCTTGCTTGGGCCTCTCTCCTGGAGGTTCTCAGTCAGACCCAGTGTTGACATGTGGCTAGATGCTCCTCGGGGCGCGTCTTGCTGGGGCTTCTCTAATGGAGGCACTCAGTCAGACCCAGTGTTGAGATGTGGCAAGACGCTCCTCGGGGCACGTCTTGCTTCGGCCTCTCTCCTGGAGGCGCTCAGTCAGACCCAGAGGAGACATGTGTCAAGATGCTCCTCGGGGCGCGTCTTGCTTGGGCCTCTCTCCTGGAGGTGCTCAGTCAGACCGAGTGCTGACATGTGGCAAGACGCTCCTCCGGGCGCGTCTTGCTTGGGCCTCTCTCCTGGAGGCGCTCAGTCAGACCCATTGTTGACATGTGGCAAGACGCTCCTCGGGGCACGTTTTGCTTGGGCCTCTCTCCTGTAGGCGCTCAGTCAGACCGAGTAGTGACATGTGGCAAGACGCTCCTCGGGGCACGTCTTGCTTGGGCCTCTCTCCTGTAGGCGCTCAGTCAGACCGAGTAGTGACATGTGACAAGACGCTCCTCGGGGCGCGTCTTGCTTGGGCCTCTCTCCTGGAGGTTCTCAGTCAGACCCAGTGTTGACATGTGGCAAGATGCTCCTCGGGGCGCGTCTTGCCGGGGCTTCTCTAATGGAGGCACTCAGTCAGACCCAGTGTTGACATGTGGCAAGACGCTCCTCGGGGCACGTCTTGCTTCGGCCTCTCTCCTGGAGGCGCTAAGTCAGACCCAGAGGAGACATGTGTCAAGATGCTCCTCGGGGCGCGTCTTGCTTGGGCCTCTCTCCTGGAGGTGCTCAGTCAGACCGAGTGCTGACATGTGGCAAGACGCTCCTCCGGGCGCGTCTTGCTTGGGCCTCTCTCCTGGAGGCGCTCAGTCAGACCCAGTGTTCACATGTGGCAAGACGCTCCTCGGGGCACGTCTTGCTTGGGCCTCTCTCCTGGAGGCGCTCAGTCAGACCCAGTGTTGACATGTGGCAAGACGCTCCTCGGGGCGCGTCTTGCTTGGGCCTCTCTCCTGGAGGTTCTCAGTCAGACCCAGTGTTGACATGTGGCAAGATGCTCCTCGGGGCGCGTCTTGCTGGGGCTTCTCTAATGGAGGCACTCAGTCAGACCCAGTGTTGACATGTGGCAAGACGCTCCTCGGGGCACGTCTTGCTTCGGCCTCTCTCCTGGAGGCGCTCAGTCAGACCCAGAGGAGACATGTGTCAAGATGCTCCTCGGGGCGCGTCTTGCTTGGGCCTCTCTCCTGGAGGTGCTCAGTCAGACCGAGTGCTGACATGTGGCAAGACGCTCCTCCGGGCGCGTCTTGCTTGGGCCTCTCTCCTGGAGGCGCTCAGTCAGACCCATTGTTGACATGTGGCAAGACGCTCCTCGGGGCACGTCTTGCTTGGGCCTCTCTCCTGTAGGCGCTCAGTCAGACCGAGTAGTGACATGTGGCAAGACGCTCCTCGGGGCACGTCTTGCTTGGGCCTCTCTCCTGTAGGCGCTCAGTCAGACCGAGTAGTGACATGTGACAAGACGCTCCTCGGGGCGCGTCTTGCTTGGGCCTCTCTCCTCGAGGCGCTCAGTCAGACCCAGTGTTGACATGTGGCAAGACGCTCCTCGGGGCGCGTCTTGCTTGGGCCTCTCTCCTGGAGGTTCTCAGTCAGACCCAGTGTTGACATGTGGCAAGATGCTCCTCGGGGCGCGTCTTGCCGGGGCTTCTCTAATGGAGGCACTCAGTCAGACCCAGTGTTGACATGTGGCAAGACGCTCCTCGGGGCACGTCTTGCTTCGGCCTCTCTCCTGGAGGCGCTCAGTCAGACCCAGAGGAGACATGTGTCAAGATGCTCCTCGGGGCGCGTCTTGCTTGGGCCTCTCTCCTGGAGGTGCTCAGTCAGACCGAGTGCTGACATGTGGCAAGACGCTCCTCCGGGCGCGTCTTGCTTGGGCCTCTCTCCTGGAGGCGCTCAGTCAGACCCAGTGTTCACATGTGGCAAGACGCTCCTCGGGGCACGTCTTGCTTGGGCCTCTCTCCTGGAGGCGCTCAGTCAGACCCAGTGTTGACATGTGGCAAGACGCTCCTCGGGGCGCGTCTTGCTTGGGCCTCTCTCCTGGAGGTTCTCAGTCAGACCCAGTGTTGACATGTGGCAAGATGCTCCTCGGGGCGCGTCTTGCTGGGGCTTCTCTAATGGAGGCACTCAGTCAGACCCAGTGTTGACATGTGGCAAGACGCTCCTCGGGGCACGTCTTGCTTCGGCCTCTCTCCTGGAGGCGCTCAGTCCGACCCAGAGGAGACATGTGTCAAGATGCTCCTCGGGGCGCGTCTTGCTTGGGCCTCTCTCCTGGAGGTGCTCAGTCAGACCGAGTGCTGACATGTGGCAAGACGCTCCTCCGGGCGCGTCTTGCTTGGGCCTCTCTCCTGGAGGCGCTCAGTCAGACCCAGTGTTCACATGTGGCAAGACGCTCCTCGGGGTGCGTCTTGCTTGGGCCTCTCTCCTGGAGGCGCTCAGTCAGACCCAGTGTTGACATGTGCTAAGACGCTCCTCAGGGAACGTGTTGCTTGGGCCTCTCTCCTGGAGGCGCTCAGTCAGACCGAGTGCTGACATGTGGCAAGACGCTCCTCGGGGCGCGTATTGCTTGGGCCTCTCTCCTGGAGGCCCTCAGTCAGACCCATTGTTGACATGTGGCAAGACGCTCCTCGGGGCGCGTCTCATTTGGGCCTCTCTCCTGGAGGCGCTCAGTTAGACCGAGTGCTGACATGTGGCAAGACGCTCCTCGGGGCGCGTCTTGCTTGGGCTTCTCTCCTGGAGGCCCTCAGTCAGACCCATTGTTGATATGTGGCAAGATGCTCCTCGGGGCGCATCTTGCTTGGGCCTCTCCCCTTGAGGCCCCTCTGTCAGACCCAGTGTTGACATGTGGCAAAACGCTCCTCCAGGCGCGTCTTGCTTGGGCCTCTCTCCTGGAGGCGCTCAGTCAGACCCAGTGGTGACATGTGGCAAGACGCTTCTCGGGGCGCGTATTGCTTGGGCCTAACTCCTGGATGCCCTCTGTCAGACCCAGTGTTGACATGTGGCAAGACGCTCCTTCGGGGCGCGTCTTGCTTGGGCTTCTCTCCTGGAGGCCCTCAGTCAGACCGATTGTTGACATGTGGCAAGACGCTCCTCGAGGCGCGTCTTATTTGGGCCTCTCTCTTGGAGGCCCTCAGTCAGACCCAGTGTTGACATGTGGCAAGACGCTCCTCGGGGCGCGTCTTGCTTGGGCTTCTCTCCTGGAGGCCCTTAGTCAGACCCATTGTTGACATGTGGCAAGATGCTCCTCGGGGCACGTCTTGCTTGGGCCTCTCTCCTGGATGCGCTCAGTCAGACCGAGTAGTGACATGTGGCAAGACGCTCCTCGGGGCGCGTCTTGCTTGGGCCTCTCTCCTGGAGGCGCTCAGTCAGACCGAGTGCTGACATAAGGCAAGACGCTCCTCGGGGCGCGTCTTGCTGGGGCCTCTCTCCTGGAGGTGCTCAATCAGACCCAGTGGTGACACGTTGCAAGACGCTCCTCGGGGCGCGTCTTGCTTGGGCTTCTCTCCTGGAGGCCCTCAGTCAGACCCATTGTTGACATGTGGCAAGACGCTCCTCGGGGCTCGTCTTGCTTGGGCCTCTCTCCTGGAGGCGCTCAGTCAGACCGAGTGCTGACATGTGGCAAGACGCTCCTCCGGGCGCGTCTTGCTTGGGCCTCTCTCCTGGAGGCACTCAGTCAGACCCAGTGTTCAAATGTGGCAAGACGCTCCTCGGAGCACGTCGTGCTTGGGCCTCTCTCCTGGAGGCGCTCAGTCAGACCCAGTGTTGACATGTGGCAAGATGCTCCTCGGGGCACGTCTTGCTTGGGCTTCTCTCCTGGAGGCCCTCAGTCAGACCGAGTGCTGACATGTGGCAAGACGCTCCTCGGAGCGCTTCATGCTTGAGCCTCTCTCCTGGAGGCGCTCAGTCAGACCCAGTGGTGACATGTGGCAAGACACTCCTCGGGGCGCGTATTGCTTGGGCCTAACTCCTGGATGCCCTCTGTCAGACCCAGTGTTGACATGTGGCAAGACTCTCCTCGGGGCGCTTCTTGCTTGGGCTTCTCTCCTGGAGGCCCTCAGTCAGACCCATTGTTGACATGTGGCAAGACGCTCCTCGGGGCACGTCTTGCTTGGGCCTCTCTCCTGTAGGTGCTCAGTCAGACCGAGTAGTGACATGTGCCAAGACTCTCCTCGGGGCGCTTCTTGCTTGGGCTTCTCTCCTGGAGGCCCTCAGTCAGACCCATTGTTGACATGTGGCAAGACGCTCCTCGGGGCACGTCTTGCTTGGGCCTCTCTCCTGTAGGTGCTCAGTCAGACCGAGTAGTGACATGTGGCAAGACGCTCCTCGGGGCACGTCTTGCTTGGGCCTCTCTCCTGTAGGCGCTCAGTCAGACCGAGTAGTGACATGTGACAAGACGCTCCTCGGGGCGCGTCTTGCTTGGGCCTCTCTGCTGGAGGCGCTCAGTCAGACCCAGTGTTGACATGTGGCAAGACGCTCCTCGGGGCGCGTCTTGCTTGGGCCTCTCTCCTGGAGGTTCTCAGTCAGACCCAGTGTTGACATGTGGCAAGATGCTCCTCGGGGCGCGTCTTGCTGGGGTTTCTCTAATGGAGGCACTCAGTCAGACCCAGTGTTGACATGTGGCAAGACGCTCCTCGGGGCACGTCTTGCTTCGGCCTCTCTCCTGGAGGCGCTCAGTCAGACCCAGAGGAGACATGTGTCAAGATGCTCCTCGGTGCGCTTCTTGCTTGGGCCTCTCTCCTGGAGGTGCTCAGTCAGACCGAGTGCTGACATGTGGCAAGACGCTCCTCCGGGCGCGTCTTGCTTGGGCCTCTCTCCTGGAGGCGCTCAGTCAGACCCAGTGTTCACATGTGGCAAGACGCTCCTCAGGGCGCGTCTTGCTTGGGCCTCTCTCCTGGAGGCGCTCAGTCAGACCCAGTGTTGACATGTGCTAAGACGCTCCTCAGGGCACGTGTTGCTTGGGCCTCTCTCCTGGAGGCGCTCAGTCAGACCGAGTGCTGACATGTGGCAAGACGCTCCTCGGGGCGCGTCTTGCTTGGGCTTCTCTCCTGGAGGCCCTCAGTCAGACCCATTGTTGACATGTGGCAAGACGCTCCTCGGGGCGCGTCTCATTTGGGCCTCTCTCCTGGAGGCGCTCAGTTAGACCGAGTGCTGACATGTGGCAAGACGCTCCTCGGGGCGCGTCTTGCTTGGGCTTCTCTCCTGGAGGCCCTCAGTCAGACCCATTGTTGATATGTGGCAAGATGCTCCTCGGGGCGCATCTTGCTTGGGCCTCTCCCCTTGAGGCCCTCTGTCAGACCCAGTGTTGACATGTGGCAAAACGCTCCTCCAGGCGCGTCTTGCTTGGGCCTCTCTCCTGGAGGCGCTCAGTCAGACCCAGTGGTGACATGTGGCAAGACGCTCCTCGGGGCGCGTATTGCTTGGGCCTAACTCCTGGATGCCCTCTGTCAGACCCAGTGTTGACATGTGGCAAGACTCTCCTCGGGGCGCGTCTTGCTTGGGCTTCTCCCATGGAGGCCCTCAGTCAGACCCAGTGTTGACATGTGTCAAGACGCTCCTCGGGGCGTGTCTTGCTTGGGCCTCTCTCCTGGAGGCGCTCAGTCAGACCCATTGTTGATATGTGGCAAGATGCTCCTCGGGGCGCATCTTGCTTGGGCCTCTCCCCTTGAGGCCCTCTGTCAGACCCAGTGTTGACATGTGGCAAAACGCTCCTCCAGGCGCGTCTTGCTTGGGCCTCTCTCCTGGAGGCCCTCAGTCAGTTCCATTGTTGATATGTGGCAAGATGCTCCTCGGGGCGCATCTTGCTTGGGCCTCTCCCCTTGAGGCCCTCTGTCAGACCCAGTGTTGACATGTGGCAAAACGCTCCTACAGGCGCGTCTTGCTTGGGCCTCTCTCCTGGAGGCGCTCAGTCAGACCCAGTGGTGACATGTGGCAAGACGCTCCTCGGGGCGCGTATTGCTTGGGCCTAACTCCTGGATGCCCTCTGTCAGACCCAGTGTTGACATGTGGCAAGACGCTCCTCGGGGCGCGTCTTGCTTGGGCTTCTCTCCTGGAGGCCCTCAGTCAGACCCCTTGTTGACATGTGGCAAGACGCTCCTCGGGGCGCGTCTTATTTGGGACTCTCTCTTGGAGGCCCTCAGTCAGACCCAGTGTTGACATGTGGCAAGACGCTCCTCGGGGCGCGTCTTGCTTGGGCTTCTCTCCTGGAGGCCCTCAGTCAGACCCATTGTTGACATGTGGCAAGACGCTCCTCGGGGCACGTCTTGCTTGGGCCTCTCTCCTGGAGGCGCTCAGTCAGACCGAGTAGTGACATGTGGCAAGACGCTCCTCGGGGCGCGTCTTGCTTGGGCCTCTCTCCTGGAGGCGCTCAGTCAGATCGAGTGCTGACATAAGGCAAGACGCTCCTCGGGGCGCGTCTTGCTGGGGCCTCTCTCCTGGAGGTGCTCAATCAGACCCAGTGGTGACACGTTGCAAGACGCTCCTCGGGGCGCGTCTTGCTTGGGCTTCTCTCCTGGAGGCCCTCAGTCAGACCCATTGTTGACATGTGGCAAGACGCTCCTCGGGGCGCGTCTTTCTTGGGCCTCTCTCCTGGAGGCGCTCAGTCAGACCGAGTGCTGACATGTGGCAAGACGCTCCTCCGGGCGCGTCTTGCTTGGGCCTCTCTCCTGGAGGCGCTCAGTCAGACCCAGTGTTCACATGTGGCAAGACGCTCCTCGGAGCGCGTCTTGCTTGGGCCTCTCTCCTGGAGGCGCTCAGTCAGACCCAGTGTTGACATGTGGCAAGACGCTCCTCGGGGCGCTTCTTGCTTGGGCTTCTCTCCTGGAGGCCCTCAGTCAGACCCATTGTTGACATGTGGCAAGACGCTCCTCGGGGCACGTCTTGCTTGGGCCTCTCTCCTGTAGGCGCTCAGTCAGACCGAGTAGTGACATGTGGCAAGACGCTCCTCGGGGCACGTCTTGCTTGGGCCTCTCTCCTGTAGGCGCTCAGTCAGACCGAGTAGTGACATGTGACAAGACGCTCCTCGGGGCGCGTCTTGCTTGGGCCTCTCTCCTGGAGGCGCTCAGTCAGACCCAGTGTTGACATGTGGCAAGACGCTCCTCGGGGCGCGTCTTGCTTCGGCCTCTCTCCTGGAGGTTCTCAGTCAGACCCAGTGTTGACATGTGGCAAGATGCTCCTCGGGGCGCGTCTTGCTGGGGCTTCTCTAATGGAGGCACTCAGTCAGACCCAGTGTTGACATGTGCTAAGACGCTCCTCAGGGCACGTCTTGCTTCGGCCTCTCTCCTGGAGGCGCTCAGTCAGACCCAGAGGAGACATGTGTCAAGATGCTCCTCGGGGCGCGTCTTGCTTGGGCCTCTCTCCTGGAGGTGCTCAGTCAGACCGAGTGCTGACATGTGGCAAGACGCTCCTCCGGGCGCGTCTTGCTTGGGCCTCTCTCCTGGAGGCGCTCAGTCAGACCCAGTGTTCACATGTGGCAAGACGCTCCTCGGGGCGCGTCTTGCTTGGGCCTCTCTCCTGGAGGCGCTCAGTCAGACCGAGTGCTGACATAAGGCAAGACGCTCCTCGGGGCGCGTCTTGCTGGGGCCTCTCTCCTGGAGGTGCTCAATCAGACCCAGTGGTGACACGTTGCAAGACGCTCCTCGGGGCGCGTCTTGCTTGGGCTTCTCTCCTGGAGGCCCTCAGTCAGACCCATTGTTGACATGTGGCAAGATGCTCCTCGGGGCGCGTCTTGCTTGGGCCTCTCTCCTGGAGGCGCTCAGTCAGACCGAGTGCTGACATGTGGCAAGACGCTCCTCCGGGCGCGTCTTGCTTGGGCCTCTCTCCTGGAGGCACTCAGTCAGACCCAGTGTTCACATGTGGCAAGACGCTCCTCGGAGCGCGTCTTGCTTGGGCCTCTCTCCTGGAGGAGCTCAGTCAGACCCAGTGTTGACATGTGGCAAGATGCTCCTCGGGGCACGTCTTGCTTGGGCTTCTCTCCTGGAGGCCCTCAGTCAGACCGAGTGCTGACATGTGGCAAGACGCTCCTCGGAGCGCTTCATGCTTGAGCCTCTCTCCTGGAGGCGCTCAGTCAGACCCAGTGGTGACATGTGGCAAGACGCTCCTCGGGGCGCGTATTGCTTGGGCCAAACTCCTGGATGCCCTCTGTCAGACCCAGTGTTGACATGTGGCAAGACTCTCCTCGGGGCGCTTCTTGCTTGGGCTTCTCTCCTGGAGGCCCTCAGTCAGACCCATTGTTGACATGTGGCAAGACGCTCCTCGGGGCACGTCTTGCTTGGGCCTCTCTCCTGTAGGCGCTCAGTCAGACCGAGTAGTGACATGTGGCAAGACGCTCCTCGGGGCACGTCTTGCTTGGGCCTCTCTCCTGTAGGCGCTCAGTCAGACCGAGTAGTGACATGTGACAAGACGCTCCTCGGGGCGCGTCTTGCTTGGGCCTCTCTCCTGGAGGCGCTCAGTCAGACCCAGTGTTGACATGTGGCAAGACGCTCCTCGGGGCGCGTCTTGCTTGGGCCTCTCTCCTGGAGGTTCTCAGTCAGACCCAGTGTTGACATGTGGCAATATGCTCCTCGGGGCGCGTCTTGCTGGGGCTTCTCTACTGGAGGCACTCAGTCAGACCCAGTGTTGACATGTGGCAAGACGCTTCTCGGGGCACGTCTTGCTTCGGCCTCTCTCCTGGAGGCGCTCAGTCAGACCCAGAGGAGACATTTGTCAAGATGCTCCTCGGGGCGCGTCTTGCTTGGGCCTCTCTCCTGGAGGTGCTCAGTCAGACCGAGTAGTGACATGTGGCAAGACGCTCCTCGGGGCACGTCTTGCTTGGGCCTCTCTCCTGTAGGCGCTCAGTCAGACCGAGTAGTGACATGTGACAAGACGCTCCTCGGGGCGCGTCTTGCTTGGGCCTCTCTCCTGGAGGCGCTCAGTCAGACCCAGTGTTGACATGTGGCAAGACGCTCCTCGGGGCGCGTCTTGCTTGGGCCTCTCTCCTGGAGGTTCTCAGTCAGACCCAGTGTTGACATGTGGCAGGATGCTCCTCGGGGCGCGTCTTGCTGGGGCTTCTCTAATGGAGGCACTCAGTCAGACCCAGTGTTGACATGTGGCAAGACGCTCCTCGGGGCACGTCTTGCTTCGGCCTCTCTCCTGGAGGCGCTCAGTCAGACCCAGAGGAGACATGTGTCAAGATGCTCCTCGGGGCGCGTCTTGCTTGGGCCTCTCTCCTGGAGGTGCTCAGTCAGACCGAGTGCTGACATGTGGCAAGACGCTCCTCCGGGCGCGTCTTGCTTGGGCCTCTCTCCTGGAGGCGCTCAGTCAGACCCAGTGTTCACATGTGGCAAGACGCTCCTCGGGGCGCGTCTTGCTTGGGCCTCTCTCCTGGAGGCGCTCAGTCAGACCCAGTGTTGACATGTGCTAAGACGCTCCTCAGGGCACGTCTTGCTTCGGCCTCTCTCCTGGAGGCGCTCAGTCAGACCCAGAGGAGACATGTGTCAAGATGCTCCTCGGGGCGCGTCTTGCTTGGGCCTCTCTCCTGGAGGTGCTCAGTCAGACCGAGTGCTGACATGTGGCAAGACGCTCCTCCGGGCGCGTCTTGCTTGGGCCTCTCTCCTGGAGGCGCTCAGTCAGACCCAGTGTTCACATGTGGCAAGACGCTCCTCGGGGCGCGTCTTGCTTGGGCCTCTCTCCTGGAGGTGCTCAGTCAGACCGAGTAGTGACATGTGGCAAGACGCTCCTCGGGGCACGTCTTGCTTGGGCCTCTCTCCTGTAGGCGCTCAGTCATACCGAGTAGTCACATGTGACAAGACGCTCCTCGGGGCGCGTCTTGCTTGGGCCTCTCTCCTGGAGGCGCTCAGTCAGACCCAGTGTTGACATGTGGCAAGACGCTCCTCGGGGCGCGTCTTGCTTGGGCCTCTCTCCTGGAGGTTCTCAGTCAGACCCAGTGTTGACATGTGGCAAGATGCTCCTCGGGGCGCGTCTTGCTGGGGCTTCTCTAATGGAGGCACTCAGTCAGACCCAGTGTTGACATGTGGCAAGACGCTCCTCGGGGCACGTCTTGCTTCGGCCTCTCTCCTGGAGGCGCTCAGTCAGACCCAGAAGAGACATGTGTCAAGATGCTCCTCGGGGCGCGTCTTGCTTGGGCCTCTCTCCTGGAGGTGCTCAGTCAGACCGAGTGCTGACATGTGGCAAGACGCTCCTCCGGGCGCGTCTTGCTTGGGCCTCTCTCCTGGAGGCGCTCAGTCAGACCCAGTGTTGACATGTGCTAAGACGCTCCTCAGGGCACGTCTTGCTTCGGCCTCTCTCCTGGAGGCGCTCAGTCAGACCCAGAGGAGACATGTGTCAAGATGCTCCTCGGGGCGCGTCTTGCTTGGGCCTCTCTCCTGGAGGTGCTCAGTCAGACCGAGTGCTGACATGTGGCAAGACGCTCCTCCGGGCGCGTCTTGCTTGGGCCTCTCTCCTGGAGGCGCTCAGTCAGACCCAGTGTTCACATGTGGCAAGACGCTCCTCGGGGCGCGTCTTGCTTGGGCCTCTCTCCTGGAGGCGCTCAGTCAGACCGAGTGCTGACATAAGGCAAGACGCTCCTCGGGGCGCGTCTTGCTGGGGCCTCTCTCCTGGAGGTTCTCAGTCAGACCCAGTGTTGACATGTGGCAAGATGCTCCTCGGGGCGCGTCTTGCTGGGGCTTCTCTAATGGAGGCACTCAGTCAGACCCAGTGTTGACATGTGGCAAGACGCTCCTCGGGGCACGTCTTGCTTCGGCCTCTCTCCTGGAGGCGCTCAGTCAGACCCAGAGGAGACATGTGTCAAGATGCTCCTCGGGGCGCGTCTTGCTTGGGCCTCTCTCCTGGAGGTGCTCAGTCAGACCGAGTGCTGACATGTGGCAAGACGCTCCTCCGGGCGCGTCTTGCTTGGGCCTCTCTCCTGGAGGCGCTCAGTCAGACCCAGTGTTGACATGTGCTAAGACGCTCCTCAGGGAACGTGTTGCTTGGGCCTCTCTCCTGGAGGCGCTCAGTCAGACCGAGTGCTGACATGTGGCAAGACGCTCCTCGGGGCGCGTCTTGCTTGGGCTTCTCTCCTGGAGGCCCTCAGTCAGACCCATTGTTGACATGTGGCAAGACGCTCCTCGGGGCGCGTCTCATTTGGGCCTCTCTCCTGGAGGCGCTCAGTTAGACCGAGTGCTGACATGTGGCAAGACGCTCCTCGGGGCGCGTCTTGCTTGGGCTTCTCTCCTGGAGGCCCTCAGTCAGACCCATTGTTGATATGTGGCAAGATGCTCCTCGGGGCGCATCTTGCTTGGGCCTCTCCCCTTGAGGCCCTCTGTCAGACCCAGTGTTGACATGTGGCAAAACGCTCCTCCAGGCGCGTCTTGCTTGGGCTTCTCTCCTTGAGGCGCTCAGTCAGACCCATTGTTGACATGTGGCAAGATGCTCCTCGGGGCGCGTCTTGCTTGGGCCTCTCTCCTGGAGGCGCTCAGTCAGACCGAGTGCTGACATGTGGCAAGACGCTCCTCCGGGCGCGTCTTGCTTGGGCCTCTCTCCTGGAGGCACTCAGTCAGACCCAGTGTTCACATGTGGCAAGACGCTCCTCGGAGCGTGTCTTGCTTGGGCCTCTCTCCTGGAGGAGCTCAGTCAGACCCAGTGTTGACATGTGGCAAGATGCTCCTCGGGGCACGTCTTGCTTGGGCTTCTCTCCTGGAGGCCCTCAGTCAGACCGAGTGCTGACATGTGGCAAGACGCTCCTCGGAGCGCTTCATGCTTGAGCCTCTCTCCTGGAGGCGCTCAGTCAGACCCAGTGGTGACATGTGGCAAGACGCTCCTCGGGGCGCGTATTGCTTGGGCCAAACTCCTGGATGCCCTCTGTCAGACCCAGTGTTGACATGTGGCAAGACTCTCCTCGGGGCGCTTCTTGCTTGGGCTTCTCTCCTGGAGGCCCTCAGTCAGACCCATTGTTGACATGTGGCAAGACGCTCCTCGGGGCACGTCTTGCTTGGGCCTCTCTCCTGTAGGCGCTCAGTCAGACCGAGTAGTGACATGTGGCAAGACGCTCCTCGGGGCACGTCTTGCTTGGGCCTCTCTCCTGTAGGCGCTCAGTCAGACCGAGTAGTGACATGTGACAAGACGCTCCTCGGGGCGCGTCTTGCTTGGGCCTCTCTCCTGGAGGCGCTCAGTCAGACCCAGTGTTGACATGTGGCAAGACGCTCCTCGGGGCGCGTCTTGCTTGGGCCTCTCTCCTGGAGGTTCTCAGTCAGACCCAGTGTTGACATGTGGCAATATGCTCCTCGGGGCGCGTCTTGCTGGGGCTTCTCTAATGGAGGCACTCAGTCAGACCCAGTGTTGACATGTGGCAAGACGCTCCTCGGGGCACGTCTTGATTCGGCCTCTCTCCTGGAGGCGCTCAGTCAGACCCAGAGGAGACATGTGTCAAGATGCTCCTCGGGGCGCGTCTTGCTTGGGCCTCTCTCCTGGAGGTGCTCAGTCAGACCGAGTAGTGACATGTGGCAAGACGCTCCTCGGGGCACGTCTTGCTTGGGCCTCTCTCCTGTAGGCGCTCAGTCAGACCGAGTAGTGACATGTGACAAGACGCTCCTCGGGGCGCGTCTTGCTTGGGCCTCTCTCCTGGAGGCGCTCAGTCAGACCCAGTGTTGACATGTGGCAAGACGCTCCTCGGGGCGCGTCTTGCTTGGGCCTCTCTCCTGGAGGTTCTCAGTCAGACCCAGTGTTGACATGTGGCAAGATGCTCCTCGGGGCGCGTCTTGCTGGGGCTTCTCTAATGGAGGCACTCAGTCAGACCCAGTGTTGACATGTGGCAAGACGCTCCTCGGGGCACGTCTTGCTTCGGCCTCTCTCCTGGAGGCGCTCAGTCAGACCCAGAGGAGACATGTGGCAAGACGCTCCTCGGGGCACGTCTTGCTTGGGCTTCTCTCCTGGAGGCCCTCAGTCAGACCGAGTGCTGACATGTGGCAAGACGCTCCTCGGAGCGCTTCATGCTTGAGCCTCTCTCCTGGAGGCGCTCAGTCAGACCCAGTGGTGACATGTGGCAAGACACTCCTCGGGGCGCGTATTGCTTGGGCCTAACTCCTGGATGCCCTCTGTCAGACCCAGTGTTGACATGTGGCAAGACTCTCCTCGGGGCGCGTCTTGCTTTGGCTTCTCTCATGGAGGCCCTCAGTCAGACCCAGTGTTGACATGTGTCAAGACGCTCCTCGGGGCGTAACTTGCTTGGGCCTCTCTCCTGGAGGCGCTCAGTCAGACCCAGTGTTGACATGTGGCAAGACGCTCCTCGGGGCGCTTCTTGCTTGGGCTTCTCTCCTGGAGGCCCTCAGTCAGGCCCATTGTTGACATGTGGCAAGACGCTCCTCGGGGCACGTCTTGCTTGGGCCTCTCTCCTGTAGGCGCTCAGTCAGACCGAGTAGTGACATGTGGCAAGACGCTCCTCGGGGCACGTCTTGCTTGGGCCTCTCTCCTGTAGGCGCTCAGTCACACCGAGTAGTGACATGTGACAAGACGCTCCTCGGGGCGCGTCTTGCTTGGGCCTCTCTCCTGGAGGCGCTCAGTCAGACCCAGTGTTGACATGTGGCAAGACGCTCCTCGGGGCGCGTCTTGCTTCGGCCTCTCTCCTGGAGGTTCTCAGTCAGACCCAGTGTTGACATGTGGCAAGATGCTCCTCGGGGCGCGTCTTGCTGGGGCTTCTCTAATGGAGGCACTCAGTCAGACCCAGTGTTGACATGTGCTAAGACGCTCCTCAGGGCACGTCTTGCTTCGGCCTCTCTCCTGCAGGCGCTCAGTCAGACCCAGAGGAGACATGTGTCAAGATGCTCCTCGGGGCGCGTCTTGCTTGGGCCTCTCTCCTGGAGGTGCTCAGTCAGACCGAATGCTGACATGTGGCAAGACGCTCCTCCGGGCGCGTCTTGCTTGGGCCTCTCTCCTGGAGGCGCTCAGTCAGACCCAGTGTTCACATGTGGCAAGACGCTCCTCGGGGCGCGTCTTGCTTGGGCCTCTCTCCTGGAGGCGCTCAGTCAGACCGAGTGCTGACATAAGGCAAGACGCTCCTCGGGGCGCGTCTTGCTGGGGCCTCTCTCCTGGAGGTGCTCAATCAGACCCAGTGGTGACACGTTGCAAGACGCTCCTCGGGGCGCGTCTTGCTTGGGCTTCTCTCCTGGAGGCCCTCAGTCAGACCCATTGTTGACATGTGGCAAGATGCTCCTCGGGGCGCGTCTTGCTTGGGCCTCTCTCCTGGAGGCGCTCAGTCAGACCGAGTGCTGACATGTGGCAAGACGCTCCTCCGGGCGCGTCTTGCTTGGGCCTCTCTCCTGGAGGCACTCAGTCAGACCCAGTGTTCACATGTGGCAAGACGCTCCTCGGAGCGCGTCTTGCTTGGGCCTCTCTCCTGGAGGAGCTCAGTCAGACCCAGTGTTGACATGTGGCAAGATGCTCCTCGGGGCACGTCTTGCTTGGGCTTCTCTCCTGGAGGCCCTCAGTCAGACCGAGTGCTGACATGTGGCAAGACGCTCCTCGGAGCGCTTCATGCTTGAGCCTCTCTCCTGGAGGCGCTCAGTCAGACCCAGTGGTGACATGTGGCAAGACGCTCCTCGGGGCGCGTATTGCTTGGGCCAAACTCCTGGATGCCCTCTGTCAGACCCAGTGTTGACATGTGGCAAGACTCTCCTCGGGGAGCTTCTTGCTTGGGCTTCTCTCCTGGAGGCCCTCAGTCAGACCCATTGTTGACATGTGGCAAGACGCTCCTCGGGGCACGTCTTGCTTGGGCCTCTCTCCTGTAGGCGCTCAGTCAGACCGAGTAGTGACATGTGGCAAGACGCTCCTCGGGGCACGTCTTGCTTGGGCCTCTCTCCTGTAGGCGCTCAGTCAGACCGAGTAGTGACATGTGACAAGACGCTCCTCGGGGCGCGTCTTGCTTGGGCCTCTCTCCTGGAGGCGCTCAGTCAGACCCAGTGTTGACATGTGGCAAGACGCTCCTCGGGGCGCGTCTTGCTTGGGCCTCTCTCCTGGAGGTTCTCAGTCAGACCCAGTGTTGACATGTGGCAATATGCTCCTCGGGGCGCGTCTTGTTGGGGCTTCTCTAATGGAGGCACTCAGTCAGACCCAGTGTTGACATGTGGCAAGACGCTTCTCGGGGCACGTCTTGCTTCGGCCTCTCTCCTGGAGGCGCTCAGTCAGACCCAGAGGAGACATTTGTCAAGATGCTCCTCGGGGCGCGTCTTGCTTGGGCCTCTCTCCTGGAGGTGCTCAGTCAGACCGAGTAGTGACATGTGGCAAGACGCTCCTCGGGGCACGTCTTGCTTGGGCCTCTCTCCTGTAGGCGCTCAGTCAGACCGAGTAGTGACATGTGACAAGACGCTCCTCGGGGCGCGTCTTGCTTGGGCCTCTCTCCTGGAGGCGCTCAGTCAGACCCAGTGTTGACATGTGGCAAGACGCTCCTCGGGGCGCGTCTTGCTTGGGCCTCTCTCCTGGAGGTTCTCAGTCAGACCCAGTGTTGACATGTGGCAGGATGCTCCTCGGGGCGCGTCTTGCTGGGGCTTCTCTAATGGAGGCACTCAGTCAGACCCAGTGTTGACATGTGGCAAGACGCTCCTCGGGGCACGTCTTGCTTCGGCCTCTCTCCTGGAGGCGCTCAGTCAGACCCAGAGGAGACATGTGTCAAGATGCTCCTCGGGGCGCGTCTTGCTTGGGCCTCTCTCCTGGAGGTGCTCAGTCAGACCGAGTGCTGACATGTGGCAAGACGCTCCTCCGGGCGCGTCTTGCTTGGGCCTCTCTCCTGGAGGCGCTCAGTCAGACCCAGTGTTCACATGTGGCAAGACGCTCCTCGGGGCGCGTCTTGCTTGGGCCTCTCTCCTGGAGGCGCTCAGTCAGACCCAGTGTTGACATGTGCTAAGACGCTCCTCAGGGCACGTCTTGCTTCGGCCTCTCTCCTGGAGGCGCTCAGTCAGACCCAGAGGAGACATGTGTCAAGATGCTCCTCGGGGCGCGTCTTGCTTGGGCCTCTCTCCTGGAGGTGCTCAGTCAGACCGAGTGCTGACATGTGGCAAGACGCTCCTCCGGGCGCGTCTTGCTTGGGCCTCTCTCCTGGAGGCGCTCAGTCAGACCCAGTGTTCACATGTGGCAAGACGCTCCTCGGGGCGCGTCTTGCTTGGGCCTCTCTCCTGGAGGTGCTCAGTCAGACCGAGTAGTGACATGTGGCAAGACGCTCCTCGGGGCACGTCTTGCTTGGGCCTCTCTCCTGTAGGCGCTCAGTCAGACCGAGGAGTGACATGTGACAAGACGCTCCTCGGGGCGCATCTTGCTTGGGCCTCTCTCCTGGAGGCGCTCAGTCAGACCCAGTGTTGACATGTGGCAAGACGCTCCTCGGGGCGCGTCTTGCTTGGGCCTCTCTCCTGGAGGTTCTCAGTCAGACCCAGTGTTGACATGTGGCAAGATGCTCCTCGGGGCGCGTCTTGCTGGGGCTTCTCTAATGGAGGCACTCAGTCAGACCCAGTGTTGACATGTGGCAAGACGCTCCTCGGGGCACGTCTTGCTTCGGCCTCTCTCCTGGAGGCGCTCAGTCAGACCCAGAAGAGACATGTGTCAAGATGCTCCTCGGGGCGCGTCTTGCTTGGGCCTCTCTCCTGGAGGTGCTCAGTCAGACCGAGTGCTGACATGTGGCAAGACGCTCCTCCGGGCGCGTCTTGCTTGGGCCTCTCTCCTGGAGGCGCTCAGTCAGACCCAGTGTTGACATGTGCTAAGACGCTCCTCAGGGCACGTCTTGCTTCGGCCTCTCTCCTGGAGGCGCTCAGTCAGACCCAGAGGAGACATGTGTCAAGATGCTCCTCGGGGCGCGTCTTGCTTGGGCCTCTCTCCTGGAGGTGCTCAGTCAGACCGAGTGCTGACATGTGGCAAGACGCTCCTCCGGGCGCGTCTTGCTTGGGCCTCTCTCCTGGAGGCGCTCAGTCAGACCCAGTGTTCACATGTGGCAAGACGCTCCTCGGGGCGCGTCTTGCTTGGGCCTCTCTCCTGGAGGCGCTCAGTCAGACCGAGTGCTGACATAAGGCAAGACGCTCCTCGGGGCGCGTCTTGCTGGGGCCTCTCTCCTGGAGGTTCTCAGTCAGACCCAGTGTTGACATGTGGCAAGATGCTCCTCGGGGCGCGTCTTGCTGGGGCTTCTCTAATGGAGGCACTCAGTCAGACCCAGTGTTGACATGTGGCAAGACACTCCTCGGGGCACGTCTTGCTTCGGCCTCTCTCCTGGAGGCGCTCAGTCAGACCCAGAGGAGACATGTGTCAAGATGCTCCTCGGGGCGCGTCTTGCTTGGGCCTCTCTCCTGGAGGTGCTCAGTCAGACCGAGTGCTGACATGTGGCAAGACGCTCCTCCGGGCGCGTCTTGCTTGGGCCTCTCTCCTGGAGGCGCTCAGTCAGACCCAGTGTTGACATGTGCTAAGACGCTCCTCAGGGAACGTGTTGCTTGGGCCTCTCTCCTGGAGGCGCTCAGTCAGACCGAGTGCTGACATGTGGCAAGACGCTCCTCGGGGCGCGTCTTGCTTGGGCTTCTCTCCTGGAGGCCCTCAGTCAGACCCATTGTTGACATGTGGCAAGACGCTCCTCGGGGCGCGTCTCATTTGGGCCTCTCTCCTGGAGGCGCTCAGTTAGACCGAGTGCTGACATGTGGCAAGACGCTCCTCGGGGCGCGTCTTGCTTGGGCTTCTCTCCTGGAGGCCCTCAGTCAGACCCATTGTTGATATGTGGCAAGATGCTCCTCGGGGCGCATCTTGCTTGGGCCTCTCTCCTGGAGGCACTCAGTCAGACCCAGTGTTCACATGTGGCAAGACGCTCCTCGGAGCGTGTCTTGCTTGGGCCTCTCTCCTGGAGGAGCTCAGTCAGACCCAGTGTTGACATGTGGCAAGATGCTCCTCGGGGCACGTCTTGCTTGGGCTTCTCTCCTGGAGGCCCTCAGTCAGACCGAGTGCTGACATGTGGCAAGACGCTCCTCGGAGCGCTTCATGCTTGAGCCTCTCTCCTGGAGGCGCTCAGTCAGACCCAGTGGTGACATGTGGCAAGACGCTCCTCGGGGCGCGTATTGCTTGGGCCAAACTCCTGGATGCCCTCTGTCAGACCCAGTGTTGACATGTGGCAAGACTCTCCTCGGGGCGCTTCTTGCTTGGGCTTCTCTCCTGGAGGCCCTCAGTCAGACCCATTGTTGACATGTGGCAAGACGCTCCTCGGGGCACGTCTTGCTTGGGCCTCTCTCCTGTAGGCGCTCAGTCAGACCGAGTAGTGACATGTGGCAAGACGCTCCTCGGGGCACGTCTTGCTTGGGCCTCTCTCCTGTAGGCGCTCAGTCAGACCGAGTAGTGACATGTGACAAGACGCTCCTCGGGGCGCGTCTTGCTTGGGCCTCTCTCCTGGAGGCGCTCAGTCAGACCCAGTGTTGACATGTGGCAAGACGCTCCTCGGGGCGCGTCTTGCTTGGGCCTCTCTCCTGGAGGTTCTCAGTCAGACCCAGTGTTGACATGTGGCAATATGCTCCTCGGGGTGCGTCTTGCTGGGGCTTCTCTAATGGAGGCACTCAGTCAGACCCAGTGTTGACATGTGGCAAGACGCTCCTCGGGGCACGTCTTGATTCGGCCTCTCTCCTGGAGGCGCTCAGTCAGACCCAGAGGAGACATGTGTCAAGATGCTCCTCGGGGCGCGTCTTGCTTGGGCCTCTCTCCTGGAGGTGCTCAGTCAGACCGAGTAGTGACATGTGGCAAGACGCTCCTCGGGGCACGTCTTGCTTGGGCCTCTCTCCTGTAGGCGCTCAGTCAGACCGAGTAGTGACATGTGACAAGACGCTCCTCGGGGCGCGTCTTGCTTGGGCCTCTCTCCTGGAGGCGCTCAGTCAGACCCAGTGTTGACATGTGGCAAGACGCTCCTCGGGGCGCGTCTTGCTTGGGCCTCTCTCCTGGAGGTTCTCAGTCAGACCCAGTGTTGACATGTGGCAAGATGCTCCTCGGGGCGCGTCTTGCTGGGGCTTCTCTAATGGAGGCACTCAGTCAGACCCAGTGTTGACATGTGGCAAGACGCTCCTCGGGGCACGTCTTGCTTCGGCCTCTCTCCTGGAGGCGCTCAGTCAGACCCAGAGGAGACATGTGTCAAGATGCTCCTCGGGGCGCGTCTTGCTTGGGCCTCTCTCCTGGAGGTGCTCAGTCAGACCGAGTGCTGACATGTGGCAAGACGCTCCTCCGGGCGCGTCTTGCTTGGGCCTCTCTCCTGGAGGCGCTCAGTCAGACCCAGTGTTCACATGTGGCAAGACGCTCCTCGGGGCGCGTCTTGCTTGGGCCTCTCTCCTGGAGGCGCTCAGTCAGACCCAGTGTTGACATGTGCTAAGACGCTCCTCAGGGCACGTCTTGCTTCGGCCTCTCTCCTGGAGGCGCTCAGTCAGACCCAGAGGAGACATGTGTCAAGATGCTCCTCGGGGCGCGTCTTGCTTGGGCCTCTCTCCTGGAGGCGCTCAGTCAGACCCAGTGTTGACATGTGCTAAGACGCTCCTCAGGGCACGTCTTGCTTCGGCCTCTCTCCTGGAGGCGCTCAGTCAGACCCAGAGGAGACATGTGTCAAGATGCTCCTCGGGGCGCGTCTTGCTTGGGCCTCTCTCCTGGAGGTGCTCAGTCAGACCGAGTGCTGACATGTGGCAAGACGCTCCTCCGGGCGCGTCTTGCTTGGGCCTCTCTCCTGGAGGCGCTCAGTCAGACCCAGTGTTCACATGTGGCAAGACGCTCCTCGGGGCGCGTCTTGCTTGGGCCTCTCTCCTGGAGGTGCTCAGTCAGACCGAGTAGTGACATGTGGCAAGACGCTCCTCGGGGCACGTCTTGCTTGGGCCTCTCTCCTGTAGGCGCTCAGTCAGACCGAGTAGTGACATGTGACAAGACGCTCCTCGGGGCGCGTCTTGCTTGGGCCTCTCTCCTGGAGGCGCTCAGTCAGACCCAGTGTTGACATGTGGCAAGACGCTCCTCGGGGCGCGTCTTGCTTGGGCCTCTCTCCTGGAGGTTCTCAGTCAGACCCAGTGTTGACATGTGGCAAGATGCTCCTCGGGGCGCGTCTTGCTGGGGCTTCTCTAATGGAGGCACTCAGTCAGACCCAGTGTTGACATGTGGCAAGACGCTCCTCGGGGCACGTCTTGCTTCGGCCTCTCTCCTGGAGGCGCTCAGTCAGACCCAGAAGAGACATGTGTCAAGATGCTCCTCCGGGCGCGTCTTGCTTGGGCCTCTCTCCTGGAGGCGCTCAGTCAGACCCAGTGTTGACATGTGCTAAGACGCTCCTCAGGGCACGTCTTGCTTCGGCCTCTCTCCTGGAGGCGCTCAGTCAGACCCAGAGGAGACATGTGTCAAGATGCTCCTCGGGGCGCGTCTTGCTTGGGCCTCTCTCCTGGAGGTGCTCAGTCAGACCGAGTGCTGACATGTGGCAAGACGCTCCTCCGGGCGCGTCTTGCTTGGGCCTCTCTCCTGGAGGCGCTCAGTCAGACCCAGTGTTCACATGTGGCAAGACGCTCCTCGGGGCGCGTCTTGCTTGGGCCTCTCTCCTGGAGGCGCTCAGTCAGACCGAGTGCTGACATAAGGCAAGACGCTCCTCGGGGCGCGTCTTGCTGGGGCCTCTCTCCTGGAGGTTCTCAGTCAGACCCAGTGTTGACATGTGGCAAGATGCTCCTCGGGGCGCGTCTTGCTGGGGCTTCTCTAATGGAGGCACTCAGTCAGACCCAGTGTTGACATGTGGCAAGACGCTCCTCGGGGCACGTCTTGCTTCGGCCTCTCTCCTGGAGGCGCTCAGTCAGACCCAGAGGAGACATGTGTCAAGATGCTCCTCGGGGCGCGTCTTGCTTGGGCCTCTCTCCTGGAGGTGCTCAGTCAGACCGAGTGCTGACATGTGGCAAGACGCTCCTCCGGGCGCGTCTTGCTTGGGCCTCTCTCCTGGAGGCGCTCAGTCAGACCCAGTGTTGACATGTGCTAAGACGCTCCTCAGGGAACGTGTTGCTTGGGCCTCTCTCCTGGAGGCGCTCAGTCAGACCGAGTGCTGACATGTGGCAAGACGCTCCTCGGGGCGCGTCTTGCTTGGGCTTCTCTCCTGGAGGCCCTCAGTCAGACCCATTGTTGACATGTGGCAAGACGCTCCTCGGGGCGCGTCTCATTTGGGCCTCTCTCCTGGAGGCGCTCAGTTAGACCGAGTGCTGACATGTGGCAAGACGCTCCTCGGGGCGCGTCTTGCTTGGGCTTCTCTCCTGGAGGCCCTCAGTCAGACCCATTGTTGATATGTGGCAAGATGCTCCTCGGGGCGCATCTTGCTTGGGCCTCTCCCCTTGAGGCCCTCTGTCAGACCCAGTGTTGACATGTGGCAAAACGCTCCTCCAGGCGCGTCTTGCTTGGGCTTCTCTCCTGGAGGCGCTCAGTCAGACCCATTGTTGACATGTGGCAAGATGCTCCTCGGGGCGCGTCTTGCTTGGGCCTCTCTCCTGGAGGTGCTCAGTCAGACCGAGTGCTGACATGTGGCAAGACGCTCCTCCGGGCGCGTCTTGCTTGGGCCTCTCTCCTGGAGGCGCTCAGTCAGACCCAGTGTTGACATGTGCTAAGACGCTCCTCAGGGCACGTCTTGCTTCGGCCTCTCTCCTGGAGGCGCTCAGTCAGACCCAGAGGAGACATGTGTCAAGATGCTCCTCGGGGCGCGTCTTGCTTGGGCCTCTCTCCTGGAGGTGCTCAGTCAGACCGAGTGCTGACATGTGGCAAGACGCTCCTCCGGGCGCGTCTTGCTTGGGCCTCTCTCCTGGAGGCGCTCAGTCAGACCCAGTGTTCACATGTGGCAAGACGCTCCTCGGGGCGCGTCTTGCTTGGGCCTCTCTCCTGGAGGCGCTCAGTCAGACCGAGTGCTGACATAAGGCAAGACGCTCCTCGGGGCGCGTCTTGCTGGGGCCTCTCTCCTGGAGGTTCTCAGTCAGACCCAGTGTTGACATGTGGCAAGATGCTCCTCGGGGCGCGTCTTGCTGGGGCTTCTCTAATGGAGGCACTCAGTCAGACCCAGTGTTGACATGTGGCAAGACGCTCCTCGGGGCACGTCTTGCTTCGGCCTCTCTCCTGGAGGCGCTCAGTCAGACCCAGAGGAGACATGTGTCAAGATGCTCCTCGGGGCGCGTCTTGCTTGGGCCTCTCTCCTGGAGGTGCTCAGTCAGACCGAGTGCTGACATGTGGCAAGACGCTCCTCCGGGCGCGTCTTGCTTGGGCCTCTCTCCTGGAGGCGCTCAGTCAGACCCAGTGTTGACATGTGCTAAGACGCTCCTCAGGGAACGTGTTGCTTGGGCCTCTCTCCTGGAGGCGCTCAGTCAGACCGAGTGCTGACATGTGGCAAGACGCTCCTCGGGGCGCGTCTTGCTTGGGCTTCTCTCCTGGAGGCCCTCAGTCAGACCCATTGTTGACATGTGGCAAGACGCTCCTCGGGGCGCGTCTCATTTGGGCCTCTCTCCTGGAGGCGCTCAGTTAGACCGAGTGCTGACATGTGGCAAGACGCTCCTCGGGGCGCGTCTTGCTTGGGCTTCTCTCCTGGAGGCCCTCAGTCAGACCCATTGTTGATATGTGGCAAGATGCTCCTCGGGGCGCATCTTGCTTGGGCCTCTCCCCTTGAGGCCCTCTGTCAGACCCAGTGTTGACATGTGGCAAAACGCTCCTCCAGGCGCGTCTTGCTTGGGCTTCTCTCCTGGAGGCGCTCAGTCAGACCCATTGTTGACATGTGGCAAGATGCTCCTCGGGGCGCGTCTTGCTTGGGCCTCTCTCCTGGAGGCGCTCAGTCAGACCGAGTGCTGACATGTGGCAAGACGCTCCTCCGGGCGCGTCTTGCTTGGGCCTCTCTCCTGGAGGCACTCAGTCAGACCCAGTGTTCACATGTGGCAAGACGCTCCTCGGAGCGTGTCTTGCTTGGGCCTCTCTCCTGGAGGAGCTCAGTCAGACCCAGTGTTGACATGTGGCAAGATGCTCCTCGGGGCACGTCTTGCTTGGGCTTCTCTCCTGGAGGCCCTCAGTCAGACCGAGTGCTGACATGTGGCAAGACGCTCCTCGGAGCGCTTCATGCTTGAGCCTCTCTCCTGGAGGCGCTCAGTCAGACCCAGTGGTGACATGTGGCAAGACGCTCCTCGGGGCGCGTATTGCTTGGGCCAAACTCCTGGATGCCCTCTGTCAGACCCAGTGTTGACATGTGGCAAGACTCTCCTCGGGGCGCTTCTTGCTTGGGCTTCTCTCCTGGAGGCCCTCAGTCAGACCCATTGTTGACATGTGGCAAGACGCTCCTCGGGGCACGTCTTGCTTGGGCCTCTCTCCTGTAGGCGCTCAGTCAGACCGAGTAGTGACATGTGGCAAGACGCTCCTCGGGGCACGTCTTGCTTGGGCCTCTCTCCTGTAGGCGCTCAGTCAGACCGAGTAGTGACATGTGACAAGACGCTCCTCGGGGCGCGTCTTGCTTGGGCCTCTCTCCTGGAGGCGCTCAGTCAGACCCAGTGTTGACATGTGCTAAGACGCTCCTCAGGGAACGTGTTGCTTGGGCCTCTCTCCTGGAGGCGCTCAGTCAGACCGAGTGCTGACATGTGGCAAGACGCTCCTCGGGGCGCGTCTTGCTTGGGCTTCTCTCCTGGAGGCCCTCAGTCAGACCCATTGTTGACATGTGGCAAGACGCTCCTCGGGGCGCGTCTCATTTGGGCCTCTCTCCTGGAGGCGCTCAGTTAGACCGAGTGCTGACATGTGGCAAGACGCTCCTCGGGGCGCGTCTTGCTTGGGCTTCTCTCCTGGAGGCCCTCAGTCAGACCCATTGTTGATATGTGGCAAGATGCTCCTCGGGGCGCATCTTGCTTGGGCCTCTCCCCTTGAGGCCCTCTGTCAGACCCAGTGTTGACATGTGGCAAAACGCTCCTCCAGGCGCGACTTGCTTGGGCTTCTCTCCTGGAGGCGCTCAGTCAGACCCATTGTTGACATGTGGCAAGATGCTCCTCGGGGCGCGTCTTGCTTGGGCCTCTCTCCTGGAGGCGCTCAGTCAGACCGAGTGCTGACATGTGGCAAGACGCTCCTCCGGGCGCGTCTTGCTTGGGCCTCTCTCCTGGAGGCACTCAGTCAGACCCAGTGTTCACATGTGGCAAGACGCTCCTCGGAGCGTGTCTTGCTTGGGCCTCTCTCCTGGAGGAGCTCAGTCAGACCCAGTGTTGACATGTGGCAAGATGCTCCTCGGGGCACGTCTTGCTTGGGCTTCTCTCCTGGAGGCCCTCAGTCAGACCGAGTGCTGACATGTGGCAAGACGCTCCTCGGAGCGCTTCATGCTTGAGCCTCTCTCCTGGAGGCGCTCAGTCAGACCCAGTGGTGACATGTGGCAAGACGCTCCTCGGGGCGCGTATTGCTTGGGCCAAACTCCTGGATGCCCTCTGTCAGACCCAGTGTTGACATGTGGCAAGACTCTCCTCGGGGCGCTTCTTGCTTGGGCTTCTCTCCTGGAGGCCCTCAGTCAGACCCATTGTTGACATGTGGCAAGACGCTCCTCGGGGCACGTCTTGCTTGGGCCTCTCTCCTGTAGGCGCTCAGTCAGACCGAGTAGTGACATGTGGCAAGACGCTCCTCGGGGCACGTCTTGCTTGGGCCTCTCTCCTGTAGGCGCTCAGTCAGACCGAGTAGTGACATGTGACAAGACGCTCCTCGGGGCGCGTCTTGCTTGGGCCTCTCTCCTGGAGGCGCTCAGTCAGACCCAGTGTTGACATGTGGCAAGACGCTCCTCGGGGCGCGTCTTGCTTGGGCCTCTCTCCTGGAGGTTCTCAGTCAGACCCAGTGTTGACATGTGGCAATATGCTCCTCGGGGCGCGTCTTGCTGGGGCTTCTCTAATGGAGGCACTCAGTCAGACCCAGTGTTGACATGTGGCAAGACGCTCCTCGGGGCACGTCTTGCTTCGGCCTCTCTCCTGGAGGCGCTCAGTCAGACCCAGAGGAGACATGTGTCAAGATGCTCCTCGGGGCGCGTCTTGCTTGGGCCTCTCTCCTGGAGGTGCTCAGTCAGACCGAGTAGTGACATGTGGCAAGACGCTCCTCGGGGCACGTCTTGCTTGGGCCTCTCTCCTGTAGGCGCTCAGTCAGACCGAGTAGTGACATGTGACAAGACGCTCCTCGGGGCGCGTCTTGCTTGGGCCTCTCTCCTGGAGGCGCTCAGTCAGACCCAGTGTTGACATGTGGCAAGACGCTCCTCGGGGCGCGTCTTGCTTGGGCCTCTCTCCTGGAGGTTCTCAGTCAGACCCAGTGTTGACATGTGGCAAGATGCTCCTCGGGGCGCGTCTTGCTGGGGCTTCTCTAATGGAGGCACTCAGTCAGACCCAGTGTTGACATGTGGCAAGACGCTCCTCGGGGCACGTCTTGCTTCGGCCTCTCTCCTGGAGGCGCTCAGTCAGACCCAGAGGAGACATGTGTCAAGATGCTCCTCGGGGCGCGTCTTGCATGGGCCTCTCTCCTGGAGGTGCTCAGTCAGACCGAGTGCTGACATGTGGCAAGACGCTCCTCCGGGCGCGTCTTGCTTGGGCCTCTCTCCTGGAGGCGCTCAGTCAGACCCAGTGTTCACATGTGGCAAGACGCTCCTCGGGGCGCGTCTTGCTTGGGCCTCTCTCCTGGAGGCGCTCAGTCAGACCCAGTGTTGACATGTGCTAAGACGCTCCTCAGGGCACGTCTTGCTTCGGCCTTGCTCCTGGAGGCGCTCAGTCAGACCCAGAGGAGACATGTGTCAAGATGCTCCTCGGGGCGCGTCTTGCTTGGGCCTCTCTCCTGGAGGCGCTCTGTCAGACCCAGTGTTGACATGTGCTAAGACGCTCCTCAGGGCACGTCTTGCTTCGGCCTCTCTCCTGGAGGCGCTCAGTCAGACCCAGAGGAGACATGTGTCAAGATGCTCCTCGGGGCGCGTCTTGCTTGGGCCTCTCTCCTGGAGGTGCTCAGTCAGACCGAGTGCTGACATGTGGCAAGACGCTCCTCCGGGCGCGTCTTGCTTGGGCCTCTCTCCTGGAGGCGCTCAGTCAGACCCAGTGTTCACATGTGGCAAGACGCTCCTCGGGGCGCGTCTTGCTTGGGCCTCTCTCCTGGAGGTGCTCAGTCAGACCGAGTAGTGACATGTGGCAAGACGCTCCTCGGGGCACGTCTTGCTTGGGCCTCTCTCCTGTAGGCGCTCAGTCAGACCGAGTAGTGACATGTGACAAGACGCTCCTCGGGGCGCGTCTTGCTTGGGCCTCTCTCCTGGAGGCGCTCAGTCAGACCCAGTGTTGACATGTGGCAAGACGCTCCTCGGGGCGCGTCTTGCTTGGGCCTCTCTCCTGGAGGTTCTCAGTCAGACCCAGTGTTGACATGTGGCAAGATGCTCCTCGGGGCGCGTCTTGCTGGGGCTTCTCTAATGGAGGCACTCAGTCAGACCCAGTGTTGACATGTGGCAAGACGCTCCTCGGGGCACGTCTTGCTTCGGCCTCTCTCCTGGAGGCGCTCAGTCAGACCCAGAAGAGACATGTGTCAAGATGCTCCTCGGGGCGCGTCTTGCTTGGGCCTCTCTCCTGGAGGTGCTCAGTCAGACCGAGTGCTGACATGTGGCAAGACGCTCCTCCGGGCGCGTCTTGCTTGGGCCTCTCTCCTGGAGGCGCTCAGTCAGACCCAGTGTTGACATGTGCTAAGACGCTCCTCAGGGCACGTCTTGCTTCGGCCTCTCTCCTGGAGGCGCTCAGTCAGACCCAGAGGAGACATGTGTCAAGATGCTCCTCGGGGCGCGTCTTGCTTGGGCCTCTCTCCTGGAGGCGCTCAGTCAGACCCAGTGTTCACATGTGGCAAGACGCTCCTCGGGGCGCGTCTTGCTTGGGCCTCTCTCCTGGAGGTGCTCAGTCAGACCGAGTAGTGACATGTGGCAAGACGCTCCTCGGGGCACGTCTTGCTTGGGCCTCTCTCCTGTAGGCGCTCAGTCAGACCGAGTAGTGACATGTGACAAGACGCTCCTCGGGGCGCGTCTTGCTTGGGCCTCTCTCCTGGAGGCGCTCAGTCAGACCCAGTGTTGACATGTGGCAAGACGCTCCTCGGGGCGCGTCTTGCTTGGGCCTCTCTCCTGGAGGTTCTCAGTCAGACCCAGTGTTGACATGTGGCAAGATGCTCCTCGGGGCGCGTCTTGCTGGGGCTTCTCTAATGGAGGCACTCAGTCAGACCCAGTGTTGACATGTGGCAAGACGCTCCTCGGGGCACGTCTTGCTTCGGCCTCTCTCCTGGAGGCGCTCAGTCAGACCCAGAAGAGACATGTGTCAAGATGCTCCTCGGGGCGCGTCTTGCTTGGGCCTCTCTCCTGGAGGTGCTCAGTCAGACCGAGTGCTGACATGTGGCAAGACGCTCCTCCGGGCGCGTCTTGCTTGGGCCTCTCTCCTGGAGGCGCTCAGTCAGACCCAGTGTTGACATGTGCTAAGACGCTCCTCAGGGCACGTCTTGCTTCGGCCTCTCTCCTGGAGGCGCTCAGTCAGACCCAGAGGAGACATGTGTCAAGATGCTCCTCGGGGCGCGTCTTGCTTGGGCCTCTCTCCTGGAGGTGCTCAGTCAGACCGAGTGCTGACATGTGGCAAGACGCTCCTCCGGGCGCGTCTTGCTTGGGCCTCTCTCCTGGAGGCGCTCAGTCAGACCGAGTGCTGACATAAGGCAAGACGCTCCTCGGGGCGCGTCTTGCTGGGGCCTCTCTCCTGGAGGTTCTCAGTCAGACCCAGTGTTGACATGTGGCAAGATGCTCCTCGGGGCGCGTCTTGCTGGGGCTTCTCTAATGGAGGCACTCAGTCAGACCCAGTGTTGACATGTGGCAAGACGCTCCTCGGGGCACGTCTTGCTTCGGCCTCTCTCCTGGAGGCGCTCAGTCAGACCCAGAGGAGACATGTGTCAAGATGCTCCTCGGGGCGCTTCTTGCTTGGGCCTCTCTCCTGGAGGTGCTCAGTCAGACCGAGTGCTGACATGTGGCAAGACGCTCCTCCGGGCGCGTCTTGCTTGGGCCTCTCTCCTGGAGGCGCTCAGTCAGACCCAGTGTTCACATGTGGCAAGACGCTCCTCGGGGCGCGTCTTGCTTGGGCCTCTCTCCTGGAGGGGCTCAGTCAGACCCAGTGTTGACATGTGCTAAGACGCTCCTCAGGGAACGTGTTGCTTGGGCCTCTCTCCTGGAGGCGCTCAGTCAGACCGAGTGCTGACATGTGGCAAGACGCTCCTCGGGGCGCGTCTTGCTTGGGCTTCTCTCCTGGAGGCCCTCAGTCAGACCCATTGTTGACATGTGGCAAGACGCTCCTTGGGGCGCGTCTCATTTGGGCCTCTCTCCTGGAGGCGCTCATTTAGACCGAGTGCTGACATGTGGCAAGACGCTCCTCGGGGCGCGTCTTGCTTGGGCTTCTCTCCTGGAGGCCCTCAGTCAGACCCATTGTTGATATGTGGCAAGATGCTCCTCGGGGCGCATCTTGCTTGGGCCTCTCCCCTTGAGGCCCTCTGTCAGACCCAGTGTTGACATGTGGCAAAACGCTCCTCCAGGCGCGTCTTGCTTGGGCCTCTCTCCTGGAGGCGCTCAGTCAGACCCAGTGGTGACATGTGGCAAGACGCTCCTCGGGGCGCGTATTGCTTGGGCCTAACTCCTGGATGCCCTCTGTCAGACCCAGTGTTGACATGTGGCAAGACGCTCCTTCGGGGCGCGTCTTGCTTGGGCTTCTCTCCTGGAGGCCCTCAGTCAGACCCATTGTTGACATGTGGCAAGACGCTTCTCGGGGCGCGTCTTATTTGGGCCTCTCTCTTGGAGGCCCTCAGTCAGACCCAGTGTTGACATGTGGCAAGACGCTCCTCGGGGCGCGTCTTGCTTGGGCTTCTCTCCTGGAGGCCCTTAGTCAGACCCATTGTTGACATGTGGCAAGACGCTCCTCGGGGCACGTCTTGCTTGGGCATCTCTCCTGGATGCGCTCAGTCAGACCGAGTAGTGACATGTGGCAAGACGCTCCTCGGGGCGCGTCTTGCTTGGGCCTCTCTCCTGGAGGCGCTCAGTCAGACCCAGTGTTGACATGTGGCAAGACGCTCCTCGGGGCGCGTCTTGCTTGGGCCTCTCTCCTGGAGGTTCTCAGTCAGACCCAGTGTTGACATGTGGCAAGATGCTCCTCGGGGCGCGTCTTGCTGGGGCTTCTCTAATGGAGGCACTCAGTCAGACCCAGTGTTGACATGTGGCAAGACGCTCCTCGGGGCACGTCTTGCTTCGGCCTCTCTCCTGGAGGCGCTCAGTCAGACCCAGAAGAGACATGTGTCAAGATGCTCCTCGGGGCGCGTCTTGCTTGGGCCTCTCTCCTGGAGGTGCTCAGTCAGACCGAGTGCTGACATGTGGCAAGACGCTCCTCCGGGCGCGTCTTGCTTGGGCCTCTCTCCTGGAGGCGCTCAGTCAGACCCAGTGTTGACATGTGCTAAGACGCTCCTCAGGGCACGTCTTGCTTCGGCCTCTCTCCTGGAGGCGCTCAGTCAGACCCAGAGGAGACATGTGTCAAGATGCTCCTCGGGGCGCGTCTTGCTTGGGCCTCTCTCCTGGAGGTGCTCAGTCAGACCGAGTGCTGACATGTGGCAAGACGCTCCTCCGGGCGCGTCTTGCTTGGGCCTCTCTCCTGGAGGCGCTCAGTCAGACCGAGTGCTGACATAAGGCAAGACGCTCCTCGGGGCGCGTCTTGCTGGGGCCTCTCTCCTGGAGGTTCTCAGTCAGACCCAGTGTTGACATGTGGCAAGATGCTCCTCGGGGCGCGTCTTGCTGGGGCTTCTCTAATGGAGGCACTCAGTCAGACCCAGTGTTGACATGTGGCAAGACGCTCCTCGGGGCACGTCTTGCTTCGGCCTCTCTCCTGGAGGCGCTCAGTCAGACCCAGAGGAGACATGTGTCAAGATGCTCCTCGGGGCGCTTCTTGCTTGGGCCTCTCTCCTGGAGGTGCTCAGTCAGACCGAGTGCTGACATGTGGCAAGACGCTCCTCCGGGCGCGTCTTGCTTGGGCCTCTCTCCTGGAGGCGCTCAGTCAGACCCAGTGTTCACATGTGGCAAGACGCTCCTCGGGGCGCGTCTTGCTTGGGCCTCTCTCCTGGAGGGGCTCAGTCAGACCCAGTGTTGACATGTGCTAAGACGCTCCTCAGGGAACGTGTTGCTTGGGCCTCTCTCCTGGAGGCGCTCAGTCAGACCGAGTGCTGACATGTGGCAAGACGCTCCTCGGGGCGCGTCTTGCTTGGGCTTCTCTCCTGGAGGCCCTCAGTCAGACCCATTGTTGACATGTGGCAAGACGCTCCTCGGGGCGCGTCTCATTTGGGCCTCTCTCCTGGAGGCGCTCAGTTAGACCGAGTGCTGACATGTGGCAAGACGCTCCTCGGGGCGCGTCTTGCTTGGGCTTCTCTCCTGGAGGCCCTCAGTCAGACCCATTGTTGATATGTGGCAAGATGCTCCTCGGGGCGCATCTTGCTTGGGCCTCTCCCCTTGAGGCCCTCTGTCAGACCCAGTGTTGACATGTGGCAAAACGCTCCTCCAGGCGCGTCTTGCTTGGGCCTCTCTCCTGGAGGCGCTCAGTCAGACCCAGTGGTGACATGTGGCAAGACGCTCCTCGGGGCGCGTATTGCTTGGGCCTAACTCCTGGATGCCCTCTGTCAGACCCAGTGTTGACATGTGGCAAGACGCTCCTTCGGGGCGCGTCTTGCTTGGGCTTCTCTCCTGGAGGCCCTCAGTCAGACCCATTGTTGACATGTGGCAAGACGCTTCTCGGGGCGCGTCTTATTTGGGCCTCTCTCTTGGAGGCCCTCAGTCAGACCCAGTGTTGACATGTGGCAAGACGCTCCTCGGGGCGCGTCTTGCTTGGGCTTCTCTCCTGGAGGCCCTTAGTCAGACCCATTGTTGACATGTGGCAAGACGCTCCTCGGGGCACGTCTTGCTTGGGCATCTCTCCTGGATGCGCTCAGTCAGACCGAGTAGTGACATGTGGCAAGACGCTCCTCGGGGCGCGTCTTGCTTGGGCCTCTCTCCTGGAGGCGCTCAGTCAGACCGAGTGCTGACATAAGGCAAGACGCTCCTCGGGGCGCGTCTTGCTGGGGCCTCTCTCCTGGAGGTGCTCAATCAGACCCAGTGGTGACACGTTGCAAGACGCTCCTCGGGGCGCGTCTTGCTTGGGCTTCTCTCCTGGAGGCCCTCAGTCAGACCCATTGTTGACATGTGGCAAGACGCTCCTCGGGGCGCGTCTTGCTTGGGCCTCTCTCCTGGAGGCGCTCAGTCATACCGAGTGCTGACATGTGGCAAGACGCTCCTCCGGGCGCGTCTTGCTTGGGCCTCTCTCCTGGAGGCACTCAGTCAGACCCAGTGTTCACATGTGGCAAGACGCTCCTCGGAGCGCGTCTTGCTTGGGCCTCTCTCCTGGAGGCGCTCAGTCAGACCCAGTGTTGACATGTGGCAAGATGTTCCTCTGGGCACGTCTTGCTTGGGCTTCTCTCCTGGAGGCCCTCAGTCAGACCGAGTGCTGACATGTGGCAAGACGCTCCTCGGAGCGCTTCATGCTTGAGCCTCTCTCGTGGAGGCGCTCAGTCAGACCCAGTGGTGACATGTGGCAAGACGCTCCTCGGGGCGCGTATTGCTTGGGCCTAACTCCTGGATGCCCTCTGTCAGACCCAGTGTTGACATGTGGCAAGACTCTCCTCGGGGCGCTTCTTGCTTGGGCTTCTCTCCTGGAGGCCCTCAGTCAGACCCATTGTTGACATGTGGCAAGACGCTCCTCGGGGCACGTCTTGCTTGGGCCTCTCTCCTGTAGGTGCTCAGTCAGACCGAGTAGTGACATGTGGCAAGACGCTCCTCGGGGCACGTCTTGCTTGGGCCTCTCTCCTGTAGGCGCTCAGTCAGACCGAGTAGTGACATGTGACAAGACGCTCCTCGGGGCGCGTCTTGCTTGGGCCTCTCTCCTTGAGGCGCTCAGTCAGACCCAGGGTTGACATGTGGCAAGACGCTCCTCGGGGCGCGTCTTGCTTGGGCCTCTCTCCTGGAGGTTCTCAGTCAGACCCAGTGTTGACATGTGGCAAGATGCTCCTCGGGGCGCGTCTTGCTGGGGCTTCTCTAATGGAGGCACTCAGTCAGACCCAGTGTTGACATGTGGCAAGACGCTCCTCGGGGCACGTCTTGCTTCGGCCTCTCTCCTGGAGGCGCTCAGTCAGACCCAGAGGAGACATGTGTCAAGATGCTCCTCGGGGCGCATCTTGCTTGGGCCTCTCTCCTGGAGGTGCTCAGTCAGACCGAGTGCTGACATGTGGCAAGACGCTCCTCCGGGCGCGTCTTGCTTGGGCCTCTCTCCTGGAGGCGCTCAGTCAGACCCAGTGTTCACATGTGGCAAGACGCTCCTCGGGGCGCGTCTTGCTTGGGCCTCTCTCCTGGAGGCGCTCAGTCAGACCCAGTGTTGACATGTGCTAAGACGCTCCTCAGGGCACGTGTTGCTTGGGCCTCTCTCCTGGAGGCGCTCAGTCAGACCGAGTGCTGACATGTGGCAAGACGCTCCTCGGGGCGCGTCTTGCTTGGGCTTCTCTCCTGGAGGCCCTCAGTCAGACCCATTGTTGACATGTGGCAAGACGCTCCTCGGGGCGCGTCTCATTTGGGCCTCTCTCCTGGAGGCCCTAAATCAGACCCTGTGTTGACACGTGGCAAGACGCTCCTCGGGGCGCGTCTTGCTTGGGCCTCTCTCATGGAGGCGCTCAGTCAGAATGAGTAGTGACATGTGGCCTGACGCTCCTCGGGGCGCGTGTTGCTTGGGCCTCTCTCCTGGAGGCGCTCAGTCAGACAAAGTGGTGACATGTGGCAAGACGCTTCTCGGGGCACTTCTTGCTTCGGCCTCTCTCCTGGAGGCCCTCTGTCAGACCCAGTGTTGACATGTGGCAAGACACTCCTCGGGGCGCGTCTTGCTTGGGCCTCTCTCATGGAGGCCCTCTGTCAGACCCAGTGTTGACGTGTCAAGACGCTCCTCGGGGCGCGTCTTGCTTTGGCCTCTCTCCTGGAGGCGCTCAGTCAGACCGAGTGCTGACATGTGGCAAGACGCTCCTCGGGCCGCGTGTTGCTTGGGCTTCTCTCCTGGAGGCCCTCAGTCAGACCCAATGTTAACATGTGGCAAGACGCTCCTCGGGGCGTGTCTTGCTTGGGCTTCTCTCCTGGAGGCGCTCAGAAAGACCCAGTGTTTACATGTGACAAGATGCTCCTCGGGGCACGTCTTGCTTGGGCCTCTCTCCTGGAGGCGCTCAGTCAGAACCAGAGGTGACCAGTGGCAAGACGCTCCTCGGGGCGCGTCTTGCTTGGGCCTCTCTCCTGGAGGCCCTCTGTCAGACCCAGTGTTGACATGTGGCAAGACGCTCCTCCGGGCGCATCTTGCTTGGGCCTCTATCCTGGAGGCCCTCAGTCAGACCCATTGTTGACATGTGGCAAGACGCTCCTCGGGGCGCGTCTTGCTTGGGCCTCTCTCCTGGAGGCGCTCAGTCAGACCGAGTGCTGACATAAGGCAAGATGCTCCTCGGGGCGCGTCTTGCTGGGGCCTTTCTCCTGGAGGCGCTCAGTCAGACACAGTGCTGACATGTGGCAAGACGCTCCTCGGGGCGCGTCTTGCTTGGGCCTCTCTCCTGGAGGCGCTCAGTCAGACTGAGTAGTGACATGTGGCCTGACGCTCCTCGGGGCGCGTCTTGCTTGGGCCTCTCTCCTGGAGGCGCTCAGTCAGACCCAGTGGTGACATGTGGCAAGACACTCCTCGGGGCGCGTCTTGCTTGGGCCTCTCTCCTGGAGGCCTTCTATCAGACCCAGTGTTGACATGTGTCAAGACGCTCCTCGGGGCGCGTCTTGCTTGGACTTCTCTCCTGGAGGCCCTCAGTCAGACTCATTGTTGACATGTGGCAAGACACTCCTCGGGGCGCGTCTTGCTTGGGCTTCTCTCCTGGAGGCGCTCAGACAGACCCAGTGTTGACATGTGACAAGACGCTCCTCGGGGAGCGTCTTGCTTGGGCCTCTCTCCTGGAGGCGCTCAGTCAGAACCAGAGGTGACATGTGGCAAGACGCTCCTCGGGGCGCGTCTTGCTTGGGCCTCTCTCCTGGAGGCCCTCTGTCAGACCCAGTGTTGACATGTGGCAAGACGCTCCTCCGGGCGCATCTTGCTTGGGCCTCTCTCCTGGAGGCCCTCAGTCAGACCCATTGTTGACATGTGGCAAGACGCTCCTCGGGGCGCGTCTTGCTTGGGCCTCTCTCCTGGAGGCGCTCAGTCAGACCGAGTGCTGACATAAGGCAAGACGCTCCTCGGGGCGCGTCTTGCTTGGGCCTCTCTCCTGGAGGCGCTCAGTCAGACCCAGTGTTGACATGTGGCAAGACGCTCCTCAGGGCGCGTCTTGCTTGGGCCTCTCTCCTGGAGGCGCTCAGTCAGACCCAGTGTTGACATGTGGCAAGACGCTCCTCGGGGCGCGTCTTGCTTGGGCCTCTCTCCTGGAGGCGCTCAGTCAGACCCAGTGGTGACACGTGGAAAGACGCTCCTCGGGGCGCGTCTTGCTTGGGCCTCTCTCCTGGAGGCGCTCAGTCAGACCCAGTGTTGACACGTGGCAAGACGCTCCTCGGGGCGCGTCTTGCTTGGGCTTCTCTCCTGGAGGCGCTCAGTCAGACCCAGTGTTGGCATGTGGCAAGACACTCCTCGGGGCGCGTCTTGGTTTGGCCTCTCTCCTGGAGGCGCTCATTCAGACCCAGTGGTGACATGTGGCAAGACGCTCCTCGGGGCGCGTATTGCTTGGGCCTCTCTCCTGAATGCCCTCTGTCAGACCGAGTGTCTACATGTGGCAAGACTCTCCTCGGGGCGCATCTTGCTTGGGCTTCTCTCATGGAGGCCCTCAGTCCGACCCAGTGTTGACATGTGTCAAGACGCTCCTCTGGGCGCGTCTTGCTTGGGCTTCTCTCCTGGAGGCCCTCAGTCAGACCCATTGTTGACAAGTGGCAAGACGCTCCTCGGGGCACGTCTTGCTTGGGCCTCTCTCCTGGAGGCGCTCAGTCAGACCGAGTAGTGACATGTGGCAAGACGCTCCTCGGGGCGCGTCTTGCTTGGACCTCCCTCCTGGAGGCGCTCAGTCAGACCGAGTAGTGACATTTGGCAAGACGCTCCTCGGGGCGCGTCTTGCTTGGACCTCTCTCCTGGAGGCGCTCAGTCAGACCCAGTGTTGACATGTGGCAAGACGCTCCTCGGGGCGCTTCTTGCTTGGGCTTCTCTCCTGGAGGCCCTCAGTCAGACCCATTGTTGACATGTGGCAAAACGCTCCTCGGGGCACGTCTTGCTTGGGCCTCTCTCCTGGAGGCGCTCAGTCAGACCGAGTAGTGACATGTGGCAAGACGCTCCTCGGGGCGCGTCTTGCTGGGGCTTCTCTCATGGAGGCACTCAGTCAGACCCAGTGTTGACATGTGGCAAGACGCTCCTCGGGGCGCGTTTTGCTTGGACCTCTCTCCTGTAGGTGCTCAACTAGACCCAGTGTTGACATGTGGCAAGACGCTCCTCGGGGCGCGTCTTGCTTGGGCTTCTCTCCTGGAGGCCCACAGTCAGACCCATTGTTGACATGTGGCAAGAAGCTCCTCGGGGCGCTTCTTGCTTGGGCCTCTCTCCTGGAGGCGCTCAGTCAGACCGAGTGCTGACATGTGGCAAGACGCTCCTCGGGGCGCGTCTTGCTGGGGCCTCTCTCCTGGAGGCGCTCAGTCAAACCCAGTGTTGACATGTGTCAAGACGCTTCTCGGGCGTTTCTTGCTTGCGCCTCTCTCCTGGAGGCGCTCAGTCAGACCCAGAGGTGACATGTGGCATGACGCTCCTCGGGCCTCTCTCCTGGAGGCGCTCAGTCAGACCCAGTGTTGACATGTGGCAAGAAGCTCCTCGGGGCGCGTCTTGCTTTGGCCTCTCGCCTGGAGGTGCTCAGTCAGACCCAGTGTTGACATGGGGCAAGACGCTCCTCGGGGCGCTTCTTGCTGGGGCTTCTCTCATGGAGGCACTCAGTCAGACCCAGTGTTGACATGTGGCAAGATGCTCGTCGGGAAACGTCTTGCTTGGGCCTCTCTCCTGGAGGCGCTCAGTCAGACCCAGAGGAGACATGTGTCAAGACCCTCCTCGGGGCGCGTCTTCCTTGGGCCTCTCTCCTGGAGGCGCTCAGTCAGACCGAGTGCTGACATGTTGCAAGACGCTCCTCCGGGCGCGTTTTGCTTGGGCCTCTCTCCTGGAGGCGCTCAGTCAGACCCAGTGTTCACATGTGGCAAGACGCTCCTCGGCGCGCATCTTGCTTGGGCTTCTCTCCTGGAGGCCCTCAGTCAGACCCAGTGTTGACATGTGGCAAGACGCTCCTCGGGGCGCGTCTTATTTGGGCCTCTCTCCTGGAGGCCCTCAGTCAGACCCAGTGTTGACATGTGGCAAGACGTTCCTCGGGGCGCGTCTTGCTTGGGCTTCTCTCCTGGAGGCCCTCAGTCAGACCCATTGTTGACATGGGGCAAGACGCTCCTCGGGGCACGTCTTGCTTGGGCCTCTCTCTTGGAGGCGCTCAGTCAGACCGAGTAGTGACATGTGGCAAGACGCTCCACGGGGCGCGTCTTGCTTGGGCCTCTCTCCAGAAGGCCCTCAATCAGACCCAGTGTTGACACGTGGCAAGACGCTCCTCGGGGCGCGTCTTGCTTGGGCCTCTCTCATGGAGGCGCTCAGTCAGAATGAGTAGTGACATGTGGCCTGACGCTCCTCGGGGCGCGTCTTGCTTGGGCCTCTCTCCTGGAGGCCCTCTGTCAGACCCAGTTTTGACATGTGGCAAGACACTCCTCGGGGCGCGTCTTGCTTGGGCCTCTCTCATGGAGGCCCTCTGTCAGACCCAGTGTTGACATGTGTCAAGACGCTCCTCGGGGCGCATCTTGCTTTGGCCTCTCTCCTGGAGGCGCTCAGTCAGACCGAATGCTGACATGTGGCAAGACGCTCCTCGGGGCGCGTCTTGCTTGGACCTCCCTCCTGGAGGCACTCAGTCAGACCGAGTAGTGACATTTGGCAAGACGCTCCTCGGGGCGCGTCTTGCTTGGACCTCTCTCCTGGAGGCGCTCAGTTAGACCGAGTAGTGACATGTGGCAAGACGCTCCTCGGGGCGCGTCTTGCTTGGACCTCTCTCCTGGAGGCGCTCAGTTAGACAGAGTAGTGACATGTGGCAAGACGCTCCTCGGGGCGCGTCTTGCTTGGAACTCTCTCCTGGAGGCGCTCAGTCAGACCGAGTGCTGACATGTGGCAAGACGCTCCTCTGGGCGCGTATTCCTTGGGCCTCTCTCCTGGATGCCCTCTGTCAGACCCAGTGTTGACATGTGGCAAGACTCTCCTCGGGGCGCGTCTTGCTTGGGCTTCTCTCATGGAGGCCCTCAGTCAGACCCAGTGTTGACATGTGGCAAGACGCTCCTCGGGGCGCTTCTTGCTTGGGCTTCTCTCCTGGAGGCCCTCAGTCAGACCCATTGTTGACATGTGGAAAGACGCTCCTCGGGGCACATCTTGCTTGGGCCTCTTTCCTGGAGGCGCTCAGTTAGACCGAGTAGTGACATGTGGCAAGACGCTCCTCGGGGCGCGTCTTGCTGGGGCCTCTCTCCTGGAGGCGCTCAGTCTGACCCAGTGTTGACATGTGTCAAGACGCTCCTCGGGCGTTTCTTGCTTGCGCCTCTCTCCTGGAGGCGCTCAGTCAGACATAGAGGTGACATGTGGCAAGACGCTCCTCGGGCCTTTCTCCTGGAGGTGCTCAGTCAGACCCAGTGTTGACATGTGGCAAGACACTCCTCGGGGCGCGACTTGCTGGGGCTTCTCTCATGGAGGCACTCAGTCAGACCCAGTGTTGACATGTGGCAAGATGCTCCTCGGGGCACGTCTTGCTTGGGCCTCTCTCCTGGAGGCGCTCAGTCAGACCCAGAGGAGACATGTGTCAAGACGCTCCTCGGGGCACGTCTTGCTTGGGCCTCTCTCCTGGAGGCGCTCAGTCAGACCGAGTGCTGACATGTGGCAAGATGCTCTTCCGGGCGCGTCTTGCTTGGGCCTCTCTCCTGGAGGCGCTCAGTCAGACCCAGTGTTCACATGTGGCAAGACGCTCCTCGGGGCACGTCTTGCTTGGGCCTCTCTCCTGGAGGTGCTCAGTCAGACCGAGTAGTGACATGTGGCAAGACGCTCCTCGGGGCGCGTCTTGCTTGGGCCTCTCTCATGGAGGCGCTCAGTCAGAATGAGTAGTGACATGTGGCCTGACGCTCCTCGGGGCGCGTGTTGCTTGGGCATCTCTCCTGGAGGCGCTCAGTCAGACCAAGTGGTGACATGTGGCAAGACACTTCTCGGGGCGCGTCTTGCCTGGGCCTCTCTCCTGGAGGCCCTCTGTCAGACCCAGTGTTGACATGTGGCAAGACACTCCTCGGGGCGCGTCTTGCTTGGGCCTCTCTCATGGAGGCCCTTTGTCAGACCCAGTGTTGACATGTGTCAAGACGCTCCTCGGGGCGCGTCTTGCTTTGGCCTCTCTCCTGGAGGCGCTCAGTCAGACCGAGTGCTGACATGTGGCAAGACGCTCCTCGGGGCGCGTCTTGCTTGGACCTCCCTCCCGGAGGCGCTCAGTCAGACCGAGTAGTGACATTTGGCAAGACGCTCCTCGGGGCGCGTCTTGCTTGGACCTCTCTCCTGGAGGCGCTCAGTTAGACCGAGTAGTGACATGTGGCAAGACGCTCCTCGGGGCGCGTCTTGCTTGGACCTCTCTCCTGGAGGCGCTCAGTTAGACAGAGTAGTGACATGTGGCAAGACGCTCCTCGGGGCGCGTCTTGCTTGGAACTCTCTCCTGGAGGCGCTCAGTCAGACCGAGTGCTGACATAAGGCAAGACGCTCCTCGGGGCGCGTCTTGCTGGGGCCTCTCTCCTGGAGGTGCTCAATCAGACCCAGTGTTGGCACGTTGGCAAGACGCTCCTCTGGGCGCGTCTTGCTTGGGCCTCTCTCCTGGAAAAGCTCAGTCAGACCCAGTGGTGACACGTGGCAAGACGCTCCTCGGGGCGCATCTTGCTTGGGCCTCTCTCCTGGAGGCGCTAAGTCAGACCCAGTGTTGACATGTGGAAAGAAGCTCCTCGGGGCGCGTCTTGCTTTGGCCTCTCTCCTGGAGGCCCTCAGTCAGACCCACTGTTTACATGTGGCAAGACGCTCCTCGGGGCACATCTTGCTTGGGCCTCTCTCCTGGAGGCGCTCAGTCAGACCGAGTAGTGACATGTGGCAAGACGCTCCTCGGGGCGCGTCTTGCTGGGGCTTCTCTCATGGAGGCACTCAGTCAGACCCAGTGTTGACATGTGGCAAGACGCTCCTCGGGGCGCGTGTTGCTTGGACCTCTCTCCTGGAGGCGCTCAGTCAGACCGAGTAGTGACATGTGGCAAGACGCTCCACGGGGCGCGTCTTGCTTGGGCCTCTCTCCTGGAGGCCCTCAATTAGACCCAGTGTTGACATGTGGCAAGACGCTCCTCGGGGCGCGTCTTGCTTGGGCCTCTCTCCTGGAGGCGCTCAGTCTGACCCAGTGTTGACATGTGTCAAGACGCTCCTCGGGCGTTTCTTGCTTGCGCCTCTCTCCTGGAGGCGCTCAGTCAGACCCAGAGGTGACATGTGGCAAGACGCTCCTCGGGCCTCTCTCCTGGAGGTGCTCAGTCAGACCCAATGTTGACATGTGGCAAGACACTCCTCGGGGCGCGTCTTGCTGGGGCTTCTCTCATGGAGGCACTCAGTCAGACCCAGTGTTGACATGTGGCAAGATGCTCCTCGGGGCACGTCTTGCTTGGGCCTCTCTCCTGTAGGCGCTCAGTCAGACCCAGAGGAGACATGTGTCAAGACGGTCCTTGGGGCGCGTCTTGCTTGGGCCTCTCTCCTGGAGGCGCTCAGTCAGACCGAGTGCTGACATGTGGCAAGATGCTCTTCCGGGCGCGTCTTGCTTGGGCCTCTCTCCTGGAGGCGCTCAGTCAGACCCAGTGTTCACATGTGGCAAGACGCTCCTCGGGGCGCGTCTTGCTTGGGTCTCTCTCCTGGAGGCGCTCAGTCAGACCCAGTGTTGACATGTGGCAAGACGCTCCTCGGGGCGCGTCTTGCTTGGGCCTCTCTCCTGGAGGCGCTCAGTCAGACCCAGTGTTGACATGTGGCAAGACGCTCCTCGGGACGCGTCTTATTTGGGCCTCTCTCCTGGGGGCCCTCAGTCAGACCCAGTGTTGACATGTGGCAAGACGCTCCTCGGGGCACGTCTTGCTTGGGCCTCTCTCCTGGAGGCGCTCAGTCAGACCGAGTAGTGACATGTGGCAAGACGCTCCCCGGGGCGCGTCTTGCTTCGACCTCCCTCCTGGAGGCGCTCAGTCAGACCGAGTAGTGACATGTGGCAAGACGCTCCTCGGGGCGTGTCTTGCTTGGACCTCTCTCCTGGAGGCGCTCAGTTAGACCGAGTAGTGACATGTGGCAAGAAGCTCCTCGGGGCGGGTCTTGCTTGGGCCTCTCTCCTTGAGGCGCTCAGTCAGACCGAGTGCTGACATAAGGCAATATGCTCCTCGCGGCGCGTCTTGCTGGGGCCTCTCTCCTGGAGGTGCTCAATCAGACCCAGTGGTGACACGTGGCAAGACACTCCTCGGGGCGCGTCTTGCTTGGGCCTCTCTCCTGGAGGAGCTCAGTCAGACCCAGTGGTGACACGTGGCAAGATGCTCCTCGGGGCGCATCTTGCTTGGGCCTCTCTCATGGAGGCCCTGTGTCAGACCCAGTGTTGACATGTGTCAAGACGCTCCTCGGGGCGAATCTTGCTTTGGCCTCTCTCCTGGAGGCGCTCAGTCAGACCGAGTGCTGACATGTGGCAAGAAGCTCCTCGGGGCGCGTCTTCCTTGGGCTTCTCTCCTGGAGGCCCTCAGTCAGACCCATTGTTGACATGTGGCAAGACGCTCCTCGGGGCGCGTATTGCTTGGGCCTCTCTCCTGGAGGCGCTCAGTCAGACCGAGTGCTGACATCTGGCAAGACGCTCCTCGGGGCGCATCTTGCTTGGGCTTCTCTCCTGGAGGCCCTCAGTCAGACCCAGTGTTGACATGTGGCAAGACGCTCCTCGGGGCGCGTCTTATTTGGGCCTCTCTCCTGGGGGCCCTCAGTCAGACCCAGTGTTGACATGTGGCAAGATGCTCCTCGGGGCGCGTCTTGCTTGGGCTTCTCTCCTGGAGGCCCTCAGTAAGACCCATTGTTGACATGTGGCAAGACGCTCCTCGGGGCGCGTCTTGCTTGGACCTCCCTCCTGGAGGTGCTCAGTCAGACCGAGTAGTGACATGTGGCAAGACGCTCCTCGGGGTGTGTCTTGCTTGGACCTCTCTCCTGGAGGCGCTCAGTCAGACCGAGTAGTGACATGTGGCAAGACGCTCCTCGGGGCGCGTCTTGCTTGGACCTCCCTCCTGGAGGTGCTCAGTCAGACCGAGTAGTGACATGTGGCAAGACGCTCCTCGGGGTGTGTCTTGCTTGGACCTCTCTCCTGGAGGCGCTCAGTTAGACCGAGTAGTGACATGTGGCAAGACGCTCCTCGGGGCGGGTCTTGCTTGGGCCTCTCTCCTGGAGGCGCTCAGTCAGACCGAGTGCTGACATAAGGCAAGATGCTCCTCGCGGCGCGTCTTGCTTGGGCCTCTCTCCTGGAGGTGCTCAATCAGACCCAGTGGTGACACGTGGCAAGACGCTCCTCGGGGCGCGTATTGCTTGGGCCTCTCTCCTGGATGCCCTCTGTCAGACCCAGTGTTGACATGTGACAAGACTCTCCTCGGGGCGCGTCTTGCTTGGGCTTCTCACATGGAGGCCCTCAGTCAGACGCAGTGTTAACATGTGTCAAGACGCTCCTCGGCGCGTGTCTTGCTTGGGCCTCTCTCCTGGAGGCGCTCAGTCAGACCCAGTGTTGACATGTGGCAAGACGCTCCTCGGGGCGCTTCTTGCTTGGGCTTCTCTCCTGGAGGCCCTCAGTCAGACCCATTGTTGACATGTGGCAAGACGCTCCTCGGGGCACGTCTTGCTTGGGCCTCTCTCCTGGAGGCGCTCAGTCAGACCTAGTAGTGACATGTGACAAGACGCTCCTCGGGGCGCGTCTTGCTGGGGCTTCTCTCATGGAGGCACTCAGTCAGACACAGTGTTGACATGTGGCAAGACACTCCTCGGGGCGCGTGTTGCTTGGACCTCTCTCCTGGAGGCGCTCAGTCAGACCCAGTGTTGACATGTGTCAAGACGCTCCTCTGGCGTTTCTTGCTTGGGCCTCGCTCCTGGAGGCGCTCAGTCAGACCCAGTGTTGACATGTGACAAGACGCTCCTCGTGGCGCGTCTTGCTTGGGCCTCTCTCCTGGAGGCGCTCAGTCAGACCCAGAGGTGACATGTGTCAAGACGCTCCTCGGGCCTCTCTCCTGGAGGCGCTCAGTCAGACCCAGTGTTGACATGTGGCAAGATGCTCCTCGGGGCGCGTCTTGCTTGGGCCTCTCTCCTGGAGGTGCTCAGTCAGACCCAGTGTTGACATGTGGCAAGTCGCTCCTCGGGGCGCATCTTGCTGGGGCTTCTCTCATGGAGGCACTCAGTCAGACCCAGTGTTGACATGTGGAAAGAAGCTCCTCAGGGAACGTCTTGCTTGGGCCTCTCTCCTGGAGGCGCTCAGTCAGACCCAGAGGAGAAATGTGTCAAGACGCTCCTCGGGGCGCGTCTTGCTTTGACCTCCCTCCTGGAGGCCCTCTGTCAGACCCAGTGTTGACATGTGGCAAGACACTCCTCGGGGCGCGTCTTGCTTGGGCCTCTCTCATGGAGGCCCTCTGTCAGACCCAGTGTTGACATGTGTCAAGACGCTCCTCGGGGCGCGTCTTGCTTTGGCCTCTCTCCTGGAGGCGCTCAGTCAGACCGAGTGCTGACATGTGGCAAGACGCTCCTCGGGGCGCGTCTTGCTTGGACCTCCCTCCTGGAGGCGCTCAGTCAGACCGAGTAGTGACATTTGGCAAGACGCTCCTCGGGGCGCGTCTTGCTTGGACCTCTCTCCTGGAGGCGCTCAGTTAGACCGAGTAGTGACATGTGGCAAGACGCTCCTCGGGGCGCGTCTTGCTTGGACCTCTCTCCTGGAGGCGCTCAGTTAGACAGAGTAGTGACATGTGGCAAGACGCTCCTCGGGGCGCGTCTTGCTTGGAACTCTCTCCTGGAGGTGCTCAGTCAGACCGAGTGCTGACATAAGGCAATACGCTCCTCGGGGCGCGTCTTGCTGGGGCCTCTCTCCTGGAGGTGCTCAATCAGACCCAGTGTTGGCACGTGGCAAGACGCTCCTCTGGGCGCGTCTTGCTTGGGCCTCTCTCCTGGAAAAGCTCAGTCAGACCCAGTGGTGACACGTGGCAAGACGCTCCTCGGGGCGCATCTTGCTTGGGCCTCTCTCCTGGAGGCGCTAATTCAGACCCAGTGTTGACATGTGGAAAGAAGCTCCTCGGGGCGCGTCTTGCTTTGGCCTCTCTCCTGGAGACCCTCAGTCAGACCCATTGTTGACATGTGGCAAGACGCTCCTCTGGGCGCGTATTCCTTGGGCCTCTCTCCTGGATGCCCTCTGTCAGACCCAGTGTTGACATGTGGCAAGACTCTCCTCGGGGCGCGTCTTGCTTGGGCTTCTCTCATGGAGGCCCTCAGTCAGACCCAGTGTTGACATGTGGGAAGACGCTGCTCGGGGCGCGTCTTGCTGGGGCTTCTCTCATGGAGGCACTTAGTCAGACCCAGTGTTGACATGTGGCAAGACGCTCCTCGGGGCGCGTGTTGCTTGGACCTCTCTCCTGGAGGCGCTCAGTCAGACCGAGTAGTGACATGTGGCAAGACGCTCCTCGGGGCGCGTCTTATTTGGGCCTCTCTCCTGGGGGCCCTCAGTCAGACCCAGTGTTGACATGTGGCAAGACGCTCCTCGGGGCGCGTCTTGCTTGGGCTTCTCTCCTGGAGGCCCTCAGTAAGACCCATTGTTGACATGTGGCAAGACGCTCCTCGGGGCACGTCTTGCTTGGGCCTCTCTCCTGGAGGCGCTCAGTCAGACCGAGTAGTGACATGTGGCAAGACGCTCCTCGGGGCGTGTCGTGCTTGGACCTCTCTCCTGGAGGCGCTCAGTTAGACCGAGTAGTGACATGTGGCAAGACGCTCCTCGGGGCGGGTCTTGCTTGGGCCTCTCTCCTGGAGGCGCTCAGTCAGACCGAGTGCTGACATAAGGCAAGATGCTCCTCGCGGCGCGTCTTGCTGGGGCCTCTCTCCTGGAGGTGCTCAATCAGACCCAGTGGTGACACGTGGCAAGACACTCCTCGGGGCGCGTCTTGCTTGGGCCTCTCTCCTGGAGGAGCTCAGTCAGACCCAGTGGTGACACGTGGCAAGACGCTCCTCGGGGCGCATCTTGCTTGGGCCTCTCTCATGGAGGCCCTGTGTAAGACCCAGTGTTGACATGTGTCAAGACGCTCCTCGGGGCGAATCTTGCTTTGGCCTCTCTCCTGGAGGCGCTCAGTCAGACCGAGTGCTGACATGTGGCAAGAAGCTCCTCGGGGTGCGTCTTCCTTGGTCTTCTCTCCTGGAGGCCCTCAGTCAGACCCATTGTTGACATGTGGCAAGACGCTCCTCGGGGCGCGTATTGCTTGGGCCTCTCTCCTGGAGGCGCTCAGTCAGACCGAGTGCTGACATGTGGCAAGACGCTCCTCGGGGCGCATCTTGCTTGGGCTTCTCTCCTGGAGGCCCTCAGTCAGACCCAGTGTTGACATGTGGCAAGACGCTCCTCGGGGCGCGTCTTATTTGGGCCTCTCTCCTGGGGGCCCTCAGTCAGACCCAGTGTTGACATGTGGCAAGACGCTCCTCGGGGCGCGTCTTGCTTGGGCTTCTCTCCTGGAGGCCCTCAGTAAGACCCATTGTTGACATGTGGCAAGACGCTCCTCGGGGCACGTCTTGCTTGGGCCTCTCTCCTGGAGGCGCTCAGTCAGACCGAGTAGTGACATGTGGCAAGACGCTCCTCGGGGCGCGTCTTGCTTGGACCTCCCTCCTGGAGGTGCTCAGTCAGACCGAGTAGTGACATGTGGCAAGACGCTCCTCGGGGTGTGTCTTGCTTGGACCTCTCTCCTGGAGGCGCTCAGTTAGACCGAGTAGTGACATGTGGCAAGACGCTCCTCGCGGCGCGTCTTGCTTGGGCTTCTCTCCTGGAGGTGCTCAATCAGACCCAGTGGTGACACGTGGCAAGACGCTCCTCGGGGCGCGTATTGCTTGGGCCTCTCTCCTGGATGCCCTCTGTCAGACCCAGTGTTGACATGTGGCAAGACTCTCCTCGGGGCGCGTCTTGCTTGGGCTTCTCACATGGAGGCCCTCAATCAGACCCAGTGTTAACATGTGTCAAGACGCTCCTCGGGGCGTGTCTTGCTTGGGCCTCTCTCCTTGAGGCGCTCAGTCAGACCCAGTGTTGACATGTGGCAAGACGCTCCTCGGGGCGCTTCTTGCTTGGGCTTCTCTCCTGGAGGCCCTCAGTCAGACCCATTGTTGACATGTGGCAAGACGCTCCTCGGGGCACGTCTTGCTTGGGCCTCTCTCCTGGAGGCGCTCAGTCAGACCTAGTAGTGACATGTGACAAGACGCTCCTCGGGGCGCATCTTGCTTGGGCTTCTCTCATGGAGGCACTCAGTCAGACCCAGTGTTGACATGTGGCAAGACGCTACTCGGGGCGCGTGTTGCTTGGACCTCTCTCCTGGAGGCGCTCAGTCAGACCCAGTGTTGACATGTGTCAAGACGCTCCTCTGGCGTTTCTTGCTTGGGCCTCGCTCCTGGAGGCGCTCAGTCAGACCCAGTGTTGACATGTGACAAGACGCTCCTCGCAGCGCGTCTTGCTTGGGCCTCTCTCCTGGAGGCGCTCAGTCAGACCCAGAGGTGACATGTGTCAAGACGCTCCTCGGGCCTCTCTCCTGGAGGCGCTCAGTCAGACCCAGTGTTGACATGTGGCAAGATGCTCCTCGGGGCGCGTCTTGCTTGGGCCTCTCTCCTGGAGGTGCTCAGTCAGACCCAGTGTTGACATGTGGCAAGACGCTCCTCGGGGCGCATCTTGCTGGGGCTTCTCTCATGGATGCAATCAGTCAGACCCAGTGTTGACATGTGGAAAGAAGCTCCTCGGGGAACGTCTTGCTTGGGCCTCTCTCCTGGAGGCGCTCAGTCAGACCCAGAGGAGAAATGTGTCAAGACGCTCCTTGGGGCGCGTCTTGCTTGGGCCTCTCTCCTGGAGTCGCTCAGTCAGACCGAGTGCTGACATGTGGCAAGACTCTCCTCGGGGCGCGTCTCGCTTTGACCTCCCTCCTGGAGGCGCTCAGTCAGACCGAGTAGTGACATGTGGCAAGACGCTCCTCGGGGCGTGTCTTGCTTGGACCTCTCTCCTGGAGGCGCTCAGTTAGACCGAGTCGTGACATGTGGCAAGACGCTCCTCTGGGCGGGTCTTGCTTGGGCCTCTCTCCTGGAGGCGCTCAGTCAGACCGAGTGCTGACATAAGGCAAGATGCTCCTCGCGGCGCGTCTTGCTGGGGCCTCTCTCCTGGAGGTGCTCAATAAGACCCAGTGGTGACACGTGGCAAGACGCTCCTCGGGGCGCGTCCTGCTTGGGCCTCTCTCCTGGAGGAGCTCAGTCAGACCAAGTGGTGACACGTGGCAAGACGCTCCTCGGGGCGCATCTTGCTTGGGCCTCTCTCATGGAGGCCCTCTGTCAGACCCAGTGTTGACATGTGTCAAGACGCTCCTCGGGGCGAATCTTGCTTTGGCCTCTCTCCTGGAGGCGCTCAGTCAGACCGAGTGCTGACATGTGGCAAGAAGCTCCTCGGTGCGTGTCGTCCTTGGGCTTCTCTCCTTGAAGCTCTCAGTCAGACCCATTGTTGACATGTGGCAAGACGCTCCTCGGGGCGCGTATTGCTTGGGCCTCTCTCCTGGAGGCGCTAAGTCAGACCGAGTGCTGACATGTGGAAAGACGCTCCTCGGCGCGCTTCTTGCTTGGGCTTCTCTCCTGGAGGCCCTCAGTCAGACCCAGTGTTGACATGTGGCAAGACGCTCCTCGGGGCGCGTCTTATTTGGGCCTCTCTCCTGGGGGCCCTCAGTCAGACCCAGTGTTGACATGTGGCAAGACGCTTCTCGGGGCGCGTCTTGCTTGGGCTTCTCTCCTGGAGGCCCTCAGTAAGACCCATTGTTGACATGTGGCAAGACGCTCCTCGGGGCACGTCTTGCTTGGGCCTCTCTCCTGGATGCGCTCAGTCAGACCGAGTAGTGACATGTGGCAAGACGCTCCTCGGGGCGCGTCTTGCTTGGACCTCCCTCCTGGAGGCGCTCAGTCAGACCGAGTAGTGACATGTGGCAAGACGCTCCTCGGGGCGTGTCTTGCTTGGACCTCTCTCCTGGAGGCGCTCAGTTAGACCGAGTAGTGACATGTGGCAAGACGCTCCTCGGGGCGGGTCTTGCTTGGGCCTCTTTCCTGGAGGCGCTCAGTCAGACCGAGTGCTGACATAAGGCAAGATGCTACTCGCGGCGCGTCTTGCTGGGGCCTCTCTCCTGGAGGTGCTCAATCAGACCCAGTGGTGACACGTGGCAAGACGCTCCTCGGGGCGCGTCTTGCTTGGGCCTCTCTCCTGAAGGAGCTCAGTCAGACCCAGTGGTGACACGTGGCAAGACGCTCCTCGGGGCACATCTTGCTTGGGCCTCTCTCCTGGAGGCGCTCAGTCAGACCCAGTGTTGACCTGTGGCAAGACACTCCTCGGGGCGCATCTTGCTTGGGCCTCTCTCATGGAGGCCCTCTGTCAGACCCAGTGTTGACATGTGTCAAGACGCTCCTCGGGGCGAATCTTGCTTTGGCCTCACTCCTGGAGGCGCTCAGTCAGACCGAGTGCTGACATGTGGCAAGAAGCTCCTCGGGGCGCGTCTTCCTTGGGCTTCTCTCCTGGAGGCCCTCAGTCAGACCCATTGTTGACATGTGGCAAGACGCTCCTCGGGGCGCGTATTGCTTGGGCCTTTCTCCTGGATGCCCTCTGTCAGACCCAGTGTTGACAAGTGGCAAGACTCTCCTCGGGGCGCGTCTTGCTTGGGCTTCTCACATGGAGCCCCTCAGTCAGACCCAGTGTTAACATGTGTCAAGACGCTCCTCGGGGCGTGTCTTGCTTGGGCCTCTCTCCTGGAGGCGCTCAGTCAGACCCAGTGTTGACATGTGGCAAGACGCTCCTCGGGGCGCTTCTTGCTTGGGCTTCTCTCCTGGAGGCCCTCAGTCAGACCCATTGTTGACATGTGGCAAGACGCTCCTCGGGGCACGTCTTGCTTGGGCCTCTCTCCTGGAGATGCTCAGTCAGACCGAGTAGTGACATGTGACAAGACGCTCCTCGGGGCGCGTCTTGCTGGGGCTTCTCTCATGGAGGCACTCAGTCAGACCCAGTGTTGACATGTGGCAAGACGCTCCTCGGGGCGCGTGTTGCTTGGACCTCTCTCCTGGAGGCGCTCAGTCAGACCCAGTGTTGACATGTGTCAAGACGCTCCTCTGGCGTTTCTTGCTTGGGCCTCGCTCCTGGAGGCGCTCAGTCAGACCCAGTGTTGACATGTGAGAAGACGCTCCTCGCGGCGCGTCTTGCTTGGGCCTCTCTCCTGGAGGCGCTCAGTCAGACCCAGAGTTGACATGTGTCAGACGCTCCTCGGGCCTCTCTCCTGGAGGCGCTCAGTCAGACCCATTGTTGACATGTGGCAAGATGCTCCTCGGGGCGCGTATTGCTTGGGCCTCTCTCCTGGATGCCCTCTGTCATACCCAGTGTTGACATGTGGCAAGACTCTCCTCGGGGCGCGTCTTGCTTGGGCTTCTCACATGGAGGTTCTCTGTCAGACCCAGTGTTAACATGTGTCAAGACGCTCCTCGGGGCGTGTCTTGCTTGGGCCTCTCTCCTGGAGGCGCTCAGTCAGACCCAGTGTTGACATGTGGCAAGACGCTCCTCGGGGCACTTCTTGCTTGGGCTTCTCTCCTGGAGGCCCTCAGTCAGACCCATTGTTGACATGTGGCAAGATGCTCCTCGGGGCACGTCTTGCTTGGGCCTCTCTCCTGGAGGCGCTCAGTCAGACCGAGTACTGACATGTGACAAGACGCTCCTCGGGGCGCGTCTTGCTGGGGCTTCTCTCATGGAGGCACTCAGTCAGACCCAGTGTTGACATGTGGCAAGACGCTCTGCGGGGCGCGTGTTGCTTGGACCTCTCTCCTGGAGGCGCTCAGTCAGACCCAGTGTTGACATGTGTCAAGACGCTCCTCTGGCGTTTCTTGCTTGGGCCTCGCTCCTGGAGGCGCTCAGTCAGACCCAGTGTTGACATGTGACAAGACGCTCCTCGCGGCGCGTCTTGCTTGGGCCTCTCTCCTGGAGGCGCTCAGTCAGACCCAGAGGTGACATGTGTCAAGACGCTCCTCGGGCCTCTCTCCTGGAGGCGCTCAGTCAGACCCAGTGTTGACATGTGGCAAGACGCTCCTCGGGGCGCGTCTTGCTTGGGCCTATCTCCTGGAGGTGCTCAGTCAGACCCAGTGTTGACATGTGGCAAGACACTCCTCGGGGCGCATCTTGCTGGGGCTTCTCTCATGGAGGCACTCAGTCGGACCCAGTGTTGACATGTGGAAAGACGCTCCTCGGGGAACGTCTTGCTAGGGCCTCTCTCCTGGAGGCGCTCATTCAGACCCAGAGGAGAAATGTGTCAAGACGCTCCTCGGGGCGCGTCTTGCTTGGGCCTCTCTCCTGGAGGCGCTCAGTCAGACCGAGTGCTGACATGTGGCAAGACTCTCCTCGGGGCGCGTCTTGCTTGGACCTCCCTCCTGGAGGCGCTCAGTCAGACCGAGTAGTGACATGTGGCAAGACGCTCCTCGGGGCGTGTCTTGCTTGGGCCTCTCTCCTGGAGGCGCTCAGTCAGACCGAGTGCTGACATTAGGCAAGATGCTCCTCGCGGCGCGTCTTGCTGGGGCCTCTCTCCTGGAGGTGCTCAATCAGACCCAGTGGTGACACGTGGCAAGACGCTCCTCGGGGCGCGTCTTGCTTGGGCCTCTCTCCTGGATGAGCTCAGTCACACCCAGTGGTGACACGTGGCAAGACGCTCCTCGGGGCGCATCTTGCTTGGGCCTCTCTCATGGAGGCCCTCTGTCAGACCCAGTGTTGACATGTGTCAAGACGCTCCTCGGGGCGAATCTTGCTTTGGCCTCGCTCCTGGAGGTGCTCAGTCAGACCGAGTGCTGAAATGTGGCAAGAAGCTCCTCGGGGCGCGTCTTCCTTGGGCTTCTCTCCTGGAGGCCCTCAGTCAGACCCATTGTTGACATGTGGCAAGACGCTCCTCGGGGCGCGTATTGCTTGGGCCTCTCTCCTGGAGGCGCTCAGTCAGACCGAGTGCTGACATTTGGCAAGACGCTCCTCAGGGCGCATCTTGCTTGGGCTTCTCTCCTGGAGGCCCTCAGTCAGACCCAGTGTTGACATGTGGCAAGACGCTCCTCGGGGCGTGTCTTATTTGGGCCTCTCTCCTGGGGGCCCTCAGTCAGACCCAGTGTTGACATGTGGCAAGACGCTCCTCGGGGCGCGTCTTGCTTGGGCTTCTCTCCTGGAGGCCCTCAGTAAGACCCATTGTTGACATGTGGCAAGAAGCTCCTCGGGGCGCGTCTTCCTTGGGCTTCTCTCCTGGAGGCCCTCAGTCAGACCCATTGTTGACATGTGGCAAGACGCTCCTCGGCGCGCTTCTTGCTTGGGCTTCTCTCCTGGAGGCCCTCAGTCAGACCCAGTGTTGACATGTGGCAAGACGCTCCTCGGGGCGCGTCTTATTTGGGCCTCTCTCCTGGGGGCCCTCAGTCAGACCCAGTGTTGACATGTGGCAAGACGCTTCTCGGGGCGCGTCTTGCTTGGGCTTCTCTCCTGGAGGCCCTCAGTAAGACCCATTGTTGACATGTGGCAAGACGCTCCTCGGGGCACGTCTTGCTTGGGCCTCTCTCCTGGAGGCGCTCAGTCAGACCGAGTAGTGACATGTGGCAAGACGCTCCTCGGGGCGCGTCTTGCTTGGACCTCCCTCCTGGAGGCGCTCAGTCAGACCGAGTAGTGACATGTGGCAAGACGCTCCTCGGGGCGTGTCTTGCTTGGACCTCTCTCCTGGAGGCGCTCAGTTAGACCGAGTAGTGACATGTGGCAAGACGCTCCTCGGGGCGGGTCTTGCTTGGGCCTCTTTCCTGGAGGCGCTCAGTCAGACCGAGTGCTGACATAAGGCAAGATGCTACTCGCGGCGCGTCTTGCTGGGGCCTCTCTCCTGGAGGTGCTCAATCAGACCCAGTGGTGACACGTGGCAAGACGCTCCTCGGGGCGCGTCTTGCTTGGGCCTCTCTCCTGAAGGAGCTCAGTCAGACCCAGTGGTGACACGTGGCAAGACGCTCCTCGGGGCACATCTTGCTTGGGCCTCTCTCCTGGAGGCGCTCAGTCAGACCCAGTGTTGACCTGTGGCAAGACACTCCTCGGGGCGCATCTTGCTTGGGCCTCTCTCATGGAGGCCCTCTGTCAGACCCAGTGTTGACATGTGTCAAGACGCTCCTCGGGGCGAATCTTGCTTTGGCCTCACTCCTGGAGGCGCTCAGTCAGACCGAGTGCTGACATGTGGCAAGAAGCTCCTCGGGGCGCGTCTTCCTTGGGCTTCTCTCCTGGAGGCCCTCAGTCAGACCCATTGTTGACATGTGGCAAGACGCTCCTCGGGGCGCGTATTGCTTGGGCCTTTCTCCTGGATGCCCTCTGTCAGACCCAGTGTTGACAAGTGGCAAGACTCTCCTCGGGGCGCGTCTTGCTTGGGCTTCTCACATGGAGCCCCTCAGTCAGACCCAGTGTTAACATGTGTCAAGACGCTCCTCGGGGCGTGTCTTGCTTGGGCCTCTCTCCTGGAGGCGCTCAGTCAGACCCAGTGTTGACATGTGGCAAGACGCTCCTCGGGGCGCTTCTTGCTTGGGCTTCTCTCCTGGAGGCCCTCAGTCAGACCCATTGTTGACATGTGGCAAGACGCTCCTCGGGGCACGTCTTGCTTGGGCCTCTCTCCTGGAGATGCTCAGTCAGACCGAGTAGTGACATGTGACAAGACGCTCCTCGGGGCGCGTCTTGCTGGGGCTTCTCTCATGGAGGCACTCAGTCAGACCCAGTGTTGACATGTGGCAAGACGCTCCTCGGGGCGCGTGTTGCTTGGACCTCTCTCCTGGAGGCGCTCAGTCAGACCCAGTGTTGACATGTGTCAAGACGCTCCTCTGGCGTTTCTTGCTTGGGCCTCGCTCCTGGAGGCGCTCAGTCAGACCCAGTGTTGACATGTGAGAAGACGCTCCTCGCGGCGCGTCTTGCTTGGGCCTCTCTCCTGGAGGCGCTCAGTCAGACCCAGAGTTGACATGTGTCAGACGCTCCTCGGGCCTCTCTCCTGGAGGCGCTCAGTCAGACCCATTGTTGACATGTGGCAAGATGCTCCTCGGGGCGCGTATTGCTTGGGCCTCTCTCCTGGATGCCCTCTGTCATACCCAGTGTTGACATGTGGCAAGACACTCCTCGGGGCGCGTCTTGCTTGGGCTTCTCACATGGAGGTTCTCTGTCGGACCCAGTGTTAACATGTGTCAAGACGCTCCTCGGGGCGTGTCTTGCTTGGGCCTCTCTCCTGGAGGCGCTCAGTCAGACCCAGTGTTGACATGTGGCAAGACGCTCCTCGGGGCACTTCTTGCTTGGGCTTCTCTCCTGGAGGCCCTCAGTCAGACCCATTGTTGACATGTGGCAAGATGCTCCTCGGGGCACGTCTTGCTTGGGCCTCTCTCCTGGAGGCGCTCAGTCAGACCGAGTACTGACATGTGACAAGACGCTCCTCGGGGCGCGTCTTGCTGGGGCTTCTCTCATGGAGGCACTCAGTCAGACCCAGTGTTGACATGTGGCAAGACGCTCTGCGGGGCGCGTGTTGCTTGGACCTCTCTCCTGGAGGCGCTCAGTCAGACCCAGTGTTGACATGTGTCAAGACGCTCCTCTGGCGTTTCTTGCTTGGGCCTCGCTCCTGGAGGCGCTCAGTCAGACCCAGTGTTGACATGTGACAAGACGCTCCTCGCGGCGCGTCTTGCTTGGGCCTCTCTCCTGGAGGCGCTCAGTCAGACCCAGAGGTGACATGTGTCAAGACGCTCCTCGGGCCTCTCTCCTGGAGGCGCTCAGTCAGACCCAGTGTTGACATGTGGCAAGACGCTCCTCGGGGCGCGTCTTGCTTGGGCCTATCTCCTGGAGGTGCTCAGTCAGACCCAGTGTTGACATGTGGCAAGACACTCCTCGGGGCGCATCTTGCTGGGGCTTCTCTCATGGAGGCACTCAGTCGGACCCAGTGTTGACATGTGGAAAGACGCTCCTCGGGGAACGTCTTGCTAGGGCCTCTCTCCTGGAGGCGCTCATTCAGACCCAGAGGAGAAATGTGTCAAGACGCTCCTCGGGGCGCGTCTTGCTTGGGCCTCTCTCCTGGAGGCGCTCAGTCAGACCGAGTGCTGACATGTGGCAAGACTCTCCTCGGGGCGCGTCTTGCTTGGACCTCCCTCCTGGAGGCGCTCAGTCAGACCGAGTAGTGACATGTGGCAAGACGCTCCTCGGGGCGTGTCTTGCTTGGGCCTCTCTCCTGGAGGCGCTCAGTCAGACCGAGTGCTGACATTAGGCAAGATGCTCCTCGCGGCGCGTCTTGCTGGGGCCTCTCTCCTGGAGGTGCTCAATCAGACCCAGTGGTGACACGTGGCAAGACGCTCCTCGGGGCGCGTCTTGCTTGGGCCTCTCTCCTGGAGGAGCTCAGTCACACCCAGTGGTGACACGTGGCAAGACGCTCCTCGGGGCGCATCTTGCTTGGGCCTCTCTCATGGAGGCCCTCTGTCAGACCCAGTGTTGACATGTGTCAAGACGCTCCTCGGGGCGAATCTTGCTTTGGCCTCGCTCCTGGAGGTGCTCAGTCAGACCGAGTGCTGAAATGTGGCAAGAAGCTCCTCGGGGCGCGTCTTCCTTGGGCTTCTCTCCTGGAGGCCCTCAGTCAGACCCATTGTTGACATGTGGCAAGACGCTCCTCGGGGCGCGTATTGCTTGGGCCTCTCTCCTGGAGGCGCTCAGTCAGACCGAGTGCTGACATTTGGCAAGACGCTCCTCAGGGCGCATCTTGCTTGGGCTTCTCTCCTGGAGGCCCTCAGTCAGACCCAGTGTTGACATGTGGCAAGACGCTCCTCGGGGCGTGTCTTATTTGGGCCTCTCTCCTGGGGGCCCTCAGTCAGACCCAGTGTTGACATGTGGCAAGACGCTCCTCGGGGCGCGTCTTGCTTGGGCTTCTCTCCTGGAGGCCCTCAGTAAGACCCATTGTTGACATGTGGCAAGACGCTCCTCGGGGCGTTTCTTGCTTGGACCTCTCTCCTGGAGGCGCTCAGTTAGACCGAGTAGTGACATGTGGCAAGATGCTCCTCGGGGCGGGTCTTGCTTGGGCTTCTCTCCTGGAGGCCCTCAGTAAGACCCATTGTTGACGTGTGGCAAGACGCTCCTCGGGGCGTTTCTTGCTTGGACCTCTCTCCTGGAGGCGCTTAGTTAGACCGAGTAGTGACATGTGGCAAGACGCTCCTCGGGGCGGGTCTTGCTTGGGCCTCTCTCCTGGAGGCGCTCAGTCAGACCGAGTGCTGACATAAGGCAAGATGCTCCTCGCGGCGCGTCTTGCTGGGGCCTATCTCCTGGAGGTGCTCAATCAGACCCAGTGGTGACAAGTGGCAAGACGCTCCTCGGGGCGCGTCTTGCTTGGGCCTCTCTCCTGGAGGAGCTCAGTCAGACCCAGTGGTGACACGTGGCAAGACGCTCCTCGGGGCACATCTTGCTTGGGCCTCTCTCCTGGAGGCGCTAAGTCAGACCCAGTGTTGACACGTGGCAAGACGCTCCTCGGGGCGCGTCTTGCTTGGGCCTCTCTCCTGGAGGCGCTCAGTCAGACCCAGTGTTGACATGTGGCAAGACACTCCTCGGGGCGCGTCTTGCTTGGGCCTCTCTCATGGAGGCCCTATGTCAGACCCAGTGTTGACATGTGTCAAGACGCTCCTCGGGGCGAATCTTGCTTTGGCCTCTCTCCTGGAGGCGCTCAGTCAGACCGAGTGCTGACATGTGGCAAGAAGCTCCTCGGGGCGCGTCTTCCTTGGGCTTCTCTCCTGGAGGCCCTCAGTCAGACCCATTGTTGACATGTGGCAAGATGCTCCTCGTGGCACGTATTGCTTGGGCCTCTCTCCTGGATGCCCTCTGTCAGACCCAGTGTTGACAAGTGGCAAGACTCTCCTCGGGGCGCGTCTTGCTTGGGCTTCTCACATGGAGGCCCTCAGTCAGACCCAGTGTTAACATGTGTCAAGACGCTCCTCGGGGCGTGTCTTGCTTGGGCCTCTCTCCTGGAGGCGCTCAGTCAGACCCAGTGTTGACATGTGGCAAGACGCTCCTCGGGGCGCTTCTTGCTTGGGCTTCTCTCCTGGAGGCCCTCAGTCAGACCCATTGTTGACATGTGGCAAGACGCTCCTCGGGGCACGTCTTGCTTGGGCCTCTCTCCTGGAGGCGCTCAGTCAGACCGAGTAGTGACATGTGACAAGACGCTCCTCGGGGCGCCTCTTGCTGGGGCTTCTCTCATGGAGGCACTCAGTCAGACCCAGTGTTGACATGTGGCAAGACGCTCCTCGGGGCGCGTGTTGCTTGGACCTCTCTCCTGGAGGCGCTCAGTCAGACCCAGTGTTGACATGTGTCAAGACGCTCCTCTGGCGTTTCTTGCTTGGGCCTCTCTCCTGGAGGCGCTCAGTCAGACCCAGAGTTGACATGTGTCAAGACGCTCCTCGGGCCTCTCTCCTGGAGGCGCTCAGTCAGACCCAGAGTTGACATGTGGCAAGACGCTCCTCGGGGCACGTCTTGCTTGGGCCTCTCTCCTGGAGGCGCTCAGTCAGACCCAGAGGAGAAATGTGTCAAGACGCTCCTCGGGGCGCGTCTTGCTTGGGCCTCTCTCCTGGAGGCGCTCAGTCAGACCGAGTGCTGACATGTGGCAAGACTCTCCTCGGGGCGCGTCTTGCTTGGACCTCCCTCCTGGAGGCGCTCAGTCAGACCGAGTAGTGACATGTGGCAAGACGCTCCTCGGGGCGGGTCTTGCTTGGGCCTCTCTCCTGGAGGCGCTCAGTCAGACCGAGTGCTGACATAAGGCAAGATGCTCCTCGCGGCGCGTCTTGCTGGGGCCTCTCTCCTGGAGGTGCTCAATCAGACCCAGTGGTGACACGTGGCAAGACGCTCCTCGGGGCGCGTCTTGCTTGGGCCTCTCTCCTGGTGGAGCTCAGTCAGACCCAGTGGTGACACGTGGCAAGACGCTCCTCGGGGCGCATCTTGCTTGGGCCTCTCTCATGGAGGCCCTCTGTCAGACCCAGTGTTGACATGTGTCAAGACGCTCCTCGGTCGAATCCTGCTTTGGCCTCTCTCCTGGAGGCGCTCAGTCAGACCGAGTGCTGACATGTGGCAAGAAGCTCCTCGGGGCGCGTCTTCCTTGGGCTTCTCTCCTGGAGGCCCTCAGTCAGACCCATTGTTGACATGTGGCAAGACGCTCCTCGGGGCGCGTATTGCTTGGGCCTCTCTCCTGGAGGCGCTCAGTCAGACCGAGTGCTGACATGTGGCAAGACGCTCCTCGGGGCGCATCTTGCTTGGGCTTCTCTCCTGGAGGCCCTCAGTCAGACCCAGTGTTGACATGTGGCAAGACGCTCCTCGGGGCGCGTCTTATTTTGGCCTCTCTCCTAGGGGCCCTCAGTCAGACCCAGTGTTGACATGTGGAAAGACGCTCCTCGGGGCGCGTCTTGATTGGGCTTCTCTCCTGGAGGCCCTCAGTAAGACCCATTGTTGACATGTGGCAAGACGCTCCTCGGGGCGCGTCTTGCTTGGACCTCCCTCCTGGAGGCGCTCAGTCAGACCGAGTAGTGACATGTGGCAAGACGCTCCTCGGGGCGGGTCTTGCTTCGGCCTCTCTCCTGGAGGCGCTCAGTCAGACCGAGTGCTGACATAAGGCAAGATGCTCCTCGGGGCGCGTCTTGCTTGGGCCTCTCTCCTGGAGGAGCTCAGTCAGACCCAGTGGTGACACGTGGCAAGACGCTCCCCGGGGCGCATCTTGCTTGGGCCTCTCTCCTGGAGGCGCTAAGTCAGACCCAGTGTTGACACGTGGCAAGACACTCCTCGGGGCGCGTCTTGCTTGGGCCTCTCTCCTGGAGGCGCTCAGTCAGACCCAGTGTTGACATGTGGCAAGACACTCCTCGGGGCGCGTCTTGCTTGGGCCTCTCTCATGGAGGCCCTCTGTCAGACCCATTGTTGACATGTGTCAAGACGCTCCTCGGGGCGAATCTTGCTTTGGCCTCTCTCCTGGAGTCGCTCAGTCAGACCGAGTGCTGACATGTGGCAAGAAGCTCCTCGGGGCGCGTCTTCCTTGGGCTTCTCTCCTGGAGGCCCTCAGTCAGACCCATTGTTGACATGTGGCAAGACGCTCCTTGGGGCGCGTATTGCTTGGGCCTCTATCCTGGATGCCCTCTGTCAGACCCAGTGTTAACATGTGTCAAGACGCTCCTCGGGCCGTGTCTTGCTTGGGCCTCTCTCCTGGAGGCGCTCAGTCAGACCCAGTGTTGACATGTGGCAAGACGCTCCTCGGGGCGCTTCTTGCTTGGGCTTCTCTCCTGGAGGCCCTCAGTCAGACCCATTGTTGACATGTGGCAAGACGCTCCTCGCGGCACGTCTTGCTTGGGCCTCTCTCCTGGAGGCGCTCAGTCAGACCGAGTAGTGACATGTGACAAGACGCTCCTCGGGGCGCGTCTTGCTGGGGCTTCTCTCATGGAGGCATTCAGTCAGACCCAGTGTTGACATGTGGCAAGACGCTCCTCGGGGCGCGTGTTGCTTGGACCTCTCTCCTGGAGGCGCTCAGTCAGACCGAGTAGTGACATGTGGCAAGACGCTCCTCGGGGCGCGTCTTGCTTGGACCTCCCTCCTGGAGGCGCTCAGTCAGACCGAGTAGTGACATGTGGCAAGACGCTCCTCGGGGCGGGTCTTGCTTCGGCCTCTCTCCTGGAGGCGCTCAGTCAGACCGAGTGCTGACATAAGGCAAGATGCTCCTCGGGGCGCGTCTTGCTTGGGCCTCTCTCCTGGAGGAGCTCAGTCAGACCCAGTGGTGACACGTGGCAAGACGCTCCTCGGGGCGCGTCTTGCTTGGGCCTCTCTCCTGGAGGCGCTCAGTCAGACCCAGTGTTGACATGTGGCAAGACACTCCTCGGGGCGCGTCTTGCTTGGGCCTCTCTCATGGAGGCCCTCTGTCAGACCCATTGTTGACATGTGTCAAGACGCTCCTCGGGGCGAATCTTGCTTTGGCCTCTCTCCTGGAGGCGCTCAGTCAGACCGAGTGCTGACATGTGGCAAGAAGCTCCTCGGGGCGCGTCTTCCTTGGGCTTCTCTCCTGGAGGCCCTCAGTCAGACCCATTGTTGACATGTGGCAAGACGCTCCTTGGGGCGCGTATTGCTTGGGCCTCTCTCCTGGATGCCCTCTGTCAGACCCAGTGTTAACATGTGTCAAGACGCTCCTCGGGGCGTGTCTTGCTTGGGCCTCTCTCCTGGAGGCGCTCAGTCAGACCCAGTGTTGACATGTGGCAAGACGCTCCTCGGGGCGCTTCTTGCTTGGGCTTCTCTCCTGGAGGCCCTCAGTCAGACCCATTGTTGACATGTGGCAAGACGCTCCTCGCGGCACGTCTTGCTTGGGCCTCTCTCCTGGAGGCGCTCAGTCAGACCGAGTAGTGACATGTGACAAGACGCTCCTCGGGGCGCGTCTTGCTGGGGCTTCTCTCATGGAGGCATTCAGTCAGACCCAGTGTTGACATGTGGCAAGACGCTCCTCGGGGCGCGTGTTGCTTGGGCCTCTCTCCTGGAGGCGCTCAGTCAGACCGAGTGCTGACATGTGGCAAGACTCTCCTCGGGGCGCGTCTTGCTTGGACCTCCCTCCTGGAGGCGCTCAGTCAGACCGAGTAGTGACATGTGGCAAGACGCTCCTCGGGGCGCATCTTGCTTGGGCTTCTCTCCTGGAGGCCCTCAGTCAGACCCAGTGTTGACATGTGGCAAGACGCTCCTCGGGGCGCGTCTTATTTCGGCCTCTCTCCTGGGGGCCCTCAGTCAGACCCAGTGTTGACATGTGGCAAGACGCTCCTCGGGGCGCGTCTTGCTTGGGCTTCCCTCCTGGAGGCCCTCAGTAAGACCCATTGTTGACATGTGGCAAGACGCTCCTCGGGGCACGTCTTGCTTGGGCCTCTCTCCTGGAGGCGCTCAGTCAGACCGAGTAGTGACATGTGGCAAGACGCTCCCCGGGGCGCGTCTTGCTTGGACCTCCCTCCTGGAGGCGCTCAGTCACACCGAGTAGTGACATGTGGCAAGACGCTCCTCGGGGCGTGTCTTGCTTGGACCTCTCTCCTTGAGGCGCTCAGTTAGACCGAGTAGTGACATGTGGCAAGACGCTCCTCGGGGCGGGTCTTGCTTGGGCCTCTCTCCTGGAGGCGCTCAGTCAGACCGAGCGCTGACATAAGGCAAGATGTTCCTCGCGGCGCGTCTTGCTGGGGCCTCTCTCCTGGAGATGCTCAATCAGACCCAGTGGTGACACATGGCAAGACACTCCTCGGGGCGCGTCTTGCTTGGGCCTCTCTCCTGGAGGAGCTCAGTCAGACCCAGTGGTGACACGTGGCAAGACGCTCCTCGGGGCGCATCTTGCTTGGGCCTCTCTCATGGAGGCCCTCTGTCAGACCCAGTGTTGACATGTGTCAAGACGCTCCTCGAGGCGAATCTTGCTTTGGCCTCTCTCCTGGAGGCGCTCAGTCAGACCGAGTGCTGACATGTGGCAAGAAGCTCCTCGAGGCGCGTCCTCCTTGGGCTTCTCTCCTGGAGGCCCTCAGTCAGACCCATTGTTGACATGTGGCAAGACGCTCCTCGGGGCGAATCTTGCTTTGGCCTCTCTCCTGGAGGCGCTCAGTCAGACCGAGTGCTGACATGTGGCAAGAAGCTCCTCGGGGCGCGTCTTCCTTGGGCTTCTCTCCTGGAGGCCCTCAGTCAGACCCATTGTTGACATGTGGCAAGACGCTCCTTGGGGCGCGTATTGCTTGGGCCTCTCTCCTGGATGCCCTCTGTCAGACCCAGTGTTAACATGTGTCAAGACGCTCCTCGGGGCGTGTCTTGCTTGGGCCTCTCTCCTGGAGGCGCTCAGTCAGACCCAGTGTTGACATGTGGCAAGACGCTCCTCGGGGCGCTTCTTGCTTGGGCTTCTCTCCTGGAGGCCCTCAGTCAGACCCATTGTTGACATGTGGCAAGACGCTCCTCGCGGCACGTCTTGCTTGGGCCTCTCTCCTGGAGGCGCTCAGTCAGACCGAGTAGTGACATGTGACAAGACGCTCCTCGGGGCGCGTCTTGCTGGGGCTTCTCTCATGGAGGCATTCAGTCAGACCCAGTGTTGACATGTGGCAAGACGCTCCTCGGGGCGCGTGTTGCTTGGACCTCTCTCCTGGAGGCGCTCAGTCAGACCGAGTAGTGACATGTGGCAAGACGCTCCTCGGGGCGCGTCTTGCTTGGACCTCCCTCCTGGAGGCGCTCAGTCAGACCGAGTAGTGACATGTGGCAAGACGCTCCTCGGGGCGGGTCTTGCTTCGGCCTCTCTCCTGGAGGCGCTCAGTCAGACCGAGTGCTGACATAAGGCAAGATGCTCCTCGGGGCGCGTCTTGCTTGGGCCTCTCTCCTGGAGGAGCTCAGTCAGACCCAGTGGTGACACGTGGCAAGACGCTCCTCGGGGCGCGTCTTGCTTGGGCCTCTCTCCTGGAGGCGCTCAGTCAGACCCAGTGTTGACATGTGGCAAGACACTCCTCGGGGCGCGTCTTGCTTGGGCCTCTCTCATGGAGGCCCTCTGTCAGACCCATTGTTGACATGTGTCAAGACGCTCCTCGGGGCGAATCTTGCTTTGGCCTCTCTCCTGGAGGCGCTCAGTCAGACCGAGTGCTGACATGTGGCAAGAAGCTCCTCGGGGCGCGTCTTCCTTGGGCTTCTCTCCTGGAGGCCCTCAGTCAGACCCATTGTTGACATGTGGCAAGACGCTCCTTGGGGCGCGTATTGCTTGGGCCTCTCTCCTGGATGCCCTCTGTCAGACCCAGTGTTAACATGTGTCAAGACGCTCCTCGGGGCGTGTCTTGCTTGGGCCTCTCTCCTGGAGGCGCTCAGTCAGACCCAGTGTTGACATGTGGCAAGACACTCCTCGGGGCGCGTCTTGCTTGGGCCTCTCTCCTGGAGGAGCTCAGTCAGACCCAGTGGTGACACGTGGCAAGACGCTCCTCGGGGCGCATCTTGCTTGGGCCTCTCTCATGGAGGCCCTCTGTCAGACCCAGTGTTGACATGTGTCAAGACGCTCCTCGAGGCGAATCTTGCTTTGGCCTCTCTCCTGGAGGCGCTCAGTCAGACCGAGTGCTGACATGTGGCAAGAAGCTCCTCGAGGCGCGTCCTCCTTGGGCTTCTCTCTTGGAGGCCCTCAGTCAGACCCATTGTTGACATGTGGCAAGACGCTCCTCGGGGCGCGTATTGCTTGGGCCTCTCTCCTGGAGGCGCTCAGTCAGACCGAGTGCTGACATAAGGCAAGACGCTCCTCGGGGCGCGTCTTATTTGGGCCTCTCTCCTGGGGGCCCTCAGTCAGACCCAGTGTTGACATGTGGCAAGACGCTCTTGCTTGGACTTCTCTCCTGGAGGCCCTCAGTAAGACCCATTGTTGACATGTGGCAAGACGCTCCTCGGGGCACGTCTTGCTTGGGCCTCTCTCCTGGAGGCGCTCAGTCAGACCGAGTAGTGACATGTGGCAAGACACTCCTCGGGGCGCGTCTTGCTTGGACCTCCCTCCTGGAGGCGCTCAGTAAGACCGAGTAGTGACATGTGGCAAGACGCTCCTCGGGGCGTGTCTTGCTTGGACCTCTCTCCTGGAGGCGCTCAGTTAGACCAAGTAGTGACATGTGGCAAGACGCTCCTCGGGGCGGGTCTTGCTTGGGCCTCTCTCCTGGAGGCGCTCAGTCAGACCGAGTGCTGACATAAGGCAAGATGCTCCTCGCGGCGCGTCTTGCTTGGGCCTCTCTCCTGGAGGTGCTCAATCAGACCCAGTGGTGACACGTGGCAAGGCGCTCCTCGGGGCGTGTCTTGCCTGGGCCTCTCTCCTGGAGGAGCTCAGTCAGACCCAGTGGTGACACGTGGCAAGACGCTCCTCGGGGCGCATCTTGCTTGGGCCTCTCTCCTGGAGGCGCTAAGTCAGACCCAGTGTTGACACGTGGCAAGACGCTCCTCGGGGCGCGTCTTGCTTGGGCCTCTCCCCTGGAGGCCCTCTGTCAGACCCAGTGTTGACATGTGTCAAGACGCTCCTCGGGGCGAATCTTGCTTTGGCCTCTCTCCTGGAGGCGCTCAGTCAGACCGAGTAGTGACATGTGACAAGACGCTCCTCGGGGCGCGTCTTGCTGGGGCTTCTCTCATGGAGGCACTCAGTCAGACCCAGTGTTGACATGTGGCAAGACGCTCCGCGGGGCGCGTGTTGCTTGGACCTCTCTCCTGGAGGCGCTCAGTCAGACCCAGTGTTGACATGTGTCAAGACGCTCCTCTGGCGTTTCTTGCTTGGGCCTCGCTCCTGGAGGCGCTCAGTCAGACCCAGTGTTGACATGTGACAAGACGCTCCTCGCGGCGCGTCTTGCTTGGGCCTCTCTCCTGGAGGCGCTCAGTCAGACCCAGAGGTGACATGTGTCAAGACGCTCCTCGGGCCTCTCTCCTGGAGGCGCTCAGTCAGACCCAGTGTTGACATGTGGCAAGACGCTCCTCGGGGCGCGTCTTGCTTGGGCCTCTCTCCTGGAGGTGCTCAGTCAGACCCAGTGTTGACATGTGGCAAGACACTCCTCGGGGCGCATCTTGCTGGGGCTTCTCTCATGGAGGCACTCAGTCGGACCCAGTGTTGACATGTGGAAAGACGCTCCTCGGGGAACGTCTTGCTAGGGCCTCTCTCCTGGAGGCGCTCAGTCAGACCCAGAGGAGAAATGTGTCAAGACGCTCCTCGGGGCGCGTCTTCCTTGGGCTTCTCTCCTGGAGGCCCTCAGTCAGACCCATTGTTGACATGTGGCAAGACGCTCCTCGGGGCGCGTATTGCTTGGGCCTCTCTCCTGGAGGCGCTCAGTCAGACCGAGTGCTGACATGTGGCAAGACGCTCCTCAGGGCGCATCTTGCTTGGGCTTCTCTCCTGGAGGCCCTCAGTCAGACCCAGTGTTGACATGTGGCAAGACGCTCCTCGGGGCGCGTCTTATTTGGGCCTCTCTCCTGGGGGCCCTCAGTCAGACCCAGTGTTGACATGTGGCAAGACGCTCCTCGGGGCGCGTCTTGCTTGGGCTTCTCTACTGGAGGCCCTCAGTAAGACCCATTGTTGACATGTGGCAAGACGCTCCTCGGGGCACGTCTTGCTTGGGCCTCTCTCCTGGAGGCGCTCAGTCAGACCGAGTAGTGACATGTGGCAAGACGCTCCTCGGGGTGCGTCTTGCTTGGACCTCCCTCCTGGAGGCGCTCAGTCAGACCGAGTAGTGACATGTGGCAAGACGCTCCTCGGGGCGTGTCTTGCTTGGACCTCTCTCCTGGAGGTGCTCAGTTAGACCGAGTAGTGACATGTGGCAAGACGCTCCTCGGGGCGGGTCTTGCTTGGGCCTCTCTCCTGGAGGCGCTCAGTCAGACCGAGTGCTGACATAAGGCAAGATGCTCCTCGCGGCGCGTCTTGCTGGGGCCTCTCTCCTGGAGGTGCTCAATAAGACCCAGTGGTGACACGTGGCAAGACGCTCCTCGGGGCGCGTCTTGCTTGGGCCTCTCTCCTGGAGGAGCTCAGTCAGACCAAGGGGTGACACGTGGCAAGACGCTCCTCGGGGCGCATCTTGCTTGGGCCTCTCTCATGGAGGCCCTCTGTCAGACCCAGTGTTGACATGTGTCAAGACGCTCCTCGGGGCGAATCTTGCTTTGGCCTCTCTCCTGGAGGCGCTCAGTCAGACCGAGTGCTGACATGTGGCAAGAAGCTCCTCGGGGCTCGTCTTCCTTGGGCTTCTCTCCTGGAGGCCCTCAGTCAGACCCATTGTTGACATGTGGCAAGACGCTCCTCGGGGCGCGTATTGCTTGGGCCTCTCTCCTGGAGGCGCTAAGTCAGACCGAGTGCTGACATGTGGCAAGACGCTCCTCGGGGAGCATCTTGCTTGGGCTTCTCTCCTGGAGGCCCTCAGTCAGACCCAGTGTTGACATGTGGCAAGACGCTCCTCGGGGCGCGTCTTATTTGGGCCTCTCTCCTGGGGGCCCTCAGTCAGACCCAGTTTTGACATGTGGCAAGACGCTCATCGGGGCGCGTCTTGCTTGGGCTTCTCTCCTGGAGGCCCTCAGTAAGACCCATTGTTGACATGTGGCAAGACGCTCCTCGGGGCGTTTCTTGCTTGGACCTCTCTCCTGGAGGCGCTTAGTTAGACCGAGTAGTGACATGTGGCAAGACGCTCCTCGGGGCGGGTCTTGCTTGGGCCTCTCTCCTGGAGGCGCTCAGTCAGACCGAGTGCTGACATAAGGCAAGATGCTCCGCGCGGCGCGTCTTGCTGGGGCCTATCTCCTGGAGGTGCTCAATCAGACCCAGTGGTGACATGTGGCAAGACGCTCCTCGGGGCGCGTCTTGCTTGGGCCTCTCTCCTGGAGGAGCTCAGTCAGACCCAGTGGTGACACGTGGCAAGACGCTCCTCGGGGCGCATCTTGCTTGGGCCTCTCTCCTGGAGGCGCTAAGTCAGACCCAGTGTTGACACGTGGCACGACGCTCCTCGGGGCGCGTCTTGCTTGGGCCTCTCTCCTGGAGGCGCTCAGTCAGACCCAGTGTTGATATGTGGCAAGACACTCCTCGGGGCGCGTCTTGCTTGGGCCTCTCTCATGGAGGCCCTATGTCAGACCCAGTGTTGACATGTGTCAAGACGCTCCTCGGGGCGAATCTTGCTTTGGCCTCTCTCCTGGAGGCGCTCAGTCAGACCGAGTGCTGACATGTGGCAAGAAGCTCCTCGGGGCGCGTCTTCCTTGGGCTTCTCTCCTGGAGGCCCTCAGTCAGACCCATTGTTGACATGTGGCAAGACGCTCCTCGTGGCGCGTATTGCTTGGGCCTCTCTCCTGGATGCCCTCTGTCAGACCCAGTGTTGACAAGTGGCAAGACTCTCCTCGGGGCGCGTCTTGCTTGGGCTTCTCACATGGAGGCCCTCAGTCAGACCCAGTGTTAACATGTGTCAAGACGCTCCTCGGGGCGTGTCTTGCTTGGGCCTCTCTCCTGGAGGCGCTCAGTCAGACCCAGTGTTGACATGTGGCAAGACGCTCCTCGGGGCGCTTCTTGCTTGGGCTTCTCTCCTGGAGGCCCTCAGTAAGACCCATTGTTGACATGTGGCAAGACACTCCTCGGGGCACGTCTTGCTTGGGCCTCTCTCCTGGAGGCGCTCAGTCAGACCGAGTAGTGACATGTGACAAGACGCTCCTCGGGGCGCGTCTTGCTGGGGCTTCTCTCATGGAGGCACTCAGTCAGACCCAGTGTTGACATGTGGCAAGACGCTCCTCGGGGCGCGTGTTGCTTGGACCTCTCTCCTGGAGAAGCTCAGTCAGACCCAGTGTTGACATGTGTCAAGACGCTCCTCTGGCGTTTCTTGCTTGGGCCTCTCTCCTGGAGGCCCTCAGTCAGACCCATTGTTGACATGTGGCAAGACGCTCCTCGGGGCACGTCTTGCTTGGGCCTCTCTCCTGGAGGCGCTCAGTCAGACCGAGTAGTGACATGTGACAAGACGCTCCTCGGGGCGCGTCTTGCTGGGGCTTCTCTCATGGAGGCACTCAGTCAGACCAAGTGTTGACATGTGGCAAGACGCTCCTCGGGGCGCGTGTTGCTTGGACCTCTCTCCTGGAGAAGCTCAGTCAGACCCAGAGTTGACATGTGTCAAGACGCTCCTCGGGCCTCTCTCCTGGAGGCGCTCAGTCAGACCCAGTGTTGACATGTGGCAAGACGCTCCTCGGGGCGCGTCTTGCTTGGGCCTCTCTCCTGGAGGCGCTCAGTCAGACCCAGAGGAGAAATGTGTCAAGACGCTCCTCGGGGCGCATCTTGCTTGGGCCTCTCTCCTGGAGGCGCTCAGTCAGACCGAGTGCTGACATGTGGCAAGACGCTCCTCGGGGCGCGTCTTGCTTGGGCCTCTCTCCTGGAGGCGCTCAGTCAGACCCAGAGGAGAAATGTGTCAAGACGCTCCTCGGGGCGCGTCTTGCTTGGGCCTCTCTCCTGGAGGCGCTCAGTCAGACCGAGTGCTGACATGTGGCAAGACTCTCCTCGGGGCGCATCTTGCTTGGGCTTCTCTCCTGGAGGCGCTCAGTCAGACCGAGTAGTGACATGTGGCAAGACGCTCCTCGGGGCGGGTCTTGCTTGGGCCTCTCTCCTGGAGGCGCTCAGTCAGACCGAGTGCTGACATAAGGCAAGATGCTCCTCGCGGCGCGTCTTGCTGGGGCCTCTCTCCTGGAGGTGCTCAATCAGACCCAGTGGTGACACGTGGCAAGACGCTCCTCGGGGCGCATCTTGCTTGGGCCTCTCTCCTGGAGGAGCTCAGTCAGACCCAGTGGTGACACGTGGCAAGACGCTCCTCGGGGCGCATCTTGCTTGGGCCTCTCTCATGGAGGCCCTCTGTCAGACCGAGTGCTGACATGTGGCAAGACGCTCCTCGGGGCGCGTCTTCCTTGGGCTTCTCTCCTGGAGGCCCTCAGTCAGACCCATTGTTGACATGTGGCAAGACGCTCCTCGGGGCGCGTATTGCTTGGGCCTCTCTCCTGGAGGCGCTCAGTCAGACCGAGTGCTGACATGTGGCAAGACGCTCCTCGGGGCGCATCTTGCTTGGGCTTCTCTCCTGGAGGCCCTCAGTCAGACCCAGTGTTGACATGTGGCAAGACGCTCCTCGGGGCGCGTCTTATTTGGGCCTCTCTCCTGGGGGCCCTCAGTCAGACCCAGTGTTGACATGTGGAAAGACGCTCCTCGGGGCGCGTCTTGCTTGGGCTTCTCTCCTGGAGGCCCTCAGTAAGACCCATTGTTGACATGTGGCAAGACGCTCCTCGGGGCACGTCTTGCTTGGGCCTCTCTCCTGGAGGCGCTCAGTCAGACCGAGTAGTGACATGTGGCAAGATGCTCCTCGGGGCGCGTCTTGCTTGGACCTCCCTCCTGGAGGCGCTCAGTCAGACCGAGTAGTGACATGTGGCAAGACGCTCCTCGGGGCGTGTCTTGCTTGGACCTCTCTCCTGGAGGCGCTCAGTTAGACCGAGTAGTGACATGTGGCAAGACGCTCCTCGGGGCGGATCTTGCTTGGGCCTCTCTCCTGGAGGCGCTCAGTCAGACCGAGTGCTGACATAAGGCAAGATGCTTCTCGCGGCGCGTCTTGCTGGGGCCTCTCTCCTGGAGGTGCTCAATCAGACCCAGTGTTGACACGTGGCAAGACGCTCCTCGGGGCGCGTCTTGCTTGGGCCTCTCTCCTGGAGGCGCTCAGTCAGACCCAGTGTTGACATGTGGCAAGACACTCCTCGGGGCGCGTCTTGATTGGGCCTCTCTCATGGAGGCCCTCTGTCAGACCCAGTGTTGACATGTGTCAAGACGCTCCTCGGGGCGAATCTTGCTTTGGCCTCTCTCCTGGAGGCCCCCAGTCAGACCGAGTGCTGACATGTGGCAAGAAGCTCCTCGGGGCGCGTCTTCCTTGGGCTTCTCTCCTGGAGGCCCTCAGTCAGACCGAGTAGTGACATGTGACAAGACGCTCCTCGGGGCGCGTCTTGCTGGGGCTTCTCTCATGGAGGCACTCAGTCAGACCCAGTGTTGACATGTGGCAAGACGCTCCTCGGGGCGCGTGTTGCTTGGACCTCTCTCCTGGAGGCGCTCAGTCAGCCCCAGTGTTGACATGTGTCAAGACGCTCCTCTGGCGTTTCTTGCTTGGGCCTCGCTCCTGGAGGCGCTCAGTCAGACCCAGTGTTGACATGTGGCAAGACGCTCCTCGGGGCGCGTCCTGCTTGGGCCTCTCTCCTGGAGGCGCTCAGTCAGACCCAGAGGAGAAATGTGTCAAGACGCTCCTCGGGGCGCGTCTTGCTTGGGCCTCTCTCCTGGAGGCGCTCAGTCAGACCGAGTGCTGACATGTGGCAAGACTCTCCTCGGGGCGCGTCTTACTTGGACCTCCCTCCTGGAGGAGCTCAGTCAGACCGAGTAGTGCCATGTGGCAAGACGCTCCTCGGGGCGGGTCTTGCTTGGGCCTCTCTCCTGGAGGCGCTCAGTCAGACCGAGTGCTGACATAAGGCAAGATGCTCCTCGCGGCGCGTCTTGCTGGGGCCTCTCTCCTGGAGGTGCTCAATCAGACCCAGTGGTGACACGTGGCAAGACGCTCCTCGGGGCGCATCTTGCTTGGGCCTCTCTCCTGGAGGCGCTCAGTCAGACCGAGTAGTGACATGTTACAAGACGCTCCTCGGGGCGCGTCTTGCTGGGGCTTCTCTCATGGAGGCACTCAGTAAGACCCAGTGTTGACATGTGGCAAGACGCTCCTCGGGGCGCGTGTTGCTTGGACCTCTCTCCTGGAGGCGCTCAGTCAGACCCAGTGTTGACATGTGTCAAGACGCTCCTCTGGCGTTTCTTGCTTGGGCCTCGCTCCTGGAGGCGCTCAGTCAGACCCAGTGTTGACATGTGACAAGACGCTCCTCGCGGCGCGTCTTGCTTGGGCCTCTCTCCTGGAGGCGCTCAGTCAGACCCAGACGTGACATGTGTCAAGACGCTCCTCGGGCCTCTCTCCTGGAGGCGCTCAGTCAGAGCCAGTGTTGACATGTGGCAAGACGCTCCTCGGGGCGCGTCTTGCTTGGGCCTCTCTCCTGGAGGTGCTCAGTCAGACCCAGTGTTGACATGTGGCAAGACACTCCTCGGGGCGCGTCTTGCTGGGGCTTCTCTAATGGAGGCCCTCAGTCAGACCCATTGTTGACATGTGGCAAGACGCTCCTCGGGGCGCGTATTGCTTGGGCCTCTCTCCTGGAGGCGCTAAGTCAGACCGAGTGCTGACATGTGGCAAGACGCTCCTCGGGGAGCATCTTGCTTGGGCTTCTCTCCTGGAGGCCCTCAGTCAGACCCAGTGTTGACATGTGGCAAGACGCTCCTCGGGGCGCGTCTTATTTGGGCCTCTCTCCTGGGGGCCCTCAGTCAGACCCAGTTTTGACATGTGGCAAGACGCTCCTCGGGGCGCGTCTTGCTTGGGCTTCTCTCCTGGAGGCCCTCAGTAAGACCCATTGTTGACATGTGGCAAGACGCTCCTAGGGGCGTTTCTTGCTTGGACCTCTCTCCTGGAGGCGCTTAGTTAGACCGAGTAGTGACATGTGGCAAGACGCTCCTCGGGGCGGGTCTTGCTTGGGCCTCTCTCCTGGAGGCGCTCAGTCAGACCGAGTGCTGACATAAGGCAAGATGCTCCTCGCGGCGCGTCTTGCTTGGGCCTCTCTCCTGGAGGAGCTAAGTAAGACCCAGTGGTGACACGTGGCAAGACGCTCCTCGGGGCGCATCTTGCTTGGGCCTCTCTCCTGGAGGCGCTAAGTCAGACCCAGTGTTGACACGTGGCAAGACGCTCCTCGGGGCGCGTCTTGCTTGGGCCTCTCTCCTGGAGGCGCTCAGTCAGACCCAGTGGTGATATGTGGCAAGACACTCCTCGGGGCGCGTCTTGCTTGGGCCTCTCTCATGGAGGCCCTATGTCAGACCCAGTGTTGACATGTGTCAAGACGCTCCTCGGGGCGAATCTTGCTTTGGCCTCTCTCCTGGAGGCGCTCAGTCAGACCGAGTGCTGACATGTGGCAAGAAGCTCCTCGGGGCGCGTCTTCCTTGGGCTTCTCTCCTGGAGGCCCTCAGTCAGACCCATTGTTGACATGTGGCAAGACGCTCCTCGTGGCGCGTATTGCTTGGGCCTCTCTCCTGGATGCCCTCTGTCAGACCCAGTGTTGACAAGTGGCAAGACTCTCCTCGGGGCGCGTCTTGCTTGGGCTTCTCACATGGAGGCCCTCAGTCAGACCCAGTGTTAACATGTGTCAAGACGCTCCTCGGGGCGTGTCTTGCTTGGGCCTCTCTTTTGGAGGCGCTCAGTCAGACCCAGTGTTGACATGTGGCAAGACGCTCCTCGGGGCACTTCTTGCTTGGGCTTCTCTCCTGGAGGCCCTCAGTCAGACCCATTGTTGACATGTGGCAAGACGCTCCTCGGGGCACGTCTTGCTTGGGCCTCTCTCCTGGAGGCGCTCAGTCAGACCGAGTAGTGACATGTGACAAGACGCTCCTCGGGGCGCGTCTTGCTTGGGCTTCTCTCCTGGAGGCCCTCAGTCAGACCCAGTGTTGACATGTGGCAAGACGCTCCTCGGGGCGCGTCTTATTTGGGCCTCTCTCCTGGGGGCCCTCAGTCAGACCCAGTTTTGACATGTGGCAAGACGCTCCTCGGGGCGCGTCTTGCTTGGGCTTCTCTCCTGGAGGCCCTCAGTAAGACCCATTGTTGACATGTGGCAAGACGCTCCTCGGGGCGTTTCTTGCTTGGACCTCTCTCCTGGAGGCGCTTAGTTAGACCGAGTAGTGACATGTGGCAAGACGCTCCTCGGGGCGGGTCTTGCTTGGGCCTCTCTCCTGGAGGCGCTCAGTCAGACCGAGTGCTGACATAAGGCAAGATGCTCCGCGCGGCGCGTCTTGCTGGGGCCTATCTCCTGGAGGTGCTCAATCAGACCCAGTGGTGACATGTGGCAAGACGCTCCTCGGGGCGCGTCTTGCTTGGGCCTCTCTCCTGGAGGAGCTCAGTCAGACCCAGTGGTGACACGTGGCAAGACGCTCCTCGGGGCGCATCTTGCTTGGGCCTCTCTCCTGGAGGCGCTAAGTCAGACCCAGTGTTGACACGTGGCAAGACGCTCCTCGGGGCGCGTCTTGCTTGGGCCTCTCTCCTGGAGGCGCTCAGTCAGACCCAGTGTTGATATGTGGCAAGACACTCCTCGGGGCGCGTCTTGCTTGGGCCTCTCTCATGGAGGCCCTATGTCAGACCCAGTGTTGACATGTGTCAAGACGCTCCTCGGGGCGAATCTTGCTTTGGCCTCTCTCCTGGAGGCGCTCAGTCAGACCGAGTGCTGACATGTGGCAAGAAGCTCCTCGGGGCGCGTCTTCCTTGGGCTTCTCTCCTGGAGGCCCTCAGTCAGACCCATTGTTGACATGTGGCAAGACGCTCCTCGTGGCGCGTATTGCTTGGGCCTCTCTCCTGGATGCCCTCTGTCAGACCCAGTGTTGACAAGTGGCAAGACTCTCCTCGGGGCGCGTCTTGCTTGGGCTTCTCACATGGAGGCCCTCAGTCAGACCCAGTGTTAACATGTGTCAAGACGCTCCTCGGGGCGTGTCTTGCTTGGGCCTCTCTCCTGGAGGCGCTCAGTCAGACCCAGTGTTGACATGTGGCAAGACGCTCCTCGGGGCGCTTCTTGCTTGGGCTTCTCTCCTGGAGGCCCTCAGTCAGACCCATTGTTGACATGTGGCAAGACGCTCCTCGGGGCACGTCTTGCTTGGGCCTCTCTCCTGGAGGCGCTCAGTCAGACCGAGTAGTGACATGTGACAAGACGCTCCTCGGGGCGCGTCTTGCTGGGGCTTCTCTCATGGAGGCACTCAGTCAGACCCAGTGTTGACATGTGGCAAGACGCTCCTCGGGGCGCGTGTTGCTTGGACCTCTCTCCTGGAGAAGCTCAGTCAGACCCAGTGTTGACATGTGTCAAGACGCTCCTCTGGCGTTTCTTGCTTGGGCCTCTCTCCTGGAGGCCCTCAGTCAGACCCATTGTTGACATGTGGCAAGACGCTCCTCGGGGCACGTCTTGCTTGGGCCTCTCTCCTGGAGGCGCTCAGTCAGACCGAGTAGTGACATGTGACAAGACGCTCCTCGGGGCGCGTCTTGCTGGGGCTTCTCTCATGGAGGCACTCAGTCAGACCCAGTGTTGACATGTGGCAAGACGCTCCTCGGGGCGCGTGTTGCTTGGACCTCTCTCCTGGAGAAGCTCAGTCAGACCCAGAGTTGACATGTGTCAAGACGCTCCTCGGGCCTCTCTCCTGGAGGCGCTCAGTCAGACCCAGTGTTGACATGTGGCAAGACGCTCCTCGGGGCGCGTCTTGCTTGGGCCTCTCTCCTGGAGGCGCTCAGTCAGACCCAGAGGAGAAATGTGTCAAGACGCTCCTCGGGGCGCATCTTGCTTGGGCCTCTCTCCTGGAGGCGCTCAGTCAGACCCAGAGGAGAAATGTGTCAAGACGCTCCTCGGGGCGCGTCTTGCTTGGGCCTCTCTCCTGGAGGCGCTCAGTCAGACCGAGTGCTGACATGTGGCAAGACTCTCCTCGGGGCGCATCTTGCTTGGGCTTCTCTCCTGGAGGCGCTCAGTCAGACCGAGTAGTGACATGTGGCAAGACGCTCCTCGGGGCGGGTTTTGCTTGGGCCTCTCTCCTGGAGGCGCTCAGTCAGACCGAGTGCTGACATAAGGCAAGATGCTCCTCGCGGCGCGTCTTGCTGGGGCCTCTCTCCTGGAGGTGCTCAATCAGACCCAGTGGTGACACGTGGCAAGACGCTCCTCGGGGCGCATCTTGCTTGGGCCTCTCTCCTGGAGGAGCTCAGTCAGACCCAGTGGTGACACGTGGCAAGACGCTCCTCGGGGCGCATCTTGCTTGGGCCTCTCTCATGGAGGCCCTCTGTCAGACCGAGTGCTGACATGTGGCAAGACGCTCCTCGGGGCGCGTCTTCCTTGGGCTTCTCTCCTGGAGGCACTCAGTCAGACCCATTGTTGACATGTGGCAAGACGCTCCTCGGGGCGCGTATTGCTTGGGCCTCTCTCCTGGAGGCGCTCAGTCAGACCGAGTGCTGACATGTGGCAAGACGCTCCTCGGGGCGCATCTTGCTTGGGCTTCTCTCCTGGAGGCCCTCAGTCAGACCCAGTGTTGACATGTGGCAAGACGCTCCTCGGGGCGCGTCTTATTTGGGCCTCTCTCCTGGGGGCCCTCAGTCAGACCCAGTGTTGACATGTGGAAAGACGCTCCTCGGGGCGCGTCTTGCTTGGGCTTCTCTCCTGGAGGCCCTCAGTAAGACCCATTGTTGACATGTGGCAAGACGCTCCTCGGGGCACGTCTTGCTTGGGCCTCTCTCCTGGAGGCGCTCAGTCAGACCGAGTAGTGACATGTGGTGAGATGCTCCTCGGGGCGCGTCTTGCTTGGACCTCCCTCCTGGAGGCGCTCAGTCAGACCGAGTAGTGACATGTGGCAAGACGCTCCTCGGGGCGTGTCTTGCTTGGACCTCTCTCCTGGAGGCGCTCAGTTAGACCGAGTAGTGACATGTGGCAAGACGCTCCTCGGGGCGGATCTTGCTTGGGCCTCTCTCCTGGAGGCGCTCAGTCAGACCGAGTGCTGACATAAGGCAAGATGCTTCTCGCGGCGCGTCTTGCTGGGGCCTCTCTCCTGGAGGTGCTCAATCAGACCCAGTGTTGACACGTGGCAAGACGCTCCTCGGGGCGCGTCTTGCTTGGGCCTCTCTCCTGGAGGCGCTCAGTCAGACCCAGTGTTGACATGTGGCAAGACACTCCTCGGGGCGCGTCTTGATTGGGCCTCTCTCATGGAGGCCCTCTGTCAGACCCAGTGTTGACATGTGTCAAGACGCTCCTCGGGGCGAATCTTGCTTTGGCCTCTCTCCTGGAGGCCCCCAGTCAGACCGAGTGCTGACATGTGGCAAGAAGCTCCTCGGGGCGCGTCTTCCTTGGGCTTCTCTCCTGGAGGCCCTCAGTCAGACCGAGTAGTGACATGTGACAAGACGCTCCTCGGGGCGCGTCTTGCTGGGGCTTCTCTCATGGAGGCACTCAGTCAGACCCAGTGTTGACATGTGGCAAGACGCTCCTCGGGGCGCGTGTTGCTTGGACCTCTCTCCTGGAGAAGCTCAGTCAGCCCCAGTGTTGACATGTGTCAAGACGCTCCTCTGGCGTTTCTTGCTTGGGCCTCGCTCCTGGAGGCGCTCAGTCAGACCCAGTGTTGACATGTGACAAGACGCTCCTCGCGGCGCGTCTTGCTTGGGCCTCTCTCCTGGAGGCGCTCAGTCAGACCCAGAGTTGACATGTGTCAAGATGCTCCTCGGGCCTCTCTCCTGGAGGCGCTCAGTCAGACCCAGTGTTGACATGTGGCAAGACGCTCCTCGGGGCGCGTCCTGCTTGGGCCTCTCTCCTGGAGGCGCTCAGTCAGACCCAGAGGAGAAATGTGTCAAGACGCTCCTCGGGGCGCGTCTTGCTTGGGCCTCTCTCCTGGAGGCGCTCAGTCAGACCGAGTGCTGACATGTGGCAAGACTCTCCTCGGGGCGCGTCTTACTTGGACCTCCCTCCTGGAGGCGCTCAGTCAGACCGAGTAGTGCCATGTGGCAAGACGCTCCTCGGGGTGGGTCTTGCTTGGGCCTCTCTCCTGGAGGCGCTCAGTCAGACCGAGTGCTGACATAAGGCAAGATGCTCCTCGCGGCGCGTCTTGCTGGGGCCTCTCTCCTGGAGGTGCTCAATCAGACCCAGTGGTGACACGTGGCAAGACGCTCCTCGGGGCGCATCTTGCTTGGGCCTCTCTCCTGGAGGCGCTCAGTCAGACCGAGTAGTGACATGTTACAAGACGCTCCTCGGGGCGCGTCTTGCTGGGGCTTCTCTCATGGAGGCACTCAGTAAGACCCAGTGTTGACATGTGGCAAGACGCTCCTCGGGGCGCGTGTTGCTTGGACCTCTCTCCTGGAGGCGCTCAGTCAGACCCAGTGTTGACATGTGTCAAGACGCTCCTCTGGCGTTTCTTGCTTGGGCCTCGCTCCTGGAGGCGCTCAGTCAGACCCAGTGTTGACATGTGACAAGACGCTCCTCGCGGCGCGTCTTGCTTGGGCCTCTCTCCTGGAGGCGCTCAGTCAGACCCAGACGTGACATGTGTCAAGACGCTCCTCGGGCCTCTCTCCTGGAGGCGCTCAGTCAGAGCCAGTGTTGACATGTGGCAAGACGCTCCTCGGGGCGCGTCTTGCTTGGGCCTCTCTCCTGGAGGTGCTCAGTCAGACCCAGTGTTGACATGTGGCAAGACACTCCTCGGGGCGCGTCTTGCTGGGGCTTCTCTAATGGAGGCCCTCAGTCAGACCCATTGTTGACATGTGGCAAGACGCTCCTCGGGGCGCGTATTGCTTGGGCCTCTCTCCTGGAGGCGCTAAGTCAGACCGAGTGCTGACATGTGGCAAGACGCTCCTCGGGGAGCATCTTGCTTGGGCTTCTCTCCTGGAGGCCCTCAGTCAGACCCAGTGTTGACATGTGGCAAGACGCTCCTCGGGGCGCGTCTTATTTGGGCCTCTCTCCTGGGGGCCCTCAGTCAGACCCAGTTTTGACATGTGGCAAGACGCTCCTCGGGGCGCGTCTTGCTTGGGCTTCTCTCCTGGAGGCCCTCAGTAAGACCCATTGTTGACATGTGGCAAGACGCTCCTCGGGGCGTTTCTTGCTTGGACCTCTCTCCTGGAGGCGCTTAGTTAGACCGAGTAGTGACATGTGGCAAGACGCTCCTCGGGGCGGGTCTTGCTTGGGCCTCTCTCCTGGAGGCGCTCAGTCAGACCGAGTGCTGACATAAGGCAAGATGCTCCTCGCGGCGCGTCTTGCTGGGGCCTATCTCCTGGAGGTGCTCAATCAGACCCAGTGGTGACATGTGGCAAGACGCTCCTCGGGGCGCGTCTTGCTTGGGCCTCTCTCCTGGAGGAGCTAAGTCAGACCCAGTGGTGACACGTGGCAAGACGCTCCTCGGGGCGCATCTTGCTTGGGCCTCTCTCCTGGAGGCGCTAAGTCAGACCCAGTGTTGACACGTGGCAAGACGCTCCTCGGGGCGCGTCTTGCTTGGGCCTCTCTCCTGGAGGCGCTCAGTCAGACCCAGTGTTGATATGTGGCAAGACACTCCTCGGGGCGCGTCTTGCTTGGGCCTCTCTCATGGAGGCCCTATGTCAGACCCAGTGTTGACATGTGTCAAGACGCTCCTCGGGGCGAATCTTGCTTTGGCCTCTCTCCTGGAGGCGCTCAGTCAGACCGAGTGCTGACATGTGGCAAGAAGCTCCTCGGGGCGCGTCTTCCTTGGGCTTCTCTCCTGGAGGCCCTCAGTCAGACCCATTGTTGACATGTGGCAAGACGCTCCTCGTGGCGCGTATTGCTTGGGCCTCTCTCCTGGATGCCCTCTGTCAGACCCAGTGTTGACAAGTGGCAAGACTCTCCTCGGGGCGCGTCTTGCTTGGGCTTCTCACATGGAGGCCCTCAGTCAGACCCAGTGTTAACATGTGTCAAGACGCTCCTCGGGGCGTGTCTTGCTTGGGCCTCTCTTTTGGAGGCGCTCAGTCAGACCCAGTGTTGACATGTGGCAAGACGCTCCTCGGGGCGCTTCTTGCTTGGGCTTCTCTCCTGGAGGCCCTCAGTCAGACCCATTGTTGACATGTGGCAAGACGCTCCTCGGGGCACGTCTTGCTTGGGCCTCTCTCCTGGAGGCGCTCAGTCAGACCGAGTAGTGACATGTGACAAGACGCTCCTCGGGGCGCGTCTTGCTGGGGCTTCTCTCATGGAGGCACTCAGTCAGACCCAGTGTTGACATGTGGCAAGACGCTCCTCGGGGCGCGTGTTGCTTGGACCTCTCTCCTGGAGAAGCTCAGTCAGACCCAGTGTTGACATGTGTCAAGACGCTACTCTGGCGTTTCTTGCTTGGGCCTCTCTCCTGGAGGCCCTCAGTCAGACCCATTGTTGACATGTGGCAAGACGCTCCTCGGGGCACGTCTTGCTTGGGCCTCTCTCCTGGAGGCGCTCAGTCAGACCGAGTAGTGACATGTGACAAGACGCTCCTCGGGGCGCGTCTTGCTGGGGCTTCTCTCATGGAGGCACTCAGTCAGACCCAGTGTTGACATGTGGCAAGACGCTCCTCGGGGCGCGTGTTGCTTGGACCTCTCTCCTGGAGAAGCTCAGTCAGACCCAGAGTTGACATGTGTCAAGACGCTCCTCGGGCCTCTCTCCTGGAGGCGCTCAGTCAGACCCAGTGTTGACATGTGGCAAGACGCTCCTCGGGGCGCGTCTTGCTTGGACCTCTCTCCTGGAGGCGCTCAGTCAGACCCAGTGTTGACATGTGTCAAGACGCTCCTCTGGCGTTTCTTGCTTGGGCCTCGCTCCTGGAGGCGCTCAGTCAGACCCAGTGTTGACATGTGACAAGACGCTCCTCGCGGCGCGTCTTGCTTGGGCCTCTCTCCTGGAGGCGCTCAGTCAGACCCAGACGTGACATGTGTCAAGACGCTCCTCGGGCCTCTCTCCTGGAGGCGCTCAGTCAGAGCCAGTGTTGACATGTGGCAAGACGCTCCTCGGGGCGCGTCTTGCTTGGGCCTCTCTCCTGGAGGTGCTCAGTCAGACCCAGTGTTGACATGTGGCAAGACACTCCTCGGGGCGCGTCTTGCTGGGGCTTCTCTAATGGAGGCCCTCAGTCAGACCCATTGTTGACATGTGGCAAGACGCTCCTCGGGGCGCGTATTGCTTGGGCCTCTCTCCTGGAGGCGCTAAGTCAGACCGAGTGCTGACATGTGGCAAGACGCTCCTCGGGGAGCATCTTGCTTGGGCTTCTCTCCTGGAGGCCCTCAGTCAGACCCAGTGTTGACATGTGGCAAGACGCTCCTCGGGGCGCGTCTTATTTGGGCCTCTCTCCTGGGGGCCCTCAGTCAGACCCAGTTTTGACATGTGGCAAGACGCTCCTCGGGGCGCGTCTTGCTTGGGCTTCTCTCCTGGAGGCCCTCAGTAAGACCCATTGTTGACATGTGGCAAGACGCTCCTCGGGGCGTTTCTTGCTTGGACCTCTCTCCTGGAGGCGCTTAGTTAGACCGAGTAGTGACATGTGGCAAGACGCTCCTCGGGGCGGGTCTTGCTTGGGCCTCTCTCCTGGAGGCGCTCAGTCAGACCGAGTGCTGACATAAGGCAAGATGCTCCTCGCGGCGCGTCTTGCTGGGGCCTATCTCCTGGAGGTGCTCAATCAGACCCAGTGGTGACATGTGGCAAGACGCTCCTCGGGGCGCGTCTTGCTTGGGCCTCTCTCCTGGAGGAGCTAAGTCAGACCCAGTGGTGACACGTGGCAAGACGCTCCTCGGGGCGCATCTTGCTTGGGCCTCTCTCCTGGAGGCGCTAAGTCAGACCCAGTGTTGACACGTGGCAAGACGCTCCTCGGGGCGCGTCTTGCTTGGGCCTCTCTCCTGGAGGCGCTCAGTCAGACCCAGTGTTGATATGTGGCAAGACACTCCTCGGGGCGCGTCTTGCTTGGGCCTCTCTCATGGAGGCCCTATGTCAGACCCAGTGTTGACATGTGTCAAGACGCTCCTCGGGGCGAATCTTGCTTTGGCCTCTCTCCTGGAGGCGCTCAGTCAGACCGAGTGCTGACATGTGGCAAGAAGCTCCTCGGGGCGCGTCTTCCTTGGGCTTCTCTCCTGGAGGCCCTCAGTCAGACCCATTGTTGACATGTGGCAAGACGCTCCTCGTGGCGCGTATTGCTTGGGCCTCTCTCCTGGATGCCCTCTGTCAGACCCAGTGTTGACAAGTGGCAAGACTCTCCTCGGGGCGCGTCTTGCTTGGGCTTCTCACATGGAGGCCCTCAGTCAGACCCAGTGTTAACATGTGTCAAGACGCTCCTCGGGGCGTGTCTTGCTTGGGCCTCTCTTTTGGAGGCGCTCAGTCAGACCCAGTGTTGACATGTGGCAAGACGCTCCTCGGGGCGCTTCTTGCTTGGGCTTCTCTCCTGGAGGCCCTCAGTCAGACCCATTGTTGACATGTGGCAAGACGCTCCTCGGGGCACGTCTTGCTTGGGCCTCTCTCCTGGAGGCGCTCAGTCAGACCGAGTAGTGACATGTGACAAGACGCTCCTCGGGGCGCGTCTTGCTGGGGCTTCTCTCATGGAGGCACTCAGTCAGACCCAGTGTTGACATGTGGCATGACGCTCCTCGGGGCGCGTGTTGCTTGGACCTCTCTCCTGGAGAAGCTCAGTCAGACCCACTGTTGACATGTGTCAAGACGCTCCTCTGGCGTTTCTTGCTTGGGCCTCTCTCCTGGAGGCCCTCAGTCAGACCCATTGTTGACATGTGGCAAGACGCTCCTCGGGGCACGTCTTGCTTGGGCCTCTCTCCTGGAGGCGCTCAGTCAGACCGAGTAGTGACATGTGACAAGACGCTCCTCGGGGCGCGTCTTGCTGGGGCTTCTCTCATGGAGGCACTCAGTCAGACCCAGTGGTGACACGTGGCAAGACGCTCCTCGGGGCGCATCTTGCTTGGGCCTCTCTCCTGGAGGCGCTAAGTCAGACCCAGTGTTGACACGTGGCAAGACGCTCCTCGGGGCGCGTCTTGCTTGGGCCTCTCTCCTGGAGGCGCTCAGTCAGACCCAGTGTTGATATGTGGCAAGACACTCCTCGGGGCGCGTCTTGCTTGGGCCTCTCTCATGGAGGCCCTATGTCAGACCCAGTGTTGACATGTGTCAAGACGCTCCTCGGGGCGAATCTTGCTTTGGCCTCTCTCCTGGAGGCGCTCAGTCAGACCGAGTGCTGACATGTGGCAAGAAGCTCCTCGGGGCGCGTCTTCCTTGGGCTTCTCTCCTGGAGGCCCTCAGTCAGACCCATTGTTGACATGTGGCAAGACGCTCCTCGTGGCGCGTATTGCTTGGGCCTCTCTCCTGGATGCCCTCTGTCAGACCCAGTGTTGACAAGTGGCAAGACTCTCCTCGGGGCGCGTCTTGCTTGGGCTTCTCACATGGAGGCCCTCAGTCAGACCCAGTGTTAACATGTGTCAAGACGCTCCTCGGGGCGTGTCTTGCTTGGGCCTCTCTTTTGGAGGCGCTCAGTCAGACCCAGTGTTGACATGTGGCAAGACGCTCCTCGGGGCGCTTCTTGCTTGGGCTTCTCTCCTGGAGGCCCTCAGTCAGACCCATTGTTGACATGTGGCAAGACGCTCCTCGGGGCACGTCTTGCTTGGGCCTCTCTCCTGGAGGCGCTCAGTCAGACCGAGTAGTGACATGTGACAAGACGCTCCTCGGGGCGCGTCTTGCTGGGGCTTCTCTCATGGAGGCACTCAGTCAGACCCAGTGTTGACATGTGGCATGACGCTCCTCGGGGCGCGTGTTGCTTGGACCTCTCTCCTGGAGAAGCTCAGTCAGACCCACTGTTGACATGTGTCAAGACGCTCCTCTGGCGTTTCTTGCTTGGGCCTCTCTCCTGGAGGCCCTCAGTCAGACCCATTGTTGACATGTGGCAAGACGCTCCTCGGGGCACGTCTTGCTTGGGCCTCTCTCCTGGAGGCGCTCAGTCAGACCGAGTAGTGACATGTGACAAGACGCTCCTCGGGGCGCGTCTTGCTGGGGCTTCTCTCATGGAGGCACTCAGTCAGACCCAGTGTTGACATGTGGCAAGACGCTCCTCGGGGCGCGTGTTGCTTGGACCTCTCTCCTGGAGAAGCTCAGTCAGACCCAGAGTTGACATGTGTCAAGACGCTCCTCGGGCCTCTCTCCTGGAGGCGCTCAGTCAGACCCAGTGTTGACATGTGGCAAGACGCTCCTCGGGGCGCGTCTTGCTTGGGCCTCTCTCCTGGAGGCGCTCAGTCAGACCCAGAGGAGAAATGTGTCAAGACGCTCCTCGGGGCGCATCTTGCTTGGGCCTCTCTCCTGGAGGCGCTCAGTCAGACCGAGTGCTGACATGTGGCAAGACGCTCCTCGGGGCGCGTCTTGCTTGGGCCTCTCTCCTGGAGGCGCTCAGTCAGACCCAGAGGAGAAATGTGTCAAGACGCTCCTCGGGGCGCGTCTTGCTTGGGCCTCTCTCCTGGAGGCGCTCAGTCAGACCGAGTGCTGACATGTGGCAAGACTCTCCTCGGGGCGCATCTTGCTTGGGCTTCTCTCCTGGAGGCGCTCAGTCAGACCGAGTAGTGACATGTGGCAAGACGCTCCTCGGGGCGGGTCTTGCTTGGGCCTCTCTCCTGGAGGCGCTCAGTCAGACCGAGTGCTGACATAAGGCAAGATGCTCCTCGCGGCGCGTCTTGCTGGGGCCTCTCTCCTGGAGGTGCTCAATCAGACCCAGTGGTGACACGTGGCAAGACGCTCCTCGGGGCGCATCTTGCTTGGGCCTCTCTCCTGGAGGAGATCAGTCAGACCCAGTGGTGACACGTGGCAAGACGCTCCTCGGGGCGCATCTTGCTTGGGCCTCTCTCATGGAGGCCCTCTGTCAGACCGAGTGCTGACATGTGGCAAGACGCTCCTCGGGGCGCGTCTTCCTTGGGCTTCTCTCCTGGAGGCCCTCAGTCAGACCCATTGTTGACATGTGGCAAGACGCTCCTCGGGGCGCGTATTGCTTGGGCCTCTCTCCTGGAGGCGCTCAGTCAGACCGAGTGCTGACATGTGGCAAGACGCTCCTCGGGGCGCATCTTGCTTGGGCTTCTCTCCTGGAGGCCCTCAGTCAGACCCAGTGTTGACATGTGGCAAGACGCTCCTCGGGGCGCGTCTTATTTGGGCCTCTCTCCTGGGGGCCCTCAGTCAGACCCAGTGTTGACATGTGGAAAGACGCTCCTCGGGGCGCGTCTTGCTTGGGCTTCTCTCCTGGAGGCCCTCAGTAAGACCCATTGTTGACATGTGGCAAGACGCTCCTCGGGGCACGTCTTGCTTGGGCCTCTCTCCTGGAGGCGCTCAGTCAGACCGAGTAGTGACATGTGGCAAGATGCTCCTCGGGGCGCGTCTTGCTTGGACCTCCCTCCTGGAGGCGCTCAGTCAGACCGAGTAGTGACATGTGGCAAGACGCTCCTCGGGGCGTGTCTTGCTTGGACCTCTCTCCTGGAGGCGCTCAGTTAGACCGAGTAGTGACATGTGGCAAGACGCTCCTCGGGGCGGATCTTGCTTGGGCCTCTCTCCTGGAGGCGCTCAGTCAGACCGAGTGCTGACATAAGGCAAGATGCTTCTCGCGGCGCGTCTTGCTGGGGCCTCTCTCCTGGAGGTGCTCAATCAGACCCAGTGTTGACACGTGGCAAGACGCTCCTCGGGGCGCGTCTTGCTTGGGCCTCTCTCCTGGAGGCGCTCAGTCAGACCCAGTGTTGACATGTGGCAAGACACTCCTCGGGGCGCGTCTTGATTGGGCCTCTCTCATGGAGGCCCTCTGTCAGACCCAGTGTTGACATGTGTCAAGACGCTCCTCGGGGCGAATCTTGCTTTGGCCTCTCTCCTGGAGGCCCCCAGTCAGACCGAGTGCTGACATGTGGCAAGAAGCTCCTCGGGGCGCGTCTTCCTTGGGCTTCTCTCCTGGAGGCCCTCAGTCAGACCGAGTAGTGACATGTGACAAGACGCTCCTCGGGGCGCGTCTTGCTGGGGCTTCTCTCATGGAGGCACTCAGTCAGACCCAGTGTTGACATGTGGCAAGACGCTCCTCGGGGCGCGTGTTGCTTGGACCTCTCTCCTGGAGGCGCTCAGTCAGCCCCAGTGTTGACATGTGTCAAGACGCTCCTCTGGCGTTTCTTGCTTGGGCCTCGCTCCTGGAGGCGCTCAGTCAGACCCAGTGTTGACATGTGACAAGACGCTCCTCGCGGCGCGTCTTGCTTGGGCCTCTCTCCTGGAGGCGCTCAGTCAGACCCAGAGTTGACATGTGTCAAGATGCTTCTCGGGCCTCTCTCCTGGAGGCGCTCAGTCAGACCCAGTGTTGACATGTGGCAAGACGCTCCTCGGGGCGCGTCCTGCTTGGGCCTCTCTCCTGGAGGCGCTCAGTCAGACCCAGAGGAGAAATGTGTCAAGACGCTCCTCGGGGCGCGTCTTGCTTGGGCCTCTCTCCTGGAGGCGCTCAGTCAGACCGAGTGCTGACATGTGGCAAGACTCTCCTCGGGGCGCGTCTTACTTGGACCTCCCTCCTGGAGGCGCTCAGTCAGACCGAGTAGTGCCATGTGGCAAGACGCTCCTCGGGGCGGGTCTTGCTTGGGCCTCTCTCCTGGAGGCGCTCAGTCAGACCGAGTGCTGACATAAGGCAAGATGCTCCTCGCGGCGCGTCTTGCTGGGGCCTCTCTCCTGGAGGTGCTCAATCAGACCCAGTGGTGACACGTGGCAAGACCCTCCTCGGGGCGCATCTTGCTTGGGCCTCTCTCCTGGAGGCGCTCAGTCAGACCGAGTAGTGACATGTTACAAGACGCTCCTCGGGGCGCGTCTTGCTGGGGCTTCTCTCATGGAGGCACTCAGTAAGACCCAGTGTTGACATGTGGCAAGACGCTCCTCGGGGCGCGTGTTGCTTGGACCTCTCTCCTGGAGGCGCTCAGTCAGACCCAGTGTTGACATGTGTCAAGACGCTCCTCTGGCGTTTCTTGCTTGGGCCTCGCTCCTGGAGGCGCTCAGTCAGACCCAGTGTTGACATGTGACAAGACGCTCCTCGCGGCGCGTCTTGCTTGGGCCTCTCTCCTGGAGGCGCTCAGTCAGACCCAGACGTGACATGTGTCAAGACGCTCCTCGGGCCTCTCTCCTGGAGGCGCTCAGTCAGAGCCAGTGTTGACATGTGGCAAGACGCTCCTCGGGGCGCGTCTTGCTTGGGCCTCTCTCCTGGAGGTGCTCAGTCAGACCCAGTGTTGACATGTGGCAAGACACTCCTCGGGGCGCGTCTTGCTGGGGCTTCTCTAATGGAGGCACTCAGTCAGACCCAGTGTTGACATGTGGAAAGACGCTCCTCGGGGAACGTCTTGCTTGGGCCTCTCTCCTGGAGGCGCTCAGTCAGACCCAGAGGAGAAATGTGTCAAGACGCTCCTCGGGGCGCGTCTTGCTTGGGCCTCTCTCCTGGAGGCGCTCAGTCAGACCGAGTGCTGACATGTGGCAAGACTCTCCTCGGGGCACGTCTTGCTTGGGCCTCTCTCCTGGAGGCGCTCAGTCAGACCCAGTGTTGACATGTGGCAAGACGCTCCTCGGGGCGCGTCTTGCTTGGGCCTCTCTCCTGGAGGCGCTCAGTCAGACCCAGTGTTGACATGTGGCAAGACGCTCCTCGGGGCGCGTCTTGCTTGGGCCTCTCTCCTAGAGGCCCTCAGTCAGACCCATTGTTGACATGTGGCAAGACGCTCCTCGGGGCGCGTCTTATTTGGGCCTCTCTCCTGGAGGCCCTCAGTCAGACCCATTGTTGACATGTGGCAAGACGCTCCTCGGGGCATGTCTTGCTTGGGCCTCTCTCCTGGAGGCGCTCAGTCAGACCGAGTAGTGACATGTGGCAAGACGCTCCTCGGGGCCCGTCTTGCTTGGACCTCTCTCCTGGAGGCGCTCAGTTAGACCGAGTAGTGACATGTGGCAAGACGCTCCTCGGGGCGCGTCTTGCTTGGGCCTCTCTCCTGGAGGCGCTCAGTCAGACCGAGTGCTGACATAAGGCAAGACGCTCCTCGGGGCGCGTCTTGCTGGGGCCTCTCTCCTCGAGGTGCTCAATCAGACCCAGTGTTGACACGTGGCAAGACGCTCCTCGGGGCGCGTCTTGCCTGGGCCTCTCTCCTGGAGGAGCTCAGTCAGACCCAGTGGTGACACGTGGCAAGACGCTCCTCGGGGCGCATCTTGCTTGGGCCTCTCTCCTGGAGGCGCTAAGTCAGACCAAGTGTTGACACGTGGCAAGACGCTCCTCGGGGCGCGTCTTGCTTGGGCCTCTCTCCTGGAGGCGCTCAGTCAGACCCAGTGTTGACATGTGGCAAGACACTCCTCGGGGCGCGTCTTGCTTGGGCCTCTCTCATGGAGGCCCTCTGTCCGACCCAGTGTTGACATGTGTCAAGACGCTCCTCGGGGCGCGTCTTGCTTTGGCCTCTCTCCTGGAGGCGCTCAGTCAGACCGAGTGCTGACATGTGGCAAGAAGCTCCTCGGGGCGCGTCTTGCTTGGGCTTCTCTCCTGGAGGCCCTCAGTCAGACCCATTGTTGACATGTGGCAAGACGCTCCTCGGGGCGCGTCTTGCTTGGGCCTCTCTCCAGATGGCCCTCAATCAGACCAAGTGTTGACACGTGGGAAGACGCTCCTCGGGGCGCTTCTTGCTTGGGCCTCTCTCCTGGAGGCGCTCAGTCAGACCCAGTGGTGACATTTGGCAAGACGCTCTTCGGGGCGCGTATTGCTTGGGCCTCTCTCCTGGATGCCCTCTGTCAGACCCAGTGTTGACATGTGGCAAGACTCTCCTCGGGGCGCGTCTTGCTTGGGCTTCTCTCATGGAGGCCCTCAGTCAGACCCAGTGTTGACATGTGTCAAGACGCTCCTCGGGGCGTGTCTTGATTGGGCCTCTCTCCTGGAGGCGCTCAGTCAGACCCAGTGTTGACATGTGGCAAGACGCTCCTCGGGGCGTGTCTTGCTTGGACCTCTCTCCTGGAGGCGCTCAGTTAGACCGAGTAGTGACATGTGGCAAGACGCTCCTCGGGGCGGATCTTGCTTGGGCCTCTCTCCTGGAGGCGCTCAGTCAGACCGAGTGCTGACATAAGGCAAGATGCTCCTCGCGGCTCGTCTTGCTGGGGCCTCTCTCCTGGAGGTGCTCAATCAGACCCAGTGTTGACACGTGGCAAGACGCTCCTCGGGGCGCGTCTTGCTTGGGCCTCTCTCCTGGAGGCGCTCAGTCAGACCCAGTGTTGACATGTGGCAAGACACTCCTCGGGGCGCGTCTTGATTGGGCCTCTCTCATGGAGGCCCTCTGTCAGACCCAGTGTTGACATGTGTCAAGACGCTCCTCGGGGCGAATCTTGCTTTGGCCTCTCTCCTGGAGGCCCCCAGTCAGACCGAGTGCTGACATGTGGCAAGACGCTCCTCGGGGCGCGTCTTCCTTGGGCTTCTCTCCTGGAGGCCCTCAGTCAGACCCATTGTTGACATGTGGCAAGACGCTCCTCGGGGCGCGTATTGCTTGGGCCTCTCTCCTGGAGGCGCTCAGTCAGACCGAGTGCTGACATGTGGCAAGACGCTCCTCGGGGCGCATCTTGCTTGGGCTTCTCTCCTGGAGGCCCTCAGTCAGACCCAGTGTTGACATGTGGCAAGACGCTCCTCGGGGCGCGTCTTATTTGGGCCTCTCTCCTGGGGGCCCTCAGTCAGACCCAGTGTTGACATGTGGAAAGACGCTCCTCGGGGCGCGTCTTGCTTGGGCTTCTCTCCTGGAGGCCCTCAGTAAGACCCATTGTTGACATGTGGCAAGACGCTCCTCGGGGCACGTCTTGCTTGGGCCTCTCTCCTGGAGGTGCTCAGTCAGACCGAGTAGTGACATGTGGCAAGATGCTCCTCGGGGCGCGTCTTGCTTGGACCTCCCTCCTGGAGGCGCTCAGTCAGACCGAGTAGTGACATGTGGCAAGACGCTCCTCGGGGCGTGTCTTGCTTGGACCTCTCTCCTGGAGGCGCTCAGTTAGACCGAGTAGTGACATGTGGCAAGACGCTCCTCAGGGCGGATCTTGCTTGGGCCTCTCTCCTGGAGGCGCTCAGTCAGACCGAGTGCTGACATAAGGCAAGATGCTTCTCGCGGCGCGTCTTGCTGGGGCCTCTCTCCTGGAGGTGCTCAATCAGACCCAGTGTTGACACGTGGCAAGACGCTCCTCGGGGCGCGTCTTGCTTGGGCCTCTCTCCTGGAGGCGCTCAGTCAGACCCAGTGTTGACATGTAGCAAGACACTCCTCGGGGCGCGTCTTGATTGGGCCTCTCTCATGGAGGCCCTCTGTCAGACCCAGTGTTGACATGTGTCAAGACGCTCCTCGGGGCGAATCTTGCTTTGGCCTCTCTCCTGGAGGCCCCCAGTCAGACCGAGTGCTGACATGTGGCAAGAAGCTCCTCGGGGCGCGTCTTCCTTGGGCTTCTCTCCTGGAGGCCCTCAGTCAGACCGAGTAGTGACATGTGACAAGACGCTCCTCGGGGCGCGTCTTGCTGGGGCTTCTCTCATGGAGGCACTCAGTCAGACCCAGTGTTGACATGTGGCAAGACGCTCCTCGGGGCGCGTGTTGCTTGGACCTCTCTCCTGGAGGCGCTCAGTCAGCCCCAGTTTTGACATGTGTCAAGACGCTCCTCTGGCGTTTCTTGCTTGGGCCTCGCTCCTGGAGGCGCTCAGTCAGACCCAGTGTTGACATGTGACAAGACGCTCCTCGCGGCGCGTCTTGCTTGGGCCTCTCTCCTGGAGGCGCTCAGTCAGACCCAGAGTTGACATGTGTCAAGATGCTCCTCGGGCCTCTCTCCTGGAGGCGCTCAGTCAGACCCAGTGTTGACATGTGGCAAGACGCTCCTCGGGGCGCGTCCTGCTTGGGCCTCTCTCCTGGAGGCGCTCAGTCAGACCCAGAGGAGAAATGTGTCAAGACGCTCCTCGGGGCGCGTCTTGCTTGGGCCTCTCTCCTGGAGGCGCTCAGTCAGACCGAGTGCTGACATGTGGCAAGACTCTCCTCGGGGCGCGTCTTACTTGGACCTCCCTCCTGGAGGCGCTCAGTCAGACCGAGTAGTGCCATGTGGCAAGACGCTCCTCGGGGCGGGTCTTGCTTGGGCCCCTCTCCTGGAGGCGCTCAGTCAGACCGAGTGCTGACATAAGGCAAGATGCTCCTCGCGGCGTGTCTTGCTGGGGCCTCTCTCCTGGAGGTGCTCAATCAGACCCAGTGGTGACACGTGGCAAGACGCTCCTCGGGGCGCATCTTGCTTGGGCCTCTCTCCTGGAGGCGCTCAGTCAGACCGAGTAGTGACATGTTACAAGACGCTCCTCGGGGCGCGTCTTGCTGGGGCTTCTCTCATGGAGGCACTCAGTAAGACCCAGTGTTGACATGTGGCAAGACGCTCCTCGGGGCGCGTGTTGCTTGGACCTCTCTCCTGGAGGCGCTCAGTCAGACCCAGTGTTGACATGTGTCAAGACGCTCCTCTGGCGTTTCTTGCTTGGGCCTCGCTCCTGGAGGCGCTCAGTCAGACCCAGTGTTGACATGTGACAAGACGCTCCTCGCGGCGCGTCTTGCTTGGGCCTCTCTCCTGGAGGCGCTCAGTCAGACCCAGACGTGACATGTGTCAAGACGCTCCTCGGGCCTCTCTCCTGGAGGCGCTCAGTCAGAGCCAGTGTTGACATGTGGCAAGACGCTCCTCGGGGCGCGTCTTGCTTGGGCCTCTCTCCTGGAGGTGCTCAGTCAGACCCAGTGTTGACATGTGGCAAGACACTCCTCGGGGCGCGTCTTGCTGGGGCTTCTCTAATGGAGGCCCTCAGTCAGACCCATTGTTGACATGTGGCAAGACGCTCCTCGGGGCGCGTATTGCTTGGGCCTCTCTCCTGGAGGCGCTAAGTCAGACCGAGTGCTGACATGTGGCAAGACGCTCCTCGGGGAGCATCTTGCTTGGGCTTCTCTCCTGGAGGCCCTCAGTCAGACCCAGTGTTGACATGTGGCAAGACGCTCCTCGGGGCGCGTCTTATTTGGGCCTCTCTCCTGGGGGCCCTCAGTCAGACCCAGTTTTGACATGTGGCAAGACGCTCCTCGGGGCGCGTCTTGCTTGGGCTTCTCTCCTGGAGGCCCTCAGTAAGACCCATTGTTGACATGTGGCAAGACGCTCCTCGGGGCGTTTCTTGCTTGGACCTCTCTCCTGGAGGCGCTTAGTTAGACCGAGTAGTGACATGTGGCAAGACGCTCCTCGGGGCGGGTCTTGCTTGGGCCTCTCTCCTGGAGGCGCTCAGTCAGACCGAGTGCTGACATAACGCAAGATGCTCCTCGCGGCGCGTCTTGCTTTGGCCTCTCTCCTGGAGGAGCTAAGTAAGACCCAGTGGTGACACGTGGCAAGACGCTCCTCTGGGCGCATCTTGCTTGGGCCTCTCTCCTGGAGGCGCTCAGTCAGACCGAGTAGTGACATGTGACAAGACGCTCCTCGGGGCGCGTCTTGCTTGGGCTTCTCTCCTGGAGGCCCTCAGTCAGACCCAGTGTTGACATGTGGCAAGACGCTCCTCGGGGCGCGTCTTATTTGGGCCTCTCTCCTGGGGGCCCTCAGTCAGACCCAGTTTTGACATGTGGCAAGACGCACCTCGGGGCGCGTCTTGCTTGGGCTTCTCTCCTGGAGGCCCTCAGTAAGACCCATTGTTGACATGTGGCAAGACGCTCCTCGGGGCGTTTCTTGCTTGGACCTCTCTCCTGGAGGCGCTTAGTTAGACCGAGTAGTGACATGTGGCAAGACGCTCCTCGGGGCGGGTCTTGCTTGGGCCTCTCTCCTGGAGGCGCTCAGTCAGACCGAGTGCTGACATAAGGCAAGATGCTCCTCGCGGCGCGTCTTGCTGGGGCCTATCTCCTGGAGGTGCTCAATCAGACCCAGTGGTGACATGTGGCAAGACGCTCCTCGGGGCGCGTCTTGCTTGGGCCTCTCTCCTGGAGGAGCTAAGTCAGACCCAGTGGTGACACGTGGCAAGACGCTCCTCGGGGCGCATCTTGCTTGGGCCTCTCTCCTGGAGGCGCTAAGTCAGACCCAGTGTTGACACGTGGCAAGACGCTCCTCGGGGCGCGTCTTGCTTGGGCCTCTCTCCTGGAGGCGCTCAGTCAGACCCAGTGTTGATATGTGGCAAGACACTCCTCGGGGCGCGTCTTGCTTGGGCCTCTCTCATGGAGGCCCTATGTCAGACCCAGTGTTGACATGTGTCAAGACGCTCCTCGGGGCGAATCTTGCTTTGGCCTCTCTCCTGGAGGCGCTCAGTCAGACCGAGTGCTGACATGTGGCAAGAAGCTCCTCGGGGCGCGTCTTCCTTGGGCTTCTCTCCTGGAGGCCCTCAGTCAGACCCATTGTTGACATGTGGCAAGACGCTCCTCGTGGCGCGTATTGCTTGGGCCTCTCTCCTGGATGCCCTCTGTCAGACCCAGTGTTGACAAGTGGCAAGACTCTCCTCGGGGCGCGTCTTGCTTGGGCTTCTCACATGGAGGCCCTCAGTCAGACCCAGTGTTAACATGTGTCAAGACGCTCCTCGGGGCGTGTCTTGCTTGGGCCTCTCTTTTGGAGGCGCTCAGTCAGACCCAGTGTTGACATGTGGCAAGACGCTCCTCGGGGCGCTTCTTGCTTGGGCTTCTCTCCTGGAGGCCCTCAGTCAGACCCATTGTTGACATGTGGCAAGACGCTCCTCGGGGCACGTCTTGCTTGGGCCTCTCTCCTGGAGGCGCTCAGTCAGACCGAGTAGTGACATGTGACAAGACGCTCCTCGGGGCGCGTCTTGCTGGGGCTTCTCTCATGGAGGCACTCAGTCAGACCCAGTGTTGACATGTGGCAAGACGCTCCTCGGGGCGCGTGTTGCTTGGACCTCTCTCCTGGAGAAGCTCAGTCAGACCCAGTGTTGACATGTGTCAAGACGCTCCTCTGGCGTTTCTTGCTTGGGCCTCTCTCCTGGAGGCCCTCAGTCAGACCCATTGTTGACATGTGGCAAGACGCTCCTCGGGGCACGTCTTGCTTGGGCCTCTCTCCTGGAGGCGCTCAGTCAGACCGAGTAGTGACATGTGACAAGACGCTCCTCGGGGCGCGTCTTGCTGGGGCTTCTCTCATGGAGGCACTCAGTCAGACCCAGTGTTGACATGTGGCAAGACGCTCCTCGGGGCGCGTGTTGCTTGGACCTCTCTCCTGGAGAAGCTCAGTCAGACCCAGAGTTGACATGTGTCAAGACGCTCCTCGGGCCTCTCTCCTGGAGGCGCTCAGTCAGACCCAGTGTTGACATGTGGCAAGACGCTCCTCGGGGCGCGTCTTGCTTGGACCTCTCTCCTGGAGGCGCTCAGTCAGACCCAGTGTTGACATGTGTCAAGACGCTCCTCTGGCGTTTCTTGCTTGGGCCTCGCTCCTGGAGGCGCTCAGTCAGACCCAGTGTTGACATGTGACAAGACGCTCCTCGCGGCGCGTCTTGCTTGGGCCTCTCTCCTGGAGGCGCTCAGTCAGACCCAGACGTGACATGTGTCAAGACGCTCCTCGGGCCTCTCTCCTGGAGGCGCTCAGTCAGAGCCAGTGTTGACATGTGGCAAGACGCTCCTCGGGGCGCGTCTTGCTTGGGCCTCTCTCCTGGAGGTGCTCAGTCAGACCCAGTGTTGACATGTGGCAAGACACTCCTCGGGGCGCGTCTTGCTGGGGCTTCTCTAATGGAGGCCCTCAGTCAGACCCATTGTTGACATGTGGCAAGACGCTCCTCGGGGCGCGTATTGCTTGGGCCTCTCTCCTGGAGGCGCTAAGTCAGACCGAGTGCTGACATGTGGCAAGACGCTCCTCGGGGAGCATCTTGCTTGGGCTTCTCTCCTGGAGGCCCTCAGTCAGACCCAGTGTTGACATGTGGCAAGACGCTCCTCGGGGCGCGTCTTATTTGGGCCTCTCTCCTGGGGGCCCTCAGTCAGACCCAGTTTTGACATGTGGCAAGACGCTCCTCGGGGCGCGTCTTGCTTGGGCTTCTCTCCTGGAGGCCCTCAGTAAGACCCATTGTTGACATGTGGCAAGACGCTCCTCGGGGCGTTTCTTGCTTGGACCTCTCTCCTGGAGGCGCTTAGTTAGACCGAGTAGTGACATGTGGCAAGACGCTCCTCGGGGCGGGTCTTGCTTGGGCCTCTCTCCTGGAGGCGCTCAGTCAGACCGAGTGCTGACATAAGGCAAGATGCTCCTCGCGGCGCGTCTTGCTGGGGCCTATCTCCTGGAGGTGCTCAATCAGACCCAGTGGTGACATGTGGCAAGACGCTCCTCGGGGCGCGTCTTGCTTGGGCCTCTCTCCTGGAGGAGCTAAGTCAGACCCAGTGGTGACACGTGGCAAGACGCTCCTCGTGGCGCATCTTGCTTGGGCCTCTCTCCTGGAGGCGCTAAGTCAGACCCAGTGTTGACACGTGGCAAGACGCTCCTCGGGGCGCGTCTTGCTTGGGCCTCTCTCCTGGAGGCGCTCAGTCAGACCCAGTGTTGATATGTGGCAAGACACTCCTCGGGGCGCGTCTTGCTTGGGCCTCTCTCATGGAGGCCCTATGTCAGACCCAGTGTTGACATGTGTCAAGACGCTCCTCGGGGCGAATCTTGCTTTGGCCTCTCTCCTGGAGGCGCTCAGTCAGACCGAGTGCTGACATGTGGCAAGAAGCTCCTCGGGGCGCGTCTTCCTTGGGCTTCTCTCCTGGAGGCCCTCAGTCAGACCCATTGTTGACATGTGGCAAGACGCTCCTCGTGGCGCGTATTGCTTGGGCCTCTCTCCTGGATGCCCTCTGTCAGACCCAGTGTTGACAAGTGGCAAGACTCTCCTCGGGGCGCGTCTTGCTTGGGCTTCTCACATGGAGGCCCTCAGTCAGACCCAGTGTTAACATGTGTCAAGACGCTCCTCGGGGCGTGTCTTGCTTGGGCCTCTCTTTTGGAGGCGCTCAGTCAGACCCAGTGTTGACATGTGGCAAGACGCTCCTCGGGGCGCTTCTTGCTTGGGCTTCTCTCCTGGAGGCCCTCAGTCAGACCCATTGTTGACATGTGGCAAGACGCTCCTCGGGGCACGTCTTGCTTGGGCCTCTCTCCTGGAGGCGCTCAGTCAGACCGAGTAGTGACATGTGACAAGACGCTCCTCGGGGCGCGTCTTGCTGGGGCTTCTCTCATGGAGGCACTCAGTCAGACCCAGTGTTGACATGTGGCAAGACGCTCCTCGGGGCGCGTGTTGCTTGGACCTCTCTCCTGGAGAAGCTCAGTCAGACCCACTGTTGACATGTGTCAAGACGCTCCTCTGGCGTTTCTTGCTTGGGCCTCTCTCCTGGAGGCCCTCAGTCAGACCCATTGTTGACATGTGGCAAGACGCTCCTCGGGGCACGTCTTGCTTGGGCCTCTCTCCTGGAGGCGCTCAGTCAGACCGAGTAGTGACATGTGACAAGACGCTCCTCGGGGCGCGTCTTGCTGGGGCTTCTCTCATGGAGGCACTCAGTCAGACCCAGTGTTGACATGTGGCAAGACGCTCCTCGGGGCGCGTGTTGCTTGGACCTCTCTCCTGGAGAAGCTCAGTCAGACCCAGAGTTGACATGTGTCAAGACGCTCCTCGGGCCTCTCTCCTGGAGGCGCTCAGTCAGACCCAGTGTTGACATGTGGCAAGACGCTCCTCGGGGCGCGTCTTGCTTGGGCCTCTCTCCTGGAGGCGCTCAGTCAGACCCAGAGGAGAAATGTGTCAAGACGCTCCTCGGGGCGCATCTTGCTTGGGCCTCTCTCCTGGAGGCGCTCAGTCAGACCGAGTGCTGACATGTGGCAAGACGCTCCTCGGGGCGCGTCTTGCTTGGGCCTCTCTCCTGGAGGCGCTCAGTCAGACCCAGAGGAGAAATGTGTCAAGACGCTCCTCGGGGCGCGTCTTGCTTGGGCCTCTCTCCTGGAGGCGCTCAGTCAGACCGAGTGCTGACATGTGGCAAGACTCTCCTCGGGGCGCATCTTGCTTGGGCTTCTCTCCTGGAGGCGCTCAGTCAGACCGAGTAGTGACATGTGGCAAGACGCTCCTCGGGGCGGGTCTTGCTTGGGCCTCTCTCCTGGAGGCGCTCAGTCAGACCGAGTGCTGACATAAGGCAAGATGCTCCTCGCGGCGCGTCTTGCTGGGGCCTCTCTCCTGGAGGTGCTCAATCAGACCCAGTGGTGACACGTGGCAAGACGCTCCTCGGGGCGCATCTTGCTTGGGCCTCTCTCCTGGAGGAGCTCAGTCAGACCCAGTGGTGACACGTGGCAAGACGCTCCTCGGGGCGCATCTTGCTTGGGCCTCTCTCATGGAGGCCCTCTGTCAGACCGAGTGCTGACATGTGGCAAGACGCTCCTCGGGGCGCGTCTTCCTTGGGCTTCTCTCCTGGAGGCCCTCAGTCAGACCCATTGTTGACATGTGGCAAGACGCTCCTCGGGGCGCGTATTGCTTGGGCCTCTCTCCTGGAGGCGCTCAGTCAGACCGAGTGCTGACATGTGGCAAGACGCTCCTCGGGGCGCATCTTGCTTGGGCTTCTCTCCTGGAGGCCCTCAGTCAGACCCAGTGTTGACATGTGGCAAGACGCTCCTCGGGGCGCGTCTTATTTGGGCCTCTCTCCTGGGGGCCCTCAGTCAGACCCAGTGTTGACATGTGGAAAGACGCTCCTCGGGGCGCGTCTTGCTTGGGCTTCTCTCCTGGAGGCCCTCAGTAAGACCCATTGTTGACATGTGGCAAGACGCTCCTCGGGGCACGTCTTGCTTGGGCCTCTCTCCTGGAGGCGCTCAGTCAGACCGAGTAGTGACATGTGGCAAGATGCTCCTCGGGGCGCGTCTTGCTTGGACCTCCCTCCTGGAGGCGCTCAGTCAGACCGAGTAGTGACATGTGGCAAGACGCTCCTCGGGGCGTGTCTTGCTTGGACCTCTCTCCTGGAGGCGCTCAGTTAGACCGAGTAGTGACATGTGGCAAGACGCTCCTCGGGGCGGATCTTGCTTGGGCCTCTCTCCTGGAGGCGCTCAGTCAGACCGAGTGCTGACATAAGGCAAGATGCTTCTCGCGGCGCGTCTTGCTGGGGCCTCTCTCCTGGAGGTGCTCAATCAGACCCAGTGTTGACACGTGGCAAGACGCTCCTCGGGGCGCGTCTTGCTTGGGCCTCTCTCCTGGAGGCGCTCAGTCAGACCCAGTGTTGACATGTGGCAAGACACTCCTCGGGGCGCGTCTTGATTGGGCCTCTCTCATGGAGGCCCTCTGTCAGACCCAGTGTTGACATGTGTCAAGACGCTCCTCGGGGCGAATCTTGCTTTGGCCTCTCTCCTGGAGGCCCCCAGTCAGACCGAGTGCTGACATGTGGCAAGAAGCTCCTCGGGGCGCGTCTTCCTTGGGCTTCTCTCCTGGAGGCCCTCAGTCAGACCGAGTAGTGACATGTGACAAGACGCTCCTCGGGGCGCGTCTTGCTGGGGCTTCTCTCATGGAGGCACTCAGTCAGACCCAGTGTTGACATGTGGCAAGACGCTCCTCGGGGCGCGTGTTGCTTGGACCTCTCTCCTGGAGGCGCTCAGTCAGCCCCAGTGTTGACATGTGTCAAGACGCTCCTCTGGCGTTTCTTGCTTGGGCCTCGCTCCTGGAGGCGCTCAGTCAGACCCAGTGTTGACATGTGACAAGACGCTCCTCGCGGCGCGTCTGCTTGGGCCTCTCTCCTGGAGGCGCTCAGTCAGACCCAGAGTTGACATGTGTCAAGATGCTCCTCGGGCCTCTCTCCTGGAGGCGCTCAGTCAGACCCAGTGTTGACATGTGGCAAGACGCTCCTCGGGGCGCGTCCTGCTTGGGCCTCTCTCCTGGAGGCGCTCAGTCAGACCCAGAGGAGAAATGTGTCAAGACGCTCCTCGGGGCGCGTCTTGCTTGGGCCTCTCTCCTGGAGGCGCTCAGTCAGACCGAGTGCTGACATGTGGCAAGACTCTCCTCGGGGCGCGTCTTACTTGGACCTCCCTCCTGGAGGCGCTCAGTCAGACCGAGTAGTGCCATGTGGCAAGACGCTCCTCGGGGCGGGTCTTGCTTGGGCCTCTCTCCTGGAGGCGCTCAGTCAGACCGAGTGCTGACATAAGGCAAGATGCTCCTCGCGGCGCGTCTTGCTGGGGCCTCTCTCCTGGAGGTGCTCAATCAGACCCAGTGGTGACACGTGGCAAGACGCTCCTCGGGGCGCATCTTGCTTGGGCCTCTCTCCTGGAGGCGCTCAGTCAGACCGAGTAGTGACATGTTACAAGACGCTCCTCGGGGCGCATCTTGCTGGGGCTTCTCTCATGGAGGCACTCAGTAAGACCCAGTGTTGACATGTGGCAAGACGCTCCTCGGGGCGCGTGTTGCTTGGACCTCTCTCCTGGAGGCGCTCAGTCAGACCCAGTGTTGACATGTGTCAAGACGCTCCTCTGGCGTTTCTTGCTTGGGCCTCGCTCCTGGAGGCGCTCAGTCAGACCCAGTGTTGACATGTGACAAGACGCTCCTCGCGGCGCGTCTTGCTTGGGCCTCTCTCCTGGAGGCGCTCAGTCAGACCCAGACGTGACATGTGTCAAGACGCTCCTCGGGCCTCTCTCCTGGAGGCGCTCAGTCAGAGCCAGTGTTGACATGTGGCAAGACGCTCCTCGGGGCGCGTCTTGCTTGGGCCTCTCTCCTGGAGGTGCTCAGTCAGACCCAGTGTTGACATGTGGCAAGACACTCCTCGGGGCGCGTCTTGCTGGGGCTTCTCTAATGGAGGCACTCAGTCAGACCCAGTGTTGACATGTGGAAAGACGCTCCTCGGGGAACGTCTTGCTTGGGCCTCTCTCCTGGAGGCGCTCAGTCAGACCCAGAGGAGAAATGTGTCAAGACGCTCCTCGGGGCGCGTCTTGCTTGGGCCTCTCTCCTGGAGGCGCTCAGTCAGACCGAGTGCTGACATGTGGCAAGACTCTCCTCGGGGCACGTCTTGCTTGGGCCTCTCTCCTGGAGGCGCTCAGTCAGACCCAGTGTTGACATGTGGCAAGACGCTCCTCGGGGCGCGTCTTGCTTGGGCCTCTCTCCTGGAGGCGCTCAGTCAGACCCAGTGTTGACATGTGGCAAGACGCTCCTCGGGGCGCGTCTTGCTTGGGCCTCTCTCCTAGAGGCCCTCAGTCAGACCCATTGTTGACATGTGGCAAGACGCTCCTCGGGGCGCGTCTTATTTGGGCCTCTCTCCTGGAGGCCCTCAGTCAGACCCATTGTTGACATGTGGCAAGACGCTCCTCGGGGCATGTCTTGCTTGGGCCTCTCTCCTGGAGGCGCTCAGTCAGACCGAGTAGTGACATGTGGCAAGACGCTCCTCGGGGCCCGTCTTGCTTGGACCTCTCTCCTGGAGGCGCTCAGTTAGACCGAGTAGTGACATGTGGCAAGACGCTCCTCGGGGCGCGTCTTGCTTGGGCCTCTCTCCTGGAGGCGCTCAGTCAGACCGAGTGCTGACATAAGGCAAGACGCTCCTCGGGGCGCGTCTTGCTGGGGCCTCTCTCCTGGAGGTGCTCAATCAGACCCAGTGTTGACACGTGGCAAGACGCTCCTCGGGGCGCGTCTTGCCTGGGCCTCTCTCCTGGAGGAGCTCAGTCAGACCCAGTGGTGACACGTGGCAAGACGCTCCTCGGGGCGCATCTTGCTTGGGCCTCTCTCCTGGAGGCGCTAAGTCAGACCAAGTGTTGACACGTGGCAAGACGCTCCTCGGGGCGCGTCTTGCTTGGGCCTCTCTCCTGGAGGCGCTCAGTCAGACCCAGTGTTGACATGTGGCAAGACACTCCTCGGGGCGCGTCTTGCTTTGGCCTCTCTCCTGGAGGCGCTCAGTCAGACCGAGTGCTGACATGTGGCAAGAAGCTCCTCGGGGCGCGTCTTTCTTGGGCTTCTCTCCTGGAGGCCCTCAGTCAGACCCATTGTTGACATGTGGCAAGACGCTCCTCGGGGCGCGTCTTGCTTGGGCCTCTCTCCAGATGGCCCTCAATCAGACCAAGTGTTGACACGTGGGAAGACGCTCCTCGGGGCGCTTCTTGCTTGGGCCTCTCTCCTGGAGGCGCTCAGTCAGACCAAGTGGTGACATTTGGCAAGACGCTCTTCGGGGCGCGTATTGCTTGGGCCTCTCTCCTGGATGCCCTCTGTCAGACCCAGTGTTGACATGTGGCAAGACTCTCCTCGGGGCGCGTCTTGCTTGGGCTTCTCTCATGGAGGCCCTCAGTCAGACCCAGTGTTGACATGTGTCAAGACGCTCCTCGGGGCGTGTCTTGATTGGGCCTCTCTCCTGGAGGCGCTCAGTCAGACCCAGTGTTGACATGTGGCAAGACGCTCCTCGGGGCGTGTCTTGCTTGGACCTCTCTCCTGGAGGCGCTCAGTTAGACCGAGTAGTGACATGTGGCAAGACGCTCCTCGGGGCGGATCTTGCTTGGGCCTCTCTCCTGGAGGCGCTCAGTCAGACCGAGTGCTGACATAAGGCAAGATGCTCCTCGCGGCTCGTCTTGCTGGGGCCTCTCTCCTGGAGGTGCTCAATCAGACCCAGTGTTGACACGTGGCAAGACGCTCCTCGGGGCGCGTCTTGCTTGGGCCTCTCTCCTGGAGGCGCTCAGTCAGACCCAGTGTTGACATGTGGCAAGACACTCCTCGGGGCGCGTCTTGATTGGGCCTCTCTCATGGAGGCCATCTGTCAGACCCAGTGTTGACATGTGTCAAGACACTCCTCGGGGCGAATCTTGCTTTGGCCTCTCTCCTGGAGGCCCCCAGTCAGACCGAGTGCTGACATGTGGCAAGAAGCTCCTCGGGGCGCGTCTTCCTTGGGCTTCTCTCCTGGAGGCCCTCAGTCAGACCGAGTAGTGACATGTGACAAGACGCTCCTCGGGGCGCGTCTTGCTGGGGCTTCTCTCATGGAGGCACTCAGTCAGACCCAGTGTTGACATGTGGCAAGACGCTCCTCGGGGCGCGTGTTGCTTGGACCTCTCTCCTGGAGGCGCTCAGTCAGCCCCAGTGTTGACATGTGTCAAGACGCTCCTCTGGCGTTTCTTGCTTGGACCTCTCTCCTGGAGAAGCTCAGTCAGACCCAGAGTTGACATGTGTCAAGACGCTCCTCGGGCCTCTCTCCTGGAGGCGCTCAGTCAGACCCAGTGTTGACATGTGGCAAGACGCTCCTCGGGGCGCGTCTTGCTTGGGCCTCTCTCCTGGAGGCGCTCAGTCAGACCCAGAGGAGAAATGTGTCAAGACGCTCCTCGGGGCGCATCTTGCTTGGGCCTCTCTCCTGGAGGCGCTCAGTCAGACCGAGTGCTGACATGTGGCAAGACGCTCCTCGGGGCGCGTCTTGCTTGGGCCTCTCTCCTGGAGGCGCTCAGTCAGACCCAGAGGAGAAATGTGTCAAGACGCTCCTCGGGGCGCGTCTTGCTTGGGCCTCTCTCCTGGAGGCGCTCAGTCAGACCGAGTGCTGACATGTGGCAAGACTCTCCTCGGGGCGCATCTTGCTTGGGCTTCTCTCCTGGAGGCGCTCAGTCAGACCGAGTAGTGACATGTGGCAAGACGCTCCTCGGGGCGGGTCTTGCTTGGGCCTCTCTCCTGGAGGCGCTCAGTCAGACCGAGTGCTGACATAAGGCAAGATGCTCCTCGGGGCGCGTCTTGCTGGGGCCTCTCTCCTGGAGGTGCTCAATCAGACCCAGTGGTGACACGTGGCAAGACGCTCCTCGGGGCGCATCTTGCTTGGGCCTCTCTCCTGGAGGAGCTCAGTCAGACCCAGTGGTGACACGTGGCAAGACGCTCCTCGGGGCGCATCTTGCTTGGGCCTCTCTCATGGAGGCCCTCTGTCAGACCGAGTGCTGACATGTGGCAAGACGCTCCTCGGGGCGCGTCTTCCTTGGGCTTCTCTCCTGGAGGCCCTCAGTCAGACCCATTGTTGACATGTGGCAAGACGCTCCTCGGGGCGCGTATTGCTTGGGCCTCTCTCCTGGAGGCGCTCAGTCAGACCGAGTGCTGACATGTGGCAAGACGCTCCTCGGGGCGCATCTTGCTTGGGCTTCTCTCCTGGAGGCCCTCAGTCAGACCCAGTGTTGACATGTGGCAAGACGCTCCTCGGGGCGCGTCTTATTTGGGCCTCTCTCCTGGGGGCCCTCAGTCAGACCCAGTGTTGACATGTGGAAAGACGCTCCTCGGGGCGCGTCTTGCTTGGGCTTCTCTCCTGGAGGCCCTCAGTAAGACCCATTGTTGACATGTGGCAAGACGCTCCTCGGGGCACGTCTTGCTTGGGCCTCTCTCCTGGAGGCGCTCAGTCAGACCGAGTAGTGACATGTGGCAAGATGCTCCTCGGGGCGCGTCTTGCTTGGACCTCCCTCCTGGAGGCGCTCAGTCAGACCGAGTAGTGACATGTGGCAAGACGCTCCTCGGGGCGTGTCTTGCTTGGACCTCTCTCCTGGAGGCGCTCAGTTAGACCGAGTAGTGACATGTGGCAAGACGCTCCTCGGGGCGGATCTTGCTTGGGCCTCTCTCCTGGAGGCGCTCAGTCAGACCGAGTGCTGACATAAGGCAAGATGCTTCTCGCGGCGCGTCTTGCTGGGGCCTCTCTCCTGGAGGTGCTCAATCAGACCCAGTGTTGACACGTGGCAAGACGCTCCTCGGGGCGCGTCTTGCTTGGGCCTCTCTCCTGGAGGCGCTCAGTCAGACCCAGTGTTGACATGTGGCAAGACACTCCTCGGGGCGCGTCTTGATTGGGCCTCTCTCATGGAGGCCCTCTGTCAGACCCAGTGTTGACATGTGTCAAGACGCTCCTCGGGGCGAATCTTGCTTTGGCCTCTCTCCTGGAGGCCCCCAGTCAGACCGAGTGCTGACATGTGGCAAGAAGCTCCTCGGGGCGCGTCTTCCTTGGGCTTCTCTCCTGGAGGCCCTCAGTCAGACCGAGTAGTGACATGTGACAAGACGCTCCTCGGGGCGTGTCTTGCTGGGGCTTCTCTCATGGAGGCACTCAGTCAGACCCAGTGTTGACATGTGGCAAGACGCTCCTCGGGGCGCGTGTTGCTTGGACCTCTCTCCTGGAGGCGCTCAGTCAGCCCCAGTGTTGACATGTGTCAAGACGCTCCTCTGGCGTTTCTTGCTTGGGCCTCGCTCCTGGAGGCGCTCAGTCAGACCCAGTGTTGACATGTGACAAGACGCTCCTCGCGGCGCGTCTGCTTGGGCCTCTCTCCTGGAGGCGCTCAGTCAGACCCAGAGTTGACATGTGTCAAGATGCTCCTCGGGCCTCTCTCCTGGAGGCGCTCAGTCAGACCCAGTGTTGACATGTGGCAAGACGCTCCTCGGGGCGCGTCCTGCTTGGGCCTCTCTCCTGGAGGCGCTCAGTCAGACCCAGAGGAGAAATGTGTCAAGACGCTCCTCGGGGCGCGTCTTGCTTGGGCCTCTCTCCTGGAGGCGCTCAGTCAGACCGAGTGCTGACATGTGGCAAGACTCTCCTCGGGGCGCGTCTTACTTGGACCTCCCTCCTGGAGGCGCTCAGTCAGACCGAGTAGTGCCATGTGGCAAGACGCTCCTCGGGGCGGGTCTTGCTTGGGCCTCTCTCCTGGAGGCGCTCAGTCAGACCGAGTGCTGACATAAGGCAAGATGCTCCTCGCGGCGCGTCTTGCTGGGGCCTCTCTCCTGGAGGTGCTCAATCAGACCCAGTGGTGACACGTGGCAAGACGCTCCTCGGGGCGCATCTTGCTTGGGCCTCTCTCCTGGAGGCGCTCAGTCAGACCGAGTAGTGACATGTTACAAGACGCTCCTCGGGGCGCATCTTGCTGGGGCTTCTCTCATGGAGGCACTCAGTAAGACCCAGTGTTGACATGTGGCAAGACGCTCCTCGGGGCGCGTGTTGCTTGGACCTCTCTCCTGGAGGCGCTCAGTCAGACCCAGTGTTGACATGTGTCAAGACGCTCCTCTGGCGTTTCTTGCTTGGGCCTCGCTCCTGGAGGCGCTCAGTCAGACCCAGTGTTGACATGTGACAAGACGCTCCTCGCGGCGCGTCTTGCTTGGGCCTCTCTCCTGGAGGCGCTCAGTCAGACCCAGACGTGACATGTGTCAAGACGCTCCTCGGGCCTCTCTCCTGGAGGCGCTCAGTCAGAGCCAGTGTTGACATGTGGCAAGACGCTCCTCGGGGCGCGTCTTGCTTGGGCCTCTCTCCTGGAGGTGCTCAGTCAGACCCAGTGTTGACATGTGGCAAGACACTCCTCGGGGCGCGTCTTGCTGGGGCTTCTCTAATGGAGGCACTCAGTCAGACCCAGTGTTGACATGTGGAAAGACGCTCCTCGGGGAACGTCTTGCTTGGGCCTCTCTCCTGGAGGCGCTCAGTCAGACCCAGAGGAGAAATGTGTCAAGACGCTCCTCGGGGCGCGTCTTGCTTGGGCCTCTCTCCTGGAGGCGCTCAGTCAGACCGAGTGCTGACATGTGGCAAGACTCTCCTCGGGGCACGTCTTGCTTGGGCCTCTCTCCTGGAGGCGCTCAGTCAGACCCAGTGTTGACATGTGGCAAGACGCTCCTCGGGGCGCGTCTTGCTTGGGCCTGTCTCCTGGAGGCGCTCAGTCAGACCCAGTGTTGACATGTGGCAAGACGCTCCTCGGGGCGCGTCTTGATTGGGCCTCTCTCATGGAGGCCCTCTGTCAGACCCAGTGTTGACATGTGTCAAGACGCTCCTCGGGGCGAATCTTGCTTTGGCCTCTCTCCTGGAGGCCCCCAGTCAGACCGAGTGCTGACATGTGGCAAGAAGCTCCTCGGGGCGCGTCTTCCTTGGGCTTCTCTCCTGGAGGCCCTCAGTCAGACCGAGTAGTGACATGTGACAAGACGCTCCTCGGGGCGCGTCTTGCTGGGGCTTCTCTCATGGAGGCACTCAGTCAGACCCAGTGTTGACATGTGGCAAGACGCTCCTCGTGGCGCGTGTTGCTTGGACCTCTCTCCTGGAGGCGCTCAGTCAGCCCCAGTGTTGACATGTGTCAAGACGCTCCTCTGGCGTTTCTTGCTTGGGCCTCGCTCCTGGAGGCGCTCAGTCAGACCCAGTGTTGACATGTGACAAGACGCTCCTCGCGGCGCGTCTGCTTGGGCCTCTCTCCTGGAGGCGCTCAGTCAGACCCAGAGTTGACATGTGTCAAGATGCTCCTCGGGCCTCTCTCCTGGAGGCGCTCAGTCAGACCCAGTGTTGACATGTGGCAAGACGCTCCTCGGGGCGCGTCCTGCTTGGGCCTCTCTCCTGGAGGCGCTCAGTCAGACCCAGAGGAGAAATGTGTCAAGACGCTCCTCGGGGCGCGTCTTGCTTGGGCCTCTCTCCTGGAGGCGCTCAGTCAGACCGAGTGCTGACATGTGGCAAGACTCTCCTCGGGGCGCGTCTTACTTGGACCTCCCTCCTGGAGGCGCTCAGTCAGACCGAGTAGTGCCATGTGGCAAGACGCTCCTCGGGGCGGGTCTTGCTTGGGCCTCTCTCCTGGAGGCGCTCAGTCAGACCGAGTGCTGACATAAGGCAAGATGCTCCTCGCGGCGCGTCTTGCTGGGGCCTCTCTCCTGGAGGTGCTCAATCAGACCCAGTGGTGACACGTGGCAAGACGCTCCTCGGGGCGCATCTTGCTTGGGCCTCTCTCCTGGAGGCGCTCAGTCAGACCGAGTAGTGACATGTTACAAGACGCTCCTCGGGGCGCATCTTGCTGGGGCTTCTCTCATGGAGGCACTCAGTAAGACCCAGTGTTGACATGTGGCAAGACGCTCCTCGGGGCGCGTGTTGCTTGGACCTCTCTCCTGGAGGCGCTCAGTCAGACCCAGTGTTGACATGTGTCAAGACGCTCCTCTGGCGTTTCTTGCTTGGGCCTCGCTCCTGGAGGCGCTCAGTCAGACCCAGTGTTGACATGTGACAAGACGCACCTCGCGGCGCGTCTTGCTTGGGCCTCTCTCCTGGAGGCGCTCAGTCAGACCCAGACGTGACATGTGTCAAGACGCTCCTCGGGCCTCTCTCCTGGAGGCGCTCAGTCAGAGCCAGTGTTGACATGTGGCAAGACGCTCCTCGGGGCGCGTCTTGCTTGGGCCTCTCTCCTGGAGGTGCTCAGTCAGACCCAGTGTTGACATGTGGCAAGACACTCCTCGGGGCGCGTCTTGCTGGGGCTTCTCTAATGGAGGCACTCAGTCAGACCCAGTGTTGACATGTGGAAAGACGCTCCTCGGGGAACGTCTTGCTTGGGCCTCTCTCCTGGAGGCGCTCAGTCAGACCCAGAGGAGAAATGTGTCAAGACGCTCCTCGGGGCGCGTCTTGCTTGGGCCTCTCTCCTGGAGGCGCTCAGTCAGACCGAGTGCTGACATGTGGCAAGACTCTCCTCGGGGCACGTCTTGCTTGGGCCTCTCTCCTGGAGGCGCTCAGTCAGACCCAGTGTTGACATGTGGCAAGACGCTCCTCGGGGCGCGTCTTGCTTGGGCCTGTCTCCTGGAGGCGCTCAGTCAGACCCAGTGTTGACATGTGGCAAGACGCTCCTCGGGGCGCGTCTTGCTTGGGCCTCTCTCCTAGAGGCCCTCAGTCAGACCCATTGTTGACATGTGGCAAGACGCTCCTCGGGGCGCGTCTTATTTGGGCCTCTCTCCTGGAGGCCCTCAGTCAGACCCATTGTTGACATGTGGCAAGACGCTCCTCGGGGCATGTCTTGCTTGGGCCTCTCTCCTGGAGGCGCTCAGTCAGACCGAGTAGTGACATGTGGCAAGACGCTCCTCGGGGCCCGTCTTGCTTGGACCTCTCTCCTGGAGGCGCTCAGTTAGACCGAGTAGTGACATGTGGCAAGACGCTCCTCGGGGCGCGTCTTGCTTGGGCCTCTCTCCTGGAGGCGCTCAGTCAGACCGAGTGCTGACATAAGGCAAGACGCTCCTCGGGGCGCGTCTTGCTGGGGCCTCTCTCCTGGAGGTGCTCAATCAGACCCAGTGTTGACACGTGGCAAGACGCTCCTCGGGGCGCGTCTTGCTTGGGCCTCTCTCCTGGAGGCGCTCAGTCAGACCGAGTGCTGACATGTGGCAAGACTCTCCTCGGGGCGCGTCTTACTTGGACCTCCCTCCTGGAGGCGCTCAGTCAGACCGAGTAGTGCCATGTGGCAAGACGCTCCTCGGGGCGGGTCTTGCTTGGGCCTCTCTCCTGGAGGCGCTCAGTCAGACCGAGTGCTGACATAAGGCAAGATGCTCCTCGCGGCGCGTCTTGCTGGGGCCTCTCTCCTGGAGGTGCTCAATCAGACCCAGTGGTGACACGTGGCAAGACGCTCCTCGGGGCGCATCTTGCTTGGGCCTCTCTCCTGGAGGCGCTCAGTCAGACCGAGTAGTGACATGTTACAAGACGCTCCTCGGGGCGCATCTTGCTGGGGCTTCTCTCATGGAGGCACTCAGTAAGACCCAGTGTTGACATGTGGCAAGACGCTCCTCGGGGCGCGTGTTGCTTGGACCTCTCTCCTGGAGGCGCTCAGTCAGACCCAGTGTTGACATGTGTCAAGACGCTCCTCTGGCGTTTCTTGCTTGGGCCTCGCTCCTGGAGGCGCTCAGTCAGACCCAGTGTTGACATGTGACAAGACGCTCCTCGCGGCGCGTCTTGCTTGGGCCTCTCTCCTGGAGGCGCTCAGTCAGACCCAGACGTGACATGTGTCAAGACGCTCCTCGGGCCTCTCTCCTGGAGGCGCTCAGTCAGAGCCAGTGTTGACATGTGGCAAGACGCTCCTCGGGGCGCGTCTTGCTTGGGCCTCTGTCCTGGAGGTGCTCAGTCAGACCCAGTGTTGACATGTGGCAAGACACTCCTCGGGGCGCGTCTTGCTGGGGCTTCTCTAATGGAGGCACTCAGTCAGACCCAGTGTTGACATGTGGAAAGACGCTCCTCGGGGAACGTCTTGCTTGGGCCTCTCTCCTGGAGGCGCTCAGTCAGACCCAGAGGAGAAATGTGTCAAGACGCTCCTCGGGGCGCGTCTTGCTTGGGCCTCTCTCCTGGAGGCGCTCAGTCAGACCGAGTGCTGACATGTGGCAAGACTCTCCTCGGGGCACGTCTTGCTTGGGCCTCTCTCCTGGAGGCGCTCAGTCAGACCCAGTGTTGACATGTGGCAAGACGCTCCTCGGGGCGCGTCTTGCTTGGGCCTGTCTCCTGGAGGCGCTCAGTCAGACCCAGTGTTGACATGTGGCAAGACGCTCCTCGGGGCGCGTCTTGATTGGGCCTCTCTCATGGAGGCCCTCTGTCAGACCCAGTGTTGACATGTGTCAAGACGCTCCTCGGGGCGAATCTTGCTTTGGCCTCTCTCCTGGAGGCCCCCAGTCAGACCGAGTGCTGACATGTGGCAAGAAGCTCCTCGGGGCGCGTCTTCCTTGGGCTTCTCTCCTGGAGGCCCTCAGTCAGACCGAGTAGTGACATGTGACAAGACGCTCCTCGGGGCGCGTCTTGCTGGGGCTTCTCTCATGGAGGCACTCAGTCAGACCCAGTGTTGACATGTGGCAAGACGCTCCTCGGGGCGCGTGTTGCTTGGACCTCTCTCCTGGAGGCGCTCAGTCAGCCCCAGTGTTGACATGTGTCAAGACGCTCCTCTGGCGTTTCTTGCTTGGGCCTCGCTCCTGGAGGCGCTCAGTCAGACCCAGTGTTGACATGTGACAAGACGCTCCTCGCGGCGCGTCTGCTTGGGCCTCTCTCCTGGAGGCGCTCAGTCAGACCCAGAGTTGACATGTGTCAAGATGCTCCTCGGGCCTCTCTCCTGGAGGCGCTCAGTCAGACCCAGTGTTGACATGTGGCAAGACGCTCCTCGGGGCGCGTCCTGCTTGGGCCTCTCTCCTGGAGGCGCTCAGTCAGACCCAGAGGAGAAATGTGTCAAGACGCTCCTCGGGGCGCGTCTTGCTTGGGCCTCTCTCCTGGAGGCGCTCAGTCAGACCGAGTGCTGACATGTGGCAAGACTCTCCTCGGGGCGCGTCTTACTTGGACCTCCCTCCTGGAGGCGCTCAGTCAGACCGAGTAGTGCCATGTGGCAAGACGCTCCTCGGGGCGGGTCTTGCTTGGGCCTCTCTCCTGGAGGCGCTCAGTCAGACCGAGTGCTGACATAAGGCAAGATGCTCCTCGCGGCGCGTCTTGCTGGGGCCTCTCTCCTGGAGGTGCTCAATCAGACCCAGTGGTGACACGTGGCAAGACGCTCCTCGGGGCGCATCTTGCTTGGGCCTCTCTCCTGGAGGCGCTCAGTCAGACCGAGTAGTGACATGTTACAAGACGCTCCTCGGGGCGCATCTTGCTGGGGCTTCTCTCATGGAGGCACTCAGTAAGACCCAGTGTTGACATGTGGCAAGACGCTCCTCGGGGCGCGTGTTGCTTGGACCTCTCTCCTGGAGGCGCTCAGTCAGACCCAGTGTTGACATGTGTCAAGACGCTCCTCTGGCGTTTCTTGCTTGGGCCTCGCTCCTGGAGGCGCTCAGTCAGACCCAGTGTTGACATGTGACAAGACGCTCCTCGCGGCGCGTCTTGCTTGGGCCTCTCTCCTGGAGGCGCTCAGTCAGACCCAGACGTGACATGTGTCAAGACGCTCCTCGGGCCTCTCTCCTGGAGGCGCTCAGTCAGAGCCAGTGTTGACATGTGGCAAGACGCTCCTCGGGGCGCGTCTTGCTTGGGCCTCTCTCCTGGAGGTGCTCAGTCAGACCCAGTGTTGACATGTGGCAAGACACTCCTCGGGGCGCGTCTTGCTGGGGCTTCTCTAATGGAGGCACTCAGTCAGACCCAGTGTTGACATGTGGAAAGACGCTCCTCGGGGAACGTCTTGCTTGGGCCTCTCTCCTGGAGGCGCTCAGTCAGACCCAGAGGAGAAATGTGTCAAGACGCTCCTCGGGGCGCGTCTTGCTTGGGCCTCTCTCCTGGAGGCGCTCAGTCAGACCGAGTGCTGACATGTGGCAAGACTCTCCTCGGGGCACGTCTTGCTTGGGCCTCTCTCCTGGAGGCGCTCAGTCAGACCCAGTGTTGACATGTGGCAAGACGCTCCTCGGGGCGCGTCTTGCTTGGGCCTGTCTCCTGGAGGCGCTCAGTCAGACCCAGTGTTGACATGTGGCAAGACGCTCCTCGGGGCGCGTCTTGCTTGGGCCTCTCTCCTAGAGGCCCTCAGTCAGACCCATTGTTGACATGTGGCAAGACGCTCCTCGGGGCGCGTCTTATTTGGGCCTCTCTCCTGGAGGCCCTCAGTCAGACCCATTGTTGACATGTGGCAAGACGCTCCTCGGGGCATGTCTTGCTTGGGCCTCTCTCCTGGAGGCGCTCAGTCAGACCGAGTAGTGACATGTGGCAAGACGCTCCTCGGGGCCCGTCTTGCTTGGACCTCTCTCCTGGAGGCGCTCAGTTAGACCGAGTAGTGACATGTGGCAAGACGCTCCTCGGGGCGCGTCTTGCTTGGGCCTCTCTCCTGGAGGCGCTCAGTCAGACCGAGTGCTGACATAAGGCAAGACGCTCCTCGGGGCGCGTCTTGCTGGGGCCTCTCTCCTGGAGGAGCTCAGTCAGACCCAGTGGTGACACGTGGCAAGACGCTCCTCGGGGCGCATCTTGCTTGGGCCTCTCTCCTGGAGGCGCTAAGTCAGACCAAGTGTTGACACGTGGCAAGACGCTCCTCGGGGCGCGTCTTGCTTGGGCCTCTCTCCTGGAGGCGCTCAGTCAGACCCAGTGTTGACATGTGGCAAGACACTCCTCGGGGCGCGTCTTGCTTGGGCCTCTCTCATGGAGGCCCTCTGTCCGACCCAGTGTTGACATGTGTCAAGACGCTCCTCGGGGCGCGTCTTGCTTTGGCCTCTCTCCTGGAGGCGCTCAGTCAGACCGAGTGCTGACATGTGGCAAGAAGCTCCTCGGGGCGCGTCTTGCTTGGGCTTCTCTCCTGGAGGCCCTCAGTCAGACCCATTGTTGACATGTGGCAAGACGCTCCTCGGGGCGCGTCTTGCTTGGGCCTCTCTCCAGATGGCCCTCAATCAGACCAAGTGTTGACACGTGGGAAGACGCTCCTCGGGGCGCTTCTTGCTTGGGCCTCTCTCCTGGAGGCGCTCAGTCAGACCAAGTGGTGACATTTGGCAAGACGCTCTTCGGGGCGCGTATTGCTTGGGCCTCTCTCCTGGATGCCCTCTGTCAGACCCAGTGTTGACATGTGGCAAGACTCTCCTCGGGGCGTGTCTTGATTGGGCCTCTCTCCTGGAGGCGCTCAGTCAGACCCAGTGTTGACATGTGGCAAGACGCTCCTCGGGGCGTGTCTTGCTTGGACCTCTCTCCTGGAGGCGCTCAGTTAGACCGAGTAGTGACATGTGGCAAGACGCTCCTCGGGGCGGATCTTGCTTGGGCCTCTCTCCTGGAGGCGCTCAGTCAGACCGAGTGCTGACATAAGGCAAGATGCTCCTCGCGGCTCGTCTTGCTGGGGCCTCTCTCCTGGAGGTGCTCAATCAGACCCAGTGTTGACACGTGGCAAGACGCTCCTCGGGGCGCGTCTTGCTTGGGCCTCTCTCCTGGAGGCGCTCAGTCAGACCCAGTGTTGACATGTGGCAAAACACTCCTCGGGGCGCGTCTTGATTGGGCCTCTCTCATGGAGGCCCTCTGTCAGACCCAGTGTTGACATGTGTCAAGACGCTCCTCGGGGCGAATCTTGCTTTGGCCTCTCTCCTGGAGGCCCCCAGTCAGACCGAGTGCTGACATGTGGCAAGAAGCTCCTCGGGGCGCGTCTTCCTTGGGCTTCTCTCCTGGAGGCCCTCAGTCAGACCGAGTAGTGACATGTGACAAGACGCTCCTCGGGGCGCGTCTTGCTGGGGCTTCTCTCATGGAGGCACTCAGTCAGACCCAGTGTTGACATGTGGCAAGACGCTCCTCGGGGCGCGTGTTGCTTGGACCTCTCTCCTGGAGGCGCTCAGTCAGCCCCAGTGTTGACATGTGTCAAGACGCTCCTCTGGCGTTTCTTGCTTGGGCCTCGCTCCTGGAGGCGCTCAGTCAGACCCAGTGTTGACATGTGACAAGACGCTCCTCGCGGCGCGTCTTGCTTGGGCCTCTCTCCTGGAGGCGCTCAGTCAGACCCAGAGTTGACATGTGTCAAGATGCTCCTCGGGCCTCTCTCCTGGAGGCGCTCAGTCAGACCCAGTGTTGACATGTGGCAAGACGCTCCTCGGGGCGCGTCCTGCTTGGGCCTCTCTCCTGGAGGCGCTCAGTCAGACCCAGAGGAGAAATGTGTCAAGACGCTCCTCGGGGCGCGTCTTGCTTGGGCCTCTCTCCTGGAGGCGCTCAGTCAGACCGAGTGCTGACATGTGGCAAGACTCTCCTCGGGGCGCGTCTTGCTTGGGCCTCTCTCCTGGAGGCGCTCAGTCAGACCGAGTGCTGACATAAGGCAAGATGCTCCTCGCGGCGCGTCTTGCTGGGGCCTCTCTCCTGGAGGTGCTCAATCAGACCCAGTGGTGACACGTGGCAAGACGCTCCTCGGGGCGCATCTTGCTTGGGCCTCTCTCCTGGAGGCGCTCAGTCAGACCGAGTAGTGACATGTTACAAGACGCTCCTCGGGGCGCGTCTTGCTGGGGCTTCTCTCATGGAGGCACTCAGTAAGACCCAGTGTTGACATGTGGCAAGACGCTCCTCGGGGCGCGTGTTGCTTGGACCTCTCTCCTGGAGGCGCTCAGTCAGACCCAGTGTTGACATGTGTCAAGACGCTCCTCTGGCGTTTCTTGCTTGGGCCTCGCTCCTGGAGGCGCTCAGTCAGACCCAGTGTTGACATGTGACAAGACGCTCCTCGCGGCGCGTCTTGCTTGGGCCTCTCTCCTGGAGGCGCTCAGTCAGACCCAGACGTAACATGTGCCAAGACGCTCCTCGGGCCTCTCTCCTGGAGGCGCTCAGTCAGAGCCAGTGTTGACATGTGGCAAGACGCTCCTCGGGGCGCGTCTTGCTTGGGCCTCTCTCCTGGAGGTGCTCAGTCAGACCCAGTGTTGACATGTGGCAAGACACTCCTCGGGGCGCGTCTTGCTGGGGCTTCTCTAATGGAGGCACTCAGTCAGACCCAGTGTTGACATGTGGAAAGACGCTCCTCGGGGAACGTCTTGCTTGGGCCTCTCTCCTGGAGGCGCTCAGTCAGACCCAGAGGAGAAATGTGTCAAGACGCTCCTCGGGGCGCGTCTTGCTTGGGCCTCTCTCCTGGAGGCGCTCAGTCAGACCGAGTGCTGACATGTGGCAAGACTCTCCTCGGGGCACGTCTTGCTTGGGCCTCTCTCCTGGAGGCGCTCAGTCAGACCCAGTGTTGACATGTGGCAAGACGCTCCTCGGGGCGCGTCTTGCTTGGGCCTCTCTCCTGGAGGCGCTCAGTCAGACCCAGTGTTGACATGTGGCAAGACGCTCCTCGGGGCGCGTCTTGCTTGGGCCTCTCTCCTAGAGGCCCTCAGTCAGACCCATTGTTGACATGTGGCAAGACGCTCCTCGGGGCGCGTCTTATTTGGGCCTCTCTCCTGGAGGCCCTCAGTCAGACGCATTGTTGACATGTGGCAAGACGCTCCTCGGGGCATGTCTTGCTTGGGCCTCTCTCCTGGAGGCGCTCAGTCAGACCGAGTAGTGACATGTGGCAAGACGCTCCTCGGGGCCCGTCTTGCTTGGACCTCTCTCCTGGAGGCGCTCAGTTAGACCGAGTAGTGACATGTGGCAAGACGCTCCTCGGGGCGCGTCTTGCTTGGGCCTCTCTCCTGGAGGCGCTCAGTCAGACCGAGTGCTGACATAAGGCAAGACGCTCCTCGGGGCGCGTCTTGCTGGGGCCTCTCTCCTGGAGGTGCTCAATCAGACCCAGTGTTGACACGTGGCAAGACGCTCCTCGGGGCGCGTCTTGCCTGGGCCTCTCTCCTGGAGGAGCTCAGTCAGACCCAGTGGTGACACGTGGCAAGACGCTCCTCGGGGCGCATCTTGCTTGGGCCTCTCTCCTGGAGGCGCTAAGTCAGACCAAGTGTTGACACGTGGCAAGACGCTCCTCGGGGCGCGTCTTGCTTGGGCCTCTCTCCTGGAGGCGCTCAGTCAGACCCAGTGTTGACATGTGGCAAGACACTCCTCGGGGCGCGTCTTGCTTGGGCCTCTCTCATGGAGGCCCTCTGTCCGACCCAGTGTTGACATGTGTCAAGACGCTCCTCGGGGCGCGTCTTGCTTTGGCCTCTCTCCTGGAGGCGCTCAGTCAGACCGAGTGCTGACATGTGGCAAGAAGCTCCTCGGGGCGCGTCTTGCTTGGGCTTCTCTCCTGGAGGCCCTCAGTCAGACCCATTGTTGACATGTGGCAAGACGCTCCTCGGGGCGCGTCTTGCCTGGGCCTCTCTCCAGATGGCCCTCAATCAGACCAAGTGTTGACACGTGGGAAGACGCTCCTCGGGGCGCTTCTTGCTTGGGCCTCTCTCCTGGAGGCGCTCAGTCAGACCCAGTGGTGACATTTGGCAAGACGCTCCTCGGGGCGCGTATTGCTTGGGCCTCTCTCCTGGATGCCCTCTGTCAGACCCAGTGTTGACATGTGGCAAGACTCTCCTCGGGGCGCGTCTTGCTTGGGCTTCTCTCATGGAGGCCCTCAGTCAGACCCAGTGTTGACATGTGTCAAGACGCTCCTCGGGGCGTGTCTTGATTGGGCCTCTCTCCTGGAGGCGCTCAGTCAGACCCAGTGTTGACATGTGGCAAGACGCTCCTCGGGGCGTGTCTTGCTTGGACCTCTCTCCTGGAGGCGCTCAGTTAGACCGAGTAGTGACATGTGGCAAGACGCTCCTCGGGGCGGATCTTGCTTGGGCCTCTCTCCTGGAGGCGCTCAGTCAGACCGAGTGCTGACATAAGGCAAGATGCTCCTCGCGGCTCGTCTTGCTGGGGCCTCTCTCCTGGAGGTGCTCAATCAGACCCATTGTTGACACGTGGCAAGACGCTCCTCGGGGCGCGTCTTGCTTGGGCCTCTCTCCTGGAGGCGCTCAGTCAGACCCAGTGTTGACATGTGGCAAGACACTCCTCGGGGCCCGTCTTGATTGGGCCTCTCTCATGGAGGCCCTCTGTCAGACCCAGTGTTGACATGTGTCAAGACGCTCCTCGGGGCGAATCTTGCTTTGGCCTCTCTCCTGGAGGCCCCCAGTCAGACCGAGTGCTGACATGTGGCAAGAAGCTCCTCGGGGCGCGTCTTCCTTGGGCTTCTCTCCTGGAGGCCCTCAGTCAGACCGAGTAGTGACATGTGACAAGACGCTCCTCGGGGCGCGTCTTGCTGGGGCTTCTCTCATGGAGGCACTCAGTCAGACCCAGTGTTGACATGTGGCAAGATGCTCCTCGGGCCTCTCTCCTGGAGGCGCTCAGTCAGACCCAGTGTTGACATGTGGCAAGACGCTCCTCGGGGCGCGTCCTGCTTGGGCCTCTCTCCTGGAGGCGCTCAGTCAGACCCAGTGTTGACATGTGGCAAGACGCTCCTCGGGGCGCGTCTTGCTTGGGCCTCTCTCCTAGAGGCCCTCAGTCAGACCCATTGTTGACATGTGGCAAGACGCTCCTCGGGGCGCGTCTTATTTGGGCCTCTCTCCTGGAGGCCCTCAGTCAGACCCATTGTTGACATGTGGCAAGACGCTCCTCGGGGCATGTCTTGCTTGGGCCTCTCTCCTGGAGGCGCTCAGTCAGACCGAGTAGTGACATGTGGCAAGACGCTCCTCGGGGCCCGTCTTGCTTGGACCTCTCTCCTGGAGGCGCTCAGTTAGACCGAGTAGTGACATGTGGCAAGACGCTCCTCGGGGCATGTCTTGCTTGGGCCTCTCTCCTGGAGGCGCTCAGTCAGACCGAGTAGTGACATGTGTCAAGACGCTCCTCGGGGCGCGTCTTGCTTTGGCCTCTCTCCTAGAGGCGCTCAGTCAGACCGAGTGCTGACATGTGGCAAGAAGCTCCTCGGGGCGCGTCTTGCTTGGGCCTCTCTCCAGAAGGCCCTCATTCAGACCCAGTGTTGACACGTGGCAAGACGCTCCTCGGGGCGCTTCTTGCTTGGGCCTCTCTCCTGGATGCCCTTTGTCAGACTCAGTGTTTACATGTGGCAAGACTCTCCTCGGGGCGCGTCTTGCTTGGGCTTCTCTCATGGAGGCCCTCAGTCAGACCCAGTGTTGACATGTGTCAAGACGCTCCTCGGGGCGTGTCTTGCTTGGGCCTGGAGGCGCTCAGTCAGACCCAGTGTTGACATGTGGCAAGACGCTCCTCGGGGCGCTTCTTGCTTGGGCTTCTCTCCTGGAGGCCCTCAGTCAGACCCATTGTTGACATGTGGCAAGACGCTCCTCGGGGCACGTCTTGCTTGGGCCTCTCTCCTGGAGGCGCTCAGTCAGACCGAGTGCTGACATGTGGCAAGATGCTCCTCCGGGCCCGTCTTGCTGGGGCCTCTCTCCTGGAGGCGCTCAGTCAGACCCAGTAGTGACATGTGGCAAGACGCTCCTCGGGGCGCGTCTTGCTTGGACCTCTCTCCTGGAGGCGCTCAGTTAGACCGAGTAGTGACATGTGGCAAGACGCTCCTCGGGGCGCGTCTTGCTTGGGCCTCTCTCCTGGAGGCGCTCAGTCAGACCGAGTGCTGACATAAGGCAAGACGCTCCTCGGGGCGCGTCTTGCTGGGGCCTCTCTCCTGGAGGTGCTCAATCAGACCCAGTGGTGACATGTGGCAAGATGCTCCTCGGGGCGCGTCTTGCTTGGGCCTCTCTCCTGGAGGAGCTCAGTCAGACCCAGTGGTGACACGTGGCAAGACGCTCCTTGGGGCGCATCTTGCTTGGGCCTCTCTCCTGGAGGCGCTAAGTCAGACCCAGTGTTGACACGTGGCAAGACGCTCCTCGGGGCGCGTCTTGCTTGGGCCTCTCTCCTGGAGGCGCTCAGTCAGACCCAGTGTTGACATGTGGCAAGACACTCCTCGGGGCGCGTCTTGCTTGGGCCTCTCTCATGGAGGCCCTCTGTCCGACCCAGTGTTGACATGTGTCAAGATGCTCCTCGGGGCGCGTCTTGCTTTGGCCTCTCTCCTGGAGGCGCTCAGTCAGACCGAGTGCTGACAAGTGGCAAGAAGCTCCTCAGGGCGCGTCTTGCTTGGGCTTCTCTCCTGGAGGCCCTCAGTCAGACCCATTGTTGACATGTGGCAAGACGCTCCTCGGGGCGCGTCTTGCTTGGGCCTCTCTCCAGAAGGCCCTCAATCAGACCCAGTGTTGACACGTGGCAAGACGCTCCTCGGGGCGCTTCTTGCTTGGGCCTCTCTCCTGGAGGCTCTCAGTCAGACCCAGTGGTGACATTTGGCAAGACGGTCCTCGGGGCGTGTCTTGCTTGGGCCTCTCTCCTGGAGGCGCTCAGTCAGAACCAGTGTTGACATGTGGCAAGACGCTCCTCGGGGCGCTTCTTGCTTGGGCTTCTCTCCTGGAGGCCCTCAGTCAGACCCATTGTTGACATGTGGCAAGACGCTCCTCGGGGCGCGTCTTGCTTGGGCCTCTCTCCAGAAGGCCCTCAATCAGACCCAGTGTTGACACGTGGCAAGACGCTCCTCGGGGCGCTTCTTGCTTGGGCCTCTCTCCTGGAGGTTCTCTGTCAGACCCAGTGTTGACATGTGGCAAGATGCTCCTCGGGGCGCGTCTTGCTTGGGCCTCTCTCCTGGAGGTGCTCAATCAGACCCAGTGGTGACACGTGGCAAGATGCTCCTCGGGCCGCGTCTTGCTTGGGCCTCTCTCCTGGAGGAGCTCAGTCAGACCCAGTGGTGACACGTGGCAAGATGCTCCTCGGGGCGCGTCTTGCTTGGGCCTCTCTCCTGGAGGCGCTAAGTCAGACCCAGTGTTGACACGTGGCAAGACGCTCCTCGGGGCGCGTCTAGCTTGGGCCTCTCTCCTGGAGGCGCTCAGTCAGACCCAGTGTTGACATGTGGCAAGACACTCCTCGGGGCGCGTCTTGCTTGGGCCTCTCTCATGGAGGCCCTCTGTCCGACCCAGTGTTGACATGTGTCAAGACGCTCCTCGGGGCGCGTCTTGCTTTGGCCTCTCTCCTAGAGGCGCTCAGTCAGACCGAGTGCTGACATGTGGCAAGAAGCTCCTCGGGGCGCGTCTTGCTTGGGCCTCTCTCCAGAAGGCCCTCATTCAGACCCAGTGTTGACACGTGGCAAGACGCTCCTCGGGGCGCTTCTTGCTTGGGCCTCTCTCCTGGATGCCCTTTGTCAGACTCAGTGTTTACATGTGGCAAGACTCTCCTCGGGGCGCGTCTTGCTTGGGCTTCTCTCATGGAGGCCCTCAGTCAGACCCAGTGTTGACATGTGTCAAGACGCTCCTCGGGGCGTGTCTTGCTTGGGCCTGGAGGCGCTCAGTCAGACCCAGTGTTGACATGTGGCAAGACGCTCCTCGGGGCGCTTCTTGCTTGGGCTTCTCTCCTGGAGGCCCTCAGTCAGACCCATTGTTGACATGTGGCAAGACGCTCCTCGGGGCACGTCTTGCTTGGGCCTCTCTCCTGGAGGCGCTCAGTCAGACCGAGTGCTGACATGTGGCAAGATGCTCCTCCGGGCCCGGCTTGCTGGGGCCTCTCTCCTGGAGGCGCTCAGTCAGACCCAGTAGTGACATGTGGCAAGACGCTCCTCGGGGCGCGTCTTGCTTGGACCTCTCTCCTGGAGGCGCTCAGTTAGACCGAGTAGTGACATGTGGCAAGACGCTCCTCGGGGCGCGTCTTGCTTGGGCCTCTCTCCTGGAGGCGCTCAGTCAGACCGAGTGCTGACATAAGGCAAGACGCTCCTCGGGGCGCGTCTTGCTGGGGCCTCTCTCCTGGAGGTGCTCAATCAGACCCAGTGGTGACACGTGGCAAGATGCTCCTCGGGGCGCGTCTTGCTTGGGCCTCTCTCCTGGAGGAGCTCAGTCAGACCCAGTGGTGACACGTGGCAAGACGCTCCTTGGGGCGCATCTTGCTTGGGCCTCTCTCCTGGAGGCGCTAAGTCAGACCCAGTGTTGACACGTGGCAAGACGCTCCTCTGGGCGCGTCTTGCTTGGGCCTCTCTCCTGGAGGCGCTCAGTCAGACCCAGTGTTGACATGTGGCAAGACACTCCTCGGGGCGCGTCTTGCTTGGGCCTCTCTCATGGAGGCCCTCTGTCCGACCCAGTGTTGACATGTGTCAAGATGCTCCTCGGGGCGCGTCTTGCTTTGGCCTCTCTCCTGGAGGCGCTCAGTCAGACCGAGTGCTGACAAGTGGCAAGAAGCTCCTCAGGGCGCGTCTTGCTTGGGCTTCTCTCCTGGAGGCCCTCAGTCAGACCCATTGTTGACATGTGGCAAGACGCTCCTCGGGGCGCGTCTTGCTTGGGCCTCTCTCCAGAAGGCCCTCAATCAGACCCAGTGTTGACACGTGGCAAGACGCTCCTCGGGGCGCTTCTTGCTTGGGCCTCTCTCCTGGAGGCTCTCAGTCAGACCCAGTGGTGACATTTGGCAAGACGCTCCTCGGGGCGTGTCTTGCTTGGGCCTCTCTCCTGGAGGCGCTCAGTCAGAACCAGTGTTGACATGTGGCAAGACGCTCCTCGGGGCGCTTCTTGCTTGGGCTTCTCTCCTGGAGGCCCTCAGTCAGACCCAGTGTTGACATGTGGCAAGACTCTCCTCGGGGAGCGTCTTGCTTGGGCTTCTCTCATGGAGGCCCTCAGTCAGACCCAGTGTTGACATGTGTCAAGACGCTCCTCGGGGCGTGTCTTGCTTGGGCTTCTCTCCTGGAGGCCCTCAGTCTAACCCATTGTTGACTTGTGGCAAGACGCTCCTCGGGGCACGTCTTGCTTGGGCCTCTCTCCTGGAGGCGCTCAGTCAGACCGAGTAGTGACATGTGACAAGACGCTCCTCGGGGCGCGTCTTGCTTGGGCCTCTCTCCTGGAGGCGCTCAGTCAGACCCAGTGTTGACATGTGGCAAGACGCTCCTCGGGGCGCGTCTTGCTTGGGCCTCTCTCCTGGAGGTTCTCAGTCAGACCCAGTGTTGACATGTGGCAAGACGCTCCTCGGGGCACGTCTTGCTTGGGCCTCTCTCCTGGAGGCGCTCAGTCAGACCCAGAGGAGACATGTGTCAAGATGCTCCTTGGGGCGCGTCTTGCTTGGGCCTCTCTCCTGGAGGCGCTCAGTCAGACCGAGTGCTGACATGTGGCAAGACGCTCCTCCGGGCCCGTCTTGCTTGGGCCTCTCTCCTGGAGGCGCTCAGTCAGACCCAGTGTTCACATGTGGCAAGACGCTCCTCGGGGCGCGTCTTGCTTGGGCCTCTCTCCTGGAGGCGCTCAGTCAGACCCAGTGTTGACATGTGGCAAGACGCTCCTCGGGGCACGTCTTGCTTGGGCCTCTCTCCTGGAGGCGCTCAGTCAGACCGAGTGCTGACATGTGGCAAGACGCTCCTCGGGGCGCTTCTTGCTTGGGCCTCTCTCCTGGAGGCGCTCAGTCAGACCCTGTGGTGACATGTGGCAAGACGCTCCTCGGGGCGCTTCTTGCTTGGGCCTCTCTCCTGGAGGCGCACAGTCAGACGCAGTGGTGACATGTGGCAAGACGCTCCTCGGGGCGCATATTGCTTGGGCCTCTCTCCTGGATGCCCTCTGTCAGACCCAGTGTTGACATGTGGCAAGACTCTCCTCGGGGCGCGTCTTGCTTGGGCTTCTCTCATGGAGGCCCTCAGTCAGACCCAGTGTTGACATATGTCAAGACGCTCCTCGGGGCGTGTCTTGCTTGGGCCTCTCTCCTGGAGGCGCTCAGTCTGACCCAGTGTTGACATGTGGCAAGACGCTCCTCGGGGCGCTTCTTGCTTGGGCTTCTGTCCTGGAGGCCCTCAGTCAGACCCATTGTTGACATGTGGCAAGACGCTCCTCGGGGCACGTCTTGCTTGGGCCTCTCTCCTGGAGGCGCTCAGTCAGACCGAGTAGTGACATGTGACAAGACGCTCCTCGGGGCGCGTCTTGCTTGGGCCTCTCTCCTGGAGGCGCTCAGTCAGACCCAGTGTTGACATGTGGCAAGACGCTCCTCGGGGCGTGTCTTGCTTGGGCCTCTCTCCTGGAGGTTCTCAGTCAGACCCAGTGTTGACATGTGGCAAGATGCTCCTCGGGGCGCGTCTAGCTGGGGCTTCTCTAATGGAGGCACTCAGTCAGACCCAGTGTTGACATGTGGCAAGACGCTCCTCGGGGCACGTCTTGCTTGGGCCTCTCTCCTGTAGGCGCTCAGTCAGACCCAGAGGAGACATGTGTCAAGATGCTCCTCGGGGCGCGTCTTGCTTGGGCCTCTCTCCTGGAGGCGCTCAGTCAGACCGAGTGCTGACATGTGGCAAGACGCTCCTCCGGGCCCGTCTTGCTGGGGCCTCTCTCCTGGAGGCGCTCAGTAAGACCCAGTAGTGACATGTGGCAAGACGCTCCTCGGGGCGCGTCTTGCTTGGACCTCTCTCCTGGAGGCGCTCAGTTAGACCGAGTAGTGACATGTGGCAAGACGCTCCTCGGGGCGCGTCTTGCTTGGGCCTCTCTCCTGGAGGCGCTCAGTCAGACCGAGTGCTGACATAAGGCAAGACGCTCCTCGGGGCGCGTCTTGCTGGGGCCTCTCTCCTGGAGGTGCTCAATCAGACCCAGTGGTGACACGTGGCAAGATGCTCCTCGGGGCGCGTCTTGCTTGGGCCTCTCTCCTGGAGGAGCTCAGTCAGACCCAGTGGTGACACGTGGCAAGACGCTCCTTGGGGCGCATCTTGCTTGGGCCTCTCTCCTGGAGGCGCTAAGTCAGACCCAGTGTTGACACGTGTCAAGACGCTCCTCGGGGCGCGTCTTGCTTGGGCCTCTCTCCTGGAGGCGCTCAGTCAGACCCAGTGTTGACATGTGGCAAGACACTCCTCGGGGCGCGTCTTGCTTGGGCCTCTCTCATGGAGGCCCTCTGTCCGACCCAGTGTTGACATGTGTCAAGACGCTCCTCGGGGCGCGTCTTGCTTTGGCCTCTCTCCTGGAGGCGCTCAGTCAGACCGAGTGCTGACAAGTGGCAAGAAGCTCCTCAGGGCGCGTCTTGCTTGGGCTTCTCTCCTGGAGGCCCTCAGTCAGACCCATTGTTGACATGTGGCAAGACGCTCCTCGGGGCGCGTCTTGCTTGGGCCTCTCTCCAGAAGGCCCTCAATCAGACCCAGTGTTGACACGTGGCAAGACGCTCCTCGGGGCGCTTCTTGCTTGGGCCTCTCTCCTGGAGGCTCTCAGTCAGACCCAGTGGTGACATTTGGCAAGACGCTCCTCGGGGCGTTTCTTGCTTGGGCCTCTCTCCTGGAGGCGCTCAGTCAGACCCAGTGTTGACATGTGGCAAGACGCTCCTCGGGGCGCTTCTTGCTTGGGCTTCTCTCCTGGAGGCCCTCAGTCAGACCCAGTGTTGACATGTGGCAAGACTCTCCTCGGGGAGCGTCTTGCTTGGGCTTCTCTCATGGAGGCCCTCAGTCAGACCCAGTGTTGACATGTGTCAAGACGCTCCTCGGGGCGTGTCTTGCTTGGGCTTCTCTCCTGGAGGCCCTCAGTCTAACCCATTGTTGACATGTGGCAAGACGCTCCTCGGGGCACGTCTTGCTTGGGCCTCTCTCCTGGAGGCGCTCAGTCAGACCGAGTAGTGACATGTGACAAGACGCTCCTCGGGGCGCGTCTTGCTTGGGCCTCTCTCCTGGAGGCGCTCAGTCAGACCCAGTGTTGACATGTGGCAAGACGCTCCTCGGGGCGCGTCTTGCTTGGGCCTCTCTCCTGGAGGTTCTCAGTCAGACCCAGTGTTGACATGTGGCAAGACGCTCCTCGGGGCACGTCTTGCTTGGGCCTCTCTCCTGGAGGCGCTCAGTCAGACCCAGAGGAGACATGTGTCAAGATGCTCCTTGGGGCGCGTCTTGCTTGGGCCTCTCTCCTGGAGGCGCTCAGTCAGACCGAGTGCTGACATGTGGCAAGACGCTCCTCCGGGCCCGTCTTGCTTGGGCCTCTCTCCTGGAGGCGCTCAGTCAGACCCAGTGTTCACATGTGGCAAGACGCTCCTCGGGGCGCGTCTTGCTTGGGCCTCTCTCCTGGAGGCGCTCAGTCAGACCCAGTGTTGACATGTGGCAAGACGCTCCTCGGGGCACGTCTTGCTTGGGCCTCTCTCCTGGAGGCGCTCAGTCAGACCGAGTGCTGACATGTGGCAAGACGCTCCTCGGGGCGCTTCTTGCTTGGGCCTCTCTCCTGGAGGCGCTCAGTCAGCCCCTTTGGTGACATGTGGCAAGACGCTCCTCGGGGCGCTTCTTGCTTGGGCCTCTCTCCTGGAGGCGCTCAGTCAGACGCAGTGGTGACATGTGGCAAGATGCTCCTCGGGGCGCATATTGCTTGGGCCTCTCTCCTGGATGCCCTCTGTCAGACCCAGTGTTGACATGTGGCAAGACTCTCCTCGGGGCGCGTCTTGCTTGGGCTTCTCTCATGGAGGCCCTCAGTCAGACCCAGTGTTGACATGTGTCAAGACGCTCCTCGGGGCGTGTCTTGCTTGGGCCTCTCTCCTGGAGGCGCTCAGTCAGACCCAGTGTTGACATGTGGCAAGACGCTCCTCGGGGCGCTTCTTACTTGGGCTTCTGTCCTGGAGGCCCTCAGTCAGACCCATTGTTGGCATGTGGCAAGACGCTCCTCGGGGCACGTCTTGCTTGGGCCTCTCTCCTGGAGGCGCTCAGTCAGACCGAGTAGTGACATGTGACAAGACGCTCCTCGGGGCGCGTCTTGCTTGGGCCTCTCTCCTGGAGGCGCTCAGTCAGACCCAGTGTTGACATGTGGCAAGACGCTCCTCGGGGCGTGTCTTGCTTGGGCCTCTCTCCTGGAGGTTCTCAGTCAGACCCAGTGTTGACATGTGGCAAGATGCTCCTCGGGGCGCGTCTTGCTGGGGCTTCTCTAATGGAGGCACTCAGTCAGACCCAGTGTTGACATGTGGCAAGACGCTCCTCGGGGCACGTCTTGCTTGGGCCTCTCTCCTGTAGGCGCTCAGTCAGACCCAGAGGAGACATGTGTCAAGATGCTCCTCGGGGCGCGTCTTGCTTGGGCCTCTCTCCTGGAGGCGCTCAGTCAGACCGAGTGCTGACATGTGGCAAGACGCTCCTCCGGGCGCGTCTTGCTTGGGCCTCTCTCCTGGAGGCGCTCAGTCAGACCCAGTGTTCACATGTGGCAAGACGCTCCTCTGGGCGCGTCTTGCTTGGGCCTCTCTCCTGGAGGCGCTCAGTCAGACCCAGTGTTGACATGTGGCAAGATGCTCCTCGGGGCACGTCTTGCTTGGGCCTCTCTCCTGGAGGCGTTCAGTCAGACCGAGTGCTGACATGTGGCAAGACGCTCCTCGGGGCGCGTCTTGCTTGGTCTTCTCTCCTGGAGGCCCTCAGTCAGACCCTTTGTTGACATGTGGCAAGACGCTCCTCGGGGCGCGTCTCATTTGGGCCTCTCTCCTGGAGGCGCTCAGTAAGACCGAGTGCTGACATGTGGCAAGACGCTCCTCGGGGCGCGTCTTGCTTGGGCTTCTCTCCTGGAGGCCCTCAGTCAGACCCAGTGTTCACATGTGTCAAGACGCTCCTCGGGCGTTTCTTGCTTGGGCCTCTCTCCTGGAGGCGCTCAGTCAGACCCAGTGTTGACATGTGACAAGACGCTCCTCGGGGCGCGTCTTGCTTGGGCATCTCTCCTGGAGGTGCTCAGTCAGACCCAGAGGTGACATGTGGCAAGAAGCTCCTCGGGGCGCGTCTTGCTTGGGCCTCTCTCCTGGAGAAGCTCAGTCAGACCCAGTGTTGACATGTGGCAAGACGCTCCTCGGGGCACATCTTGCTTGGGCCTCTCTCCTGGAGGCGCTCAGTCAGACCGAGTAGTGACATGTGACAAGACGCTCCTCGGGGCGCGTCTTGCTTGGGCCTCTCTCCTGGAGGCGCTCAGTCAGACCCAGTGTTCACATGTGGCAAGACGCTCCTCGGGGCACGTCTTGCTTGGGCCTCTCTCCTGGAGGCGCTCAGTCAGACCCAGAGGAGACATGTGTCAAGATGCTCCTCGGGGCGCGTCTTGCTTGGGCCTCTCTCCTGGAGGCGCTCAGTCAGACCCAGTGTTGACATGTGGCAAGATGCTCCTCGGGGCGCGTCTTGCTGGGGCTTCTCTAATGGAGGCACTCAGTCAGACCCAGTGTTGACATGTGGCAAGACGCTCCTCGGGGCACGTCTTGCTTGGGCCTCTCTCCTGTAGGCGCTCAGTCAGACCCAGAGGAGACATGTGTCAAGATGCTCCTCGGGGCGCGTCTTGCTTGGGCCTCTCTCCTGGAGGCGCTCAGTCAGACCGAGTGCTGACATGTGGCAAGACGCTCCTCCGGGCGCGTCTTGCTTGGGCCTCTCTCCTGGAGGCGCTCAGTCAGACCCAGTGTTCACATGTGGCAAGACGCTCCTCGGGGCGCGTCTTGCTTGGGCCTCTCTCCTGGAGGCGCTCAGTCAGACCCAGTGCTGACATGTGGCAAGACGCTCCTCCGGGCGCGTCTTGCTTGGGCCTCTCTCCTGGAGGCGCTCAGTCAGACCCAGTGTTCACATGTGGCAAGACGCTCCTCGGGGCGCGTCTTGCTTGGGCCTCTCTCCTGGAGGCGCTCAGTCAGACCCAGTGTTGACATGTGGCAAGATGCTCCTCGGGGCACGTCTTGCTTGGGCCTCTCTCCTGGAGGCGTTCAGTCAGACCGAGTGCTGACATGTGGCAAGACGCTCCTCGGGGCGCGTCCTGCTTGGGCTTCTCTCCTGGAGGCCCTCAGTCAGACCCTTTGTTGACATGTGGCAAGACGCTCCTCGGGGCGCGTCTCATTTGGGCCTCTCTCCTGGAGGCGCTCAGTAAGACCGAGTGCTGACTTGTGGCAAGACGCTCCTCGGGGCGCGTCTTGCTTGGGCTTCTCTCCTGGAGGCCCTCAGTCAGACCCAGTGTTCACATGTGTCAAGACGCTCCTCGGGCGTTTCTTGCTTGGGCCTCTCTCCTGGAGGCGCTCAGTCAGACCCAGTGTTGACATGTGACAAGACGCTCCTCGGGGCGCGTCTTGCTTGGGCCTCTCTCCTGGAGGTGCTCAGTCAGACCCAGAGGTGACATGTGGCAAGACGCTCCTCGGGTCACGTCTTGCTTGGGCCTCTCTCCTGGAGAAGCTCAGTCAGACCCAGTGTTGACATGTGGCAAGACGCTCCTCGGGGCACATCTTGCTTGGGTCTCTCTCCTGGAGGCGCTCAGTCAGACCGAGTAGTGACATGTTACAAGACGCTCCTCGGGGCGCGTCTTGCTTGGGCCTCTCTCCTGGAGGCGCTCAGTCAGACCCAGTGTTCACATGTGGCAAGACGCTCCTCGGGGCACGTCTTGCTTGGGCCTCTCTCCTGGAGGCGCTCAGTCAGACCCAGAGGAGACATGTGTCAAGATGCTCCTCGGGGCATTTCTTGCTTGGGCCTCTCTCCTGGAGGCGCTCAGTCAGACCCAGTGTTGACATGTGGCAAGACGCTCCTCGGGGCACGTCTTGCTTGGGCCTCTCTCCTGGAGGCGCTCAGTCAGACCCAGAGGAGACATGTGTCAAGATGCTCCTTGGGGCGCGTCTTGCTTGGGCCTCTCTCCTTGAGGCGCTCAGTCAGACCGAGTGCTGACATGTGGCAAGACGCTCCTCCGGGCCCGTCTTGCTTGGGCCTCTCTCCTGGAGGCGCTCAGTCAGACCCAGTGTTCACATGTGGCAAGACGCTCCTCGGGGCGCGTCTTGCTTGGGCCTCTCTCCTGGAGGCGCTCAGTCAGACCCAGTGTTGACATGTGGCAAGACGCTCCTCGGGGCACGTCTTGCTTGGGCCTCTCTCCTGGAGGCGCTCAGTCAGACCGAGTGCTGACATGTGGCAAGACGCTCCTCGGGGCGCTTCTTGCTTGGGCCTCTCTCCTGGAGGCGCTCAGTCAGACCCTGTGGTGACATGTGGCAAGACGCTCCTCGGGGCGCTTCTTGCTTGGGCCTCTCTCCTGGAGGCGCTCAGTCAGACGCAGTGGTGACATGTGGCAAGACGCTCCTCGGGGCGCGTATTGCTTGGGCCTCTCTCCTGGATGCCCTCTGTCAGACCCAGTGTTGACATGTGGCAAGACTCTCCTCGGGGCGCGTCTTGCTTGGGCTTCTCTCATGGAGGCCCTCAGTCAGACCCAATGTTGACATGTGTCAAGACGCTCCTCGGGGTGTGTCTTGCTTGGGCCTCTCTCCTGGAGGCGTTCAGTCAGACCGAGTGCTGACATGTGGCAAGACGCTCCTCGGGGCGCGTCTTGCTTGGTCTTCTCTCCTGGAGGCCCTCAGTCAGACCCTTTGTTGACATGTGGCAAGACGCTCCTCGGGGCGCGTCTCATTTGGGCCTCTCTCCTGGAGGCGCTCAGTAAGACCGAGTGCTGACATGTGGCAAGACGCTCCTCGGGGCGCGTCTTGCTTGGGCTTCTCTCCTGGAGGCCCTCAGTCAGACCCAGTGTTCACATGTGTCAAGACGCTCCTCGGGCGTTTCTTGCTTGGGCCTCTCTCCTGGAGGCGCTCAGTCAGACCCAGTGTTGACATGTGACAAGACGCTCCTCGGGGCGCGTCTTGCTTGGGCATCTCTCCTGGAGGTGCTCAGTCAGACCCAGAGGTGACATGTGGCAAGACGCTCCTCGGGGCGCGTCTTGCTTGGGCCTCTCTCCTGGAGAAGCTCAGTCAGACCCAGTGTTGACATGTGGCAAGACGCTCCTCGGGGCACATCTTGCTTGGGCCTCTCTCCTGGAGGCGCTCAGTCAGACCGAGTAGTGACATGTGACAAGACGCTCCTCGGGGCGCGTCTTGCTTGGGCCTCTCTCCTGGAGGCGCTCAGTCAGACCCAGTGTTCACATGTGGCAAGACGCTCCTCGGGGCACGTCTTGCTTGGGCCTCTCTCCTGGAGGCGCTCAGTCAGACCCAGAGGAGACATGTGTCAAGATGCTCCTCGGGGCGCGTCTTGCTTGGGCCTCTCTCCTGGAGGCGCTCAGTCAGACCCAGTGTTGACATGTGGCAAGATGCTCCTCGGGGCGCGTCTTGCTGGGGCTTCTCTAATGGAGGCACTCAGTCAGACCCAGTGTTGACATGTGGCAAGACGCTCCTCGGGGCACGTCTTGCTTGGGCCTCTCTCCTGTAGGCGCTCAGTCAGACCCAGAGGAGACATGTGTCAAGATGCTCCTCGGGGCGCGTCTTGCTTGGGCCTCTCTCCTGGAGGCGCTCAGTCAGACCGAGTGCTGACATGTGGCAAGACGCTCCTCCGGGCGCGTCTTGCTTGGGCCTCTCTCCTGGAGGCGCTCAGTCAGACCCAGTGTTCACATGTGGCAAGACGCTCCTCGGGGCGCGTCTTGCTTGGGCCTCTCTCCTGGAGGCGCTCAGTCAGACCCTTTGTTGACATGTGGCAAGACGCTCCTCGGGGCGCGTCTCATTTGGGCCTCTCTCCTGGAGGCGCTCAGTAAGACCGAGTGCTGACATGTGGCAAGACGCTCCTCGGGGCGCGTCTTGCTTGGGCTTCTCTCCTGGAGGCCCTCAGTCAGACCCAGTGTTCACATGTGTCAAGACGCTCCTCGGGCGTTTCTTGCTTGGGCCTCTCTCCTGGAGGCGCTCAGTCAGACCCAGTGTTGACATGTGACAAGACGCTCCTCGGGGCGCGTCTTGCTTGGGCCTCTCTCCTGGAGGTGCTCAGTCAGACCCAGAGGTGACATGTGGCAAGACGCTCCTCGGGGCACGTCTTGCTTGGGCCTCTCTCCTGGAGGCGCTCAGTCAGACCCAGTGTTCACATGTGGCAAGACGCTCCTCGGGGCACGTCTTGCTTGGGCCTCTCTCCTGGAGGCGCTCAGTCAGACCCAGAGGAGACATGTGTCAAGATGCTCCTCGGGGCATTTCTTGCTTGGGCCTCTCTCCTGGAGGCGCTCAGTCAGACCCAGTGTTGACATGTGGCAAGACGCTCCTCGGGGCACGTCTTGCTTGGGCCTCTCTCCTGGAGGCGCTCAGTCAGACCCAGAGGAGACATGTGTCAAGATGCTCCTTGGGGCGCGTCTTGCTTGGGCCTCTCTCCTTGAGGCGCTCAGTCAGACCGAGTGCTGACATGTGGCAAGACGCTCCTCCGGGCCCGTCTTGCTTGGGCCTCTCTCCTGGAGGCGCTCAGTCAGACCCAGTGTTCACATGTGGCAAGACGCTCCTCGGGGCGCGTCTTGCTTGGGCCTCTCTCCTGGAGGCGCTCAGTCAGACCCAGTGTTGACATGTGGCAAGAAGCTCCTCGGGGCACGTCTTGCTTGGGCCTCTCTCCTGGAGGCGCTCAGTCAGACCGAGTGCTGACATGTGGCAAGACGCTCCTCGGGGCGCTTCTTGCTTGGGCCTCTCTCCTGGAGGCGCTCAGTCAGACCCTGTGGTGACATGTGGCAAGTCGCTCCTCGGGGCGCTTCTTGCTTGGGCCTCTCTCCTGGAGGCGCTCAGTCAGACGCAGTGGTGACATGTGGCAAGACGCTCCTCGGGGCGCGTATTGCTTGGGCCTCTCTCCTGGATGCCCTCTGTCAGACCCAGTGTTGACATGTGGCAAGACTCTCCTCGGGGCGCGTCTTGCTTGGGCTTCTCTCATGGAGGCCCTCAGTCAGACCCAGTGTTGACATGTGTCAAGACGCTCCTCGGGGCGTGTCTTGCTTGGGCCTCTCTCCTGGAGGCGCTCAGTCAGACCCAGTGTTGACATGTGGCAAGACGCTCCTCGGGGCGCTTCTTGCTTGGGCTTCTCTCCTGGAGGCCCTCAGTCAGACCCATTGTTGACATGTGGCAAGACGCTCCTCGGGGCACGTCTTACTTGGGCCTCTCTCCTGGAGGCGCTCAGTCAGACCGAGTAGTGACATGTGACAAGACGCTCCTCGGGGCGCGTCTTGCTTGGGCCTCTCTCCTGGAGGCGCTCAGTCAGACCCAGTGTTGACATGTGGCAAGACGCTCCTCGGGGCGCGTCTTGCTAGGGCCTCTCTCCTGGAGGTTCTCAGTCAGACCCAGTGTTGACATGTGGCAAGATGCTCCTCGGGGCGCGTCTTGCTGGGGCTTCTCTAATGGAGGCACTCAGTCAGACCCAGTGTTGACATGTGGCAAGACGCTCCTCGGGGCACGTCTTGCTTGGGCCTCTCTCCTGTAGGCGCTCAGTCAGACCCAGAGGAGACATGTGTCAAGATGCTCCTCGGGGCGCGTCTTGCTTGGGCCTCTCTCCTGGAGGCGCTCAGTCAGACCGAGTGCTGACATGTGGCAAGACGCTCCTCCGGGCGCGTCTTGCTTGGGCCTCTCTCCTGGAGGCGCTCAGTCAGACCCAGTGTTCACATGTGGCAAGACGCTCCTCGGGGCGCGTCTTGCTTGGGCCTCTCTCCTGGAGGCGCTCAGTCAGACCCAGTGTTGACATGTGGCAAGATGCTCCTCGGGGCACGTCTTGCTTGGGCCTCTCTCCTGGAGGCGTTCAGTCAGACCGAGTGCTGACATGTGGCAAGACGCTCCTCGGGGCGCGTCTTGCTTGGGCTTCTCTCCTGGAGGCCCTCAGTCAGACCCTTTGTTGACATGTGGCAAGACGCTCCTCGGGGCGCGTCTCATTTGGGCCTCTCTCCTGGAGGCGCTCAGTAAGACCGAGTGCTGACATGTGGCAAGACGCTCCTCGGGGCGCGTCTTGCTTGGGCTTCTCTCCTGGAGGCCCTCAGTCAGACCCAGTGTTCACATGTGTCAAGACGCTCCTCGGGCGTTTCTTGCTTGGGCCTCTCTCCTGGAGGCGCTCAGTCAGACCCAGTGTTGACATGTGACAAGACGCTCCTCGGGGCGCGTCTTGCTTGGGCCTCTCTCCTGGAGGTGCTCAGTCAGACCCAGAGGTGCATGTGGCAAGACGCTCCTCGGGGCGCGTCTTGCTTGGGCCTCTCTCCTGGAGAAGCTCAGTCAGACCCAGTGTTGACATGTGGCAAGACGCTCCTCGGGGCACATCTTGCTTGGGCCTCTCTCCTGGAGGCGCTCAGTCAGACCGAGTAGTGACATGTGACAAGACGCTCCTCGGGGCGCGTCTTGCTTGGGCCTCTCTCCTGGAGGCGCTCAGTCAGACCCAGTGTTCACATGTGGCAAGACGCTCCTCGGGGCACGTCTTGCTTGGGCCTCTCTCCTGGAGGCGCTCAGTCAGACCCAGAGGAAACATGTGTCAAGATGCTCCTCGGGGCGCGTCTTGCTTGGGCCTCTCTCCTGGAGGCGCTCAGTCAGACCCAGTGTTGACATGTGGCAAGACTCTCCTCGGGGCGCGTCTTGCTTGGGCTTCTCTCATGGAGGCCCTCAGTCAGACCCAGTGTTGACATGTGTCAAGACGCTCCTCGGGGCGTGTCTTGCTTGGGCCTCTCTCCTGGAGGCGCTCAGTCAGACCCAGTGTTGACATGTGGCAAGACGCTCCTCGGGGCGCTTCTTGCTTGGGCTTCTCTCCTGGAGGCCCTCAGTCAGACCCATTGTTGACATGTGGCAAGACGCTCCTCAGGGCACGTCTTACTTGGGCCTCTCTCCTGGAGGCGCTCAGTCAGACCGAGTAGTGACATGTGACAAGACGCTCCTCGGGGCGCGTCTTGCTTGGGCCTCTCTCCTGGAGGCGCTCAGTCAGACCCTGTGGTGACATGTGGCAAGACGCTCCTCGGGGCGCTTCTTGCTTGGGCCTCTCTCCTGGAGGCGCTCAGTCAGACGCAGTGGTGACATGTGGCAAGACGCTCCTCGGGGCGCGTATTGCTTGGGCCTCTCTCCTGGATGCCCTCTGTCAGACCCAGTGTTGACATGTGGCAAGACGCTCCTCGGGGCACGTCTTGCTTGGGCCTCTCTCCTGGAGGCGCTCAGTCAGACCGAGTGCTGACATGTGGCAAGACGCTCCTCGGGGCGCTTCTTGCTTGGGCCTCTCTCCTGGAGGCGCTCAGTCAGACCCTGTGGTGACATGTGGCAAGACGCTCCTCGGGGCGCTTCTTGCTTGGGCCTCTCTCCTGGAGGCGCTCAGTCAGACGCAGTGGTGACATGTGGCAAGACGCTCCTCGGGGCGCGTATTGCTTGGGCCTCTCTCCTGGATGCCCTCTGTCAGACCCAGTGTTGACATGTGGCAAGACTCTCCTCGGGGCGCGTCTTGCTTGGACTTCTCTCATGGAGGCCCTCAGTCAGACCCAGTGTTGACATGTGGCAAGACGCTCCTCGGGGCGCTTCTTGCTTGGGCCTCTCTCCTGGAGGTGCTCAGTCAGACCGAGTGCTGACATGTGGCAAAACGCTCCACGGGGCGCGTCTTGCTGGGGCCTCTCTCCTGGAGGCGCTCAGTCAGACCCAGTGTTGACATGTGTCAAGACGCTCCTCGGGCGTTTCTTGCTTGCGCCTCTCTCCTGGAGGCGCTCAGTCAGACCCAGAGGTGACATGTGGCAAGACGCTACTCGGGTCTCTCTCCTGGAGGCGCTCAGTCAGACCCAGTGTTGACATGTGGCAAGACGCTCCTCGGGGCGCGTCTTGCTGGGGCTTCTCTCATGGAGGCACTCAGTCAGACCCAGTGTTGACATGTGGCAAGATGCTCCTCGGGGCACGTCTTGCTTCGGCCTCTCTCCTGGAGGCACTCAGTCAGACCCAGAGGAGACATGTGTCAAGACGATCCTCGGGGCGCGTCTTGCTTGGGCCTCTCTCCTGGAGGCGCTCAGTCAGACCGAGTGCTGACATGTGGCAAGACCCTCCTCCGGGCGCGTCTTGCTTGGGCCTCTCTCCTGGAGGCGCTAAGTCAGACCCAGTGTTCACATGTGGCAAGACGCTCCTCGGGGCGCGTCTTGCTTGGGCGTCTCTCCTGGAGGCGCTCAATTAGACCCATTGTTGACATGTGGCAAGACGCTCCTCGGGGCGCGTCTTGCTTGGGCTTCTCTCCTGGAGGCCCTCAGTCAGACACATTGTTGACATGTGGCAAGACGCTCCTCGGGGCGCTTCTTGCTTGGGCCTCTCTCCTGGAGGCGCTCAGTCAGACCGAGTGCTTACATGTGGCAAGACGCTCCACGGGGCGCGTCTTGCTGGGGCCACTCTCCTGGAGGCGCTCAGTCAGACCCAGTGTTGACATGTGTCAAGACGCTCCTCGGGCGTTTCTTGCTTGCGCCTCCCTCCTGGAGGCGCTCAGTCAGACCCAGAGGTGACATGTGGCAAGACGCTCCTCGGGTCTCTCTCCTGGAGGCGCTCAGTCAGACCGAGTGCTGACATGTGGCAAGACGCTCCACGGGGCGCGTCTTGCTGGGGCCTCTCTCCTGGAGGCGCTCAGTCAGACCCATTGTTGACATGTGGCAAGACGCTCCTCGGGGCACGTCTTGCTTGGGCCTCTCTCCTGGAGGCGCTCAGTCAGACCGAGAAGTGACATGTGACAAGACGCTCCTCGGGGCGCGTCTTGCTGGGGCTTCTCTCATGGAGGCACTCAGTCAGACCCAGTGTTGAAATGTGGCAAGACGCTCCTCGGGGCGCGTGTTGCTTGGACCACTCTCATGGAGGCGCTCAGTCAGACCCAGTGTTAACATGTGTCAAGACGCTCCTCGGGCGTTTCTTGCTTGGGCCTTGCTCCTGGAGGCGCTCAGTCAGACCCACTGTTGACATGTGACAAGACGCTCCTCGGGGCGCGTCTTGCTTGGAACTCTCTCCTGGAGGTGCTCAGTCAGACCCAGAGGTGACATGTGTCAAGACGCTCCTCGGGCCTCTCTCCTGGAGGCGCTCAGTCAGACCCAGTGTTGACATGTGGCAAGACGCTCCTCGGGGCGCGTCTTGCTTGGGCCTCTCTCCTGGAGGTGCTCAGTCAGACCCAGTGTTGACATGTGGCAAAACGCTCCTCGGGGCGCGTCTTGCTCGGGCTTCTCTCATGGAGGCACTCAGTCAGACCCAGTGTTGACATGTGGAAAGACGCTCCTCGGGGAACGTCTTGCCTGGGCCTCTCTCCTGGAGGCGCTCAGTCAGACCCTGAGGAGAAATGTGTCAAGACGCTCCTCGGGGCGGGTCTTGCTTGGGCTTCTCTCCTGGAGGCCCTCAGTCAGACCCATTGTTGACATGTGACAAGACGCTCCTCGGGGCGCGTCTTGCTTGGGCCTCTCTCCTGGAGGCGCTCAGTCAGACCGAGTGCTGACATTTGGCAAGACGCTCCTCCGGGCGCGTCTTGCTTGGGCCTCTCTCCTGGAGGCGCTCAGTCAGACCCAGTGTTGACATGTGGCAAGACGCTCCTCGGGGCGCGTATTGCTTGGGCCTAACTCCTGGATGCCCTCTGTCAGACCCAGTGTTGACATGTGGCAAGACTCTCCTCGGGGCGCGTCTTGCTTGGGCTTCTCTCATGGAGGCCCTCAGTCAGACCCAGTGTTGACATGTGTCAAGACGCTCCTCGGGGCGTGTCTTGCTTGGGCCTCTCTCCTGGAGGCGCTCAGTTAGACCCAGTGTTGACATGTGGCAAGACGCTCCTCGGGGCGCTTCTTGCTTGGGCTTCTCTCCTGGAGGCCCTCAGTCAGACCCATTGTTGACGTGTGGCAAGACGCTCCTCGGGGCACGTCTTGCTTGGGCCTCTCTCCTGTAGGCGCTCAGTCAGACCGAGTAGTGACATGTGACAAGACGCTCCTCGGGGCGCGTCTTGCTTGGGCCTCTCTCCTGGAGGCGCTCAGTCAGACCCAGTGTTGACATGTGGCAAGACGCTCCTCGGGGCGCGTCTTGCTTGGGCCTCTCTCCTGGAGGTTCTCAGTCAGACCCAGTGTTGACATGTGGCAAGATGCTCCTCGGGGCGCGTCTTGCTGGGGCTTCTCTAATGGAGGCACTCAGTCAGACCCAGTGTTGACATGTGGCAAGATGCTCCTCGGGGCACGTCTTGCTTCGGCCTCTCTCCTGGAGGCGCTCAGTCAGACCCAGAGGAGACATGTGTCAAGATGCTCCTCGGGGCGCGTCTTGCTTGGGCCTCTCTCCTGGAGGTGCTCAGTCAGACCGAGTGCTGACATGTGGGAAGACGCTCCTCCGGGCGCGTCTTGCTTGGGCCTCTCTCCTGGAGGCGCTCAGTCAGACCCAGTGTTCACATGTGGCAAGACGCTCCTCGGGGCGCGTCTTGCTTGGGCCTCTCTCCTGGAGGCGCTCAGTCAGACCCAGTGTTTACATGTGCTAAGACGCTCCTCAGGGCACGTGTTGCTTGGGCCTCTCTCCTGGAGGCGCTCAGTCAGACCGAGTGCTGACATGTGGCGAGACGCTCCTCGGGGCGCGTCTTGCTTGGGCTTCTCTCCTGGAGGCCCTCAGTCAGACCCATTGTTGACATGTGGCAAGACGCTCCTCGGGGCGCGTCTCATTTGGGCCTCTCTCCTGGAGGCGCTCAGTTAGACCGAGTGCTGACATGTGGCAAGACGCTCCTCGGGGCGCGTCTTGCTTGGGCTTCTCTCCTGGAGGCCCTCAGTCAGACCCATTGTTGATATGTGGCAAGATGCTCCTCGGGGCGCATCTTGCTTGGGCCTCTCCCCTTGAGGCCCTCTGTCAGACCCAGTGTTGACATGTGGCAAAACGCTCCTCCAGGCGCGTCTTGCTTGGGCCTAACTCCTGGATGCCCTCTGTCAGACCCAGTGTTGACATGTGGCAAGACGCTCCTCGGGGCGCGTCTTGCTTGGGCTTCTCTCCTGGAGGCCCTCAGTCAGACCCATTGTTGACATGTGGCAAGACGCTCCTCGGGGCGCGTCTTATTTGGGACTCTCTCTTGGAGGCCCTCAGTCAGACCCAGTGTTGACATGTGGCAAGACGCTCCTCGGGGCGCTTCTTGCTTGGGCTTCTCTCCTGGAGGCCCTCAGTCAGACCCATTGTTGACGTGTGGCAAGACGCTCCTCGGGGCACGTCTTGTTTGGGCCTCCTTTCTGTAGGCGCTCAGTCAGACCGAGTAGTGACATGTGACAAGACGCTCCACGGGGCGCGTCTTGCTGGGGCCTCTCTCCTGGAGGTGCTCAGTCAGACCCAGTGTTGACATGTGTCAAGACGCTCCTCGGGCGTTTCTTGCTTGCGCCTCTCTCCTGGAGGCGCTCAGTCAGACCCAGAGGTGACATGTGGCAAGACGCTACTCGGGTCTCTCTCCTGGAGGCGCTCAGTCAGACCCAGTGTTGACATGTGGCAAGACGCTCCTCGGGGCGCGTCTTGCTTGGGCCTCTCTCCTGTAGGCGCTCAGTCAGACCGAGTAGTGACATGTGACAAGACGCTCCTCGGGGCGCGTCTTGCTTGGGCCTCTCTCCTGGAGGCGCTCAGTCAGACCCAGTGTTGACATGTGGCAAGACGCTCCTCGGGGCGCGTCTTGCTTGGGCCTCTCTCCTGGAGGTTCTCAGTCAGACCCAGTGTTGACATGTGGCAAGATGCTCCTCGGGGCGCGTCTTGCTGGGGCTTCTCTAATGGAGGCACTCAGTCAGACCCAGTGTTGACATGTGGCAAGACGCTCCTCGGGGCACGTCTTGCTTCGGCCTCTCTCCTGGAGGCGCTCAGTCAGACCCAGAGGAGACATGTGTCAAGATGCTCCTCGGGGCGCGTCTTGCTTGGGCCTCTCTCCTGGAGGTGCTCAGTCAGACCGAGTGCTGACATGTGGGAAGACGCTCCTCCGGGCGCGTCTTGCTTGGGCCTCTCTCCCTGAGGCGCTCAGTCAGACCCAGTGTTCACATGTGGCAAGACGCTCCTCGGGGCGCGTCTTGCTGGGGCCTCTCTCCTGGAGGCGCTCAGTCAGACCCAGTGTTGACATGTGTCAAGACGCTCCTCGGGCGTTTCTTGCTTGCGCCTCTCTCCTGGAGGCGCTCAGTCAGACCCAGAGGTGACATGTGGCAAGACGCTCCTCGGGTCTCTCTCCTGGAGGCGCTCAGTCAGACCGAGTGCTGACATGTGGCAAGACGCTCCACGGGGCGCGTCTTGCTGGGGCCTCTCTCCTGGAGGCGCTCAGTCAGACCCATTGTTGACATGTGGCAAGACGCTCCTCGGGGCACGTCTTGCTTGGGCCTCTCTCCTGGAGGCGCTCAGTCAGACCGAGAAGTGACATGTGACAAGACGCTCCTCGGGGCGCGTCTTGCTGGGGCTTCTCTCATGGAGGCACTCAGTCAGACCCAGTGTTGACATGTGGCAAGACGCTCCTCGGGGCGCGTGTTGCTTGGACCACTCTCCTGGAGGTGCTCAGTCAGACCCAGTGTTAACATGTGTCAAGACGCTCCTCGGGCGTTTCTTGCTTGGGCCTCGCTCCTGGAGGCGCTCAGTCAGACCCACTGTTGACATGTGACAAGACGCTCCTCGGGGCGCGTCTTGCTTGGAACTCTCTCCTGGAGGTGCTCAGTCAGACCCAGAGGTGACATGTGTCAAGACGCTCCTCGGGCCTCTCTCCAGGCGCTCAGTCAGACCCAGTGTTGACATGTGGCAAGACGCTCCTCGGGGCGCGTCTTGCTTGGGCCTCTCTCCTGGAGGTGCTCAGTCAGACCCAGTGTTGACATGTGGCAAAACGCTCCTCGGGGCGCGTCTTGCTCGGGCTTCTCTCATGGAGGCACTCAGTCAGACCCAGTGTTGACATGTGGAAAGACGCTCCTCGGGGAACGTCTTGCCTGGGCCTCTCTCCTGGAGGTGCTCAGTCAGACCCTGAGGAGAAATGTGTCAAGACGCTCCTCGGGGCGGGTCTTGCTTGGGCTTCTCTCCTGGAGGCCCTCAGTCAGACCCATTGTTGACATGTGGCAAGACGCTCCTCGGGGCGCGTCTTGCTTGGGCCTCTCTCCTGGAGGCGCTCAGTCAGACCGAGTGCTGACATTTGGCAAGACGCTCCTCCGGGCGCGTCTTGCTTGGGCCTCTCTCCTGGAGGCGCTCAGTCAGACCCAGTGTTCACATGTGGCAATACGCTCCTCGGAGCGCGTCTTGCTTGGGCCTCTCTCCTGGAGGCGCTCAGTCAGACCCAGTGTTGACATGTGGCAAGACGCTCCTCTGGGCACGTCTTGCTTGGGCTTCTCTCCTGGAGGCCCTCAGTCAGACTGAGTGCTGACATGTGGCAAGACGCTCCTTGGAGCGCTTCATGCTTGAGCCTCTCTCCTAGAGGCGCTCAGTCAGACCCAGTGGTGACATGTGGCAAGACGCTCCTCGGGGCGCGTATTGCTTGGGCCTAACTCCTGGATGCCCTCTGTCAGACCCAGTGTTGACATGTGGCAAGACTCTCCTCGGGGCGCGTCTTGCTTGGGCTTCTCTCATGGAGGCCCTCAGTCAGACCCAGTGTTGACATGTGTCAAGACGCTCCTCGGGGCGTGTCTTGCTTGGGCCTCTCTCCTGGAGGCGCTCAGTTAGACCCAGTGTTGACATGTGGCAAGACGCTCCTCGGGGCGCTTCTTGCTTGGGCTTCTCTCCTGGAGGCCCTCAGTCAGACCCATTGTTGACGTGTGGCAAGACGCTCCTCGGGGCACGTCTTGCTTGGGCCTCTCTCCTGTAGGCGCTCAGTCAGACCGAGTAGTGACATGTGACAAGACGCTCCTCGGGGCGCGTCTTGCTTGGGCCTCTCTCCTGGAGGCGCTCAGTCAGACCCAGTGTTGACATGTGGCAAGACGCTCCTCGGGGCGCGTCTTGCTTGGGCCTCTCTCCTGGAGGTTCTCAGTCAGACCCAGTGTTGACATGTGGCAAGATGCTCCTCGGGGCGCGTCTTGCTGGGGCTTCTCTAATGGAGGCACTCAGTCAGACCCAGTGTTGACATGTGGCAAGACGCTCCTCGGGGCACGTCTTGCTTCGGCCTCTCTCCTGGAGGCGCTCAGTCAGACCCAGAGGAGACATGTGTCAAGATGCTCCTCGGGGCGCGTCTTGCTTGGGCCTCTCTCCTGGAGGTGCTCAGTCAGACCGAGTGCTGACATGTGGGAAGACGCTCCTCCGGGCGCGTCTTGCTTGGGCCTCTCTCCCTGAGGCGCTCAGTCAGACCCAGTGTTCACATGTGGCAAGACGCTCCTCGGGGCGCGTCTTGCTTGGGCCTCTCTCCTGGAGGCGCTCAGTCAGACCCAGTGTTGACATGTGCTAAGACGGTCCTCAGGGCACGTGTTGCTTGGGCCTCTCTCCTGGAGGCGCTCAGTCAGACCGAGTGCTGACATGTGGCGAGACGCTCCTCGGGGCGCGTCTTGCTTGGGCTTCTCTCCTGGAGGCCCTCAGTCAGACCCATTGTTGACATGTGGCAAGACGCTCCTCGGGGCGCGTCTCATTTGGGCCTCTCTCCTGGAGGCGCTCAGTCAGACCCAGTGGTGACATGTGGCAAGACGCTCCTCGGGGCGCGTATTGCTTGGGCCTAACTCCTGGATGCCCTCTGTCAGACCCAGTGTTGACATGTGGCAAGACGCTCCTCGGGGCGCGTCTTATTTGGGACTCTCTCTTGGAGGCCCTCAGTCAGACCCAGTGTTGACATGTGGCAAGACGCTCCTCGGGGCGCGTCTTGCTTGGGCTTCTCTCCTGGAGGCCCTCAGTCAGACCCATTGTTGACATGTGGCAAGACGCTCCTCGGGGCACGTCTTGCTTGGGCCTCTCTCCTGGAGGCGCTCAGTCAGACCGAGTAGTGACATGTGGCAAGACGCTCCTCGGGGCGCGTCTTGCTTGGGCCTCTCTCCTGGAGGCGCTCAGTCAGACCGAGTGCTGACATAAGGCAAGACGCTCCTCGGGGCGCGTCTTGCTGGGGCCTCTCTCCTGGAGGTGCTCAATCAGACCCAGTGGTGACACGTTGCAAGACGCTCCTCGGGGCGCGTCTTGCATGGGCTTCTCTCCTGGAGGCCCTCAGTCTGACCCATTGTTGACATGTGGCAAGACGCTCCTTGGGGCGCGTCTTGCTTGGGCCTCTCTCCTGGAGGCGCTCAGTCAGACCGAGTGCTGACATGTGGCAAGACGCTCCTCCGGGCGCGTCTTGCTTGGGCCTCTCTCCTGGAGGCGCTCAGTCAGACCCAGTGTTCACATGTGGCAAGACGCTCCTCGGAGCGCGTCTTGCTTGGGCCTCTCTCCTGGAGGCGCTCAGTCAGACCCAGTGTTGACATGTGGCAAGACGCTCCTCGGGGCACGTCTTGCTTGGGCTTCTCTCCTGGAGGCCCTCAGTCAGACCGAGTGCTGACATGTGGCAAGACGCTCCTCGGAGCGCTTCATGCTTGAGCCTCTCTCCTGGAGGCGCTCAGTCAGACCCAGTGGTGACATGTGGCAAGACACTCCTCGGGGCGCGTATTGCTTGGGCCTAACTCCTGGATGCCCTCTGTCAGACCCATTGTTGACATGTGGCAAGACTCTCCTCGGGGCGCGTCTTGCTTGGGCTTTTCTCATGGAGGCCCTCAGTCAGACCCAGTGTTGACATGTGTCAAGACGCTCCTCGGGGCGTAACTTGCTTGGGCCTCTCTCCTGGAGGCGCTCAGTCAGACCCAGTGTTGACATGTGGCAAGACGCTCCTCGGGGCGCTTCTTGCTTGGGCTTCTCTCCTGGAGGCCCTCAGTCAGACCCATTGTTGACATGTGGCAAGACGCTCCTCGGGGCACGTCTTGCTTGGGCCTCTCTCCTGTAGGCGCTCAGTCAGACCGAGTAGTGACATGTGGCAAGACGCTCCTCGGGGCACGTCTTGCTTGGGCCTCTCTCCTGTAGGCGCTCAGTCAGACCGAGTAGTGACATGTGACAAGACGCTCCTCGGGGCGCGTCTTGCTTGGGCCTCTCTCCTCGAGGCGCTCAGTCAGACCCAGTGTTGACATGTGGCAAGACGCTCCTCGGGGCGCGTCTTGCTTGGGCCTCTCTCCTGGAGGTTCTCAGTCAGACCCAGTGTTGACATGTGGCAAGATGCTCCTCGGGGCGCGTCTTGCCGGGGCTTCTCTAATGGAGGCACTCAGTCAGACCCAGTGTTGACATGTGGCAAGACGCTCCTCGGGGCACGTCTTGCTTCGGCCTCTCTCCTGGAGGCGCTCAGTCAGACCCAGAGGAGACATGTGTCAAGATGCTCCTCGGGGCGCGTCTTGCTTGGGCCTCTCTCCTGGAGGTGCTCAGTCAGACCGAGTGCTGACATGTGGCAAGACGCTCCTCCGGGCGCGTCTTGCTTGGGCCTCTCTCCTGGAGGCGCTCAGTCAGACCCAGTGTTCACATGTGGCAAGACGCTCCTCGGGGCACGTCTTGCTTGGGCCTCTCTCCTGGAGGCGCTCAGTCAGACCCAGTGTTGACATGTGGCAAGACGCTCCTCGGGGCGCGTCTTGCTTGGGCCTCTCTCCTGGAGGTTCTCAGTCAGACCCAGTGTTGACATGTGGCAAGATGCTCCTCGGGGCGCGTCTTGCTGGGGCTTCTCTAATGGAGGCACTCAGTCAGACCCAGTGTTGACATGTGGCAAGACGCTCCTCGGGGCACGTCTTGCTTCGGCCTCTCTCCTGGAGGCGCTCAGTCAGACCCAGAGGAGACATGTGTCAAGATGCTCCTCGGGGCGCGTCTTGCTTGGGCCTCTCTCCTGGAGGTGCTCAGTCAGACCGAGTGCTGACATGTGGCAAGACGCTCCTCGGGGCGCGTCTTGCTTGGGCCTCTCTCCTGGAGGCGCTCAGTCAGACCCAGTGTTGACATGTGCTAAGACGCTCCTCAGGGAACGTGTTGCTTGGGCCTCTCTCCTGGAGGCGCTCAGTCAGACCGAGTGCTGACATGTGGCAAGACGCTCCTCGGGGCGCGTATTGCTTGGGCCTCTCTCCTGGAGGCCCTCAGTCAGACCCATTGTTGACATGTGGCAAGACGCTCCTCGGGGCGCGTCTCATTTGGGCCTCTCTCCTGGAGGCGCTCAGTTAGACCGAGTGCTGACATGTGGCAAGACGCTCCTCGGGGCGCGTCTTGCTTGGGCTTCTCTCCTGGAGGCCCTCAGTCAGACCCATTGTTGATATGTGGCAAGATGCTCCTCGGGGCGCATCTTGCTTGGGCCTCTCCCCTTGAGGCCCTCTGTCAGACCCAGTGTTGACATGTGGCAAAACGCTCCTCCAGGCGCGTCTTGCTTGGGCCTCTCTCCTGGAGGCGCTCAGTCAGACCCAGTGGTGACATGTGGCAAGACGCTTCTCGGGGCGCGTATTGCTTGGGCCTAACTCCTGGATGCCCTCTGTCAGACCCAGTGTTGACATGTGGCAAGACGCTCCTTCGGGGCGCGTCTTGCTTGGGCTTCTCTCCTGGAGGCCCTCAGTCAGACCGATTGTTGACATGTGGCAAGACGCTCCTCGAGGCGCGTCTTATTTGGGCCTCTCTCTTGGAGGCCCTCAGTCAGACCCAGTGTTGACATGTGGCAAGATGCTCCTCGGGGCGCGTCTTGCTGGGGTTTCTCTAATGGAGGCACTCAGTCAGACCCAGTGTTGACATGTGGCAAGACTCTCCTCGGGGCACGTCTTGCTTCGGCCTCTCTCCTGGAGGCGCTCAGTCAGACCCAGAGGAGACATGTGTCAAGATGCTCCTCGGTGCGCTTCTTGCTTGGGCCTCTCTCCTGGAGGTGCTCAGTCAGACCGAGTGCTGACATGTGGCAAGACGCTCCTCCGGGCGCGTCTTGCTTGGGCCTCTCTCCTGGAGGCGCTCAGTCAGACCCAGTGTTCACATGTGGCAAGACGCTCCTCGGGGCGCGTCTTGCTTGGGCCTCTCTCCTGGAGGCGCTCAGTCAGACCCAGTGTTGACATGTGCTAAGACGCTCCTCAGGGCACGTGTTGCTTGGGCCTCTCTCCTGGAGGCGCTCAGTCAGACCGAGTGCTGACATGTGGCAAGACGCTCCTCGGGGCGCGTCTTGCTTGGGCTTCTCTCCTGGAGGCCCTCAGTCAGACCCATTGTTGACATGTGGCAAGACGCTCCTCGGGGCGCGTCTCATTTGGGCCTCTCTCCTGGAGGCGCTCAGTTAGACCGAGTGCTGACATGTGGCAAGACGCTCCTCGGGGCGCGTCTTGCTTGGGCTTCTCTCCTGGAGGCCCTCAGTCAGACCCATTGTTGATATGTGGCAAGATGCTCCTCGGGGCGCATCTTGCTTGGGCCTCTCCCCTTGAGGCCCTCTGTCAGACCCAGTGTTGACATGTGGCAAAACGCTCCTCCAGGCGCGTCTTGCTTGGGCCTCTCTCCTGGAGGCGCTCAGTCAGACCCAGTGGTGACATGTGGCAAGACGCTCCTCGGAGCGCGTATTGCTTGGGCCTAACTCCTGGATGCCCTCTGTCAGACCCAGTGTTGACATGTGGCAAGACTCTCCTCGGGGCGCGTCTTGCTTGGGCTTCTCCCATGGAGGCCCTCAGTCAGACCCAGTGTTGACATGTGTCAAGACGCTCTTCGGGGCGTGTCTTGCTTGGGCCTCTCTCCTGGAGGCGCTCAGTCAGACCCATTGTTGATATGTGGCAAGATGCTCCTCGGGGCGCATCTTGCTTGGGCCTCTCCCCTTGAGGCCCTCTGTCAGACCCAGTGTTGACATGTGGCAAAACGCTCCTCCAGGCGCGTCTTGCTTGGGCCTCTCTCCTGGAGGCCCTCAGTCAGACCCATTGTTGATATGTGGCAAGATGCTCCTCAGGGCGCATCTTGCTTGGGCCTCTCCCCTTGAGGCCCTCTGTCAGACCCAGTGTTGACATGTGGCAAAACGCTCCTACAGGCGCGTCTTGCTTGGGCCTCTCTCCTGGAGGCGCTCAGTCAGACCCAGTGGTGACATATGGCAAGACGCTCCTCGGGGCGCGTATTGCTTGGGCCTAACTCCTGGATGCCCTCTGTCAGACCCAGTGTTGACATGTGGCAAGACGCTCCTCGGGGCGCGTCTTGCTTGGGCTTCTCTCCTGGAGGCCCTCAGTCAGACCCCTTGTTGACATGTGGCAAGACGCTCCTCGGGGCGCGTCTTATTTGGGACTCTCTCTTGGAGGCCCTCAGTCAGACCCAGTGTTGACATGTGGCAAGACGCTCCTCGGGGCGCGTCTTGCTTGGGCTTCTCTCCTGGAGGCCCTCAGTCAGACCCATTGTTGACATGTGGCAAGACGCTCCTCGGGGCACGTCTTGCTTGGGCCTCTCTCCTGGAGGCGCTCAGTCAGACCGAGTAGTGACATGTGGCAAGACGCTCCTCGGGGCGCGTCTTGCTTGGGCCTCTCTCCTGGAGGCGCTCAGTCAGACCGAGTGCTGACATAAGGCAAGACGCTCCTCGGGGCGCGTCTTGCTGGGGCCTCTCTCCTGGAGGTGCTCAATCAGACCCAGTGGTGACACGTTGCAAGACGCTCCTCGGGGCGCGTCTTGCTTGGGCTTCTCTCCTGGAGGCCCTCAGTCAGACCCATTGTTGACATGTGGCAAGACGCTCCTCGGGGCGCGTCTTTCTTGGGCCTCTCTCCTGGAGGCGCTCAGTCAGACCGAGTGCTGACATGTGGCAAGACGCTCCTCCGGGCGCGTCTTGCTTGGGCCTCTCTCCTGGAGGCGCTCAGTCAGACCCAGTGTTCACATGTGGCAAGACGCTCCTCGGAGCGCGTCTTGCTTGGGCCTCTCTCCTGGAGGCGCTCAGTCAGACCCAGTGTTGACATGTGGCAAGACGCTCCTCGGGGCACGTCTTGCTTGGGCTTCTCTCCTGGAGGCCCTCAGTCAGACCGAGTGCTGACATGTGGCAAGACGCTCCTCGGAGCGCTTCATGCTTGAGCCTCTCTCCTGGAGGCGCTCAGTCAGACCCAGTGGTGACATGTGGCAAGACACTCCTCGGGGCGCGTATTGCTTGGGCCTAACTCCTGGATGCCCTCTGTCAGACCCAGTGTTGACATGTGGCAAGACTCTCCTCGGGGCGCGTCTTGCTTTGGCTTCTCTCATGGAGGCCCTCAGTCAGAACCAGTGTTGACATGTGTCAAGACTCTCCTCGGGGCGTAACTTGCTTGGGCCTCTCTCCTGGAGGCGCTCAGTCAGACCCAGTGTTGACATGTGGCAAGACGCTCCTCGGGGCGCTTCTTGCTTGGGCTTCTCTCCTGGAGGCCCTCAGTCAGACCCATTGTTGACATGTGGCAAGACGCTCCTCGGGGCACGTCTTGCTTGGGCCTCTCTCCTGTAGGCGCTCAGTCAGACCGAGTAGTGACATGTGGCAAGACGCTCCTCGGGGCACGTCTTGCTTGGGCCTCTCTCCTGTAGGCGCTCAGTCAGACCGAGTAGTGACATGTGACAAGACGCTCCTCGGGGCGCGTCTTGCTTGGGCCTCTCTCCTGGAGGCGCTCAGTCAGACCCAGTGTTGACATGTGGCAAGACGCTCCTCGGGGCGCGTCTTGCTTCGGCCTCTCTCCTGGAGGTTCTCAGTCAGACCCAGTGTTGACATGTGGCAAGATGCTCCTCCGGGCGCGTCTTGCTGGGGCTTCTCTAATGAGGCACTCAGTCAGACCCAGTGTTGACATGTGCTAAGACGCTCCTCAGGGCACGTCTTGCTTCGGCCTCTCTCCTGGAGGCGCTCAGTCAGACCCAGAGGAGACATGTGTCAAGATGCTCCTCGGGGCGCGTCTTGCTTGGGCCTCTCTCCTGGAGGTGCTCAGTCAGACCGAGTGCTGACATATGGCAAGACGCTCCTCCGGGCGCGTCTTGCTTGGGCCTCTCTCCTGGAGGCGCTCAGTCAGACCCAGTGTTCACATGTGGCAAGACGCTCCTCGGGGCGCGTCTTGCTTGGGCCTCTCTCCTGGAGGCGCTCAGTCAGACCGAGTGCTGACATAAGGCAAGACGCTCCTCGGGGCGCGTCTTGCTGGGGCCTCTCTCCTGGAGGTGCTCAATCAGACCCAGTGGTGACACGTTGCAAGACGCTCCTCGGGGCGCGTCTTGCTTGGGCTTCTCTCCTGGAGGCCCTCAGTCAGACCCATTGTTGACATGTGGCAAGATGCTCCTCGGGGCGCGTCTTGCTTGGGCCTCTCTCCTGGAGGCGCTCAGTCAGACCGAGTGCTGACATGTGGCAAGACGCTCCTCCGGGCGCGTCTTGCTTGGGCCTCTCTCCTGGAGGCACTCAGTCAGACCCAGTGTTCACATGTGGCAAGACGCTCCTCGGAGCGCGTCTTGCTTGGGCCTCTCTCCTGGAGGAGCTCAGTCAGACCCAGTGTTGACATGTGGCAAGATGCTCCTCGGGGCATTTCTTGCTTGGGCTTCTCTCCTGGAGGCCCTCAGTCAGACCGAGTGCTGACATGTGGCAAGACGCTCCTCGGAGCGCTTCATGCTTGAGCCTCTCTCCTGGAGGCGCTCAGTCAGACCCAGTGGTGACATGTGGCAAGACGCTCCTCGGGGCGCGTATTGCTTGGGCCAAACTCCTGGATGCCCTCTGTCAGACCCAGTGTTGACATGTGGCAAGACTCTCCTCGGGGCGCTTCTTGCTTGGGCTTCTCTCCTGGAGGCCCTCAGTCAGACCCATTGTTGACATGTGGCAAGACGCTCCTCGGGGCACGTCTTGCTTGGGCCTCTCTCCTGTAGGCGCTCAGTCAGACCGAGTAGTGACATGTGGCAAGACGCTCCTCGGGGCACGTCTTGCTTGGGCCTCTCTCCTGTAGGCGCTCAGTCAGACCGAGTAGTGACATGTGACAAGACGCTCCTCGGGGCGCGTCTTGCTTGGGCCTCTCTCCTGGAGGCGCTCAGTCAGACCCAGTGTTGACATGTGGCAAGACGCTCCTCGGGGCGCGTCTTGCTTGGGCCTCTCTCCTGGAGGTTCTCAGTCAGACCCAGTGTTGACATGTGGCAATATGCTCCTCGGGGCGCGTCTTGCTGGGGCTTCTCTAATGGAGGCACTCAGTCAGACCCAGTGTTGACATGTGGCAAGACGCTTCTCGTGGCACGTCTTGCTTCGGCCTCTCTCCTGGAGGCGCTCAGTCAGACCCAGAGGAGACATTTGTCAAGATGCTCCTCGGGGCGCGTCTTGCTTGGGCCTCTCTCCTGGAGGTGCTCAGTCAGACCGAGTAGTGACATGTGGCAAGACGCTCCTCGGGGCACGTCTTGCTTGGGCCTCTCTCCTGTAGGCGCTCAGTCAGACCGAGTAGTGACATGTGACAAGACGCTCCTCGGGGCGCGTCTTGCTTGGGCCTCTCTCCTGGAGGCGCTCAGTCAGACCCAGTGTTGACATGTGGCAAGACGCTCCTCGGGGCGCGTCTTGCTTGGGCCTCTCTCCTGGAGGTTCTCAGTCAGACCCAGTGTTGACATGTGGCAGGATGCTCCTCGGGGCGCGTCTTGCTGGGGCTTCTCTAATGGAGGCACTCAGTCAGACCCAGTGTTGACATGTGGCAAGACGCTCCTCGGGGCACGTCTTGCTTCGGCCTCTCTCCTGGAGGCGCTCAGTCAGACCCAGAGGAGACATGTGTCAAGATGCTCCTCGGGGCGCGTCTTGCTTGGGCCTCTCTCCTGGAGGTGCTCAGTCAGACCGAGTGCTGACATGTGGCAAGACGCTCCTCCGGGCGCGTCTTGCTTGGGCCTCTCTCCTGGAGGCGCTCAGTCAGACCCAGTGTTCACATGTGGCAAGACGCTCCTCGGGGCGCGTCTTGCTTGGGCCTCTCTCCTGGAGGCGCTCAGTCAGACCCAGTGTTGACATGTGCTAAGACGCTCCTCAGGGCACGTCTTGCTTCGGCCTCTCTCCTGGAGGCGCTCAGTCAGACCCAGAGGAGACATGTGTCAAGATGCTCCTCGGGGCGCGTCTTGCTTGGGCCTCTCTCCTGGAGGTGCTCAGTCAGACCGAGTGCTGACATGTGGCAAGACGCTCATCCGGGCGCGTCTTGCTTGGGCCTCTCTCCTGGAGGCGCTCAGTCAGACCCAGTGTTCACATGTGGCAAGACGCTCCTCGGGGCGCGTCTTGCTTGGGCCTCTCTCCTGGAGGTGCTCAGTCAGACCGAGTAGTGACATGTGGCAAGACGCTCCTCGGGGCACGTCTTGCTTGGGCCTCTCTCCTGTAGGCGCTCAGTCAGACCGAGTAGTGACATGTGACAAGACGCTCCTCGGGGCGCGTCTTGCTTGGGCCTCTCTCCTGGAGGCGCTCAGTCAGACCCAGTGTTGACATGTGGCAAGACGCTCCTCGGGGCGCGTCTTGCTTGGGCCTCTCTCCTGGAGGTTCTCAGTCAGACCCAGTGTTGACATGTGGCAAGATGCTCCTCGGGGCGCGTCTTGCTGGGGCTTCTCTAATGGAGGCACTCAGTCAGACCCAGTGTTGACATGTGGCAAGACGCTCCTCGGGGCACGTCTTGCTTCGGCCTCTCTCCTGGAGGCGCTCAGTCAGACCCAGAAGAGACATGTGTCAAGATGCTCCTCGGGGCGCGTCTTGCTTGGGCCTCTCTCCTGGAGGTGCTCAGTCAGACCGAGTGCTGACATGTGGCAAGACGCTCCTCCGGGCGCGTCTTGCTTGGGCCTCTCTCCTGGAGGCGCTCAGTCAGACCCAGTGTTGACATGTGCTAAGACGCTCCTCAGGGCACGTCTTGCTTCGGCCTCTCTCCTGGAGGCGCTCAGTCAGACCCAGAGGAGACATGTGTCAAGATGCTCCTCGGGGCGCGTCTTGCTTGGGCCTCTCTCCTGGAGGTGCTCAGTCAGACCGAGTGCTGACATGTGGCAAGACGCTCCTCCGGGCGTGTCTTGCTTGGGCCTCTCTCCTGGAGGCGCTCAGTCAGACCCAGTGTTCACATGTGGCAAGACGCTCCTCGGGGCGCGTCTTGCTTGGGCCTCTCTCCTGGAGGCGCTCAGTCAGACCGAGTGCTGACATAAGGCAAGACGCTCCTCGGGGCGCGTCTTGCTGGGGCCTCTCTCCTGGAGGTTCTCAGTCAGACCCAGTGTTGACATGTGGCAAGAGGCTCCTCGGGGCGCGTCTTGCTGGGGCTTCTCTAATGGAGGCACTCAGTCAGACCCAGTGTTGACATGTGGCAAGACGCTCCTCGGGGCACGTCTTGCTTCGGCCTCTCTCCTGGAGGCGCTCAGTCAGACCCAGAGGAGACATGTGTCAAGATGCTCCTCGGGGCGCGTCTTGCTTGGGCCTCTCTCCTGGAGGTGCTCAGTCAGACCGAGTGCTGACATGTGGCAAGACGCTCCTCCGGGCGCGTCTTGCTTGGGCCTCTCTCCTGGAGGCGCTCAGTCAGACCCAGTGTTGACATGTGCTAAGACGCTCCTCAGGGAACGTGTTGCTTGGGCCTCTCTCCTGGAGGCGCTCAGTCAGACCGAGTGCTGACATGTGGCAAGACGCTCCTCGGGGCGCGTCTTGCTTGGGCTTCTCTCCTGGAGGCCCTCAGTCAGACCCATTGTTGACATGTGGCAAGACGCTCCTCGGGGCGCGTCTCATTTGGGCCTCTCTCCTGGAGGCGCTCAGTTAGACCGAGTGCTGACATGTGGCAAGACGCTCCTCGGGGCGCGTCTTGCTTGGGCTTCTCTCCTGGAGGCCCTCAGTCAGACCCATTGTTGATATGTGGCAAGATGCTCCTCGGGGCGCATCTTGCTTGGGCCTCTCCCCTTGAGGCCCTCTGTCAGACCCAGTGTTGACTTGTGGCAAGACGCTCCTCGGAGCGCTTCATGCTTGAGCCTCTCTCCTGGAGGCGCTCAGTCAGACCCAGTGGTGACATGTGGCAAGACGCTCCTCGGGGCGCGTATTGCTTGGGCCAAACTCCTGGATGCCCTCTGTCAGACCCAGTGTTGACATGTGGCAAGACTCTCCTCGGGGCGCTTCTTGCTTGGGCTTCTCTCCTGGAGGCCCTCAGTCAGACCCATTGTTGACATGTGGCAAAACGCTCCTCGGGGCACGTCTTGCTTGGGCCTCTCTCCTGTAGGCGCTCAGTCAGACCGAGTAGTGACATGTGGCAAGACGCTCCTCGGGGCACGTCTTGCTTGGGCCTCTCTCCTGTAGGCGCTCAGTCAGACCGAGTAGTGACATGTGACAAGACGCTCCTCGGGGCGCGTCTTGCTTGGGCCTCTCTCCTGGAGGCGCTCAGTCAGACCCAGTGTTGACATGTGGCAAGACGCTCCTCGGGGCGCGTCTTGCTTGGGCCTCTCTCCTGGAGGTTCTCAGTCAGACCCAGTGTTGACATGTGGCAATATGCTCCTCGGGGCGCGTCTTGCTGGGGCTTCTCTAATGGAGGCACTCAGTCAGACCCAGTGTTGACATGTGGCAAGACGCTCCTCGGGGCACGTCTTGCTTCGGCCTCTCTCCTGGAGGCGCTCAGTCAGACCCAGAGGAGACATGTGTCAAGATGCTCCTCGGGGCGCGTCTTGCTTGGGCCTCTCTCCTGGAGGAGCTCAGTCAGACCGAGTAGTGACATGTGGCAAGACGCTCCTCGGGGCACGTCTTGCTTGGGCCTCTCTCCTGTAGGCGCTCAGTCAGAACGAGTAGTGACATGTGACAAGACGCTCCTCGGGGCGCGTCTTGCTTGGGCCTCTCTCCTGGAGGCGCTCAGTCAGACCCAGTGTTGACATGTGGCAAGACGCTCCTCGGGGCGCGTCTTGCTTGGGCTTCTCTCCTGGAGGCCCTCAGTCAGACCCATTGTTGACATGTGGCAAGACGCTCCTCGGGGCGCGTCTTATTTGGGACTCTCTCTTGGAGGCCCTCAGTCAGACCCAGTGTTGACATGTGGCAAGACGCTCCTCGGGGCGCGTCTTGCTTGGGCTTCTCTCCTGGAGGCCCTCAGTCAGACCCATTGTTGACATGTGGCAAGACGCTCCTCGGGGCACGTCTTGCTTGGGCCTCTCTCCTGGAGGCGCTCAGTCAGACCGAGTAGTGACATGTGGCAAGACGCTCCTCGGGGCGCGTCTTGCTTGGTCCTCTCTCCTGGAGGCGCTCAGTCAGACCGAGTGCTGACATAAGGCAAGACGCTCCTCGGGGCGCGTCTTGCTGGGGCCTCTCTCCTGGAGGTGCTCAATCAGACCCAGTGGTGACACGTTGCAAGACGCTCCTCGGGGCGCGTCTTGCTTGGGCTTCTCTCCTGGAGGCCCTCAGTCAGACCCATTGTTGACATGTGGCAAGACGCTCCTCTGGGCGCGTCTTATTTGGGACTCTCTCTTGGAGGCCCTCAGTCAGACCCAGTGTTGACATGTGGCAAGACGCTCCTCGGGGCGCTTCTTGCTTGGGCCTCTCTCCTGGAGGCGCTCAGTCAGACCGAGTGCTGACATGTGGCAAGACGCTCCACGGGGCGCGTCTTGCTGGGGCCTCTCTCCTGGAGGCGCTCAGTCAGACCCAGTGTTGACATGTGTCAAGACGCTCCTCGGGCGTTTCTTGCTTGCGCCTCTCTCCTGGAGGCGCTCAGTCAGACCCAGAGGTGACATGTGGCAAGACGCTCCTCGGGTCTCTCTCCTGGAGGCGCTCAGTCAGACCGAGTGCTGACATGTGGCAAGACGCTCCACGGGGCACGTCTTGCTGGGGCCTCTCTCCTGGAGGCGCTCAGTCAGACCCATTGTTGACATGTGGCAAGACGCTCCTCGGGGCACGTCTTGCTTGGGCCTCTCTCCTGGAGGCGCTCAGTCAGACCGAGTAGTGACATGTGACAAGACGCTCCTCGGGGCGCGTCTTGCTGGGGCTTCTCTCATGGAGGCACTCAGTCAGACCCAGTGTTGACATGTGGCAAGACGCTCCTCGGGGCGCGTCTTGCTTCGGCCTCTCTCCTGGAGGTTCTCAGTCAGACCCAGTGTTGACATGTGGCAAGATGCTCCTCCGGGCGCGTCTTGCTGGGGCTTCTCTAATGAGGCACTCAGTCAGACCCAGTGTTGACATGTGCTAAGACGCTCCTCAGGGCACGTCTTGCTTCGGCCTCTCTCCTGGAGGCGCTCAGTCAGACCCAGAGGAGACATGTGTCAAGATGCTCCTCGGGGCGCGTCTTGCTTGGGCCTCTCTCCTGGAGGTGCTCAGTCAGACCGAGTGCTGACATATGGCAAGACGCTCCTCCGGGCGCGTCTTGCTTGGGCCTCTCTCCTGGAGGCGCTCAGTCAGACCCAGTGTTCACATGTGGCAAGACGCTCCTCGGGGCGCGTCTTGCTTGGGCCTCTCTCCTGGAGGCGCTCAGTCAGACCGAGTGCTGACATAAGGCAAGACGCTCCTCGGGGCGCGTCTTGCTGGGGCCTCTCTCCTGGAGGTGCTCAATCAGACCCAGTGGTGACACGTTGCAAGACGCTCCTCGGGGCGCGTCTTGCTTGGGCTTCTCTCCTGGAGGCCCTCAGTCAGACCCATTGTTGACATGTGGCAAGATGCTCCTCGGGGCGCGTCTTGCTTGGGCCTCTCTCCTGGAGGCGCTCAGTCAGACCGAGTGCTGACATGTGGCAAGACGCTCCTCCGGGCGCGTCTTGCTTGGGCCTCTCTCCTGGAGGCACTCAGTCAGACCCAGTGTTCACATGTGGCAAGACGCTCCTCGGAGCGCGTCTTGCTTGGGCCTCTCTCCTGGAGGAGCTCAGTCAGACCCAGTGTTGACATGTGGCAAGATGCTCCTCGGGGCATTTCTTGCTTGGGCTTCTCTCCTGGAGGCCCTCAGTCAGACCGAGTGCTGACATGTGGCAAGACGCTCCTCGGAGCGCTTCATGCTTGAGCCTCTCTCCTGGAGGCGCTCAGTCAGACCCAGTGGTGACATGTGGCAAGACGCTCCTCGGGGCGCGTATTGCTTGGGCCAAACTCCTGGATGCCCTCTGTCAGACCCAGTGTTGACATGTGGCAAGACTCTCCTCGGGGCGCTTCTTGCTTGGGCTTCTCTCCTGGAGGCCCTCAGTCAGACCCATTGTTGACATGTGGCAAGACGCTCCTCGGGGCACGTCTTGCTTGGGCCTCTCTCCTGTAGGCGCTCAGTCAGACCGAGTAGTGACATGTGGCAAGACGCTCCTCGGGGCACGTCTTGCTTGGGCCTCTCTCCTGTAGGCGCTCAGTCAGACCGAGTAGTGACATGTGACAAGACGCTCCTCGGGGCGCGTCTTGCTTGGGCCTCTCTCCTGGAGGCGCTCAGTCAGACCCAGTGTTGACATGTGGCAAGACGCTCCTCGGGGCGCGTCTTGCTTGGGCCTCTCTCCTGGAGGTTCTCAGTCAGACCCAGTGTTGACATGTGGCAATATGCTCCTCGGGGCGCGTCTTGCTGGGGCTTCTCTAATGGAGGCACTCAGTCAGACCCAGTGTTGACATGTGGCAAGACGCTTCTCGTGGCACGTCTTGCTTCGGCCTCTCTCCTGGAGGCGCTCAGTCAGACCCAGAGGAGACATTTGTCAAGATGCTCCTCGGGGCGCGTCTTGCTTGGGCCTCTCTCCTGGAGGTGCTCAGTCAGACCGAGTAGTGACATGTGGCAAGACGCTCCTCGGGGCACGTCTTGCTTGGGCCTCTCTCCTGTAGGCGCTCAGTCAGACCGAGTAGTGACATGTGACAAGACGCTCCTCGGGGCGCGTCTTGCTTGGGCCTCTCTCCTGGAGGCGCTCAGTCAGACCCAGTGTTGACATGTGGCAAGACGCTCCTCGGGGCGCGTCTTGCTTGGGCCTCTCTCCTGGAGGTTCTCAGTCAGACCCAGTGTTGACATGTGGCAGGATGCTCCTCGGGGCGCGTCTTGCTGGGGCTTCTCTAATGGAGGCACTCAGTCAGACCCAGTGTTGACATGTGGCAAGACGCTCCTCGGGGCACGTCTTGCTTCGGCCTCTCTCCTGGAGGCGCTCAGTCAGACCCAGAGGAGACATGTGTCAAGATGCTCCTCGGGGCGCGTCTTGCTTGGGCCTCTCTCCTGGAGGTGCTCAGTCAGACCGAGTGCTGACATGTGGCAAGACGCTCCTCCGGGCGCGTCTTGCTTGGGCCTCTCTCCTGGAGGCGCTCAGTCAGACCCAGTGTTCACATGTGGCAAGACGCTCCTCGGGGCGCGTCTTGCTTGGGCCTCTCTCCTGGAGGCGCTCAGTCAGACCCAGTGTTGACATGTGCTAAGACGCTCCTCAGGGCACGTCTTGCTTCGGCCTCTCTCCTGGAGGCGCTCAGTCAGACCCAGAGGAGACATGTGTCAAGATGCTCCTCGGGGCGCGTCTTGCTTGGGCCTCTCTCCTGGAGGTGCTCAGTCAGACCGAGTGCTGACATGTGGCAAGACGCTCATCCGGGCGCGTCTTGCTTGGGCCTCTCTCCTGGAGGCGCTCAGTCAGACCCAGTGTTCACATGTGGCAAGACGCTCCTCGGGGCGCGTCTTGCTTGGGCCTCTCTCCTGGAGGTGCTCAGTCAGACCGAGTAGTGACATGTGGCAAGACGCTCCTCGGGGCACGTCTTGCTTGGGCCTCTCTCCTGTAGGCGCTCAGTCAGACCGAGTAGTGACATGTGACAAGACGCTCCTCGGGGCGCGTCTTGCTTGGGCCTCTCTCCTGGAGGCGCTCAGTCAGACCCAGTGTTGACATGTGGCAAGACGCTCCTCGGGGCGCGTCTTGCTTGGGCCTCTCTCCTGGAGGTTCTCAGTCAGACCCAGTGTTGACATGTGGCAAGATGCTCCTCGGGGCGCGTCTTGCTGGGGCTTCTCTAATGGAGGCACTCAGTCAGACCCAGTGTTGACATGTGGCAAGACGCTCCTCGGGGCACGTCTTGCTTCGGCCTCTCTCCTGGAGGCGCTCAGTCAGACCCAGAAGAGACATGTGTCAAGATGCTCCTCGGGGCGCGTCTTGCTTGGGCCTCTCTCCTGGAGGTGCTCAGTCAGACCGAGTGCTGACATGTGGCAAGACGCTCCTCCGGGCGCGTCTTGCTTGGGCCTCTCTCCTGGAGGCGCTCAGTCAGACCCAGTGTTGACATGTGCTAAGACGCTCCTCAGGGCACGTCTTGCTTCGGCCTCTCTCCTGGAGGCGCTCAGTCAGACCCAGAGGAGACATGTGTCAAGATGCTCCTCGGGGCGCGTCTTGCTTGGGCCTCTCTCCTGGAGGTGCTCAGTCAGACCGAGTGCTGACATGTGGCAAGACGCTCCTCCGGGCGTGTCTTGCTTGGGCCTCTCTCCTGGAGGCGCTCAGTCAGACCCAGTGTTCACATGTGGCAAGACGCTCCTCGGGGCGCGTCTTGCTTGGGCCTCTCTCCTGGAGGCGCTCAGTCAGACCGAGTGCTGACATAAGGCAAGACGCTCCTCGGGGCGCGTCTTGCTGGGGCCTCTCTCCTGGAGGTTCTCAGTCAGACCCAGTGTTGACATGTGGCAAGAGGCTCCTCGGGGCGCGTCTTGCTGGGGCTTCTCTAATGGAGGCACTCAGTCAGACCCAGTGTTGACATGTGGCAAGACGCTCCTCGGGGCACGTCTTGCTTCGGCCTCTCTCCTGGAGGCGCTCAGTCAGACCCAGAGGAGACATGTGTCAAGATGCTCCTCGGGGCGCGTCTTGCTTGGGCCTCTCTCCTGGAGGTGCTCAGTCAGACCGAGTGCTGACATGTGGCAAGACGCTCCTCCGGGCGCGTCTTGCTTGGGCCTCTCTCCTGGAGGCGCTCAGTCAGACCCAGTGTTGACATGTGCTAAGACGCTCCTCAGGGAACGTGTTGCTTGGGCCTCTCTCCTGGAGGCGCTCAGTCAGACCGAGTGCTGACATGTGGCAAGACGCTCCTCGGGGCGCGTCTTGCTTGGGCTTCTCTCCTGGAGGCCCTCAGTCAGACCCATTGTTGACATGTGGCAAGACGCTCCTCGGGGCGCGTCTCATTTGGGCCTCTCTCCTGGAGGCGCTCAGTTAGACCGAGTGCTGACATGTGGCAAGACGCTCCTCGGGGCGCGTCTTGCTTGGGCTTCTCTCCTGGAGGCCCTCAGTCAGACCCATTGTTGATATGTGGCAAGATGCTCCTCGGGGCGCATCTTGCTTGGGCCTCTCCCCTTGAGGCCCTCTGTCAGACCCAGTGTTGACTTGTGGCAAGACGCTCCTCGGAGCGCTTCATGCTTGAGCCTCTCTCCTGGAGGCGCTCAGTCAGACCCAGTGGTGACATGTGGCAAGACGCTCCTCGGGGCGCGTATTGCTTGGGCCAAACTCCTGGATGCCCTCTGTCAGACCCAGTGTTGACATGTGGCAAGACTCTCCTCGGGGCGCTTCTTGCTTGGGCTTCTCTCCTGGAGGCCCTCAGTCAGACCCATTGTTGACATGTGGCAAAACGCTCCTCGGGGCACGTCTTGCTTGGGCCTCTCTCCTGTAGGCGCTCAGTCAGACCGAGTAGTGACATGTGGCAAGACGCTCCTCGGGGCACGTCTTGCTTGGGCCTCTCTCCTGTAGGCGCTCAGTCAGACCGAGTAGTGACATGTGACAAGACGCTCCTCGGGGCGCGTCTTGCTTGGGCCTCTCTCCTGGAGGCGCTCAGTCAGACCCAGTGTTGACATGTGGCAAGACGCTCCTCGGGGCGCGTCTTGCTTGGGCCTCTCTCCTGGAGGTTCTCAGTCAGACCCAGTGTTGACATGTGGCAATATGCTCCTCGGGGCGCGTCTTGCTGGGGCTTCTCTAATGGAGGCACTCAGTCAGACCCAGTGTTGACATGTGGCAAGACGCTCCTCGGGGCACGTCTTGCTTCGGCCTCTCTCCTGGAGGCGCTCAGTCAGACCCAGAGGAGACATGTGTCAAGATGCTCCTCGGGGCGCGTCTTGCTTGGGCCTCTCTCCTGGAGGAGCTCAGTCAGACCGAGTAGTGACATGTGGCAAGACGCTCCTCGGGGCACGTCTTGCTTGGGCCTCTCTCCTGTAGGCGCTCAGTCAGAACGAGTAGTGACATGTGACAAGACGCTCCTCGGGGCGCGTCTTGCTTGGGCCTCTCTCCTGGAGGCGCTCAGTCAGACCCAGTGTTGACATGTGGCAAGACGCTCCTCGGGGCGCGTCTTGCTTGGGCTTCTCTCCTGGAGGCCCTCAGTCAGACCCATTGTTGACATGTGGCAAGACGCTCCTCGGGGCGCGTCTTATTTGGGACTCTCTCTTGGAGGCCCTCAGTCAGACCCAGTGTTGACATGTGGCAAGACGCTCCTCGGGGCGCGTCTTGCTTGGGCTTCTCTCCTGGAGGCCCTCAGTCAGACCCATTGTTGACATGTGGCAAGACGCTCCTCGGGGCACGTCTTGCTTGGGCCTCTCTCCTGGAGGCGCTCAGTCAGACCGAGTAGTGACATGTGGCAAGACGCTCCTCGGGGCGCGTCTTGCTTGGTCCTCTCTCCTGGAGGCGCTCAGTCAGACCGAGTGCTGACATAAGGCAAGACGCTCCTCGGGGCGCGTCTTGCTGGGGCCTCTCTCCTGGAGGTGCTCAATCAGACCCAGTGGTGACACGTTGCAAGACGCTCCTCGGGGCGCGTCTTGCTTGGGCTTCTCTCCTGGAGGCCCTCAGTCAGACCCATTGTTGACATGTGGCAAGACGCTCCTCTGGGCGCGTCTTATTTGGGACTCTCTCTTGGAGGCCCTCAGTCAGACCCAGTGTTGACATGTGGCAAGACGCTCCTCGGGGCGCTTCTTGCTTGGGCCTCTCTCCTGGAGGCGCTCAGTCAGACCGAGTGCTGACATGTGGCAAGACGCTCCACGGGGCGCGTCTTGCTGGGGCCTCTCTCCTGGAGGCGCTCAGTCAGACCCAGTGTTGACATGTGTCAAGACGCTCCTCGGGCGTTTCTTGCTTGCGCCTCTCTCCTGGAGGCGCTCAGTCAGACCCAGAGGTGACATGTGGCAAGACGCTCCTCGGGTCTCTCTCCTGGAGGCGCTCAGTCAGACCGAGTGCTGACATGTGGCAAGACGCTCCACGGGGCACGTCTTGCTGGGGCCTCTCTCCTGGAGGCGCTCAGTCAGACCCATTGTTGACATGTGGCAAGACGCTCCTCGGGGCACGTCTTGCTTGGGCCTCTCTCCTGGAGGCGCTCAGTCAGACCGAGTAGTGACATGTGACAAGACGCTCCTCGGGGCGCGTCTTGCTGGGGCTTCTCTCATGGAGGCACTCAGTCAGACCCAGTGTTGACATGTGGCAAGACGCTCCTCGGGGCGCGTCTCATTTGGGCCTCTCTCCTGGAGGCGCTCAGTTAGACCGAGTGCTTACATGTGGCAAGACGCTCCTCGGGGCGCGTCTTGCTTGGGCTTCTCTCCTGGAGGCCCTCAGTCAGACCCATTGTTGATATGTGGCAAGATGCTCCTCGGGGCGCATCTTGCTTGGGCCTCTCCCCTTGAGGCCCTCTGTCAGACCCAGTGTTGACATGTGGAAAAACGCTCCTCCAGGCGCGTCTTGCTTGGTCCTCTCTCCTGGAGGCGGTCAGTCAGACCCAGTGGTGACATGTGGCAAGACGCTCCTCGGGGCGCGTATTTCTTGGGCCTAACTCCTGGATGCCCTCTGTCAGACCCAGTGTTGACATGTGGCAAGACGCTCCTCGGGGCGCGTCTTGCTTGGGCTTCTCTCCTGGAGGCCCTCAGTTAGACCCATTGTTGACATGTGGCAAGACGCTCCTCGGGGCGCGTCTTATTTGGGACTCTCTCTTGGAGGCCCTCAGTCAGACCCAGTGTTGACATGTGGCAAGACGCTCCTCGGGGCGCGTCTTGCTTGGGCTTCTCTCCTGGAGGCCCTCAGTCAGACCCATTGTTGACATGTGGCAAGACGCTCCTCGGGGCACGTCTTGCTTGGGCCTCTCTCCTGGAGGCGCTCAGTCAGACCGAGTAGTGACATGTGGCAAGACGCTCCTCGGGGCGCGTCTTGCTTGGGCCTCTCTCCTGGAGGCGCTCAGTCAGACCGAGTGCTGACATAAGGCAAGACGCTCCTCGGGGCGCGTCTTGCTGGGGCCTCTCTCCTGGAGGTGCTCAATCAGACCCAGTGGTGACACGTTGCAAGACGCTCCTCGGGGCGCGTCTTGCTTGGGCTTCTCTCCTGGAGGCCCTCAGTCAGACCCATTGTTGACATGTGGCAAGACGCTCCTCTGGGCGCGTCTTATTTGGGACTCTCTCTTGGAGGCCCTCAGTCAGACCCAGTGTTGACATGTGGCAAGACGCTCCTCGGGGCGCTTCTTGCTTGGGCCTCTCTCCTGGAGGCGCTCAGTCAGACCGAGTGCTGACATGTGGCAAGACGCTCCACGGGGCGCGTCTTGCTGGGGCCTCTCTCCTGGAGGCGCTCAGTCAGACCCAGTGTTGACATGTGTCAAGACGCTCCTCGGGCGTTTCTTGCTTGCGCCTCTCTCCTGGAGGCGCTCAGTCAGACCCAGAGGTGACATGTGGCAAGACGCTCCTCGGGTCTCTCTCCTGGAGGCGCTCAGTCAGACCGAGTGCTGACATGTGGCAAGACGCTCCACGGGGCACGTCTTGCTGGGGCCTCTCTCCTGGAGGCGCTCAGTCAGACCCATTGTTGACATGTGGCAAGACGCTCCTCGGGGCACGTCTTGCTTGGGCCTCTCTCCTGGAGGCGCTCAGTCAGACCGAGTAGTGACATGTGACAAGACGCTCCTCGGGGCGCGTCTTGCTGGGGCTTCTCTCATGGAGGCACTCAGTCAGACCCAGTGTTGACATGTGGCAAGACGCTCCTCGGGGCGCGTGTTGCTTGGACCACTCTCCTGGAGGCGCTCAGTCAGACCCAGTGTTAACATGTGTCAAGACGCTTCTCGGGCGTTTCTTGCTTGGGCCTCGCTCCTGGAGGCGCTCAGTCAGACCCACTGTTGACATGTGACAAGACGCTCCTCGGGGCGCGTCTTGCTTGGAACTCTCTCCTGGAGGTGCTCAGTCAGACCCAGAGGTGACATGTGTCAAGACGCTCCTCGGGCCTCTCTCCTGGAGGCGCTCAGTCAGACCCAGTGTTGACATGTGGCAAGACGCTCCTCGGGGCGCGTCTTGCTTGGGCCTCTCTCCTGGAGGTGCTCAGTCAGACCCAGTGTTGACATGTGGCAAAACGCTCCTCGGGGCGCGTCTTGCTCGGGCTTCTCTCATGGAGGCACTCAGTCAGACCCAGTGTTGACATGTGGAAAGACGCTCCTCGGGGAACGTCTTGCCTGGGCCTCTCTCCTGGAGGCGCTCAGTCAGACCCTGAGGAGAAATGTGTCAAGACGCTCCTCGGGGCGGGTCTTGCTTGGGCTTCTCTCCTGGAGGCCCTCAGTCAGACCCATTGTTGACATGTGGCAAGACGCTCCTCGGGGCGCGTCTTGCTTGGGCCTCTCTCCTGGAGGCGCTCAGTCAGACCGAGTGCTGACATTTGGCAAGACGCTCCTCCGGGCGCGTCTTGCTTGGGCCTCTCTCCTGGAGGCGCTCAGTCAGACCCAGTGTTCACATGTGGCAAGACGCTTCTCGGAGCGCGTCTTGCTTGGGCCTCTCTCCTGGAGGCGCTCAGTCAGACCCAGTGTTGACATGTGGCAAGACGCTCCTCGGGGCACGTCTTGCTTGGGCTTCTCTCCTGGAGGCCAGCAGTTAGACTGAGTGCTGACATGTGGCAAGACGCTCCTCGGAGCGCTTCATGCTTGAGCCTCTCTCCTAGAGGCGCTCAGTCAGACCCAGTGGTGACATGTGGCAAGACGCTCCTCGGGGCGCGTATTGCTTGGGCCTAACTCCTGGATGCCCTCTGTCAGACCCAGTGTTGACATGTGGCAAGACTCTCCTCGGGGCGCGTCTTGCTTGGGCTTCTCTCATGGAGGCCCTCAGTCAGACCCAGTGCTGACATGTGTCAAGACGCTCCTCGGGGCGTGTCTTGCTTAGGCCTCTCTCCTGGAGGCGCTCAGTTAGACCCAGTGTTGACATGTGGCAAGACGCTCCTCGGGGCGCTTCTTGCTTGGGCTTCTCTCCTGGAGGCCCTCAGTCAGACCCATTGTTGACGTGTGGCAAGACGCTCCTCGGGGCACGTCTTGCTTGGGCCTCTCTCCTGTAGGCGCTCAGTCAGACCGAGTAGTGACATGTGACAAGACGCTCCTCGGGGCGCGTCTTGCTTGGGCCTCTGTCCTGGAGGCGCTCAGTCAGACCCAGTGTTGACATGTGGCAAGACGCTCCTCGGGGCGCGTCTTGCTTGGGCCTCTCTCCTGGAGGTTCTCAGTCAGACCCAGTGTTGACATGTGGCAAGATGCTCCTCGGGGCGCGTCTTGCTGGGGCTTCTCTAATGGAGGCACTCAGTCAGACCCAGTGTTGACATGTGGCAAGACGCTCCTCGGGGCACGTCTTGCTTCGGCCTCTCTCCTGGAGGCGCTCAGTCAGACCCAGAGGAGACATGTGTCAAGATGCTCCTCGGGGCGCGTCTTGCTTGGGCCTCTCTCCTGGAGGTGCTCAGTCAGACCGAGTGCTGACATGTGGGAAGACGCTCCTCCGGGCGCGTCTTGCTTGGGCCTCTCTCCTGGAGGCGCTCAGTCAGACCCAGTGTTCACATGTGGCAAGACGCTCCTCGGGGCGCGTCTTGCTTGGGCCTCTCTCCTGGAGGCGCTCAGTCAGACCCAGTGTTGACATGTGCTAAGACGCTCCTCAGGGCACGTGTTGCTTGGGCCTCTCTCCTGGAGGCGCTCAATCAGACCGAGTGCTGACATGTGGCGAGACGCTCCTCGGGGCGCGTCTTGCTTGGGCTTCTCTCCTGGAGGCCCTCAGTCAGACCCATTGTTGACATGTGGCAAGACGCTCCTCGGGGCGCGTCTCATTTGGGCCTCTCTCCTGGAGGCGCTCAGTTAGACCGAGTGCTGACATGTGGCAAGACGCTCCTCGGGGCGCGTCTTGCTTGGGCTTCTCTCCTGGAGGCCCTCAGTCAGACCCATTGTTTATATGTGGCAAGATGCTCCTCGGGGCGCATCTTGCTTGGGCCTCTCCCCTTGAGGCCCTCTGTCAGACCCAGTGTTGACATGTGGCAAAACGCTCCTCCAGGCGCGTCTTGCTTGGGCCTCTCTCCTGGAGGCGCTCAGTCAGACCCAGTGGTGACATGTGGCAAGACGCTCCTCAGGACGCGTATTGCTTGGGCCTAACTCCTGGATGCCCTCTGTCAGACCCAGTGTTGACATGTGGCAAGACGCTCCTCGGGGCGCGTCTTGCTTGGGCTTCTCTCCTGGAGGCCCTCAGTCAGACCCATTGTTGACATGTGGCAAGACGCTCCTCGGGGCGCGTCTTATTTGGGACTCTCTCCTGGAGGCCCTCAGTCAGACCCATTGTTGACGTGTGGCAAGACGCTCCTCGGGGCACGTCTTGTTTGGGCCTCCTTTCTGTAGGCGCTCAGTCAGACCGAGTAGTGACATGTGACAAGACGCTCCTCGGGGCGCGTCTTGCTTGGGCCTCTCTCCTGGAGGCGCTCAGTCAGACCCAGTGTTGACATGTGGCAAGACGCTCCTCGGGGCGCGTCTTGCTTGGGCCTCTCTCCTGGAGGTTCTCAGTCAGACCCAGTGTTGACATGTGGCAAGATGCTCCTCGGGGCGCGTCTTGCTGGGGCTTCTCTAATGGAGGCACTCAGTCAGACCCAGTGTTGACATGTGGCAAGATGCTCCTCGGGGCACGTCTTGCTTCGGCCTCTCTCCTGGAGGCGCTCAGTCAGACCCAGAGGAGACTTGTGTCAAGATGCTCCTCGGGGCGCGTCTTGCTTGGGCCTCTCTCCTGGAGGTGCTCAGTCAGACCGAGTGCTGACATTTGGCGAGACGCTCCTCCGGGCGCGTCTTGCTTGGGCCTCTCTCCTGGAGGCGCTCAGTCAGACCCAGTGTTCACATGTGGCAAGACGCTCCTCGGGGCGCGTCTTGCTTGGGCCTCTCTCCTGGAGGCGCTCAGTCAGACCCAGTGTTGACATGTGCTAAGACGCTCCTCAGGGCACGTGTTTCTTGGGCCTCTCTCCTGGAGGCGCTCAGTCAGACCGAGTGCTGACATGTGGCAAGACGCTCCTCGGGGCGCGTCTTGCTTGGGCTTCTCTCCTGGAGGCCCTCAGTCAGACCCATTGTTGACATGTGGCAAGACGCTCCTCGGGGCGCGTCTCATTTGGGCCTCTCTCCTGGAGGCGCTCAGTTAGACCGAGTGCTTACATGTGGCAAGACGCTCCTCGGGGCGCGTCTTGCTTGGGCTTCTCTCCTGGAGGCCCTCAGTCAGACCCATTGTTGATATGTGGCAAGATGCTCCTCGGGGCGCATCTTGCTTGGGCCTCTCCCCTTGAGGCCCTCTGTCAGACCCAGTGTTGACATGTGGAAAAACGCTCCTCCAGGCGCGTCTTGCTTGGTCCTCTCTCCTGGAGGCGCTCAGTCAGACCCAGTGGTGACATGTGGCAAGACGCTCCTCGGGGCGCGTATTGCTTGGGCCTAACTCCTGGATGCCCTCTGTCAGACCCAGTGTTGACATGTGGCAAGACGCTCCTCGGGGCGCGTCTTATTTGGGACTCTCTCTTGGAGGCCCTCAGTCAGACCCAGTGTTGACATGTGGCAAGACGCTCCTCGGGGCGCGTCTTGCTTGGGCTTCTCTCCTGGAGGCCCTCAGTCAGACCCATTGTTGACATGTGGCAAGACGCTCCTCGGGGCGCGTCTTGCTTGGGCCTCTCTCCTGGAGGCGCTCAGTCAGACCGAGTGCTGACATAAGGCAAGACGCTCCTCGGGGCGCGTCTTGCTGGGGCCTCTCTCCTGGAGGTGCTCAATCAGACCCAGTGGTGACACGTTGCAAGACGCTCCTCGGGGCGCGTCTTGCTTGGGCTTCTCTCCTGGAGGCCCTCAGTCTGACCCATTGTTGACATGTGGCAAGACGCTCCTTGGGGCGCGTCTTGCTTGGGCCTCTCTCCTGGAGGCGCTCAGTCAGACCGAGTGCTGACATGTGGCAAGATGCTCCTCCGGGCGCGTCTTGCTTGGGCCTCTCTCCTGGAGGCGCTCAGTCAGACCCAGTGTTCACATGTGGCAAGACGCTCCTCGGAGCGCGTCTTGCTTGGGCCTCTCTCCTGGAGGCGCTCAGTCAGACCCAGTGTTGACATGTGGCAAGACGCTCCTCGGGGCACGTCTTGCTTGGGCTTCTCTCCTGGAGGCCCTCAGTCAGACCGAGTGCTGACATGTGGCAAGACGCTCCTCGGAGCGCTTCATGCTTGAGCCTCTCTCCTGGAGGCGCTCAGTCAGACCCAGTGGTGACATGTGGCAAGACACTCCTCGGGGCGCGTATTGCTTGGGCCTAACTCCTGGATGCCCTCTGTCAGACCCAGTGTTGACATGTGGCAAGACTCTCCTCGGGGCGCGTCTTGCTTGGGCTTTTCTCATGGAGGCCCTCAGTCAGACCCAGTGTTGACATGTGTCAAGACGCTCCTCGGGGCGTAACTTGCTTGGGCCTCTCTCCTGGAGGCGCTCAGTCAGACCCAGTGTTGACATGTGGCAAGACGCTCCTCGGGGCGCTTCTTGCTTGGGCTTCTCTCCTGGAGGCCCTCAGTCAGACCCATTGTTGACATGTGGCAAGACGCTCCTCGGGGCACGTCTTGCTTGGGCCTCTCTCCTGTAGGCGCTCAGTCAGACCGAGTAGTGACATGTGGCAAGACGCTCCTCGGGGCACGTCTTGCTTGGGCCTCTCTCCTGTAGGCGCTCAGTCAGACCGAGTAGTGACATGTGACAAGACGCTCCTCGGGGCGCGTCTTGCTTGGGCCTCTCTCCTCGAGGCGCTCAGTCAGACCCAGTGTTGACATGTGGCAAGACGCTCCTCGGGGCGCGTCTTGCTTGGGCCTCTCTCCTGGAGGTTCTCAGTCAGACCCAGTGTTGACATGTGGCAAGATGCTCCTCGGGGCGCGTCTTGCCGGGGCTTCTCTAATGGAGGCACTCAGTCAGACCCAGTGTTGACATGTGGCAAGACGCTCCTCGGGGCACGTCTTGCTTCGGCCTCTCTCCTGGAGGCGCTCAGTCAGACCCAGAGGAGACATGTGTCAAGATGCTCCTCGGGGCGCGTCTTGCTTGGGCCTCTCTCCTGGAGGTGCTCAGTCAGACCGAGTGCTGACATGTGGCAAGACGCTCCTCCGGGCGCGTCTTGCTTGGGCCTCTCTCCTGGAGGCGCTCAGTCAGACCCAGTGTTGACATGTGGCAAGACGCTCCTCGGGGCACGTCTTGCTTGGGCCTCTCTCCTGGAGGCGCTCAGTCAGACCCAGTGTTGACATGTGGCAAGACGCTCCTCGGGGCGCGTCTTGCTTGGGCCTCTCTCCTGGAGGTTCTCAGTCAGACCCAGTGTTGACATGTGGCAAGATGCTCCTCGGGGCGCGTCTTGCTGGGGCTTCTCTAATGGAGGCACTCAGTCAGACCCAGTGTTGACATGTGGCAAGACGCTCCTCGGGGCACGTCTTGCTTCGGCCTCTCTCCTGGAGGCGCTCAGTCAGACCCAGAGGAGACATGTGTCAAGATGCTCCTCGGGGCGCGTCTTGCTTGGGCCTCTCTCCTGGAGGTGCTCAGTCAGACCGAGTGCTGACATGTGGCAAGACGCTCCTCCGGGCGCGTCTTGCTTGGGCCTCTCTCCTGGAGGCGCTCAGTCAGACCCATTGTTGACATGTGGCAAGACGCTCCTCGGGGCACGTCTTGCTTGGGCCTCTCTCCTGTAGGCGCTCAGTCAGACCGAGTAGTGACATGTGGCAAGACGCTCCTCGGGGCACGTCTTGCTTGCGCCTCTCTCCTGTAGGCGCTCAGTCAGACCGAGTAGTGACATGTGACAAGACGCTCCTCGGGGCGCGTCTTGCTTGGGCCTCTCTCCTCGAGGCGCTCAGTCAGACCCAGTGTTGACATGTGGCAAGACGCTCCTCGGGGCGCGTCTTGCTTGGGCCTCTCTCCTGGAGGTTCTCAGTCAGACCAAGTGTTGACATGTGGCAAGATGTTCCTCGGGGCGCGTCTTGCCGGGGCTTCTCTAATGGAGGCACTCAGTCAGACCCAGTGTTGACATGTGGCAAGACGCTCCTCGGGGCACGTCTTGCTTCGGCCTCTCTCCTGGAGGCGCTCAGTCAGACCCAGAGGAGACATGTGTCAAGATGCTCCTCGGGGCGCGTCTTGCTTGGGCCTCTCTCCTGGAGGTGCTCAGTCAGACCGAGTGCTGACATGTGGCAAGACGCTCCTCCGGGCGCGTCTTGCTTGGGCCTCTCTCCTGGAGGCGCTCAGTCAGACCCAGTGTTCACATGTGGCAAGACGCTCCTCGGGGCACGTCTTGCTTGGGCCTCTCTCCTGGAGGCGCTCAGTCAGACCCAGTGTTGACATGTGGCAAGACGCTCCTCGGGGCGCGTCTTGCTTGGGCCTCTCTCCTGGAGGTTCTCAGTCAGACCCAGTGTTGACATGTGGCAAGATGCTCCTCGGGGCGCGTCTTGCTGGGGCTTCTCTAATGGAGGCACTCAGTCAGACCCAGTGTTGACATGTGGCAGGACGCTCCTCGGGGCACGTCTTGCTTCGGCCTCTCTCCTGGAGGCGCTCAGTCAGACCCAGAGGAGACATGTGTCAAGATGCTCCTCGGGGCGCGTCTTGCTTGGGCCTCTCTCCTGGAGGTGCTCAGTCAGACCGAGTGCTGACATGTGGCAAGACGCTCCTCCGGGCGCGTCTTGCTTGGGCCTCTCTCCTGGAGGCGCTCAGTCAGACCCAGTGTTCACATGTGGCAAGACGCTCCTCGGGGCGCGTCTTGCTTGGGCCTCTCTCCTGGAGGCGCTCAGTCAGACCCAGTGTTGACATGTGCTAAGACGCTCCTCAGGGAACGTGTTGCTTGGGCCTCTCTCCTGGAGGCGCTCAGTCAGACCGAGTGCTGACATGTGGCAAGACGCTCCTCGGGGCGCGTATTGCTTGGGCCTCTCTCCTGGAGGCCCTCAGTCAGACCCATTGTTGACATGTGGCAAGACGCTCCTCGGGGCGCGTCTCATTTGGGCCTCTCTCCTGGAGGCGCTCAGTTAGACCGAGTGCTGACATGTGGCAAGACGCTCCTCGGGGCGCGTCTTGCTTGGGCCTCTCTCCTGGAGGCGCTCAGTCAGTCCTAGTGCTGACATGTGGCAAGACGCTCCTCGGAGCGCGTCTTGCTTGGCCTTCTCTCCTGGAGGCGCTCAGTCAGACCCAGTGTTGACATGTGGCAAGACGCTCCTTGGGGCGCGTCTTGCTTGGGCGGCGCGTCTTGCTTGGGCCTCTCTCCTGGGGAGGCGATCAGTCAGACCCAGTGTTGACATGTGACAAGTCGCTCCTCGGGGCGCGTCTTGCTTGGGCCTCTCTCCTGGAGGTGCTCAGTCAGACCCAGAGGTGACATGTGGCAAGACGCTCCTCGGGGCGCGTCTTGCTTGGACCTCTCTCCTGGAGAAGCTCAGTCAGACCCAGTGTTGATATGTGGCAAGACGCTCCTCGGGGCGCTTCTTGCTTGGGCTTCTCTCCTGGAGGCCCTCAGTCAGACCCATTGTTGCCCTGTTGCAAGACACTCCTCGGGGCGCGTCTTATTTGGGACTCTCTCTTGGAGGCCCTCAGTAAGACCCAGTGTTGACATGTGGCAAGACGCTCCTCGGGGCGCTTCTTGCTTGGGCTTCTCTCCTGGAGGCCCTCAGTCAGACCCATTGTTGACGTGTGGCAAGACGCTCCTCGGGGCACGTCTTGTTTGGGCCTCCTTTCTGTAGGCGCTCAGTCAGACCGAGTAGTGACATGTGACAAGACGCTCCTCGGGGCGCGTCTTGCTTGGGCCTCTCTCCTGGAGGCGCTCAGTCAGACCCAGTGTTGACATGTGGCAAGACGCTCCTCGGGGCGCGTCTTGCTTGGGCCTCTCTCCTGGAGGTTCTCAGTCAGACCCAGTGTTGACATGTGGCAAGTTGCTCCTCGGGGCGCGTCTTGCTGGGGCTTCTCTAATGGAGGCACTCAGTCAGACCCAGTGTTGACATGTGGCAAGATGCTCCTCGGGGCACGTCTTGCTTCGGCCTCTCTCCTGGAGGCGCTCAGTCAGACCCAGAGGAGACATGTGTCAAGATGCTCCTCGGGGCGCGTCTTGCTTGGGCCTCTCTCCTGGAGGTGCTCAGTCAGACCGAGTGCTGACATGTGGCAAGACGCTCCTCCGGGCGCGTCTTGCTTGGGCCTCTCTCCTGGAGGAGCTCAGTCAGACCCAGTGTTCACATGTGGCAAGACGCTCCTCGGGGCGCGTCTTGCTTGGGCCTCTCTCCTGGAGGCGCTCAGTCAGACCCAGTGTTGACATGTGCTAAGACGCTCCTCAGGGCACGTGTTTCTTGGGCCTCTCTCCTGGAGGCGCTCAGTCAGACCGCGTGCTGACATGTGGCAAGACGCTCCTCGGGGCGCGTCTTGCTTGGGCTTCTCTCCTGGAGGCCCTCAGTCAGACCCATTGTTGACATGTGGCAAGACGCTCCTCGGGGCGCGTCTCATTTGGGCCTCTCTCCTGGAGGCGCTCAGTTAGACCGAGTGCTTACATGTGGCAAGACGCTCCTCGGGGCGCGTCTTGCTTGGGCTTCTCTCCTGGAGGCCCTCAGTCAGACCCATTGTTGATATGTGGCAAGATGCTCCTCGGGGCGCATCTTGCTTGGGCCTCTCCCCTTGAGGCCCTCTGTCAGACCCAGTGTTGACATGTGGAAAAACGCTCCTCCAGGCGCGTCTTGCTTGGTCCTCTCTCCTGGAGGCGGTCAGTCAGACCCAGTGGTGACATGTGGCAAGACGCTCCTCGGGGCGCGTATTGCTTGGGCCTAACTCCTGGATGCCCTCTGTCAGACCCAGTGTTGACATGTGGCAAGACGCTCCTCGGGGCGCGTCTTGCTTGGGCTTCTCTCCTGGAGGCCCTCAGTCAGACCCATTGTTGACATGTGGCAAGACGCTCCTCGGGGCGCGTCTTATTTGGGACTCTCTCTTGGAGGCCCTCAGTCAGACCCAGTGTTGACATGTGGCAAGACGCTCCTCGGGGCGCGTCTTGCTTGGGCTTCTCTCCTGGAGGCCCTCAGTCAGACCCATTGTTGACATGTGGCAAGACGCTCCTCGGGGCACGTCTTGCTTGGGCCTCTCTCCTGGAGGCGCTCAGTCAGACCGAGTAGTGACATGTGGCAAGACGCTCCTCGGGGCGCGTCTTGCTTGGTCCTCTCTCCTGGAGGCGCTCAGTCAGACCGAGTGCTGACATAAGGCAAGACGCTCCTCGGGGCGCGTCTTGCTGGGGCCTCTCTCCTGGAGGTTCTCAATCAGACCCAGTGGTGACACGTTGCAAGACGCTCCTCGGGGCGCGTCTTGCTTGGGCTTCTCTCCTGGAGGCCCTCAGTCAGACCCATTGTTGACATGTGGCAAGACGCTCCTCTGGGCGCGTCTTATTTGGGACTCTCTCTTGGAGGCCCTCAGTCAGACCCAGTGTTGACATGTGGCAAGACGCTCCTCGGGGCGCTTCTTGCTTGGGCCTCTCTCCTGGAGGCGCTCAGTCAGACCGAGTGCTGACATGTGGCAAGACGCTCCACGGGGCGCGTCTTGCTGGGGCCTCTCTCCTGGAGGCGCTCAGTCAGACCCAGTGTTGACATGTGTCAAGACGCTCCTCGGGCGTTTCTTGCTTGCGCCTCTCTCCTGGAGGCGCTCAGTCAGACCCAGAGGTGACATGTGGCAAGACGCTCCTCGGGTCTCTCTCCTGGAGGCGCTCAGTCAGACCGAGTGCTGACATGTGGCAAGACGCTCCACGGGGCACGTCTTGCTGGGGCCTCTCTCCTGGAGGCGCTCAGTCAGACCCATTGTTGACATGTGGCAAGACGCTCCTCGGGGCACGTCTTGCTTGGGCCTCTCTCCTGGAGGCGCTCAGTCAGACCGAGTAGTGACATGTGACAAGACGCTCCTCGGGGCGCGTCTTGCTGGGGCTTCTCTCATGGAGGCACTCAGTCAGACCCAGTGTTGACATGTGGCAAGACGCTCCTCGGGGCGCGTCTCATTTGGGCCTCTCTCCTGGAGGCGCTCAGTTAGACCGAGTGCTTACATGTGGCAAGACGCTCCTCGGGGCGCGTCTTGCTTGGGCTTCTCTCCTGGAGGCCCTCAGTCAGACCCATTGTTGATATGTGGCAAGATGCTCCTCGGGGCGCATCTTGCTTGGGCCTCTCCCCTTGAGGCCCTCTGTCAGACCCAGTGTTGACATGTGGAAAAACGCTCCTCCAGGCGCGTCTTGCTTGGTCCTCTCTCCTGGAGGCGGTCAGTCAGACCCAGTGGTGACATGTGGCAAGACGCTCCTCGGGGCGCGTATTGCTTGGGCCTAACTCCTGGATGCCCTCTGTCAGACCCAGTGTTGACATGTGGCAAGACGCTCCTCGGGGCGCGTCTTGCTTGGGCTTCTCTCCTGGAGGCCCTCAGTCAGACCCATTGTTGACATGTGGCAAGACGCTCCTCGGGGCGCGTCTTATTTGGGACTCTCTCTTGGAGGCCCTCAGTCAGACCCAGTGTTGACATGTGGCAAGACGCTCCTCGGGGCGCGTCTTGCTTGGGCTTCTCTCCTGGAGGCCCTCAGTCAGACCCATTGTTGACATGTGGCAAGACATTCCTCGGGGCACGTCTTGCTTGGGCCTCTCTCCTGGAGGCGCTCAGTCAGACCGAGTGCTGACATAAGGCAAGACGCTCCTCGGGGCGCGTCTTGCTGGGGCCTCTCTCCTGGAGGTGCTCAATCAGACCCAGTGGTGACACGTTGCAAGACGCTCCTCGGGGCGCGTCTTGCTTGGGCTTCTCTCCTGGAGGCCCTCAGTCAGACCCATTGTTGACATGTGGCAAGACGCTCCTCTGGGCGCGTCTTATTTGGGACTCTCTCTTGGAGGCCCTCAGTCAGACCCAGTGTTGACATGTGGCAAGACGCTCCTCGGGGCGCTTCTTGCTTGGGCCTCTCTCCTGGAGGCGCTCAGTCAGACCGAGTGCTGACATGTGGCAAGACGCTCCACGGGGCGCGTCTTGCTGGGGCCTCTCTCCTGGAGGCGCTCAGTCAGACCCAGTGTTGACATGTGTCAAGACGCTCCTCGGGCGTTTCTTGCTTGCGCCTCTCTCCTGGAGGCGCTCAGTCAGACCCAGAGGTGACATGTGGCAAGACGCTCCTCGGGTCTCTCTCCTGGAGGCGCTCAGTCAGACCGAGTGCTGACATGTGGCAAGACGCTCCACGGGGCACGTCTTGCTGGGGCCTCTCTCCTGGAGGCGCTCAGTCAGACCCATTGTTGACATGTGGCAAGACGCTCCTCGGGGCACGTCTTGCTTGGGCCTCTCTCCTGGAGGCGCTCAGTCAGACCGAGTAGTGACATGTGACAAGACGCTCCTCGGGGCGCGTCTTGCTGGGGCTTCTCTCATGGAGGCACTCAGTCAGACCCAGTGTTGACATGTGGCAAGACGCTCCTCGGGGCGCGTGTTGCTTGGACCACTCTCCTGGAGGCGCTCAGTCAGACCCAGTGTTAACATGTGTCAAGACGCTTCTCGGGCGTTTCTTGCTTGGGCCTCGCTCCTGGAGGCGCTCAGTCAGACCCACTGTTGACATGTGACAAGACGCTCCTCGGGGCGCGTCTTGCTTGGAACTCTCTCCTGGAGGTGCTCAGTCAGACCCAGAGGTGACATGTGTCAAGACGCTCCTCGGGCCTCTCTCCTGGAGGCGCTCAGTCAGACCCAGTGTTGACATGTGGCAAGACGCTCCTCGGGGCGCGTCTTGCTTGGGCCTATCTCCTGGAGGTGCTCAGTCAGACCCAGTGTTGACATGTGGCAAAACGCTCCTCGGGGCGCGTCTTGCTCGGGCTTCTCTCATGGAGGCACTCAGTCAGACCCAGTGTTGACATGTGGAAAGACGCTCCTCGGGGAACGTCTTGCCTGGGCCTCTCTCCTGGAGGCGCTCAGTCAGACCCTGAGGAGAAATGTGTCAAGACGCTCCTCGGGGCGGGTCTTGCTTGGGCTTCTCTCCTGGAGGCCCTCAGTCAGACCCATTGTTGACATGTGGCAAGACGCTCCTCGGGGCGCATCTTGCTTGGGCCTCTCTCCTGGAGGCGCTCAGTCAGACCGAGTGCTGACATTTGGCAAGACGCTCCTCCGGGCGCGTCTTGCTTGGGCCTCTCTCCTGGAGGCGCTCAGTCAGACCCAGTGTTCACATGTGGCAAGACGCTTCTCGGAGCGCGTCTTGCTTGGGCCTCTCTCCTGGAGGCGCTCAGTCAGACCCAGTGTTGACATGTGGCAAGACGCTCCTCGGGGCACGTCTTGCTTGGGCTTCTCTCCTGGAGGCCAGCAGTTAGACTGAGTGCTGACATGTGGCAAGACGCTCCTCGGAGCGCTTCATGCTTGAGCCTCTCTCCTAGAGGCGCTCAGTCAGACCCAGTGGTGACATGTGGCAAGACGCTCCTCGGGGCGCGTATTGCTTGGGCCTAACTCCTGGATGCCCTCTGTCAGACCCAGTGTTGACATGTGGCAAGACTCTCCTCGGGGCGCGTCTTGCTTGGGCTTCTCTCATGGAGGCCCTCGGTCAGACCCAGTGTTGACATGTGTCAAGACGCTCCTCGGGGCGTGTCTTGCTTGGGCCTCTCTCCTGGAGGCGCTCAGTTAGACCCAGTGTTGACATGTGGCAAGACGCTCCTCGGGGCGCTTCTTGCTTGGGCTTCTCTCCTGGAGGCCCTCAGTCAGACCCATTGTTGACGTGTGGCAAGACGCTCCTCGGGGCACGTCTTGCTTGGGCCTCTCTCCTGTAGGCGCTCAGTCAGACCGAGTAGTGACATGTGACAAGACGCTCCTCGGGGCGCGTCTTGCTTGGGCCTCTGTCCTGGAGGCGCTCAGTCAGACCCAGTGTTGACATGTGGCAAGACGCTCCTCGGGGCGCGTCTTGCTTGGGCCTCTCTCCTGGAGGTTCTCAGTCAGACCCAGTGTTGACATGTGGCAAGATGCTCCTCGGGGCGCGTCTTGCTGGGGCTTCTCTAATGGAGGCACTCAGTCAGACCCAGTGTTGACATGTGGCAAGACGCTCCTCGGGGCACGTCTTGCTTCGGCCTCTCTCCTGGAGGCGCTCAGTCAGACCCAGAGGAGACATGTGTCAAGATGCTCCTCGGGGCGCGTCTTGCTTGGGCCTCTCTCCTGGAGGTGCTCAGTCAGACCGAGTGCTGACATGTGGGAAGACGCTCCTCCGGGCGCGTCTTGCTTGGGCCTCTCTCCTGGAGGCGCTCAGTCAGACCCAGTGTTCACATGTGGCAAGACGCTCCTCGGGGCGCGTCTTGCTTGGGCCTCTCTCCTGGAGGCGCTCAGTCAGACCCAGTGTTGACATGTGCTAAGACGCTCCTCAGGGCACGTGTTGCTTGGGCCTCTCTCCTGGAGGCGCTCAATCAGACCGAGTGCTGACATGTGGCGAGACGCTCCTCGGGGCGCGTCTTGCTTGGGCTTCTCTCCTGGAGGCCCTCAGTCAGACCCATTGTTGACATGTGGCAAGACGCTCCTCGGGGCGCGTCTCATTTGGGCCTCTCTCCTGGAGGCGCTCAGTTAGACCGAGTGCTGACATGTGGCAAGACGCTCCTCGGGGCGCGTCTTGCTTGGGCTTCTCTCCTGGAGGCCCTCAGTCAGACCCATTGTTGATATGTGGCAAGATGCTCCTCGGGGCGCATCTTGCTTGGGCCTCTCCCCTTGAGGCCCTCTGTCAGACCCAGTGTTGACATGTGGCAAAACGCTCCTCCAGGCGCGTCTTGCTTGGGCCTCTCTCCTGGAGGCGCTCAGTCAGACCCAGTGGTGACATGTGGCAAGACGCTCCTCGGGACGCGTATTGCTTGGGCCTAACTCCTGGATGCCCTCTGTCAGACCCAGTGTTGACATGTGGCAAGACGCTCCTCGGGGCGCGTCTTGCTTGGGCTTCTCTCCTGGAGGCCCTCAGTCAGACCCATTGTTGACATGTGGCAAGACGCTCCTCGGGGCGCGTCTTATTTGGGACTCTCTCCTGGAGGCCCTCAGTCAGACCCATTGTTGACGTGTGGCAAGACGCTCCTCGGGGCACGTCTTGTTTGGGCCTCCTTTCTGTAGGCACTCAGTCAGACCGAGTAGTGACATGTGACAAGACGCTCCTCGGGGCGCGTCTTGCTTGGGCCTCTCTCCTGGAGGCGCTCAGTCAGACCCAGTGTTGACATGTGGCAAGACGCTCCTCGGGGCGCGTCTTGCTTGGGCCTCTCTCCTGGAGGTTCTCAGTCAGACCCAGTGTTGACATGTGGCAAGATGCTCCTCGGGGCGCGTCTTGCTGGGGCTTCTCTAATGGAGGCACTCAGTCAGACCCAGTGTTGACATGTGGCAAGATGCTCCTCGGGGCACGTCTTGCTTCGGCCTCTCTCCTGGAGGCGCTCAGTCAGACCCAGAGGAGACATGTGTCAAGATGCTCCTCGGGGCGCGTCTTGCTTGGGCCTCTCTCCTGGAGGTGCTCAGTCAGACCGAGTGCTGACATGTGGCGAGACGCTCCTCCGGGCGCGTCTTGCTTGGGCCTCTCTCCTGGAGGCGCTCAGTCAGACCCAGTGTTCACATGTGGCAAGACGCTCCTCGGGGTGCGTCTTGCTTGGGCCTCTCTCCTGGAGGCGCTCAGTCAGACCCAGTGTTGACATGTGCTAAGACGCTCCTCAGGGCACGTGTTTCTTGGGCCTCTCTCCTGGAGGCGCTCAGTCAGACCGAGTGCTGACATGTGGCAAGACGCTCCTCGGGGCGCGTCTTGCTTGGGCTTCTCTCCTGGAGGCCCTCAGTCAGACCCATTGTTGACATGTGGCAAGACGCTCCTCGGGGCGCGTCTCATTTGGGCCTCTCTCCTGGAGGCGCTCAGTTAGACCGAGTGCTTACATGTGGCAAAACGCTCCTCGGGGCGCGTCTTGCTTGGGCTTCTCTCCTGGAGGCCCTCAGTCAGACCCATTGTTGATATGTGGCAAGATGCTCCTCGGGGCGCATCTTGCTTGGGCCTCTCCCCTTGAGGCCCTCTGTCAGACCCAGTGTTGACATGTGGAAAAACGCTCCTCCAGGCGCGTCTTGCTTGGTCCTCTCTCCTGGAGGCGCTCAGTCAGACCCAGTGGTGACATGTGGCAAGACGCTCCTCGGGGCGCGTATTGCTTGGGCCTAACTCCTGGATGCCCTCTGTCAGACCCAGTGTTGACATGTGGCAAGACGCTCCTCGGGGCGCGTCTTATTTGGGACTCTCTCTTGGAGGCCCTCAGTCAGACCCAGTGTTGACATGTGGCAAGACGCTCCTCGGGGCGCGTCTTGCTTGGGCTTCTCTCCTGGAGGCCCTCAGTCAGACCCATTGTTGACATGTGGCAAGACGCTCCTCGGGGCGCGTCTTGCTTGGGCCTCTCTCCTGGAGGCGCTCAGTCAGACCGAGTGCTGACATAAGGCAAGACGCTCCTCGGGGCGCGTCTTGCTGGGGCCTCTCTCCTGGAGGTGCTCAATCAGACCCAGTGGTGACACGTTGCAAGACGCTCCTCGGGGCGCGTCTTGCTTGGGCTTCTCTCCTGGAGGCCCTCAGTCTGACCCATTGTTGACATGTGGCAAGACGCTCCTTGGGGCGCGTCTTGCTTGGGCCTCTCTCCTGGAGGCGCTCAGTCAGACCGAGTGCTGACATGTGGCAAGACGCTCCTCCGGGCGCGTCTTGCTTGGGCCTCTCTCCTGGAGGCGCTCAGTCAGACCCAGTGTTGACATGTGGCAAGACGCTCCTCGGGGCACGTCTTGCTTGGGCTTCTCTCCTGGAGGCCCTCAGTCAGACCGAGTGCTGACATGTGGCAAGACGCTCCTCGGAGCGCTTCATGCTTGAGCCTCTCTCCTGGAGGCGCTCAGTCAGACCCAGTGGTGACATGTGGCAAGACACTCCTCGGGGCGCGTATTGCTTGGGCCTAACTCCTGGATGCCCTCTGTCAGACCCAGTGTTGACATGTGGCAAGACTCTCCTCGGGGCGCGTCTTGCTTGGGCTTTTCTCATGGAGGCCCTCAGTCAGACCCAGTGTTGACATGTGTCAAGACGCTCCTCGGGGCGTAACTTGCTTGGGCCTCTCTCCTGGAGGCGCTCAGTCAGACCCAGTGTTGACATGTGGCAAGACGCTCCTCGGGGCGCTTCTTGCTTGGGCTTCTCTCCTGGAGGCCCTCAGTCAGACCCATTGTTGACATGTGGCAAGACGCTCCTCGGGGCACGTCTTGCTTGGGCCTCTCTCCTGTAGGCGCTCAGTCAGACCGAGTAGTGACATGTGGCAAGACGCTCCTCGGGGCACGTCTTGCTTGGGCCTCTCTCCTGTAGGCGCTCAGTCAGACCGAGTAGTGACATGTGACAAGACGCTCCTCGGGGCGCGTCTTGCTTGGGCCTCTCTCCTCGAGGCGCTCAGTCAGACCCAGTGTTGACATGTGGCAAGACGCTCCTCGGGGCGCGTCTTGCTTGGGCCTCTCTCCTGGAGGTTCTCAGTCAGACCCAGTGTTGACATGTGGCAAGATGCTCCTCGGGGCGCGTCTTGCCGGGGCTTCTCTAATGGAGGCACTCAGTCAGACCCAGTGTTGACATGTGGCAAGACGCTCCTCGGGGCACGTCTTGCTTCGGCCTCTCTCCTGGAGGCGCTCAGTCAGACCCAGAGGAGACATGTGTCAAGATGCTCCTCGGGGCGCGTCTTGCTTGGGCCTCTCTCCTGGAGGTGCTCAGTCAGACCGAGTGCTGACATGTGGCAAGACGCTCCTCCGGGCGCGTCTTGCTTGGGCCTCTCTCCTGGAGGCGCTCAGTCAGACCCAGTGTTCACATGTGGCAAGACGCTCCTCGGGGCACGTCTTGCTTGGGCCTCTCTCCTGGAGGCGCTCAGTCAGACCCAGTGTTGACATGTGGCAAGACGCTCCTCGGGGCGCGTCTTGCTTGGGCCTCTCTCCTGGAGGTTCTCAGTCAGACCCAGTGTTGACATGTGGCAAGATGCTCCTCGGGGCGCGTCTTGCTGGGGCTTCTCTAATGGAGGCACTCAGTCAGACCCAGTGTTGACATGTGGCAAGACGCTCCTCGGGGCACGTCTTGCTTCGGCCTCTCTCCTGGAGGCGCTCAGTCAGACCCAGAGGAGACATGTGTCAAGATGCTCCTCGGGGCGCGTCTTGCTTTGGCCTCTCTCCTGGAGGTGCTCAGTCAGACCGAGTGCTGACATGTGGCAAGACGCTCCTCCGGGCGCGTCTTGCTTGGGCCTCTCTCCTGGAGGCGCTCAGTCAGACCCATTGTTGACATGTGGCAAGACGCTCCTCGGGGCACGTCTTGCTTGGGCCTCTCTCCTGTAGGCGCTCAGTCAGACCGAGTAGTGACATGTGGCAAGACGCTCCTCGGGGCACGTCTTGCTTGGGCCTCTCTCCTGTAGGCGCTCAGTCAGACCGAGTAGTGACATGTGACAAGACGCTCCTCGGGGCGCGTCTTGCTTGGGCCTCTCTCCTCGAGGCGCTCAGTCAGACCCAGTGTTGACATGTGGCAAGACGCTCCTCGGGGCGCGTCTTGCTTGGGCCTCTCTCCTGGAGGTTCTCAGTCAGACCCAGTGTTGACATGTGGCAAGATGTTCCTCGGGGCGCGTCTTGCCGGGGCTTCTCTAATGGAGGCACTCAGTCAGACCCAGTGTTGACATGTGGCAAGACGCTCCTCGGGGCACGTCTTGCTTCGGCCTCTCTCCTGGAGGCGCTCAGTCAGACCCAGAGGAGACATGTGTCAAGATGCTCCTCGGGACGCGTCTTGCTTGGGCCTCTCTCCTGGAGGTGCTCAGTCAGACCGAGTGCTGACATGTGGCAAGACGCTCCTCCGGGCGCGTCTTGCTTGGGCCTCTCTCCTGGAGGCGCTCAGTCAGACCCAGTGTTCACATGTGGCAAGACGCTCCTCGGGGCACGTCTTGCTTGGGCCTCTCTCCTGGAGGCGCTCAGTCAGACCCAGTGTTGACATGTGGCAAGACGCTCCTCGGGGCGCGTCTTGCTTGGGCCTCTCTCCTGGAGGTTCTCAGTCAGACCCAGTGTTGACATGTGGCAAGATGCTCCTCGGGGCGCGTCTTGCTGGGGCTTCTCTAATGGAGGCACTCAGTCAGACCCAGTGTTGACATGTGGCAAGACGCTCCTCGGGGCACGTCTTGCTTCGGCCTCTCTCCTGGAGGCGCTCAGTCAGACCCAGAGGAGACATGTGTCAAGATGCTCCTCGGGGCGCGTCTTGCTTGGGCCTCTCTCCTGGAGGTGCTCAGTCAGACCGAGTGCTGACATGTGGCAAGACGCTCCTCCGGGCGCGTCTTGCTTGGGCCTCTCTCCTGGAGGCGCTCAGTCAGACCCAGTGTTCACATGTGGCAAGACGCTCCTCGGGGCGCGTCTTGCTTGGGCCTCTCTCCTGGAGGCGCTCAGTCAGACCCAGTGTTGACATGTGCTAAGACGCTCCTCAGGGAACGTGTTGCTTGGGCCTCTCTCCTGGAGGCGCTCAGTCAGACCGAGTGCTGACATGTGGCAAGACGCTCCTCGGGGCGCGTATTGCTTGGGCCTCTCTCCTGGAGGCCCTCAGTCAGACCCATTGTTGACATGTGGCAAGACGCTCCTCGGGGCGCGTCTCATTTGGGCCTCTCTCCTGGAGGCGCTCAGTTAGACAGAGTGCTGACATGTGGCAAGACGCTCCTCGGGGCGCGTCTTGCTTGGGCTTCTCTCCTGGAAGCCCTCAGTCAGACCCATTGTTGATATGTGGCAAGATGCTCCTCGGGGCGCATCTTGCTTGGGCCTCTCCCCTTGAGGCCCTCTGTCAGACCCAGTGTTGACATGTGGCAAAACGCTCCTCCAGGCGCGTCTTGCTTGGGCCTCTCTCCTGGAGGCGCTCAGTCAGACCCAGTGGTGACATGTGGCAAGACGCTTCTCGGGGCGCGTATTGCTTGGGCCTAACTCCTGGATGCCCTCTGTCAGACCCAGTGTTGACATGTGGCAAGACGCTCCTTCGGGGCGCGTCTTGCTTGGGCTTCTCTCCTGGAGGCCCTCAGTCAGACCGATTGTTGACATGTGGCAAGACGCTCCTCGAGGCGCGTCTTATTTGGGCCTCTCTCTTGGAGGCCCTCAGTCAGACCCAGTGTTGACATGTGGCAAGACGCTCCTCGGGGCGCGTCTTGCTTGGGCTTCTCTCCTGGAGGCCCTTAGTCAGACCCATTGTTGACATGTGGCAAGACGCTCCTCGGGGCACGTCTTGCTTGGGCCTCTCTCCTGGATGCGCTCAGTCAGACCGAGTAGTGACATGTGGCAAGACGCTCCTCGGGGCGCGTCTTGCTTGGGCCTCTCTCCTGGAGGCGCTCAGTCAGACCGAGTGCTGACATAAGGCAAGACGCTCCTCGGGGCGCGTCTTGCTGGGGCCTCTCTCCTGGAGGTGCTCAATCAGACCCAGTGGTGACACGTTGCAAGACGCTCCTCGGGGCGCGTCTTGCTTGGGCTTCTCTCCTGGAGGCCCTCAGTCAGACCCATTGTTGACATGTGGCAAGACGCTCCTCGGGGCTCGTCTTGCTTGGGCCTCTCTCCTGGAGGCGCTCAGTCAGACCGAGTGCTGACATGTGGCAAGACGCTCCTCCGGGCGCGTCTTGCTTGGGCCTCTCTCCTGGAGGCACTCAGTCAGACCCAGTGTTCACATGTGGCAAGACGCTCCTCGGAGCGCGTCTTGCTTGGGCCTCTCTCCTGGAGGCGCTCAGTCAGACCCAGTGTTGACATGTGGCAAGATGCTCCTCGGGGCACGTCTTGCTTGGGCTTCTCTCCTGGAGGCCCTCAGTCAGACCGAGTGCTGACATGTGGCAAGACGCTCCTCGGAGCGCTTCATGCTTGAGCCTCTCTCCTGGAGGCGCTCAGTCAGACCCAGTGGTGACATGTGGCAAGACGCTCCTCGGGGCGCGTATTGCTTGGGCCTAACTCCTGGATGCCCTCTGTCAGACCCAGTGTTGACATGTGGCAAGACTCTCCTCGGGGCGCTTCTTGCTTGGGCTTCTCTCCTGGAGGCCCTCAGTCAGACCCATTGTTGACATGTGGCAAGACGCTCCTCGGGGCACGTCTTGCTTGGGCCTCTCTCCTGTAGGTGCTCAGTCAGACCGAGTAGTGACATGTGGCAAGACGCTCCTCGGGGCACGTCTTGCTTGGGCCTCTCTCCTGTAGGCGCTCAGTCAGACCGAGTAGTGACATGTGACAAGACGCTCCTCGGGGCGCGTCTTGCTTGGGCCTCTCTGCTGGAGGCGCTCAGTCAGACCCAGTGTTGACATGTGGCAAGACGCTCCTCGGGGCGCGTCTTGCTTGGGCCTCTCTCCTGGAGGTTCTCAGTCAGACCCAGTGTTGACATGTGGCAAGATGCTCCTCGGGGCGCGTCTTGCTGGGGTTTCTCTAATGGAGGCACTCAGTCAGACCCAGTGTTGACATGTGGCAAGACGCTCCTCGGGGCACGTCTTGCTTCGGCCTCTCTCCTGGAGGCGCTCAGTCAGACCCAGAGGAGACATGTGTCAAGATGCTCCTCGGTGCGCTTCTTGCTTGGGCCTCTCTCCTGGAGGTGCTCAGTCAGACCGAGTGCTGACATGTGGCAAGACGCTCCTCCGGGCGCGTCTTGCTTGGGCCTCTCTCCTGGAGGCGCTCAGTCAGACCCAGTGTTCACATGTGGCAAGACGCTCCTCAGGGCGCGTCTTGCTTGGGCCTCTCTCCTGGAGGCGCTCAGTCAGACCCAGTGTTGACATGTGCTAAGACGCTCCTCAGGGCACGTGTTGCTTGGGCCTCTCTCCTGGAGGCGCTCAGTCAGACCGAGTGCTGACATGTGGCAAGACGCTCCTCGGGGCGCGTCTTGCTTGGGCTTCTCTCCTGGAGGCCCTCAGTCAGACCCATTGTTGACATGTGGCAAGACGCTCCTCGGGGCGCGTCTCATTTGGGCCTCTCTCCTGGAGGCGCTCAGTTAGACCGAGTGCTGACATGTGGCAAGACGCTCCTCGGGGCGCGTCTTGCTTGGGCTTCTCTCCTGGAGGCCCTCAGTCAGACCCATTGTTGATATGTGGCAAGATGCTCCTCGGGGCGCATCTTGCTTGGGCCTCTCCCCTTGAGGCCCTCTGTCAGACCCAGTGTTGACATGTGGCAAAACGCTCCTCCAGGCGCGTCTTGCTTGGGCCTCTCTCCTGGAGGCGCTCAGTCAGACCCAGTGGTGACATGTGGCAAGACGCTCCTCGGGGCGCGTATTGCTTGGGCCTAACTCCTGGATGCCCTCTGTCAGACCCAGTGTTGACATGTGGCAAGACTCTCCTCGGGGCGCGTCTTGCTTGGGCTTCTCCCATGGAGGCCCTCAGTCAGACCCAGTGTTGACATGTGTCAAGACGCTCCTCGGGGCGTGTCTTGCTTGGGCCTCTCTCCTGGAGGCGCTCAGTCAGACCCATTGTTGATATGTGGCAAGATGCTCCTCGGGGCGCATCTTGCTTGGGCCTCTCCCCTTGAGGCCCTCTGTCAGACCCAGTGTTGACATGTGGCAAGACGCTCCTCCAGGCGCGTCTTGCTTGGGCCTCTCTCCTGGAGGCCCTCAGTCAGACCCATTGTTGATATGTGGCAAGATGCTCCTCGGGGCGCATCTTGCTTGGGCCTCTCCCCTTGAGGCCCTCTGTCAGACCCAGTGTTGACATGTGGCAAAACGCTCCTACAGGCGCGTCTTGCTTGGGCCTCTCTCCTGGAGGCGCTCAGTCAGACCCAGTGGTGACATGTGGCAAGACGCTCCTCGGGGCGCGTATTGCTTGGGCCTAACTCCTGGATGCCCTCTGTCAGACCCAGTGTTGACATGTGGCAAGACGCTCCTCGGGGCGCGTCTTGCTTGGGCTTCTCTCCTGGAGGCCCTCAGTCAGACCCCTTGTTGACATGTGGCAAGACGCTCCTCGGGGCGCGTCTTATTTGGGACTCTCTCTTGGAGGCCCTCAGTCAGACCCAGTGTTGACATGTGGCAAGACGCTCCTCGGGGCGCGTCTTGCTTGGGCTTCTCTCCTGGAGGCCCTCAGTCAGACCCATTGTTGACATGTGGCAAGACGCTCCTCGGGGCACGTCTTGCTTGGGCCTCTCTCCTGGAGGCGCTCAGTCAGACCGAGTAGTGACATGTGGCAAGACGCTCCTCGGGGCGCGTCTTGCTTGGGCCTCTCTCCTGGAGGCGCTCAGTCAGACCGAGTGCTGACATAAGGCAAGACGCTCCTCGGGGCGCGTCTTGCTGGGGCCTCTCTCCTGGAGGTGCTCAATCAGACCCAGTGGTGACACGTTGCAAGACGCTCCTCGGGGCGCGTCTTGCTTGGGCTTCTCTCCTGGAGGCCCTCAGTCAGACCCATTGTTGACATGTGGCAAGACGCTCCTCGGGGCGCGTCTTTCTTGGGCCTCTCTCCTGGAGGCGCTCAGTCAGACCGAGTGCTGACATGTGGCAAGATGCTCCTCCGGGCGCGTCTTGCTTGGGCCTCTCTCCTGGAGGCGCTCAGTCAGACCCAGTGTTCACATGTGGCAAGACGCTCCTCGGAGCGCGTCTTGCTTGGGCCTCTCTCCTGGAGGCGCTCAGTCAGACCCAGTGTTGACATGTGGCAAGACGCTCCTCGGGGCACGTCTTGCTTGGGCTTCTCTCCTGGAGGCCCTCAGTCAGACCGAGTGCTGACATGTGGCAAGACGCTCCTCGGAGCGCTTCATGCTTGAGCCTCTCTCCTGGAGGCGCTCAGTCAGACCCAGTGGTGACATGTGGCAAGACACTCCTCGGGGCGCGTATTGCTTGGGCCTAACTCCTGGATGCCCTCTGTCAGACCCAGTGTTGACATGTGGCAAGACTCTCCTCGGGGCGCGTCTTGCTTTGGCTTCTCTCATGGAGGCCCTCAGTCAGACCCAGTGTTGACATGTGTCAAGACGCTCCTCGGGGCGTAACTTGCTTGGGCCTCTCTCCTGGAGGCGCTCAGTCAGACCCAGTGTTGACATGTGGCAAGACGCTCCTCGGGGCGCTTCTTGCTTGGGCTTCTCTCCTGGAGGCCCTCAGTCAGACCCATTGTTGACATGTGGCAAGACGCTCCTCGGGGCACGTCTTGCTTGGGCCTCTCTCCTGTAGGCGCTCAGTCAGACCGAGTAGTGACATGTGGCAAGACGCTCCTCGGGGCACGTCTTGCTTGGGCCTCTCTCCTGTAGGCGCTCAGTCAGACCGAGTAGTGACATGTGACAAGACGCTCCTCGGGGCGCGTCTTGCTTGGGCCTCTCTCCTGGAGGCGCTCAGTCAGACCCAGTGTTGACATGTGGCAAGACGCTCCTCGGGGCGCGTCTTGCTTCGGCCTCTCTCCTGGAGGTTCTCAGTCAGACCCAGTGTTGACATGTGGCAAGATGCTCCTCGGGGCGCGTCTTGCTGGGGCTTCTCTAATGGAGGCACTCAGTCAGACCCAGTGTTGACATGTGCTAAGACGCTCCTCAGGGCACGTCTTGCTTCGGCCTCTCTCCTGGAGGCGCTCAGTCTGACCCAGAGGAGACATGTGTCAAGATGCTCCTCGGGGCGCGTCTTGCTTGGGCCTCTCTCCTGGAGGTGCTCAGTCAGACCGAGTGCTGACATCTGGCAAGACGCTCCTCCGGGCGCGTCTTGCTTGGGCCTCTCTCCTGGAGGCGCTCAGTCAGACCCAGTGTTCACATGTGGCAAGACGCTCCTCGGGGCGCGTCTTGCTTGGGCCTCTCTCCTGGAGGCGCTCAGTCAGACCGAGTGCTGACATAAGGCAAGACGCTCCTCGGGGCGCGTCTTGCTGGGGCCTCTCTCCTGGAGGTGCTCAATCAGACCCAGTGGTGACACGTTGCAAGACGCTCCTCGGGGCGCGTCTTGCTTGGGCTTCTCTCCTGGAGGCCCTCAGTCAGACCCATTGTTGACATGTGGCAAGATGCTCCTCGGGGCGCGTCTTGCTTGGGCCTCTCTCCTGGAGGCGCTCAGTCAGACCGAGTGCTGACATGTGGCAAGACGCTCCTCCGGGCGCGTCTTGCTTGGGCCTCTCTCCTGGAGGCACTCAGTCAGACCCAGTGTTCACATGTGGCAAGACGCTCCTCGGAGCGCGTCTTGCTTGGGCCTCTCTCCTGGAGGAGCTCAGTCAGACCCAGTGTTGACATGTGGCAAGATGCTCCTCGGGGCACGTCTTGCTTGGGCTTCTCTCCTGGAGGCCCTCAGTCAGACCGAGTGCTGACATGTGGCAAGACGCTCCTCGGAGCGCTTCATGCTTGAGCCTCTCTCCTGGAGGCGCTCAGTCAGACCCAGTGTTGACATGTGGCAAGACGCTCCTCGGGGCGCGTATTGCTTGGGCCAAACTCCTGGATGCCCTCTGTCAGACCCAGTGTTGACATGTGGCAAGACTCTCCTCGGGGCGCTTCTTGCTTGGGCTTCTCTCCTGGAGGCCCTCAGTCAGACCCATTGTTGACATGTGGCAAGACGCTCCTCGGGGCACGTCTTGCTTGGGCCTCTCTCCTGTAGGCGCTCAGTCAGACCGAGTAGTGACATGTGGCAAGACGCTCCTCGGGGCACGTCTTGCTTGGGCCTCTCTCCTGTAGGCGCTCAGTCAGACCGAGTAGTGACATGTGACAAGACGCTCCTCGGGGCGCGTCTTGCTTGGGCCTCTCTCCTGGAGGCGCTCAGTCAGACCCAGTGTTGACATGTGGCAAGACGCTCCTCGGGGCGCGTCTTGCTTGGGCCTCTCTCCTGGAGGTTCTCAGTCAGACCCAGTGTTGACATGTGGCAATATGCTCCTCGGGGCGCGTCTTGCTGGGGCTTCTCTAATGGAGGCACTCAGTCAGACCCAGTGTTGACATGTGGCAAGACGCTTCTCGGGGCACGTCTTGCTTCGGCCTCTCTCCTGGAGGCGCTCAGTCAGACCCAGAGGAGACATTTGTCAAGATGCTCCTCGGGGCGCGTCTTGCTTGGGCCTCTCTCCTGGAGGTGCTCAGTCAGACCGAGTAGTGACATGTGGCAAGACGCTCCTCGGGGCACGTCTTGCTTGGGCCTCTCTCCTGTAGGCGCTCAGTCAGACCGAGTAGTGACATGTGACAAGACGCTCCTCGGGGCGCGTCTTGCTTGGGCCTGTCTCCTGGAGGCGCTCAGTCAGACCCAGTGTTGACATGTGGCAAGACGCTCCTCGGGGCGCGTCTTTCTTGGGCCTCTCTCCTGGAGGTTCTCAGTCAGACCCAGTGTTGACATGTGGCAGGATGCTCCTCGGGGCGCGTCTTGCTGGGGCTTCTCTAATGGAGGCACTCAGTCAGACCCAGTGTTGACATGTGGCAAGACGCTCCTCGGGGCACGTCTTGCTTCGGCCTCTCTCCTGGAGGCGCTCAGTCAGACCCAGAGGAGACATGTGTCAAGATGCTCCTTGGGGCGCGTCTTGCTTGGGCCTCTCTCCTGGAGGTGCTCAGTCAGACCGAGTGCTGACATGTGGCAAGACGCTCCTCCGGGCGCGTCTTGCTTGGGCCTCTCTCCTGGAGGCGCTCAGTCAGACCCAGTGTTCACATGTGGCAAGACGCTCCTCGGGGCGCGTCTTGCTTGGGCCTCTCTCCTGGAGGCGCTCAGTCAGACCCAGTGTTGACATGTGCTAAGACGCTCCTCAGGGCACGTCTTGCTTCGGCCTCTCTCCTGGAGGCGCTCAGTCAGACCCAGAGGAGACATGTGTCAAGATGCTCCTCGGGGCGCGTCTTGCTTGGGCCTCTCTCCTGGAGGTGCTCAGTCAGACCGAGTGCTGACATGTGGCAAGACGCTCCTCCGGGCGCGTCTTGCTTGGGCCTCTCTCCTGGAGGCGCTCAGTCAGACCCAGTGTTCACATGTGGCAAGACGCTCCTCGGGGCGCGTCTTGCTTGGGCCTCTCTCCTGGAGGTGCTCAGTCAGACCGAGTAGTGACATGTGGCAAGACGCTCCTCGGGGCACGTCTTGCTTGGGCCTCTCTCCTGTAGGCGCTCAGTCAGACCGAGTAGTGACATGTGACAAGACGCTCCTCGGGGCGCGTCTTGCTTGGGCCTCTCTCCTGGAGGCGCTCAGTCAGACCCAGTGTTGACATGTGGCAAGACGCTCCTCGGGGCGCGTCTTGCTTGGGCCTCTCTCCTGGAGGTTCTCAGTCAGACCCAGTGTTGACATGTGGCAAGATGCTCCTCGGGGCGCGTCTTGCTGGGGCTTCTCTAATGGAGGCACTCAGTCAGACCCAGTGTTGACATGTGGCAAGACGCTCCTCGGGGCACGTCTTGCTTCGGCCTCTCTCCTGGAGGCGCTCAGTCAGACCCAGAAGAGACATGTGTCAAGATGCTCCTTGGGGCGCGTCTTGCTTGGGCCTCTCTCCTGGAGGTGCTCAGTCAGACCGAGTGCTGACATGTGGCAAGACGCTCCTCCGGGCGCGTCTTGCTTGGGCCTCTCTCCTGGAGGCGCTCAGTCAGACCCAGTGTTGACATGTGCTAAGACGCTCCTCAGGGCACGTCTTGCTTCGGCCTCTCTCCTGGAGGCGCTCAGTCAGACCCAGAGGAGACATGTGTCAAGATGCTCCTCGGGGCGCGTCTTGCTTGGGCCTCTCTCCTGGAGGTGCTCAGTCAGACCGAGTGCTGACATGTGGCAAGACGCTCCTCCGGGCGCGTCTTGCTTGGGCCTCTCTCCTGGAGGCGCTCAGTCAGACCCAGTGTTCACATGTGGCAAGACGCTCCTCGGGGCGCGTCTTGCTTGGGCCTCTCTCCTGGAGGCGCTCAGTCAGACCGAGTGCTGACATAAGGCAAGACGCTCCTTGGGGCGCGTCTTGCTGAGGCCTCTCTCCTGGAGGTTCTCAGTCAGACCCAGTGTTGACATGTGGCAAGATGCTCCTCGGGGCGCGTCTTGCTGGGGCTTCTCTAATGGAGGCACTCAGTCAGACCCAGTGTTGACATGTGGCAAGACGCTCCTCGGGGCACGTCTTGCTTCGGCCTCTCTCCTGGAGGCGCTCAGTCAGACCCAGAGGAGACATGTGTCAAGATGCTCCTCGGGGCGCGTCTTGCTTGGGCCTCTCTCCTGGAGGTGCTCAGTCAGACCGAGTGCTGACATGTGGCAAGACGCTCCTCCGGGCGCGTCTTGCTTGGGCCTCTCTCCTGGAGGCGCTCAGTCAGACCCAGTGTTGACATGTGCTAAGACGCTCCTCAGGGCACGTCTTGCTTCGGCCTCTCTCCTGGAGGCGCTCAGTCAGACCCAGAGGAGACATGTGTCAAGATGCTCCTCGGGGCGCGTCTTGCTTGGGCCTCTCTCCTGGAGGTGCTCAGTCAGACCGAGTGCTGACATGTGGCAAGACGCTCCTCCGGGCGCGTCTTGCTTGGGCCTCTCTCCTGGAGGCGCTCAGTCAGACCCAGTGTTCACATGTGGCAAGACGCTCCTCGGGGCGCGTCTTGCTTGGGCCTCTCTCCTGGAGGCGCTCAGTCAGACCGAGTGCTGACATAAGGCAAGACGCTCCTCGGGGCGCGTCTTCCTGGGGCCTCTCTCCTGGAGGTTCTCAGTCAGACCCAGTGTTGACATGTGGCAAGATGCTCCTCGGGGCGCGTCTTGCTGGGGCTTCTCTAATGGAGGCACTCAGTCAGACCCAGTGTTGACATGTGGCAAGACGCTCCTCGGGGCACGTCTTGCTTCGGCCTCTCTCCTGGAGGCGCTCAGTCAGACCCAGAGGAGACATGTGTCAAGATGCTCCTCGGGGCGCGTCTTGCTTGGGCCTCTCTCCTGGAGGTGCTCAGTCAGACCGAGTGCTGACATGTGGCAAGACGCTCCTCCGGGCGCGTCTTGCTTGGGCCTCTCTCCTGGAGGCGCTCAGTCAGACCCAGTGTTGACATGTGCTAAGACGCTCCTCAGGGAACGTGTTGCTTGGGCCTCTCTCCTGGAGGCGCTCAGTCAGACCGAGTGCTGACATGTGGCAAGACGCTCCTCGGGGCGCGTCTTGCTTGGGCTTCTCTCCTGGAGGCCCTCAGTCAGACCCATTGTTGACATGTGGCAAGACGCTCCTCAGGGCGCGTCTCATTTGGGCCTCTCTCCTGGAGGCGCTCAGTTAGACCGAGTGCTGACATGTGGCAAGACGCTCCTCGGGGCGCGTCTTGCTTGGGCTTCTCTCCTGGAGGCCCTCAGTCAGACCCATTGTTGATATGTGGCAAGATGCTCCTCGGGGCGCATCTTGCTTGGGCCTCTCCCCTTGAGGCCCTCTGTCAGACCCAGTGTTGACATGTGGCAAAACGCTCCTCCAGGCGCGTCTTGCTTGGGATTCTCTCCTGGAGGCGCTCAGTCAGACCCATTGTTGACATGTGGCAAGATGCTCCTCGGGGCGCGTCTTGCTTGGGCCTCTCTCCTGGAGGCGCTCAGTCAGACCGAGTGCTGACATGTGGCAAGACGCTCCTCCGGGCGCGTCTTGCTTGGGCCTCTCTCCTGGAGGCACTCAGTCAGACCCAGTGTTCACATGTGGCAAGACGCTCCTCGGAGCGTGTCTTGCTTGGGCCTCTCTCCTGGAGGAGCTCAGTCAGACCCAGTGTTTACATGTGGCAAGATGCTCCTCGGGGCACGTCTTGCTTGGGCTTCTCTCCTGGAGGCCCTCAGTCAGACCGAGTGCTGACATGTGGCAAGACGCTCCTCGGAGCGCTTCATGCTTGAGCCTCTCTCCTGGAGGCGCTCAGTCAGACCCAGTGGTGACATGTGGCAAGACGCTCCTCGGGGCGCGTATTGCTTGGGCCAAACTCCTGGATGCCCTCTGTCAGACCCAGTGTTGACATGTGGCAAGACTCTCCTCGGGGCGCTTCTTGCTTGGGCTTCTCTCCTGGAGGCCCTCAGTCAGACCCATTGTTGACATGTGGCAAGACGCTCCTCGGGGCACGTCTTGCTTGGGCCTCTCTCCTGTAGGCGCTCAGTCAGACCGAGTAGTGACATGTGGCAAGACGCTCCTCGGGGCACGTCTTGCTTGGGCCTCTCTCCTGTAGGCGCTCAGTCAGACCGAGTAGTGACATGTGACAAGACGCTCCTCGGGGCGCGTCTTGCTTGGGCCTCTCTCCTGGAGGCGCTCAGTCAGACCCAGTGTTGACATGTGGCAAGACGCTCCTCGGGGCGCGTCTTGCTTGGGCCTCTCTCCTGGAGGTTCTCAGTCAGACCCAGTGTTGACATGTGGCAATATGCTCCTCGGGGCGCGTCTTGCTGGGGCTTCTCTAATGGAGGCACTCAGTCAGACCCAGTGTTGACATGTGGCAAGACGCTCCTCGGGGCACGTCTTGCTTCGGCCTCTCTCCTGGAGGCGCTCAGTCAGACCCAGAGGAGACATGTGTCAAGATGCTCCTCGGGGCGCGTCTTGCTTGGGCCTCTCTCCTGGAGGTGCTCAGTCAGACCGAGTAGTGACATGTGGCAAGACGCTCCTCGGGGCACGTCTTGCTTGGGCCTCTCTCCTGTAGGCGCTCAGTCAGACCGAGTAGTGACATGTGACAAGACGCTCCTCGGGGCGCGTCTTGCTTGGGCCTCTCTCCTGGAGGCGCTCAGTCAGACCCAGTGTTGACATGTGGCAAGACGCTCCTCGGGGCGCGTCTTGCTTGGGCCTCTCTCCTGGAGGTTCTCAGTCAGACCCAGTGTTGACATGTGGCAAGATGCTCCTCGGGGCGCGTCTTGCTGGGGCTTCTCTAATGGAGGCACTCAGTCAGACCCAGTGTTGACATGTGGCAAGACGCTCCTCGGGGCACGTCTTGCTTCGGCCTCTCTCCTGGAGGCGCTCAGTCAGACCCAGAGGAGACATGTGTCAAGATGCTCCTCGGGGCGCGTCTTGCTTGGGCCTCTCTCCTGGAGGTGCTCAGTCAGACCGAGTGCTGACATGTGGCAAGACGCTCCTCCGGGCGCGTCTTGCTTGGGCCTCTCTCCTGGAGGCGCTCAGTCAGACCCAGTGTTCACATGTGGCAAGACGCTCCTCGGGGCGCGTCTTGCTTGGGCCTCTCTCCTGGAGGCGCTCAGTCAGACCCAGTGTTGACATGTGCTAAGACGCTCCTCAGGGCACGTCTTGCTTCGGCCTCTCTCCTGGAGGCGCTCAGTCAGACCCAGAGGAGACATGTGTCAAGATGCTCCTCGGGGCGCGTCTTGCTTGGGCCTCTCTCCTGGAGGCGCTCAGTCAGACCCAGTGTTGACATGTGCTAAGACGCTCCTCAGGGCACGTCTTGCTTCGGCCTCTCTCCTGGAGGCGCTCAGTCAGACCCAGAGGAGACATGTGTCAAGATGCTCCTCGGGGCGCGTCTTGCTTGGGCCTCTCTCCTGGAGGTGCTCAGTCAGACCGAGTGCTGACATGTGGCAAGACGCTCCTCCGGGCGCGTCTTGCTTGGGCCTCTCTCCTGGAGGCGCTCAGTCAGACCCAGTGTTCACATGTGGCAAGACGCTCCTCGGGGCGCGTCTTGCTTGGGCCTCTCTCCTGGAGGTGCTCAGTCAGACCGAGTAGTGACATGTGGCAAGACGCTCCTCGGGGCACGTCTTGCTTGGGCCTCTCTCCTGTAGGCGCTCAGTCAGACCGAGTAGTGACATGTGACAAGACGCTCCTCGGGGCGCGTCTTGCTTGGGCCTCTCTCCTGGAGGCGCTCAGTCAGACCCAGTGTTGACATGTGGCAAGACGCTCCTCGGGGCGCGTCTTGCTTGGGCCTCTCTCCTGGAGGTTCTCAGTCAGACCCAGTGTTGACATGTGGCAAGATGCTCCTCGGGGCGCGTCTTGCTGGGGCTTCTCTAATGGAGGCACTCAGTCAGACCCAGTGTTGACATGTGGCAAGACGCTCCTTGGGGCACGTCTTGCTTCGGCCTCTCTCCTGGAGGCGCTCAGTCAGACCCAGAAGAGACATGTGTCAAGATGCTCCTCGGGGCGCGTCTTGCTTGGGCCTCTCTCCTGGAGGTGCTCAGTCAGACCGAGTGCTGACATGTGTCAAGACGCTCCTCCGGGCGCGTCTTGCTTGGGCCTCTCTCCTGGAGGCGCTCAGTCAGACCCAGTGTTGACATGTGCTAAGACGCTCCTCAGGGCACGTCTTGCTTCGGCCTCTCTCCTGGAGGCGCTCAGTCAGACCCAGAGGAGACATGTGTCAAGATGCTCCTCGGGGCGCGTCTTGCTTGGGCCTCTCTCCTGGAGGTGCTCAGTCAGACCGAGTGCTGACATGTGGCAAGACGCTCCTCCGGGCGCGTCTTGCTTGGGCCTCTCTCCTGGAGGCGCTCAGTCAGACCCAGTGTTCACATGTGGCAAGACGCTCCTCGGGGCGCGTCTTGCTTGGGCCTCTCTCCTGGAGGCGCTCAGTCAGACCGAGTGCTGACATAAGGCAAGACGCTCCTCGGGGCGCGTCTTGCTGGGGCCTCTCTCCTGGAGGTTCTCAGTCAGACCCAGTGTTGACATGTGGCAAGATGCTCCTCGGGGCGCGTCTTGCTGGGGCTTCTCTAATGGAGGCACTCAGTCAGACCCAGTGTTGACATGTGGCAAGACGCTCCTCGGGGCACGTCTTGCTTCGGCCTCTCTCCTGGAGGCGCTCAGTCAGACCCAGAGGAGACATGTGTCAAGATGCTCCTCGGGGCGCGTCTTGCTTGGGCCTCTCTCCTGGAGGTGCTCAGTAAGACCGAGTGCTGACATGTGGCAAGACGCTCCTCCCGGCGCGTCTTGCTTGGGCCTCTCTCCTGGAGGCGCTCAGTCAGACCCAGTGTTGACATGTGCTAAGACGCTCCTCAGGGAACGTGTTGCTTGGGCCTCTCTCCTGGAGGCGCTCAGTCAGACCCAGTGTTGACATGTGCTAAGACGCTCCTCAGGGAACGTGTTGCTTGGGCCTCTCTCCTGGAGGCGCTCAGTCAGACCGAGTGCTGACATGTGGCAAGACGCTCCTCGGGGCGCGTCTTGCTTGGGCTTCTCTCCTGGAGGCCCTCAGTCAGACCCATTGTTGACATGTGGCAAGACGCTCCTCGGGGCGCGTCTCATTTGGGCCTCTCTCCTGGAGGCGCTCAGTTAGACCGAGTGCTGACATGTGGCAAGACGCTCCTCGGGGCGCGTCTTGCTTGGGCTTCTCTCCTGGAGGCCCTCAGTCAGACCCATTGTTGATATGTGGCAAGATGCTCCTCGGGGCGCATCTTGCTTGGGCCTCTCCCCTTGAGGCCCTCTGTCAGACCCAGTGTTGACATGTGGCAAAACGCTCCTCCAGGCGCGTCTTGCTTGGGCTTCTCTCCTGGAGGCGCTCAGTCAGACCCATTGTTGACATGTGGCAAGATGCTCCTCGGGGCGCGTCTTGCTTGGGCCTCTCTCCTGGAGGCGCTCAGTCAGACCGAGTGCTGACATGTGGCAAGACGCTCCTCCGGGCGCGTCTTGCTTGGGCCTCTCTCCTGGAGGCACTCAGACAGACCCAGTGTTCACATGTGGCAAGACGCTCCTCGGAGCGTGTCTTGCTTGGGCCTCTCTCCTGGAGGAGCTCAGTCAGACCCAGTGTTGACATGTGGCAAGATGCTCCTCGGGGCACGTCTTGCTTGGGCTTCTCTCCTGGAGGCCCTCAGTCAGACCGAGTGCTGACATGTGGCAAGACGCTCCTCGGAGCGCTTCATGCTTGAGCCTCTCTCCTGGAGGCGCTCAGTCAGACCCAGTGGTGACATGTGGCAAGACGCTCCTCGGGGCGCGTATTGCTTGGGCCAAACTCCTGGATGCCCTCTGTCAGACCCAGTGTTGACATGTGGCAAGACTCTCCTCGGGGCGCTTCTTGCTTGGGCTTCTCTCCTGGAGGCCCTCAGTCAGACCCATTGTTGACATGTGGCAAGACGCTCCTCGGGGCACGTCTTGCTTGGGCCTCTCTCCTGTAGGCGCTCAGTCAGACCGAGTAGTGACATGTGGCAAGACGCTCCTCGGGGCACGTCTTGCTTGGGCCTCTCTCCTGTAGGCGCTCAGTCAGACCGAGTAGTGACATGTGACAAGACGCTCCTCGGGGCGCGTCTTGCTTGGGCCTCTCTCCTGGAGGCGCTCAGTCAGACCCAGTGTTGACATGTGGCAAGACGCTCCTCGGGGCGCGTCTTGCTTGGGCCTCTCTCCTGGAGGTTCTCAGTCAGACCCAGTGTTGACATGTGGCAATATGCTCCTCGGGGCGCGTCTTGCTGGGGCTTCTCTAATGGAGGCACTCAGTCAGACCCAGTGTTGACATGTGGCAAGACGCTCCTCGGGGCACGTCTTGCTTCGGCCTCTCTCCTGGAGGCGCTCAGTCAGACCCAGAGGAGACATGTGTCAAGATGCTCCTCGGGGCGCGTCTTGCTTGGGCCTCTCTCCTGGAGGTGCTCAGTCAGACCGAGTAGTGACATGTGGCAAGACGCTCCTCGGGGCACGTCTTGCTTGGGCCTCTCTCCTGTAGGCGCTCAGTCAGACCGAGTAGTGACATGTGACAAGACGCTCCTCGGGGCGCGTCTTGCTTGGGCCTCTCTCCTGGAGGCGCTCAGTCAGACCCAGTGTTGACATGTGGCAAGACGCTCCTCGGGGCGCGTCTTGCTTGGGCCTCTCTCCTGGAGGTTCTCAGTCAGACCCAGTGTTGACATGTGGCAAGATGCTCCTCGGGGCGCGTCTTGCTGGGGCTTCTCTAATGGAGGCACTCAGTCAGACCCAGTGTTGACATGTGGCAAGACGCTCCTCGGGGCACGTCTTGCTTCGGCCTCTCTCCTGGAGGCGCTCAGTCAGACCCAGAGGAGACATGTGTCAAGATGCTCCTCGGGGCGCGTCTTGCTTGGGCCTCTCTCCTGGAGGTGCTCAGTCAGACCGAGTGCTGACATGTGGCAAGACGCTCCTCCGGGCGCGTCTTGCTTGGGCCTCTCTCCTGGAGGCGCTCAGTCAGACCCAGTGTTCACATGTGGCAAGACGCTCCTCGGGGCGCGTCTTGCTTGGGCCTCTCTCCTGGAGGCGCTCAGTCAGACCCAGTGTTGACATGTGCTAAGACGCTCCTCAGGGCACGTCTTGCTTCGGCCTCTCTCCTGGAGGCGCTCAGTCAGACCCAGAGGAGACATGTGTCAAGATGCTCCTCGGGGCGCGTCTTGCTTGGGCCTCTCTCCTGGAGGCGCTCAGTCAGACCCAGTGTTGACATGTGCTAAGACGCTCCTCAGGGCACGTCTTGCTTCGGCCTCTCTCCTGGAGGCGCTCAGTCAGACCCAGAGGAGACATGTGTCAAGATGCTCCTCGGGGCGCGTCTTGCTTGGGCCTCTCTCCTGGAGGTGCTCAGTCAGACCGAGTGCTGACATGTGGCAAGACGCTCCTCCGGGCGCGTCTTGCTTGGGCCTCTCTCCTGGAGGCGCTCAGTCAGACCCAGTGTTCACATGTGGCAAGACGCTCCTCGGGGCGCGTCTTGCTTGGGCCTCTCTCCTGGAGGTGCTCAGTCAGACCGAGTAGTGACATGTGGCAAGACGCTCCTCGGGGCACGTCTTGCTTGGGCCTCTCTCCTGTAGGCGCTCAGTCAGACCGAGTAGTGACATGTGACAAGACGCTCCTCGGGGCGCGTCTTGCTTGGGCCTCTCTCCTGGAGGCGCTCAGTCAGACCCAGTGTTGACATGTGGCAAGACGCTCCTCGGGGCGCGTCTTGCTTGGGCCTCTCTCCTGGAGGTTCTCAGTCAGACCCAGTGTTGACATGTGGCAAGATGCTCCTCGGGGCGCGTCTTGCTGGGGCTTCTCTAATGGAGGCACTCAGTCAGACCCAGTGTTGACATGTGGCAAGACGCTCCTCGGGGCACGTCTTGCTTCGGCCTCTCTCCTGGAGGCGCTCAGTCTGACCCAGAAGAGACATGTGTCAAGATGCTCCTCGGGGCGCGTCTTGCTTGGGCCTCTCTCCTGGAGGTGCTCAGTCAGACCGAGTGCTGACATGTGGCAAGACGCTCCTCCGGGCGCGTCTTGCTTGGGCCTCTCTCCTGGAGGCGCTCAGTCAGACCCAGTGTTGACATGTGCTAAGACGCTCCTCAGGGCACGTCTTGCTTCGGCCTCTCTCCTGGAGGCGCTCAGTCAGACCCAGAGGAGACATGTGTCAAGATGCTCCTCGGGGCGCGTCTTGCTTGGGCCTCTCTCCTGGAGGCGCTCAGTCAGAGCCAGTGTTCACATGTGGCAAGACGCTCCTCGGGGCGCGTCTTGCTTGGGCCTCTCTCCTGGAGGTGCTCAGTCAGACCGAGTAGTGACATGTGGCAAGACGCTCCTCGGGGCACGTCTTGCTTGGGCCTCTCTCCTGTAGGCGCTCAGTCAGACCGAGTAGTGACATGTGACAAGACGCTCCTCGGGGCGCGTCTTGCTTGGGCCTCTCTCCTGGAGGCGCTCAGTCAGACCCAGTGTTGACATGTGGCAAGACGCTCCTCGGGGCGCGTCTTGCTTGGGCCTCTCTCCTGGAGGTTCTCAGTCAGACCCAGTGTTGACATGTGGCAAGATGCTCCTCGGGGCGCGTCTTGCTGGGGCTTCTCTAATGGAGGCACTCAGTCAGACCCAGTGTTGACATGTGGCAAGACGCTCCTCGGGGCACGTCTTGCTTCGGCCTCTCTCCTGGAGGCGCTCAGTCAGACCCAGAAGAGACATGTGGCAAGACGCTCCTCCGGGCGCGTCTTGCTTGGGCCTCTCTCCTGGAGGCACTCAGTCAGACCCAGTGTTGACATGTGCTAAGACGCTCCTCAGGGCACGTCTTGCTTCGGCCTCTCTCCTGGAGGCGCTCAGTCAGACCCAGAGGAGACATGTGTCAAGATGCTCCTCGGGAAGCGTCTTGCTTGGGCCTCTCTCCTGGAGGCGCTCAGTCAGACCGAGTGCTGACATAAGGCAAGACGCTCCTCGGGGCGCGTCTTGCTGGGGCCTCTCTCCTGGAGGTGCTCAATCAGACCCAGTGGTGACACGTTGCAAGACGCTCCTCGGGGCGCGTCTTGCTTGGGCTTCTCTCCTGGAGGCCCTCAGTCAGACCCATTGTTGACATGTGGCAAGACGCTCCTCGGGGCACGTCTTGCTTGGGCATCTCTCCTGGATGCGCTCAGTCAGACCGAGTAGTGACATGTGGCAAGACGCTCCTCGGGGCGCGTCTTGCTTGGGCCTCTCTCCTGGAGGCGCTCAGTCAGACCGAGTGCTGACATAAGGCAAGACGCTCCTCGGGGCGCGTCTTGCTGGGGCCTCTCTCCTGGAGGTGCTCAATCAGACCCAGTGGTGACACGTTGCAAGACGCTCCTCGGGGCGCGTCTTGCTTGGGCTTCTCTCCTGGAGGCCCTCAGTCAGACCCATTGTTGACATGTGGCAAGACGCTCCTCGGGGCGCGTCTTGCTTGGGCCTCTCTCCTGGAGGCGCTCAGTCAGACCGAAAGCTGACATGTGGCAAGACGCTCCTCCGGGCGCGTCTTGCTTGGGCCTCTCTCCTGGAGGCACTCAGTCAGACCCAGTGTTCACATGTGGCAAGACGCTCCTCGGAGCGCGTCTTGCTTGGGCCTCTCTCCTGGAGGCGCTCAGTCAGACCCAGTGTTGACATGTGGCAAGATGCTCCTCTGGGCACGTCTTGCTTGGGCTTCTCTCCTGGAGGCCCTCAGTCAGACCGAGTGCTGACATGTGGCAAGACGCTCCTCGGAGCGCTTCATGCTTGAGCCTCTCTCGTGGAGGCGCTCAGTCAGACCCAGTGGTGACATGTGGCAAGACGCTCCTCGGGGCGCGTATTGCTTGGGCCTAACTCCTGGATGCCCTCTGTCAGACCCAGTGTTGACATGTGGCAAGACTCTCCTCGGGGCGCTTCTTGCTTGGGCTTCTCTCCTGGAGGCCCTCAGTCAGACCCATTGTTGACATGTGGCAAGACGCTCCTCGGGGCACGTCTTGCTTGGGCCTCTCTCCTGTAGGTGCTCAGTCAGACCGAGTAGTGACATGTGGCAAGACGCTCCTCGGGGCACGTCTTGCTTGGGCCTCTCTCCTGTAGGCGCTCAGTCAGACCGAGTAGTGACATGTGACAAGACGCTCCTCGGGGCGCGTCTTGCTTGGGCCTCTCTCCTTGAGGCGCTCAGTCAGACCCAGGGTTGACATGTGGCAAGACGCTCCTCGGGGCGCGTCTTGCTTGGGCCTCTCTCCTGGAGGTTCTCAGTCAGACCCAGTGTTGACATGTGGCAAGATGCTCCTCGGGGCGCGTCTTGCTGGGGCTTCTCTAATGGAGGCACTCAGTCAGACCCAGTGTTGACATGTGGCAAGACGCTCCTCGGGGCACGTCTTGCTTCGGCCTCTCTCCTGGAGGCGCTCAGTCAGACCCAGAGGAGACATGTGTCAAGATGCTCCTCGGGGTGCATCTTGCTTGGGCCTCTCTCCTGGAGGTGCTCAGTCAGACCGAGTGCTGACATGTGGCAAGACGCTCCTCGGGGCGCGTCTTGCTTGGGCCTCTCTCCTGGAGGCGCTCAGTCAGACCCAGTGTTGACATGTGCTAAGACGCTCCTCAGGGCACGTGTTGCTTGGGCCTCTCTCCTGGAGGCGCTCAGTCAGACCGAGTGCTGACATGTGGCAAGACGCTCCTCGGGGCGCGTCTTGCTTGGGCTTCTCTCCTGGAGGCCCTCAGTCAGACCCATTGTTGACATGTGGCAAGACGCTCCTCGGGGCGCGTCTCATTTGGGCCTCTCTCCTGGAGGCGCTCAGTTAGACCGAGTGCTGACATGTGGCAAGACGCTCCTCGGGGCGCGTCTTGCTTGGGCTTCTCTCCTGGAGGCCCTCAGTCAGACCCATTGTTGATATGTGGCAAGATGCTCCTCGGGGCGCATCTTGCTTGGGCCTCTCCCCTTGAGGCCCTCTGTCAGACCCAGTGTTGACATGTGGCAAAACGCTCCTCCAGGCGCGTCTTGCTTGGGCCTCTCTCCTGGAGGCGCTCAGTCAGACCCAGTGGTGACATGTGGCAAGACGCTCCTCGGGGCGCGTATTGCTTGGGCCTAACTCCTGGATGCCCTCTGTCAGACCCAGTGTTGACATGTGGCAAGACTCTCCTCGGGGCGCGTCTTGCTTGGGCTTCTCTCATGGAGGCCCTCAGTCAGACCCAGTGTTGACATGTGTCAAGACGCTCCTCGGGGCGTGTCTTGCTTGGGCCTCTCTCCTGGAGATTCTCAGTCAGACCCAGTGTTGACATGTGGCAAGATGCTCCTCGGGGCGCGTCTTGCTGGGGCTTCTCTAATGGAGGCACTCAGTCAGACCCAGTGTTGACATGTGGCAAGACGCTCCTCGGGGCACGTCTTGCTTGGGCCTCTCTCCTGGAGGCGCTCAGTCAGACCCAGTGTTGACATGTGCTAAGACGCTCCTCAGGGCACGTGTTGCTTGGGCCTCTCTCCTGGAGGCGCTCAGTCAGACCGAGTGCTGACATGTGGCAAGACGCTCCTCGGGGCGCGTCTTGCTTGGCCTTCTCTCCTGGAGGCCCTCAGTCAGACCCATTGTTGACATGTGGCAAGACGCTCCTCGGGGCGCGTCTCATTTGGGCCTCTCTCCTGGAGGCGCTCAGTGAGACCGAGTGCTGACGTGTGGCAAGACGCTCCTCGGGGCGCGTCTTGCTTGGGCTTCTCTCCTGGAGGCCCTCAGTCAGACCCATTGTTGATATGTGGCAAGATGCTCCTCGGGGCGCATCTTGCTTGGGCCTCTCCCCTTGAGGCCCTCTGTCAGACCCAGTGTTGACATGTGGCAAAACGCTCCTCCAGGCGCGTCTTGCTTGGGCCTCTCTCCTGGAGGCGCTCAGTCAGACCCAGTGTTGACATGTGGCAAGACGCTCCTTGGGGCGCGTCTTGCTGGGGCTTCTCTCAAGGAGGCACTCAGTCAGACCCAGTGTTGACATGTGACAAGACGCTCCTCGGGGCGCGTCTTGCTTGGGCCTCTCTCCTGGAGGTGCTCAGTCAGACCCAGAGGTGACATGTGGCAAGACGCTCCTCGGGGCGCGTCTTGCTTGGGCCTCTCTCCTGGAGAAGCTCAGTCAGACCCAGTGTTGACATGTGGCAAGACGCTCCTCGGGGCGCGTCTTGCTTGGGCCTCTCTCCTGGGGAGGCGATCAGTCAGACCCAGTGTTGACATGTGTCAAGAGGCTCCTCGGGCGTTTCTTGCTTGGGCCTCTCTCCTGGAGGCGCTCAGTCAGACCCAGTGTTGACATGTGGCAAGACGCTCCTCGGGGCGCGTCTTGCTTGGGCCTCTCTCCTGGAGTCGCTTAGTCAGACCTAGTGCTGACATGTGGCAAGACGCTCCTCGGGGCGCGTCTTGCTTGGCCCTCTCTCCTGGAGGCCTTCAGTCAGACCCTTCGTTGACATGTGGCAAGACGCTCCTCGGGGCGCGTCTTGCTTGGCCCTCTCTCCTGGAGGCGCTCAGTCAGACCGAGTGCTGACATGTGGCAAGACGCTCCTCGGGGCGCCTCTTGCTTGGGATTCTCTCCTGGAAGCCCTCAGTCAGACCCATTGTTGACATGTGGCAAGACGCTCCTCGGGGCGCATCTTGCTTGGGCCTCTCTCCTGGAGGCGCTCAGTCAGACCGAGTGCTGACATGTGGCAAGACGCTCCTCGGGGCACGTCTTGCTTGGGCCTCTCTCCTGCAGGCCCTCTGTCAGACCCAGTGTTGACATGTGGCAGGACGCTCCTCGGGGCGCGTCTTGCTTGGGCCTCTCTCCTGGAGGCGCTCAGTCAGTCCTAGTGCTGACATGTGGCAAGACGCTCCTCGGAGCGCGTCTTGCTTGGGCTTCTCTCCTGGAGGCCCTCAGTCAGACCCTTCGTTGACATGTGGCAAGACGCTCCTCGGGACGCGTCTTGCTGGGGCTTCTCTCCTGGAGGCGCTCAGTCAGACCCAGTGTTGACATGTGGCAAGACGCTCCTTGGGGCGCGTCTTGCTTGGGCGGCGCGTCTTGCTTGGGCCTCTCTCCTGGGGAGGCGATCAGTCAGACCCAGTGTTGACATGTGTCAAGACGCTCCTCGGGCGTTTCTTGCTTGGGCCTCTCTCCTGGAGGCGCTCAGTCAGACCCAGTGTTGACATGTGGCAAGACGCTCCTCGGGGCGCGTCTTGCTTGGGCGGCGCGTCTTGCTTGGGCCTCTCTCCTGGGGAGGCGATCAGTCAGACCCAGTGTTGACATGTGTCAAGACGCTCCTCGGGCGTTTCTTGCTTGGCCCTCTCTCCTGGAGGCCCTCAGTCAGACCCTTCGTTGACATTTTGCAAGACGCTCCTCGGGGCGCGTCTTGCTTGGCCCTCTCTCCTGGAGACGCTCAGTCAGACCGAGTGCTGACATGTGGCAAGACGCTCCTCGGGGCACGTCTTGCTTGGGCCTCTCTCCTGCAGGCCCTCTGTCAGACCCAGTGTTGACATGTGGCAGGACGCTCCTCGGGGCGCGTCTTGCTTGGGCCTCTCTCCTGGAGGCGCTCAGTCAGACCCAGTGTTGACATGTGGCAAGACGCTCCTCGGGGCGCGTCTTGCTTGGGCCTCTCTCCTGGAGGCGCTCAGTCAGTCCTAGTGCTGACATGTGGCAAGACGCTCCTCGGAGCGCGTCTTGCTTGGCCTTCTCTCCTGGAGGCGCTCAGTCAGACCCAGTGTTGACATGTGGCAAGACGCTCCTTGGGGCGCGTCTTGCTTGGGCGGCGCGTCTTGCTTGGGCCTCTCTCCTGGGGAGGCGATCAGTCAGACCCAGTGTTGACATGTGACAAGACGCTCCTCGGGGCGCGTCTTGCTTGGGCCTCTCTCCTGGAGGTGCTCAGTCAGACCCAGAGGTGACATGTGGCAAGACGCTCCTCGGGGCGCGTCTTGCTTGGACCTCTCTCCTGGAGAAGCTCAGTCAGACCCAGTGTTGATATGTGGCAAGACGCTCCTCGGGGCACGTCTTGCTTGGGCCTCTCTCGTGGAGGTGCTCAGTCAGACCGAGTGCTGACATGTGGCAAGATGCTCCTTGGGGCGCGTCTTGCTTGGGCTTCTCTCCTGGAGGCCCTCAGTCAGACTCATTGTTGACATGTGGCAAGACGCTCCTCGGGGCGCGTCTTGCTTGGCCCTCTCTCCTGGAGGCGCTCAGTCAGACCGAGTGCTGACATGTGGCAAGACGCTCCTCGGGGCGCCTCTTGCTTGGGATTCTCTCCTGGAAGCCCTCAGTCAGACCCATTGTTGACATGTGGCAAGACGCTCCTCGGGGCGCATCTTGCTTGGGCCTCTCTCCTGGAGGTGCTCAGTCAGACCGAGTGCTGACATGTGGCAAGACGCTCCTCGGGGCACGTCTTGCTTGGCCCTCTCTCCTGGAGGCCCTCAGTCAGACCCTTCGTTGACATGTGGCAAGACACTCCTCTGGGCGCGTCTTGCTTGGCCCTCTCTCCTGGAGGCGCTCAGTCAGACCGAGTGCTGACATGTGGCAAGACGCTCCTCGGGGCGCCTCTTGCTTGGGATTCTCTCCTGGAAGCCCTCAGTCAGACCCATTGTTGACATGTGGCAAGACGCTCCTCGGGGCGCGTCTTGCTTGGGCCTCTCTCCTGGAGGCGCTCAGTCAGACCGAGTGCTGACATGTGGCAAGACGCTCCTCGGGGCGCATCTTGCTTGGGCTTCTCTCCTGGAGGCCCTCAGTCAGACTCTTCGTTGACATGTGGCAAGACGCTCCTCGGGGCGCATCTTGATTGGGCCTCTCTCCTGGAGGCGCTCAGTCAGACCGAGTGCTGACATGTGGCAAGACGCTCCTCGGGGCACGTCTTGCTGGGGCTTCTCTCCTGGAGGCGCTCAGTCAGACCCAGTGTTGACATGTGACAAGACACTCCTCGGGGCGCGTCTTGCTTGGGCCTCTCTCCTGGAGGCGCTCAGTCAGACCCAGAGGTGACATGTGGCAAGACGCTCCTCGGGGCACGTCTTGCTTGGGGCTCTCTCCTGGAGGCCCTCTGTCAGACCCAGTGTTGACATGTGGTAGGGACACGATCACGCCGACCCTATTGTTGGAGAACCTGCTGAGTTCGTCGAACAAGTAGACGCCGGATTGGGCGCGGGCACGCGCTTGTTTTAGAGGCGTTTTCGCGCAGACTCTACCCTGCACGACCGCTCGTGGCCGCACTAGCTATATTTATCTTTATTTGTTTCACACACACACACACACACACACACACACACACACACACACACACACACACACACACACACACACACACACACACACACACAGGCCCTTGCGTGCAAACCCCGGTCAGGCCTGCAGTGTACACATCAGAGACATGATGTTCTTTCACAGAACTGAGGTTGTTCATTACTAAATGACTTTTACAGGAATATTGTTATTATACTATTCAACAGGTTGATCATAATAATGTGTATTAAACCCACAACCTAGCACTGAGGACAGAGGGACTTTATTTAAATTAGTACTTAATGGAAACGATACATAATGATACATAAGAGCCATGTCATACATTCAGCCAAGGAATAGTAGCATTGTGCACTATTAAAAATATACACATCAATTGCTCGAATCCCATTGTTGCAAAGTAAAACTCTAATAAAACTCTAGTCTGACATCAACAGAGAAGACTTAGTGTATGTACTACAAATACAGCATTAGGATTTCGAGTGGACCGTGCACCTTGTGAACCATCAGAGGCTTATGACGCAACATATCTTCCAGTTGCTATTAGACAAGTTATAATTCTCGACCATTTTTCGGAACTGGTTTCTTGGGTCCGTGAGTAAATGCCAAATGAGATGATAGTCCTTAAGTAAGTTCCTGGCGATCCCATGTCACGCTCTTGCCCATCAGCCGGTGAACGCTGAGACGGAACTCGATGAGAGCGATGTATTTTTTAAGTGCTCCGAATGTACTTCTAACAAGCGTGTGATTCACTTCGTGAGTAAACCGCAGCTGCAGCTGATTCAAACAGTCGAGCCAACTTTCTACATCACAATATGCGTTTTGTAGTTAGTCGAGTTACCTTTTGTGTGGCGCATGCACGGGTCGTTAGCGTCCAGCTCCCGGCTTATAGAGAGTCCTGTATTGACACAGACGTCAATACATCTCGATGTCATGCAACACACAAAGTCTGTCGCATGCAGGTGGGTTAACACACATGTACGATGTGTGCAATGGAGCGCCCGTTTACAATGGGACACGACGATGATCATTGTTAACCAAACTCTTGTTTCTCACGACAGGTGGTAGCGTTGTCTCCTGCACCTGGTCTTCGTGCACAGAGGGTGTTGTAATGTGCTCGTCATAGTCGCAATCGTTGTCACTCGAATCCGTTGTTCTCACGACAGGTGGTAGCGTTGTCTCCTGCATGTTGTCTTTGCGTGCGGCAAGCGTTGTGCTGTGCTCGTTATAATGGTTGTCTTCGTACAAAGGGGGTGTTGAATACTCCTTCGCGAGTAGTCTAGGAGGTGGTGTGATGGGACGTATCTCAGAGGCGTTATGTGAGCGTACCACCATGGCCTGAGCAACTGCGACTACTGAGAGTACACCCAGTACAGACAGCGAGATCATTTTTTTTCTTGGGTGTTGTACGTGTGGGTACAGCCGCATTAATGGCAGTGAGAGCAAGTGGTCAAATGTATTAATAGGTCACTAGCAGAAACTATGGCACGTGGTCAGAGTGTAATCGTAAGCACCGTAGCTCTTGTCATAATTTAATATACATAGAAATCAGAAACGGGCATGTCAGGATAGACATTGCGAGTGATAATGCGGCCAGTATCTGTGTGCGCTTGAGAGCACCTTGTTGTTCTACTGTGGTGCCCACTCCGCCGGGTCTGTAAATGTCATCGACCTTCTTTATATACGCATACGCTAAAGACTGTATATTCTTTATGGATTTGAACACGTCCTTTGTTTTGCGTAACGCTTTAGCTGTCTCGAGCATGATGTTGTGAGTGTACGCCAGTGTTTCGCGTGCACCGAGGTCCGAAAGGGCGTGCGCTACAACTATTAACCTTGGTTTGGGAGTGTGGCGACACGCTCGCTCTGCTGTAATGGGCAGATGCAATGTTATCACCTGGTACGTTTCGTTAGTCGGGTCGTAACACACCGGTCCATGACACGGACCGTCACATTGTATGGGGCACAGTAAGGACAACACGCCGCCGACCGTGACTTCGCACTCGACCATGGTGGTGTTGTCGATTTGCAAAGGATCACATACGCCTCTCCAGTCGCAATGAGGCACATTGTAGTCGACGCGACCGTCGGTCACCATAGCTTTCGTCAGCCAACACACTCGATTGCCCTTCGAAACATCGGCGATCAACGTGAGCGTAGAGGTCGCCGTCGCTTTACTGTACGCCAGGATATCTGTGTGTGAGTGCACGCTCGACGTCGATTGACAACCGGTCATGTCAGACCTGATCAGACCTTCCGAAAACATGACCATTAGTTGTTGTGCGGCCGAGAGTATCGCGATCATACCGTTGAGATGTGTAGAAAGCGCATACACGCCAGCCTTCCACGTTTCCAAAGTTTCCAGCAGTCTAGAAGGACTTGTCTTAGCGCGCACGGCTGTGCTGAATTTGCGTTGGGTAGACACAACGGCTTCGCCCTTCCTTAGGATCTTGTGGGCTCATGTACTCTTGGTAGGCCAAGACGTGTATAGTCGAGCGCGGTGACGTCCCGAACACTTGACCCGGTTTTGTTGTGGCGATATGCGTGTCCAGTAACGTGGCAAAGTCCGCGTGTCTAGCGTGTATTGATTTTACAGCTCGCTCATACCCCAACAGTACGGTCCGTAGAAGTTTGTTCACTTGTTTCCATGCGCTCGTGGAACACAGGACATCGCAACCTCTGTGATACTCAAGTAAAGCGTCACACACCAGCTGCTTGCACGTTGGAAATACAATCGGTAGTAACTTCTTACTCCACTCTATGTTGAACTCGTATAGTATGTATATGGGCGGTTGCGGCGGTTTGCGCATTTTCTATCTACCCTCCGCTAATATGACTCTGTGGTCTGTCTCCTGAGATGGTGCAGTTGGAACTTGCGAGAGTTCACTATCGATGGTCGGCGTTTCCATTTCGTCAACTGTGCCATTTTCAGCCGCTGGCAAACGGCCGTCGACGGTCGATGCGAGACACCAACATAATGTTAGACCGCGACCCTCATGCCAGTTTTCTGTAGTACTGGTTGTAGTTTCTGGTGCACACTCGAAACGCCATTACGATCACAATTACGTTGATTAATAAATCCAGTGTTGTAGCGACTGCAGCCAGCGCCGTCGCGCAACTCGTGTCGGTGTTATCTCTCGATACTTTCATTCGTATCCGAGCGTATGCAGAATCTACGGATCTGGTGAAGTTGCTTGTCACTAGCTTGCGCACGTTTGATATGGCACTTTGCGCGAGACTCACACAACCTGCAGTGTCGACCGTCGCGTCAGTGCAAAGTTTTTCCGATATATCGCTCGCAACATTGTTTGTCATTTGCTGTACACTGCGCACACTGGCCGCGAGGTCGCGGAGAGGGTCTTCGTTACGAGTTGTGTAATATCCGCTGACTTGCCGATTCAATTCTGGTGGCGATGACCCAAACGAGAACGCTTTTAAGGTGCATGTCGTGGTAACTCTGGTAGCGCCGTGGTTGACGAGGACAATCATCTTTAGCAATAGTTCATCTCGAAGCGCAACGATGGTGAGGGCGACGGGTTGGCCGGTTCCGCCTTCAGGCCACTCGGTTGCCGCTAGATTACCCAATGCCACACATGCAGACGAACCCTGTACACACTCAATGACCCGTGTGCGATCGTTGATTTCTGCTAGTACGTTTGCTAGTTCTACGTGCTTCCACGGATCGGGCGTGGGCACGCGCTTGTTTTTAGAGGCGTTTTCGCGCAGCCTCTACCCTGCACGACCGATCGTGGCCGCACTAGCTATATTTATCTTTGTTTCACACACACACACACACACACACACACACACACACACACACACACACACACACACACAGGCCCTTGCGTGCAAACCCCGGTCAGGCCTGCACTGTACACATCAGAGACATGATGTTCTTTCACAGGACTGAGGTTGTTCATTACTAAATGACTTTTACAGGAATATTGTTACTATACTATTCAACAGGTTGATCATAATAATGTGTATTAAACCCACAACCTAGCACTGAGGACAGAGGGACTTTATTTAAATTAGTGCTTAATGGAAACGATACATAATGATACATAAGAGCCATGTCATACATTCAGCCTAGGAATAGTAGCATTGTGCACTATTAAAAATATACACATCAATTGCTCGAATCCCATTGTCGCAAAGTAAAACTCTAATAAAACTCTAGTCTGACATCAACAGAGAAGACTTAGTGTATGTACTACAAATACAGCATTAGGATTTCGAGTGGACCGTGCACCTTGTGAACCATCAGAGGCTTATGACGCAACATATCTTCCAGTTGCTATTAGACAAGTTATAATTCTCGACCATTTTTCGGAACTGGTTTCTTGGGTCCGTGAGTAAATGCCAAATGAGATGATAGTCCTTAAGTAAGTTCCTGGCGATCCCATGTCACGCTCTTGCCCATCAGCCGGTGAACGCTGAGACGGAACTCGATGAGAGCGATGTATTTTTTAAGTGCTCCGAATGTACTTCTAACAAGCGTGCGATTCACTTCGTGAGTAAACCGCAGCTGCAGCTGATTCAAACAGTCGAGCCAACTTTCTACATCACAATATGCGTTTTGTAGTTAGTCGAGTTACCTTTTGTGTGGCGCATGCACGGGTTGTTAGCGTCCAGCTCCCAGCTTAGAGAGTCCTGTATTGACACAGACGTCAATACATCTCGATGTCATGCAACACACAAAGTCTGTCGCATACAGGTGGGTTAACACATGTACGATACCTTTTGTGTGGCGCATGCACGGGTCGTTAGCGTCCAGCTCCCGGCTTATAGAGAGTCCTGTATTGACACAGACGTCAATACATCTCGATGTCATGCAACACACAAAGTCTGTCGCATACAGGTGGGTTAACACACATGTACGATGTGTGCAATGGCGCGCCCGTTTACAATGGGACAGGACGATGATCATTGTTAACCAAACTCTTGTTTCTCACGACATGTGGTAGCGTTGTCTCCTGCACCTGGTCTTCGTGCACAGAGGGTGCTGTAATGTGCTCGTCATAGTCGCGATCGTTGTCACTCGAATCCGTTGTTCTCACGACAGGTGGTAGCGTTGTCTCCTGCATGTTGTCTTCGCGTGCGGCAAGCGTTGTGCTGTGCTCGTTATAATGGTTGTCTTCGTACAAAGGGGGTGTTGAATACTCCTTCGCGAGTTGTCTAGGAGGTGGTGTGATGAGACGTATCTCAGAGGCGTTATGTGAGCGTACCACCATGGCCTGAGCAACTGCGACTACTGAGAGTACATCCAGTACAGACAGCGAGATCATTTTTTTTCTTGGGTGTTGTACGTGTGGGTACAGCCGCTTTAATGGCAGTGAGAGCAAGTGGGTATATGTATTTATAGGTCACTAGCAGAAACTAAGGCACGTGGTCAGAGTGTAATCGTAACCACCTAAAGTAGCTCTTGTCATAATTTAATATACATAGAAATCAGAAACGGGCATGTCAGGATAGACATCACGAGTGATAATGCGGCCAGTATCTGTGTGCGCTTGAGAGCACCTTGTTGTTCTACTGTGGTGCCTATGGCGCCGGGTCTGTAAATGTCATCGACCTTCTTTATATACGCATACGCTAAAGACCGTATATTCTCTATGGATTTAAACACGTCCTTTGTTTCGCGTAACGCTTGAGCTGTCTCGAGCGTGATGTTGTGAGCGTACGCCAGTGCTTCGCGTGCACCGAGGTCCGAAAGGGCGTGCGCTACAACCATTAACCTTGGTTTGGGAGTGTGGCGAAACGCTCGCTCCGCTGTAATGGGCGGATGCAATGTTATCACCTGGTACGTTTCGTTAGTCGGGTCGTAACACACCGGTCCGTGTCACGGACCGTCACATTGTATGGGGCACAGTAAGGACAACACGCCGCCGACCTTGACTTCGCACTTGACCGCGGTGGTGTTGTCGATTTGCAAAGGATCACATACGCCTCTCCAGTCGCAATGAGGCACATTGTAGTCGACGTGACCGTCGGTCACCATAGCTTTCGTCAGCCAACACACTCGATTGCCCTTCGAAACATCGGCGATCAACGTGAGCGTAGAGGTCGCCGTCGCTTTACTGTACGCCAGGATATCCGTGTGTGAGTGCACGCTCGACGTCGATTGACAACCGGTCATGTCAGACCTGATCAGACCTTCCAAACACATGACCATTAGTTGTTGTGCGGCCGAGAGTATCGCGATCATACCGTTGAGATGTGTAGAAAGCGCGTACACGCCAGCCTTCCACGTTTCCAAAGTTTCCAGCAGTCTAGAGGGACTTGTCTTAGCGCGCATGGCTGTGCTGAATTTGCGTTGAGTAGACACAACGGCTTCGACCTCGCTTAGGATCTGTGGGCTCATGTACTCGTGGTAGGCCAAGACGTGTATAGTCGAGCGTGGTGATGCCCCGAACACTTGACCCAGTTTTGTTGTGGCGATATGCGTGTCCAGTAACGCGGCAAAGTCCGCGTGTCTAGCGTGTATTGATTTTACAGCTCGCTCATACCCCAACAGTACGGTCCGTAGAAGTTCGTTCACTTGTTTCCATGCGCTCGTGGAACACAGGACATCGCAACCTCTGTGATACTCAAGTAAAGCGTCACACACCAGCTGCTTGCACGTTGGAAATACAATCGGTAGTAACTTCTTACTCTACTCTATGTTGAACTCGTATAGTATGTATATGGGCGGTTGCGGCGATTTGCGCATTTTCTATCTACCCTCCGCTAATATGACTCTGTGGTCTGTCTCCTGAGATGGTGCGGTTGGAACTTGCGAGAGTGCACTATCGACGGTCGGCGTTTCCATTTCGTCAAGTGTGCCATTTTCAGCCGCTAGCAAACGGCCGTTGACGGTCGATGCGAGACACCAACATAACGTTAGACCGTGACCCTCATGCCAGTTTTCTGTAGTACTGGTTGTAGTTTCTGGTGCACACTCGATACGCCATTAAGATCACAATTACGTTGATTAATAAATCCAGTGTTGTAGCGACTGCAGCCAGCGCCGTCGCGCAACTAGTGTCGGTGTTATCTCTCGATACTTTCATTCGTATCCGAGCGTATGCAGAATCTACGGATCTGGTGAAGTTGCTTGTCACTAGCTTGCGCACGTTTGATATGGCACTTTGCGCGAGACTCACACAACCTGCAGTGGCGACCGTCGCGTCAGTGCAAAGTTTTTCCGATTTATCGCTCGCAACATCGTTTGTCATTTGCTGTACACTGCGCACACTGGCCGCGAGGTCGCGGAGAGGGTCTTCGTTACGAGCTACTCTGGTAGCGCCGTGGTTGATGAGGACGATCATCTTTAGCAATAGTTCATCTCGAAGCGCAACGATGGTGAGGGCGACGGGTTGGCCGGTTCCGCCTTCAGGCCACTCGGTTGCCGCTAGATTGCCCAATGCCACACACGCAGACGAACCCTGTACACACTCAATGACCCATGTGCGATCGTTGATTTCTGCTAGTACGTTTGCTAGTTCTAAGTGCTTCCACGGATCGGGCGTGGGCACGCGCTTGTTTTTAGAGCGTTTTCGCGCAGCCTCTACCCTGCACGACCGCTCGTGGCCGCACTAGCAATATTTATCTTTGTTTCACACACACACACACACACACACACACACACACACACACACACACACACACACACACACACACACACACACACACACACACACACACACACACACACACACACACTCACACACACACACACACACACACACACACACACACACACACACACACACACACACACACACACACACACACACACACACACACAGGCCCTTGCGTGCAAACCCCGGTCAGTCCTGCAGTGTACACATCAGAGACATGATGTTCTTTCACAGAACTGAGGTTGTTCATTAATAAATGACTTTTACATGAATATTGTTATTATACTATTCAACAGGTTGATCATAATAATGTGTATTAAAGCCACAACCTAGCACTGAGGACAGAGGGACGTTATTTAAATTAGTACTTAATGGAAACGATACATAATGATACATAAGAGCCATGTCATACATTCAGCCTAGGAATAGTAGCATTATGCACTATTAAAAATATACACATCAATTGCTCGAATCCCATTGTTGCAAAGTAAAACTCTAATAAAACTCTAGTCTGACATCAACAGAGAAGACTTAGTGTATGTACTACAAATACAGCATTAGGATTTCGAGTGGACCATGCACCTTGTGAACCATCAGAGGCTTATGACGCAACATATCTTCCAGTTGCTATTAGACAAGTTATAATTCTCGACCATTTTTCGGAACTGGTTTCTTGGGTCCGTGAGTAAATGCCAAATGAGATGATAGTCCTTAAGTAAGTTCCTGGCGATCCCATGTCACACTCTTGCCCATCAGCCGGTGAACGCTGAGACGGAACTCGATGAGAGCGATGTATTTTTTAAGTGCTCCGAATGTACTTCTAACAAGCGTGTGATTCACTTCGTGAGTAAACCGCAGCTGCAGCTGATTCAAACAGTGGAGCCAACTTTCTACATCACAATATGCGTTTTGTAGTTAGTCGAGTTACCTTTTGTTTGGCGCATGCACGGGTCGTTAGCGTCCAGCTCCCAGCTTATAGAGTCCTGTATTGACACAGACGTCAATACATCTTGATGTCATGCAACACACAAAGTCTGTCGCATACAGGTGGGTTAACACATGTACGATACCTTTTGTGTGGCGCATGCAAGGGTCGTTAGCGTCCAGCTCCCGGCTTATAGAGAGTCCTGTATTGACACAGACGTCAATACATCTCGATGTCATGCAACACACAAAGTCTGTCGCATACAGGTGGGTTAACACACATGTACGATGTGTGCGATGGCGCGCCCGTTTACAATGGGACAGGACGATGATCATTGTTAACCAAACTCTTGTTTCTCACGACAGGTGGTAGCGTTGTCTCCTGCACCTGGTCTTCGTGCACAGAGGGTGCTGTAATGTGCTCGTCATAGTCGCGATCGTTGTCACTCGAATCCGTTGTTCTCACGACAGGTGGTAGCGTTGTCTCCTGCATGTTGTCTTCGCGTGCGGCAAGCGTTGTGCTGTGCTCGTTATAATGGTTGTCTTCGTACAAAGGGGGTGTTGAATACTCCTTCGCGAGTAGTCTAGGAGGTGGTGTGATGGGACGTATCTCAGAAGCGTTATGTGAGCGTACCACCATGGCCTGAGCAACTGCGACTACTGAGAGTACACCCAGTACAGACAGCGAGATCATTTTTTTCTTGGGTGTTGTACGTGTGGGTACAGCCGCTTTAATGGCAGCGAGAGCAAGTGGGCAAATGTATTGATAGGTCACTAGCAGAAACTAAGGCACGTGGTCAGAGTGTAATCGTAACCACCTAAAGTAGCTCTTGTCATAATTTAATATGCATAGAAATCAGAAACGGGCATGTCAGGATAGACATCACGAGTGACAATGCGGCCAGTATCTGTGTGCGCTTGAGAGCACCTTGTTGTTCTACTGTGGTGCCCACGCCACCGGGTCTGCAAATGTCATCGACCTTCTTTATATACGCATACGCTAAAGACCGTATATTCTCTATGGATTTGAACACGTCCTTTGTTTCGCGTAACGCTTGAGCTGTCTCGAGCGTGATGTTGTGAGTGTATGCCAGTGTTTCGCGTGCACCGAGGTCCGAAAGGGGGTGCGATACAACTATTAACCTTGGTTTGGGAGTGTGGCGAAATGCTCGCTCCGCTGTAATGGGCGGATGCAATGTTATCACCTGGTACGTTTTGTTAGTCGGGTCGTAACACACCGGTCCGTGACACGGACGTCACATTGTATGGGGCACAGTAAGGACAACACGTCGCCGACCGTGACTTCGCACTCGACTGCGGTGGTGTTGTCGATTTGCAAAGGATCACATACGCCTCTCCAGTCGCAATGAGGCACATTGTAGTCGACGCGACCGTCGGTCACCATAGCTTTCGTCAGCCAACACACTCGATTGCCCTTCGAAACATCGACGATCAACGTGAGCGTAGAGGACGCTGTCGCTTTACTGTACGCCAGGTTATCCGTGTGTGAGTGCACGCTCGACGTCGATTGACAACCGGTCACGTCAGACCTGATCAGACCTTCCGAACACTGACCATTAGTTGTTGTGCGGCCGAGAGTATCGCGATCATACCGTTGAGATGTGTAGAAAGCGCGTACACTCCAGCCTTCCACGTTTCCAAAGTTTCCAGCAGTCTAGAGGGACTTGTCTTAGCGCGCACGGCTGTGCTGAATTTGCGTTGGGTAGATACAACGGCTTCGACCTCGCTTAGGATCTTGTGGGCTCATGTACTCGTGGTAGGCCAAGACGTGTATAGTCGAGCGCGGTGACGCCCCGAACACTTGACCCGGTTTTGTTGTGGCGATATGCGTGTCCAGTAACGCGGCAAAGTCCGCGTGTCTAGCTTGTATTGATTTTACAGCTCGCTCATACCCCAACAGTACGGTCCGTAGAAGTTCGTTCACTTGTTTCCATGCGCTCGTGGAACACAGGACATCGCAACCTCTGTGATACTCAAGTAAAGCGTCACACACCAGCTGCTTGCACGTTGGAAATACAATCGGTAGTAACTTCTTACTCCACTCTATGTTGAACTCGTATAGTATGTATATGGGCGGTTGCGGCGGTTTGCGCATTTTCTATCTACCCTCCGCTAATATGACTCTGTGGTCTGTCTCCTGAGATGGTGCGGTTGGAACTTGCGAGAGTGCACTATCGACGGTCGGCGTTTTCATTTCGTCAACTGTGCCATTTTCAGCCGCTGGCAAACGGCCGTCGACGGTCGATGCGAGACACCAACATAACGTTAGACCGCGACCCTCATGCCAGTTTTCTGTAGTACTGGTTGTAGTTTCTGGTGCACACTCGATACGCCATTACGATCACAATTACGTTGATTAATAAATCCAGTGTTGTAGCGACTGCAGCCAGCGCCGTCGCGCAACTCATGTCGGTGTTATCTCTCGATACTTTCATTCGTATCCGAGCGTATGCAGAATCTACGGATCTGGTGAAGTTGCTTGTCACTAGCTTGCGCACGTTTGATATGGCACTTTGCGCGAGACTCACACAACCTGCAGTGGCAACCGTCGCGTCAGTGCAAAGTTTTTCCGATATATCGCTCGCAACATCGTTTGTCATTTGCTGTACACTGCGCACACTGGCCGCGAGGTCGCAGAGAGGGTCTTCGTTTTGAGCTACTCTGGTAGCGCCGTGGTTGATGAGGACGATCATCTTTAGCAATAGTTCATCTCGAAGCGCAACGATGGTGAGGGCGACGGGTTGGCCGGTTCCGCCTTCAGGCCACTCGGTTGCCGCTAGATTGCCCAATGCAACACACGCAGACGAACCCTGTACACACTCAACGACCCGTGTGCGATCGTTGATTTCTGCTAGTACGTTTGCTAGTTTTACGTGCTTCCACGGATCGGGCGTGGGCACGCGCTTGTTTTAGAGGCGTTTTCGCGCAGCCTCTACCCTGCACGACCGCTCGTGGCCGCACTAGCTATATTTATCTTTATTTGTTTCACACACAAACACACACACACACACACACACACACACACACACACACACACACACACACACACACACACACACACACACACAGGCCCTTGCGTGCAAACCCCGGTCAGACCTGCAGTGTACACATCAGGGACATGATGTTCTTTCACAGAACTGAGGTTGTTCATTACTAAATGACTTTTACAGGAATATTGTTATTATACTATTCAACAGGTTGATCATAATAATGTGTGTTAAACCCACAACCTAGCACTGAGGACAGAGGGACTTTATTTAAATTAATACTTAATGGAAACGATACATAATGATACATAAGTGCCATGTCATACATTCAGCCTAGGAATAGTAGCATTGTGCACTATTAAAAATATACACATCAATTGCTCGAATCCCATTGTTGCAAAGTAAAACTCTAATAAAACTCTAGTCTGACATCAACAGAGAAGACTTAGTGTATGTACTACAAATACAGCATTAGGATTTCGAGTGGACCGTGCACCTTGTGAACAATCAGAGGCTTATGACGCAACATATCTTCCAGTTGCTATTAGACAAGTTATAATTCTCGACCATTTTTCGAAACTGGTTTCTTGGGTCCGTGAGTAAATGCCAAATGAGATGATAGTCCTTAAGTAAGTTCCTGGCGATCCCATGTCACGCTCTTGCCCATCAGCCGGTGAACGCTGAGACGGAACTCGATGAGAGCGATGTATTTTTTAAGTGCTCCGAATGTACTTCTAACAAGCGTGCCATTCACTTCGTGAGTAAACCGCAGCTGCAGCTGATTCAAACAGTCGAGCCAACTTTCTACATCACAATATGCGTTTTGTAGTTAGTCGAGTTACCTTTTGTGTGGCGCATGCACGGGTCGTTAGCGTCCAGCTCCCAGCTTATAGAGTCATGTATTGACACAGACGTCAATACATCTCGATGTCATGCAACACACAAAGTCTGTCCTATACAGGTGGGTTAACACATGTACGATACCTTTTGTGTGGCGCATGCACGGGTCGTTAGCGTCCAGCTCCCGGCTTATAGAGAGTCCTGTATTGACACAGACGTCAATACATCTCGATGTCATGCAACACACAAAGTCTGTCGCATACAGGTGGGTTAACACACATGTACGATGTGTGCGATGGCGAGCCCGTTTACAATGGGACACGACGATGATCATTGTTAACCAAACTCTTGTTTCTCACGACAGGTGGTAGCGTTGTCTCCTGCACCTGGTCTTCGTGCACAGAGGGTGGTGTAATGTGCTCGTCATAGTCGCGATCGTTGTCACTCGAATCCGTTGTTCTCACGACAGGTGGTAGCGTTGTCTCCTGTATGTTGTCTTCGCGTGCGGCAAGCGTTGTGCTGTGCTCGTTATAATTGTTGTCTTCATACAAAGGGGGTGTTGAATACTCCTTCGCGAGTAGTCTAGGAGGTGGTGTGATGGGACGTATCTCAGAGGCGTTATGTGAGCGTATCACCATGGCCTGAGCAACTGCGACTACTGAGAGTACACCCAGTACAGACAGCAAGATCATTTTTTTTCTTGGGTGTTGTACGTGTGGGTACAGCCGCTTTAATGGCAGTGAGAGCAAGTGGGTATATGTATTTATAGGTCACTAGCAGAAACTAAGGCACGTTGTCATAGTGTAATCGTAACCACCTAAAGTAGCTCTTGTCATAATTTAATATACATAGAAATAAGAAACGGGCATGTCAGGATAGACATCACGAGTGATAATGCGGCTAGTATCTGTGTGCGCTTGAGAGCACCTTGTTGTTCTACTGTGGTGCCCATGCCGTCGGGTCTGTAAATGTCATCGACCTTCTTTATATACGCATACGCTAAAGACCGTATATTCTCTATGGATTTGATCATGTCCTTTGTTTCGCGTAACGCTTGAGCTGTCTCGAGCGTGATGTTGTGAGCGTACGCCAGTGTTTCGCGTGCACCGAGGTCCAAAAGGGCGTGCGCTACAACTATTAACCTTGGTTTGGGAGTGTGGCGAAACGCTCACTCCGCTGTAATGGGCGGATGCAATGTTATCACCTGGTACGTTTCGTTAGTCGGGTAGTAACACACCGGTCCGTGTCACGGACCGTCACATTGTATGGGGCACAGTAAGGACAACACGCCGCCGACCGTGACTTCGCACTCGACCGCGGTGGTGTTGTCGATTTGCAAAGGATCACATACGCCTCTCCAGTCGCAATGAGGCACATTGTAGTCGACGCGACCGTCGGTCACCATAGCTTTCGTCAGCCAACACACTCGATTGCCCTTCGAAACATCGGCGATCAACGTGAGCGTAGAGGTCGCCGTCGCGTTACTGTACGCCAGGATATCCGTGTGTGAGTGCACGCTCGACGTCGATTGACAACCGGTCATGTCAGACCTGATCAGACCTTCCGAACACATGACCATTAGTTGTTGTGCGGCCGAGAGTATCGCGATCATACCGTTGAGATGTGTAGAAAGCGCGTACACGCCAGCCTTCCACGTTTCCAAAGTTTCCAGCAGTCTAGAGGGACTTGTCTTAGCGCGCACGGCTGTGCTGAATTTGCGTTGAGTAGACACAACGGCTTCGACCTCGCTTAGGATCTGTGGGCTCATGTACTCGTGGTAGGCCAAGACATGTATAGTCGAGCGCAGTGATGCCCCGAACACTTGACCCGGTTTTGTTGTGGCGATATGCGTGTCCAGTAACGCGGCAAAGTCCGCGTATCTAGCGTTTATTGATTTTACAGCTCGCTCATACCCCAACAGTACGGTCCGTAGAAGTTCGTTCACTTGTTTCCATGCGCTCGTGGAACACAGGACATGGCAACCTCTGTGATACTCAAGTAAAGCGTCACACACCAGCTGCTTGCACGTTGGAAATACAATCGGTAGTAACTTCTTACTCCACTCTATGTTGAACTCGTATAGTATGTATTTGGGCGGTTGCGGCGGTTTGCGCATTTTCTATCTACCCTCCGCTAATATGACTCTGTGGTCTGTCTCCTGAGATGGTGCGGTTGGAACTTACGAGAGTGCACTATCGACGGTCGGCGTTTTCATTTCGTCAACTGTGCCATTTTCAGCCGCTGGCAAACGGCCGTCGACGGTCGATGCGAGACACCAACATAACGTTAGACCGCGACCCTCATGCCAGTTTTCTGTAGTACTGGTTGTAGTTTCTGGTGCACACTCGATACGCCATTACGATCACAATTACGTTGATTAATAAATCCAGTGTTGTAGCGACTGCAGCCAGCGCCGTCGCGCAACTCATGTCGGTGTTATCTCTCGATACTTTCATTCGTATCCGAGCGTATGCAGAATCTACGGATCTGGTGAAGTTACTTGTCACTAGCTTGCGCACGTTTGATATGGCACTTTGCGCGAGACTCACACAACCTGCAGTGGCGACCGTCGCGTCAGTGCAAAGTTTTTCCGATATATCGCTCGCAACATCATTGTCATTTGCTGTACACTGCGCACACTGGCCGCGAGGTTGCAGAGAGGGTCTTCGTTTTGAGCTACTCTGGTAGCGCCGTGGTTGATGAGGACGATCATCTTTAGCAATAGTTCATCTCGAAGCGCAACGATGGTGAGGGCGACGGGTTGGCCGGTTCCGCCTTCAGGCCACTCGGTTGCCGCTAGATTGCCCAATGCCACACACGCAGACGAACCCTGTACACACTCAAAGACCCGTGTGCGATCGTTGATTTCTGCTAGTACGTTTGCTAGTTATACGTGCTTCCACGGATCGGGCGTGGGCACGCGCTTGTTTTAGAGGCGTTTTCGCGCAGCCTCTACCCTGCACGACCGCTCATGGCCGCACTAGCTATATTTATCTTTATTTGTTTCACACACACACACACACACACACACACACACACACACACACACACACACACACACACACACACACACACACACACACACACACACACACACTCACACAAACACACACGCACACACACACACACACACACACACACACACACACACACACACACACACACACACAGGCCCTTGCGTGCAAACCCCGGTCAGACCTGCAGTGTACACATCAGAGACATGATGTTCTTTCACAGAACTGAGGTTGTTCATTACTAAATGACTTTTACAGGAATATTGTTATTATACTATTCAACAGGTTGATCATAATAATGTGTGTTAAACCCACAACCTAGCACTGAGGACAGAGGGACTTTATTTAAATTAATACTTAATGGAAACGATACATAATGATACATAAGAGCCATGTCATACATTCAGCCTAGGAATAGTAGCATTGTGCACTATTAAAAATATACACATCAATTGCTCGAATCCCATTGTTGCAAAGTAAAACTCTAATAAAACTCTAGTCTGACATCAACAGAGAAGACTTAGTGTATGTACTACAAATACAGCATTAGGATTTCGAGTGGACCGTGCACCTTGTGAACAATCAGAGGCTTATGACGCAACATATCTTCCAGTTGCTATTAGACAAGTTATAATTCTCGACCATTTTTCGAAACTGGTTTCTTGGGTCCGTGAGTAAATGCCAAATGAGATGATAGTCCTTAAGTAAGTTCCTGGCGATCCCATGTCACGCTCTTGCCCATCAGCCGGTGAACGCTGAGACGGAACTCGATGAGAGCGATGTATTTTTTAAGTGCTCCGAATGTACTTCTAACAAGCGTGCGATTCACTTCGTGAGTAAACCGCAGCTGCAGCTGATTCAAACAGTCGAGCCAACTTTCTACATCACAATATGCGTTTTGTAGTTAGTCGAGTTACCTTTTGTGTGGCGCATGCACGGGTCGTTAGCGTCCAGCTCCCAGCTTATAGAGTCCTGTATTGACACAGACGTCAATACATCTCGATGTCATGCAACACACAAAGTCTGTCGTATACAGGTGGGTTAACACATGTACGATACCTTTTGTGTGGCGCATGCACGGGTCGTTAGCGTCCAGCTCCCGGCTTATAGAGAGTCCTGTATTGACACAGACGTCAATACATCTCGATGTCATGCAACACACAAAGTCTGTCGCATACAGGTGGGTTAACACACATGTATGATGTGTGCGATGGAGAGCCCGTTTACAATGGGACACGACGATGATCATTGTTAACCAAACTCTTGTTTCTCACGACAGGTGGTAGCGTTGTCTCCTGCACCTGGTCTTCGTGCACAGAGGGTGTTGTAATGTGCTCGTCATAGTCGCGATCGTTGTCACTCGAATCCGTTGTTCTCACGACAGGTGGTAGCGTTGTCTCCTGCATGTTGTCTTCGCGTGCGGCAAGCGTTGTGCTGTGCTCGTTATAATGGTTGTCTTTGTACAAAGGGGGTGTTGAATACTCCTTCGCGAGTAGTCTAGGAGGTGGTGTGATGGGACGTATCTCAGAGGCGTTATGTGAGCGTACCACCATGGCCTGAGCAACTGCAACTACTGAGAGTACACCCAGTACAGACAGCGAGATAATTTTTTTTCTTGGGTGTTGTATGTGTGGGTACAGCCGCTTTAATGGCAGTGAGAGCAAGTGGGCAAATGTATTTATAGGTCACTAGCAGAAACTAAGGCACGTGGTCAGAGTGTAATCGTAACCACCTAAAGTAGCTCTTGTCATAATTTAATATACATAGAAATCAGAAACGGGCATGTCAGGATAGACATCGCGAGTGATAATGCGGCCAGTATCTGTGTGCGCTTGAGAGCACCTTGTTGTTCTACTGTGGTGCCCACGCCGCCGGGTCTGTAAATGTCATCGACCTTCTTTATATACGCATACGCTAAAGACCGTATATTCTCTATGGATTTGAACACGTCCTTTGTTTCGCGTAACGCTTGAGCTGTCTCGAGCGTGATGTTGTGAGTGTACACCAGTGTTTCGCGTGCACCGAGGTCCGAAAGGGCGTGCGCTACAACTATTAACCTTGGTTTGGGAGTGTGGCGAAACGCTCGCTCCGCTGTAATGGGCAGATGCAATGTTATCACCTGGTACGTTTCGTTAGTCGGGTCGTAACACACCGGTCCGTGACACGGACCGTCACATTGTATGGGGCACAGTAATGACAACACGCCGCCGACCGTGACTTCGCACTCGACCGCGGTGATGTTGTCGATTTGCAAAGGATCACATACGCCTCTCCAGTCGCAATGAGGCACATTGTAGTCGACGCGACCGTCGGTCACCATAGCTTTCGTCAGCCAACACACTCGATTGCCCTTCGAAACATCGGCGATCAACGTGAGCGTAGAGGTCGCCGTCGCTTTACTGTACGCCAGGATATCCGTGTGTGAGTGCACGCTCGACGTCGATTGACAACCGGTCATGTCAGACCTGATCAGACCTTCTGAACACATGACCATTAGTTGTTGTGCGGCCGAGAGTATCGCGATCATACCGTTGAGATGTGTAGAAAGCGCGTACACGCCAGCCTTCCACGTTTCCAAAGTTTCCAGCAGTCTAGAGGGACTTGTCTTAGCGCGCACGGCTGTGCTGAATTTGCGTTGGGTAGACACAACGGCTTCGACCTCGCTTAGGATCTTGTGGGCTCATGTACTCGTGGTAGGCCAAGACGTGTATAGTCGAGCGCGGTGACGCCCCGAACACTTGACCCGGTTTTGTTGTGGCGATATGCAAGTCCAGTAACGCGGCAAAGTCCGCGTGACTAGCGTGTATTGATTTTACGGCTCGCTCATACCCCAACAGTACGGTCCGTAGAAGTTCGTTCACTTGTTTCCATGCGCTCGTGGAACACAGGACATCGCAACCTCTGTGATACTCAAGTAAAGCGTCACACACCAGCTGCTTGCACGTTGGAAATACAATCGGTAGTAACTTCTTACTCCACTCTATGTTGAACTCGTATAGTATGTATATGGGCGGTTGCGGCGGTTTGCGCATTTTCTATCTACCCTCCGCTAATATGACTCTGTGGTCTGTCTCCTGAGATGGTGCGGTTGGAACTTGCGAGAGTGCACTATCGACGGTTGGCGTTTCCATTTCGTCAACTGTGCCATTTTCAGCCGCTTGCAAACGGCCGTCGACGGTCGATGCGAGACACCAACATAACGTTAGACCGCGACCCTCATGCCAGTTTTCTGTAGTACTGGTTGTAGTTTCTGGTTCACACTCGATACGCCATTAAGATCACAATTACGTTGATTAATAAATCCAGTGTTGTAGCGACTGCAGCCAGCGCCGTCGCGCAACTCGTGTCGGTGTTATCTCTCGATACTTTCATTCGCATCCGAGCGTATGCAGAATCTACGGATCTGGTGAAGTTGCTTGTCACTAGCTTGCGCACGTTTGATATGGCACTTTGCGCGAGACTCACACAACCTGCAGTGGCGACCGTCGCGTCAGTGCAAAGTTTTTCCGATATATCGCTCGCAACATCGTTTGTCATTTGCTGTACACTGCGCACACTGGCCGCGAGGTCGCGGAGAGGGTCTTCGTTACGAGTTGTGTAATATCCGCTGACTTGCCGATTCAATTCTGGTGGCGCTGACCCAAACGAGAACGCTTTTAAGGCGCATGTCGTGGTAACTCTGGTAGCGCCGTGGTTGACGAGGACGATCATCTTTAGCAATAGTTCATCTCGAAGCGCAACAATGGTGAGGGCGACGGGTTGGCCGGTTCAGCCTTCAGGCCACTCGGTTGCCGCTAGATTGCCCAATGCCACACATGCAGACAAACCCTGTACACACTCAATGACCCGTGTGCGATCGTTGATTTCTGCTAGTACGTTTGCTAGTTCTACGTGCTTCCACGGATCGGGCGTGGGCACGCGCTTGTTTTAGAGGCGTTTTCACGCAGCCTCTACCCTGCACGACCGCTCGTTGCCGCACTAGCTATATTTATCTTTATTTGTTTCACACACACACACACACACCCCGCCCCGAGGAGCGTCTTGCCACATGTCAACAATGGGTCTGACTGAGGGCCTCCAGGAGAGAAGCCCAAGCAAGACGCGCCCCGAGGAGCGTCTTGCCACGTGTCAACACTGGGTCTGACTTAGCGTCTCCAGGAGAGAGGCCCAAGCAAGATGCGCCCCTAGGAGCGTCTTGCCACGTGTCACCACTGGGTCTGACTGAGGGCCCCCAGGAGAGAGGCCCAAGTAAGACGCGCCCCGAGGAGCGTCTTGTTACATGTCAACACTGGGTCTGACTGAGCACCTCCAGGAGAGAGGCCCAAGCAAGATGCGCCCCGAGGAGCATCTTGCCACATGTCAACACTGGGTCTGACTGAGCGCCTCCAGGAGAGAGGCCCGAGGAGCGTCTCTCCACATGTCACCTCTGGGTCTGACTGAGCTCCTCCAGGAGAGAGGCGCAAGCAAGAAACGCCCGAGGAGCGTCTTGACACATGTCAACACTGGGTCTGACTGAGCGCCTCCAGGAGAGAGGCCCCAGCAAGACGCGCCCCGAGGAGCGTCTTGCCACATGTCAGCACTCGGTCTGACTGAGCGCCTCCAGGAGAGAGGCCCAAGCAAGAAGCGCCCCGAGGAGCGTCTTGCCACATGTCAACACTGGGTCTAATTGAGCGCCTCCAGGGGAGAGGCCCAAGCAAGACGCGCCCCGAGGAGCGTCTTGCCACTTGTCACTACTCGGACTGACTGAGCGCCTCCAGGAGAGAGGTCCAAGCAACACGCGCCCCGAGGAGCGTCTTGCCACAAGTCAACACTGGGTCTGACTGAGTGCCTCCATGAGAGAAGACCCAGCAAGACGCGCCCCGAGGAGCGTCTTGCCACATGTCAACAATGGGTCTGACTGAGGGCCTCCATGAGAGAAGCCCAAGCAAGACGCGCCCCGAGGAGCGTCTTGCCACGTGTCAACACTGGGTCTGACTTAGCGTCTCCAGGAGAGAGGCCCAAGCAAGATGCGCCCCGAGGAGAGTCTTGCCACATGTCAGCACTCGGTCTGACTGAGCGCCTCCAGGAGAGAGGCCCAAGCAAGAAGCGCCCCGAGGAGTGTCTTGCCACATGTCAACAATGGGTCTGACTGAGGGCCTCCAGGAGAGAAGCCCAAGCAAGAAGCGCCCCGAGGAGCGTCTTGCCACATGTCAACACTGGGTCTGACTGAGCGCCTCCAGGAGAGAGGCCCAAGCAAGACACGCCCCGAGGAGCGTCTTGACACATGTCAACACTGGGTCTGACTGAGGGCCTCCATGAGAGAAGCCCAAGCAAGACGCACCCCGAGGAGAGTCTTGCCACATGTCAACACTGGGTCTGACAGAAGGCATCCAGGAGAGAGGCCCAAGCAAGACGCGACCCGAGGAGCGTCTTGCCACATGTCACTACTCGGTCTGACTGAGCGCCTCCAGGAGAGAGGCCCAAGCAAGACGCGCCCCGAGGAGCGTCTTGCCACATGTCAACACTGGGTCTGACTGAGGGCCTCCAGGAGAGAGGCCCAAATAAGACGCGCCCCGAGAAGCGTCTTGCCACATGTCAACAATAGATCTGACTGAGGGCCTCCAGGAGAGAAGCCCAAGCAAGACGTACCCCGAGGAGCGTCTTGCCACATGTCAGCACTCGGTCTGACTGAGCGCTTCCAGGAGAGAGGCCCAAGCAAGACGCACCCCGAGGAGCGTCTTGCCACAAGTCAACACTGGGTCTGACTGAGCGCCTCCAGGAGAGAGGCCCAAGCAAGACGCGCCCCGAGGAGAGTCTTGCCACATGTCAGCACTCGGTCTGACTGAGCGCCTCCAGGGGAGAGGCCCAAGCAAGTCGCACCCCGAGGAGCGTCTTGACACATTTCTCCTCTGGGTCTGACTGAGCGCCTCCAGGAGAGAGGCCCAAGCAAGACGTTCCCCGAGGAGCGTCTTTCCACATGTCAACACTGGGTCTGACTGAGTGCCTCCATAAGAGAAACCCCAGCAAGACGCGCCCCGAGGAGCGTCTTGCCACATGTCAACACTGGGTCTGACTGAGCGCCTCCAGGAGCGAGGCCCAAGCAAGAAACGCCCAAGGAGCGTCTTGACACATGTCAACACTGGGTCTGACTGAGCGCCTCCAGGAGAGAGGTCCAAGCAACACGCGCCCCGAGGAGCGTCTTTCCACATGTCAACACTGGTTCTGACTGAGTGCCTCCATGAGAGAAGCCCCAGCAAGACGCGCCCCGAGGAGCATCTTGTCACATGTCACTACTCGGTCTGACTGAGCGCCTCCAGGAGAGAGGCCCAAGCAAGACAAGCCCCGAGGAGCGTCTTGCCACATGTCAACAATGGGTCTGACTCAGGGCCTCCAGGAGAGAAGCCCAAGCAAGACTCGCCCCGAGGAGAGTCTTGCCACATGTCAACACTGGGTCTGACAGAGGGCATCCAGGAGAGAGGCCCAAGCAATACGCGCCCCGAGGAGCGTCTTGCCACATGTCAACAATGGGTCTGACTGAGGGCCTCCAGGAGAGAAGCCCAAGGAAGACGCGCCCCGAGGAGCTTCTTGCCACATGTCAGCACTCGGTCTGACTGAGCGCCTCCAGGAGAGAGGCCAAAGCAAGATGCGCCCCGAGGAGCGTCTTGACACATGTCAACACTGGGTCTGACAGAGGGCCTCCATGAGAGAGGACCAAGCAAGACGCGCCCCGAGGAGTGTCTTGCCACATGTCAACACTGGGTCTGACTGAGCGCCTCCAGGAGAGAGGCCCAAGCAAGACGCGCCCCGAGGAGCATCTTGCCACGTGTCAACACTGGGTCTGACTTAGCGTCTCCAGGAGAGAGGCCCAAGCAAGATGCGCCTCGAGGAGCGTCTTGCCACGTGTCACCACTGGGTCTGACTGAGGGCCCCCAGGAGAGAGGCCCAAGTAAGACGCGCCCCGAGGAGCGTCTTGCCACATGTCAACACTGGGTCTGACTGAGGGCCTCCAGGAGAGAAGCCCCAGCAAGACGCGCCCCGAGGAGCGTCTTGCCACATGTCAACACTGGGTCTGACTGAGCACCTCCAGGAGAGAGGCCCAAGCAAGATGCGCCCCGAGGAGCATCTTGCCACATGTCAACACTGGGTCTGACTGAGCGCCTCCAGGAGAGAGGCCCGAGGAGCGTCTCTCCACATGTCACCTCTGGGTCTGACTGAGCTCCTCCAGGAGAGAGGCGCAAGCAAGAAACGCCCGAGGAGCGTCTTGACACATGTCAACACTGGGTCTGACTGAGCGCCTCCAGGAGAGAGGCCCCAGCAAGACGCGCCCCGAGGAGCGTCTTGCCACATGTCAGCACTCGGTCTGACTGAGCGCCTCCAGGAGAGAGGCCCAAGCAAGAAGCGCCCCGAGGAGCGTCTTGCCACATGTCAACACTGGGTCTAATTGAGCGCCTCCAGGGGAGAGGCCCAAGCAAGAAGCGCCCCGAGGAGTGTCTTGCCACGTGTCAACACTGGGTCTGACTTAGCGTCTCCAGGAGAGAGGCCCAAGCAAGATGCGCCCCGAGGAGAGTCTTGCCACATGTCAGCACTCGGTCTGACTGAGCGCCTCCAGGAGAGAGGCCCAAGCAAGAAGCGCCCCGAGGAGTGTCTTGCCACATGTCAACAATGGGTCTGACTGAGGGCCTCCAGGAGAGAAGCCCAAGCAAGAAGCGCCCCGAGGAGCGTCTTGCCACATGTCAACACTGGGTCTGACTGAGCGCCTCCAGGAGAGAGGCCCAAGCAAGACACGCCCCGAGGAGCGTCTTGACACATGTCAACACTGGGTCTGACTGAGGGCCTCCATGAGAGAAGCCCAAGCAAGACGCACCCCGAGGAGAGTCTTGCCACATGTCAACACTGGGTCTGACAGAAGGCATCCAGGAGAGAGGCCCAAGCAAGACGCGACCCGAGGAGCGTCTTGCCACATGTCACTACTCGGTCTGACTGAGCGCCTCCAGGAGAGAGGCCCAAGCAAGACGCGCCCCGAGGAGCGTCTTGCCACATGTCAACACTGGGTCTGACTGAGGGCCTCCAGGAGAGAGGCCCAAATAAGACGCGCCCCGAGAAGCGTCTTGCCACATGTCAACAATAGATCTGACTGAGGGCCTCCAGGAGAGAAGCCCAAGCAAGACGTACCCCGAGGAGCGTCTTGCCACATGTCAGCACTCGGTCTGACTGAGCGCTTCCAGGAGAGAGGCCCAAGCAAGACGCACCCCGAGGAGCGTCTTGCCACAAGTCAACACTGGGTCTGACTGAGCGCCTCCAGGAGAGAGGCCCAAGCAAGACGCGCCCCGAGGAGAGTCTTGCCACATGTCAGCACTCGGTCTGACTGAGCGCCTCCAGGGGAGAGGCCCAAGCAAGTCGCACCCCGAGGAGCGTCTTGACACATTTCTCCTCTGGGTCTGACTGAGCGCCTCCAGGAGAGAGGCCCAAGCAAGACGTTCCCCGAGGAGCGTCTTTCCACATGTCAACACTGGGTCTGACTGAGTGCCTCCATAAGAGAAACCCCAGCAAGACGCGCCCCGAGGAGCGTCTTGCCACATGTCAACACTGGGTCTGACTGAGCGCCTCCAGGAGCGAGGCCCAAGCAAGAAACGCCCAAGGAGCGTCTTGACACATGTCAACACTGGGTCTGACTGAGCGCCTCCAGGAGAGAGGTCCAAGCAACACGCGCCCCGAGGAGCGTCTTTCCACATGTCAACACTGGTTCTGACTGAGTGCCTCCATGAGAGAAGCCCCAGCAAGACGCGCCCCGAGGAGCATCTTGTCACATGTCACTACTCGGTCTGACTGAGCGCCTCCAGGAGAGAGGCCCAAGCAAGACAAGCCCCGAGGAGCGTCTTGCCACATGTCAACAATGGGTCTGACTCAGGGCCTCCAGGAGAGAAGCCCAAGCAAGACTCGCCCCGAGGAGAGTCTTGCCACATGTCAACACTGGGTCTGACAGAGGGCATCCAGGAGAGAGGCCCAAGCAATACGCGCCCCGAGGAGCGTCTTGCCACATGTCAACAATGGGTCTGACTGAGGGCCTCCAGGAGAGAAGCCCAAGGAAGACGCGCCCCGAGGAGCTTCTTGCCACATGTCAGCACTCGGTCTGACTGAGCGCCTCCAGGAGAGAGGCCAAAGCAAGATGCGCCCCGAGGAGCGTCTTGACACATGTCAACACTGGGTCTGACAGAGGGCCTCCATGAGAGAGGACCAAGCAAGACGCGCCCCGAGGAGTGTCTTGCCACATGTCAACACTGGGTCTGACTGAGCGCCTCCAGGAGAGAGGCCCAAGCAAGACGCGCCCCGAGGAGCATCTTGCCACGTGTCAACACTGGGTCTGACTTAGCGTCTCCAGGAGAGAGGCCCAAGCAAGATGCGCCTCGAGGAGCGTCTTGCCACGTGTCACCACTGGGTCTGACTGAGGGCCCCCAGGAGAGAGGCCCAAGTAAGACGCGCCCCGAGGAGCGTCTTGCCACATGTCAACACTGGGTCTGACTGAGGGCCTCCAGGAGAGAAGCCCCAGCAAGACGCGCCCCGAGGAGCGTCTTGCCACATGTCAACACTGGGTCTGACTGAGCACCTCCAGGAGAGAGGCCCAAGCAAGATGCGCCCCGAGGAGCATCTTGCCACATGTCAACACTGGGTCTGACTGAGCGCCTCCAGGAGAGAGGCCCGAGGAGCGTCTCTCCACATGTCACCTCTGGGTCTGACTGAGCTCCTCCAGGAGAGAGGCGCAAGCAAGAAACGCCCGAGGAGCGTCTTGACACATGTCAACACTGGGTCTGACTGAGCGCCTCCAGGAGAGAGGCCCCAGCAAGACGCGCCCCGAGGAGCGTCTTGCCACATGTCAGCACTCGGTCTGACTGAGCGCCTCCAGGAGAGAGGCCCAAGCAAGAAGCGCCCCGAGGAGCGTCTTGCCACATGTCAACACTGGGTCTAATTGAGCGCCTCCAGGGGAGAGGCCCAAGCAAGACGCGCCCCGAGGAGCGTCTTGCCACTTGTCACTACTCGGTCTGACTGAGCGCCTCCAGGAGAGAGGTCCAAGCAACACGCGCCCCGAGGAGCGTCTTGCCACATGTCAACACTGGGTCTGACTGAGTGCCTCCATGAGAGAAGACCCAGCAAGACGCGCCCCGAGGAGCGTCTTGCCACATGTCAACAATGGGTCTGACTGAGGGCCTCCAGGAGAGAAGCCCAAGCAAGACGCGCCCCGAGGAGCATCTTGCCACGTGTCAACACTGGGTCTGACTTAGCGTCTCCAGGAGAGAGGCCCAAGCAAGATGCGCCCCGAGGAGCGTCTTGCCACGTGTCACCACTGGGTCTGACTGAGGGCCCCCAGGAGAGAGGCCCAAGTAAGACGCGCCCCGAGGAGCGTCTTGTTACATGTCAACACTGGGTCTGACTGAGCACCTCCAGGAGAGAGGCCCAAGCAAGATGCGCCCCGAGGAGCATCTTGCCACATGTCAACACTGGGTCTGACTGAGCGCCTCCAGGAGAGAGGCCCGAGGAGCGTCTCTCCACATGTCACCTCTGGGTCTGACTGAGCTCCTCCAGGAGAGAGGCGCAAGCAAGAAACGCCCGAGGAGCGTCTTGACACATGTCAACACTGGGTCTGACTGAGCGCCTCCAGGAGAGAGGCCCCAGCAAGACGCGCCCCGAGGAGCGTCTTGCCACATGTCAGCACTCGGTCTGACTGAGCGCCTCCAGGAGAGAGGCCCAAGCAAGAAGCGCCCCGAGGAGCGTCTTGCCACATGTCAACACTGGGTCTAATTGAGCGCCTCCAGGGGAGAGGCCCAAGCAAGACGCGCCCCGAGGAGCGTCTTGCCACTTGTCACTACTCGGTCTGACTGAGCGCCTCCAGGAGAGAGGTCCAAGCAACACGCGCCCCGAGGAGCGTCTTGCCACATGTCAACACTGGGTCTGACTGAGTGCCTCCATGAGAGAAGACCCAGCAAGACGCGCCCCGAGGAGCGTCTTGCCACATGTCAACAATGGGTCTGACTGAGGGCCTCCATGAGAGAAGCCCAAGCAAGACGCGCCCCGAGGAGCGTCTTGCCACGTGTCAACACTGGGTCTGACTTAGCGTCTCCAGGAGAGAGGCCCAAGCAAGATGCGCCCCGAGGAGCGTCTTGCCACGTGTCACCACTGGGTCTGACTGAGGGCCCCCAGGAGAGAGGCCCAAGTAAGACGCGCCCCGAGGAGCGTCTTGCCACATGTCAACACTGGGTCTGACTGAGGGCCTCCAGGAGAGAGGCCCCAGCAAGATGCGCCCCGAGGAGCGTCTTGCCACATGTCAACACTGGGTCTGACTGAGCACCTCCAGGAAAGAGGCCCAAGCAAGATGCGCCCCGAGGAGCGTCTTGCCACATGTCAGCACTCGGTCTGACTGAGCGCCTCCAGGAGAGAGGCCCAAGCAAGAAGCGCCCCGAGGAGTGTCTTGCCACATGTCAACACTGGGTCTAATTGAGCACCTCCAGGGGAGAGGCCCAAGCAAGACGCGCCCCGAGGAGCGTCTTGCCACTTGTCACTACTCGGTCTGACTGAGCGCCTCCAGGAGAGAGGTCCAAGCAACACGCGCCCCGAGGAGCGTCTTGCCACATGTCAACACTGGGTCTGACTGAGTGCCTCCATGAGAGAAGACCCAGCAAGACGCGCCCCGAGGAGCGTCTTGCCACATGTCAACAATGGGTCTGACTGAGGGCCTCCAGGAGAGAAGCCCAAGCAAGACGCGCCCCGAGGAGCGTCTTGCCACGTGTCAACACTGGGTCTGACTTAGCGTCTCCAGGAGAGAGGCCCAAGCAAGATGCGCCCCGAGGAGCGTCTTGCCACGTGTCACCACTGGGTCTGACTGAGGGCCCCCAGGAGAGAGGCCCAAGTAAGACGCGCCCCGAGGAGCGTCTTGCCACATGTCAACACTGGGTCTGACTGAGCACCTCCAGGAGAGAGGCCCAAGCAAGATGCGCCCCGAGGAGCGTCTTTCCACATGTCAACACTGGGTCTGACTGAGTGCCTCCATAAGAGAAACCCCAGCAAGACGCGCCCCGAGGAGCGTCTTGCCACATGTCAACACTGGGTCTGACTGAGCGCCTCCAGGAGCGAGGCCCAAGCAAGAAACGCCCAAGGAGCGTCTTGACACATGTCAACACTGGGTCTGACTGAGCGCCTCCAGGAGAGAGGTCCAAGCAACACGCGCCCCGAGGAGCGTCTTTCCACATGTCAACACTGGTTCTGACTGAGTGCCTCCATGAGAGAAGCCCCAGCAAGACGCGCCCCGAGGAGCATCTTGTCACATGTCACTACTCGGTCTGACTGAGCGCCTCCAGGAGAGAGGCCCAAGCAAGACAAGCCCCGAGGAGCGTCTTGCCACATGTCAACAATGGGTCTGACTCAGGGCCTCCAGGAGAGAAGCCCAAGCAAGACTCGCCCCGAGGAGAGTCTTGCCACATGTCAACACTGGGTCTGACAGAGGGCATCCAGGAGAGAGGCCCAAGCAATACGCGCCCCGAGGAGCGTCTTGCCACATGTCAACAATGGGTCTGACTGAGGGCCTCCAGGAGAGAAGCCCAAGGAAGACGCGCCCCGAGGAGCTTCTTGCCACATGTCAGCACTCGGTCTGACTGAGCGCCTCCAGGAGAGAGGCCAAAGCAAGATGCGCCCCGAGGAGCGTCTTGACACATGTCAACACTGGGTCTGACAGAGGGCCTCCATGAGAGAGGACCAAGCAAGACGCGCCCCGAGGAGTGTCTTGCCACATGTCAACACTGGGTCTGACTGAGCGCCTCCAGGAGAGAGGCCCAAGCAAGACGCGCCCCGAGGAGCATCTTGCCACGTGTCAACACTGGGTCTGACTTAGCGTCTCCAGGAGAGAGGCCCAAGCAAGATGCGCCTCGAGGAGCGTCTTGCCACGTGTCACCACTGGGTCTGACTGAGGGCCCCCAGGAGAGAGGCCCAAGTAAGACGCGCCCCGAGGAGCGTCTTGCCACATGTCAACACTGGGTCTGACTGAGGGCCTCCAGGAGAGAAGCCCCAGCAAGACGCGCCCCGAGGAGCGTCTTGCCACATGTCAACACTGGGTCTGACTGAGCACCTCCAGGAGAGAGGCCCAAGCAAGATGCGCCCCGAGGAGCATCTTGCCACATGTCAACACTGGGTCTGACTGAGCGCCTCCAGGAGAGAGGCCCGAGGAGCGTCTCTCCACATGTCACCTCTGGGTCTGACTGAGCTCCTCCAGGAGAGAGGCGCAAGCAAGAAACGCCCGAGGAGCGTCTTGACACATGTCAACACTGGGTCTGACTGAGCGCCTCCAGGAGAGAGGCCCCAGCAAGACGCGCCCCGAGGAGCGTCTTGCCACATGTCAGCACTCGGTCTGACTGAGCGCCTCCAGGAGAGAGGCCCAAGCAAGAAGCGCCCCGAGGAGCGTCTTGCCACATGTCAACACTGGGTCTAATTGAGCGCCTCCAGGGGAGAGGCCCAAGCAAGACGCGCCCCGAGGAGCGTCTTGCCACTTGTCACTACTCGGTCTGACTGAGCGCCTCCAGGAGAGAGGTCCAAGCAACACGCGCCCCGAGGAGCGTCTTGCCACATGTCAACACTGGGTCTGACTGAGTGCCTCCATGAGAGAAGACCCAGCAAGACGCGCCCCGAGGAGCGTCTTGCCACATGTCAACAATGGGTCTGACTGAGGGCCTCCAGGAGAGAAGCCCAAGCAAGACGCGCCCCGAGGAGCATCTTGCCACGTGTCAACACTGGGTCTGACTTAGCGTCTCCAGGAGAGAGGCCCAAGCAAGATGCGCCCCGAGGAGCGTCTTGCCACGTGTCACCACTGGGTCTGACTGAGGGCCCCCAGGAGAGAGGCCCAAGTAAGACGCGCCCCGAGGAGCGTCTTGTTACATGTCAACACTGGGTCTGACTGAGCACCTCCAGGAGAGAGGCCCAAGCAAGATGCGCCCCGAGGAGCATCTTGCCACATGTCAACACTGGGTCTGACTGAGCGCCTCCAGGAGAGAGGCCCGAGGAGCGTCTCTCCACATGTCACCTCTGGGTCTGACTGAGCTCCTCCAGGAGAGAGGCGCAAGCAAGAAACGCCCGAGGAGCGTCTTGACACATGTCAACACTGGGTCTGACTGAGCGCCTCCAGGAGAGAGGCCCCAGCAAGACGCGCCCCGAGGAGCGTCTTGCCACATGTCAGCACTCGGTCTGACTGAGCGCCTCCAGGAGAGAGGCCCAAGCAAGAAGCGCCCCGAGGAGCGTCTTGCCACATGTCAACACTGGGTCTAATTGAGCGCCTCCAGGGGAGAGGCCCAAGCAAGACGCGCCCCGAGGAGCGTCTTGCCACTTGTCACTACTCGGTCTGACTGAGCGCCTCCAGGAGAGAGGTCCAAGCAACACGCGCCCCGAGGAGCGTCTTGCCACATGTCAACACTGGGTCTGACTGAGTGCCTCCATGAGAGAAGACCCAGCAAGACGCGCCCCGAGGAGCGTCTTGCCACATGTCAACAATGGGTCTGACTGAGGGCCTCCATGAGAGAAGCCCAAGCAAGACGCGCCCCGAGGAGCGTCTTGCCACGTGTCAACACTGGGTCTGACTTAGCGTCTCCAGGAGAGAGGCCCAAGCAAGATGCGCCCCGAGGAGCGTCTTGCCACGTGTCACCACTGGGTCTGACTGAGGGCCCCCAGGAGAGAGGCCCAAGTAAGACGCGCCCCGAGGAGCGTCTTGCCACATGTCAACACTGGGTCTGACTGAGGGCCTCCAGGAGAGAGGCCCCAGCAAGATGCGCCCCGAGGAGCGTCTTGCCACATGTCAACACTGGGTCTGACTGAGCACCTCCAGGAAAGAGGCCCAAGCAAGATGCGCCCCGAGGAGCGTCTTGCCACATGTCAGCACTCGGTCTGACTGAGCGCCTCCAGGAGAGAGGCCCAAGCAAGAAGCGCCCCGAGGAGTGTCTTGCCACATGTCAACACTGGGTCTAATTGAGCACCTCCAGGGGAGAGGCCCAAGCAAGACGCGCCCCGAGGAGCGTCTTGCCACTTGTCACTACTCGGTCTGACTGAGCGCCTCCAGGAGAGAGGTCCAAGCAACACGCGCCCCGAGGAGCGTCTTGCCACATGTCAACACTGGGTCTGACTGAGTGCCTCCATGAGAGAAGACCCAGCAAGACGCGCCCCGAGGAGCGTCTTGCCACATGTCAACAATGGGTCTGACTGAGGGCCTCCAGGAGAGAAGCCCAAGCAAGACGCGCCCCGAGGAGCGTCTTGCCACGTGTCAACACTGGGTCTGACTTAGCGTCTCCAGGAGAGAGGCCCAAGCAAGATGCGCCCCGAGGAGCGTCTTGCCACGTGTCACCACTGGGTCTGACTGAGGGCCCCCAGGAGAGAGGCCCAAGTAAGACGCGCCCCGAGGAGCGTCTTGCCACATGTCAACACTGGGTCTGACTGAGCACCTCCAGGAGAGAGGCCCAAGCAAGATGCGCCCCGAGGAGCATCTTGCCATATGTCAACACTGGGTCTGACTGAGCGCCTCCAGGAGAGAGGCCCGAGGAGCGTCTCTCCACATGTCACCTCTGGGTCTGACTGAGCTCCTCCAGGAGAGAGGCGCAAGCAAGACGCGCCCCGAGGAGCGTCTTGCCACGTGTCAACACTGGGTCTGACTTAGCGTCTCCAGGTTAGAGGCCCAAGCAAGATGCGCCCCGAGGAGCGTCTTGCCACGTGTCACCACTGGGTCTGACTGAGGGCCCCCAGGAGAGAGGCCCAAGTAAGACGCGCCCCGAGGAGCGTCTTGCCACATGTCAACACTGGGTCTGACTGAGGGCCTCCAGGAGAGAAGCCCCAGCAAGATGCGCCCTGAGGAGCGTCTTGCCACATGTCAACACTGGGTCTGACTGAGCACCTCCAGGAGAGAGGCCCAAGCAAGATGCGCCCCGAGGAGCGTCTTGCCACATGTCACTACTCGGTCTAACTGAGCGCCTCCAGGAGAGAGGTCCAAGCAAGACGCGCCCCGACGAGCGTCTTGCAAAATGTCACTACTCGGTCTGACTAAGCGCCTCCAGGAGGGAGGTCCAAGCAAGACGTGCCCCGAGGAGCGTCTTGCCACATGTCAACAAGGGGTTAAACTGAGGGCCTCCAGGAGAGAAGCCCAAGCAAGACACGCCCCGAGGAGCGTCTTGACACATGTCAACACTGGGTCGGACTGAGGGCCTCCATGAGAGAAGCCCAAGCAAGACGCGCCCCGAGGAGAGTCTTGCCACATGTCAACACTCGGTCTGACAGAGGGCATTCAGGAGAGAGGCCCAAACAATACGCGCCCTGAGGAGCGTCTTGCCACATGTCACCACTGGGTCTGAATGAGCGCCTCCAGGAGAGAGGCCCAACCAAGACGCGCCCCGAGGAGTGTCTTGCCACATGCCAACACTGGGTCTGACTGAGCGCCTCCAGGAGAGAGGCCCAAGCAAGACGCGCCCCGAGGAGCGTCTTGCCACGTGTCAACACTGGGTCTGTCTGAGCGCCTCCAGGAGAGAGGCCCAAGCAAGACGCACCCTGAGGAGCGTCTTTCCACGTGTCACCACTGGGTCTGAATGAGCGCCTCCAGGAGGGAGGCCCAAGCAAGACGCGCCCCGAGGAGCGTCTTGCCACATGTCAACACTGGGTCTGACTGAGCGCCTCCAGGAGAGAGGCCCAAGCAAGACGCGCCCCGAGGAGCGTCTTGCCACATGTCAACAATGGGTCTTACTGAGGGCCTCCATGAGAGAAGCCCAAGCAAGACGCGCCCCGAGGAGTGTCTTGCCACATGTCAACACTGTGTCTGACTGAGCGCCTCCAGGAGAGAGGCCCAAGCAAGACGCGCCCCGAGGAGCGTCTTGCCTTATGTCAGCACTCGGTCTGACTGAGCGCCTCCAGGAGAGAGGCCCAATCAAGACGCGCCCCGAGGAGCGTCTTGCCACATGTCACTACTCGGTCTAACTGAGCGCCTCCAGGAGAGAGGTCCAAGCAAGACGCGCCCCGACGAGCGTCTTGCAAAATGTCACTACTCGGTCTGACTGAGCGCCTCCAGGAGGGAGGTCCAAGCAAGACGTGCCCCGAGGAGCGTCTTGCCACATGTCAACAATGGGTCTGACTGAGGGCCTCCAGGAGAGAAGCCCAAGCAAGACACGCCCCGAGGAGCGTCTTGACACATGTCAACACTGGGTCGGACTGAGGGCCTCCATGAGAGAAGCCCAAGCAAGACGCGCCCCGAGGAGAGTCTTGCCACATGTCAACACTCGGTCTGACAGAGGGCATTCAGGAGAGAGGCCCAAGCAATACGCGCCCTGAGGAGCGTCTTGCCACATGTCACCACTGGGTCCTAATTAGCGCCTCCAGGAGAGAGGCCCAACCAAGACGCGCCCCGAGGAGTGTCTTGCCACATGCCAACACTGGGTCTGACTGAGCACCTCCAGGAGAGAGGCCCAAGCAAGACGCGCCCCGAGGAGCGTCTTGCCACGTGTCAACACTGGGTCTGTCTGAGCGCCTCCAGGAGAGAGGCCCAAGCAAGACGCACCCTGAGGAGGGTCTTTCCACGTGTCACCACTGGGTCTGACTGAGCGCCTCCAGGAGGGAGGCCCAAGCAAGACGCGCCCCAAGGAGCGTCTTGCCACATGTCAACACTGGGTCTGACTGAGCGCCTCCAGGAGAGAGGCCCAAGCAAGACGCGCCCCGAGGAGCGTCTTGCCACATGTCAACAATGGGTCTGACTGAGCGCCTCCAGGAGAGAGGCCCAAGCAAGACGCGCCCCGAGGAGCGTCTTGCCACGTGTCAACACTGGGTCTGTCTGAGCGCCTCCAGGAGAGAGGCCCAAGCAAGACGCACCCTGAGGAGCGTCTTTCCACGTGTCACCACTGGGTCTGACTGAGCGCCTCCAGGAGGGAGGCCCAAGCAAGACGCGCCCCGAGGAGCGTCTTGCCACATTTCAACACTGGGTCTGACTGAGCGCCTCCAGGAGAGAGGCCCAAGCAAGACGCGCCCCGAGGAGCGTCTTGCCACATGTCAACAATGGGTCTGACTGAGGGCCTCCAGGAGAGAGGCCCAAGCAAGATGCGCCCGGAGGAGCGTCTTGCCACATGTCAACACTGGGTCTGACAGAGGACCTCCAGGAGAAAGGCCCAAGCAAGACGCGCCCCGAGGAGCGTCTTGCCACATGTCACCTCTGGATCTGACTGAGCGCCTCCAGGAGAGAGGCCCAAGCAAGACGCGCCCCGAGGAGCGTCTTGCCACATGTCAACAATGGGTCTGACTGAGGGCCTCCAGGAGAGAAGCCCAAGCAAGACGCGCCCCGAGGAGCGTCTTGACACATGTCAACACTGGGTCTGACAGAGGGCCTCCACGAGAGAGGCCCAAGCAAGACGCGCCCCGAGGAGTGTCATGCCACATGTCACCACTGGGTCTGACTGAGCGCCTCCAGGAGAGAGGCCCAAGCAAGACGTGCCCCGAGGAGCGTCAGGCCACATGTCACTACTCAGTCTGACTGAGCGCATCCAGGAGAGAGGCCCAAGCAAGACGCGCCCCGAGGAGCGTCTTGCCACATAGCAGCACTGGGTCTGACTGAGCGCCTCCAGGAGAGAGGCCCCAGCAAGACGCGCCCCGAGGAGCGTCTTGCCTTATGTCAGCACTCGGTCTGACTGAGCGCCTCCAGGAGAGAGGCCCAAGCAAGACGCACCCCGAGCAGCGTCTTGCCACATGTCAACAATGGGTCTGACTGAGGGCCTCCAGGAGAGAAGCCCAAGCAAGACGCGCCCCGAGGAGTGTCTTGCCACATGTCAACACTGTGTCTGACTGAGCGCCTCCAGGAGAGAGGCCCAAGCAAGACGCGCCCCGAGGAGCGTCTTGCCTTATGTCAGCACTCGGTCTGACTGAGCGCCTCCAGGAGAGAGGCCCAAGCAAGACGCGCCCCGAGGAGCGTCTTGCCACATGTCACTACTCGGTCTAACTGAGCGCCTCCAGGAGAGAGGTCCAAGCAAGACGCTCCCCGACGAGCGTCTTGCAAAATGTCACTACTCGGTCTGACTGAGCGCCTCCAGGAGGGAGGTCCAAGCAAGACGTGCCCCGAGGAGCGTCTTGCCACATGTCAACAATGGGTCTGACTGAGGGCCTCCAGGAGAGAAGCCCAAGCAAGACACGCCCCGAGGAGCGTCTTGACACATGTCAACACTGGGTCGGACTGAGGGCCTCCATGAGAGAAGCCCAAGCAAGACGCGCCCCGAGGAGAGTCTTGCCACATGTCAACACTCGGTCTGACAGAGGGCATTCAGGAGAGAGGCCCAAGCAATACGCGCCCTGAGGAGCGTCTTGCCACATGTCACCACTGGGTCTGAATGAGCGCCTCCAGGAGAGAGGCCCAACCAAGACGCGCCCCGAGGAGTGTCTTGCCACATGCCAACACTGGGTCTGACTGAGCGCCTCCATGAGAGAGGCCCAAGCAAGACGCGCCCCGAGGAGCGTCTTGCCACGTGTCAACACTGGGTCTGTCTGAGCGCCTCCAGGAGAGAGGCCCAAGCAAGACGCACCCTGAGGAGCGTCTTGCCACATGTCAACAATGGGTCTGACTGAGGGCCTCCAGGAGAGAAGCCAAAGCAAGACGCGCCCCGAGGAGCGTCTTGAAACATGTCACTACTCGGTCTAACTGAGCGCCTCCAGGAGAGAGGTCCAAGCAAGACGCGCCCCGAGGAGCGTCTTGCCACATGTCACTACTCGGTCTGACTGAGCGCCTCCAGGAGAGAGGCCCAAGCAAGACGCGCCCCGAGGAGCGTCTTGCCACATGTCAACACTGGGTCTGACTGAGGGCCTCCAGGAGAGAGGCCCAAATAAGACGCGCCCCGAGAAGCGTCTTGCCACATGTCAACAATGGGTCTGCCTGAGGGCCTCCAGGAGAGAAGCCCAAGCAAGACGTACCCCGAGGAACATCTTGCCACATGTCAGCACTCGGTCTGACTGAGCGCTTCCAGGAGAGAGGCCCAAGCAAGACGCGCCCAGAGGAGCGTCTTGCCACATGTCAACACTGGGTCTGACTGAGCGCCTCCAGGAGAGAGGCCCAAGCAAGACACGCCCCGAGGAGCGTCTTGACACATGTTAACACTGGGTCTGACTGAGGGCCTCCATGTGAGAAGCCCAAGCAAGACGCGCCCCGAGGAGAGTCTTGCCACATGTCAACACTGGGTCTGACAAAGGGCATCCAGGAGAGAGGCCCAAGCAATGCGCGCCCCGAGGAGCGTCTTGCCACATGTCAACAATGGGTCTGACTGAGGGCCTCCAGGAGAGAAGCCCAAGGAAGACGCGCCCCGAGGAGCTTCTTGCCACATGTCAGCACTCGGTCTGACTGAGCGCCTCCAGGAGAGAGGCCAAAGCAAGATGTGCCCCGAGGAGCGTCTTGACACATGTCAACACTGGGTCTGACAGAGGGCCTCCATGAGAGAGGCCCAAGCAAGACGCGCCCCGAGGAGTGTCTTGCCACATGTCAACACTGGGTCTGACTGAGCGCCTCCAGGAGAGAGGCCCAAGCAAGACGCGCCCCGAGGAGCGTCTTGCAACGTGTCACCACTGGGTCTGACAGAGGGCCTCCATGAGAGAGGCCCAAGCAAGACGCGCCCCGAGGAGTGTCTTGCCACATGTCAACACTGGGTCTGACTGAGCGCCTCCAGGAGAGAGGCCCAAGCAAGATGCGCCCCGAGGATCGTCTTGCCACGTGTCACCAATGGGTCTGACTGAGCTCCTCCAGGAGAGAGGCCCAAGCAAGACGCGCCCCGAGGAGCATCTTGCCACATGTCAACACTGGGTCTTACTGAGCGCCTCCAGGAGAGAGGCCCAAGCAAGACGCGCCCCGAGGAGCGTCTTGCCACGTGTCAACACTGGGTCTGACTTAGCGCCTCCAGGAGAGAGGCCCAAGCAAGATGCGCCACGAGGATCGTCTTGCCACGTGTCACCACTGGGTCTGACTGAGCTCCTCCAGGAGAGAGGCCATAGCAAGACGCGCCGCGAGGAGCATCTTGCCTTATGTCAGCACTAAGTCTGACTGAGCGCCTCCAGGAGAGAGGCCCAAGCAAGACCCGCCCCGAGGAGCGTCTTGCCACATGTCACTACTCGGTCTAACTGAGCGCCTCCAGGAGAGAGGTCCAAGCAAGACAAGCCCCGAGGAGCGTCTTGCCACATGTCACTACTCTGTCTGACTGAGCGCCTCCAGGAGGGAGGTCCAAGCAAGACGCGCCCCGAGGAGCGTCTAGCCACATGTCACTACTCGGTCTGACTGAGCGCCTCGAGGAGAGAGGCCCAAGCAAGACGCGCCCCGAGGAGCGTCTTGCCACATGTCAACACTGGGTCTGACTGAGGGCCCCCAGGAGAGAGGCCCAAATAAGACGCGCCCCGAGGAGCGTCTTGCCACATGTCAACACTGGGTCTGACTGAGGGCCTCCAGGAGAGAAGCCCAAGCAAGATGCGCCCCGAGGAGCGTCTTGCCACATGTCAGCACTCGGTCTGACTGAGCGCCTCCAGGAGAGAGGCCCAAGCAAGACGCGCCCCGAGGAGCGTCTTGCCACATGTCAACACTGGGTCTGACTGAGCGCCTCCAGGAGAGAGGCCCAAGCAAGACGCGCCCCGAGGAGCGTCTTGCCACATGTCAACAATGGGTCTTACTGAGCGCCTCCAGGAGAGAGGCCCAAGCAAGACGTGCCCAAAGGAGCGTCTTGCCGCATGTCAACACTGGGTCTGACTGAGTGCCTCCATGAGAGAAGCCCGAGCAAGACGCGCCCCGAGGAGCGTCTTGCCACATGTCAACACTGGGTCTGACTGAGCACCTCCAGGAGAGAGGCCCAAGCAAGACGCGCCCCGAGGAGCGTCTTGCCACATGTCAACACTGGGTCTGACTGAGCGCCTCCAGGAGCGAGGCCAGAGCAAGAAACGCCCGAGGAGCGTCTTGACACATGTCAACACTGGGTCTGACTGAGCGCCTCCAGGAGAGAGGTCCAAGCAACACGCGCCCCGAGGAGCGTCTTGCCACATGTCAACACTGGGTCTGACTGAGTGCCTCCATGAGAGAAGCCCCAGCAAGACGCGCCCCGAGGAGCGTCTTGTCACATGTCATTACTCGGTCTGACTGAGCGCCTCCAGGAGAGAGGCCCAAGCAAGACGCGCCCCGAGGAGCGTCTTGCCACATGTCAACAATGGGTCTGACTGAGGGCCTCCAGGAGAGAAGCCCAAGCAAGACACGCCCCGAGGAGCGTCTTGACACATGTTAACACTGGGTCTGACTGAGGGCCTCCATGTGAGAAGCCCAAGCAAGACGCGCCCCGAGGAGAGTCTTGCCACATGTCAACACTGGGTCTGACAGAGGGCATCCAGGAGAGAGGCCCAAGCAATACGCGCCCCGAGGAGCGTCTTACCACATGTCAACAATGGGTCTGACTGAGGGCCTCCAGGAGAGAAGCCCAAGGAAGACGCGCCCCGAGGAGCTTCTTGTCACATGTCAGCACTCGGTCTGACTGAGCGCCTCCAGGAGAGAGGCCAAAGCAAGATGCGCCCCGAGGAGCGTCTTGACACATGTCAACACTGGGTCTGACAGAGGGCCTCCATGAGAGAGGCCCAAGCAAGACGCGCCCCGAGGAGCGTCTTACCACATGTCAAAACTGGGTCTGACTGAGCGCCTCCAGGAGAGAGGCCCAAGCAAGACGTGCCCCGAGGAGCGTCTTGCCACATGTGAACACTGGGTCTGACTGAGCGCCTCCAGGAGAGAGGCCCAAGCAAGACGCGCCCGGAGGAGCGTCTTGCCACATGTCAGCACTCGGTCTGACTGAGCGCCTCCAGGAGAGAGGCCCAAGCAAGACGCGCCCCGAGGAGCGTCTTGACACATGTCTCCTCTGGGTCTGACTGAGCGCCTCCAGGAGAGAGGCCGAAGCAAGACGTGCCCCGAGGAGCATCTTGCCACATGTGAACACTGGGTCTGACTGAGTGCCTCCATGAGAGAAGCCCCAGCAAGACGCGCCCCGAGGAGCGTCTTGCCACATGTCAACACTGGGTCTGACTGAGCGCCTCCAGGAGAGAGACCCGAGGAGCGTCTTGCCACATGTCACCTCTGGGTCTGACTGAGCGCCTCCAGGAGAGAGGCGCAAGCAAGAAACGCCCGAGGAGCGTCTTGACACATGTCAACACTGGGTCTGACTGAGCGTCTCCAGGAGAGAGGCCCCAGCAAGACGCGCCCCGAGGAGAGTCTTGCCACATGTCAGCACTCGGTCTGACTGAGCGCCTCCAGGAGAGAGGCCCAAGCAAGAAGCGCCCCGAGGAGTGTCTTGCCACATGTCAACAATGGGTCTGACTGAGGGCCTCCAGGAGAGAAGCCCAAGCAAGAAGCGCCCCGAGGAGCGTCTTGCCACATGTCAACACTGGGTCTGACTGAGCGCCTCCAGGAGAGAGGCCCAAGCAAGACACGCCCCGAGGAGCGTCTTGCCACATGTGAACACTGGGTCTGACTGAGCGCCTCCAGGAGAGAGGCCCAAGCAAGACGCGCCCGGAGGAGCGTCTTGCCACATGTCAGCACTCAGTCTGACTGAGTGCCTCCAGGAGAGAGGCCCAAGCAAGACGCGCCCCGAGGAGCGTCTTGACACATGTCTCCTCTGGGTCTGACTGAGCGCCTCCAGGAGAGAGGCCGAAGCAAGACGTGCCCCGAGGAGCATCTTGCCACATGTCAACACTGGGTCTGACTGAGTGCCTCCATGAGAGAAGCCCCAGCAAGACGCGCCCCGAGGAGCGTCTTGCCACATGTCAACACTGGGTCTGACTGAGCGCCTCCAGGAGAGAGACCCGAGGAGCGTCTTGCCACATGTCACCACTGGGTCTGACTGAGCGCCTCCAGGAGAGAGGCGCAAGCAAGAAACGCCCGAGGAGCGTCTTGACACATGTCAACACTGGGTCTGACTGAGCGTCTCCAGGAGAGAGGCCCCAGCAAGACGCGCCCCGAGGAGAGTCTTGCCACATGTCAGCACTCGGTCTGACTGAGCGCCTCCAGGAGAGAGGCCCAAGCAAGAAGCGCCCCGAGGAGTGTCTTGCCACATGTCAACAATGGGTCTGACTGAGGGCCTCCAGGAGAGAAGCCCAAGCAAGAAGCGCCCCGAGGAGCGTCTTGCCACATGTCAACACTGGGTCTGACTGAGCGCCTCCAGGAGAGAGGCCCAAGCAAGACACGCCCCGAGGAGCGTCTTGACACATGTCAACACTGGGTCTGACTGAGGGCCTCCATGAGAGAAGCCCAAGCAAGACGCGCCCCGAGGAGAGTCTTGCCACATGTCAACACTGGGTCTGACAGAGGGCATCCAGGAGAGAGGCCCAAGCAAGACGCGCCCCGAGGAGCGTCTTGCCACATGTCACTACTCGGTCTGACTGAGCGCCTCCAGGAGAGAGGCCCAAGCAAGACGCGCCCCGAGGAGCGTCTTGCCACATGTCAACACTGGGTCTGACTGAGGGCCTCCAGGAGAGAGGCCCAAATAAGACGCGCCCCGAGAAGGGTCTTGCCACATGTCAACAATAGATCTGACTGAGGGCCTCCAGGAGAGAAGCCCAAGCAAGACGTACCCCGAGGAGCGTCTTGCCACATGTCAGCACTCGGTCTGACTGAGCGCTTCCAGGAGAGAGGCCCAAGCAAGACGCGCCCCGAGGAGAGTCTTGCCACATGTCAGCACTCGGTCTGACTGAGCGCCTCCAGGAGAGAGGCCCAAGCAAGAAGCGCCCCGAGGAGTGTCTTGCCACATGTCAACAATGGGTCTGACTGAGGGCCTCCAGGAGAGAAGCCCAAGCAAGAAGCGCCCCGAGGAGCGTCTTGCCACATGTCAACACTGGGTCTGACTGAGCGCCTCCAGGAGAGAGGCCCAAGCAAGACACGCCCCGAGGAGCGTCTTGACACATGTCAACACTGGGTCTGACTGAGGGCCTCCATGAGAGAAGCCCAAGCAAGACGCGCCCCAAGGAGAGTCTTGCCACATGTCAACACTGGGTCTGACAGAAGGCATCCAGGAGAGAGGCCCAAGCAAGACGCGACCCGAGGAGCGTCTTGCCACATGTCACTACTTGGTCTGACTGAGCGCCTCCAGGAGAGAGGCCCAAGCAAGACGCGCCCCGAGGAGCGTCTTGCCACATGTCAACACTGGGTCTGACTGAGGGCCTCCAGGAGAGAGGCCCAAATAAGACGCGCCCCGAGAAGCGTCTTGCCACATGTCAACAATAGATCTGACTGAGGGCCTCCAGGAGACAAGCCCAAGCAAGACGTACCCCGAGGAGCGTCTTGCCACATGTCAGCACTCGGTCTGACTGAGCGCTTCCAGGAGAGAGGCCCAAGCAAGACGCACCCCGAGGAGCGTCTTGCCACAAGTCAACACTGGGTCTGACTGAGCGCCTCCAGGAGAGAGGCCCAAGCAAGACGCGCCCCGAGGAGAGTCTTGCCACATGTCAGCACTCGGTCTGACTGAGCGCCTCCAGGGGAGAGGCCCAAGCAAGTCGCACCCCGAGGAGCGTCTTGACACATTTCTCCTCTGGGTCTGACTGAGCGCCTCCAGGAGAGAGGCCCAAGCAAGACGTTCCCCGAGGAGCGTCTTTCCACATGTCAACACTGGTTCTGACTGAGTGCCTCCATGAGAGAAGCCCCAGCAAGACGCGCCCCGAGGAGCATCTTGTCACATGTCACTACTCGGTCTGACTGAGCGCCTCCAGGAGAGAGGCCCAAGCAAGACAAGCCCCGAGGAGCGTCTTGCCACATGTCAACAATGGGTCTGACTGAGGGCCTCCAGGAGAGAAGCCCAAGCAAGACTCGCCCCGAGGAGAGTCTTGCCACATGTCAACACTGGGTCTGACAGAGGGCATCCAGGAGAGAGGCCCAAGCAATACGCGCCCCGAGGAGCGTCTTGCCACATGTCAACAATGGGTCTGACTGAGGGCCTCCAGGAGAGAAGCCCAAGGAAGACGCGCCCCGAGGAGCTTCTTTCCACATGTCAGCACTCGGTCTGACTGAGCGCCTCCAGGAGAGAGGCCAAAGCAAGATGCGCCCCGAGGAGCGTCTTGACACATGTCAACACTGGGTCTGACAGAGGGCCTCCATGAGAGAGGACCAAGCAAGACGCGCCCCGAGGAGTGTCTTGCCACATGTCAACACTGGGTCTGACTGAGCGCCTCCAGGAGAGAGGCCCAAGCAAGACGCGCCCCGAGGAGCGTCTTGCCACGTGTCAACTCTGGGTCTGACTTAGCGTCTCCAGGAGAGAGGCCCAAGCAAGATGCGCCCCGAGGAGCGTCTTGCCACGTGTCACCACTGGGTCTGACTGAGGGCCCCCAGGAGAGAGGCCCAAGTAAGACGCGCCCCGAGGAGCGTCTTGCCACATGTCAAAACTGGGTCTGACTGAGTGCCTCCAGGAGAGAGGCCCAAGCAAGACGTGCCCCGAGGAGCGTCTTGCCACATGTGAACACTGGGTCTGACTGAGCGCCTCCAGGAGAGAGGCCCAAGCAAGACGCGCCCGGAGGAGCGTCTTGCCACATGTCAGCACTCAGTCTGACTGAGTGCCTCCAGGAGAGAGGCCCAAGCAAGACGCGCCCCGAGGAGCGTCTTGACACATGTCTCCTCTGGGTCTGACTGAGTGCCTCCATGAGAGAAGCCCCAGCAAGACGCGCCCCGAGGAGCGTCTTGCCACATGTCAACACTGGGTCTGACTGAGCGCCTCCAGGAGAGAGACCCGAGGAGCGTCTTGCCACATGTCACCTCTGGGTCTGACTGAGCGCCTCCAGGAGAGAGGCGCAAGCAAGAAACGCCCGAGGAGCGTCTTGACACATGTCAACACTGGGTCTGACTGAGCGTCTCCAGGAGAGAGGCCCCAGCAAGACGCGCCCCGCGGAGAGTCTTGCCACATGTCAGCACTCGGTCTGACTGAGCGCCTCCAGGAGAGAGGCCCAAGCAAGAAGCGCCCCGAGGAGTGTCTTGCCACATGTCAACAATGGGTCTGACTGAGGGCCTCCAGGAGAGAAGCCCAAGCAAGAAGCGCCCCGAGGAGCGTCTTGCCACATGTCAACACTGGGTCTGACTGAGCGCCTCCAGGAGAGAGGCCCAAGCAAGACACGCCCCGAGGAGCGTCTTGACACATGTCAACACTGGGTCTGACTGAGGGCCTCCATGAGAGAAGCCCAAGCAAGACGCGCCCCGAGGAGAGTCTTGCCACATGTCAACACTGGGTCTGACAGAGGGCATCCAGGAGAGAGGCCCAAGCAAGACGCGCCCCGAGGAGCGTCTTGCCACATGTCACTACTCGGTCTGACTGAGCGCCTCCAGGAGAGAGGCCCAAGCAAGACGCGCCCCGAGGAGCGTCTTGCCACATGTCAACACTGGGTCTGACTGAGGGCCTCCAGGAGAGAGGCCCAAATAAGACGCGCCCCGAGAAGGGTCTTGCCACATGTCAACAATAGATCTGACTGAGGGCCTCCAGGAGAGAAGCCCAAGCAAGACGTACCCCGAGGAGCGTCTTGCCACATGTCAGCACTCGGTCTGACTGAGCGCTTCCAGGAGAGAGGCCCAAGCAAGACGCGCCCCGAGGAGAGTCTTGCCACATGTCAGCACTCGGTCTGACTGAGCGCCTCCAGGAGAGAGGCCCAAGCAAGAAGCGCCCCGAGGAGTGTCTTGCCACATGTCAACAATGGGTCTGACTGAGGGCCTCCAGGAGAGAAGCCCAAGCAAGAAGCGCCCCGAGGAGCGTCTTGCCACATGTCAACACTGGGTCTGACTGAGCGCCTCCAGGAGAGAGGCCCAAGCAAGACACGCCCCGAGGAGCGTCTTGACACATGTCAACACTGGGTCTGACTGAGGGCCTCCATGAGAGAAGCCCAAGCAAGACGCGCCCCGAGGAGAGTCTTGCCACATGTCAACACTGGGTCTGACAGAAGGCATCCAGGAGAGAGGCCCAAGCAAGACGCGACCCGAGGAGCGTCTTGCCACATGTCAATACTTGGTCTGACTGAGCGCCTCCAGGAGAGAGGCCCAAGCAAGACGCGCCCCGAGGAGCGTCTTGCCACATGTCAACACTGGGTCTGACTGAGGGCCTCCAGGAGAGAGGCCCAAATAAGACGCGCCCCGAGAAGCGTCTTGCCACATGTCAACAATAGATCTGACTGAGGGCCTCCAGGAGAGAAGCCCAAGCAAGACGTACCCCGAGGAGCGTCTTGCCACATGTCAGCACTCGGTCTGACTGAGCGCTTCCAGGAGAGAGGCCCAAGCAAGACGCACCCCGAGGAGCGTCTTGCCACAAGTCAACACTGGGTCTGACTGAGCGCCTCCAGGAGAGAGGCCCAAGCAAGACGCGCCCCGAGGAGAGTCTTGCCACATGTCAGCACTCGGTCTGACTGAGCGCCTCCAGGGGAGAGGCCCAAGCAAGTCGCACCCCGAGGAGCGTCTTGACACATTTCTCCTCTGGGTCTGACTGAGCGCCTCCAGGAGAGAGGCCCAAGCAAGACGTTCCCCGAGGAGCGTCTTTCCACATGTCAACACTGGTTCTGACTGAGTGCCTCCATGAGAGAAGCCCCAGCAAGACGCGCCCCGAGGAGCATCTTGTCACATGTCACTACTCGGTCTGACTGAGCGCCTCCAGGAGAGAGGCCCAAGCAAGACAAGCCCCGAGGAGCGTCTTGCCACATGTCAACAATGGGTCTGACTGAGGGCCTCCAGGAGAGAAGCCCAAGCAAGACTCGCCCCGAGGAGAGTCTTGCCACATGTCAACACTGGGTCTGACAGAGGGCATCCAGGAGAGAGGCCCAAGCAATACGCGCCCCGAGGAGCGTCTTGCCACATGTCAACAATGGGTCTGACTGAGGGCCTCCAGGAGAGAAGCCCAAGGAAGACGCGCCCCGAGGAGCTTCTTGCCACATGTCAGCACTCGGTCTGACTGAGCGCCTCCAGGAGAGAGGCCAAAGCAAGATGCGCCCCGAGGAGCGTCTTGACACATGTCAACACTGGGTCTGACAGAGGGCCTCCATGAGAGAGGACCAAGCAAGACGCGCCCCGAGGAGTGTCTTGCCACATGTCAACACTGGGTCTGACTGAGCGCCTCCAGGAGAGAGGCCCAAGCAAGACGCGCCCCGAGGAGCGTCTTGCCACGTGTCAACACTGGGTCTGACTTAGCGTCTCCAGGAGAGAGGCCCAAGCAAGATGCGCCCCGAGGAGCGTCTTGCCACGTGTCACCACTGGGTCTGACTGAGGGCCCCCAGGAGAGAGGCCCAAGTAAGACGCGCCCCGAGGAGCGTCTTGCCACATGTCAACACTGGGTCTGACTGAGGGCCTCCAGGAGAGAAGCCCCAGCAAGACGCGCCCCGAGGAGCGTCTTGCCACATGTCAACACTGGGTCTGACTGAGCACCTCCAGGAGAGAGGCCCAAGCAAGATGCGCCCCGAGGAGCATCTTGCCACATGTCAACACTGGGTCTGAATGAGCGCCTCCAGGAGAGAGGCCCGAGGAGCGTCTCTCCACATGTCACCTCTGGGTCTGACTGAGCTCCTCCAGGAGAGAGGCGCAAGCAAGAAACGCCCGAGGAGCGTCTTGACACATGTCAACACTGGGTCTGACTGAGCGCCTCCAGGAGAGAGGCCCAAGCAAGACGCGCCCCGAGGAGCGTCTTGCCACTTGTCACTACTCGGTCTGACTGAGCGCCTCCAGGAGAGAGGTCCAAGCAACACGCGCCCCGAGGAGCGTCTTGCCACATGTCAACACTGGGTCTGACTGAGTGCCTCCATGAGAGAAGACCCAGCAAGACGCGCCCCGAGGAGCGTCTTGCCACATGTCAACAATGGGTCTGACTGAGGGCCTCCAGGAGAGAAGCCCAAGCAAGACGCGCCCCGAGGAGCGTCTTGCCACGTGTCAACACTGGGTCTGACTTAGCGTCTCCAGGAGAGAGGCCCAAGCAAGATGCGCCCCGAGGAGCGTCTTGCCACGTGTCACCACTGGGTCTGACTGAGGGCCCCCAGGAGAGAGGCCCAAGTAAGACGCGCCCCGAGGAGCGTCTTGCCACATGTCAACACTGGGTCTGACTGAGCACCTCCAGGAGAGAGGCCCAAGCAAGATGCGCCCCGAGGAGCATCTTGCCGCATGTCAACACTGGGTCTGACTGAGCGCCTCCAGGAGAGAGGCCCGAGGAGCGTCTCTCCACATGTCACCTCTGGGTCTGACTGAGCTCCTCCAGGAGAGAGGCGCAAGCAAGAAACGCCCGAGGAGCGTCTTGACACATGTCAACACTGGGTCTGACTGAGCGCCTCCAGGAGAGAGGCCCCAGCAAGACGCGCCCCGAGGAGCGTCTTGCCACATGTCAGCACTCGGTCTGACTGAGCGCCTCCAGGAGAGAGGCCCAAGCAAGAAGCGCCCCGAGGAGCGTCTTGCCACATGTCAACACTGGGTCTAATTGAGCGCCTCCAGGGGAGAGGCCCAAGCAAGACGCGCCCCGAGGAGCGTCTTGCCACTTGTCACTACTCGGTCTGACTGAGCGCCTCCAGGAGAGAGGTCCAAGCAACACGCGCCCCGAGGAGCGTCTTGCCACATGTCAACACTGGGTCTGACTGAGTGCCTCCATGAGAGAAGACCCAGCAAGACGCGCCCCGAGGAGCGTCTTGCCACATGTCAACAATGGGTCTGACTGAGGGCCTCCATGAGAGAAGCCCAAGCAAGACGCGCCCCGAGGAGCGTCTTGCCACGTGTCAACACTGGGTCTGACTTAGCGTCTCCAGGAGAGAGGCCCAAGCAAGATGCGCCCCGAGGAGCGTCTTGCCACGTGTCACCACTGGGTCTGACTGAGGGCCCCCAGGAGAGAGGCCCAAGTAAGACGCGCCCCGAGGAGCGTCTTGCCACATGTCAACACTGGGTCTGACTGAGGGCCTCCAGGAGAGAAGCCCCAGCAAGATGCGCCCCGAGGAGCGTCTTGCCACATGTCAACACTGGGTCTGACTGAGCACCTCCAGGAGAGAGGCCCAAGCAAGATGCGCCCCGAGGAGCGTCTTGCCACATGTCAGCACTCGGTCTGACTGAGCGCCTCCAGGAGAGAGGCCCAAGCAAGAAGCGCCCCGAGGAGCGTCTTGCCACATGTCAACACTGGGTCTAATTGAGCGCCTCCAGGGGAGAGGCCCAAGCAAGACGCGCCCCGAGGAGCGTCTTGCCACTTGTCACTACTCGGTCTGACTGAGCGCCTCCAGGAGAGAGGTCCAAGCAACACGCGCCCCGAGGAGCGTCTTGCCACATGTCAACACTGGGTCTGACTGAGTGCCTCCATGAGAGAAGACCCAGCAAGACGCGCCCCGAGGAGCGTCTTGCCACATGTCAACAATGGGTCTGACTGAGGGCCTCCAGGAGAGAAGCCCAAGCAAGACGCGCCCCGAGGAGCGTCTTGCCACGTGTCAACACTGGGTCTGACTTAGCGTCTCCAGGAGAGAGGCCCAAGCAAGATGCGCCCCGAGGAGCGTCTTGCCACGTGTCACCACTGGGTCTGACTGAGGGCCCCCAGGAGAGAGGCCCAAGTAAGACGCGCCCCGAGGAGCGTCTTGCCACATGTCAACACTGGGTCTGACTGAGCACCTCCAGGAGAGAGGCCCAAGCAAGATGCGCCCCGAGGAGCATCTTGCCACATGTCAACACTGTGTCTGACTGAGCGCCTCCAGGAGAGAGGCCCGAGGAGCATCTCTCCACATGTCACCTCTGGGTCTGACTGAGCTCTTCCAGGAGAGAGGCGCAAGCAAGAAACGCCCGAGGAGCGTCTTGACACATGTCAACACTGGGTCTGACTGAGCGCCTCCAGGAGAGAGGCCCCAGCAAGACGCGCCCCGAGGAGCGTCTTGCCACATGTCAGCACTCCGTCTGACTGAGCGCCTCCAGGAGAGAGGCCCAAGCAAGAAGCGCCCCGAGGAGCGTCTTGCCACATGTCAACACTGGGTCTAATTGAGCGCCTCCAGGGGAGAGGCCCAAGCAAGACGCGCCCCGAGGAGCGTCTTGCCACTTGTCACTACTCGGTCTGACTGAGCGCCTCCAGGAGAGAGGTCCAAGCAACACGCGCCCCGAGGAGCGTCTTGCCACATGTCAACACTGGGTCTGACTGAGTGCCTCCATGAGAGAAGACCCAGCAAGACGCGCCCCGAGGAGCGTCTTGCCACATGTCAACAATGGGTCTGACTGAGGGCCTCAATGAGAGAAGCCCAAGCAAGACGCGCCCCGAGGAGCGTCTTGCCACGTGTCAACACTGGGTCTGACTTAGCGTCTCCAGGAGAGAGGCCCAAGCAAGATGCGCCCCGAGGAGCGTCTTGCCACGTGTCACCACTGGGTCTGACTGAGGAGCCCCAGGAGAGAGGCCCAAGCAAGATGCGCCCCGAGGAGCGTCTTGCCACATGTCACTACTCGGTCTAACTGAGCGCCTCCAGGAGAGAGGTCCAAGCAAGACGCGCCCCGACGAGCGTCTTGCAAAATGTCACTACTCGGTCTGACTAAGCGCCTCCAGGAGGGAGGTCCAAGCAAGACGTGCCCCGAGGAGCGTCTTGCCACATGTCAACAAGGGGTTAAACTGAGGGCCTCCAGGAGAGAAGCCCAAGCAAGACACGCCCCGAGGAGCGTCTTGACACATGTCATCACTGGGTCGGACTGAGGGCCTCCATGAGAGAAGCCCAAGCAAGACGCGCCCCGAGGAGAGTCTTGCCACATGTCAACACTCGGTCTGACAGAGGGCATTCAGGAGAGAGGCCCAAACAATACGCGCCCTGAGGAGCGTCTTGCCACATGTCACCACTGGGTCTGAATGAGCGCCTCCAGGAGAGAGGCCCAACCAAGACGCGCCCCGAGGAGTGTCTTGCCACATGCCAACACTGGGTCTGACTGAGCGCCTCCAGGAGAGAGGCCCAAGCAAGACGCGCCCCGAGGAGCGTCTTGCCACATGTCAACAATGGGTCTTACTGAGTGCCTCCATGAGAGAAGCCCCAGCAAGACGCGCCCCGAGGAGCATCTTGTCACATGTCACTACTCGGTCTGACTGAGCGCCTCCAGGAGAGAGGCCCAAGCAAGACAAGCCCCGAGGAGCGTCTTGCCACATGTCAACAATGGGTCTGACTGAGGGCCTCCAGGAGAGAAGCCCAAGCAAGACTCGCCCCGAGGAGAGTCTTGCCACATGTCAACACTGGGTCTGACAGAGGGCATCCAGGAGAGAGGCCCAAGCAATACGCGCCCCGAGGAGCGTCTTGCCACATGTCAACAATGGGTCTGACTGAGGGCCTCCAGGAGAGAAGCCCAAGGAAGACGCGCCCCGAGGAGCTTCTTGCCACATGTCAGCACTCGGTCTGACTGAGCGCCTCCTTGAGAGAGGACCAAGCAAGACGCGCCCCGAGGAGTGTCTTGCCACATGTCAACACTGGGTCTGACTGAGCGCCTCCAGGAGAGAGGCCCAAGCAAGACGCGCCCCGAGGAGCGTCTTGCCACGTGTCAACACTGGGTCTGACTGAGCGCCTCCAGGAGAGAGGCCCCAGCAAGACGCGCCCCGAGGAGCGTCTTGCCACATGTCAGCACTCGGTCTGACTGAGCGCCTCCAGGAGAGAGGCCCAAGCAAGAAGCGCCCCGAGGAGCGTCTTGCCACATGTCAACACTGGGTCTAATTGAGCGCCTCCAGGGGAGAGGCCCAAGCAAGACGCGCCCCGAGGAGCGTCTTGCCACTTGTCACTACTCGGTCTGACTGAGCGCCTCCAGGAGAGAGGTCCAAGCAACACGCGCCCCGAGGAGCGTCTTGCCACATGTCAACACTGGGTCTGACTGAGTGCCTCCATGAGAGAAGACCCAGCAAGACGCACCCCGAGGAGCGTCTTGACACATGTCAACACTGGGTCTGACAGAGGGCCTCCATGAGAGAGGCCCAAGCAAGACGCGCCCCGAGGCGCGTCTTGCCACATGTCAAAACTGGGTCTGACTGAGCGCCTCCAGGAGAGAGGCCCAAGCAAGACGTGCCCCGAGGAGCGTCTTGCCACATGTGAACACTGGGTCTGACTGAGCGCCTCCAGGAGAGAGGCCCAAGCAAGACGCGCCCGGAGGAGCGTCTTGCCACATGTCAGCACTCAGTCTGACTGAGTGCCTCCAGGAGAGAGGCCCAAGCAAGACGCGCCCCGAGGAGCGTCTTGACACATGTCTCCTCTGGGTCTGACTGAGCGCCTCCAGGAGAGAGGCCGAAGCAAGACGTGCCCCGAGGAGCATCTTGCCACATGTCAACACTGGGTCTGACTGAGTGCCTCCATGAGAGAAGCCCCAGCAAGACGCGCCCCGAGGAGCGTCTTGCCACATGTCAACACTGGGTCTGACTGAGCGCCTCCAGGAGAGAGACCCGAGGAGCGTCTTGCCACATGTCACCTCTGGGTCTGACTGAGCGCCTCCAGGAGAGAGGCGCAAGCAAGAAACGCCCGAGGAGCGTCTTGACACATGTCAACACTGGGTCTGACTGAGCGTCTCCAGGAGAGAGGCCCCAGCAAGACGCGCCCCGAGGAGAGTCTTGCCACATCACTCGGTCTGACTGAGCGCCTCCAGGAGAGAGGCCCAAGCAAGAAGCGCCCCGAGGAGTGTCTTGCCACATGTCAACAATGGGTCTGACTGAGGGCCTCCAGGAGAGAAGCCCAAGCAAGAAGCGCCCCGAGGAGCGTCTTGCCACATGTCAACACTGGGTCTGACTGAGCGCCTCCAGGAGAGAGGCCCAAGCAAGACACGCCCCGAGGAGCGTCTTGACACATGTCAACACTGGGTCTGACTGAGGGCCTCCATGAGAGAAGCCCAAGCAAGACGCGCCCCGAGGAGAGTCTTGCCACATGTCAACACTGGGTCTGACAGAGGGCATCCAGGAGAGAGGCCCAAGCAAGACGCGCCCCGAGGAGCGTCTTGCCACATGTCACTACTCGGTCTGACTGAGCGCCTCCAGGAGAGAGGCCCAAGCAAGACGCGCCCCGAGGAGCGTCTTGCCACATGTCAACACTGGGTCTGACTGAGGGCCTCCAGGAGAGAGGCCCAAATAAGACGCGCCCCGAGAAGGGTCTTGCCACATGTCAACAATAGATCTGACTGAGGGCCTCCAGGAGAGAAGCCCAAGCAAGACGTACCCCGAGGAGCGTCTTGCCACATGTCAGCACTCGGTCTGACTGAGCGCCTCCAGGAGAGAGGCCCAAGCAAGAAGCGCCCCGAGGAGTGTCTTGCCACATGTCAACAATGGGTCTGACTGAGGGCCTCCAGGAGAGAAGCCCAAGCAAGAAGCGCCCCGAGGAGCGTCTTGCCACATGTCAACACTGGGTCTGACTGAGCGCCTCCAGGAGAGAGGCCCAAGCAAGACACGCCCCGAGGAGCGTCTTGACACATGTCAACACTGGGTCTGACTGAGGGCCTCCATGAGAGAAGCCCAAGCAAGACGCGCCCCGAGGAGAGTCTTGCCACATGTCAACACTGGGTCTGACAGAAGGCATCCAGGAGAGAGGCCCAAGCAAGACGCGACCCGAGGAGCGTCTTGCCACATGTCACTACTTGGTCTGACTGAGCGCCTCCAGGAGAGAGGCCCAAGCAAGACGCGCCCCGAGGAGCGTCTTGCCACATGTCAACACTGGGTCTGACTGAGGGCCTCCAGGAGAGAGGCCCAAATAAGACGCGCCCCGAGAAGCGTCTTGCCACATGTCAACAATAGATCTGACTGAGGGCCTCCAGGAGAGAAGCCCAAGCAAGACGTACCCCGAGGAGCGTCTTGCCACATGTCAGCACTAGGTCTGACTGAGCGCTTCCAGGAGAGAGGCCCAAGCAAGACGCACCCCGAGGAGCGTCTTGCCACAAGTCAACACTGGGTCTGACTGAGCGCCTCCAGGAGAGAGGCCCAAGCAAGACGCGCCCCGAGGAGAGTCTTGCCACATGTCAGCACTCGGTCTGACTGAGCGCCTCCAGGGGAGAGGCCCAAGCAAGTCGCACCCCGAGGAGCGTCTTGACACATTTCTCCTCTGGGTCTGACTGAGCGCCTCCAGGAGAGAGGCCCAAGCAAGACGTTCCCCGAGGAGCGTCTTTCCACATGTCAACACTGGTTCTGACTGAGTGCCTCCATGAGAGAAGCCCCAGCAAGACGCGCCCCGAGGAGCATCTTGTCACATGTCACTACTCGGTCTGACTGAGCGCCTCCAGGAGAGAGGCCCAAGCAAGACAAGCCCCGAGGAGCGTCTTGCCACATGTCAACAATGGGTCTGACTGAGGGCCTCCAGGAGAGAAGCCCAAGCAAGACTCGCCCCGAGGAGAGTCTTGCCACATGTCAACACTGGGTCTGACAGAGGGCATCCAGGAGAGAGGCCCAAGCAATACGCGCCCCGAGGAGCGTCTTGCCACATGTCAACAATGGGTCTGACTGAGGGCCTCCAGGAGAGAAGCCCAAGGAAGACGCGCCCCGAGGAGCTTCTTGCCACATGTCAGCACTCGGTCTGACTGAGCGCCTCCAGGAGAGAGGCCAAAGCAAGATGCGCCCCGAGGAGCGTCTTGACACATGTCAACACTGGGTCTGACAGAGGGCCTCCATGAGAGAGGACCAAGCAAGACGCGCCCCGAGGAGTGTCTTGCCACATGTCAACACTGGGTCTGACTGAGCGCCTCCAGGAGAGAGGCCCAAGCAAGACGCGCCCCGAGGAGCGTCTTGCCACGTGTCAACACTGGGTCTGACTTAGCGTCTCCAGGAGAGAGGCCCAAGCAAGATGCGCCCCGAGGAGCGTCTTGCCACGTGTCACCACTGGGTCTGACTGAGGGCCCCCAGGAGAGAGGCCCAAGTAAGACGCGCCCCGAGGAGCGTCTTGCCACATGTCAACACTGGGTCTGACTGAGGGCCTCCAGGAGAGAAGCCCCAGCAAGACGCGCCCCGAGGAGCGTCTTGCCACATGTCAACACTGGGTCTGACTGAGCACCTCCAGGAGAGAGGCCCAAGCAAGATGCGCCCCGAGGAGCATCTTGCCACATGTCAACACTGGGTCTGAATGAGCGCCTCCAGGAGAGAGGCCCGAGGAGCGTCTCTCCACATGTCACCTCTGGGTCTGACTGAGCTCCTCCAGGAGAGAGGCGCAAGCAAGAAACGCCCGAGGAGCGTCTTGACACATGTCAACACTGGGTCTGACTGAGCGCCTCCAGGAGAGAGGCCCCAGCAAGACGCGCCCCGAGGAGCGTCTTGCCACATGTCAGCACTCGGTCTGACTGAGCGCCTCCAGGAGAGAGGCCCAAGCAAGAAGCGCCCCGAGGAGCGTCTTGCCACATGTCAACACTGGGTCTAATTGAGCGCCTCCAGGGGAGAGGCCCAAGCAAGACGCGCCCCGAGGAGCGTCTTGCCACTTGTCACTACTCGGTCTGACTGAGCGCCTCCAGGAGAGAGGTCCAAGCAACACGCGCCCCGAGGAGCGTCTTGCCACATGTCAACACTGGGTCTGACTGAGTGCCTCCATGAGAGAAGACCCAGCAAGACGCGCCCCGAGGAGCGTCTTGCCACATGTCAACAATGGGTCTGACTGAGGGCCTCCAGGAGAGAAGCCCAAGCAAGACGCGCCCCGAGGAGCGTCTTGCCACGTGTCAACACTGGGTCTGACTTAGCGTCTCCAGGAGAGAGGCCCAAGCAAGATGCGCCCCGAGGATTGTCTTGCCACGTGTCACCACTGGGTCTGACTGAGGGCCCCCAGGAGAGAGGCCCAAGTAAGACGCGCCCCGAGGAGCGTCTTGCCACATGTCAACACTGGGTCTGACTGAGCACCTCCAGGAGAGAGGCCCAAGCAAGATGCGCCCCGAGGAGCATCTTGCCGCATGTCAACACTGGGTCTGACTGAGCGCCTCCAGGAGAGAGGCCCGAGGAGCGTCTCTCCACATGTCACCTCTGGGTCTGACTGAGCTCCTCCAGGAGAGAGGCGCAAGCAAGAAACGCCCGAGGAGCGTCTTGACACATGTCAACACTGGGTCTGACTGAGCGCCTCCAGGAGAGAGGCCCCAGCAAGACGCGCCCCGAGGAGCGTCTTGCCACATGTCAGCACTCGGTCTGACTGAGCGCCTCCAGGAGAGAGGCCCAAGCAAGAAGCGCCCCGAGGAGCGTCTTGCCACATGTCAACACTGGGTCTAATTGAGCGCCTCCAGGGGAGAGGCCCAAGCAAGACGCGCCCCGAGGAGCGTCTTGCCACTTGTCACTACTCGGTCTGACTGAGCGCCTCCAGGAGAGAGGTCCAAGCAACACGCGCCCCGAGGAGCGTCTTGCCACATGTCAACACTGGGTCTGACTGAGTGCCTCCATGAGAGAAGACCCAGCAAGACGCGCCCCGAGGAGCGTCTTGCCACATGTCAACAATGGGTCTGACTGAGGGCCTCCATGAGAGAAGCCCAAGCAAGACGCGCCCCGAGGAGCGTCTTGCCACGTGTCAACACTGGGTCTGACTTAGCGTCTCCAGGAGAGAGGCCCAAGCAAGATGCGCCCCGAGGAGCGTCTTGCCACGTGTCACCACTGGGTCTGACTGAGGGCCCCCAGGAGAGAGGCCCAAGTAAGACGCGCCCCGAGGAGCGTCTTGCCACATGTCAACACTGGGTCTGACTGAGGGCCTCCAGGAGAGAAGCCCCAGCAAGATGCGCCCCGAGGAGCGTCTTGCCACATGTCAACACTGGGTCTGACTGAGCACCTCCAGGAGAGAGGCCCAAGCAAGATGCGCCCCGAGGAGCGTCTTGCCACATGTCAGCACTCGGTCTGACTGAGCGCCTCCAGGAGAGAGGCCCAAGCAAGAAGCGCCCCGAGGAGCGTCTTGCCACATGTCAACACTGGGTCTAATTGAGCGCCTCCAGGGGAGAGGCCCAAGCAAGACGCGCCCCGAGGAGCGTCTTGCCACTTGTCACTACTCGGTCTGACTGAGCGCCTCCAGGAGAGAGGTCCAAGCAACACGCGCCCCGAGGAGCGTCTTGCCACATGTCAACACTGGGTCTGACTGAGTGCCTCCATGAGAGAAGACCCAGCAAGACGCGCCCCGAGGAGCGTCTTGCCACATGTCAACAATGGGTCTGACTGAGGGCCTCCAGGAGAGAAGCCCAAGCAAGACGCGCCCCGAGGAGCGTCTTGCCACGTGTCAACACTGGGTCTGACTTAGCGTCTCCAGGAGAGAGGCCCAAGCAAGATGCGCCCCGAGGAGCGTCTTGCCACGTGTCACCACTGGGTCTGACTGAGGGCCCCCAGGAGAGAGGCCCAAGTAAGACGCGCCCCGAGGAGCGTCTTGCCACATGTCAACACTGGGTCTGACTGAGCACCTCCAGGAGAGAGGCCCAAGCAAGATGCGCCCCGAGGAGCATCTTGCCACATGTCAACACTGTGTCTGACTGAGCGCCTCCAGGAGAGAGGCCCGAGGAGCGTCTCTCCACATGTCACCTCTGGGTCTGACTGAGCTCTTCCAGGAGAGAGGCGCAAGCAAGAAACGCCCGAGGAGCGTCTTGACACATGTCAACACTGGGTCTGACTGAGCGCCTCCAGGAGAGAGGCCCCAGCAAGACGCGCCCCGAGGAGCGTCTTGCCACATGTCAGCACTCGGTCTGACTGAGCGCCTCCAGGAGAGAGGCCCAAGCAAGAAGCGCCCCGAGGAGCGTCTTGCCACATGTCAACACTGGGTCTAATTGAGCGCCTCCAGGGGAGAGGCCCAAGCAAGACGCGCCCCGAGGAGCGTCTTGCCACTTGTCACTACTCGGTCTGACTGAGCGCCTCCAGGAGAGAGGTCCAAGCAACACGCGCCCCGAGGAGCGTCTTGCCACATGTCAACACTGGGTCTGACTGAGTGCCTCCATGAGAGAAGACCCAGCAAGACGCGCCCCGAGGAGCGTCTTGCCACATGTCAACAATGGGTCTGACTGAGGGCCTCCATGAGAGAAGCCCAAGCAAGACGCGCCCCGAGGAGCGTCTTGCCACGTGTCAACACTGGGTCTGACTTAGCGTCTCCAGGAGAGAGGCCCAAGCAAGATGCGCCCCGAGGAGCGTCTTGCCACGTGTCACCACTGGGTCTGACTGAGGAGCCCCAGGAGAGAGGCCCAAGCAAGATGCGCCCCGAGGAGCGTCTTGCCACATGTCACTACTCGGTCTAACTGAGCGCCTCCAGGAGAGAGGTCCAAGCAAGACGCGCCCCGACGAGCGTCTTGCAAAATGTCACTACTCGGTCTGACTAAGCGCCTCCAGGAGGGAGGTCCAAGCAAGACGTGCCCCGAGGAGCGTCTTGCCACATGTCAACAAGGGGTTAAACTGAGGGACTCCAGGAGAGAAGCCCAAGCAAGACACGCCCCGAGGAGCGTCTTGACACATGTCAACACTGGGTCGGACTGAGGGCCTCCATGAGAGAAGCCCAAGCAAGACGCGCCCCGAGGAGAGTCTTGCCACATGTCAACACTCGGTCTGACAGAGGGCATTCAGGAGAGAGGCCCAAACAATACGCGCCCTGAGGAGCGTCTTGCCACATGTCACCACTGGGTCTGAATGAGCGCCTCCAGGAGAGAGGCCCAACCAAGACGCGCCCCGAGGAGTGTCTTGCCACATGCCAACACTGGGTCTGACTGAGCGCCTCCAGGAGAGAGGCCCAAGCAAGACGCGCCCCGAGGAGCGTCTTGCCACGTGTCAACACTGGGTCTGTCTGAGCGCCTCCAGGAGAGAGGCCCAAGCAAGACGCACCCTGAGGAGCGTCTTTCCACGTGTCACCACTGGGTCTGAATGAGCGCCTCCAGGAGGGAGGCCCAAGCAAGACGCGCCCCGAGGAGCGTCTTGCCACATGTCAACACTGGGTCTGACTGAGCGCCTCCAGGAGAGAGGCCCAAGCAAGACGCGCCCCGAGGAGCGTCTTGCCACATGTCAACAATGGGCCTTACTGAGGGCCTCCATGAGAGAAGCCCAAGCAAGACGCGCCCCGAGGAGTGTCTTGCCACATGTCAACACTGTGTCTGACTGAGCGCCTCCAGGAGAGAGGCCCAAGCAAGACGCGCCCCGAGGAGCGTCTTGCCTTATGTCAGCACTCGGTCTGACTGAGCGCCTCCAGGAGAGAGGCCCAAGCAAGACGCGCCCCGAGGAGCGTCTTGCCACATGTCACTACTCGGTCTAACTGAGCGCCTCCAGGAGAGAGGTCCAAGCAAGACGCGCCCCGACGAGCGTCTTGCAAAATGTCACTACTCGGTCTGACTGAGCGCCTCCAGGAGGGAGGTCCAAGCAAGACGTGCCCCGAGGAGCGTCTTGCCACATGTCAACAATGGGTCTGACTGAGGGCCTCCAGGAGAGAAGCCCAAGCAAGACACGCCCCGAGGAGCGTCTTGACACATGTCAACACTGGGTCGGACTGAGGGCCTCCATGAGAGAAGCCCAAGCAAGACGCGCCCCGAGGAGAGTCTTGCCACATGTCAACACTCGGTCTGACAGAGGGCATTCAGGAGAGAGGCCCAAGCAAGACGCGCCCCGAGGAGCGTCTTGCCACGTGTCAACACTGTGTCTGTCTGAGCGCCTCCAGGAGAGAGGCCCAAGCAAGACGCGCCCCGAGGAGCGTCTTGCCTTATGTCAGCACTCGGTCTGACTGAGCGCCTCCAGGAGAGAGGCCCAAGCAAGACGCACCCCGAGCAGCGTCTTGCCACATGTCAAAAATGGGTCTGACTGAGGGCCTCCAGGAGAGAAGCCCAAGCAAGACGCGCCCCGAGGAGTGTCTTGCCACATGTCAACACTGTGTCTGACTGAGCGCCTCCAGGAGAGAGGCCCAAGCAAGACGCGCCCCGAGGAGCGTCTTGCCTTATGTCAGCACTCGGTCTGACTGAGCGCCTCCAGGAGAGAGGCCCAAGCAAGACGCGCCCCGAGGAGCGTCTTGCCACATGTCACTACTCGGTCTAACTGAGCGCCTCCAGGAGAGAGGTCCAAGCAAGACGCTCCCCGACGAGCGTCTTGCAAAATGTCACTACTCGGTCTGACTGAGCGCCTCCAGGAGGGAGGTCCAAGCAAGACGTGCCCCGAGGAGCGTCTTGCCACATGTCAACAATGGGTCTGACTGAGGGCCTCCAGGAGAGAAGCCCAAGCAAGACACGCCCCGAGGAGCGTCTTGACACATGTCAACACTGGGTCGGACTGAGGGCCTCCATGAGAGAAGCCCAAGCAAGACGCGCCCCGAGGAGAGTCTTGCCACATGTCAACACTCGGTCTGACAGAGGGCATTCAGGAGAGAGGCCCAAGCAATACGCGCCCTGAGGAGCGTCTTGCCACATGTCACCACTGGGTCTGAATGAGCGCCTCCAGGAGAGAGGCCCAACCAAGACGCGCCCCGAGGAGCGTCTTGCCACATGTCAACACTGGGTCTGACTGAGCGCCTCCAGGAGAGAGGCCCAAGCAAGACGCGCCCCGAGGAGCGTCTTGCCACATGTCAACAATGGGTCTGACTGAGCGCCTCCAGGAGAGAGGCCCAAGCAAGACGCGCCCCGAGGAGCGTCTTGCCACGTGTCAACACTGGGTCTGTCTGAGCGCCTCCAGGAGAGAGGCCCAAGCAAGACGCACCCTGAGGAGCGTCTTTCCACGTGTCACCACTGGGTCTGACTGAGCGCCTCCAGGAGGGAGGCCCAAGCAAGACGCGCCCCGAGGAGCGTCTTGCCACATGTCAACACTGGGTCTGACTGAGCGCCTCCAGGAGAGAGGCCCAAGCAAGACGCGCCCCGAGGAGCGTCTTGCCACATGTCAACACTGGGTCTGACAGAGGACCTCCAGGAGAAAGGCCCAAGCAAGACGCGCCCCGAGGAGCGTCTTGCCACATGTCACCTCTGGTTCTGACTGAGCGCCTCCAGGAGAGAGGCCCAAGCAAGACGCGCCCCGAGGAGCGTCTTGCCACATGTCAACAATGGGTCTGACTGAGGGCCTCCAGGAGAGAAGCCCAAGCAAGACGCGCCCCGAGGAGCGTCTTGACACATGTCAACACTGGGTCTGACAGAGGGCCTCCACGAGAGAGGCCCAAGCAAGACGCGCCCCGAGGAGTGTCATGCCACATGTCACCACTGGGTCTGACTGAGCGCCTCCAGGAGAGAGGCCCAAGCAAGACGCGCCCCGAGGAGCGTCTTGCCACGTGTCAACACTGGGTCTGTCTGAGCGCCTCCAGGAGAGAGGCCCAAGCAAGACGCACCCTGAGGAGCGTCTTTCCACGTGTCACCACTGGGTCTGACTGAGCGCCTCCAGGAGGGAGGCCCAAGCAAGACGCGCCCCGAGGAGCGTCTTGCCACATGTCAACACTGGGTCTGACTGAGCGCCTCCAGGAGAGAGGCCCAAGCAAGACGCGCCCCGAGGAGCGTCTTGCCACATGTCAACACTGGGTCTGACAGAGGACCTCCAGGAGAAAGGCCCAAGCAAGACGCGCCCCGAGGAGCGTCTTGCCACATGTCACCTCTGGTTCTGACTGAGCGCCTCCAGGAGAGAGGCCCAAGCAAGACGCGCCCCGAGGAGCGTCTTGCCACATGTCAACAATGGGTCTGACTGAGGGCCTCCAGGAGAGAAGCCCAAGCAAGACGCGCCCCGAGGAGCGTCTTGACACATGTCAACACTGGGTCTGACAGAGGGCCTCCACGAGAGAGGCCCAAGCAAGACGCGCCCCGAGGAGCGTCATGCCACATGTCACCACTGGGTCTGACTGAGCGCCTCCAGGAGAGAGGCCCAAGCAAGACGTGCCCCGAGGAGCGTCAGGCCACATGTCACTACTCAGTCTGACTGAGCGCATCCAGGAGAGAGGCCCAAGCAAGACGCGCCCCGAGGAGCGTCTTGCCACATAGCAGCACTGGGTCTGACTGAGCGCCTCCAGGAGAGAGGCCCCAGCAAGACGCGCCCCGAGGAGCGTCTTGCCTTATGTCAGCACTCGGTCTGACTGAGCGCCTCCAGGAGAGAGGCCCAAGCAAGACGCACCCCGAGCAGCGTCTTGCCACATGTCAACAATGGGTCTGACTGAGGGCCTCCAGGAGAGAAGCCCAAGCAAGACGCGCCCCGAGGAGCGTCTTGACACATGTCAACACTGGGTCTGACAGAGGGCCTCCACGAGAGAGGCCCAAGCAAGTCGCGCCCCGAGGAGTGTCATGCCACATGTCACCACTGGGTCTGACTGAGCGCCTCCAGGAGAGAGGCCCAAGCAAGACGTGCCCCGAGGAGCGTCAGGCCACATGTCACTACTCAGTCTGACTGAGCGCATCCAGGAGAGAGGCCCAAGCAAGACGCGCCCCGAGGAGCGTCTTGCCACATAGCAGCACTGGGTCTGACTGAGCGCCTCCAGGAGAGAGGCCCCAGCAAGACGCGCCCCGAGGAGCGTCTTGCCTTATGTCAGCACTCGGTCTGACTGAGCGCCTCCAGGAGAGAGGCCCAAGCAAGACGCGCCCAGAGCAGCGTCTTGCCACATGTCAACAATGGGTCTGACTGAGGGCCTCCAGGAGAGAAGCCCAAGCAAGACGCGCCCCGAGGAGCGTCTTGACACATGTCAACACTGGGTCGGACTGAGGGCCTCCAGGAGAGAGGCCCAAGCAAGACGCGCCCCGAGGAGAGTCTTGCCACATGTCAACACTCGGTCTGACAGAGGGCATTCAGGAGAGAGGCCCAAGCAATACGCGCCCTGAGGAGCGTCTTGCCACATGTCACCACTGGGTCTGAATTAGCGCCTCCAGGAGAGAGGCCCAACCAAGACGCGCCCCGAGGAGTGTCTTGCCACATGCCAACACTGGGTCTGACTGAGCGCCTCCAGGAGAGAGGCCCAAGCAAGACGCGCCCCGAGGAGCGTCTTGCCACGTGTCAACACTGGGTCTGTCTGAGCGCCTCCAGGAGAGAGGCCCAAGCAAGACGCACCCTGAGGAGCGTCTTTCCACGTGTCACCACTGGGTCTGACTGAGCGCCTCCAGGAGGGAGGCCCAAGCAAGACGCGCCCCGAGGAGCGTCTTGCCACATGTCAACACTGGGTCTGACTGAGCGCCTCCAGGAGAGAGGCCCAAGCAAGACGCGCCCCGAGGAGCGTCTTGCCACATGTCAACAATGGGTCTGACTGAGCGCCTCCAGGAGAGAGGCCCAAGCAAGACGCGCCCCGAGGAGCGTCTTGCCACGTGTCAACACTGGGTCTGTCTGAGCGCCTCCAGGAGAGAGGCCCAAGCAAGACGCACCCTGAGGAGCGTCTTTCCACGTGTCACCACTGGGTCTGACTGAGCGCCTCCAGGAGGGAGGCCCAAGCAAGACGCGCCCCGAGGAGCGTCTTGCCACATGTCAACACTGGGTCTGACTGAGCGCCTCCAGGAGAGAGGCCCAAGCAAGACGCGCCCCGAGGAGCGTCTTGCCACATGTCAACAATGGGTCTGACTGAGGGCCTCCAGGAGAGAGGCCCAAGCAAGATGCGCCCGGAGGAGCGTCTTGCCACATGTCAACACTGGGTCTGACAGAGGACCTCCAGGAGAAAGGCCCAAGCAAGACGCGCCCCGAGGAGCATCTTGCCACATGTCACCTCTGGTTTTGACTGAGCGCCTCCAGGAGAGAGGCCCAAGCAAGACGCGCCCCGAGGAGCGTCTTGCCACATGTCAACAATGGGTCTGACTGAGGGCCTCCAGGAGAGAAGCCCAAGCAAGACGCGCCCCGAGGAGCGTCTCGACACATGTCAACACTGGGTCTGACAGAGGGCCTCCACGAGAGAGGCCCAAGCAAGACGCGCCCCGAGGAGTGTCATGCCACATGTCACCACTGGGTCTGACTGAGCGCCTCCAGGAGAGAGGCCCAAGCAAGACGTGCCCCGAGGAGCGTCAGGCCACATGTCACTACTCAGTCTGACTGAGCGCATCCAGGAGAGAGGCCCAAGCAAGACGCGCCCCGAGGAGCGTCTTGCCACATAGCAGCACTGGGTCTGACTGAGCGCCTCCAGGAGAGAGGCCCCAGCAAGACGCGCCCCGAGGAGCGTCTTGCCTTATGTCAGCACTCGGTCTGACTGAGCGCCTCCAGGAGAGAGGCCCAAGCAAGACGCACCCCGAGCAGCGTCTTGCCACATGTCAACAATGGGTCTGACTGAGGGCCTCCAGGAGAGAAGCCCAAGCAAGACGCGCCCCGAGGAGCGTCTTGACACATGTCAACACTGGGTCGGACTGAGGGCCTCCAGGAGAGAGGCCCAAGCAAGACGCGCCCCGAGGAGAGTCTTGCCACATGTCAACACTCGGTCTGACAGAGGGCATTCAGGAGAGAGGCCCAAGCAATACGCGCCCTGAGGAGCGTCTTGCCACATGTCACCACTGGGTCTGAATTAGCGCCTCCAGGAGAGAGGCCCAACCAAGACGCGCCCCGAGGAGTGTCTTGCCACATGCCAACACTGGGTCTGACTGAGCGCCTCCAGGAGAGAGGCCCAAGCAAGACGCGCCCCGAGGAGCGTCTTGCCACGTGTCAACACTGGGTCTGTCTGAGCGCCTCCAGGAGAGAGGCCCAAGCAAGACGCACCCTGAGGAGCGTCTTTCCACGTGTCACCACTGGGTCTGACTGAGCGCCTCCAGGAGGGAGGCCCAAGCAAGACGCGCCCCGAGGAGCGTCTTGCCACATGTCAACACTGGGTCTGACTGAGCGCCTCCAGGAGAGAGGCCCAAGCAAGACGCGCCCCGAGGAGCGTCTTGCCACATGTCAACAATGGGTCTGACTGAGCGCCTCCAGGAGAGAGGCCCAAGCAAGACGCGCCCCGAGGAGCGTCTTGCCACGTGTCAACACTGGGTCTGTCTGAGCGCCTCCAGGAGAGAGGCCCAAGCAAGACGCACCCTGAGGAGCGTCTTTCCACGTGTCACCACTGGGTCTGACTGAGCGCCTCCAGGAGGGAGGCCCAAGCAAGACGCGCCCCGAGGAGCGTCTTGCCACATGTCAACACTGGGTCTGACTGAGCGCCTCCAGGAGAGAGGCCCAAGCAAGACGCGCCCCGAGGAGCGTCTTGCCACATGTCAACAATGGGTCTGACTGAGGGCCTCCAGGAGAGAGGCCCAAGCAAGATGCGCCCGGAGGAGCGTCTTGCCACATGTCAACACTGGGTCTGACAGAGGACCTCCAGGAGAAAGGCCCAAGCAAGACGCGCCCCGAGGAGCATCTTGCCACATGTCACCTCTGGTTTTGACTGAGCGCCTCCAGGAGAGAGGCCCAAGCAAGACGCGCCCCGAGGAGCGTCTTGCCACATGTCAACAATGGGTCTGACTGAGGGCCTCCAGGAGAGAAGCCCAAGCAAGACGCGCCCCGAGGAGCGTCTTGACACATGTCAACACTGGGTCTGACAGAGGGCCTCCACGAGAGAGGCCCAAGCAAGACGCGCCCCGAGGAGTGTCATGCCACATGTCACCACTGGGTCTGACTGAGCGCCTCCAGGAGAGAGGCCCAAGCAAGACGTGCCCCGAGGAGCGTCAGGCCACATGTCACTACTCAGTCTGACTGAGCGCATCCAGGAGAGAGGCCCAAGCAAGACGCGCCCCGAGGAGCGTCTTGCCACATAGCAGCACTGGGTCTGACTGAGCGCCTCCAGGAGAGAGGCCCCAGCAAGACGCGCCCCGAGGAGCGTCTTGCCTTATGTCAGCACTCGGTCTGACTGAGCGCCTCCAGGAGAGAGGCCCAAGCAAGACGCACCCCGAGCAGCGTCTTGCCACATGTCAACAATGGGTCTGACTGAGGGCCTCCAGGAGAGAAGCCCAAGCAAGACGCGCCCCGAGGAGTGTCTTGCCACATGTCAACACTGTGTCTGACTGAGCGCCTCCAGGAGAGAGGCCCAAGCAAGACGCGCCCCGAGGAGCGTCTTGCCTTATGTCAGCACTCGGTCTGACTGAGCGCCTCCAGGAGAGAGGCCCAAGCAAGACGCGCCCCGAGGAGCGTCTTGCCACATGTCACTACTCGGTCTAACTGAGCGCCTCCAGGAGAGAGGTCCAAGCAAGACGCGCCCCGACGAGCGTCTTGCAAAATGTCACTACTCGGTCTGACTGAGCGCCTCCAGGAGGGAGGTCCAAGCAAGACGTGCCCCGAGGAGCGTCTTTCCACATGTCAACAATGGGTCTGACTGAGGGCCTCCAGGAGAGAAGCCCAAGCAAGACACGCCCCGAGGAGCGTCTTGACACATGTCAACACTGGGTCGGACTGAGGGCCTCCATGAGAGAAGCCCAAGCAAGACGCGCCCCGAGGAGAGTCTTGCCACATGTCAACACTGGGTCTGACTGAGCGCCTCCAGGAGAGAGGCCCAAGCAAGACGCACCCTGAGGAGCGTCTTGCCACATGTCAACAATGGGTCTGACTGAGCGCCTCCAGGAGAGAGGCCCAAGCAAGACGCGCCCCGAGGAGCGTCTTGCCACGTGTCAACACTGGGTCTGTCTGAGCGCCTCCAGGAGAGAGGCCCAAGCAAGACGCACCCTGAGGAGCTTCTTTCCACGTGTCACCACTGGGTCTGACTGAGCGCCTCCAGGAGGGAGGCCCAAGCAAGACGCGCCCCGAGGAGCGTCTTGCCACATGTCAACACTGGGTCTGACTGAGCGCCTCCAGGAGAGAGGCCCAAGCAAGACGCGCCCCGAGGAGCGTCTTGCCACATGTCAACAATGGGTCTGACTGAGGGCCTCCAGGAGAGAGGCCCAAGCAAGATGCGCCCGGAGGAGCGTCTTGCCACATGTCAACACTGGGTCTGACAGAGGACCTCCAGGAGAAAGGCCCAAGCAAGACGCGCCCCGAGGAGCGTCTTGCCACATGTCACCTCTGGTTCTGACTGAGCGCCTCCAGGAGAGAGGCCCAAGCAAGACGCGCCCCGAGGAGCGTCTTGCCACATGTCAACAATGGGTCTGACTTAGGGCCTCCAGGAGAGAAGCCCAAGCAAGACGCGCCCCGAGGAGCGTCTTGACACATGTCAACACTGGGTCTGACAGAGGGCCTCCACGAGAGAGGCCCAAGCAAGACGCGCCCCGAGGAGTGTCATGCCACATGTCACCACTGGGTCTGACTGAGCGCCTCCAGGAGAGAGGCCCAAGCAAGACGTGCCCCGAGGAGCGTCAGGCCACATGTCACTACTCAGTCTGACTGAGCGCATCCAGGAGAGAGGCCCAAGCAAGACGCTCCCCGAGGAGCGTCTTGCCACATAGCAGCACTGGGTCTGACTGAGCTTCTCCAGGAGAGAGGCCCCAGCAAGACGCGCCCCGAGGAGCGTCTTGCCTTATGTCAGCACTCGGTCTGACTGAGCGCCTCCAGGAGAGAGGCCCAAGCAAGACGCACCCCGAGCAGCGTCTTGCCACATGTCAACAATGGGTCTGACTGAGGGCCTCCAGGAGAGAAGCCCAAGCAAGACGCGCCCCGAGGAGCGTCTTGACACATGTCAACACTGGGTCTGACAGAGGGCCTCCACGAGAGAGGCCCAAGCAAGACGCGCCCCGAGGAGTGTCATGCCACATGTCACCACTGGGTCTGACTGAGCGCCTCCAGGAGAGAGGCCCAAGCAAGACGTGCCCCGAGGAGCGTCAGGCCACATGTCACTACTCAGTCTGACTGAGCGCCTCCAGGAGAGAGGCCCAAGCAAGACGCGCCCCGAGGAGCGTCTTGCCACATGTCAGCACTGGGTCTGACTGAGCGCCTCCAGGAGAGAGGCCCCAGCAAGACGCGCCCCGAGGAGCGTCTTGCCTTATGTCAGCACTCGGTCTGACTGAGCGCCTCCAGGAGAGAGGCCCAAGCAAGACGCGCCCAGAGCAGCGTCTTGCCACATATCAACAATGGGTCTGACTGAGGTTCTCCAGGAGAGAGGCCCAAGCAAGATGCGCCCGGAGGAGCGTCTTGCCACATGTCAACACTGGGTCTGACAGAGGGCCTCCAGGAGAGAGGCCCAAGCAAGACGCGCCGCGAGGCGCGTCTTGCCACGTGTCAACACTGGGTCTGTCTGAGCGCCTCCAGGAGAGAGGCCCAAGCAAGACGCACCCTGAGGAGCGTCTGTCCACGTGTCACCACTGGGTCTGACTGAGCGCCTCCAGGAGAGAGGCCCAAGCAAGACGCGCCCCGAGGAGCGTCTTGCCACATGTCAACACTGGGTCTGACTGAGCGCCTCCAGGAGAGAGGCCCAAGCAAGACGCGCCCCGAGGAGCGTCTTGCCACATGTCAACACTGGGTCTGACTGAGCGCCTCCAGGAGAGAGGCCCAAACAAGACGCGCCCCGAGGAGCGTCTTGCCACATGTCAACAATGGGTCTGACTGAGGGCCTCCAGGAGAGAGGCCCAAGCAAGATGCGCCCGGAGGAGCGTCTTGCCACATGTCAACACTGGGTCTGACAGAGGGCCTCCAGGAGAAAGGCCCAAGCAAGACGCGCCCCGAGGAGCGTCTTGTCACATGTCAACACTGGGTCTGTCTGAGCGCCTGCAGGAGAGAAGCCCAAGCAAGACGCGCCCCGAGGAGCGTCTTGCCACATGTCAACAATGGGTCTGACTGAGGGCCTCCAGGAGAGAAGCCCAAGCAAGACGCGCCCCGAGGAGCGTCTTGACACATGTCACTACTGGGTCTGACAGAGGGCCTCCACGAGAGAGGCCCAAGCAAGACGCGCCCCGAGGAGTGTCATGCCACATGTCACCACTGGGTCTGACTGAGCGCCTCCAGGAGAGAGGCCCAAGCAAGACGTGCCCCGAGGAGCGTCAGGCCACATGTCACTACTCAGTCTGACTGAGCGCCTCCAGGAGAGAGGCCCAAGCAAGACGCGCCCCGAGGAGCGTCTTGCCACATGTCAACACTGGGTCTGACAGAGGGCCTCCAGGAGAGAGACCCAAGCAAGACGCGCCCCGAGGAGCGTCTTGCCACATGTCACCTCTGGTTCTGACTGAGCGCCTCCAGGAGAGAGGCCCAAGCAAGACACGCCCCGAGGAGCGTCTTGTCACATGTCAACACTGGGTCTTTCCGAGCGCCTCCAGGAGAGAAGCCCAAGCAAGACGCGCCCCGAGGAGCGTCTTGCCACATGTCAGCACTCAGTCTGACTGAGTGCCTCCAGGAGAGAGGCCCAAGCAAGACGCGCCCCGAGGAGCATCTTGCCACATGTCAACAATGGGTCTGACAGAGGGCCTCCAGGAGAGAGGCCGAAGCAAGACGCGCCCCGAGGAGTGTCTTGCCACATGTCACCACTTGGTCTGACTGAGGGCCTCCAGGAGAGAAGCCCAAGCAACACGCGCCCCGAGGAGCGTCTTGACACATGTCAACACTGGGTCTGACAGAGGGCCTCCATGAGAGAGGCCCAAGCAAGACGCGCCCCGAGGAGTGTCTTGCCACATGTCACCACTTGGTCTGACTGAGCGCCTCCAGGAGAGAGGCCCAAGCAACACGCGCCCCGAGGAGCGTCAGGCCACATGTCACTACTCAGTCTGACTGAGCGCCTCCAGGAGAGAGGCCCAAGCAAGACGCGCCCCGAGGAGCGTCTTGCCACATGTCAACAATGGTTCTTACTGAGGGCCTCCGGGAGAGAAGCCCAAGCAAGACGCGCCCCGAGGAGCTTCTTGCCACATGTCAGCACTCGGTCTGACTGAGCGACTCCAGGAGAGAGGCCAAAGCAAGACGCCCCCCGAGGAGCGTCTTGCCACTTGTCACTACTCGGTCTGATTGAGCGCCTCAGGGAGAGAGGACCATGCAAGACGCGCCCCGAGGAGCGTCTTGCCACATGTCAACACTGGGTCTGACTGAGTGCCTCCATGAGAGAAGCCCCAGCAAGACGCGCCCCGAGGAGCGTCTTGCCACTTGTCACTACTCGGTCTGATTGAGCGCCTCAGGGAGAGAGGACCATGCAAGACGCGCCCCGAGGAGCGTCTTGCCACATGTCAACACTGGGTCTGACTGAGTGCCTCCAGGAGAGAGGCCCAAGCAAGACGTGCCCCGAGGAGCGTCTTGCCACATGTCAACAATGGGTCTGACTGCGGGCCTCCAGGAGAGAAGCCCAAGCAAGACGCGCCCCGAGGAGCGTCTTGCCACATGTCAAGACTGGGTCTGACTGAGCGCCTCCAGGAGAGAGGCCCAAGCAAGATGCGCCCGGAGGAGCTTCTTGCCACATGTCAACACTCGGTCTGACTGAGCGCCTCCAGGAGAGAGGCCCAAGCAAGACGCGCCCCGAGGAGCGTCTTGCCATATGTCACTACTCGGTCTAACTGAGCGCCTCCAGGAGAGAGGTCCAAGCAAGACGCGCCCCGAGGAGCGTCTTGCAAAATGTCACTACTCGGTCTGACTGAGCGCCTCCAGGAGGGAGTCCAAGCAAGACGCGCCCCGAGGCGCGTCTTGCCACATGTCAACACTGGGTCTGACAGAGGGCCTCCAGGAGAGAAGCCCAAGCAAGACGCGCCCCGAGGAGCGTCTTGACACATGTCAACACTGGGTCGGACTGAGGGCCTCCATGAGAGAAGCCCAAGCAAGACGCGCCCCGAGGAGAGTCTTGCCACATGTCAACACTCGGTCTGACAGAGGGCATTCAGGAGAGAGGCCCAAGCAATACGCGCCCTGAGGAGCGTCTTGCCACATGTCACCACTGGGTCTGAATGAGCGCCTCCAGGAGAGAGGCCCAACCAAGACGCGCCCCGAGGAGCGTCTTGCCACATGTCAACACTGGGTCTGACTGAGCGCCTCCAGGAGAGAGGCCCAAGCAAGACGCGCCCCGAGGAGCGTCTTGCCACATGTCAACAATGGGTCTGACTGAGCGCCTCCAGGAGAGAGGCCCAAGCAAGACGCGCCCCGAGGAGCGTCTTGCCACGTGTCAACACTGGGTCTGTCTGAGCGCCTCCAGGAGAGAGGCCCAAGCAAGACGCACCCTGAGGAGCGTCTTTCCACGTGTCACCACTGGGTCTGACTGAGCGCCTCCAGGAGGGAGGCCCAAGCAAGACGCGCCCCGAGGAGCGTCTTGCCACATGTCAACACTGGGTCTGACTGAGCGCCTCCAGGAGAGAGGCCCAAGCAAGACGCGCCCCGAGGAGCGTCTTGCCACATGTCAACACTGGGTCTGACAGAGGACCTCCAGGAGAAAGGCCCAAGCAAGACGCGCCCCGAGGAGCGTCTTGCCACATGTCACCTCTGGTTCTGACTGAGCGCCTCCAGGAGAGAGGCCCAAGCAAGACGCGCCCCGAGGAGCGTCTTGCCACATGTCAACAATGGGTCTGACTGAGGGCCTCCAGGAGAGAAGCCCAAGCAAGACGCGCCCCGAGGAGCGTCTTGACACATGTCAACACTGGGTCTGACAGAGGGCCTCCACGAGAGAGGCCCAAGCAAGACGCGCCCCGAGGAGTGTCATGCCACATGTCACCACTGGGTCTGACTGAGCGCCTCCAGGAGAGAGGCCCAAGCAAGACGCGCCCCGAGGAGCGTCTTGCCACGTGTCAACACTGGGTCTGTCTGAGCGCCTCCAGGAGAGAGGCCCAAGCAAGACGCACCCTGAGGAGCGTCTTTCCACGTGTCACCACTGGGTCTGACTGAGCGCCTCCAGGAGGGAGGCCCAAGCAAGACGCGCCCCGAGGAGCGTCTTGCCACATGTCAACACTGGGTCTGACTGAGCGCCTCCAGGAGAGAGGCCCAAGCAAGACGCGCCCCGAGGAGCGTCTTGCCACATGTCAACACTGGGTCTGACAGAGGACCTCCAGGAGAAAGGCCCAAGCAAGACGCGCCCCGAGGAGCGTCTTGCCACATGTCACCTCTGGTTCTGACTGAGCGCCTCCAGGAGAGAGGCCCAAGCAAGACGCGCCCCGAGGAGCGTCTTGCCACATGTCAACAATGGGTCTGACTGAGGGCCTCCAGGAGAGAAGCCCAAGCAAGACGCGCCCCGAGGAGCGTCTTGACACATGTCAACACTGGGTCTGACAGAGGGCCTCCACGAGAGAGGCCCAAGCAAGACGCGCCCCGAGGAGCGTCATGCCACATGTCACCACTGGGTCTGACTGAGCGCCTCCAGGAGAGAGGCCCAAGCAAGACGTGCCCCGAGGAGCGTCAGGCCACATGTCACTACTCAGTCTGACTGAGCGCATCCAGGAGAGAGGCCCAAGCAAGACGCGCCCCGAGGAGCGTCTTGCCACATAGCAGCACTGGGTCTGACTGAGCGCCTCCAGGAGAGAGGCCCCAGCAAGACGCGCCCCGAGGAGCGTCTTGCCTTATGTCAGCACTCGGTCTGACTGAGCGCCTCCAGGAGAGAGGCCCAAGCAAGACGCACCCCGAGCAGCGTCTTGCCACATGTCAACAATGGGTCTGACTGAGGGCCTCCAGGAGAGAAGCCCAAGCAAGACGCCCCCCGAGGAGCGTCTTGACACATGTCAACACTGGGTCTGACAGAGGGCCTCCACGAGAGAGGCCCAAGCAAGTCGCGCCCCGAGGAGTGTCATGCCACATGTCACCACTGGGTCTGACTGAGCGCCTCCAGGAGAGAGGCCCAAGCAAGACGTGCCCCGAGGAGCGTCAGGCCACATGTCACTACTCAGTCTGACTGAGCGCATCCAGGAGAGAGGCCCAAGCAAGACGCGCCCCGAGGAGCGTCTTGCCACATAGCAGCACTGGGTCTGACTGAGCGCCTCCAGGAGAGAGGCCCCAGCAAGACGCGCCCCGAGGAGCGTCTTGCCTTATGTCAGCACTCGGTCTGACTGAGCGCCTCCAGGAGAGAGGCCCAAGCAAGACGCGCCCAGAGCAGCGTCTTGCCACATGTCAACAATGGGTCTGACTGAGGGCCTCCAGGAGAGAAGCCCAAGCAAGACGCGCCCCGAGGAGCGTCTTGACACATGTCAACACTGGGTCGGACTGAGGGCCTCCAGGAGAGAGGCCCAAGCAAGACGCGCCCCGAGGAGAGTCTTGCCACATGTCAACACTCGGTCTGACAGAGGGCATTCAGGAGAGAGGCCCAAGCAATACGCGCCCTGAGGAGCGTCTTGCCACATGTCACCACTGGGTCTGAATTAGCGCCTCCAGGAGAGAGGCCCAACCAAGACGCGCCCCGAGGAGTGTCTTGCCACATGCCAACACTGGGTCTGACTGAGCGCCTCCAGGAGAGAGGCCCAAGCAAGACGCGCCCCGAGGAGCGTCTTGCCACGTGTCAACACTGGGTCTGTCTGAGCGCCTCCAGGAGAGAGGCCCAAGCAAGACGCACCCTGAGGAGCGTCTTTCCACGTGTCACCACTGGGTCTGACTGAGCGCCTCCAGGAGGGAGGCCCAAGCAAGACGCGCCCCGAGGAGCGTCTTGCCACATGTCAACACTGGGTCTGACTGAGCGCCTCCAGGAGAGAGGCCCAAGCAAGACGCGCCCCGAGGAGCGTCTTGCCACATGTCAACAATGGGTCTGACTGAGCGCCTCCAGGAGAGAGGCCCAAGCAAGACGCGCCCCGAGGAGCGTCTTGCCACGTGTCAACACTGGGTCTGTCTGAGCGCCTCCAGGAGAGAGGCCCAAGCAAGACGCACCCTGAGGAGCGTCTTTCCACGTGTCACCACTGGTTCTGACTGAGCGCCTCCAGGAGGGAGGCCCAAGCAAGACGCGCCCCGAGGAGCGTCTTGCCACATGTCAACACTGGGTCTGACTGAGCGCCTCCAGGAGAGAGGCCTAAGCAAGACGCGCCCCGAGGAGCGTCTTGCCACATGTCAACAATGGGTCTGACTGAGGGCCTCCAGGAGAGAGGCCCAAGCAAGATGCGCCCGGAGGAGCGTCTTGCCACATGTCAACACTGGGTCTGACAGAGGACCTCCAGGAGAAAGGCCCAAGCAAGACGCGCCCCGAGGAGCATCTTGCCACATGTCACCTCTGGTTTTGACTGAGCGCCTCCAGGAGAGAGGCCCAAGCAAGACGCGCCCCGAGGAGCGTCTTGCCACATGTCAACAATGGGTCTGACTGAGGGCCTCCAGGAGAGAAGCCCAAGCAAGACGCGCCCCGAGGAGCGTCTTGACACATGTCAACACTGGGTCTGACAGAGGGCCTCCACGAGAGAGGCCCAAGCAAGACGCGCCCCGAGGAGTGTCATGCCACATGTCACCACTGGGTCTGACTGAGCGCCTCCAGGAGAGAGGCCCAAGCAAGACGTGCCCCGAGGAGCGTCAGGCCACATGTCACTACTCAGTCTGACTGAGCGCATCCAGGAGAGAGGCCCAAGCAAGACGCGCCCCGAGGAGCGTCTTGCCACATAGCAGCACTGGGTCTGACTGAGCGCCTCCAGGAGAGAGGCCCCAGCAAGACGCGCCCCGAGGAGCGTCTTGCCTTATGTCAGCACTCGGTCTGACTGAGCGCCTCCAGGAGAGAGGCCCAAGCAAGACGCACCCCGAGCAGCGTCTTGCCACATGTCAACAATGGGTCTGACTGAGGGCCTCCAGGAGAGAAGCCCAAGCAAGACGCGCCCCGAGGAGTGTCTTGCCACATGTCAACACTGTGTCTGACTGAGCGCCTCCAGGAGAGAGGCCCAAGCAAGACGCGCCCCGAGGAGCGTCTTGCCTTATGTCAGCACTCGGTCTGACTGAGCGCCTCCAGGAGAGAGGCCCAAGCAAGACGCGCCCCGAGGAGCGTCTTGCCACATGTCACTACTCGGTCTAACTGAGCGCCTCCAGGAGAGAGGTCCAAGCAAGACGCGCCCCGACGAGCGTCTTGCAAAATGTCACTACTCGGTCTGACTGAGCGCCTCCAGGAGGGAGGTCCAAGCAAGATGTGCCCCGAGGAGCGTCTTTCCACATGTCAACAATGGGTCTGACTGAGGGCCTCCAGGAGAGAAGCCCAAGCAAGACACGCCCCGAGGAGCGTCTTGACACATGTCAACACTGGGTCGGACTGAGGGCCTCCATGAGAGAAGCCCAAGCAAGACGCGCCCCGAGGAGAGTCTTGCCACATGTCAACACTGGGTCTGACTGAGCGCCTCCAGGAGAGAGGCCCAAGCAAGACGCACCCTGAGGAGCGTCTTGCCACATGTCAACAATGGGTCTGACTGAGCGCCTCCAGGAGAGAGGCCCAAGCAAGACGCGCCCCGAGGAGCGTCTTGCCACGTGTCAACACTGGGTCTGTCTGAGCGCCTCCAGGAGAGAGGCCCAAGCAAGACGCACCCTGAGGAGCTTCTTTCCACGTGTCACCACTGGGTCTGACTGAGCGCCTCCAGGAGGGAGGCCCAAGCAAGACGCGCCCCGAGGAGCGTCTTGCCACATGTCAACACTGGGTCTGACTGAGCGCCTCCAGGAGAGAGGCCCAAGCAAGACGCGCCCCGAGGAGCGTCTTGCCACATGTCAACAATGGGTCTGACTGAGGGCCTCCAGGAGAGAGGCCCAAGCAAGATGCGCCCGGAGGAGCGTCTTGCCACATGTCAACACTGGGTCTGACAGAGGACCTCCAGGAGAAAGGCCCAAGCAAGACGCGCCCCGAGGAGCGTCTTGCCACATGTCACCTCTGGTTCTGACTGAGCGCCTCCAGGAGAGAGGCCCAAGCAAGACGCGCCCCGAGGAGCGTCTTGCCACATGTCAACAATGGGTCTGACTGAGGGCCTCCACGAGAGAGGCCCAAGCAAGACGCGCCCCGAGGAGTGTCATGCCACATGTCACCACTGGGTCTGACTGAGGGCCTCCAGGAGAGAAGCCCAAGCAAGATGCGCCCCGAGGAGCGTCTTGACACATGTCAACACTGGGTCTGACAGAGGGCCTCCACGAGAGAGGCCCAAGCAAGACGCGCCCCGAGGAGTGTCATGCCACATGTCACCACTGGGTCTGACTGAGCGCCTCCAGGAGAGAGGCCCAAGCAAGACGTGCCCCGAGGAGCGTCAGGCCACATGTCACTACTCAGTCTGACTGAGCGCCTCCAGGAGAGAGGCCCAAGCAAGACGCGCCCCGAGGAGCGTCTTGCCACATAGCAGCACTGGGTCTGACTGAGCTTCTCCAGGAGAGAGGCCCCAGCAAGACGCGCCCCGAGGAGCGTCTTGCCTTATGTCAGCACTCGGTCTGACTGAGCGCCTCCAGGAGAGAGGCCCAAGCAAGACGCACCCCGAGCAGCGTCTTGCCACATGTCAACAATGGGTCTGACTGAGGGCCTCCAGGAGAGAAGCCCAAGCAAGACGCGCCCCGAGGAGCGTCTTGACACATGTCAACACTGGGTCTGACAGAGGGCCTCCACGAGAGAGGCCCAAGCAAGACGCGCCCCGAGGAGTGTCATGCCACATGTCACCACTGGGTCTGACTGAGCGCCTCCAGGAGAGAGGCCCAAGCAAGACGTGCCCCGAGGAGCGTCAGGCCACATGTCACTACTCAGTCTGACTGAGCGCCTCCAGGAGAGAGGCCCAAGCAAGACGCGCCCCGAGGAGCGTCTTGCCACATGTCAGCACTGGGTCTGACTGAGCGCCTCCAGGAGAGAGGCCCCAGCAAGACGCGCCCCGAGGAGCGTCTTGCCTTATGTCAGCACTCGGTCTGACTGAGCGCCTCCAGGAGAGAGGCCCAAGCAAGACGCGCCCAGAGCAGCGTCTTGCCACATATCAACAATGGGTCTGACTGAGGTTCTCCAGGAGAGAGGCCCAAGCAAGATGCGCCCGGAGGAGCGTCTTGCCACATGTCAACACTGGGTCTGACAGAGGGCCTCCAGGAGAGAGGCCCAAGCAAGACGCGCCGCGAGGAGCGTCTTGCCACGTGTCAACACTGGGTCTGTCTGAGCGCCTCCAGGAGAGAGGCCCAAGCAAGACGCACCCTGAGGAGCGTCTTTCCACGTGTCACCACTGGGTCTGACTGAGCGCCTCCAGGAGAGAGGCCCAAGCAAGACGCGCCCCGAGGAGCGTCTTGCCACATGTCAACACTGGGTCTGACTGAGCGCCTCCAGGAGAGAGGCCCAAGCAAGACGCGCCCCGAGGAGCGTCTTGCCACATGTCAACACTGGGTCTGACTGAGCGCCTCCAGGAGAGAGGCCCAAACAGGACGCGCCCCGAGGAGCGTCTTGCCCTATGTCAACAATGGGTCTGACTGAGGGCCTCCAGGAGAGAGGCCCAAGCAAGATGCGCCCGGAGGAGCGTCTTGCCACATGTCAACACTGGGTCTGACAGAGGGCCTCCAGGAGAAAGGCCCAAGCAAGACGCGCCCCGAGGAGCGTCTTGTCACATGTCAACACTGGGTCTGTCTGAGCGCCTGCAGGAGAGAAGCCCAAGCAAGACGCGCCCCGAGGAGCGTCTTGCCACATGTCAACAATGGGTCTGACTGAGGGCCTCCAGGAGAGAAGCCCAAGCAAGACGCGCCCCGAGGAGCGTCTTGACACATGTCACTACTGGGTCTGACAGAGGGCCTCCACGAGAGAGGCCCAAGCAAGACGCGCCCCGAGGAGTGTCATGCCACATGTCACCACTGGGTCTGACTGAGCGCCTCCAGGAGAGAGGCCCAAGCAAGACGTGCCCCGAGGAGCGTCAGGCCACATGTCACTACTCAGTCTGACTGAGCGCCTCCAGGAGAGAGGCCCAAGCAAGACGCGCCCCGAGGAGCGTCTTGCCACATGTAAACACTGGGTCTGACAGAGGGCCTCCAGGAGAGAGACCCAAGCAAGACGCGCCCCGAGGAGCGTCTTGCCACATGTCACCTCTGGTTCTGACTGAGCGCCTCCAGGAGAGAGGCCCAAGCAAGACACGCCCCGAGGAGCGTCTTGTCACATGTCAACACTGGGTCTTTCCGAGCGCCTCCAGGAGAGAAGCCCAAGCAAGACGCGCCCCGAGGAGCGTCTTGCCACATGTCAGCACTCAGTCTGACTGAGTGCCTCCAGGAGAGAGGCCCAAGCAAGACGCGCCCCGAGGAGCATCTTGCCACATGTCAACAATGGGTCTGACAGAGGGCCTCCAGGAGAGAGGCCGAAGCAAGACGCGCCCCGAGGAGTGTCTTGCCACATGTCACCACTTGGTCTGACTGAGGGCCTCCAGGAGAGAAGCCCAAGCAACACGCGCCCCGAGGAGCGTCTTGACACATGTCAACACTGGGTCTGACAGAGGGCCTCCATGAGAGAGGCCCAAGCAAGACGCGCCCCGAGGAGTGTCTTGCCACATGTCACCACTTGGTCTGACTGAGCGCCTCCAGGAGAGAGGCCCAAGCAACACGCGCCCCGAGGAGCGTCAGGCCACATGTCACTACTCAGTCTGACTGAGCGCCTCCAGGAGAGAGGCCCAAGCAAGACGCGCCCCGAGGAGCGTCTTGCCACATGTCAACAATGGTTCTTACTGAGGGCCTCCGGGAGAGAAGCCCAAGCAAGACGCGCCCCGAGGAGCTTCTTGCCACATGTCAGCACTCGGTCTGACTGAGCGACTCCAGGAGAGAGGCCAAAGCAAGACGCCCCCCGAGGAGCGTCTTGCCACTTGTCACTACTCGGTCTGATTGAGCGCCTCAGGGAGAGAGGACCATGCAAGACGCGCCCCGAGGAGCGTCTTGCCACATGTCAACACTGGGTCTGACTGAGTGCCTCCATGAGAGAAGCCCCAGCAAGACGCGCCCCGAGGAGCGTCTTGCCACATGTCACTACTCGGTCTGTTTGAGCGCCTCCAGGAGAGAGGCCCAAGCAAGACGTGCCCCGAGGAGCGTCTTGCCACATGTCAACAATGGGTCTGACTGCGGGCCTCCAGGAGAGAAGCCCAAGCAAGACGCGCCCCGAGGAGCGTCTTGCCACATGTCAAGACTGGGTCTGACTGAGCGCCTCCAGGAGAGAGGCCCAAGCAAGACGCGCCCCGAGGAGCGTCTTGACACATGTCAACACTGGGTCGGACTGAGGGCCTCCATGAGAGAAGCCCAAGCAAGACGCGCCCCGAGGAGAGTCTTGCCACATGTCAACACTCGGTCTGACAGAGGGCATTCAGGAGAGAGGCCCAAGCAATACGCGCCCTGAGGAGCGTCTTGCCACATGTCACCACTGGGTCTGAATGAGCGCCTCCAGGAGAGAGGCCCAACCAAGACGCGCCCCGAGGAGCGTCTTGCCACATGTCAACACTGGGTCTGACTGAGCGCCTCCAGGAGAGAGGCCCAAGCAAGACGCGCCCCGAGGAGCGTCTTGCCACATGTCAACAATGGGTCTGACTGAGCGCCTCCAGGAGAGAGGCCCAAGCAAGACGCGCCCCGAGGAGCGTCTTGCCACGTGTCAACACTGGGTCTGTCTGAGCGCCTCCAGGAGAGAGGCCCAAGCAAGACGCACCCTGAGGAGCGTCTTTCCACGTGTCACCACTGGGTCTGACTGAGCGCCTCCAGGAGGGAGGCCCAAGCAAGACGCGCCCCGAGGAGCGTCTTGCCACATGTCAACACTGGGTCTGACTGAGCGCCTCCAGGAGAGAGGCCCAAGCAAGACGCGCCCCGAGGAGCGTCTTGCCACATGTCAACACTGGGTCTGACAGAGGACCTCCAGGAGAAAGGCCCAAGCAAGACGCGCCCCGAGGAGCGTCTTGCCACATGTCACCTCTGGTTCTGACTGAGCGCCTCCAGGAGAGAGGCCCAAGCAAGACGCGCCCCGAGGAGCGTCTTGCCACATGTCAACAATGGGTCTGACTGAGGGCCTCCAGGAGAGAAGCCCAAGCAAGACGCGCCCCGAGGAGCGTCTTGACACATGTCAACACTGGGTCTGACAGAGGGCCTCCACGAGAGAGGCCCAAGCAAGACGCGCCCCGAGGAGTGTCATGCCACATGTCACCACTGGGTCTGACTGAGCGCCTCCAGGAGAGAGGCCCAAGCAAGACGCGCCCCGAGGAGCGTCTTGCCACGTGTCAACACTGGGTCTGTCTGAGCGCCTCCAGGAGAGAGGCCCAAGCAAGACGCACCCTGAGGAGCGTCTTTCCACGTGTCACCACTGGGTCTGACTGAGCGCCTCCAGGAGGGAGGCCCAAGCAAGACGCGCCCCGAGGAGCGTCTTGCCACATGTCAACAATGGTTCTTACTGAGGGCCTCCAGGAGAGAGGCCCAAGCAAGACGCGCCCCGAGGAGCGTCTTGCCACATGTCAACACTGGGTCTGACAGAGGACCTCCAGGAGAAAGGCCCAAGCAAGACGCGCCCCGAGGAGCGTCTTGCCACATGTCACCTCTGGTTCTGACTGAGCGCCTCCAGGAGAGAGGCCCAAGCAAGACGCGCCCCGAGGAGCGTCTTGCCACATGTCAACAATGGGTCTGACTGAGGGCCTCCAGGAGAGAAGCCCAAGCAAGACGCGCCCCGAGGAGCGTCTTGACACATGTCAACACTGGGTCTGACAGAGGGCCTCCACGAGAGAGGCCCAAGCAAGACGCGCCCCGAGGAGCGTCATGCCACATGTCACCACTGGGTCTGACTGAGCGCCTCCAGGAGAGAGGCCCAAGCAAGACGTGCCCCGAGGAGCGTCAGGCCACATGTCACTACTCAGTCTGACTGAGCGCATCCAGGAGAGAGGCCCAAGCAAGACGCGCCCCGAGGAGCGTCTTGCCACATAGCAGCACTGGGTCTGACTGAGCGCCTCCAGGAGAGAGGCCCCAGCAAGACGCGCCCCGAGGAGCGTCTTGCCTTATGTCAGCACTCGGTCTGACTGAGCGCCTCCAGGAGAGAGGCCCAAGCAAGACGCACCCCGAGCAGCGTCTTGCCACATGTCAACAATGGGTCTGACTGAGGGCCTCCAGGAGAGAAGCCCAAGCAAGACGCGCCCCGAGGAGCGTCTTGACACATGTCAACACTGGGTCTGACAGAGGGCCTCCACGAGAGAGGCCCAAGCAAGTCGCGCCCCGAGGAGTGTCATGCCACATGTCACCACTGGGTCTGACTGAGCGCCTCCAGGAGAGAGGCCCAAGCAAGACGTGCCCCGAGGAGCGTCAGGCCACATGTCACTACTCAGTCTGACTGAGCGCATCCAGGAGAGAGGCCCAAGCAAGACGCGCCCCGAGGAGCGTCTTGCCACATAGCAGCACTGGGTCTGACTGAGCGCCTCCAGGAGAGAGGCCCCAGCAAGACGCGCCCCGAGGAGCGTCTTGCCTTATGTCAGCACTCGGTCTGACTGAGCGCCTCCAGGAGAGAGGCCCAAGCAAGACGCGCCCAGAGCAGCGTCTTGCCACATGTCAACAATGGGTCTGACTGAGGGCCTCCAGGAGAGAAGCCCAAGCAAGACGCGCCCCGAGGAGCGTCTTGACACATGTCAACACTGGGTCGGACTGAGGGCCTCCAGGAGAGAGGCCCAAGCAAGACGCGCCCCGAGGAGAGTCTTGCCACATGTCAACACTCGGTCTGACAGAGGGCATTCAGGAGAGAGGCCCAAGCAATACGCGCCCTGAGGAGCGTCTTGCCACATGTCACCACTGGGTCTGAATTAGCGCCTCCAGGAGAGAGGCCCAACCAAGACGCGCCCCGAGGAGTGTCTTGCCACATGCCAACACTGGGTCTGACTGAGCGCCTCCAGGAGAGAGGCCCAAGCAAGACGCGCCCCGAGGAGCGTCTTGCCACGTGTCAACACTGGGTCTGTCTGAGCGCCTCCAGGAGAGAGGCCCAAGCAAGACGCACCCTGAGGAGCGTCTTTCCACGTGTCACCACTGGGTCTGACTGAGCGCCTCCAGGAGGGAGGCCCAAGCAAGACGCGCCCCGAGGAGCGTCTTGCCACATGTCAACACTGGGTCTGACTGAGCGCCTCCAGGAGAGAGGCCCAAGCAAGACGCGCCCCGAGGAGCGTCTTGCCACATGTCAACAATGGGTCTGACTGAGCGCCTCCAGGAGAGAGGCCCAAGCAAGACGCGCCCCGAGGAGCGTCTTGCCACGTGTCAACACTGGGTCTGTCTGAGCGCCTCCAGGAGAGAGGCCCAAGCAAGACGCACCCTGAGGAGCGTCTTTCCACGTGTCACCACTGGGTCTGACTGAGCGCCTCCAGGAGGGAGGCCCAAGCAAGACGCGCCCCGAGGAGCGTCTTGCCACATGTCAACACTGGGTCTGACTGAGCGCCTCCAGGAGAGAGGCCCAAGCAAGACGCGCCCCGAGGAGCGTCTTGCCACATGTCAACAATGGGTCTGACTGAGGGCCTCCAGGAGAGAGGCCCAAGCAAGATGCGCCCGGAGGAGCGTCTTGCCACATGTCAACACTGGGTCTGACAGAGGACCTCCAGGAGAAAGGCCCAAGCAAGACGCGCCCCGAGGAGCATCTTGCCACATGTCACCTCTGGTTTTGACTGAGCGCCTCCAGGAGAGAGGCCCAAGCAAGACGCGCCCCGAGGAGCGTCTTGCCACATGTCAACAATGGGTCTGACTGAGGGCCTCCAGGAGAGAAGCCCAAGCAAGACGCGCCCCGAGGAGCGTCTTGACACATGTCAACACTGGGTCTGACAGAGGGCCTCCACGAGAGAGGCCCAAGCAAGACGCGCCCCGAGGAGTGTCATGCCACATGTCACCACTGGGTCTGACTGAGCGCCTCCAGGAGAGAGGCCCAAGCAAGACGTGCCCCGAGGAGCGTCAGGCCACATGTCACTACTCAGTCTGACTGAGCGCATCCAGGAGAGAGGCCCAAGCAAGACGCGCCCCGAGGAGCGTCTTGCCACATAGCAGCACTGGGTCTGACTGAGCGCCTCCAGGAGAGAGGCCCCAGCAAGACGCGCCCCGAGGAGCGTCTTGCCTTATGTCAGCACTCGGTCTGACTGAGCGCCTCCAGGAGAGAGGCCCAAGCAAGACGCACCCCGAGCAGCGTCTTGCCACATGTCAACAATGGGTCTGACTGAGGGCCTCCAGGAGAGAAGCCCAAGCAAGACGCGCCCCGAGGAGTGTCTTGCCACATGTCAACACTGTGTCTGACTGAGCGCCTCCAGGAGAGAGGCCCAAGCAAGACGCGCCCCGAGGAGCGTCTTGCCTTATGTCAGCACTCGGTCTGACTGAGCGCCTCCAGGAGAGAGGCCCAAGCAAGACGCGCCCCGAGGAGCGTCTTGCCACATGTCACTACTCGGTCTAACTGAGCGCCTCCAGGAGAGAGGTCCAAGCAAGACGCGCCCCGACGAGCGTCTTGCAAAATGTCACTACTCGGTCTGACTGAGCGCCTCCAGGAGGGAGGTCCAAGCAAGATGTGCCCCGAGGAGCGTCTTTCCACATGTCAACAATGGGTCTGACTGAGGGCCTCCAGGAGAGAAGCCCAAGCAAGACACGCCCCGAGGAGCGTCTTGACACATGTCAACACTGGGTCGGACTGAGGGCCTCCATGAGAGAAGCCCAAGCAAGACGCGCCCCGAGGAGAGTCTTGCCACATGTCAACACTGGGTCTGACTGAGCGCCTCCAGGAGAGAGGCCCAAGCAAGACGCACCCTGAGGAGCGTCTTGCCACATGTCAACAATGGGTCTGACTGAGCGCCTCCAGGAGAGAGGCCCAAGCAAGACGCGCCCCGAGGAGCGTCTTGCCACGTGTCAACACTGGGTCTGTCTGAGCGCCTCCAGGAGAGAGGCCCAAGCAAGACGCACCCTGAGGAGCTTCTTTCCACGTGTCACCACTGGGTCTGACTGAGCGCCTCCAGGAGGGAGGCCCAAGCAAGACGCGCCCCGAGGAGCGTCTTGCCACATGTCAACACTGGGTCTGACTGAGCGCCTCCAGGAGAGAGGCCCAAGCAAGACGCGCCCCGAGGAGCGTCTTGCCACATGTCAACAATGTGTCTGACTGAGGGCCTCCAGGAGAGAGGCCCAAGCAAGATGCGCCCGGAGGAGCGTCTTGCCACATGTCAACACTGGGTCTGACAGAGGACCTCCAGGAGAAAGGCCCAAGCAAGACGCGCCCCGAGGAGCGTCTTGCCACATGTCACCTCTGGTTCTGACTGAGCGCCTCCAGGAGAGAGGCCCAAGCAAGACGCGCCCCGAGGAGCGTCTTGCCACATGTCAACAATGGGTCTGACTGAGGGCCTCCACGAGAGAGGCCCAAGCAAGACGCGCCCCGAGGAGTGTCATGCCACATGTCACCACTGGGTCTGACTGAGGGCCTCCAGGAGAGAAGCCCAAGCAAGACGCGCCCCGAGGAGCGTCTTGACACATATCAACACTGGGTCTGACAGAGGGCCTCCACGAGAGAGGCCCAAGCAAGACGCGCCCCGAGGAGTGTCATGCCACATGTCACCACTGGGTCTGACTGAGCGCCTCCAGGAGAGAGGCCCAAGCAAGACGTGCCCCGAGGAGCGTCAGGCCACATGTCACTACTCAGTCTGACTGAGCGCCTCCAGGAGAGAGGCCCAAGCAAGACGCGCCCCGAGGAGCGTCTTGCCACATAGCAGCACTGGGTCTGACTGAGCTTCTCCAGGAGAGAGGCCCCAGCAAGACGTGCCCCGAGGAGCGTCTTGCCTTATGTCAGCACTCGGTCTGACTGAGCGCCTCCAGGAGAGAGGCCCAAGCAAGACGCACCCCGAGCAGCGTCTTGCCACATGTCAACAATGGGTCTGACTGAGGGCCTCCAGGAGAGAAGCCCAAGCAAGATGCGCCCCGAGGAGCGTCTTGACACATGTCAACACTGGGTCTGACAGAGGGCCTCCACGAGAGAGGCCCAAGCAAGACGCGCCCCGAGGAGTGTCATGCCACATGTCACCACTGGGTCTGACTGAGCGCCTCCAGGAGAGAGGCCCAAGCAAGACGTGCCCCGAGGAGCGTCAGGCCACATGTCACTACTCAGTCTGACTGAGCGCCTCCAGGAGAGAGGCCCAAGCAAGACGCGCCCCGAGGAGCGTCTTGCCACATGTCAGCACTGGGTCTGACTGAGCGCCTCCAGGAGAGAGGCCCCAGCAAGACGCGCCCCGAGGAGCGTCTTGCCTTATGTCAGCACTCGGTCTGACTGAGCGCCTCCAGGAGAGAGGCCCAAGCAAGACGCGCCCAGAGCAGCGTCTTGCCACATATCAACAATGGGTCTGACTGAGGTTCTCCAGGAGAGAGGCCCAAGCAAGATGCGCCCGGAGGAGCGTCTTGCCACATGTCAACACTGGGTCTGACAGAGGGCCTCCAGGAGAGAGGCCCAAGCAAGACGCGCCGCGAGGAGCGTCTTGCCACGTGTCAACACTGGGTCTGTCTGAGCGCCTCCAGGAGAGAGGCCCAAGCAAGACGCACCCTGAGGAGCGTCTTTCCACGTGTCACCACTGGGTCTGACTGAGCGCCTCCAGGAGAGAGGCCCAAGCAAGACGCGCCCCGAGGAGCGTCTTGCCACATGTCAACACTGGGTCTGACTGAGCGCCTCCAGGAGAGAGGCCCAAGCAAGACGCGCCCCGAGGAGCGTCTTGCCACATGTCAACACTGGGTCTGACTGAGCGCCTCCAGGAGAGAGGCCCAAACAAGACGCGCCCCGAGGAGCGTCTTGCCACATGTCAACAATGGGTCTGACTGAGGGCCTCCAGGAGAGAGGCCCAAGCAAGATGCGCCCGGAGGAGCGTCTTGCCACATGTCAACACTGGGTCTGACAGAGGGCCTCCAGGAGAAAGGCCCAAGCAAGACGCGCCCCGAGGAGCGTCTTGTCACATGTCAACACTGGGTCTGTCTGAGCGCCTGCAGGAGAGAAGCCCAAGCAAGACGCGCCCCGAGGAGCGTCTTGCCACATGTCAACAATGGGTCTGACTGAGGGCCTCCAGGAGAGAAGCCCAAGCAAGACGCGCCCCGAGGAGCGTCTTGACACATGTCACTACTGGGTCTGACAGAGGGCCTCCACGAGAGAGGCCCAAGCAAGACGCGCCCCGAGGAGTGTCATGCCACATGTCACCACTGGGTCTGACTGAGCGCCTCCAGGAGAGAGGCCCAAGCAAGACGTGCCCCGAGGAGCGTCAGGCCACATGTCACTACTCAGTCTGACTGAGCGCCTCCAGGAGAGAGGCCCAAGCAAGACGCGCCCCGAGGAGCGTCTTGCCACATGTCAACACTGGGTCTGACAGAGGGCCTCCAGGAGAGAGACCCAAGCAAGACGCGCCCCGAGGAGCGTCTTGCCACATGTCACCTCTGGTTCTGACTGAGCGCCTCCAGGAGAGAGGCCCAAGCAAGACACGCCCCGAGGAGCGTCTTGTCACATGTCAACACTGGGTCTTTCCGAGCGCCTCCAGGAGAGAAGCCCAAGCAAGACGCGCCCCGAGGAGCGTCTTGCCACATGTCAGCACTCAGTCTGACTGAGTGCCTCCAGGAGAGAGGCCCAAGCAAGACGCGCCCCGAGGAGCATCTTGCCACATGTCAACAATGGGTCTGACAGAGGGCCTCCAGGAGAGAGGCCGAAGCAAGACGCGCCCCGAGGAGTGTCTTGCCACATGTCACCACTTGGTCTGACTGAGGGCCTCCAGGAGAGAAGCCCAAGCAACACGCGCCCCGAGGAGCGTCTTGACACATGTGAACACTGGGTCTGACAGAGGGCCTCCATGAGAGAGGCCCAAGCAAGACGCGCCCCGAGGAGTGTCTTGCCACATGTCACCACTTGGTCTGACTGAGCGCCTCCAGGAGAGAGGCCCAAGCAACACGCGCCCCGAGGAGCGTCAGGCCACATGTCACTACTCAGTCTGACTGAGCGCCTCCAGGAGAGAGGCCCAAGCAAGACGCGCCCCGAGGAGCGTCTTGCCACATGTCAACAATGGTTCTTACTGAGGGCCTCCGGGAGAGAAGCCCAAGCAAGACGCGCCCCGAGGAGCTTCTTGCCACATGTCAGCACTCGGTCTGACTGAGCGACTCCAGGAGAGAGGCCAAAGCAAGACGCCCCCCGAGGAGCGTCTTGCCACTTGTCACTACTCGGTCTGATTGAGCGCCTCAGGGAGAGAGGACCATGCAAGACGCGCCCCGAGGAGCGTCTTGCCACATGTCAACACTGGGTCTGACTGAGTGCCTCCATGAGAGAAGCCCCAGCAAGACGCGCCCCGAGGAGCGTCTTGCCACATGTCACTACTCGGTCTGTTTGAGCGCCTCCAGGAGAGAGGCCCAAGCAAGACGTGCCCCGAGGAGCGTCTTGCCACATGTCAACAATGGGTCTGACTGCGGGCCTCCAGGAGAGAAGCCCAAGCAAGACGCGCCCCGAGGAGCGTCTTGCCACATGTCAAGACTGGGTCTGACTGAGCGCCTCCAGGAGAGAGGCCCAAGCAAGATGCGCCCGGAGGAGCTTCTTGCCACATGTCAACACTCGGTCTGACTGAGCGCCTCCAGGAGAGAGGCCCAAGCAAGACGCGCCCCGAGGAGCGTCTTGCCATATGTCACTACTCGGTCTAACTGAGCGCCTCCAGGAGAGAGGTCCAAGCAAGACGCGCCCCGAGGAGCGTCTTGCAAAATGTCACTACTCGGTCTGACTGAGCGCCTCCAGGAGGGAGTCCAAGCAAGACGCGCCCCGAGGTGCGTCTTGCCACATGTCAACACTGGGTCTGACAGAGGGCCTCCAGGAGAGAAGCCCAAGCAAGACGCGCCCCGAGGAGTGTCTTGCCACATGTCACCACTTGGTCTGACTGAGCGCCTCCAGGAGAGAGGCCCAAGCAACACGCGCCCCGAGGAGCGTCTGGCCACATGTCACTACTCAGTCTGACTGAGCGCCTCCAGGAGAGAGGCCCAAGCAAGACGCGCCCCGAGGAGCGTCTTGCCACATGTCAACACTGGGTCTGACTGAGCGCCTCCAGGAGAGAGGCCCAAGCAAGACGCGCCCCGAGGAGCGTCTTGCCACATGTCAACACTGGGTCTGACTGAGCGCCTCCAGGAGAGAGGCCCAAACAAGACGCGCCCCGAGGAGCGTCTTGCCACATGTCAACAATGGGTCTGACTGAGGGCCTCCAGGAGAGAGGCCCAAGCAAGATGCGCCCGGAGGAGCGTCTTGCCACATGTCAACACTGGGTCTGACAGAGGGCCTCCAGGAGAAAGGCCCAAGCAAGACGCGCCCCGAGGAGCGTCTTGTCACATGTCAACACTGGGTCTGTCTGAGCGCCTGCAGGAGAGAAGCCCAAGCAAGACGCGCCCCGAGGAGCGTCTTGCCACATGTCAACAATGGGTCTGACTGAGGGCCTCCAGGAGAGAAGCCCAAGCAAGACGCGCCCCGAGGAGCGTCTTGACACATGTCACTACTGGGTCTGACAGAGGGCCTCCACGAGAGAGGCCCAAGCAAGACGCGCCCCGAGGAGTGTCATGCCACATGTCAACAATGGGTCTGACTGAGGGCCTCCAGGAGAGAAGCCCAAGCAAGACACGCCCCGAGGAGCGTCTTGACACATGTCAACACTGGGTCGGACTGAGGGCCTCCATGAGAGAAGCCCAAGCAAGACGCGCCCCGAGGAGAGTCTTGCCACATGTCAACACTCGGTCTGACAGAGGGCATTCAGGAGAGAGTCCCAAGCAATACGCGCCCTGAGGAGCGTCTTGCCACATGTCACCACTGGGTCTGAATTAGCGCCTCCAGGAGAGAGGCCCAACCAAGACGCGCCCCGAGGAGTGTCTTGCCACATGCCAAGACTGGGTCTGACTGAGCGCCTCCAGGAGAGAGGCCCAAGCAAGACGCGCCCCGAGGAGCGTCTTGCCACGTGTCAACACTGGGTCTGTCTGAGCGCCTCCAGGAGAGAGGCCCAAGCAAGACGCACCCTGAGGAGCGTCTTTCCACGTGTCAACACTGGGTCTGACTGAGCGCCTCCAGGAGGGAGGCCCAAGCAAGACGCGCCCCGAGGAGCGTCTTGCCACATGTCAACACTGGGTCTGACTGAGCGCCTCCAGGAGAGAGGCCCAAGCAAGACGCGCCCCGAGGAGCGTCTTGCCACATGTCAACAATGGGTCTGACTGAGCGCCTCCAGGAGAGAGGCCCAAGCAAGACGCGCCCCGAGGAGCGTCTTGCCACGTGTCAACACTGGGTCTGTCTGAGCGCCTCCAGGAGAGAGGCCCAAGCAAGACGCACCCTGAGGAGCGTCTTTCCACGTGTCACCACTGGGTCTGACTGAGCGCCTCCAGGAGGGAGGCCCAAGCAAGACGCGCCCCGAGGAGCGTCTTGCCACATGTCAACACTGGGTCTGACTGAGCGCCTCCAGGAGAGAGGCCCAAGCAAGACGCGCCCCGAGGAGCGTCTTGCCACATGTCAACAATGGGTCTGACTGAGGGCCTCCAGGAGAGAGGCCCAAGCAAGATGCGCCCGGAGGAGCGTCTTGCCACATGTCAACACTGGGTCTGACAGAGGACCTCCAGGAGAAAGGCCCAAGCAAGACGCGCCCCGAGGAGCATCTTGCCACATGTCACCTCTGGTTCTGACTGAGCGCCTCCAGGAGAGAGGCCCAAGCAAGACACGCCCCGAGGAGCGTCTTGCCACATGTCAACAATGGGTCTGACTGAGGGCCTCCAGGAGAGAAGCCCAAGCAAGACGCGCCCCGAGGAGCGTCTTGACACATGTCAACACTGGGTCTGACAGAGGGCCTCCACGAGAGAGGCCCAAGCAAGACGCGCCCCGAGGAGTGTCATGCCACATGTCACCACTGGGTCTGACTGAGCGCCTCCAGGAGAGAGGCCCAAGCAAGATGTGCCCCGAGGAGCGTCAGGCCACATGTCACTACTCAGTCTGACTGAGCGCATCCAGGAGAGAGGCCCAAGCAAGACGCGCCCCGAGGAGCGTCTTGCCACATAGCAGCACTGGGTCTGACTGAGCGCCTCCAGGAGAGAGGCCCCAGCAAGACGCGCCCCGAGGAGCGTCTTGCCTTATGTCAGCACTCGGTCTGACTGAGCGCCTCCAGGAGAGAGGCCCAAGCAAGACGCACCCCGAGCAGCGTCTTGCCACATGTCAACAATGGGTCTGACTGAGGGCCTCCAGGAGAGAAGCCCAAGCAAGACGCGCCCCGAGGAGTGTCTTGCCACATGTCAACACTGTGTCTGACTGAGCGCCTCCAGGAGAGAGGCCCAAGCAAGACGCGCCCCGAGGAGCGTCTTGCCTTATGTCAGCACTCGGTCTGACTGAGCGCCTCCAGGAGAGAGGCCCAAGCAAGACGCGCCCCGAGGAGCGTCTTGCCACATGTCACTACTCGGTCTAACTGAGCGCCTCCAGGAGAGAGGTCCAAGCAAGACGCGCCCCGACGAGCGTCTTGCAAAATGTCACTACTCGGTCTGACTGAGTGCTTCCAGGAGGGAGGTCCAAGCAAGACGTGCCCCGAGGAGCGTCTTGCCACATGTCAACAATGGGTCTGACTGAGGGCCTCCAGGAGAGAAGCCCAAGCAAGACACGCCCCGAGGAGCGTCTTGACACATGTCAACACTGGGTCGGACTGAGGGCCTCCATGAGAGAAGCCCAAGCAAGACGCGCCCCGAGGAGAGTCTTGCCACATGTCAACACTCGGTCTGACAGAGGGCATTCAGGAGAGAGGCCCAAGCAATACGCGCCCTGAGGAGCGTCTTGCCACATGTCACCACTGGGTCTGAATGAGCGCCTCCAGGAGAGAGGCCCAACCAAGACGCGCCCCGAGGAGTGTCTTGCCACATGCCAACACTGGGTCTGACTGAGCGCCTCCAGGAGAGAGGCCCAAGCAAGACGCGCCCCGAGGAGCGTCTTGCCACGTGTCAACACTGGGTCTGTCTGAGCGCCTCCAGGAGAGAGGCCCAAGCAAGACGCACCCTGAGGAGCGTCTTTCCACGTGTCACCACTGGGTCTGACTGAGCGCCTCCAGGAGGGAGGCCCAAGCAAGACACGCCCCGAGGAGCGTCTTGCCACATGTCAACACTGGGTCTGACTGAGCGCCTCCAGGAGAGAGGCCCAAGCAAGACGCGCCCCGAGGAGCGTCTTGCCACATGTCAACAATGGGTCTGACTGAGCGCCTCCAGGAGAGAGGCCCAAGCAAGACGCGCCCCGAGGAGCGTCTTGCCACGTGTCAACACTGGGTCTGTCTGAGCGCCTCCAGGAGAGAGGCCCAAGCAAGACGCACCCTGAGGAGCGTCTTTCCACGTGTCACCACTGGGTCTGACTGAGCGCCTCCAGGAGGGAGGCCCAAGCAAGACGCGCCCCGAGGAGCGTCTTGCCACATGTCAACACTGGGTCTGACTGAGCGCCTCCAGGAGAGAGGCCCAAGCAAGACGCGCCCCGAGGAGCGTCTTGCCACATGTCAACAATGGGTCTGACTGAGGGCCTCCAGGAGAGAGGCCCAAGCAAGATGCGCCCGGAGGAGCGTCTTGCCACATGTCAACACTGGGTCTGACAGAGGACCTCCAAGAGAAAGGCCCAAGCAAGACGCGCCCCGAGGAGCGTCTTGCCACATGTCACCTCTGGTTCTGACTGAGCGCCTCCAGGAGAGAGGCCCAAGCAAGACGCGCCCCGAGGAGCGTCTTGCCACATGTCAACAATGGGTCTGACTGAGGGCCTCCAGGAGAGAAGCCCAAGCAAGACGCGCCCCGAGGAGCGTCTTGACACATGTCAACACTGGGTCTGACAGAGGGCCTCCACGAGAGAGGCCCAAGCAAGACGCGCCCCGAGGAGTGTCATGCCACATGTCACCACTGGGTCTGACTGAGCGCCTCCAGGAGAGAGGCCCAAGCAAGACGTGCCCCGAGGAGCGTCAGGCCACATGTCACTACTCAGTCTGACTGAGCGCATCCAGGAGAGAGGCCCAAGCAAGACGCGCCCCGAGGAGCGTCTTGCCACATAGCAGCACTGGGTCTGACTGAGCGCCTCCAGGAGAGAGGCCCCAGCAAGACGCGCCCCGAGGAGCGTCTTGCCTTATGTGAGCACTCGGTCTGACTGAGCGCCTCCAGGAGAGAGGCCCAAGCAAGACGCACCCCGAGCAGCGTCTTGCCACATGTCAACAATGGGTCTGACTGAGGGCCTCCAGGAGAGAAGCCCAAGCAAGACGCGCCCCGAGGAGCGTCTTGACACATGTCAACACTGGGTCTGACAGAGGGCCTCCACGAGAGAGGCCCAAGCAAGACGCGCCCCGAGGAGGGTCATGCCACATGTCACCACTGGGTCTGACTGAGCGCCTCCAGGAGAGAGGCCCAAGCAAGACGTGCCCCGAGGAGCGTCAGGCCACATGTCACTACTCAGTCTGACTGAGCGCCTCCAGGATAGACACCCAAGCAAGACGCGCCCCGAGGAGCGTCTTGCCACATGTCAGCACTGGGTCTGACTGAGCGCCTCCAGGAGAGAGGCCCCAGCAAGACGCGCCCCGAGGAGCGTCTTGCCTTATGTCAGCACTCGGTCTGACTGAGCGCCTCCAGGAGAGAGGCCCAAGCAAGACGCGCCCAGAGCAGCGTCTTGCCACATATCAACAATGGGTCTGACTGAGGTTCTCCAGGAGAGAGGCCCAAGCAAGATGCGCCCGGAGGAGCGTCTTGCCACATGTCAACACTGGGTCTGACAGAGGGCCTCCAGGAGAGAGGCCCAAGCAAGACGCGCCGCGAGGAGCGTCTTGCCACGTGTCAACACTGGGTCTGTCTGAGCGCCTCCAGGAGAGAGGCCCAAGCAAGACGCACCCTCAGGAGCGTCTTTCCACGTGTCACCACTGGGTCTGACTGAGCGCCTCCAGGAGAGAGGCCCAAGCAAGACGCGCCCCGAGGAGCGTCTTGCCACATGTCAACACTGGGTCTGACTGAGCGCCTCCAGGAGAGAGGCCCAAGCAAGACGCGCCCCGAGGAGCGTCTTGCCACATGTCAACACTGGGTCTGACTGAGCGCCTCCAGGAGAGAGGCCCAAACAAGACGCGCCCCGAGGAGCGTCTTGCCACATGTCAACAATGGGTCTGACTGAGGGCCTCCAGGAGAGAGGCCCAAGCAAGATGCGCCCGGAGGAGCGTCTTGCCACATGTCAACACTGGGTCTGACAGAGGGCCTCCAGGAGAAAGGCCCAAGCAAGACGCGCCCCGAGGAGCGTCTTGTCACATGTCAACACTGGGTCTGTCTGAGCGCCTGCAGGAGAGAAGCCCAAGCAAGACGCGCCCCGAGGAGCGTCTTGACACATGTCACTACAGGGTCTGACAGAGGGCCTCCACGAGAGAGGCCCAAGCAAGACGCGCCCCGAGGAGTGTCATGCCACATGTCACCACTGGGTCTGACTGAGCGCCTCCAGGAGAGAGGCCCAAGCAAGACGTGCCCCGAGGAGCGTCAGGCCACATGTCACTACTCAGTCTGACTGAGCGCCTCCAGGAGAGAGGCCCAAGCAAGACGCGCCCCGAGGAGCGTCTTGCCACATGTCAACACTGGGTCTGACAGAGGGCCTCCAGGAGAGAGGCCCAAGCAAGACGCGCCCCGAGGAGCGTCTTGCCACATGTCACCTCTGGTTCTGACTGAGCGCCTCCAGGAGAGAGGCCCAAGCAAGACACGCCCCGAGGAGCGTCTTGTCACATGTCAACACTGGGTCTTTCCGAGCGCCTCCAGGAGAGAAGCCCAAGCAAGACGCGCCCCGAGGAGCGTCTTGCCACATGTCAGCACTCGGTCTGACTGAGTGCCTCCAGGAGAGAGGCCCAAGCAAGACGCGCCCCGAGGAGCATCTTGCCACATGTCAACAATGGGTCTGACAGAGGGCCTCCAGGAGAGAGGCCGAAGCAAGACGCGCCCCGAGGAGTGTCTTGCCACATGTCACCACTTGGTCTGACTGAGGGCCTCCAGGAGAGAAGCCCAAGCAACACGCGCCCCGAGGAGCGTCTTGCCACATGTCAACAATGGGTCTGACTGAGGGCCTCCAGGAGAGAAGCCCAAGCAAGACGCGCCCCGAGGAGCGTCTTGACACATTTCAACACTGGGTCTGACAGAGGGTCTCCAGGAGAGAGGCCCAAGCAAGACGCGCCCCGAGGAGTGTCTTGCCACATGTCACCACTTGGTCTGACTGAGCGCCTCCAGGAGAGAGGCCCAAGCAACACGCGCCCCGAGGAGCGTCTGGCCACATGTCACTACTCAGTCTGACTGAGCGCCTCCAGGAGAGAGGCCCAAGCAAGACGCGCCCCGAGGAGTGTCTTGCCACATGTCAACAATGGGTCTTACTGAGGGCCTCAAGGAGAGAAGCCCAAGCAAGACGCGCCCCGAGGAGCTTCTTGCCACATGTCAGCACTCGGTCTGACTGAGCGCCTCCAGGAGAGAGGCCAAAGCAAGACGCGCCCCGAGGAGCGTCTTGACACATGTCAACACTGGGTCTGACAGAGGGCCTCCATGAGAGAGGCCCAAGCAAGACGCGCCCCGAGGAGTGTCTTGCCACATGTCACCACTTGGTCTGACTGAGCGCCTCCAGGAGAGAGGCCCAAGCAACACGCGCCCCGAGGAGCGTCAGGCCACATGTCACTACTCAGTCTGACTGAGCGCCTCCAGGAGAGAGGCCCAAGCAAGACGCGCCCCGAGGAGCGTCTTGCCACATGTCAACAATGGTTCTTACTGAGGGCCTCCGGGAGAGAAGCCCAAGCAAGACGCGCCCCGAGGAGCTTCTTGCCACATGTCAGCACTCGGTCTGACTGAGCGCCTCCAGGAGAGAGGCCAAAGCAAGACGCCCCCCGAGGAGCGTCTTGCCACTTGTCACTACTCGGTCTGATTGAGCGCCTCAGGGAGAGAGGACCATGCAAGACGCGCCCCGAGGAGCGTCTTGCCACATGTCAACACTGGGTCTGACTGAGTGCCTCCATGAGAGAAGCCCCAGCAAGACGCGCCCCGAGGAGCGTCTTGCCACATGTCACTACTCGGTCTGTTTGAGCGCCTCCAGGAGAGAGGCCCAAGCAAGACGTGCCCCGAGGAGCGTCTTGCCACATGTCAACAATGGGTCTGACTGCGGGCCTCCAGGAGAGAAGCCCAAGCAAGACGCGCCCCGAGGAGCGTCTTTCCACATGTCAACACTGGGTCTGACTGAGCGCCTCCAGGAGAGAGGCCCAAGCAAGATGCGCCCGGAGGAGCTTCTTGCCACATGTCAACACTGGGTCTGACAGAGGGCCTCCAGGAGAGAGGCCCAAGCAAGACGCGCCCCGAGGTGCATCTTGCCACCTGTCACCTCTGGTTCTGACTGAGCTCCTCCAGGAGAGAGGCCCAAGCAAGACGCGCCCCGAGGAGCGTCTTGCCTTATGTCAGCACTCGGTCTGACTGAGCGCCTCCAGGAGAGAGGCCCAAGCAAGACGCGCCCCGAGGAGCGTCTTGCAAAATGTCACTACTCGGTCTGACTGAGCGCCTCCAGGAGGGAGTCCAAGCAAGACGCGCCCCGAGGTGCGTCTTGCCACATGTCAACACTGGGTCTGACAGAGGGCCTCCAGGAGAGAAGCCCAAGCAAGACGCGCCCCGAGGTGTGTCTTGCCACATGTCACCACTTGGTCTGACTGAGCGCCTCCAGGAGAGAGGCCCAAGCAAGACGCACCCTGAGGAGCGTCTTTCCACGTGTCACCACTGGGTCTGACTGAGCGCCTCCAGGAGGGAGGCCCAAGCAAGACGCGCCCCGAGGAGCGTCTTGCCACATGTCAACACTGGGTCTGACTGAGCGCCTCCAGGAGAGAGGCCCAAGCAAGACGCGCCCCGAGGAGCGTCTTGCCACATGTCAACAATGGGTCTGACTGAGGGCCTCCAGGAGAGAGGCCCAAGCAAGATGCGCCCGGAGGAGCGTCTTGCCACATGTCAACACTGGGTCTGACAGAGGACCTCCAGGAGAAAGGCCCAAGCAAGACGCGCCCCGAGGAGCATCTTGCCACATGTCACCTCTGGTTCTGACTGAGCGCCTCCAGGAGAGAGGCCCAAGCAAGACACGCCCCGAGGAGCGTCTTGCCACATGTCAACAATGGGTCTGACTGAGGGCCTCCAGGAGAGAAGCCCAAGCAAGACGCGCCCCGAGGAGCGTCTTGACACATGTCAACACTGGGTCTGACAGAGGGCCTCCACGAGAGAGGCCCAAGCAAGACGCGCCCCGAGGAGTGTCATGCCACATGTCACCACTGGGTCTGACTGAGCGCCTCCAGGAGAGAGGCCCAAGCAAGATGTGCCCCGAGGAGCGTCAGGCCACATGTCACTACTCAGTCTGACTGAGCGCATCCAGGAGAGAGGCCCAAGCAAGACGCGCCCCGAGGAGCGTCTTGCCACATAGCAGCACTGGGTCTGACTGAGCGCCTCCAGGAGAGAGGCCCCAGCAAGACGCGCCCCGAGGAGCGTCTTGCCTTATGTCAGCACTCGGTCTGACTGAGCGCCTCCAGGAGAGAGGCCCAAGCAAGACGCACCCCGAGCAGCGTCTTGCCACATGTCAACAATGGGTCTGACTGAGGGCCTCCAGGAGAGAAGCCCAAGCAAGACGCGCCCCGAGGAGTGTCTTGCCACATGTCAACACTGTGTCTGACTGAGCGCCTCCAGGAGAGAGGCCCAAGCAAGACGCGCCCCGAGGAGCGTCTTGCCTTATGTCAGCACTCGGTCTGACTGAGCGCCTCCAGGAGAGAGGCCCAAGCAAGACGCGCCCCGAGGAGCGTCTTGCCACATGTCACTACTCGGTCTAACTGAGCGCCTCCAGGAGAGAGGTCCAAGCAAGACGCGCCCCGACGAGCGTCTTGCAAAATGTCACTACTCGGTCTGACTGAGTGCTTCCAGGAGGGAGGTCCAAGCAAGACGTGCCCCGAGGAGCGTCTTGCCACATGTCAACAATGGGTCTGACTGAGGGCCTCCAGGAGAGAAGCCCAAGCAAGACACGCCCCGAGGAGCGTCTTGACACATGTCAACACTGGGTCGGACTGAGGGCCTCCATGAGAGAAGCCCAAGCAAGACGCGCCCCGAGGAGAGTCTTGCCACATGTCAACACTCGGTCTGACAGAGGGCATTCAGGAGAGAGGCCCAAGCAATACGCGCCCTGAGGAGCGTCTTGCCACATGTCACCACTGGGTCTGAATGAGCGCCTCCAGGAGAGAGGCCCAACCAAGACGCGCCCCGAGGAGTGTCTTGCCACATGCCAACACTGGGTCTGACTGAGCGCCTCCAGGAGAGAGGCCCAAGCAAGACGCGCCCCGAGGAGCGTCTTGCCACGTGTCAACACTGGGTCTGTCTGAGCGCCTCCAGGAGAGAGGCCCAAGCAAGACGCACCCTGAGGAGCGTCTTTCCACGTGTCACCACTGGGTCTGACTGAGCGCCTCCAGGAGGGAGGCCCAAGCAAGACACGCCCCGAGGAGCGTCTTGCCACATGTCAACACTGGGTCTGACTGAGCGCCTCCAGGAGAGAGGCCCAAGCAAGACGCGCCCCGAGGAGCGTCTTGCCACATGTCAACAATGGGTCTGACTGAGCGCCTCCAGGAGAGAGGCCCAAGCAAGACGCGCCCCGAGGAGCGTCTTGCCACGTGTCAACACTGGGTCTGTCTGAGCGCCTCCAGGAGAGAGGCCCAAGCAAGACGCACCCTGAGGAGCGTCTTTCCACGTGTCACCACTGGGTCTGACTGAGCGCCTCCAGGAGGGAGGCCCAAGCAAGACGCGCCCCGAGGAGCGTCTTGCCACATGTCAACACTGGGTCTGACTGAGCGCCTCCAGGAGAGAGGCCCAAGCAAGACGCGCCCCGAGGAGCGTCTTGCCACATGTCAACAATGGGTCTGACTGAGGGCCTCCAGGAGAGAGGCCCAAGCAAGATGCGCCCGGAGGAGCGTCTTGCCACATGTCAACACTGGGTCTGACAGAGGACCTCCAAGAGAAAGGCCCAAGCAAGACGCGCCCCGAGGAGCGTCTTGCCACATGTCACCTCTGGTTCTGACTGAGCGCCTCCAGGAGAGAGGCCCAAGCAAGACGCGCCCCGAGGAGCGTCTTGCCACATGTCAACAATGGGTCTGACTGAGGGCCTCCAGGAGAGAAGCCCAAGCAAGACGCGCCCCGAGGAGCGTCTTGACACATGTCAACACTGGGTCTGACAGAGGGCCTCCACGAGAGAGGCCCAAGCAAGACGCGCCCCGAGGAGTGTCATGCCACATGTCACCACTGGGTCTGACTGAGCGCCTCCAGGAGAGAGGCCCAAGCAAGACGTGCCCCGAGGAGCGTCAGGCCACATGTCACTACTCAGTCTGACTGAGCGCATCCAGGAGAGAGGCCCAAGCAAGACGCGCCCCGAGGAGCGTCTTGCCACATAGCAGCACTGGGTCTGACTGAGCGCCTCCAGGAGAGAGGCCCCAGCAAGACGCGCCCCGAGGAGCGTCTTGCCTTATGTGAGCACTCGGTCTGACTGAGCGCCTCCAGGAGAGAGGCCCAAGCAAGACGCACCCCGAGCAGCGTCTTGCCACATGTCAACAATGGGTCTGACTGAGGGCCTCCAGGAGAGAAGCCCAAGCAAGACGCGCCCCGAGGAGCGTCTTGACACATGTCAACACTGGGTCTGACAGAGGGCCTCCACGAGAGAGGCCCAAGCAAGACGCGCCCCGAGGAGGGTCATGCCACATGTCACCACTGGGTCTGACTGAGCGCCTCCAGGAGAGAGGCCCAAGCAAGACGTGCCCCGAGGAGCGTCAGGCCACATGTCACTACTCAGTCTGACTGAGCGCCTCCAGGATAGACACCCAAGCAAGACGCGCCCCGAGGAGCGTCTTGCCACATGTCAGCACTGGGTCTGACTGAGCGCCTCCAGGAGAGAGGCCCCAGCAAGACGCGCCCCGAGGAGCGTCTTGCCTTATGTCAGCACTCGGTCTGACTGAGCGCCTCCAGGAGAGAGGCCCAAGCAAGACGCGCCCAGAGCAGCGTCTTGCCACATATCAACAATGGGTCTGACTGAGGTTCTCCAGGAGAGAGGCCCAAGCAAGATGCGCCCGGAGGAGCGTCTTGCCACATGTCAACACTGGGTCTGACAGAGGGCCTCCAGGAGAGAGGCCCAAGCAAGACGCGCCGCGAGGAGCGTCTTGCCACGTGTCAACACTGGGTCTGTCTGAGCGCCTCCAGGAGAGAGGCCCAAGCAAGACGCACCCTCAGGAGCGTCTTTCCACGTGTCACCACTGGGTCTGACTGAGCGCCTCCAGGAGAGAGGCCCAAGCAAGACGCGCCCCGAGGAGCGTCTTGCCACATGTCAACACTGGGTCTGACTGAGCGCCTCCAGGAGAGAGGCCCAAGCAAGACGCGCCCCGAGGAGCGTCTTGCCACATGTCAACACTGGGTCTGACTGAGCGCCTCCAGGAGAGAGGCCCAAACAAGACGCGCCCCGAGGAGCGTCTTGCCACATGTCAACAATGGGTCTGACTGAGGGCCTCCAGGAGAGAGGCCCAAGCAAGATGCGCCCGGAGGAGCGTCTTGCCACATGTCAACACTGGGTCTGACAGAGGGCCTCCAGGAGAAAGGCCCAAGCAAGACGCGCCCCGAGGAGCGTCTTGTCACATGTCAACACTGGGTCTGTCTGAGCGCCTGCAGGAGAGAAGCCCAAGCAAGACGCGCCCCGAGGAGCGTCTTGACACATGTCACTACAGGGTCTGACAGAGGGCCTCCACGAGAGAGGCCCAAGCAAGACGCGCCCCGAGGAGTGTCATGCCACATGTCACCACTGGGTCTGACTGAGCGCCTCCAGGAGAGAGGCCCAAGCAAGACGTGCCCCGAGGAGCGTCAGGCCACATGTCACTACTCAGTCTGACTGAGCGCCTCCAGGAGAGAGGCCCAAGCAAGACGCGCCCCGAGGAGCGTCTTGCCACATGTCAACACTGGGTCTGACAGAGGGCCTCCAGGAGAGAGGCCCAAGCAAGACGCGCCCCGAGGAGCGTCTTGCCACATGTCACCTCTGGTTCTGACTGAGCGCCTCCAGGAGAGAGGCCCAAGCAAGACACGCCCCGAGGAGCGTCTTGTCACATGTCAACACTGGGTCTTTCCGAGCGCCTCCAGGAGAGAAGCCCAAGCAAGACGCGCCCCGAGGAGCGTCTTGCCACATGTCAGCACTCGGTCTGACTGAGTGCCTCCAGGAGAGAGGCCCAAGCAAGACGCGCCCCGAGGAGCATCTTGCCACATGTCAACAATGGGTCTGACAGAGGGCCTCCAGGAGAGAGGCCGAAGCAAGACGCGCCCCGAGGAGTGTCTTGCCACATGTCACCACTTGGTCTGACTGAGGGCCTCCAGGAGAGAAGCCCAAGCAACACGCGCCCCGAGGAGCGTCTTGCCACATGTCAACAATGGGTCTGACTGAGGGCCTCCAGGAGAGAAGCCCAAGCAAGACGCGCCCCGAGGAGCGTCTTGACACATTTCAACACTGGGTCTGACAGAGGGTCTCCAGGAGAGAGGCCCAAGCAAGACGCGCCCCGAGGAGTGTCTTGCCACATGTCACCACTTGGTCTGACTGAGCGCCTCCAGGAGAGAGGCCCAAGCAACACGCGCCCCGAGGAGCGTCTGGCCACATGTCACTACTCAGTCTGACTGAGCGCCTCCAGGAGAGAGGCCCAAGCAAGACGCGCCCCGAGGAGTGTCTTGCCACATGTCAACAATGGGTCTTACTGAGGGCCTCAAGGAGAGAAGCCCAAGCAAGATGCGCCCCGAGGAGCTTCTTGCCACATGTCAGCACTCGGTCTGACTGAGCGCCTCCAGGAGAGAGGCCAAAGCAAGACGCGCCCCGAGGAGCGTCTTGACACATGTCAACACTGGGTCTGACAGAGGGCCTCCATGAGAGAGGCCCAAGCAAGACGCGCCCCGAGGAGTGTCTTGCCACATGTCACCACTTGGTCTGACTGAGCGCCTCCAGGAGAGAGGCCCAAGCAACACGCGCCCCGAGGAGCGTCAGGCCACATGTCACTACTCAGTCTGACTGAGCGCCTCCAGGAGAGAGGCCCAAGCAAGACGCGCCCCGAGGAGCGTCTTGCCACATGTCAACAATGGTTCTTACTGAGGGCCTCCGGGAGAGAAGCCCAAGCAAGACGCGCCCCGAGGAGCTTCTTGCCACATGTCAGCACTCGGTCTGACTGAGCGCCTCCAGGAGAGAGGCCAAAGCAAGACGCCCCCCGAGGAGCGTCTTGCCACTTGTCACTACTCGGTCTGATTGAGCGCCTCAGGGAGAGAGGACCATGCAAGACGCGCCCCGAGGAGCGTCTTGCCACATGTCAACACTGGGTCTGACTGAGTGCCTCCATGAGAGAAGCCCCAGCAAGACGCGCCCCGAGGAGCGTCTTGCCACATGTCACTACTCGGTCTGTTTGAGCGCCTCCAGGAGAGAGGCCCAAGCAAGACGTGCCCCGAGGAGCGTCTTGCCACATGTCAACAATGGGTCTGACTGCGGGCCTCCAGGAGAGAAGCCCAAGCAAGACGCGCCCCGAGGAGCGTCTTGCCACATGTCAACACTGGGTCTGACTGAGCGCCTCCAGGAGAGAGGCCCAAGCAAGATGCGCCCGGAGGAGCTTCTTGCCACATGTCAACACTGGGTCTGACAGAGGGCCTCCAGGAGAGAGGCCCAAGCAAGACGCGCCCCGAGGTGCATCTTGCCACCTGTCACCTCTGGTTCTGACTGAGCTCCTCCAGGAGAGAGGCCCAAGCAAGACGCGCCCCGAGGAGCGTCTTGCCTTATGTCAGCACTCGGTCTGACTGAGCGCCTCCAGGAGAGAGGCCCAAGCAAGACGCGCCCCGAGGAGCGTCTTGCAAAATGTCACTACTCGGTCTGACTGAGCGCCTCCAGGAGGGAGTCCAAGCAAGACGCGCCCCGAGGTGCGTCTTGCCACATGTCAACACTGGGTCTGACAGAGGGCCTCCAGGAGAGAAGCCCAAGCAAGACGCGCCCCGAGGTGTGTCTTGCCACATGTCACCACTTGGTCTGACTGAGCGCCTCCAGGAGAGAGGCCCAAGCAACACGCGCCCCGAGGAGCGTCTGGCCACATGTCACTACTCAGTCTGACTGAGCGCCTCCAGGAGAGAGGCCCAAGCAAGACGCGCCCCGAGGAGTGTCTTGCCACATGTCAACAATGGGTCTTACTGAGGGCCTCCAGGAGAGAAGCCCAAGCAAGACGCGCCCCGAGGAGCTTCTTGCCACATGTCAGCACTCGGTCTGATTGAGCGCCTCACGGAGAGAGGACCATGCAAGACGCGCCCCGAGGAGCGTCTTGCCACATGTCAACACTGGGTCTGACTGAGTGCCTCCATGAGAGAAGCCCCAGCAAGACGCGCCCCGAGGAGCGTCTTGCCACATGTCAACACTGGGTCTGACAGAGGGCCTCCAGGAGAGAGGCCCAAGCAAGACGCGCCCCGAGGTGCGTCTTGCCACCTGTCACCTCTGGTTCTGACTGAGCGCCTCCAGGAGAGAGGCCCAAGCAAGACGCGCCCCGAGGAGCGTCTTGTCACATGTCAACACTGGGTCTGTCTGAGCGCCTCCAGGAGAGAAGCCCAAGCAAGACGCGCCCCGAGGAGCGTCTTGCCACATGTCAACAATGGGTCTGACTGAGGGCCTCCAGGAGAGAAGCCCAAGCAAGACGCGCCCCGAGGAGCGTCTTGACACATGTCAACACTGGATCTGACAGAGGGCCTCCACGAGAGAGGCCCAAGCAAGACGCGCCCCGAGGAGTGTCATGCCACATGTCACCACTGGGTCTGACTGAGCGCCTCCAGGAGAGAGGCCCAAGCAAGACGTGCCCCGAGGAGCGTCAGGCCACATGTCACTACTCAGTCTGACTGAGCGCCTCCAGGAGAGAGGCCCAAGCAAGACGCGCCCCGAGGAGCGTCTTGCCACATGTCAGCACTGGGTCTGACTGAGCGCCTCCAGGAGAGAGGCCCAGCAAGACGCGCCCCGAGGAGCGTCTTGCCTTCTGTCAGCACTCGGTCTGACTGAGCGCCTCCAGGAGAGAGGCCCAAGCAAGACGCGCCCCGAGGAGCATCTTGCCATATGTCACTACTCGGTCTAACTGAGCGCCTCCAGGAGAGAGGTCCAAGCAAGACGCGCCCCGAGGAGCGTCTTGCAAAATGTCACTACTCGGTCTGACTGAGCGCCTCCAGGAGGGAGGTCCAAGCAAGACGCGCCCCGAGGTGCGTCTTGCCACATGTCACTACTCGGTCTGACTGAGCGCCTCCAGGAGAGAGGCCCAAGCAAGACGTGCCCCGAGGAGCGTCTTGCCACATGTAAACAATGGGTCTGACTGAGGGCCTCCAGGAGAGAAGCCCAAGCAAGACACGCCCCGAGGAGCGTCTTGACACATGTCAACACTGGGTCGGACTGAGGGCCTCCATGAGAGAAGCCCAAGCAAGACGCGCCCCGAGGAGTGTCTTGCCACATGTCACCACTTGGTCTGACTGAGGGCCTCCAGGAGAGAAGCCCAAGCAAGACGTGCCCCGAGGAGCGTCTTGCCACATGTCAACAATGGGTCTGACTGAGGGTCTCCAGGAGAGAAGCCCAAGCAAGACGCGCCCCGAGGAGTGTCTTGCCACATGTCAACACTGGGTCTGAATGAGCGCCTCCAGGAGAGAGGCCCAAGCAAGATGCGCCCGGAGGAGCTTCTTGCCACATGTCAACACTGGGTCTGACAGAGGGCCTCCAGGAGAGAGGCCCAAGCAAGACGCGCCCCGAGGTGCATCTTGCCACCTGTCACCTCTGGTTCTGACTGAGCGCCTCCAGGAGAGAGGCCCAAGCAAGACGCGCCCCGAGGAGCGTCTTGTCACATGTCAACACTGGGTCTGTCTGAGCGCCTCCAGGAGAGAAGCCCAAGCAAGACGCGCCCCGAGGAGCGTCTTGACACATGTCAACACTGGGTCTGACAGAGGGCCTCCACGAGAGAGGCCCAAGCAAGACGTGCCCCGAGGAGTGTCATGCAACATGTCACCACTGGGTCTGACTGAGCGCCTCCAGGAGAGAGGCCCAAGCAAGACGTGCCCCGAGGAGCGTCAGGCCACATGTCACTACTCAGTCTGACTGAGCGCCTCCAGGAGAGAGGCCCAAGCAAGACGCGCCCCGAGGAGCGTCTTGCCACATGTCAGCACTGGGTCTGACTGAGCGCCTCCAGGAGAGAGGCCCAGCAAGACGCGCCCCGAGGAGCGTCTTGACACATGTCAACACTGGGTCGGACTGAGGGCCTCCATGAGAGAAGCCCAAGCAAGACGCGCCCCGAGGAGAGTCTTGCCAAATGTCAACACTCGGTCTGACAGAGGGCATTCAGGAGAGAGGCCCAAGCAATACGCGCCCCGAGGAGCGTCTTGCCACATGTCACCACTGGGTCTGAATGAGCGCCTCCAGGAGAGAGGCCAGACCAAGACGCGCCCCGAGGAGTGTCTTGCCACTTGCCAACACTGGGTCTGACTGAGCACCTCCAGGAGAGAGGCCCAAGCAAGACGCGCCCCGAGGAGCGTCTTGCCACGTGTCAACACTGGTTCTGACTGAGCGCCTCCAGGAGAGAGGCCCAAGCAAGACGCACCCTGAGGAGCGTCTTTCCACGTGTCACCACTGGGGCTGACTGAGCGCCTCCAGGAGAGAGGCCCAAGCAAGACGCGCCCCGAGGAGCGTCTTGCCACATGTCAACACTGGGTCTGACTGAGCGCCTCCAGGAGAGAGGCCCAAGCAAGACGCGTCCCGAGGAGCGCCTTGCCACATGTCAACACTGGGTCTGACTGAGCGCCTCCAGGAGAGAGGCCCAAGCAAGACGCGCCCCGAGGAGCGTCTTGCCACATGTCAACAATGGGTCTGACTGAGGGCCTCCAGGAGAGAGGCCCAAGCAAGATGCGCCCGGAGGAGCGTCTTGCCACATGTCAACACTGGGTCTGACAGAGGTCCTCCAGGAGAAAGGCCCAAGCAAGACGCGCCCCGAGGAGCGTCTTGCCACATGTCACCTCTGGTTCTGATTGAGCGCCTCCAGGAGAGAGGCCCAAGCAAGACGCGCCCCGAGGAGCGTCTTGTCACATGTCAACACTGGGTCTGACTGAGCGCCTCCAGGAGAGAGGACCAAGCAAGACGTGCCCCGAGGAGCGTCAGGCCACATGTCACTACTCAGTCTGACTGAGCGCCTCCAGGAGAGAGGCCCAAGCAAGACGCGCCCCGAGCAGCGTCTTGCCACATGTCAACAATGGGTCTGACTGAGGGCCTCCAGGAGAGAGGCCCAAGCAAGATGCGCCCGGAGGAGCGTCTTGCCACATGTCAACACTGGGTCTGACAGAGGGCCTCCAGGAGAGAGGCCCAAGCAAGACGCGCCCCGAGGAGCGTCTTGCCACATGTCACCTCTGGTTCTGACTGAGCGCCTCCAGGAGAGAGGCCCAAGCAAGATGCGCCCCGAGGAGCGTCTTGCCACATGTCAACAATGGGTCTGACTGAGGGCCTCCAGGAGAGACGCCCAAACAACACGCGCACCGAGGAGCGTCTGGCCAGATGTCACTACTCAGTCTGACTGAGCGCCTCCAGGAGAGAGGCCCAAGCAAGACGCGCCCCGAGGAGTGTCTTGCCACATGTCAACAATGGGTCTTACTGAGGGCCTCCAGGAGAGAAGCCCAAGCAAGACGCGCCCCGAGGAGCTTCTTGCCACATGTCAGCACTCGGTCTGACTGAGCGCCTCCAGGAGAGAGGCCAAAGCAAGACGCGCCCCGAGGAGCGTCTTGACACATGTCAGCACTGGGTCTGACAGAGGGCCTCCATGAGAGAGGCCCAGGCATGACGCGCCCCGAGGAGTGTCTTGCCACATGTCACCACTTGGTCTGACTGAGCGCCTCCAGGAGAGAGGCCCAAGCAACACGCGCCCCGAGGAGCGTCAGGCCACATGTCACTACTCAGTCTGACTGAGCGCCTCCAGCAGAGAGGCCCAAGCAAGACGCGCCCCGAGGAGCGTCTTGCAACATGTCAACAATGGTTCTTACTGAGGGCCTCCGGGAGAGAAGCCCAAGCAAGACGCGCCCCGAGGAGCGTCTTGCCACATGTCAACACTGGGTCTGACTGAGTGCCTCCATGAGAGAAGCCCCAGCAAGACGCGCCTCGAGGAGCGTCTTGCCACATGTCACTACTCGGTCTGTTTGAGCGCCTCCAGGAAAGAGCCCCAAGCAAGACGTGCCCCGAGGAGAGTCTTGCCAAATGTCAACACTCGGTCTGACAGAGGGCATTCAGGAGAGAGACCCAAGCAATACGCGCCCCGAGGAGCATCTTGCCACATGTCACCACTGGGTCTGAATGAGCGCCTCCAGGAGAGAGGCCAGACCAAGACGCGCCGCGAGGAGTGTCTTGCCACATGCCAACACTGGGTCTGACTGAGCGCCTCCAGGAGAGAGGCCCAAGCAAGACGCGCCCCGAGGAGCGTCTTGCCACATGTCAACACTGGGTCTGACTGAGCGCCTCCAGGAGAGAGGCCCAAGCAAGACGCGCCCCGAGGAGCGCCTTTCCACGTGTCAACACTGGGTCTGACTGAGCGCCTCCAGGAGAGAGGCCCAAGCAAGACGCACCCTGAGGAGCGTCTTTCCACGTGTCACCACTGGGTCTGACTGAGCGCCTCCAGGAGAGAGGCCCAAGCAAGACGCGCCCTGAGGAGCGTCTTGCCACATGTCAACACTGGGTCTGACTGAGCGCCTCCAGGAGAGAGGCCCAAGCAAGACGCGCCCCGAGGAGCGCCTTTCCACATGTCAACACTGGGTCTGACTGAGCGCCTCCAGGAGAGAGGCCCAAGCAAGACGCGCCCCGAGGAGCGTCTTGCCACATGTCAGCACTGGGTCTGACTGAGCGCCTCCAGAAGAGAGGCCCAGCAAGACGCGCCCCGAGGAGCGTCTTGACACATGTCAACACTGGGTCGGACTGAGGGCCTCCATGAGAGAAGCCCAAGCAAGACGCGCCCCGAGGAGAGTCTTGCCAAATGTCAACACTCGGTCTGACAGAGGGCATTCAGGAGAGAGGCCCAAGCAATACGCGCCCCGAGGAGCGTCTTGCCACATGTCACCACTGGGTCTGAATGAGCGCCTCCAGGAGAGAGGCCAGACCAAGACGCGCCGCGAGGAGTGTCTTGCCACATGCCAACACTGGGTCTGACTGAGCGCCTCCAGGAGAGAGGCCCAAGCAAGACGCGCCCCGAGGAGCGTCTTGCCACATGTCAACACTGGGTCTGACTGAGCGCCTCCAGGAGAGAGGCCCAAGCAAGATGCGCCCCGAGGAGCGCCTTTCCACGTGTCAACACTGGGTCTGACTGAGCGCCTCCAGGAGAGAGGCCCAAGCAAGACGCACCCTGAGGAGCGTCTTTCCACGTGTCACCACTGGGTCTGACTGAGCGCCTCCAGGAGAGAGGCCCAAGCAAGACGCGCCCTGAGGAGCGTCTTGCCACATGTCAACACTGGGTCTGACTGAGCGCCTCCAGGAGAGAGGCCCAAGCAAGACGCGCCCCGAGGAGCGCCTTTCCACATGTCAACACTGGGTCTGACTGAGCGCCTCCAGGAGAGAGGCCCAAGCAAGACGCGCCCCGAGGAGCGTCTTGCCACATGTCAGCACTGGGTCTGACTGAGCGCCTCCAGAAGAGAGGCCCAGCAAGACGCGCCCCGAGGAGCGTCTTGACACATGTCAACACTGGGTCGGACTGAGGGCCTCCATGAGAGAAGCCCAAGCAAGACGCGCCCCGAGGAGAGTCTTGCCAAATGTCAACACTCGGTCTGACAGAGGGCATTCAGGAGAGAGGCCCAAGCAATACGCGCCCCGAGGAGCGTCTTGCCACATGTCACCACTGGGTCTGAATGAGCGCCTCCAGGAGAGAGGCCAGACCAAGACGCGCCCCGAGGAGTGTCTTGCCACTTGCCAACACTGGGTCTGACTGAGCACCTCCAGTAGAGAGGCCCAAGCAAGACGCGCCCCGAGGAGCGTCTTGCCACGTGTCAACACTGGGTCTGACTGAGCGCCTCCAGGAGAGAGGCCCAAGCAAGACGCACCCTGAGGAGCGTCTTTCCACGTGTCACCACTGGGTCTGACTGAGCGCCTCCAGGAGAGAGGCCCAAGCAAGACGCGCCCCGAGGAGCGTCTTGCCACATGTCAACACTGGGTCTGACTGAGCGCCTCCAGGAGAGAGGCCCAAGCAAGACGCGCCCCGAGGAGCGCCTTGCCACATGTCAACACTGGGTCTGACTGAGCGCCTCCAGGAGAGAGGCCCAAGCAAGACGCGCCCCGAGGAGCGTCTTGCCACATGTCAACAATGGGTCTGACTGAGGGCCTCCAGGAGAGAGGCCCAAGCAAGATGCGCCCGGAGGAGCGTCTTGCCACATGTCAACACTGGGTCTGACAGAGGTCCTCCAGGAGAAAGGCCCAAGCAAGACGCGCCCCGAGGAGCGTCTTGCCACATGTCACCTCTGGTTCCTATTGAGCGCCTCCAGGAGAGAGGCCCAAGCAAGACGCGCCCCGAGGATCGTCTTGTCACATGTCAACACTGGGTCTGACTGAGCGCCTCCAGGAGAGAGGCCCAAGCAAGACGTGCCCCGAGGAGCGTCAGGCCACATGTCACTACTCAGTCTGACTGAGCGCCTCCAGGAGAGAGGCCCAAGCAAGACGCGCCCCGAGCAGCGTCTTGCCACATGTCAACAATGGGTCTGACTGAGGGCCTCCAGGAGAGAGGCCCAAGCAAGATGCGCCCGGAGGAGCGTCTTGCCACATGTCAACACTGGGTCTGACAGAGGGCCTCCAGGAGAGAGGCCCAAGCAAGACGCGCCCCGAGGAGCGTCTTGCCACATGTCACCTCTGGTTCTGACTGAGCGCCTCCAGGAGAGAGGCCCAAGCAAGATGCGCCCCGAGGAGCGTCTTGCCACATGTCAACAATGGGTCTGACTGAGGGCCTCCAGGAGAGACGCCCAAACAACACGCGCACCGAGGAGCGTCTGGCCAGATGTCACTACTCAGTCTGACTGAGCGCCTCCAGGAGAGAGGCCCAAGCAAGACGCGCCCCGAGGAGTGTCTTGCCACATGTCAACAATGGGTCTTACTGAGGGCCTCCAGGAGAGAAGCCCAAGCAAGACGCGCCCCGAGGAGCTTCTTGCCACATGTCAGCACTCGGTCTGACTGAGCGCCTCCAGGAGAGAGGCCAAAGCAAGACGCGCCCCGAGGAGCGTCTTGACACATGTCAGCACTGGGTCTGACAGAGGGCCTCCATGAGAGAGGCCCAGGCATGACGCGCCCCGAGGAGTGTCTTGCCACATGTCACCACTTGGTCTGACTGAGCGCCTCCAGGAGAGAGGCCCAAGCAACACGCGCCCCGAGGAGCGTCAGGCCACATGTCACTACTCAGTCTGACTGAGCGCCTCCAGCAGAGAGGCCCAAGCAAGACGCGCCCCGAGGAGCGTCTTGCCACATGTCAACAATGGTTCTTACTGAGGGCCTCCGGGAGAGAAGCCCAAGCAAGACGCGCCCCGAGGAGCGTCTTGCCACATGTCAACACTGGGTCTGACTGAGTGCCTCCATGAGAGAAGCCCCAGCAAGACGCGCCTCGAGGAGCGTCTTGCCACATGTCACTACTCGGTCTGTTTGAGCGCCTCCAGGAAAGAGCCCCAAGCAAGACGTGCCCCGAGGAGAGTCTTGCCACATGTCAACAATGGGTCTGACTGAGGGCCTCCAGGAGAGAAGCCCAAGCAAGACGCGCCCCGAGTAGAGTCTTGCCAAATGTCAACACTCGGTCTGACAGAGGGCATTCAGGAGAGAGGCCCAAGCAATACGCGCCCCGAGGAGCATCTTGCCACATGTCACCACTGGGTCTGAATGAGCGCCTCCAGGAGAGAGGCCAGACCAAGACGCGCCGCGAGGAGTGTCTTGCCACATGCCAACACTGGGTCTGACTGAGCGCCTCCAGGAGAGAGGACCAAGCAAGACGTGCCCCGAGGAGCGTCAGGCCACATGTCACTACTCAGTCTGACTGAGCGCCTCCAGGAGAGAGGCCCAAGCAAGACGCGCCCCGAGCAGCGTCTTGCCACATGTCAACAATGGGTCTGACTGAGGGCCTCCAGGAGAGTGGCCCAAGCAAGATGCGCCCGGAGGAGCGTCTTGCCACATGTCAACACTGGGTCTGACAGAGGGCCTCCAGGAGAGAGGCCCAAGCAAGACGCGCCCCGAGGAGCGTCTTGCCACATGTCACCTCTGGTTCTGACTGAGCGCCTCCAGGAGAGAGGCCCAAGCAAGATGCGCCCCGAGGAGCGTCTTGCCACATGTCAACAATGGGTCTGACTGAGGGCCTCCAGGAGAGACGCCCAAACAACACGCGCACCGAGGAGCGTCTGGCCAGATGTCACTACTCAGTCTGACTGAGCGCCTCCAGGAGAGAGGCCCAAGCAAGACGCGCCCCGAGGAGTGTCTTGCCACATGTCAACAATGGGTCTTACTGAGGGCCTCCAGGAGAGAAGCCCAAGCAAGACGCGCCCCGAGGAGCTTCTTGCCACATGTCAGCACTCGGTCTGACTGAGCGCCTCCAGGAGAGAGGCCAAAGCAAGACGCGCCCCGAGGAGCGTCTTGACACATGTCAGCACTGGGTCTGACAGAGGGCCTCCATGAGAGAGGCCCAGGCATGACGCGCCCCGAGGAGTGTCTTGCCACATGTCACCACTTGGTCTGACTGAGCGCCTCCAGGAGAGAGGCCCAAGCAACACGCGCCCCGAGGAGCGTCAGGCCACATGTCACTACTCAGTCTGACTGAGCGCCTCCAGCAGAGAGGCCCAAGCAAGACTCGCCCCGAGGAGCGTCTTGCAACATGTCAACAATGGTTCTTACTGAGGGCCTCCGGGAGAGAAGCCCAAGCAAGACGCGCCCCGAGGAGCGTCTTGCCACATGTCAACACTGGGTCTGACTGAGTGCCTCCATGAGAGAAGCCCCAGCAAGACGCGCCTCGAGGAGCGTCTTGCCACATGTCACTACTCGGTCTGTTTGAGCGCCTCCAGGAAAGAGCCCCAAGCAAGACGTGCCCCGAGGAGCGTCTTGCCACATGTCAACAATGGGTCTGACTGAGGGCCTCCAGGAGAGAAGCCCAAGCAAGACGCGCCCCGAGGAGAGTCTTGCCAAATGTCAACACTCGGTCTGACAGAGGGCATTCAGGAGAGAGGCCCAAGCAATACGCGCCCCGAGGAGCATCTTGCCACATGTCACCACTGGGTCTGAATGAGCGCCTCCAGGAGAGAGGCCAGACCAAGACGCGCCGCGAGGAGTGTCTTGCCACATGCCAACACTGGGTCTGACTGAGCGCCTCCAGGAGAGAGGCCCAAGCAAGACGCGCCCCGAGGAGCGTCTTGCCACATGTCAACACTGGGTCTGACTGAGCGCCTCCAGGAGAGAGGCCCAAGCAAGACGCGCCCCGAGGAGCGCCTTTCCACGTGTCAACACTGGGTCTGACTGAGCGCCTCCAGGAGAGAGGCCCAAGCAAGACGCACCCTGAGGAGCGTCTTTCCACGTGTCACCACTGGGTCTGACTGAGCGCCTCCAGGAGAGAGGCCCAAGCAAGACGCGCCCTGAGGAGCGTCTTGCCACATGTCAACACTGGGTCTGACTGAGCGCCTCCAGGAGAGAGGCCCAAGCAAGACGCGCCCCGAGGAGCGCCTTTCCACATGTCAACACTGGGTCTGACTGAGCGCCTCCAGGAGAGAGGCCCAAGCAAGACGCGCCCCGAGGAGCGTCTTGCCACATGTCAGCACTGGGTCTGACTGAGCGCCTCCAGAAGAGAGGCCCAGCAAGACGCGCCCCGAGGAGCGTCTTGACACATGTCAACACTGGGTCGGACTGAGGGCCTCCATGAGAGAAGCCCAAGCAAGACGCGCCCCGAGGAGAGTCTTGCCAAATGTCAACACTCGGTCTGACAGAGGGCATTCAGGAGAGAGGCCCAAGCAATACGCGCCCCGAGGAGCGTCTTGCCACATGTCACCACTGGGTCTGAATGAGCGCCTCCAGGAGAGAGGCCAGACCAAGACACGCCGCGAGGAGTGTCTTGCCACATGCCAACACTGGGTCTGACTGAGCGCCTCCAGGAGAGAGGCCCAAGCAAGACGTGCCCCGAGGAGCGTCTTGCCACATGTCAACACTGGGTCTGACTGAGCGCCTCCAGGAGAGAGGCCCAAGCAAGACGCGCCCCGAGGAGCGCCTTTCCACGTGTCAACACTGGGTCTGACTGAGCGCCTCCAGGAGAGAGGCCCAAGCAAGACGCACCCTGAGGAGCGTCTTTCCACGTGTCACCACTGGGTCTGACTGAGCGCCTCCAGGAGAGAGGCCCAAGCAAGACGCGCCCTGAGGAGCGTCTTGCCACATGTCAACACTGGGTCTGACTGAGCACCTCCAGGAGAGAGGCCCAAGCAAGACGCGCCCCGAGGAGCGCCTTTCCACATGTCAACACTGGGTCTGACTGAGCGCCTCCAGGAGAGAGGCCCAAGCAAGACGCGCCCCGAGGAGCGTCTTGCCACATGTCAGCACTGGGTCTGACTGAGCGCCTCCAGAAGAGAGGCCCAGCAAGACGCGCCCCGAGGAGCGTCTTGACACATGTCAACACTGGGTCGGACTGAGGGCCTCCATGAGAGAAGCCCAAGCAAGACGCGCCCCGAGGAGAGTCTTGCCAAATGTCAACACTCGGTCTGACAGAGGGCATTCAGGAGAGAGGCCCAAGCAATACGCGCCCCGAGGAGCGTCTTGCCACATGTCACCACTGGGTCTGAATGAGCGCCTCCAGGAGAGAGGCCCAAGCAAGACGCGCCCCGAGGAGCGTCTTGCCACATGTCAACACTGGGTCTGACTGAGCACCTCCAGGAGAGAGGCCCAAGCAAGATGCGCCCCGAGGAGCGTCTTGCCACATGTCAACACTGGGTCTGACTGAGCGCCTCCAGGAGAGAGGCCCGAGGAGCGTCTTGCCACATGTCACCTCTGGGTCTGACTGAGCTCCTCCAGGAGAGAGGCGCAAGCAAGAAACGCCCGAGGAGCGTCTTGACACATGTCAACACTGGGTCTGACTGAGCGCCTCCAGGAGAGAAGCCCCAGCAAGACGCGCCCCGAGGAGCGTCTTGCCACATGTCAACACTGGGTCTGACTGAGCACCTCCAGGAGAGAGGCCCAAGCAAGATGCGCCCCGAGGAGCGTCTTGCCACATGTCAACACTGGGTCTGACTGAGCGCCTCCAGGAGAGAGGCCCGAGGAGCGTCTTGCCACATGTCACCTCTGGGTTTTGACTGAGCTCCTCCAGGAGAGAGGCGCAAGCAAGAAACGCCCGAGGAGCGTCTTGACACATGTCAACACTGGGACTGACTGAGCGCCTCCAGGAGAGAGGCCCCAGCAAGACGCGCCCCGAGGAGCGTCTTGCCACATGTCAGCACTCGGTCTGACTGAGCGCCTCCAGGAGAGAGGCCCAAGCAAGACGTGCCCCGAGGAGCGTCAGGCCACAAGTCACTACTTAGTCTGACTGAGCGCCTCCAGGAGAGAGGCCCAAGCAAGACGCGCCCCGAGCAGCGTCTTGCCACATGTCAACAATGGGTCTGACTGAGGGCCTCCAGGAGAGAGGCCCAAGCAAGATGCGCCCGGAGGAGCGTCTTGCCACATGTCAACACTGGGTCTGACAGAGGGCCTCCAGGAGAGAGGCCCAAGCAAGACGCGCCCCGAGGAGTGTCTTGCCACATGTCAACAATGGGTCTTAATGAGGGCCTCCAGGAGAGAAGCCCAAGCAAGACGCGCCCCGAGGAGCTTCTTGCCACATGTCAGCACTCGGTCTGACTGAGCGCCTCCAGGAGAGAGGCCAAAGCAAGACGCGCCCCGAGGAGCGTCTTGACACATGTCAGCACTGGGTCTGACAGAGGGCCTCCATGAGAGAGGCCCAGGCATGACGCGCCCCGAGGAGTGTCTTGCCACATGTCACCACTTGGTCTGACTAAGCGCCTCCAGGAGAGAGGCCCAAGCAACACGCGCCCCGAGGAGCGTCAGGCCACATGTCACTACTCAGTCTGACTGAGCGCCTCCAGCAGAGAGGCCCAAGCAAGACGCGCCCCGAGGAGCGTCTTGCCACATGTCAACACTGGGTCTGAATGAGCGCCTCCAGGAGAGAGGCCCAACCAAGACGCGCCCCGAGGAGTGTCTTGCCACATGCCAACACTGGGTCTGACTGAGCGCCTCCAGGAGAGAGGCCCAACCAAGACGCGCCCCGAGGAGCGTCTTGCCACGTGTCAACACTGGGTCTGACTGAGCGCCTCCAGGAGAGAGGCCCAAGCAAGACGCACCCTGAGGAGCGTCTTTCCACGTGTCACCACTGGGTCTGACTGAGCGCCTCCAGGAGAGAGGCCCAACCAAGACGCGCCCCGAGGAGTGTCTTGCCACATGCCACCACTGGGTCTGACTGAGCGCCTCCTGGAGAGAGGCCCAAGCAAGACGCGCCCCGAGGAGCGTCTTGCCACGTGTCAACACTGGGTCTGACTGAGCGCCTCCAGGAGAGAGGCCCAAGCAAGACGCACCCTGAGGAGTGTCTTTCCACGTGTCACCACTGGGTCTGACTGAGCGCCTCCAGGAGAGAGGCCCAAGCAAGACGCGCGCCGAGGAGCGTCTTGCCACATGTCAACACTGGGTCTGACTGAGCGCCTCCAGGAGAGAGGCCCAAGCAAGACGCGCACCGAGGAGCGTCTTGCCACATGTCAACACTGGGTCTGACTGAGCGCCTCCAGGAGAGAGGCCCAAGCAAGACGTGCCCCGAGGAGCGTCTTGCCACATGTCAACAATGGGTCTGACTGAGGGCCTCCAGGAGAGAGGCCCAAGCAAGATGCGCCAGGAGGAGCGTCTTGCCACATGTCAACACTGGGTCTGACAGAGGGCCTCCAGGAGAAAGGCCCAAGCAAGACGTGCCCCGAGGAGCGTCTTGCCACATGTCACCTCTGGTTCTGACTGAGCGCCTCCAGGAGAGAGGCCCAAGCAAGACGCGCCCCGAGGAGCGTCTTGTCACATGTCAACACTGGGTCTGTCTGAGCGCCTCCAGGAGAGAAGCCCAAGCAAGACGCGCCCCGAGGAGCGTCTTGCCACATGTCAACAATGGGTCTGACTGAGGGCCTCCAGGAGAGAAGCCCAAGCAAGACGCGCCCCGAGGGGCGTCTTGACACATGTCAACACTGGTTCTGACAGAGCGCCTCCAGGATAGAGGCCCAAGCAAGACGTGCCCCGAGGAGTGTCATGCCACATGTCACCACTGGGTCTGACTGAGCGCCTCCAGGAGAGAGGCCCAAGCAAGACGTGCCCCGAGGAGCGTCAGGCCACATGTCACTACTCAGCCTGACTGAGCGCCTCCAGGAGAGAGGCCCAAGCAAGACGCGCCCCGAGGAGCGTCTTGCCACATGTCAGCACTGGGTCTGACTGAGCGCCTCCAGGAGAGAGGCCCCAGCAAGATGCGCCCCGAGCAGCGTCTTGCCACATGTCAACAATGGGTCTGACTGAGGGCCTCCAGGAGAGAGGCCCAAGCAAGATGCGCCCGGAGGAGCGTCTTGCCACATGTCAACACTGGGTCTGACAGAGGGCCTCCAGGAGAGAGGCCCAAGCAAGACGCGCCCCGAGGAGCGTCTTGCCACATGTCACCTCTGGTTCTGACTGAGCACCTCCAGGAGAGAGGCCCAAGCAAGACGCGCCCGGAGGAGGGTCTTGTCACATGTCAACACTGGGTCTTTCTGAGCGCCTCCAGGAGAGAAGCCCAAGCAAGACGCGCCCCGAGGAGCGTCTTGCCACATGTCAGCACTCGGTCTGACTGAGTGCCTCCAGGAGAGAGGCCCAAGCAAGACGCGCCCCGAGGAGCGTCTTGCCACATGTCAACAATGGGTCTGACAGAGGGCCTCCAGGAGAGAGGCCGAAGCAAGACGCGCCCCGAGGAGTGTCTTGCCACATGTCACCACTTGGTCTGACTGAGGGCCTCCAGGAGAGAGGCCCAAGCAAGACGCGCCCCGAGCAGCGTCTTGCCACATGTCAACAATGGGTCTGACTGAGGGCCTCCAGGAGAGAGGCCCAAGCAAGATGCGCCCGGAGGAGCGTCTTGCCACATGTCAACACTGGGTCTGACAGAGGGCCTCCAGGAGAGAGGCCCAAGCAAGACGCGCCCCGAGGAGTGTCTTGCCACATGTCAACAATGGGTCTTACTGAGGGCCTCCAGGAGAGAAGCCCAAGCAAGACGCGCCCCGAGGAGCTTCTTGCCACATGTCAGCACTTGGTCTGACTGAGCGCCTCCAGGAGAGAGGCCAAAGCAAGACGCGCCCCGAGGAGCGTCTTGACACATGTCAGCACTGGGTCTGACAGAGGGCCTCCATGAGAGAGGCCCAGGCATGACGCGCCCCGAGGAGTGTCTTGCCACATGTCACCACTTGGTCTGACTAAGCGCCTCCAGGAGAGAGGCCCAAGCAACACGCGCCCCGAGGAGCGTCAGGCCACATGTCACTACTCAGTCTGACTGAGCGCCTCCAGCAGAGAGGCCCAAGCAAGACGCGCCCCGAGGAGCGTCTTGCCACATGTCAACACTGGGTCTGACTGAGTTTCTCCATGAGAGAAGCCCCAGCAAGACGCGCCTCGAGGAGCGTCTTGCCACATGTCACTACTCGGTCTGTTTGAGCGCCTCCAGGAGAGAGCCCCAAGCAAGACGTGCCCCGAGGAGCGTCTTGCCACATGTCAACAATGGGTCTGACTGAGGGCCTCCAGGAGAGAAGCCCAAGCAAGACGCGTCCCGAGGAGCGTCTTGCCACATGTCAACACTGGGTCTGACTGAGCGCCTCCAGGAGAGAGGCCCAAGCAAGATGCGCCCGGAGGAGATTCTTGCCACATGTCAACACTGGGTCTGACAAAGGGCCTCCAGGAGAGAGGCCCAAGCAAGACGCGCCTCGAGGAGCGTCTTGCCACATGTCACCTCTGGTTCTGACTGAGCGCCTCCAGGAGAGAGGCCCAAGCAAGACGCGCCCCGAGGAGCGTCTTGCCACATGTCAACACTGGGTCTGACTGAGCACCTCCAGGAGAGAAGCCCCAGCAAGACGCGCCTCGAGGAGCGTCTTGCCACATGTCACTACTCGGTCTGTTTGAGCGCCTCCAGGAGAGAGCCCCAAGCAAGACGTGCCCCGAGGAGCGTCTTGCCACATGTCAACAATGGGTCTGACTGAGGGCCTCCAGGAGAGAAGCCCAAGCAAGACGCGTCCCGAGGAGCGTCTTGCCACATGTCAACACTGGGTCTGACTGAGCGCCTCCAGGAGAGAGGCCCAAGCAAGATGCGCCCGGAGGAGATTCTTGCCACATGTCAACACTGGGTCTGACAAAGGGCCTCCAGGAGAGAGGCCCAAGCAAGACGCGCCTCGAGGAGCGTCTTGCCACATGTCACCTCTGGTTCTGACTGAGCGCCTCCAGGAGAGAGGCCCAAGCAAGACGCGCCCCGAGGAGCGTCTTGCCACATGTCAACACTGGGTCTGACTGAGCACCTCCAGGAGAGAGGCCCAAGCAAGATGCGCCCCGAGGAGCGTCTTGCCACATGTCAACACTGGGTCTGACTGAGCGCCTCCAGGAGAGAGGCCCGAGGAGCGTCTTGCCACATGTCACTTCTGGGTCTGACTGAGCTCCTCCAGGAGAGAGGCGCAAGCAAGAAACGCCCGAGGAGCGTCTTGACACATGTCAACACTGGGTCTGACTGAGCGCCTCCAGGAGAGAAGCCCCAGCAAGACGCGCCCCGAGGAGCGTCTTGCCACATGTCAACACTGGGTCTGACTGAGCACCTCCAGGAGAGAGGCCCAAGCAAGATGCGCCCCGAGGAGCGTCTTGCCACATGTCAACACTGGGTCTGACTGAGCGCCTCCAGGAGAGAGGCCCGAGGAGCGTCTTGCCACATGTCACCTCTGGGTCTGACTGAGCTCCTCCAGGAGAGAGGCGCAAGCAAGAAACGCCCGAGGAGCGTCTTGACACATGTCAACACTGGGTCTGACTGAGCGCCTCCAGGAGAGAGGCCCCAGCAAGACGCGCCCCGAGGAGCGTCTTGCCACATGTCAGCACTCGGTCTGACTGAGCGCCTCCAGGAGAGAGGCCCAAGCAAGAAGCGCCCCGAGGAGCGTCTTGCCACATGTCAACAATGGGTCTGACTGAGGGCCTCCAGGAGAGTAGCCCAAGCAAGACGCGCCCCGAGGAGCGTCTTGCCACATGTCAACACTGGGTCTAATTGAGCGCCTCCAGGAGAGAGGCCCAAGCAAGACGCGCCCCGAGGAGCGTCTTGCCACATGTCACTACTCGGTCTGACTGAGCACCTCCAGGAGAGAGGTCCAAGCAACACGCGCCCCGAGGAGCGTCTTGCCACATGTCAACACTGGGTCTGACTGAGTGCCTCCATGAGAGAAGCCCCAGAAAGACGCGCCCCGAGGAGCGTCTTGCCACATGTCAAAAATGGGTCTGACTGAGGGCCTCCAGGAGAGAAGCCAAAGCAAGACGCGCCCCGAGGAGCTTCTTTCCACATGTCAACAATGGGTCTTACTGAGGGCCTCCATAAGAGAAGCCCAAGCAAGACGCGCCCCGAGGAGTGTCTTGCCACATGTCAACACTGTGTCTGACTGAGCGCCTCCAGGAGAGAGGCCCAAGCAAGACGCGCCCCGAGGAGCGTCTTGCCACGTGTCAACACTGGGTCTGACTTAGCGCCTCCAGGAGAGAGGCCCAAGCAAGACGCGCCCCGAGGAGCGTCTTGCCACATGTCACTACTCGGTCTAACTGAGCGCCTCCAGGAGAGAGGTCCAAGCAAGACGCACCCCGAGGAGCGTCTTGCCACATGTCACTACTCGGTCTGACTGAGCGCCTCCAGGAGAGAGGCCCAAGCAAGACACGCCCCGAGGAGAGTCTTGCCACATGTCAACACTCGGTCTGACAGAGGGCATTCAGGAGAGAGGCCCAAGCAATACGCGCCCCGAGGAGCGTCTTGCCACATGTCACCACTGGGTCTGAATGAGCGCCTCCAGGAGAGAGGCCCAACCAAGACGCGCCCCGAGGAGTGTCTTGCCATATGCCAACACTGGGTCTGACTGAGCGCCTCCAGGAGAGAGGCCCAAGCAAGACGCGCCCCGAGGAGCGTCTTGCCACGTGTCAACACTGGGTCTGACTGAGCGCCTCCAGGAGAGAGGCAAAAGCAAGACGCACCCTGAGGAGCGTCTTTCCACGTGTCACCACTGGGTCTGACTGAGCGCCTCCAGGAGAGAGGCCCAAGCAAGACGCGCGCCGAGGAGCGTCTTGCCACATGTAAACACTGGGTCTGACTGAGCGCCTCCAGGAGAGAGGCCCAAGCAAGACGTGCCCCGAGGAGCGTCTTGCCACATGTCAACAATGGGTCTGACTGAGGGCCTCCAGGAGAGAGGCCCAAGCAAGATGCGCCCGGAGGAGCGTCTTGCCACATGTCAACACTGGGTCTGACAGAGGGCCTCCAGGAGAAAGGCCCAAGCAAGACGTGCCCCGAGGAGCGTCTTGCCACATGTCACCTCTGGTTCTGACTGAGCGCCTCCAGGAGAGAGGCCCAAGCAAGACGCGCCCCGAGGAGCGTCTTGTCACATGTCAACACTGGGTCTGTCTGAGCGCCTCCAGGAGAGAAGCCCAAGCAAGACGCGCCCCGAGGAGCGTCTTGCCACATGTCAACAATGGGTCTGACTGAGGGCCTCCAGGAGAGAAGCCCAAGCAAGACGCGCCCCGAGGGGCGTCTTGACACATGTCAACACTGGGTCTGACAGAGCTCCTCCAGGATAGAGGCCCAAGCAAGACGCGCCCCGAGGAGTGTCATGCCACATGTCACCACTGGGTCTGACTGAGCGCCTCCAGGAGAGAGGCCCAAGCAAGACGTGCCCCGAGGAGCGTCAGGCCACATGTCACTACTCAGTCTGACTGAGCGCCTCCAGGAGAGAGGCCCAAGCAAGACGCGCCCCGAGGAGCGTCTTGCCACATGTCAGCACTGGGTCTGACTGAGCGCCTCCAGGAGAGAGGCCCCAGCAAGACGCGCCCCGAGGAGCGTCTTGCCTTATGTCAGCACTCGGTCTGACTGAGCGCCTCCAGGAGAGAGGCCCAAGCAAGACGCGCCCCGAGGAGCGTCTTGCCACATGTCAGCACTGGGTCTGACTGAGCGCCTCCAGGAGAGAGGCCCCAGCAAGACGCGCCCCGAGGAGCGTCTTGCCACATGTCACCTCTGGTTCTGACTGAGCACCTCCAGGAGAGAGGCCCAAGCAAGACGCGCCCCGAGGAGGGTCTTGTCACATGTCAACACTGGGTCTTTCTGAGCGCCTCCAGGAGAGAAGCCCACGCAAGACGCGCCCCGAGGAGCGTCTTGCCACATGTCAACACTGGGTCTGACTGAGTGCCTCCATGAGAGAAGCCCCAGAAAGACGCGCCCCGAGGAGCGTCTTGCCACATGTCAAAAATGGGTCTGACTGAGGGCCTCCAGGAGAGAAGCCAAAGCAAGACGCGCCCCGAGGAGCTTCTTTCCACATGTCAACAATGGGTCTTACTGAGGGCCTCCATAAGAGAAGCCCAAGCAAGATGCGCCCCGAGGAGTGTCTTGCCACATGTCAACACTGTGTCTGACTGAGCGCCTCCAGGAGAGAGGCCCAAGCAAGACGCGCCCCGAGGAGCGTCTTGCCACGTGTCAACACTGGGTCTGACTTAGCGCCTCCAGGAGAGAGGCCCAAGCAAGACGCGCCCCGAGGAGCGTCTTGCCACATGTCACTACTCGGTCTAACTGAGCGCCTCCAGGAGAGAGGTCCAAGCAAGACGCACCCCGAGGAGCGTCTTGCCACATGTCACTACTCGGTCTGACTGAGCGCCTCCAGGAGAGAGGCCCAAGCAAGACACGCCCCGAGGAGAGTCTTGCCACATGTCAACACTCGGTCTGACAGAGGGCATTCAGGAGAGAGGCCCAAGCAATACGCGCCCCGAGGAGCGTCTTGCCACATGTCACCACTGGGTCTGAATGAGCGCCTCCAGGAGAGAGGCCCAACCAAGACGCGCCCCGAGGAGTGTCTTGCCACATGCCAACACTGGGTCTGACTGAGCGCCTCCAGGAGAGAGGCCCAAGCAAGACGCGCCCCGAGGAGCGTCTTGCCACGTGTCAACACTGGGTCTGACTGAGCGCCTCCAGGAGAGAGGCCCAAGCAAGACGTACCCTGAGGAGCGTCTTTCCACGTGTCACCACTGGGTCTGACTCAGCGCCTCCAGGAGAGAGGCCCAAGCAAGACGCTCGCCGAGGAGCGTCTTGCCACATGTCAACACTGGGTCTGACTGAGCGCCTCCAGGAGAGAGGCCCAAGCAAGACGCGCACCGAGGAGCGTCTTGCCACATGTCAACACTGGGTCTGACTGAGCGCCTCCAGGAGAGAGGCCCAAGCAAGACGTGCCCCGAGGAGCGTCTTGCCACATGTCAACAATGGGTCTGACTGAGGGCCTCCAGGAGAGAGGCCCAAGCAAGATGCGCCCGGAGGAGCGTCTTTGCACATGTCAACACTGGGTCTGACAGAGGGCCTCCAGGAGAAAGGCCCAAGCAAGACGCGCCCCGAGGAGCGTCTTGCCACATGTCAACAATGGGTCTGACTGAGGGCCTCCAGGAGAGAAGCCCAAGCAAGACGCGCCCCGAGGGGCGTCTTGACACATGTCAACACTGGGTCTGACAGAGCTCCTCCAGGATAGAGGCCCAAGCAAGACGCGCCCCGAGGAGTGTCATGCCACATGTCACCACTGGGTCTGACTGAGCGCCTCCAGGAGAGAGGCCCAAGCAAGACGTGCCCCGAGGAGCGTCAGGCCACATGTCACTACTCAGTCTGACTGAGCGCCTCCAGGAGAGAGGCCCAAGCAAGACGCGCCCCGAGGAGCGTCTTGCCACATGTCAGCACTGGGTCTGACTGAGCGCCTCCAGGAGAGAGGCCCCAGCAAGACGCGCCCCGAGGAGCGTCTTGCCTTATGTCAGCACTCGGTCTGACTGAGCGCCTCCAGGAGAGAGGCCCAAGCAAGACGCGCCCCGAGGAGCGTCTTGCCACATGTCAGCACTGGGTCTGACTGAGCGCCTCCAGGAGAGAGGCCCCAGCAAGACGCGCCCTGAGGAGCGTCTTGCCACATGTCACCTCTGGTTCTGACTGAGCACCTCCAGGAGAGAGGCCCAAGCAAGACGCGCCCCGAGGAGGGTCTTGTCACATGTAAACACTGGGTCTTTCTGAGCGCCTCCAGGAGAGAAGCCCAAGCAAGACGCGCCCCGAGGAGCGTCTTGCCACATGTCAGCACTCGGTCTGACTGAGTGCCTCCAGGAGAGAGGCCCAAGCAAGACGCGCCCCGAGGAGCGTCTTGCCACATGTCAACAATGGGTCTGACAGAGGGCCTCCATGAGAGAGGCCCAGGCATGACGCGCCCCGAGGAGTGTCTTGCCACATGTCACCACTTGGTCTGACTAAGCGCCTCCAGGAGAGAGGCCCAAGCAACACGCGCCCCGAGGAGCGTCAGGCCACATGTCACTACTCAGTCTGACTGAGCACCTCCAGCAGAGAGGCCCAAGCAAGACGCGCCCCGAGGAGCGTCTTGCCACATGTCAACACTGGGTCTGACTGAGTTTCTCCATGAGAGAAGCCCCAGCAAGACGCGCCTCGAGGAGCGTCTTGCCACATGTCACTACTCGGTCTGTTTGAGCGCCTCCAGGAGAGAGCCCCAAGCAAGACGTGCCCCGAGGAGCGTCTTGCCACATGTCAACAATGGGTCTGACTGAGGGCCTCCAGGAGAGAAGCCCAAGCAAGACGCGTCCCGAGGAGCGTCTTGCCACATGTCAACACTGGGTCTGACTGAGCGCCTCCAGGAGAGAGGCCCAAGCAAGATGCGCCCGGAGGAGATTCTTGCCACATGTCAACACTGGGTCTGACAAAGGGCCTCCAGGAGAGAGGCCCAAGCAAGACGCGCCCCGAGGAGCGTCTTGCCACATGTCACCTCTGGTTCTGACTGAGCGCCTCCAGGAGAGAGGCCCAAGCAAGACGCGCCCCGAGGAGCGTCTTGCCACATGTCAACACTGGGTCTGACTGAGCACCTCCAGGAGAGAGGCCCAAGCAAGATGCGCCCCGAGGAGCGTCTTGCCACATGTCAACACTGGGTCTGACTGAGCGCCTCCAGGAGAGAGGCCCGAGGAGCGTCTTGCCACATGTCACCTCTGGGTCTGACTGAGCTCCTCCAGGAGAGAGGCGCAAGCAAGAAACGCCCGAGGAGCGTCTTGACACATGTCAACACTGGGTCTGACTGAGCGCCTCCAGGAGAGAAGCCCCAGCAAGACGCGCCCCGAGGAGCGTCTTGCCACATGTCAACACTGGGTCTGACTGAGCACCTCCAGGAGAGAGGCCCAAGCAAGATGCGCCCCGAGGAGCGTCTTGCCACATGTCAACACTGGGTCTGACTGAGCGCCTCCAGGAGAGAGGCCCGAGGAGCGTCTTGCCACATGTCACCTCTGGGTCTGACTGAGCTCCTCCAGGAGAGAGGCGCAAGCAAGAAACGCCCGAGGAGCGTCTTGACACATGTCAACACTGGGTCTGACTGAGTGCCTCCAGGAGAGAGGCCCCAGCAAGACGCGCCCCGAGGAGCGTCTTGCCACATGTCAGCACTCGGTCTGACTGAGCGCCTCCAGGAGAGAGGCCCAAGCAAGAAGCGCCCCGAGGAGCGTCTTGCCACATGTCAACAATGGGTCTGACTGAGGTTCTCCAGGAGTGTAGCCCAAGCAAGACGCGCCCCGAGGAGCGTCTTGCCACATGTCAACACTGGGTCTAATTGAGCGCCTCCAGGAGAGAGGCCCAAGCAAGACGCGCCCCGAGGAGCGTCTTGCCACATGTCACTACTCGGTCTGACTGAGCACCTCCAGGAGAGAGGTCCAAGCAACATGTGCCCCGAGGAGCGTCTTGCCACATGTCAACACTGGGTCTGACTGAGTGCCTCCATGAGAGAAGCCCCAGAAAGACGCGCCCCGAGGAGCGTCTTGCCACATGTCAAAAATGGGTCTGACTGAGGGCCTCCAGGAGAGAAGCCAAAGCAAGACGCGCCCCGAGGAGCTTCTTTCCACATGTCAACAATGGGTCTTACTGAGGGCCTCCATAAGAGAAGCCCAAGCAAGATGCGCCCCGAGGAGTGTCTTGCCACATGTCAACACTGTGTCTGACTGAGCGCCTCCAGGAGAGAGGCCCAAGCAAGACGCGCCCCGAGGAGCGTCTTGCCACGTGTCAACACTGGGTCTGACTTAGCGCCTCCAGGAGAGAGGCCCAAGCAAGACGCGCACCGAGGAGCGTCTTGCCACATGTCACTACTCGGTCTAACTGAGCGCCTCCAGGAGAGAGGTCCAAGCAAGACGCACCCCGAGGAGCGTCTTGCCACATGTCACTACTCAGTCTGACTGAGCGCCTCCAGGAGAGAGGCCCAAGCAAGACACGCCCCGAGGAGAGTCTTGCCACATGTCAACACTCGGTCTGACAGAGGGCATTCAGGAGAGAGGCCCAAGCAATACGCGCCCCGAGGAGCGTCTTGCCACATGTCACCACTGGGTCTGAATGAGCGCCTCCAGGAGAGAGGCCCAACCAGGACGCGCCCCGAGGAGTGTCTTGCCATATGCCAACACTGGGTCTGACTGAGCGCCTCCAGGAGAGAGGCCCAAGCAAGACGCGCCCCGAGGAGCGTCTTGCCACGTGTCAACACTGGGTCTGACTGAGCGCCTCCAGGAGAGAGGCCCAAGCAAGACGCACCCTGAGGAGCGTCTTTCCACGTGTCACCACTGGGTCTGACTGAGCGCCTCCAGGAGAGAGGCCCAAGCAAGACGCGCGCCGAGGAGCGTCTTGCCACATGTAAACACTGGGTCTGACTGAGCGCCTCCAGGAGAGAGGCCCAAGCAAGACGTGCCCCGAGGAGCGTCTTGCCACATGTCAACAATGGGTCTGACTGAGGGCCTCCAGGAGAGAGGCCCAAGCAAGATGCGCCCGGAGGAGCGTCTTTCCACATGTCAACACTGGGTCTGACAGAGGGCCTCCAGGAGAAAGGCCCAAGCAAGACGTGCCCCGAGGAGCGTCTTGCCACATGTCACCTCTGGTTCTGACTGAGCGCCTCCAGGAGAGAGGCCCAAGCAAGACGCGCCCCGAGGAGCGTCTTGTCACATGTCAACACTGGGTCTGTCTGAGCGCCTCCAGGAGAGAAGCCCAAGCAAGACGCGCCCCGAGGAGCGTCTTGCCACATGTCAACAATGGGTCTGACTGAGGGCCTCCAGGAGAGAAGCCCAAGCAAGACGCGCCCCGAGGGGCGTCTTGACACATGTCAACACTGGGTCTGACAGAGCTCCTCCAGGATAGAGGCCCAAGCAAGACGCGCCCCGAGGAGTGTCATGCCACATGTCACCACTGGGTCTGACTGAGCGCCTCCAGGAGAGAGGCCCAAGCAAGACGTGCCCCGAGGAGCGTCAGGCCACATGTCACTACTCAGTCTGACTGAGCGCCTCCAGGAGAGAGGCCCAAGCAAGACGCGCCCCGAGGAGCGTCTTGCCACATGTCAGCACTGGGTCTGACTGAGCGCCTCCAGGAGAGAGGCCCCAGCAAGACGCGCCCCGAGGAGCGTCTTGCCTTATGTCAGCACTCGGTCTGACTGAGCGCCTCCAGGAGAGAGGCCCAAGCAAGACGCGCCCCGAGGAGCGTCTTGCCACATGTCAGCACTGGGTCTGACTGAGCGCCTCCAGGAGAGAGGCCCCAGCAAGACGCGCCCCGAGGAGCGTCTTGCCACATGTCACCTCTGGTTCTGACTGAGCACCTCCAGGAGAGAGGCCCAAGCAAGACGCGCCCCGAGGAGGGTCTTGTCACATGTCAACACTGGGTCTTTCTGAGCGCCTCCAGAAGAGAAGCCCAAGCAAGACGCGCCCCGAGGAGCGTCTTGCCACATGTCAACACTGGGTCTGACTGAGTGCCTCCATGAGATAAGCCCCAGAAAGACGCGCCCCGAGGAGCGTCTTGCCACATGTCAAAAATGGGTCTGACTGAGGGCCTCCAGGAGAGAAGCCAAAGCAAGACGCGCCCCGAGGAGCTTCTTTCCACATGTCAACAATGGGTCTTACTGAGGGCCTCCATAAGAGAAGCCCAAGCAAGATGCGCCCCGAGGAGTGTCTTGCCACATGTCAACACTGTGTCTGACTGAGCGCCTCCAGGAGAGAGGCCCAAGCAAGACGCGCCCCGAGGAGCGTCTTGCCACGTGTCAACACTGGGTCTGACTTAGCGCCTCCAGGAGAGAGGCCCAAGCAAGACGCGCCCCGAGGAGCGTCTTGCCACATGTCACTACTCGGTCTAACTGAGCGCCTCCAGGAGAGAGGTCCAAGCAAGACGCACCCCGAGGAGCGTCTTGCCACATGTCACTACTCGGTCTGACTGAGCGCCTCCAGGAGAGAGGCCCAAGCAAGACGCGCCCCGAGGAGCGTCTTGCCACATGCCAACAATGGGTCTGACTGAGTGCCTCCATGAGAGAAGCCCCAGCAAGACGCGCCCCGAGGAGCGTCTTGCCACATGTCACTACACGGTCTGTTTGAGCGCCTCCAGGAGAGAGGCCCAAGCAAGACGTGCCCCGGGGAGCATCTTTCCACATGTCAACAATGGGTCTGACTGAGGGTCTCCAGGAGAGAAGCCCAAGCAAGACGCGCCCCGAGGAGCGTCTTGCCACATGTCAACACTGGGTCTGACTGAGCGCCTCCAGGAGAGAGGCCCAAGCAAGATGCGCCCGGAGGAGCTTCTTGCCACATGTCAACACTGGGTCTGACAGAGGGCCTCCAGGAGAGAGGCCCAAGCAAGACGCGCCCCGAGGAGCGTCTTGCCACATGTCACCTCTGGTTCTGACTGAGCGCCTACAGGAGAGAGGCCCAAGCAAGACGCGCCCCGAGCGTCTTGTCACATGTCAACACTGGGTCTGTCTGAGCGCCTCCAGGAGAGAAGCCCAAGCAAGAAGCGCCCCGAGGAGCGTCTTGCAACATGTCAACAATGGGTCTGACTGAGGGCCTCCAGGGGAGAGGCCCAAGCAAGACGTGCCCCGAGGAGCGTCAGGCCACATGTCACTACTCAGTCTGACTGAGCGCCTCCAGGAGAGAGGCCCAAGCAAGACGCGCCCCGAGGAGCGTCTTGCCACATGTCAGCACTGGGTCTGACTGAGCGCCTCCAGGAGAGAGGCCCAAGCAAGACGTGCCCCGAGGAGCGTCAGGCCACATGTCACTACTCAGTCTGACTGAGCGCCTCCAGGAGAGAGGCCCAAGCAAGACGCGCCCCGAGGAGCGTCTTGCCTTATGTCAGCACTCGGTCTGACTGAGCGCCTCCAGGAGAGAGGCCCAAGCAAGACGCGCCCCGAGGAGCGTCTTGCCACATGTCAACAATGGGTCTGACTCAGGGCCTCCAGGAGAGAGGCCCAAGCAAGATGCGCCCGGAGGAGCGTCTTGCCACATGTCAACGACTGGGTCTGACTGAGGGCCTCCAGGAGAGAAGCCCAAGCAAGACGCGCCCAGAGGAGCATCTTGACACATGTCAACACTGGGTCTGAAAGAGGGCCTCCAGGAGAGAGGCCCAAGCAAGACGCGCCCCGAGGAGTGTCTTGCCACATGTCACCACTTGGTCTGACTGAGCGCCTCCAGGAGAGAGGCCCAAGCAACACGCGCCCCGAGGAGCGTCAGGCCACATGTCACTACTCAGTCTGACTGAGCGCCTCCAGAAGAGAGGCCCAAGCAAGACGCGCCCCGAGGAGCGTCTTGCCACATGTCAACAATGGGTCTTACTGAGGGCCTCCAGGAGAGAAGCCCAAGCAAGACGCGCCCCGAGGAGCTTCTTGCCACATGTCAGCACTCGGTCTGACTGAGCGCCTCCAGGAGAGAGGCCAAAGCAAGACGCGCCCCGAGGAGCGTCTTGACACATGTCAACACTGGGTCTGACAGAGGGCCTCCATGAGAGAGGCCCAAGCAAGACGCGCCCCAAAGAGTGTCTTGCCACATGTAACCACTTGGTCTGACTGAGCGCCTCCAGGAGAGAGGCCCAAGCAACACGCGCCCCGAGGAGCCTCAGGCCACATGTCACTACTCAGTCTGACTGAGCGCCTCCAGGAGAGAGGCCCAAGCAAGACGCGCCCCGAGGAGCGTCTTGCCACGTGTCAACACTGGGTCTTATTGAGGGCCTTCTGGAGAGAGACCCAAGCAAGACGCGCCCCGAGGAGCGTCTTGCCACATGTCAACAATGGTTCTTACTGAGGGCCTCCGGGAGAGAAGCCCAAGCAAGACGCGCCCCGAGGAGCTTCTTGCCACATGTCAGCACTCGGTCTGACCGAGCGCCTCCAGGAGAGAGGCCAAAGCAAGACGCCCCCCGAGGAGCGTCTTGACACATGTCAACACTGGGTCTGACAGAGGGCCTCCATGAGAGAGGCCTAAGCAAGACGCGTCCCGAGGAGTATCTTGCCAAATGTCAACACTGGGTCTGACTGAGCGCCTCAGGGAGAGAGGTCCAAGCAAGACGCGCCCCGAGGAGCGTCTTGCCACATGTCACTACTCTGTCTGACTGAGCGCCTCAGGGAGAGAGGTCCAAGCAAGACGCGCCCCGAGGAGCGTCTTGCCACATGTCAACACTGGGTCTGACTGAGTGCCTCCATGAGAGAAGCCCCAGCAAGACGCGCCCCGAGGAGCGTCTTGCCACATGTCACTACTCGGTCTGTTTGAGCGCCTCCAGGAGAGAGGCCCAAGCAAGACGTGCCCCGAGGAGCGTCTTGCCACATGTCAACAATGGGTCTGACTGAGGACCTCCAGGAGAGAAGCCCAAGCAAGACGCGCCCCGAGGAGCGTCTTGCCACATGTCAACACTGGGTCTGACTGAGCGCCTCCAGGAGAGAGGCCCAACCAAGACACGCCCCGAGGAGCGTCTTGACACATGTCAACACTGGGTCTGACTGACGGCCTCCACGAGAGAAGCCCAAGCAAGACGCGCCCTGAGCAGAGTCTTGCCACATGTCAACACTCGGTCTGACAGAGGGCATCCAGGAGAGAGGCCCAAGCAATACGCGCCCCGAGGAGCGTCTTGCCACATGTCACCACTGGGTCTGACTGAGCTTCTCCAGGAGAGAGGCCCAACCAAGACGCGCCCTGAGGAGCGTCTTGCCACATGCCAACACTGGGTCTGACAGAGGGCCTCCAGGAGAGAGGCCCAAGCAAGACGCGCCCCGAGGAGTGTCTTGCCACATGTCACCACTGGGTCTGACTGAGCGCCTCCAGGAGAGAGGCCCAAGCAAGACGCACCCCGAGGAGCGTCTTGTCACATGTCAACACTGGGTCTTTCTGAGCGCCTCCAGGAGAGAAGCCCAAGCAAGACGCGCCCCGAGGAGCGTCTTTCCACATCTCAGCACTCGGTCTGACTGAGCGCCTCCAGGAGAGAGGCCAAAGCAAGACGCGCCCCGAGGAGCGTCTTGCCACATGTCAACAATGGGTATGACTGAGGGCCTCCAGGAGAGTAGCCCAAGCAAGACGCGCCCCGAGGAGCGTCTTGAGACATGTGAACACTGGGTCTGACAGAGGGCCTCCAGGAGAGAGGCCCAAGCAAGACGCGCCCCGAGGAGTGTCTTGCCACATGTCACCACTTGGTCTGACTGAGCGCCTCCAGGAGAGAGGCCCAAGCAACACGCGCCCCGAGGAGCGTCAGGCCACATGTCACTACTCAGTCTGACTGAGCGCCTCCAGGAGAGAGGCCCAAGTAAGACGCGCCCCGAGGAGCGTCTTGCCACGTGTCAACACTGGGTCTGATTGAGGGCCTTCTGGAGAGAGGCCCAAGCAAGACGCGCCCCGAGGAGCGTCTTGCCACATGTCACTACTCGGTCTGACTGAGCGCCTCCAGGAGAGAGGCCCAAGCAAGACGTGCCCCGAGGAGCGTCTTGCCACATGTCAACAATGGGTCTGACTGAGGGCCTCCAGGAGAGAGGCCCAAGCAAGACGCGCCCCGAGGAGCGTCTTGCCACATGTCAACAATGGTTCTTACTGAGGGCCTCCGGGAGAGAAGCCCAAGCAAGACGCGCCCTGAGGAGCTTCTTGCCACATGTCAGCACTCGGTCTGACTGAGCGCCTCCAGGAGAGAGGCCCAAGCAAGACGTGCCCCGAGGAGAGTCTTGCCACATGTCAACAATGGGTCTGACTGAAGGCCTCCAGGAGAGAAGCCCAAGCAAGACGCGCCCCGAGGAGCGTCTTGCCACATGTCAACTCTCGGTCTGACTGAGCGCCTCCAGGAGAGAGGCCCAAGCAAGATGCGCCCCGAGGAGTGTCTTGCCACATGTCAACAATGGGTCTTACTGAGGGCCTCCAGGAGAGAAGCCCAAGCAAGACGCGCCCCGAGGAGCGTCTTGCCACATGTCAACACTGGGTCTGACTGAGCACCTCCAGGAGAGAGGCCCAAGCAAGACGCGCCCCGAGGAGCGTCTTGCCACATGTCAACACTGGGTGTGACTGAGCGCCTCCAGGAGAGAGGCCCGAGGAGCGTCTTGCCACATATCACCTCTGGGTCTGACTGAGCTCCTCCAGGAGAGAGGCGCAAGCAAGAAACGCCCGAGGAGCGTCTTGACACATGTCAACACTGGGTCTGACTGAGCGCCTCCAGGAGAGAGGCCACAGCAAGACGCGCCCCGAGGAGCGTCTTGCCACATGTCAGCACTCGGTCTGACTGAGCGCCTCCAGGAGAGAGGCCCAAGCAAGAAGCGCCCCGAGGAGCGTCTTGCCACATGTCAACACTGGGTCTAATTGAGCGCCTCCAGGAGAGAGGCCCAAGCAAGACGCGCCCCGAGGAGCTTCTTTCCACATGTCAACAATGGGTCTTACTGAGGGCCTCCATGAGAGAAGCCCAAGCAAGACGCGCCCCGAGGAGTGTCTTGCCACATGTCAACACTGTGTCTGACTGAGCGCCTCCAGGAGAGAGGCCCAAGCAAGACGCGCCCCGAGGAGCGTCTTGCCACGTGTCACCACTGGGTCTGACTTAGCGCCTCCAGGAGAGAGGCCCAAGCAAGATGCGCCCCGAGGAGCGTCTTGCCACGTGTCACCACTGGGTCTGACTGAGCTCCTCCAGGAGAGAGGCCCCAGCAAGACACGCCCCGAGGAGCGTCTTGCCTTATGTCAGCACTCGGTCTGACTGAGCGCCTCCAGGAGAGAGGCCCAAGCAAGACGCGCCCCGAGGAGCGTCTTGCCACATGTCACTACTCGGTCTAACTGAGCGCCTCCAGGAGAGAGGTCCAAGCAAGACGCGCCCCGAGGAGCGTCTTGCAAAATGTCACAACTCGGTCTGACTGAGCGCCTCCAGGAGGGAGGTCCAAGCAAGACGCGCCCCGAGGTGCGTCTTGCCACATGTCACTACTCGGTCTGACTTAGCGCCTCCAGGAGAGAGGCCCAGGCAAGACGTGCCCCGAGGAGCATCTTGCCACATGTCAACAATGGGTCTGACTGAGGGCCTCCAGGAGAGAAGCCCAAGCAAGACACTCCCCGAGGAGCGTCTTGACACATGTCAACACTGGGTCGGACTGAGGGCCTCCATGAGAGAAGCCCAAGCAAGACGCGCCCCGAGGAGAGTCTTGCCACATGTCAACACTCGGTCTGAAAGAGGGCATTCAGGAGAGAGGCCCAAGCAATACGCGCCCCGAGGAGCGTCTTGCCACATGTCACCACTGGGTCTGAATTAGCGCCTCCAGGAGAGAGGCCCAAGCAAGACGTTCCCCGAGGAGCGTCTTGTCACATGTCAACACTGGGTCTGTCTGAGCACCTCCAGGAGAGAAGCCCAAGCAAGACGCGCCCCGAGGAGCGTCTTGCCACATGTCAACAATGGGTCTGACTGAGGGCCTCCAGCAGAGAAGCCCAAGCAAGACGCGCCCCGAGGAGCGTCTTGACACATGTCAACACTGGGTCTGACAGAGGGCCTCCACGAGAGAGGCCCAAGCAAGACGCGCCCCGAGGAGTGTCATGCCACATGTCAAGACTGTGTCTGACTGAGCGCCTCCAGGAGAGAGGCCCAAGCAAGACGCGCCCCGAGATGCGTCTTGCCACATGTGAAAACTGGGTCTGACTGAGCGCCTCCAGGAGAGAGGCCCAAGCAAGACAAGCCCGGAGGAGCGTGTTGCAACATGTCAGCACTCGGTCTGACTGAGCGCCTCCAGGAGAGAGGCCAAAGCAAGACGCGCCCCGAGGAGCGTCTTGACACATGTCAACACTGGGTCTGACAGAGGGCCTCCATGAGAGAGGCCCAAGCAAGACGCACCCCGAGGAGTGTCTTGCCATATGTCACCACTTGGTCTGACTGAGCGCCTCCAGGAGAGAGGTCCAAGCAACACGCGCCCCGAGGAGCGTCAGGCCACATGTCACTACTCAGTCTGACTGAGCGCCTCCAGGAGAGAGGCCCAGGCAAGACGCGCCCCGAGGAGCGTCTTGCCACGTGTCAACACTGGGTCTGATTGAGGGCCTTCTGGAGAGAGGCCCAAGCAAGACGTGCCCCGAGGAGCGTCTTGCCACATGTCAACAATGGTTCTTACTGAGGGCCTCCGGGAGAGAAGCCCAAGCAAGACGCGCCCCGAGGAGCTTCTTGCCACATGTCAGCACTCGGTCTGACTGAGCGCCTCCAGGAGAGAGGCCAAAGCAAGACGCCCCCCAAGGAGCGTCTTGACACATGTCAACACTGGGTCTGACAGAGGGCCTCCATGAGAGAGGCCCAAGCAAGCCGCGCCCCGAGGAGTGTCTTGCCAAATGTCAACACTGGGTCTGACTGAGCGCCTCAGGGAGAGAGGTCCAAGCAAGACGCGCCCCGAGGAGCGTCTTGCCACATGTCAACACTGGGTCTGACTGAGTGCCTCCATGAGAGAGGCCCAACAAAGACACGCCCCGAGGATCGTCTTGACACATGTCAACACTGGGTCTGACTAAGGGCCTCCACGAGAGAAGCCCAAGCAAGACGCGCCCCGAGCAGAGTCTTGCCACATGTCAACACTCGGTCTGACAGAGGGCATCCAGGAGAGAGGCCCAAGCAATACGCGCCCCGAGGAGCGTCTTGCCACATGTCACCACTGGGTCTGACTGAGCTTCTCCAGGAGAGAGGCCCAACCAAGACGCGCCCCGAGGAGCGTCTTTCCACATGTCAGCACTCGGTCTGACTGAGCGCCTCCAGGAGAGAAGCCCAAGCAACACGCGCCCCGAGGCGCGTCAGGCCACATGTCACTACTCAGTCTGACTGAGCGCCTCCAGGAGAGAGGCCCAAGTAAGACGCGCCCCGAGGAGCGTCTTGCCACGTGTCAACAATGGGTATGACTGAGGGCCTCCAGAAGAGAAGCCCAAACAAGATGCGCCCCGAGGAGTGTCTTGCCACATGTCAACAATGGGTCTTACTGAGGGCCTCCAGGAGAGAAGCCCAAGCAAGACGCGCCCCGAGGAGCGTCTTGCCACATGTCAACACTGGGTCTGACTGAGCACCTCCAGGAGAGAGGCCCAAGCAAGACGCGCCCCGAGGAGCGTCTTGCCACATGTCAACACTGGGTGTGACTGAGCGCCTCCAGGAGAGAGGCCCGAGGAGCGTCTTGCCACATGTCACCTCTGGGTCTGACTGAGCTCCTCCAGGAGAGAGGCGCAAGCAAGAAACGCCCGAGGAGCGTCTTGACACATGTCAACACTGGGTCTGACTGAGCGCCTCCAGGAGAGAGGCCACAGCAAGACGCGCCCCGAGGAGCGTCTTGCCACATGTCAGCACTCGGTCTGACTGAGAGCCTCCAGGAGAGAGGCCCAAGCAAGAAGCGCCCCGAGGAGCGTCTTGCCACATGTCAACAATGGGTCTGACTGAGGGCCTCCAGGAGAGAAGTCCAAGCAAGACGCGCCCCGAGGAGCGTCTTGCCACATGTCAACACTGGGTCTAATTGAGCGCCAACAGGAGAGAGGCCCAAGCAAGACGCGCCCCGAGGAGCTTCTTTCCACATGTCAACAATGGGTCTTACTGAGGGCCTCCATGAGAGAAGCCCAAGCAAGACGCGCCCCGAGGAGTGTCTTGCCACATGTCAACACTGTGTCTGACTGAGCGCCTCCAGGAGAGAGGCCCAAGCAAGACGCGCCCCGAGGAGCGTCTTGCCACGTGTCAACACTGGGTCTGACTTAGCGCCTCCAGGAGAGAGGCCCAAGCAAGATGCGCCCCGAGGAGCGTCTTGCCACGTGTCACCACTGGGTCTGACTGAGCTCCTCCAGGAGAGAGGCCCCAGCAAGACGCGCCCCGAGGAGCGTCTTGCCTTATGTCAGCACTCGGTCTGACTGAGCGCCTCCAGGAGAGAGGCCCAAGCAAGACGCGCCCCGAGGAGCGTCATGCCACATGTCACTACTCGGTCTAACTGAGCGCCTCCAGGAGAGAGGTCCAAGCAAGACGCGCCCCGAGGAGCGTCTTGCAAAATGTCACAACTCGGTCTGACTGAGCGCCTCCAGGAGGGAGGTCCAAGCAAGACGTGCCCCGAGGAGAATCTTGCCACATGTCAACAATGGGTCTGACTGAGGGCCTCCAGGAGAGAAGCCCAAGCAAGACACGCCCCGAGGAGCGTCTTGTCACATGTCAACACTGGGTCGGACTGAGGGCCTCCATGAGAGAAGCCCAAGCAAGACGCGCCCCGAGGAGAGTCTTGCCACATGTCAACACTCGGTCTGAAAGAGGGCATTCAGGAGAGAGGCCCAAGCAATACGCGCCCCGAGGAGCGTCTTGCCACATGTCACCACTGGGTCTGAATTAGCGCCTCCAGGAGAGAGGCCCAAGCAAGACGTTCCCCGAGGAGCGTCTTGTCACATGTCAACACTGGGTCTGTCTGAGCGCCTCCAGGAGAGAAGCCCAAGCAAGACGCGCCCCGAGGAGCGTCTTGCCACATGTCAACAATGGGTCTGACTGAGGGCCTCCAGGAGAGAAGCCCAAGCAAGACGCGCCCCGAGGAGCGTCTTGACACATGTCAACACTGGGTCTGACAGAGGGCCTCCACGAGAGAGGCCCAAGCAAGACGCGCCCCGAGGAGTGTCATGCCACATGTCACCACTGTGTCTGACTGAGCGCCTCCAGGAGAGAGGCCCAAGCAAGACGCGCCCCGAGATGCGTCTTGCCACATGTGAAAACTGGGTCTGACTGAGCGCCTCCAGGAGAGAGGCCCAAGCAAGACACGCCCGGAGGAGCGTGTTGCAACATGTCAGCACTCGGTCTGACTGAGCGCCTCCAGGAGAGAGGCCAAAGCAAGACGCGCCCCGAGGAGCGTCTTGACACATGTCAACACTGGGTCTGACAGAGGGCCTCCATGAGAGAGGCCCAAGCAAGACGCACCCCGAGGAGTGTCTTGCCATATGTCACCACTTGGTCTGACTGAGTGCCTCCAGGAGAGAGGTCCAAGCAACACGCGCCCCGAGGAGCGTCAGGCCACATGTCACTACTCAGTCTTACTGAGCGCCTCCAGGAGAGAGGCCCAGGCAAGACGCGCCCCGAGGAGCGTCTTGCCACGTGTCAACACTGGGTCTGATTGAGGGCCTTCTGGAGAGAGGCCCAAGCAAGACGTGCCCCGAGGAGCGTCTTGCCACATGTCAACAATGGTTCTTACTGAGGGCCTCCGGGAGAGAAGCCCAAGCAAGACGCGCCCCGAGGAGCTTCTTGCCACATGTCAGCACTCGGTCTGACTGAGCGCCTCCAGGCGAGAGGCCAAAGCAAGACGCCCCCCAAGGAGCGTCTTGACACATGTCAACACTGGGTCTGACAGAGGGCCTCCATGAGAGAGGCCCAAGCAAGCCGCTCCCCGAGGAGTGTCTTGCCAAATGTCAACACTGGGTCTGACTGAGGGCCTCCAGGAGAGAAGCCCAAGCAAGACGCGCCCCGAGGAGCGTCTTGACACATGTCAACACTGGGTCTGACAGAGGGCCTCCACGAGAGAGGCCCAAGCAAGACGCGCCCCGAGGAGTGTCATGCCACATGTCACCACTGTGTCTGACTGAGCGCCTCCAGGAGAGAGGCCCAAGCAAGACGCGCCCCGAGATGCGTCTTGCCACATGTGAAAACTGGGTCTGACTGAGCGCCTCCAGGAGAGAGGCCCAAGCAAGACACGCCCGGAGGAGCGTGTTGCAACATGTCAGCACTCGGTCTGACTGAGCGCCTCCAGGAGAGAGGCCAAAGCAAGACGCGCCCCGAGGAGCGTCTTGACACATGTCAACACTGGGTCTGACAGAGGGCCTCCATGAGAGAGGCCCAAGCAAGACGCACCCCGAGGAGTGTCTTGCCATATGTCACCACTTGGTCTGACTGAGTGCCTCCAGGAGAGAGGTCCAAGCAACACGCGCCCCGAGGAGCGTCAGGCCACATGTCACTACTCAGTCTGACTGAGCGCCTCCAGGAGAGAGGCCCAGGCAAGACGCGCCCCGAGGAGCGTCTTGCCACGTGTCAACACTGGGTCTGATTGAGGGCCTTCTGGAGAGAGGCCCAAGCAAGACGTGCCCCGAGGAGCGTTTTGCCACATGTCAACACTGGGTCTAACAGAGGGCCTCCATGAGAGAGGCCCAAGCAAGCCGCGCCCCGAGGAGTGTCTTGCCAAATGTCAACACTGGGTCTGACTGAGCGCCTCAGGGAGAGAGGTCCAAGCAAGACGCGCCCCGAGGAGCGTCTTGCCACATGTCAACACTGGGTCTGACTGAGTGCCTCCATGAGAGAGGCCCAACCAAGACACGCCCCGAGGATCGTCTTGACACATGTCAACACTGGGTCTGACTAAGGGCCTCCACGAGAGAAGCCCAAGCAAGACGCGCCCCGAGCAGAGTCTTGCCACATGTGAACACTCGGTCTGACAGAGGGCATCCAGGAGAGAGGCCCAAGCAATACGCGCCCCGAGGAGCGTCTTGCCACATGTCACCACTGGGTCTGACTGAGCTTCTCCAGGAGAGAGGCCCAACCAAGACGCGCCCCGAGGAGCGTCTTTCCACATGTCAGCACTCGGTCTGACTGAGCGCCTCCAGGAGAGAAGCCCAAGCAACACGCGCCCCGAGGCGCGTCAGGCCACATGTCACTACTCAGTCTGACTGAGCGCCTCCAGGAGAGAGGCCCAAGTAAGACGCGCCCCGAGGAGCGTCTTGCCACGTGTCAACAATGGGTATGACTGAGGGCCTCCAGAAGAGAAGCCCAAGCAAGACGCGCCCGAGGAGCGTCTTGACACATGTCAACACTGGGTCTGACAGAGGGCCTCCAGGAGAGAGGCCCAAGCAAGACGCGCCCCGAGGAGTGTCTTGCCACATGTCACCACTTGGTCTGACTGAGCGCCTCCAGGAGAGAGGCCCAAGCAACACGCGCCCCGAGGAGCATCTGGCCACATGTCACTACTCAGTCTGACTGAGCGCCTCCAGGAGAGAGGCCCAAGTAAGACGCGCCCCGAGGAGCGTCTTGCCACGTGTCAACACTGGGTCTGATTGAGGGCCTTCTGGAGAGAGGCCCAAGCAAGACGTGCCCCGAGGAGCGTCTTGCCACATGTCAACAATGGGTCTGACTGAGGGCCTCCAGGAGAGAAGCCCAAGCAAGACGCGCCCCGAGGACAGTCTTGCCACATGTCAACACTGGGTCTGACTGAGGGCCTCCAGGAGAGTGGCCCAAATAAGACGCGCCCCGAGGAGCGTCTTGCCACATGTCAACACTGGGTCTGACTGAGGATCTCCAGGAGAGAAGCCCAAGCAAGATGCGCCCCGAGGAGCGTCTTGCCACATGTCAGCACTCGGTCTGACTGAGCGCCTCCAGGAGAGAGGCCCAAGCAAGACGCGCCCCGAGGAGCGTCTTGCCACATGTCAACACTGGGTCTGACTGAGCGCCTCCAGGAGAGAGGCCCAAGCAAGATGCACCCCGAGGAGCGTCTTGCCACATGTGAACACTGGGTCTCACTGAGCGCCTCCAGAAGAGAGGCCCAAGCAAGACGCGCCCGGAGGAGCGTCTTGCAACATGTCAGCACTCGGTCTGACTGAGCGCCTCCAGGAGAGAGGCCCAAGCAAGACGCGCCCCGAGGAGGGTCTTGACACATGTCTCCTCTGGGTCTGACTGAGCGCCTCCAGGAGAGAGGCCCAAGCAAGACGTGCCCCGAGGAGCGTCTTGCCACATGTCAACACTGGGTCTGACTGAGCACCTCCAGGAGAGAAGCCCAAGCAAGACGCGCCCCGAGGAGCGTCTTGCCACATGTCAACACTGGGTCTGACTGAGCGCCTCCAGGAGAGAGGCCCAACCAAGACACGCCCCGAGGAGCGTCTTGACACATGTCAACACTGGGTCTGACTGACGGCCTCCACGAGAGAAGCCCAAGCAAGACGCGCCCCGAGCAGAGTCTTGCCACATGTCAACACTCGGTCTGACAGAGGGCATCCAGGAGAGAGGCCCAAGCAATACACGCCCCGAGGAGCGTCTTGCCACATGTCACCACTGGGTCTGACTGAGCTTCTCCAGGAGAGAGGCCCAACCAAGACGCGCCCTGAGGAGCGTCTTGCCACATGCCAACACTGGGTCTGACAGAGGGCCTCCAGGAGAGAGGCCCAAGCAAGACGCGCCCCGAGGAGTGTCTTGCCACATGTCACCACTGGGTCTGACTGAGCGCCTCCAGGAGAGAGGCCCAAGCAAGACGCGCCCCGAGGAGCGTCTTGTCACATGTCAACACTGGGTCTTTCTGAGCGCCTCCAGGAGAGAAGCCCAAGCAAGACGCGCCCCGAGGAGCGTCTTTCCACATCTCAGCACTCGGTCTGACTGAGCGCCTCCAGGAGAGAGGCCAAAGCAAGACGCGCCCCGAGGAGCGTCTTGCCACATGTCAACAATGGGTATGACTGAGGGCCTCCAGGAGAGAAGCCCAAGCAAGACGCGCCCCGAGGAGCGTCTTGAGACATGTGAACACTGGGTCTGACAGAGGGCCTCCAGGAGAGAGGCCCAAGCAAGACGCGCCCCGAGGAGTGTCTTGCCACATGTCACCACTTGGTCTGACTGAGATCCTCCAGGAGAGAGGCCCAAGCAACACGCGCCCCGAGGAGCGTCAGGCCACATGTCACTACTCAGTCTGACTGAGCGCCTCCAGGAGAGAGGCCCAAGAAAGACGCGCCCCGAGGAGCGTCTTGCCACGTGTCAACACTGGGTCTGATTGAGGGCCTCCAGGAGAGAGGCCCAAGCAAGACGTGCCCCGAGGAGCGTCTTGCCACATGTCAACAATGGGTCTGACTGAGGGCCTCCAGGAGAGAGGCCCAAGCAAGACGCGCCCCGAGGAGCGTCTTGCCACATGTCACTACTCGGTCTGACTGAGCGCCTCAGGGAGAGAGGTCCAAGCAAGAAGCGCCCCGAGGAGCGTCTTGCCACATGTCAACACTGGGTCTGACTGAGTGCCTCCATGAGAGAAGCCCCAGCAAGACGCGCCCCGAGGAGCGTCTTGCCACATGTCACTACTCGGTCTGTTTGAGCGCCTCCAGGAGAGAGGCCCAAGCAAGACGTGCCCCGAGGAGCGTCTTGCCACATGTCAACAATGGGTCGACTGAGGACCTCCAGGAGAGAAGCCCAAGCAAGACGCGCCCCGAGGAGCGTCTTGCCACATGTCAACACTGGGTCTGACTGAGCGCCTCCAGGAGAGAGGCCCAACCAAGACACGCCCCGAGGAGCGTCTTGACACATGTCAACACTGGGTCTGACTGACGGCCTCCACGAGAGAAGCCCAAGCAAGACGTGCCCCGAGCAGAGTCTTGCCACATGTCAACACTCGGTCTGACAGAGGGCATCCAGGAGAGAGGCCCAAGCAATACGCGCCCCGAGGAGCGTCTTGCCACATGTCACCACTGGGTCTGACTGAGCTTCTCCAGGAGAGAGGCCCAACCAAGACGCGCCCTGAGGAGCGTCTTGCCACATGCCAACACTGGGTCTGACAGAGGGCCTCCAGGAGAGAGGCCCAAGCAAGACGCGCCCCGAGGAGTGTCTTGCCACATGTCACCACTGGGTCTGACAGAGCGCCTCCAGGAGAGAGGCCCAAGCAAGACGCGCCCCGAGGAGCGTCTTGTCACATGTCAACACTGGGTCTTTCTGAGCGCCTCCAGGAGAGAAGCCCAAGCAAGACGCGCCCCGAGGAGCGTCTTTCCACATCTCAGCATTCGGTCTGACTGAGCGCCTCCAGGAGAGAGGCCAAAGCAAGACGCGCTCCGAGGAGCGTCTTGCCACATGTCAACAATGGGTATGACTGAGGGCCTCCAGGAGAGAAGCCCAAGCAAGACGCGCCCCGAGGAGCGTCTTGAGACATGTGAACACTGGGTCTGACAGAGGGCCTCCAGGAGAGAGGCCCAAGCAAGACGCGCCCCGAGGAGTGTCTTGCCACATGTCACCACTTGGTCTGACTGAGCGCCTCCAGGAGAGAGGCCCAAGCAACACGCGCCCCGAGGAGCGTCAGGCCACATGTCACTACTCAGTCTGACTGAGCGCCTCCAGGAGAGAGGCCCAAGTAAGACGCGCCCCGAGGAGCGTCTTGCCACGTGTCAACACTGGGTCTGATTGAGGGCCTTCTGGAGAGAGGCCCAAGCAAGACGCGCCCCGAGGAGCGTCTTGCCACATGTCACTACTCGGTCTGACTGAGCGCCTCCAGGAGAGAGGCCCAAGCAAGACGTGCCCCGAGGAGCGTCTTGCCACATGTCAACAATGGGTCTGACTGAGGGCCTCCAGGAGAGAGGCCCAAGCAAGACGCGCCCCGAGGAGCGTCTTGCCACATGTCATCACTGGGTCTGACTGAGGGCCTCCAGGAGAGAAGCCCGAGGAGCGTCTTGCCACATGTCACTACTCAGTCTGACTGAGCGCCTCCAGGAGAGAGGCCCAAGTAAGACGCGCCCCGAGGAGCGTCTTGCCACGTGTCAACACTGGGTCTGATTGAGGGCCTTCTGGAGAGAGGCCCAAGCAAGACGTGCCCCGAGGAGCGTCTTGCCACATGTCAACAATGGGTCTGACTGAGGGCCTCCAGGAGAGAAGCCCAAGCAAGACGCGCCCCGAGGACAGTCTTGCCACATGTCAACACTGGGTCTGACTGAGGGCCTCCAGGAGAGAAGCCCGAGGAGCGTCTTGCCACATGTCACTACTCAGTCTGACTGAGCGCCTCCAGGAGAGAGGCCCAAGTAAGACGCGCCCCGAGGAGCGTCTTGCCACGTGTCAACACTGGGTCTGATTGAGGGCCTTCTGGAGAGAGGCCCAAGCAAGACGTGCCCCGAGGAGCGTCTTGCCACATGTCAACAATGGGTCTGACTGAGGGCCTCCAGGAGAGAAGCCCAAGCAAGACGCGCCCCGAGGACAGTCTTGCCACATGTCAACACTGGGTCTGACTGAGGGCCTCCAGGAGAGTGGCCCAAATAAGACGCGCCCCGAGGAGCGTCTTGCCACATGTCAACACTGGGTCTGACTGAGGGTCTCCAGGAGAGAAGCCCAAGCAAGATGCGCCCCGAGGAGCGTCTTGCCACATGTCAGCACTCGGTCTGACTGAGGGCCTCCAGGAGAGAGGCCCAAGCAAGACGCGCCCCGAGGAGGGTCTTGACACATGTCTCCTCTGGGTCTGACTGAGCGCCTCCAGGAGAGAGGCCCAAGCAAGACGTGCCCCGAGGAGCGTCTTGCCACATGTCAACACTGGGTCTGACTGAGCACCTCCAGGAGAGAAGCCCAAGCAAGACGCGCCCCGAGGAGCATCTTGCCACATGTCAACACTGGGTCTGACTGAGCGCCTCCAGGAGAGAGGCCCAACCAAGACACGCCCCGAGGAGCGTCTTGACACATGTCAACACTGGGTCTGACTGACGGCCTCCACGAGAGAAGCCCAAGCAAGACGCGCCCCGAGCAGAGTCTGGCCACATGTCAACACTCGGTCTGACAGAGGGCATCCAGGAGAGAGGCCCAAGCAATACGCGCCCCGAGGAGCGTCTTGCCACATGTCACCACTGGGTCTGACTGAGCTTCTCCAGGAGAGAGGCCCAACCAAGACGCGCCCTGAAGAGCGTCTTGCCACATGCCAACACTGGGTCTGACAGAGGGCCTCCAGGAGAGAGGCCCAAGCAAGACGCGCCCCGAGGAGTGTCTTGCCACATGTCACCACTGGGTCTGACTGAGCGCCTCCAGGAGAGAGGCCCAAGCAAGACGCGCCCCGAGGAGCGTCTTGTCACATGTCAACACTGGGTCTTTCTGAGCGCCTCCAGGAGAGAAGCCCAAGCAAGACGCGCCCCGAGGAGCGTCTTTCCACATCTCAGCACTCGGTCTGACTGAGCGCCTCCAGGAGAGAGGCCAAAGCAAGACGCGCCCCGAGGAGCGTCTTGCCACATGTCAACAATGGGTATGACTGAGGGCCTCCAGGAGAGAAGCCCAAGCAAGACGCGCCCCGAGGAGCGTCTTGAGACATGTGAACACTGGGTCTGACAGAGGGCCTCCAGGAGAGAGGCCCAAGCAAGACGCGCCCGGAGGAGTGTCTTGCCACATGTCACTACTCAGTCTGACTGAGCGCCTCCAGGAGAGAGGCCCAAGTAAGACGCGCCCCGAGGAGCGTCTTGCGACGTGTCAACACTGGGTCTGATTGAGGGCCTCCAGGAGAGAGGCCCAAGCAAGACGTGCCCCGAGGAGCGTCTTGCCACATGTCAACAATGGGTCTGACTGAGGGCCTCCAGGAGAGAGGCCCAAGCAAGACGCGCCCCGAGGAGCGTCTTGCCACATGTCACTACTCGGTCTGACTGAGCGCCTCAGGGAGAGAGGTCCAAGCAAGAAGCGCCCCGAGGAGCGTCTTGCCACATGTCAACACTGGGTCTGACTGAGTGCCTCCATGAGAGAAGCCCCAGCAAGACGCGCCCCGAGGAGCGTCTTGCCAAATGTCACTACTCGGTCTGTTTGAGCGCCTCCAGGAGAGAGGCCCAAGCAAGACGTGCCCCGAGGAGCGTCTTGCCACATGTCAACAATGGGTCGACTGAGGACCTCCAGGAGAGAAGCCCAAGCAAGACGCGCCCCGAGGAGCGTCTTGCCACATGTCAACACTGGGTCTGACTGAGCGCCTCCAGGAGAGAGGCCCAACCAAGACACGCCCCGAGGAGCGTCTTGACACATGTCAACACTGGGTCTGACTGACGGCCTCCACGAGAGAAGCCCAAGCAAGACGCGCCCCGAGCAGAGTCTTGCCACATGTCAACACTGGGTCTGACAGAGGGACTCCAGGAGAGAGGCCCAAGCAATACGCGCCCCGAGGAGCGTCTTGCCACATGTCACCACTGGGTCTGACTGAGCTTCTCCAGGAGAGAGGCCCAACCAAGACGCGCCCTGAGGAGCGTCTTGCCACATGCCAACACTGGGTCTGACAGAGGGCCTCCAGGAGAGAGGCCCAAGCAAGACGCGCCCCGAGGAGTGTCTTGCCACATGTCACCACTGGGTCTGACAGAGCGCCTCCAGGAGAGAGGCCCAAGCAAGACGCGCCCCGAGGAGTGTCTTGTCACATGTCAACACTGGGTCTTTCTGAGCGCCTCCAGGAGAGAAGCCCAAGCAAGACGCGCCCCGAGGAGCGTCTTTCCACATCTCAGCACTCGGTCTGACTGAGCGCCTCCAGGAGAGAGGCCAAAGCAAGACGCGCTCCGAGGAGCGTCTTGCCACATGTCAACAATGGGTATGACTGAGGGCCTCCAGGAGAGAAGCCCAAGCAAGACGCGCCCCGAGGAGCGTCTTGAGACATGTGAACACTGGGTCTGACAGAGGGCCTCCAGGAGAGAGGCCCAAGCAAGACGCGCCCCGAGGAGTGTCTTGCCACATGTCACCACTTGGTCTGACTGAGCGCCTCCAGGAGAGAGGCCCAAGCAACACGCGCCCCGAGGAGCGTCAGGCCACATGTCACTACTCAGTCTGACTTAGCGCCTCCAGGAGAGAGGCCCAAGTAAGACGCGCCCCGAGGAGCGTCTTGCGACGTGTCAACACTGGGTCTGATTGAGGGCCTCCAGGAGAGAGGCCCAAGCAAGACGTGCCCCGAGGAGCGTCTTGCCACATGTCAACAATAAGTCTGACTGAGGGCCTCCAGGAGAGAGGCCCAAGCAAGACGCGCCCCGAGGAGCGTCTTGCCACATGTCACTACTCGGTCTGACTGAGCGCCTCAGAGAGAGAGGTCCAAGCAAGAAGCGCCCCGAGGAGCGTCTTGCCACATGTCAACACTGGGTCTGACTGAGTGCCTCCATGAGAGAAGCCCCAGCAAGACGCGCCCCGAGGAGCGTCTTGCCACATGTCACTACTCGGTCTGTTTGAGCGCCTCCAGGAGAGAGGCCCAAGCAAGACGTGCCCCGAGGAGCGTCTTGCCACATGTCAACAATGGGTCGACTGAGGACCTCCAGGAGAGAAGCCCAAGCAAGACGCGCCCCGAGGAGCGTCTTGCCACATGTCAACACTGGGTCTGACTGAGCGCCTCCAGGAGAGAGGCCCAACCAAGACACGCCCCGAGGAGCGTCTTGACACATGTCAACACTGGGTCTGACTGACGGCCTCCACGAGAGAAGCCCAAGCAATACGCGCCCCGAGGAGCGTCTTGCCACATGTCACCACTGGGTCTGACTGAGCTTCTCCAGGAGAGAGGCCCAACCAAGACGCGCCCTGAGGAGCGTCTTGCCACATGCCAACACTGGGTCTGACAGAGGGCCTCCAGGAGAGAGGCCCAAGCAAGACGCGCCCCGAGGAGTGTCTTGCCACATGTCACCACTGGGTCTGACAGAGCGCCTCCAGGAGAGAGGCCCAAGCAAGACGCGCCCCGAGGAGTGTCTTGTCACATGTCAACACTGGGTCTTTCTGAGCGCCTCCAGGAGAGAAGCCCAAGCAAGACGCGCCCCGAGGAGCGTCTTTCCACATCTCAGCACTCGGTCTGACTGAGCGCCTCCAGGAGAGAGGCCAAAGCAAGACGCGCTCCGAGGAGCGTCTTGCCACATGTCAACAATGGGTATGACTGAGGGCCTCCAGGAGAGAAGCCCAAGCAAGACGCGCCCCGAGGAGCGTCTTGAGACATGTGAACACTGGGTCTGACAGAGGGCCTCCAGGAGAGAGGCCCAAGCAAGACGCGCCCCGAGGAGTGTCTTGCCACATGTCACCACTTGGTCTGACTGAGCGCCTCCAGGAGAGAGGCCCAAGCAACACGCGCCCCGAGGAGCGTCAGGCCACATGTCACTACTCAGTCTGACTGAGCGCCTCCAGGAGAGAGGCCCAAGTAAGACGCGCCCCGAGGAGCGTCTTGCCACGTGTCAACACTGGGTCTGATTGAGGGCCTTCTGGAGAGAGGCCCAAGCAAGACGCGCCCCGAGGAGCGTCTTGCCACATGTCACTACTCGGTCTGACTGAGCGCCTCCAGGAGAGAGGCCCAAGCAAGACGTGCCCCGAGGAGCGTCTTGCCACATGTCAACAATGGGTCTGACTGAGGGCCTCCAGGAGAGAGGCCCAAGCAAGACGCGCCCCGAGGAGCGTCTTGCCACATGTCAACACTGGGTCTGACTGAGGGCCTCCAGGAGAGAAGCCCGAGGAGCGTCTTGCCACATGTCACCTCTGGGTCTGACTGAGCTCCTCCAGGAGAGAGGCGCAAGCAAGAAACGCCCGAGGAGCATCTTGACACATGTCAACACTGGGTCTGACTGAGCGCCTCCAGGAGAGAGGCCCCAGCAAGACGCGCCCCGAGGAGCGTCTTGCCACATGTCAGCACTCGGTCTGACTGAGCGCCTCCAGGAGAGAGGCCCAAACAAGAAGCGCCCCGAGGAGCGTCTTGCCACATGTCAACAATGGGTCTGACTGAGGGCCTCCAGGAGAGAAGCCCAAGCAAGAAGCGCCCCGAGGAGCGTCTTGCCACATGTCAACACTGGGTCTAATTGAGCGCCTCCAGGAGAGAGGCCCAAGCAAGACGCGCCCCGAGGAGCGTCTTGCCACATGTCACTACTCAGTCTGACTGAGCGCCTCCAGGAGAGAGGTCCAAGCAACACGCGCCCCGAGGAGCGTCTTGCCACATTTCAACACTGGGTCTGACTGAGTGCCTCCATGAGAGAAGCCCCAGCAAGACGCGCCCCGAGGAGCGTCTTGCCACATGTCAACAATGGGTCTGACTGAGGGCCTCCAGGAGAGAAGCCAAAGCAAGACGCGCCCCGAGGAGCTTCTTTCCACATGTCAACAATGGGTCTTACTGAGGGCCTCCATGAGAGAAGCCCAAGCAAGACGCGCCCCGAGGAGTGTCTTGCCACATGTCAACACTGTGTCTGACTGAGCGCCTCCAGGAGAGAGGCCCAAGCAAGACGCGCCCCGAGGAGCGTCTTGCCACGTGTCAACACTAGGTCTGACTTAGCGCCTCCAGGAGAGAGGCCCAAGCAAGATGCGCCCCGAGGAGCGTCTTGCCATGTTTTACCACTGGGTCTGACTGAGCTCCTCCAGGAGAGAGGCCCCAGCAAGACGCGCCCCGAGGAGCGTCTTGCCTTATGTCAGCACTCGGTCTGACTGAGCGCCTCCAGGAGAGAGGCCCAAGCAAGACGCGCCCCGAGGAGCGTCTTGCCACATGTCACTACTCGGTCTAACTGAGCGCCTCCAGGAGAGAGGTCCAAGCAAGACGCGCCCCGAGGAGCGTCTTGCAAAATGTCACTACTCAGTCTGACTGAGCGCCTCCAGGAGGGAGGTCCAAGCAAGACGCGCCCCGAGGTGCGTCTTGCCACATGTCACTACTCGGTCTGACTGAGCGCCTCCAGGAGAGAGGCCCAAGCAAGACGTGCCCCGAGGAGCGTCTTGCCACATGTCAACAATGGGTCTGACTGAGGGCCTCCAGGAGAGAAGCCCAAGCAAGACACGCCCCGAGGAGCGTCTTGACACATGTCAACACTGGGTCGGACTGAGGGCCTCCATGAGAGAAGCCCAAGCAAGACGCGCCCCGAGGAGAGTCTTGCCACATGTCAACACTCGGTCTGAAAGAGGGCATTCAGGAGAGAGGCCCAAGCAATACTCGCCCCGAGGAGCGTCTTGCCACATGTCACCACTGGGTCTGAATTAGCGCCTCCAGGAGAGAGGCCCAACCAAGACGCGCCCCGAGGAGTGTCTTGCCACATGCCAACACTGGGTCTGACTGAGCGCCTCCATGAGAGACGCCCAAGCAAGACGCGCCCCGAGGAGCGTCTTGCCACGTGTCAACACTGGGTCTGACTGAGCGCCTCCAGGAGAGAGGCCCAATCAAGACGCACCCTGAGGAGCGTCTTTCCACGTGTCACCACTGGGTCTGACTGAGCGCCTCCAGGAGAGAGGCCCAAGCAAGACGCGCCCCGAGGAGCGTCTTGCCACATGTCAACACTGGGTCTGACTGAGCCTCTCCAGGAGAGAGGCCTAAGCAAGACGCGCCCCGAGGAGCGTCTTGCCACATGTCAACAATGGGTCTGACTGAGGGCCTCCAGGAGAGAGGCCCAAGCAAGATGCGCCCGGAGGAGCGTCTTGCCACATGTCAACACTGGGTCTGACAGAGGGCCTCCAGGAGAAAGGCCCAAGCAAGACGCGCCCCGAGGAGCGTCTTGCCACATGTCACCTCTGGTTCTGACTGAGTGCCTCCAGGAGAGAGGCCCAAGCAAGACGTGCCCTGAGGAGTGTCTTGTCACATGTCAACACTGGGTCTGTCTGAGCGCCTCCAGGAGAGAAGCTCAAGCAAGACGCGCCCCGAGGAGCGTCTTGCCACGTGTCACCACTGGGTCTGACTGAGCGCCTCCAGGAGAGAGGCCCAAGCAAGACGCGCCCCGAGGAGCGTCTTGCCACATGTCAACACTGGGTCTGACTGAGCCTCTCCAGGAGAGAGGCCTAAGCAAGACGCGCCCCGAGGAGCGTCTTGCCACATGTCAACAATGGGTCTGACTTAGGGCCTCCAGGAGAGAAGCCCAAGCAAGACGCGCCCCGAGGAGCGTCTTGACACATGTCAACACTGGGTCTGACAGAGGGCCTCCACGAGAGAGGCCCAAGCAAGACGCGCCCCGAGGAGTGTCCTGCCACATGTCACCACTGTGTCTGACTGAGCGCCTCCAGGAGAGAGGCCCAAGCAAGACGCGCCCCGAGATGCGTCTTGCCACGTGTCAACACTGGGTCTGATTGAGGGCCTTCTGGAGAGAGGCCCAAGCAAGACGCGCCCCGAGGAGCGTCCTGCCACATGTCAACAATGGTTCTTACTGAGGGCCTCCGGGAGAGAAGCCCAAGCAAGACGCGCCCCCAGGAGCTTCTTGCCACATGTCAGCACTCGGTCTGACTGAGCGCCTCCAGGAGAGAGGCCAAAGCAAGACGCCCCCCGAGGAGCGTCTTGACACATGTCAACACTGGGTCTGACAGAGGGCCTCCATGAGAGAGGCCCAAGCAAGACGCGCCCCGAGGAGTGTCTTGCCAAATGTCAACACTGGGTCTGACTGAGCGCCTCAGGGAGAGAGGTCCAAGCAAGACGCGCCCCGAGGAGCGTCTTGCCACATGTCAACACTGGGTCTGACTGAGTGCCTCCATGAGAGAGGCTCAACCAAGACACGCCCCGAGGATCGTCTTGACACATGTCAACACTGGATCTGACTGAGGGCCTCCACGAGAGAAGCCCAAGCAACACGCGCCCCGAGCAGAGTCTTGCCACATGTGAACACTCGGTCTGACAGAGGGCATCCAGGAGAGAGGCCCAAGCAATACGCGCCCCGAGGAGCGTCTTGCCACATGTCACCACTGGGTCTGACTGAGCTTCTCCAGGAGAGAGGCCCAACCAAGACGCGCCCCGAGGAGCGTCTTTCCACATGTCAGCACTCGGTCTGACTGAGCGCCTCCAGGAGAGAAGCCCAAGCAACACGCGCCCCGAGGCGCGTCAGGCCACATGTCACTACTCAGTCTGACTGAGCGCCTCCAGTAGAGAGGCCCAAGTAAGACGCGCCCCGAGGAGCGTCTTGCCACGTGTCAACAATGGGTATGACTGAGGGCCTCCAGAAGAGAAGCCCAAGCAAGACGCGCCCCGAGGAGCGTCTTGACACATGTCAACACTGGGTCTGACAGAGGGCCTCCAGAAGAGAGGCCCAAGCAAGACGCGCCCCGAGGAGTGTCTTGCCACATGTCACCACTTGGTCTGACTGAGCGCCTCCAGGAGAGAGGCCCAAGCAACACGCGCCCCGAGGAGCGTCAGGCCACATGTTACTACTCAGTCTGACTGAGCGCCTCCAGGAGAGAGGCCCAAGTAAGACGCGCCCCGAGGAGCGTCTTGCCACGTGTCAATACTGGGTCTGATTGAGGGCCTTCTGGAGAGAGGCCCAAGCAAGACGTGCCCCGAGGAGCGTCTTGCCACATGTCAACAATGGGTCTGACTGAGGGCCTCCAGGAGAGAAGCCCAAGCAAGACGCGCCCCGAGGACAGTCTTGCCTCATGTCAACACTGGGTCTGACTGAGGGCCTCCAGGAGAGTGGCCCAAATAAGACGCGCCCCGAGGAGCGTCTTGCCACATGTCAACACTGGGTCTGACTGAGGGTCTCCAGGAGAGAAGCCCAAGCAAGATGCGCCCCGAGGAGCGTCTTGCCACATGTCAGCACTCGGTCTGACTGAGCGCCTCCAGGAGAGAGGCCCAAGCAAGACGCGCCCCGAGGAGCGTCTTGCCACATGTCAACACTGGGTGTGACTGAGCGCCTCCAGGAGAGAGGCCCAAGCAAGATTCACCCCGAGGAGCGTCTTGCCACATGTGAACACTGGGTCTGACTGAGCGCCTCCAGGAGAGAGGCCCAAGCAAGACGCCCCCGGAGGAGCGTCTTGCAACATGTCAGCACTCGGTCTGACTGAGCGCCTCCAGGAGAGAGGCCCAAGCAAGACGCGCCCCGAGGAGGGTCTTGACACATGTCTCCTCTGGGTCTGACTGAGCGCCTCCAGGAGAGAGGCCCAAGCAAGACGTGCCCCGAGGAGCGTCTTGCCACATGTCAACACTGGGTCTGACTGAGCACCTCCAGGAGAGAGGCCCAAGCAAGACGCGCCCCGAGGAGCGTCTTGCCACATGTCACTACTCGGTCTGACTGAGCGCCTCAGGGAGAGAGGTCCAAGCAAGACGCGCCCCGAGGAGCGTCTTGCCACATGTCAACACTGGGTCTGACTGAGTGCCTCCATGAGAGAAGCCCCAGCAAGACGCGCCCCAGCAAGACGCGCCCCGAGGAGCGTCTTGCCACATGTCACTACTCGGTCTGTTTGAGCGCCTCCAGGAGAGAGGCCCAAGCAAGACGTGCCCCGAGGAGCGTCTTGCCACATGTCAACAATGGGTCTGACTGAGGACCTCCAGGAGAGAAGCCCAAGCAAGACGCGCCCCGAGGAGCGTCTTGCCACATGTCAACACTGGGTCCGACTGAGCGCCTCCAGGAGAGAGGCCCAACCAAGACACGCCCCGAGGAGCGTCTTGACACATGTCAACACTGGGTCTGACTGACGGCCTCCACGAGAGAAGCCCAAGCAAGACGCGCCCCGAGCAGTCTTGCCACATGTCAACACTCGGTCTGACAGAGGGCATCCAGGAGAGAGGCCCAAGCAATACGCGCCCCGAGGAGCGTCTTGCCACATGTCACCACTGGGTCTGACTGAGCTTCTCCAGGAGAGAGGCCCAACCAAGACGCGCCCTGAGGAGCGTCTTGCCACATGCCAACACTGGGTCTGACAGAGGGCCTCCAGGAGAGAGGCCCAAGCAAGACGCGCCCCGAGGAGTGTCTTGCCACATGTCACCACTGGGTCTGACTGAGCGCCTCCAGGAGAGAGGCCCAAGCAAGACGCGCCCCGAGGAGCGTCTTGTCACATGTCAACACTGGGTCTTTCTGAGCGCCTCCAGGAGAGAAGCCCAAGCAAGACGCGCCCCGAGGAGTGTCTTGCCACATGTCACCACTTGGTCTGACTGAGCGCCTCCAGGAGAGAGGCCCAAGCAACACGCGCCCCGAGGAGCGTCAGGCCACATGTCACTACTTAGTCTGACTGAGCGCCTCCAGGAGAGAGGCCCAAGTAAGACGCGCCCCGGGAAGCGTCTTGCCACGTGTCAACACTGGGTCTGATTGAGGGCCTTCTGGAGAGAGGCCCAAGCAAGACGCGCCCCGAGGAGCGTCTTGCCACATGTCACTACTCGGTCTGACTGAGCGCCTCCAGGAGAGAGGCCCAAGCAAGACGTGCCCCGAGGAGCGTCTTTCCACATGTCAACAATGGGTCTGACTGAGGGCCTCCAGGAGAGAGGCCCAAGCAAGACGCGCCCCGAGGAGCGTCTTGCCACATGTCAACAATGGTTCTTACTGAGGGCCTCCGGGAGAGAAGCCCAAGCAAGACGCGCCCTGATGAGCTTCTTGCCACATGTCAGCACTCGGTCTGACTGAGCGCCTCCAGGAGAGAGGCCCAAGCAAGACGTGCCCCGAGGAGCGTCTTGCCACATGTCAACAATGGGTCTGACTGAGGGCCTCCAGGAGAGAAGCCCAAGCAAGACGCGCCCCGAGGAGCGTCTTGCCACATGTCAACTCTGGGTCTGACTGAGCGCCTCCAGGAGAGAGGCCCAAGCAAGATGCGCCCCGAGGAGTGTCTTGCCACATGTCAACAATGGGTCTTACTGAGGGCCTCCAATAGAGAAGCCCAAGCAAGACGCGCCCCGAGGAGCGTCTTGCCACATGTCAACACTGGGTCTGACTGAGCACCTCCAGGAGATAGGCCCAAGCAAGACGCGCCCGGAGGAGCGTCTTGCAACATGTCAGCACTCGGTCTGACTGAGAGCCTCCAGGAGAGAGGCCCAAGCAAGACGCGCCCCGAGGAGCGTCTTGCCACATGTCAACAATGGGTCTGACTGAGGGCCTCCAGGAGAGAAGCCCAAGCAAGACGCGCCCCGAGGAGCGTCTTGCCACATGTCAACACTGGGTCTGACTGAGGGCCTCCAGGAGAGAAGCCCCAGCAAGACGCGCCCCGAGGAGCGTCTTGCCACATGTCAACACTGGGTGTGACTGAGCGCCTCCAGGAGAGAGGCCCGTGGAGCGTCTTGCCACATGTCACCTCTGGGTCTGACTGAGCTCCTCCAGGAGAGAGGCGCAAGCAAGAAACGCCCGAGGAGCGTCTTGACACATGTCAACGCTGGGTCTGACTGAGCGCCTCCAGGAGAGAGGCCCCAGCAAGACGCGCCCCGAGGAGCGTCTTGCCACATGTCAGCACTCGGTCTGACTGAGCGCCTCCAGGAGAGAGGCCCAAGCAAGAAGCGCCCCGAGGAGCGTCTTGCCACATGTCAACAATGGGTCTGACTGAGGGCCTCCAGGAGAGAAGCCCAAGAAAGACGCACCCCGAGGAGCGTCTTGCCACATGTCAACACTGGGTCTGACTGAGCACCTCCAGGAGAGAGGCCCAAGCAAGATGCGCCCCGAGGAGCGTCTTGCCATGTGTCACCACTGGGTCTGACTGAGCGCCTCCAGGAGAGAGGCCCAACCAAGACGCGCCCTGAGGAGCGTCTTGCCACATGCCAACACTGGGTCTGACAGAGGGCCTCCAGGAGAGAGGCCCAAGCAAGACGCGCCCCGAGGAGTGTCTTGCCACATGTCACCACTGGGTCTGACTGAGCGCCTCCAGGAGAGAGGCCCAAGCAAGACGCGCCCCGAGGATCGTCTTGTCACATGTCAACACTGGCTCTTTCTGAGCGCCTCCAGGAGAGATTCCCAAGCAAGACGCGCCCCGAGGAGCGTCTTTCCACATGTCAGCACTCGGTCTGACTGAGCGCCTCCAGGAGAGAGGCCCAAGCAAGACGCGGCCCGAGGAGCGTCTTGCGACATGTCACTACTCGGTCTAACTGAGCGCCTCCAGGAGAGAGGTCCAAGCAAGACGCGCCCCGAAGAGCATCTTGCCACATGTCACTACTCGGTCTGACTGAGCGCCTCCAGGAGAAAGGCCCAAGCAAGACGTGCCCCGAGGAGCGTCTTGCCACATGTCAACACTGGGTCTGACTGAGCGCCTCCAGGAGAGAGGCCCAAGCAAGACGCGCCCCGAGGAGCGTCAGGCCACATGTCACTACTCAGTCTGACTGAGCGCCTCCAGGAGAGAGGCCCAAGCAAGACGCGCCCCGAGGAGCGTCTTGCCACACGTCAACACTGGGTCTGATGGAGGGCCTCCACGAGAGAAGCCCAAGCAAGACGCGCCCCGAGCAGTCTTGCCACATGTCAACACTCGGTCTGACAGAGGGCATCCAGGAGAGAGGCCCAAGCAATACGCGCCCCGAGGAGCGTCTTGCCACATGTCACCACTGGGTCTGACTGAGCTTCTCCAGGAGAGAGGCCCAACCAAGACGCGCCCTGAGGAGCGTCTTGCCACATGCCAACACTGGGTCTGACAGAGGGCCTCCAGGAGAGAGGCCCAAGCAAGACGCGCCCCGAGGAGTGTCTTGCCACATGTCACCACTGGGTCTGACTGAGCGCCTCCAGGAGAGAGGCCCAAGCAAGACGCGCCCCGAGGAGCGTCTTGTCACATGTCAACACTGGGTCTTTCTGAGCGCCTCCAGGAGAGAAGCCCAAGCAAGACGCGCCCCGAGGAGTGTCTTGCCACATGTCACCACTTGGTCTGACTGAGCGCCTCCAGGAGAGAGGCCCAAGCAACACGCGCCCCGAGGAGCGTCTTGCCACATGTCACTACTCGGTCTGACTGAGCGCCTCCAGGAGAGAGGCCCAAGCAAGACGTGCCCCGAGGAGCGTCTTTCCACATGTCAACAATGGGTCTGACTGAGGGCCTCCAGGAGAGAGGCCCAAGCAAGACGCGCCCCGAGGAGCGTCTTGCCACATGTCAACAATGGTTCTTACTGAGGGCCTCCGGGAGAGAAGCCCAAGCAAGACGCGCCCTGATGAGCTTCTTGCCACATGTCAGCACTCGGTCTGACTGAGCGCCTCCAGGAGAGAGGCCCAAGCAAGACGTGCCCCGAGGAGCGTCTTGCCACATGTCAACAATGGGTCTGACTGAGGGCCTCCAGGAGAGAAGCCCAAGCAAGACGCGCCCCGAGGAGCGTCTTGCCACATGTCAACTCTGGGTCTGACTGAGCGCCTCCAGGAGAGAGGCCCAAGCAAGATGCGCCCCGAGGAGTGTCTTGCCACATGTCAACAATGGGTCTTACTGAGGGCCTCCAATAGAGAAGCCCAAGCAAGACGCGCCCCGAGGAGCGTCTTGCCACATGTCAACACTGGGTCTGACTGAGCACCTCCAGGAGATAGGCCCAAGCAAGACGCGCCCGGAGGAGCGTCTTGCAACATGTCAGCACTCGGTCTGACTGAGAGCCTCCAGGAGAGAGGCCCAAGCAAGACGCGCCCCGAGGAGCGTCTTGCCACATGTCAACAATGGGTCTGACTGAGGGCCTCCAGGAGAGAAGCCCAAGCAAGACGCGCCCCGAGGAGCGTCTTGCCACATGTCAACACTGGGTCTGACTGAGGGCCTCCAGGAGAGAAGCCCCAGCAAGACGCGCCCCGAGGAGCGTCTTGCCACATGTCAACACTGGGTGTGACTGAGCGCCTCCAGGAGAGAGGCCCGTGGAGCGTCTTGCCACATGTCACCTCTGGGTCTGACTGAGCTCCTCCAGGAGAGAGGCGCAAGCAAGAAACGCCCGAGGAGCGTCTTGACACATGTCAACGCTGGGTCTGACTGAGCGCCTCCAGGAGAGAGGCCCCAGCAAGACGCGCCCCGAGGAGCGTCTTGCCACATGTCAGCACTCGGTCTGACTGAGCGCCTCCAGGAGAGAGGCCCAAGCAAGAAGCGCCCCGAGGAGCGTCTTGCCACATGTCAACAATGGGTCTGACTGAGGGCCTCCAGGAGAGAAGCCCAAGCAAGACGCACCCCGAGGAGCGTCTTGCCACATGTCAACACTGGGTCTGACTGAGCACCTCCAGGAGAGAGGCCCAAGCAAGATGCGCCCCGAGGAGCGTCTTGCCATGTGTCACCACTGGGTCTGACTGAGCGCCTCCAGGAGAGAGGCCCAACCAAGACGCGCCCTGAGGAGCGTCTTGCCACATGCCAACACTGGGTCTGACAGAGGGCCTCCAGGAGAGAGGCCCAAGCAAGACGCGCCCCGAGGAGTGTCTTGCCACATGTCACCACTGGGTCTGACTGAGCGCCTCCAGGAGAGAGGCCCAAGCAAGACGCGCCCCGAGGATCGTCTTGTCACATGTCAACACTGGCTCTTTCTGAGCGCCTCCAGGAGAGATTCCCAAGCAAGACGCGCCCCGAGGAGCGTCTTTCCACATGTCAGCACTCGGTCTGACTGAGCGCCTCCAGGAGAGAGGCCCAAGCAAGACGCGGCCCGAGGAGCGTCTTGCGACATGTCACTACTCGGTCTAACTGAGCGCCTCCAGGAGAGAGGTCCAAGCAAGACGCGCCCCGAAGAGCATCTTGCCACATGTCACTACTCGGTCTGACTGAGCGCCTCCAGGAGAAAGGCCCAAGCAAGACGTGCCCCGAGGAGCGTCTTGCCACATGTCAACACTGGGTCTGACTGAGCGCCTCCAGGAGAGAGGCCCAAGCAAGACGCGCCCCGAGGAGCGTCAGGCCACATGTCACTACTCAGTCTGACTGAGCGCCTCCAGGAGAGAGGCCCAAGCAAGACGCGCCCCGAGGAGCGTCTTGCCACACGTCAACACTGGGTCTGATGGAGGGCCTTCTGGAGAGAGGCCCAAGCAAGACGCGCCCCGAGGAGCGTCTTGCCACATGTCACCTCTGGTTCTGACTGAGCGCCTCCGGGAGAGAGGCCCAAGCAAGACGCGCCCTGAGGAGCGTCTTGCCACATGTCAACAATGGGTCTGACTGAGGGCCTCCAGGAGAGAAGCCCAAGCAAGACGCGCCCCGTGGAGCGTCTTGACACATGTCAGCACTGGGTCTTTCTGAGCGCCTCCAGGAGAGAAGCCCAAGCAAGACGCGCCCCGAGGAGTGTCTTGCCACATGTCACCACTTGGTCTGACTGAGCGCCTCCAGGAGAGAGGCCCAAGCAACACGCGCCCCGAGGAGCGTCAGGCCACATGTCACTACTTAGTCTGACTGAGCGCCTCCAGGAGAGAGGCCCAAGTAAGACGCGCCCCGGGAAGCGTCTTGCCACGTGTCAACACTGGGTCTGATTGAGGGCCTTCTGGAGAGAGGCCCAAGCAAGACGCGCCCCGAGGAGCGTCTTGCCACATGTCACTACTCGGTCTGACTGAGCGCCTCCAGGAGAGAGGCCCAAGCAAGACGTGCCCCGAGGAGCGTCTTTCCACATGTCAACAATGGGTCTGACTGAGGGCCTCCAGGAGAGAGGCCCAAGCAAGACGCGCCCCGAGGAGCGTCTTGCCACATGTCAACAATGGTTCTTACTGAGGGCCTCCGGGAGAGAAGCCCAAGCAAGACGCGCCCTGATGAGCTTCTTGCCACATGTCAGCACTCGGTCTGACTGAGCGCCTCCAGGAGAGAGGCCCAAGCAAGACGTGCCCCGAGGAGCGTCTTGCCACATGTCAACAATGGGTCTGACTGAGGGCCTCCAGGAGAGAAGCCCAAGCAAGACGCGCCCCGAGGAGCGTCTTGCCACATGTCAACTCTGGGTCTGACTGAGCGCCTCCAGGAGAGAGGCCCAAGCAAGATGCGCCCCGAGGAGTGTCTTGCCACATGTCAACAATGGGTCTTACTGAGGGCCTCCAGTAGAGAAGCCCAAGCAAGACGCGCCCCGAGGAGCGTCTTGCCACATGTCAACACTGGGTCTGACTGAGCACCTCCAGGAGATAGGCCCAAGCAAGACGCGCCCGGAGGAGCGTCTTGCAACATGTCAGCACTCGGTCTGACTGAGCGCCTCCAGGAGAGAGGCCCAAGCAAGACGCGCCCCGAGGAGCGTCTTGCCACATGTCAACAATGGGTCTGACTGAGGGCCTCCAGGAGAGAAGCCCAAGCAAGACGCGCCCCGAGGAGCGTCTTGCCACATGTCAACACGGGGTCTGACTGAGGGCCTCCAGGAGAGAAGCCCCAGCAAGACGCGCCCCGAGGAGCGTCTTGCCACATGTCAACACTGGGTGTGACTGAGCGCCTCCAGGAGAGAGGCCCGTGGAGCGTCTTGCCACATGTCACCTCTGGGTCTGACTGAGCTCCTCCAGGAGAGAGGCGCAAGCAAGAAACGCCCGAGGAGCGTCTTGACACATGTCAACGCTGGGTCTGACTGAGCGCCTCCAGGAGAGAGGCCCCAGCAAGACGCGCCCCGAGGAGCGTCTTGCCACATGTCAGCACTCGGTCTGACTGAGCGCCTCCAGGAGAGAGGCCCAAGCAAGAAGCGCCCCGAGGAGCGTCTTGCCACATGTCAACAATGGGTCTGACTGAGGGCCTCCAGGAGAGAAGCCCAAGCAAGACGCACCCCGAGGAGCGTCTTGCCACATGTCAACACTGGGTCTGACTGAGCACCTCCAGGAGAGAGGCCCAAGCAAGATGCGCCCCGAGGAGCGTCTTGCCATGTGTCACCACTGGGTCTGACTGAGCGCCTCCAGGAGAGAGGCCCAACCAAGACGCGCCCTGAGGAGCGTCTTGCCACATGCCAACACTGGGTCTGACAGAGGGCCTCCAGGAGAGAGGCCCAAGCAAGACGCGCCCCGAGGAGTGTCTTGCCACATGTCACCACTGGGTCTGACTGAGCGCCTCCAGGAGAGAGGCCCAAGCAAGACGCGCCCCGAGGATCGTCTTGTCACATGTCAACACTGGCTCTTTCTGAGCGCCTCCAGGAGAGATTCCCAAGCAAGACGCGCCCCGAGGAGCGTCTTTCCACATGTCAGCACTCGGTCTGACTGAGCGCCTCCAGGAGAGAGGCCCAAGCAAGACGCGGCCCGAGGAGCGTCTTGCGACATGTCACTACTCGGTCTAACTGAGCGCCTCCAGGAGAGAGGTCCAAGCAAGACGCGCCCCGAAGAGCATCTTGCCACATGTCACTACTCGGTCTGACTGAGCGCCTCCAGGAGAAAGGCCCAAGCAAGACGTGCCCCGAGGAGCGTCTTGCCACATGTCAACACTGGGTCTGACTGAGCGCCTCCAGGAGAGAGGCCCAAGCAAGACGCGCCCCGAGGAGCGTCAGGCCACATGTCACTACTCAGTCTGACTGAGCGCCTCCAGGAGAGAGGCCCAAGCAAGACGCGCCCCGAGGAGCGTCTTGCCACACGTCAACACTGGGTCTGATGGAGGGCCTTCTGGAGAGAGGCCCAAGCAAGACGCGCCCCGAGGAGCGTCTTGCCACATGTCACCTCTGGTTCTGACAGAGCGCCTCCGGGAGAGAGGCCCAAGCAAGACGCGCCCTGAGGAGCGTCTTGCCACATGTCAACAATGGGTCTGACAGAGGGCCTCCAGGAGAGAGGCCCAAGCAAGACGCGCCCTGAGGAGTGTCTTGCCACATGTCACCACTGTGTCTGACTGAGCGCCTCCGGGAGAGAGGCCAAAGCAAGACTTGCCCCGAGGAGCGTCAGGCCACATGTCACTACTCAGTCTGACTGAGCACCTCCAGGAGAGAGGCCCAAGCAAGACGCGCCCCGAGGAGCGTCTTGCCATGTGTCAACACTGGGTCTGATTGAGGGCCTTCTGGAGAGAGGCCCAAGCAAGACGCGCCAAGAGGAGCGTCTTGCCACATGTCAACAATGGGTCTTACTGAGGGCCTCCAGGAGAGAAGCCCAAGCAAGACGCGCCCCGAGGAGATTCTTGCCACATGTCAGCACTCGGTCTGACTGAGCGCCTCCAGGAGAGAGGCCAAAGCAAGACGCGCCCCGAGGAGCGTCTTGACACATGTCAACACTGGGTCTGACAGAGGGCCTCCATGAGAGAGGCCCAAGCAAGACGCGCCCCGAGGAGTGTCTTGCCACATGTCAACACTGGGTCTGACTGAGCGCCTCCAGGAGAGAGGCCCAAGCAAGACGCGCCCCGAGGAGCGTCTTGCCACATGTCACTACTCGGTCTGACTGAGCGCCTCCAGGAGAGAAGCTCAAGCAAGACGCGCCCCGAGGAGCGTCTTGACACATGTCAACAATGGGTCTGACTTAGGGCCTCCAGGAGAGAAGCCCAAGCAAGACGCGCCCCGAGGAGCGTCTTGACACATGTCAACACTGGGTCTGACAGAGGGCCTCCACGAGAGAGGCCCAAGCAAGACGCGCCCCGAGGAGTGTCATGCCACATGTCACCACTGTGTCTGACTGAGCGCCTCCAGGAGAGAGGCCCAAGCAAGACGCGCCCCGAGATGCGTCTTGCCACGTGTCAACACTGGGTCTGATTGAGGGCCTTCTGGAGAGAGGCCCAAGCAAGACGCGCCCCGAGGAGCGTCCTGCCACATGTCAACAATGGTTCTTACTGAGGGCCTCCGGGAGAGAAGCCCAAGCAAGACGCGCCCCGAGGAGCTTCTTGCCACATGTCAGCACTCGGTCTGACTGAGCGCCTCCAGGAGAGAGGCCAAAGCAAGACGCCCCCCGAGGAGCGTCTTGACACATGTCAACACTGGGTCTGACAGAGGGCCTCCATGAGAGAGGCCCAAGCAAGACGCGCCCCGAGGAGCGTCTTGCCACATGTGAACACTCGGTCTGACAGAGGGCATCCAGGAGAGAGGCCCAAGCAATACGCGCCCCGAGGAGCGTCTTGCCACATGTCACCACTGGGTCTGACTGAGCTTCTCCAGGAGAGAGGCCCAACCAAGACGCGCGCCGAGGAGCGTCTTTCCACATGTCAGCACTCGGTCTGACTGAGCGCCTCCAGGAGAGAAGCCCAAGCAACACGCGCCCCGAGGCGCGTCAGGCCACATGTCACTACTCAGTCTGACTGAGCGCCTCCAGTAGAGAGGCCCAAGTAAGACGCGCCCCGAGGAGCGTCTTGCCACGTGTCAACAATGGGTATGACTGAGGGCCTCCAGAAGAGAAGCCCAAGCAAGACGCGCCCCGAGGAGCGTCTTGACACATGTCAACACTGGGTCTGACAGAGGGCCTCCAGAAGAGAGGCCCAAGCAAGACGCACCCCGAGGAGTGTCTTGCCACATGTCACCACTTGGTCTGACTGAGCGCCTCCAGGAGAGAGGCCCAAGCAACACGCGCCCCGAGGAGCGTCAGGCCACATATCACTACTCAGTCTGACTGAGCGCCTCCAGGAGAGAGGCCCAAGTAAGACGCGCCCCGAGGAGCGTCTTGCCACGTGTCAATACTGGGTCTGATTGAGGGCCTTCTGGAGAGAGGCCCAAGCAAGACGTGCCCCGAGGAGCGTCTTGCCACATGTCAACAATGGGTCTGACTGAGGGCCTCCAGGAGAGAAGCCCAAGCAAGACGCGCCCCGAGGACAGTCTTGCCTCATGTCAACACTGGGTCTGACTGAGGGCCTCCAGGAGAGTGGCCCAAATAAGACGCGCCCCGAGGAGCGTCTTGCCACATGTCAACACTGGGTCTGACTGAGGGTCTCCAGGAGAGAAGCCCAAGCAAGATGCGCCCCGAGGAGCGTCTTGCCACATGTCAGCACTCGGTCTGACTGAGCGCCTCCAGGAGAGAGGCCCAAGCAAGACGCGCCCCGAGGAGCGTCTTGCCACATGTCAACACTGGGTCTGACTGAGCGCCTCAAGGAGAGAGGCCCAAGCAAGATGCACCCCGAGGAGCGTCTTGCCACATGTGAACACTGGGTCTGACTGAGCGCCTCCAGGAGAGAGGCCCAAGCAAGATGCCCCCGGAGGAGCGTCTTGCAACATGTCAGCACTCGGTCTGACTGAGCGCCTCCAGGAGAGAGGCCCAAGCAAGGCGGGCCCCGAGGAGGGTCTTGACACATGTCTCCTCTGGGTCTGACTGAGCGCCTCCAGGAGAGAGGCCCAAGCAAGACGTGCCCCGAGGAGCGTCTTGCCACATGTCAACACTGGGTCTGACTGAGCACCTCCAGGAGAGAGGCCCAAGCAAGACGCGCCCCGAGGAGCGTCTTGCCACATGTCACTACTCGGTCTGACTGAGCGCCTCAGGGAGAGAGGTCCAAGCAAGACGCGCCCCGAGGAGCGTCTTGCCACATGTCAACACTGGGTCTGACTGAGTGCCTCCATGAGAGAAGCCCCAGCAAGACGCGCCCCAGCAAGACGCGCCCCGAGGAGCGTCTTGCCACATGTCACTACTCGGTCTGTTTGAGCGCCTCCAGGAGAGAGGCCCAAGCAAGACGTGCCCCGAGGAGCGTCTTGCCACATGTCAACAATGGGTCTGACTGAGGACCTCCAGGAGAGAAGCCCAAGCAAGACGCGCCCCGAGGAGCGTCTTGCCACATGTCAACACTGGGTCCGACTGAGCGCCTCCAGGAGAGAGGCCCAACCAAGACACGCCCCGAGGAGCGTCTTGACACATGTCAACACTGGGTCTGACTGACGGCCTCCACGAGAGAAGCCCAAGCAAGACGCGCCCCGAGCAGTCTTGCCACATGTCAACACTCGGTCTGACAGAGGGCATCCAGGAGAGAGGCCCAAGCAATACGCGCCCCGAGGAGCGTCTTGCCACATGTCACCACTGGGTCTGACTGAGCTTCTCCAGGAGAGAGGCCCAACCAAGACGCGCCCTGAGGAGCGTCTTGCCACATGCCAACACTGGGTCTGACAGAGGGCCTCCAGGAGAGAGGCCCAAGCAAGACACGCCCCGAGGAGTGTCTTGCCACATGTCACCACTGGGTCTGACTGAGCGCCTCCAGGAGAGAGGCCCAAGCAAGACGCGCCCCGAGGAGCGTCTTGTCACATGTCAACACTGGGTCTTTCTGAGCGCCTCCAGGAGAGAAGCCCAAGCAAGACGCGCCCCGAGGAGTGTCTTGCCACATGTCACCACTTGGTCTGACTGAGCGCCTCCAGGAGAGAGGCCCAAGCAACACGCGCCCCGAGGAGCGTCAGGCCACATGTCACTACTTAGTCTGACTGAGCGCCTCCAGGAGAGAGGCCCAAGTAAGACGCGCCCCGAGAAGCGTCTTGCCACGTGTCAACACTGGGTCTGATTGAGGGCCTTCTGGAGAGAGGCCCAAGCAAGACGCGCCCCGAGGAGCGTCTTGCCACATGTCACTACTCGGTCTGACTGAGCGCCTCCAGGAGAGAGGCCCAAGCAAGACGTGCCCCGAGGAGCGTCTTGCCACATGTCAACAATGGGTCTGACTGAGGGCCTCCAGGAGAGAGGCCCAAGCAAGACGCGCCCCGAGGAGCGTCTTGCCACATGTCAACAATGGTTCTTACTGAGGGCCTCCGGGAGAGAAGCCCAAGCAAGACGCGCCCTGATGAGCTTCTTGCCACATGTCAGCACTCGGTCTGACTGAGCGCCTCCAGGAGAGAGGCCCAAGCAAGACGTGCCCCGAGGAGCGTCTTGCCACATGTCAACAATGGGTCTGACTGAGGGCCTCCAGGAGAGAAGCCCAAGCAAGACGCGCCCCGAGGAGCGTCTTGCCACATGTCAACTCTGGGTCTGACTGAGCGCCTCCAGGAGAGAGGCCCAAGCAAGATGCGCCCCGAGGAGTGTCTTGCCACATGTCAACAATGGGTCTTACTGAGGGCCTCCAGTAGAGAAGCCCAAGCAAGACGCGCCCCGAGGAGCGTCTTGCCACATGTCAACACTGGGTCTGACTGAGCACCTCCAGGAGAGAGGCCCAAGCAAGACGCGCCCGGAGGAGCGTCTTGCAACATGTCAGCACTCGGTCTGACTGAGCGCCTCCAGGAGAGAGGCCCAAGCAAGACGCGCCCCGAGGAGCGTCTTGCCACATGTCAACAATGGGTCTGACTGAGGGCCTCCAGGAGAGAAGCCCAAGCAAGACGCGCCCCGAGGAGCGTCTTGCCACATGTCAACACTGGGTCTGACTGAGGGACTCCAGGAGAGAAGCCCCAGCAAGACGCGCCCCGAGGAGCGTCTTGCCACATGTCAACACTGGGTGTGACTGAGCGCCTCCAGGAGAGAGGCCCGTGGAGCGTCTTGCCACATGTCACCTCTGGGTCTGACTGAGCTCCTCCAGGAGAGAGGCGCAAGCAAGAAACGCCCGAGGAGCGTCTTGACACATGTCAACGCTGGGTCTGACTGAGCGCCTCCAGGAGAGAGGCCCCAGCAAGACGCGCCCCGAGGAGCGTCTTGCCACATGTCAGCACTCGGTCTGACTGAGCGCCTCCAGGAGAGAGGCCCAAGCAAGAAGCGCCCCGAGGAGCGTCTTGCCACATGTCAACAATGGGTCTGACTGAGGGCCTCCAGGAGAGAAGCCCAAGCAAGACGCACCCCGAGGAGCGTCTTGCCACATGTCAACACTGGGTCTGACTGAGCACCTCCAGGAGAGAGGCCCAAGCAAGATGCGCCCCGAGGAGCGTCTTGCCATGTGTCACCACTGGGTCTGACTGAGCGCCTCCAGGAGAGAGGCCCAACCAAGACGCGCCCTGAGGAGCGTCTTGCCACATGCCAACACTGGGTCTGACAGAGGGCCTCCAGGAGAGAGGCCCAAGCAAGACGCGCCCCGAGGAGTGTCTTGCCACATGTCACCACTGGGTCTGACTGAGCGCCTCCAGGAGAGAGGCCCAAGCAAGACGCGCCCCGAGGATCGTCTTGTCACATGTCAACACTGGCTCTTTCTGAGCGCCTCCAGGAGAGATTCCCAAGCAAGACGCGCCCCGAGGAGCGTCTTTCCACATGTCAGCACTCGGTCTGACTGAGCGCCTCCAGGAGAGAGGCCCAAGCAAGACGCGGCCCGAGGAGCGTCTTGCGACATGTCACTACTCGGTCTAACTGAGCGCCTCCAGGAGAGAGGTCCAAGCAAGACGCGCCCCGAAGAGCATCTTGCCACATGTCACTACTCGGTCTGACTGAGCGCCTCCAGGAGAGAGGCCCAAGCAACACGCGCCCCGAGGAGCGTCAGGCCACATGTCACTACTCAGTCTGACTGAGCGCCTCCAGGAGAGAGGCCCAAGTAAGACGCGCCCCGAGGAGCGTCTTGCCACGTGTCAATACTGGGTCTGATTGAGGGCCTTCTGGAGAGAGGCCCAAGCAAGACGTGCCCCGAGGAGCGTCTTGCCACATGTCAACAATGGGTCTGACTGAGGGCCTCCAGGAGAGAAGCCCAAGCAAGACGCGCCCCGAGGACAGTCTTGCCTCATGTCAACACTGGGTCTGACTGAGGGCCTCCAGGAGAGTGGCCCAAATAAGACGCGCCCCGAGGAGCGTCTTGCCACATGTCAACACTGGGTCTGACTGAGGGTCTCCAGGAGAGAAGCCCAAGCAAGATGCGCCCCGAGGAGCGTCTTGCCACATGTCAGCACTCGGTCTGACTGAGCGCCTCCAGGAGAGAGGCCCAAGCAAGACGCGCCCCGAGGAGCGTCTTGCCACATGTCAACACTGGGTCTGACTGAGCGCCTCCAGGAGAGAGGCCCAAGCAAGATGCACCCCGAGGAGCGTCTTGCCACATGTGAACACTGAGTCTGACTGAGCGCCTCCAGGAGAGAGGCCCAAGCAAGACGCCCCCGGAGGAGCGTCTTGCAACATGTCAGCACTCGGTCTGACTGAGCGCCTCCAGGAGAGAGGCCCAAGCAAGACGGGCCCCGAGGAGGGTCTTGACACATGTCTCCTCTGGGTCTGACTGAGCGCCTCCAGGAGAGAGGCCCAAGCAAGACGTGCCCCGAGGAGCGTCTTGCCACATGTCAACACTGGGTCTGACTGAGCACCTCCAGGAGAGAGGCCCAAGCAAGACGCGCCCCGAGGAGCGTCTTGCCACATGTCACTACTCGGTCTGACTGAGCGCCTCAGGGAGAGAGGTCCAAGCAAGACGCGCCCCGAGGAGCGTCTTGCCACATGTCAACACTGGGTCTGACTGAGTGCCTCCATGAGAGAAGCCCCAGCAAGACGCGCCCCAGCAAGACGCGCCCCGAGGAGCGTCTTGCCACATGTCACTACTCGGTCTGTTTGAGCGCCTCCAGGAGAGAGGCCCAAGCAAGACGTGCCCCGAGGAGCGTCTTGCCACATGTCAACAATGGGTCTGACTGAGGACCTCCAGGAGAGAAGCCCAAGCAAGACGCGCCCCGAGGAGCGTCTTGCCACATGTCAACACTGGGTCCGACTGAGCGCCTCCAGGAGAGAGGCCCAACCAAGACACGCCCCGAGGAGCGTCTTGACACATGTCAACACTGGGTCTGACTGACGGCCTCCACGAGAGAAGCCCAAGCAAGACGCGCCCCGAGCAGTCTTGCCACATGTCAACACTCGGTCTGACAGAGGGCATCCAGGAGAGAGGCCCAAGCAATACGCGCCCCGAGGAGCGTCTTGCCACATGTCACCACTGGGTCTGACTGAGCTTCTCCAGGAGAGAGGCCCAACCAAGACGCGCCCTGAGGAGCGTCTTGCCACATGCCAACACTGGGTCTGACAGAGGGCCTCCAGGAGAGAGGCCCAAGCAAGACACGCCCCGAGGAGTGTCTTGCCACATGTCACCACTGGGTCTGACTGAGCGCCTCCAGGAGAGAGGCCCAAGCAAGACGCGCCCCGAGGAGCGTCTTGTCACATGTCAACACTGGGTCTTTCTGAGCGCCTCCAGGAGAGAAGCCCAAGCAAGACGCGCCCCGAGGAGTGTCTTGCCACATGTCACCACTTGGTCTGACTGAGCGCCTCCAGGAGAGAGGCCCAAGCAACACGCGCCCCGAGGAGCGTCAGGCCACATGTCACTACTTAGTCTGACTGAGCGCCTCCAGGAGAGAGGCCCAAGTAAGACGCGCCCCGAGAAGCGTCTTGCCACGTGTCAACACTGGGTCTGATTGAGGGCCTTCTGGAGAGAGGCCCAAGCAAGACGCGCCCCGAGGAGCGTCTTGCCACATGTCACTACTCGGTCTGACTGAGCGCCTCCAGGAGAGAGGCCCAAGCAAGACGTGCCCCGAGGAGCGTCTTGCCACATGTCAACAATGGGTCTGACTGAGGGCCTCCAGGAGAGAGGCCCAAGCAAGACGCGCCCCGAGGAGCGTCTTGCCACATGTCAACAATGGTTCTTACTGAGGGCCTCCGGGAGAGAAGCCCAAGCAAGACGCGCCCTGATGAGCTTCTTGCCACATGTCAGCACTCGGTCTGACTGAGCGCCTCCAGGAGAGAGGCCCAAGCAAGACGTGCCCCGAGGAGCGTCTTGCCACATGTCAACAATGGGTCTGACTGAGGGCCTCCAGGAGAGAAGCCCAAGCAAGACGCGCCCCGAGGAGCGTCTTGCCACATGTCAACTCTGGGTCTGACTGAGCGCCTCCAGGAGAGAGGCCCAAGCAAGATGCGCCCCGAGGAGTGTCTTGCCACATGTCAACAATGGGTCTTACTGAGGGCCTCCAGTAGAGAAGCCCAAGCAAGACGCGCCCCGAGGAGCGTCTTGCCACATGTCAACACTGGGTCTGACTGAGCACCTCCAGGAGAGAGGCCCAAGCAAGACGCGCCCGGAGGAGCGTCTTGCAACATGTCAGCACTCGGTCTGACTGAGCGCCTCCAGGAGAGAGGCCCAAGCAAGACGCGCCCCGAGGAGCGTCTTGCCACATGTCAACAATGGGTCTGACTGAGGGCCTCCAGGAGAGAAGCCCAAGCAAGACGCGCCCCGAGGAGCGTCTTGCCACATGTCAACACTGGGTCTGACTGAGGGACTCCAGGAGAGAAGCCCCAGCAAGACGCGCCCCGAGGAGCGTCTTGCCACATGTCAACACTGGGTGTGACTGAGCGCCTCCAGGAGAGAGGCCCGTGGAGCGTCTTGCCACATGTCACCTCTGGGTCTGACTGAGCTCCTCCAGGAGAGAGGCGCAAGCAAGAAACGCCCGAGGAACGTCTTGACACATGTCAACGCTGGGTCTGACTGAGCGCCTCCAGGAGAGAGGCCCCAGCAAGACGCGCCCCGAGGAGCGTCTTGCCACATGTCAGCACTCGGTCTGACTGAGCGCCTCCAGGAGAGAGGCCCAAGCAAGAAGCGCCCCGAGGAGCGTCTTGCCACATGTCAACAATGGGTCTGACTGAGGGCCTCCAGGAGAGAAGCCCAAGCAAGACGCACCCCGAGGAGCGTCTTGCCACATGTCAACACTGGGTCTGACTGAGCACCTCCAGGAGAGAGGCCCAAGCAAGATGCGCCCCGAGGAGCGTCTTGCCATGTGTCACCACTGGGTCTGACTGAGCGCCTCCAGGAGAGAGGCCCAACCAAGACGCGCCCTGAGGAGCGTCTTGCCACATGCCAACACTGGGTCTGACAGAGGGCCTCCATGAGAGAGGCCCAAGCAAGACGCACCCCGAGGAGTGTCTTGCCATATGTCACCACTTGGTCTGACTGAGTGCCTCCAGGAGAGAGGTCCAAGCAACACGCGCCCCGAGGAGCGTCAGGCCACATGTCACTACTCAGTCTGACTGAGCGCCTCCAGGAGAGAGGCCCAGGCAAGACGCGCCCCGAGGAGCGTCTTGCCACGTGTCAACACTGGGTCTGATTGAGGGCCTTCTGGAGAGAGGCCCAAGCAAGACGTGCCCCGAGGAGCGTTTTGCCACATGTCAACACTGGGTCTAACAGAGGGCCTCCATGAGAGAGGCCCAAGCAAGCCGCGCCCCGAGGAGTGTCTTGCCAAATGTCAACACTGGGTCTGACTGAGCGCCTCAGGGAGAGAGGTCCAAGCAAGACGCGCCCCGAGGAGCGTCTTGCCACATGTCAACACTGGGTCTGACTGAGTGCCTCCATGAGAGAGGCCCAACCAAGACACGCCCCGAGGATCGTCTTGACACATGTCAACACTGGGTCTGACTAAGGGCCTCCACGAGAGAAGCCCAAGCAAGACGCGCCCCGAGCAGAGTCTTGCCACATGTGAACACTCGGTCTGACAGAGGGCATCCAGGAGAGAGGCCCAAGCAATACGCGCCCCGAGGAGCGTCTTGCCACATGTCACCACTGGGTCTGACTGAGCTTCTCCAGGAGAGAGGCCCAACCAAGACGCGCCCCGAGGAGCGTCTTTCCACATGTCAGCACTCGGTCTGACTGAGCGCCTCCAGGAGAGAAGCCCAAGCAACACGCGCCCCGAGGCGCGTCAGGCCACATGTCACTACTCAGTCTGACTGAGCGCCTCCAGGAGAGAGGCCCAAGTAAGACGCGCCCCGAGGAGCGTCTTGCCACGTGTCAACAATGGGTATGACTGAGGGCCTCCAGAAGAGAAGCCCAAGCAAGACGCGCCCGAGGAGCGTCTTGACACATGTCAACACTGGGTCTGACAGAGGGCCTCCAGGAGAGAGGCCCAAGCAAGACGCGCCCCGAGGAGTGTCTTGCCACATGTCACCACTTGGTCTGACTGAGCGCCTCCAGGAGAGAGGCCCAAGCAACACGCGCCCCGAGGAGCATCTGGCCACATGTCACTACTCAGTCTGACTGAGCGCCTCCAGGAGAGAGGCCCAAGTAAGACGCGCCCCGAGGAGCGTCTTGCCACGTGTCAACACTGGGTCTGATTGAGGGCCTTCTGGAGAGAGGCCCAAGCAAGACGTGCCCCGAGGAGCGTCTTGCCACATGTCAACAATGGGTCTGACTGAGGGCCTCCAGGAGAGAAGCCCAAGCAAGACGCGCCCCGAGGACAGTCTTGCCACATGTCAACACTGGGTCTGACTGAGGGCCTCCAGGAGAGTGGCCCAAATAAGACGCGCCCCGAGGAGCGTCTTGCCACATGTCAACACTGGGTCTGACTGAGGATCTCCAGGAGAGAAGCCCAAGCAAGATGCGCCCCGAGGAGCGTCTTGCCACATGTCAGCACTCGGTCTGACTGAGCGCCTCCAGGAGAGAGGCCCAAGCAAGACGCGCCCCGAGGAGCGTCTTGCCACATGTCAACACTGGGTCTGACTGAGCGCCTCCAGGAGAGAGGCCCAAGCAAGATGCACCCCGAGGAGCGTCTTGCCACATGTGAACACTGGGTCTCACTGAGCGCCTCCAGAAGAGAGGCCCAAGCAAGACGCGCCCGGAGGAGCGTCTTGCAACATGTCAGCACTCGGTCTGACTGAGCGCCTCCAGGAGAGAGGCCCAAGCAAGACGCGCCCCGAGGAGGGTCTTGACACATGTCTCCTCTGGGTCTGACTGAGCGCCTCCAGGAGAGAGGCCCAAGCAAGACGTGCCCCGAGGAGCGTCTTGCCACATGTCAACACTGGGTCTGACTGAGCACCTCCAGGAGAGAAGCCCAAGCAAGACGCGCCCCGAGGAGCGTCTTGCCACATGTCAACACTGGGTCTGACTGAGCGCCTCCAGGAGAGAGGCCCAACCAAGACACGCCCCGAGGAGCGTCTTGACACATGTCAACACTGGGTCTGACTGACGGCCTCCACGAGAGAAGCCCAAGCAAGACGCGCCCCGAGCAGAGTCTTGCCACATGTCAACACTCGGTCTGACAGAGGGCATCCAGGAGAGAGGCCCAAGCAATACACGCCCCGAGGAGCGTCTTGCCACATGTCACCACTGGGTCTGACTGAGCTTCTCCAGGAGAGAGGCCCAACCAAGACGCGCCCTGAGGAGCGTCTTGCCACATGCCAACACTGGGTCTGACAGAGGGCCTCCAGGAGAGAGGCCCAAGCAAGACGCGCCCCGAGGAGTGTCTTGCCACATGTCACCACTGGGTCTGACTGAGCGCCTCCAGGAGAGAGGCCCAAGCAAGACGCGCCCCGAGGAGCGTCTTGTCACATGTCAACACTGGGTCTTTCTGAGCGCCTCCAGGAGAGAAGCCCAAGCAAGACGCGCCCCGAGGAGCGTCTTTCCACATCTCAGCACTCGGTCTGACTGAGCGCCTCCAGGAGAGAGGCCAAAGCAAGACGCGCCCCGAGGAGCGTCTTGCCACATGTCAACAATGGGTATGACTGAGGGCCTCCAGGAGAGAAGCCCAAGCAAGACGCGCCCCGAGGAGCGTCTTGAGACATGTGAACACTGGGTCTGACAGAGGGCCTCCAGGAGAGAGGCCCAAGCAAGACGCGCCCCGAGGAGTGTCTTGCCACATGTCACCACTTGGTCTGACTGAGATCCTCCAGGAGAGAGGCCCAAGCAACACGCGCCCCGAGGAGCGTCAGGCCACATGTCACTACTCAGTCTGACTGAGCGCCTCCAGGAGAGAGGCCCAAGAAAGACGCGCCCCGAGGAGCGTCTTGCCACGTGTCAACACTGGGTCTGATTGAGGGCCTCCAGGAGAGAGGCCCAAGCAAGACGTGCCCCGAGGAGCGTCTTGCCACATGTCAACAATGGGTCTGACTGAGGGCCTCCAGGAGAGAGGCCCAAGCAAGACGCGCCCCGAGGAGCGTCTTGCCACATGTCACTACTCGGTCTGACTGAGCGCCTCAGGGAGAGAGGTCCAAGCAAGAAGCGCCCCGAGGAGCGTCTTGCCACATGTCAACACTGGGTCTGACTGAGTGCCTCCATGAGAGAAGCCCCAGCAAGACGCGCCCCGAGGAGCGTCTTGCCACATGTCACTACTCGGTCTGTTTGAGCGCCTCCAGGAGAGAGGCCCAAGCAAGACGTGCCCCGAGGAGCGTCTTGCCACATGTCAACAATGGGTCGACTGAGGACCTCCAGGAGAGAAGCCCAAGCAAGACGCGCCCCGAGGAGCGTCTTGCCACATGTCAACACTGGGTCTGACTGAGCGCCTCCAGGAGAGAGGCCCAACCAAGACACGCCCCGAGGAGCGTCTTGACACATGTCAACACTGGGTCTGACTGACGGCCTCCACGAGAGAAGCCCAAGCAAGACGTGCCCCGAGCAGAGTCTTGCCACATGTCAACACTCGGTCTGACAGAGGGCATCCAGGAGAGAGGCCCAAGCAATACGCGCCCCGAGGAGCGTCTTGCCACATGTCACCACTGGGTCTGACTGAGCTTCTCCAGGAGAGAGGCCCAACCAAGACGCGCCCTGAGGAGCGTCTTGCCACATGCCAACACTGGGTCTGACAGAGGGCCTCCAGGAGAGAGGCCCAAGCAAGACGCGCCCCGAGGAGTGTCTTGCCACATGTCACCACTGGGTCTGACAGAGCGCCTCCAGGAGAGAGGCCCAAGCAAGACGCGCCCCGAGGAGCGTCTTGTCACATGTCAACACTGGGTCTTTCTGAGCGCCTCCAGGAGAGAAGCCCAAGCAAGACGCGCCCCGAGGAGCGTCTTTCCACATCTCAGCATTCGGTCTGACTGAGCGCCTCCAGGAGAGAGGCCAAAGCAAGACGCGCTCCGAGGAGCGTCTTGCCACATGTCAACAATGGGTATGACTGAGGGCCTCCAGGAGAGAAGCCCAAGCAAGACGCGCCCCGAGGAGCGTCTTGAGACATGTGAACACTGGGTCTGACAGAGGGCCTCCAGGAGAGAGGCCCAAGCAAGACGCGCCCCGAGGAGTGTCTTGCCACATGTCACCACTTGGTCTGACTGAGCGCCTCCAGGAGAGAGGCCCAAGCAACACGCGCCCCGAGGAGCGTCAGGCCACATGTCACTACTCAGTCTGACTGAGCGCCTCCAGGAGAGAGGCCCAAGTAAGACGCGCCCCGAGGAGCGTCTTGCCACGTGTCAACACTGGGTCTGATTGAGGGCCTTCTGGAGAGAGGCCCAAGCAAGACGCGCCCCGAGGAGCGTCTTGCCACATGTCACTACTCGGTCTGACTGAGCGCCTCCAGGAGAGAGGCCCAAGCAAGACGTGCCCCGAGGAGCGTCTTGCCACATGTCAACAATGGGTCTGACTGAGGGCCTCCAGGAGAGAGGCCCAAGCAAGACGCGCCCCGAGGAGCGTCTTGCCACATGTCATCACTGGGTCTGACTGAGGGCCTCCAGGAGAGAAGCCCGAGGAGCGTCTTGCCACATGTCACTACTCAGTCTGACTGAGCGCCTCCAGGAGAGAGGCCCAAGTAAGACGCGCCCCGAGGAGCGTCTTGCCACGTGTCAACACTGGGTCTGATTGAGGGCCTTCTGGAGAGAGGCCCAAGCAAGACGTGCCCCGAGGAGCGTCTTGCCACATGTCAACAATGGGTCTGACTGAGGGCCTCCAGGAGAGAAGCCCAAGCAAGACGCGCCCCGAGGACAGTCTTGCCACATGTCAACACTGGGTCTGACTGAGGGCCTCCAGGAGAGAAGCCCGAGGAGCGTCTTGCCACATGTCACTACTCAGTCTGACTGAGCGCCTCCAGGAGAGAGGCCCAAGTAAGACGCGCCCCGAGGAGCGTCTTGCCACGTGTCAACACTGGGTCTGATTGAGGGCCTTCTGGAGAGAGGCCCAAGCAAGACGTGCCCCGAGGAGCGTCTTGCCACATGTCAACAATGGGTCTGACTGAGGGCCTCCAGGAGAGAAGCCCAAGCAAGACGCGCCCCGAGGACAGTCTTGCCACATGTCAACACTGGGTCTGACTGAGGGCCTCCAGGAGAGTGGCCCAAATAAGACGCGCCCCGAGGAGCGTCTTGCCACATGTCAACACTGGGTCTGACTGAGGGTCTCCAGGAGAGAAGCCCAAGCAAGATGCGCCCCGAGGAGCGTCTTGCCACATGTCAGCACTCGGTCTGACTGAGGGCCTCCAGGAGAGAGGCCCAAGCAAGACGCGCCCCGAGGAGGGTCTTGACACATGTCTCCTCTGGGTCTGACTGAGCGCCTCCAGGAGAGAGGCCCAAGCAAGACGTGCCCCGAGGAGCGTCTTGCCACATGTCAACACTGGGTCTGACTGAGCACCTCCAGGAGAGAAGCCCAAGCAAGACGCGCCCCGAGGAGCATCTTGCCACATGTCAACACTGGGTCTGACTGAGCGCCTCCAGGAGAGAGGCCCAACCAAGACACGCCCCGAGGAGCGTCTTGACACATGTCAACACTGGGTCTGACTGACGGCCTCCACGAGAGAAGCCCAAGCAAGACGCGCCCCGAGCAGAGTCTGGCCACATGTCAACACTCGGTCTGACAGAGGGCATCCAGGAGAGAGGCCCAAGCAATACGCGCCCCGAGGAGCGTCTTGCCACATGTCACCACTGGGTCTGACTGAGCTTCTCCAGGAGAGAGGCCCAACCAAGACGCGCCCTGAAGAGCGTCTTGCCACATGCCAACACTGGGTCTGACAGAGGGCCTCCAGGAGAGAGGCCCAAGCAAGACGCGCCCCGAGGAGTGTCTTGCCACATGTCACCACTGGGTCTGACTGAGCGCCTCCAGGAGAGAGGCCCAAGCAAGACGCGCCCCGAGGAGCGTCTTGTCACATGTCAACACTGGGTCTTTCTGAGCGCCTCCAGGAGAGAAGCCCAAGCAAGACGCGCCCCGAGGAGCGTCTTTCCACATCTCAGCACTCGGTCTGACTGAGCGCCTCCAGGAGAGAGGCCAAAGCAAGACGCGCCCCGAGGAGCGTCTTGCCACATGTCAACAATGGGTATGACTGAGGGCCTCCAGGAGAGAAGCCCAAGCAAGACGCGCCCCGAGGAGCGTCTTGAGACATGTGAACACTGGGTCTGACAGAGGGCCTCCAGGAGAGAGGCCCAAGCAAGACGCGCCCGGAGGAGTGTCTTGCCACATGTCACTACTCAGTCTGACTGAGCGCCTCCAGGAGAGAGGCCCAAGTAAGACGCGCCCCGAGGAGCGTCTTGCGACGTGTCAACACTGGGTCTGATTGAGGGCCTCCAGGAGAGAGGCCCAAGCAAGACGTGCCCCGAGGAGCGTCTTGCCACATGTCAACAATGGGTCTGACTGAGGGCCTCCAGGAGAGAGGCCCAAGCAAGACGCGCCCCGAGGAGCGTCTTGCCACATGTCACTACTCGGTCTGACTGAGCGCCTCAGGGAGAGAGGTCCAAGCAAGAAGCGCCCCGAGGAGCGTCTTGCCACATGTCAACACTGGGTCTGACTGAGTGCCTCCATGAGAGAAGCCCCAGCAAGACGCGCCCCGAGGAGCGTCTTGCCAAATGTCACTACTCGGTCTGTTTGAGCGCCTCCAGGAGAGAGGCCCAAGCAAGACGTGCCCCGAGGAGCGTCTTGCCACATGTCAACAATGGGTCGACTGAGGACCTCCAGGAGAGAAGCCCAAGCAAGACGCGCCCCGAGGAGCGTCTTGCCACATGTCAACACTGGGTCTGACTGAGCGCCTCCAGGAGAGAGGCCCAACCAAGACACGCCCCGAGGAGCGTCTTGACACATGTCAACACTGGGTCTGACTGACGGCCTCCACGAGAGAAGCCCAAGCAAGACGCGCCCCGAGCAGAGTCTTGCCACATGTCAACACTCGGTCTGACAGAGGGACTCCAGGAGAGAGGCCCAAGCAATACGCGCCCCGAGGAGCGTCTTGCCACATGTCACCACTGGGTCTGACTGAGCTTCTCCAGGAGAGAGGCCCAACCAAGACGCGCCCTGAGGAGCGTCTTGCCACATGCCAACACTGGGTCTGACAGAGGGCCTCCAGGAGAGAGGCCCAAGCAAGACGCGCCCCGAGGAGTGTCTTGCCACATGTCACCACTGGGTCTGACAGAGCGCCTCCAGGAGAGAGGCCCAAGCAAGACGCGCCCCGAGGAGTGTCTTGTCACATGTCAACACTGGGTCTTTCTGAGCGCCTCCAGGAGAGAAGCCCAAGCAAGACGCGCCCCGAGGAGCGTCTTTCCACATCTCAGCACTCGGTCTGACTGAGCGCCTCCAGGAGAGAGGCCAAAGCAAGACGCGCTCCGAGGAGCGTCTTGCCACATGTCAACAATGGGTATGACTGAGGGCCTCCAGGAGAGAAGCCCAAGCAAGACGCGCCCCGAGGAGCGTCTTGAGACATGTGAACACTGGGTCTGACAGAGGGCCTCCAGGAGAGAGGCCCAAGCAAGACGCGCCCCGAGGAGTGTCTTGCCACATGTCACCACTTGGTCTGACTGAGCGCCTCCAGGAGAGAGGCCCAAGCAACACGCGCCCCGAGGAGCGTCAGGCCACATGTCACTACTCAGTCTGACTGAGCGCCTCCAGGAGAGAGGCCCAAGTAAGACGCGCCCCGAGGAGCGTCTTGCGACGTGTCAACACTGGGTCTGATTGAGGGCCTCCAGGAGAGAGGCCCAAGCAAGACGTGCCCCGAGGAGCGTCTTGCCACATGTCAACAATAAGTCTGACTGAGGGCCTCCAGGAGAGAGGCCCAAGCAAGACGCGCCCCGAGGAGCGTCTTGCCACATGTCACTACTCGGTCTGACTGAGCGCCTCAGAGAGAGAGGTCCAAGCAAGAAGCGCCCCGAGGAGCGTCTTGCCACATGTCAACACTGGGTCTGACTGAGTGCCTCCATGAGAGAAGCCCCAGCAAGACGCGCCCCGAGGAGCGTCTTGCCACATGTCACTACTCGGTCTGTTTGAGCGCCTCCAGGAGAGAGGCCCAAGCAAGACGTGCCCCGAGGAGCGTCTTGCCACATGTCAACAATGGGTCGACTGAGGACCTCCAGGAGAGAAGCCCAAGCAAGACGCGCCCCGAGGAGCGTCTTGCCACATGTCAACACTGGGTCTGACTGAGCGCCTCCAGGAGAGAGGCCCAACCAAGACACGCCCCGAGGAGCGTCTTGACACATGTCAACACTGGGTCTGACTGACGGCCTCCACGAGAGAAGCCCAAGCAATACGCGCCCCGAGGAGCGTCTTGCCACATGTCACCACTGGGTCTGACTGAGCTTCTCCAGGAGAGAGGCCCAACCAAGACGCGCCCTGAGGAGCGTCTTGCCACATGCCAACACTGGGTCTGACAGAGGGCCTCCAGGAGAGAGGCCCAAGCAAGACGCGCCCCGAGGAGTGTCTTGCCACATGTCACCACTGGGTCTGACAGAGCGCCTCCAGGAGAGAGGCCCAAGCAAGACGCGCCCCGAGGAGTGTCTTGTCACATGTCAACACTGGGTCTTTCTGAGCGCCTCCAGGAGAGAAGCCCAAGCAAGACGCGCCCCGAGGAGCGTCTTTCCACATCTCAGCACTCGGTCTGACTGAGCGCCTCCAGGAGAGAGGCCAAAGCAAGACGCGCTCCGAGGAGCGTCTTGCCACATGTCAACAATGGGTATGACTGAGGGCCTCCAGGAGAGAAGCCCAAGCAAGACGCGCCCCGAGGAGCGTCTTGAGACATGTGAACACTGGGTCTGACAGAGGGCCTCCAGGAGAGAGGCCCAAGCAAGACGCGCCCCGAGGAGTGTCTTGCCACATGTCACCACTTGGTCTGACTGAGCGCCTCCAGGAGAGAGGCCCAAGCAACACGCGCCCCGAGGAGCGTCAGGCCACATGTCACTACTCAGTCTGACTGAGCGCCTCCAGGAGAGAGGCCCAAGTAAGACGCGCCCCGAGGAGCGTCTTGCCACGTGTCAACACTGGGTCTGATTGAGGGCCTTCTGGAGAGAGGCCCAAGCAAGACGCGCCCCGAGGAGCGTCTTGCCACATGTCACTACTCGGTCTGACTGAGCGCCTCCAGGAGAGAGGCCCAAGCAAGACGTGCCCCGAGGAGCGTCTTGCCACATGTCAACAATGGGTCTGACTGAGGGCCTCCAGGAGAGAGGCCCAAGCAAGACGCGCCCCGAGGAGCGTCTTGCCACATGTCAACACTGGGTCTGACTGAGGGCCTCCAGGAGAGAAGCCCGAGGAGCGTCTTGCCACATGTCACCTCTGGGTCTGACTGAGCTCCTCCAGGAGAGAGGCGCAAGCAAGAAACGCCCGAGGAGCATCTTGACACATGTCAACACTGGGTCTGACTGAGCGCCTCCAGGAGAGAGGCCCCAGCAAGACGCGCCCCGAGGAGCGTCTTGCCACATGTCAGCACTCGGTCTGACTGAGCGCCTCCAGGAGAGAGGCCCAAACAAGAAGCGCCCCGAGGAGCGTCTTGCCACATGTCAACAATGGGTCTGACTGAGGGCCTCCAGGAGAGAAGCCCAAGCAAGAAGCGCCCCGAGGAGCGTCTTGCCACATGTCAACACTGGGTCTAATTGAGCGCCTCCAGGAGAGAGGCCCAAGCAAGACGCGCCCCGAGGAGCGTCTTGCCACATGTCACTACTCAGTCTGACTGAGCGCCTCCAGGAGAGAGGTCCAAGCAACACGCGCCCCGAGGAGCGTCTTGCCACATTTCAACACTGGGTCTGACTGAGTGCCTCCATGAGAGAAGCCCCAGCAAGACGCGCCCCGAGGAGCGTCTTGCCACATGTCAACAATGGGTCTGACTGAGGGCCTCCAGGAGAGAAGCCAAAGCAAGACGCGCCCCGAGGAGCTTCTTTCCACATGTCAACAATGGGTCTTACTGAGGGCCTCCATGAGAGAAGCCCAAGCAAGACGCGCCCCGAGGAGTGTCTTGCCACATGTCAACACTGTGTCTGACTGAGCGCCTCCAGGAGAGAGGCCCAAGCAAGACGCGCCCCGAGGAGCGTCTTGCCACGTGTCAACACTAGGTCTGACTTAGCGCCTCCAGGAGAGAGGCCCAAGCAAGATGCGCCCCGAGGAGCGTCTTGCCATGTTTCACCACTGGGTCTGACTGAGCTCCTCCAGGAGAGAGGCCCCAGCAAGACGCGCCCCGAGGAGCGTCTTGCCTTATGTCAGCACTCGGTCTGACTGAGCGCCTCCAGGAGAGAGGCCCAAGCAAGACGCGCCCCGAGGAGCGTCTTGCCACATGTCACTACTCGGTCTAACTGAGCGCCTCCAGGAGAGAGGTCCAAGCAAGACGCGCCCCGAGGAGCGTCTTGCAAAATGTCACTACTCAGTCTGACTGAGCGCCTCCAGGAGGGAGGTCCAAGCAAGACGCGCCCCGAGGTGCGTCTTGCCACATGTCACTACTCGGTCTGACTGAGCGCCTCCAGGAGAGAGGCCCAAGCAAGACGTGCCCCGAGGAGCGTCTTGCCACATGTCAACAATGGGTCTGACTGAGGGCCTCCAGGAGAGAAGCCCAAGCAAGACACGCCCCGAGGAGCGTCTTGACACATGTCAACACTGGGTCGGACTGAGGGCCTCCATGAGAGAAGCCCAAGCAAGACGCGCCCCGAGGAGAGTCTTGCCACATGTCAACACTCGGTCTGAAAGAGGGCATTCAGGAGAGAGGCCCAAGCAATACTCGCCCCGAGGAGCGTCTTGCCACATGTCACCACTGGGTCTGAATTAGCGCCTCCAGGAGAGAGGCCCAACCAAGACGCGCCCCGAGGAGTGTCTTGCCACATGCCAACACTGGGTCTGACTGAGCGCCTCCATGAGAGACGCCCAAGCAAGACGCGCCCCGAGGAGCGTCTTGCCACGTGTCAACACTGGGTCTGACTGAGCGCCTCCAGGAGAGAGGCCCAATCAAGACGCACCCTGAGGAGCGTCTTTCCACGTGTCACCACTGGGTCTGACTGAGCGCCTCCAGGAGAGAGGCCCAAGCAAGACGCGCCCCGAGGAGCGTCTTGCCACATGTCAACACTGGGTCTGACTGAGCCTCTCCAGGAGAGAGGCCTAAGCAAGACGCGCCCCGAGGAGCGTCTTGCCACATGTCAACAATGGGTCTGACTGAGGGCCTCCAGGAGAGAGGCCCAAGCAAGATGCGCCCGGAGGAGCGTCTTGCCACATGTCAACACTGGGTCTGACAGAGGGCCTCCAGGAGAAAGGCCCAAGCAAGACGCGCCCCGAGGAGCGTCTTGCCACATGTCACCTCTGGTTCTGACTGAGTGCCTCCAGGAGAGAGGCCCAAGCAAGACGTGCCCTGAGGAGTGTCTTGTCACATGTCAACACTGGGTCTGTCTGAGCGCCTCCAGGAGAGAAGCTCAAGCAAGACGCGCCCCGAGGAGCGTCTTGCCACGTGTCACCACTGGGTCTGACTGAGCGCCTCCAGGAGAGAGGCCCAAGCAAGACGCGCCCCGAGGAGCGTCTTGCCACATGTCAACACTGGGTCTGACTGAGCCTCTCCAGGAGAGAGGCCTAAGCAAGACGCGCCCCGAGGAGCGTCTTGCCACATGTCAACAATGGGTCTGACTTAGGGCCTCCAGGAGAGAAGCCCAAGCAAGACGCGCCCCGAGGAGCGTCTTGACACATGTCAACACTGGGTCTGACAGAGGGCCTCCACGAGAGAGGCCCAAGCAAGACGCGCCCCGAGGAGTGTCCTGCCACATGTCACCACTGTGTCTGACTGAGCGCCTCCAGGAGAGAGGCCCAAGCAAGACGCGCCCCGAGATGCGTCTTGCCACGTGTCAACACTGGGTCTGATTGAGGGCCTTCTGGAGAGAGGCCCAAGCAAGACGCGCCCCGAGGAGCGTCCTGCCACATGTCAACAATGGTTCTTACTGAGGGCCTCCGGGAGAGAAGCCCAAGCAAGACGCGCCCCCAGGAGCTTCTTGCCACATGTCAGCACTCGGTCTGACTGAGCGCCTCCAGGAGAGAGGCCAAAGCAAGACGCCCCCCGAGGAGCGTCTTGACACATGTCAACACTGGGTCTGACAGAGGGCCTCCATGAGAGAGGCCCAAGCAAGACGCGCCCCGAGGAGTGTCTTGCCAAATGTCAACACTGGGTCTGACTGAGCGCCTCAGGGAGAGAGGTCCAAGCAAGACGCGCCCCGAGGAGCGTCTTGCCACATGTCAACACTGGGTCTGACTGAGTGCCTCCATGAGAGAGGCTCAACCAAGACACGCCCCGAGGATCGTCTTGACACATGTCAACACTGGATCTGACTGAGGGCCTCCACGAGAGAAGCCCAAGCAACACGCGCCCCGAGCAGAGTCTTGCCACATGTGAACACTCGGTCTGACAGAGGGCATCCAGGAGAGAGGCCCAAGCAATACGCGCCCCGAGGAGCGTCTTGCCACATGTCACCACTGGGTCTGACTGAGCTTCTCCAGGAGAGAGGCCCAACCAAGACGCGCCCCGAGGAGCGTCTTTCCACATGTCAGCACTCGGTCTGACTGAGCGCCTCCAGGAGAGAAGCCCAAGCAACACGCGCCCCGAGGCGCGTCAGGCCACATGTCACTACTCAGTCTGACTGAGCGCCTCCAGTAGAGAGGCCCAAGTAAGACGCGCCCCGAGGAGCGTCTTGCCACGTGTCAACAATGGGTATGACTGAGGGCCTCCAGAAGAGAAGCCCAAGCAAGACGCTCCCCGAGGAGCGTCTTGACACATGTCAACACTGGGTCTGACAGAGGGCCTCCAGAAGAGAGGCCCAAGCAAGACGCGCCCCGAGGAGTGTCTTGCCACATGTCACCACTTGGTCTGACTGAGCGCCTCCAGGAGAGAGGCCCAAGCAACACGCGCCCCGAGGAGCGTCAGGCCACATGTCACTACTCAGTCTGACTGAGCGCCTCCAGGAGAGAGGCCCAAGTAAGACGCGCCCCGAGGAGCGTCTTGCCACGTGTCAATACTGGGTCTGATTGAGGGCCTTCTGGAGAGAGGCCCAAGCAAGACGTGCCCCGAGGAGCGTCTTGCCACATGTCAACAATGGGTCTGACTGAGGGCCTCCAGGAGAGAAGCCCAAGCAAGACGCGCCCCGAGGACAGTCTTGCCTCATGTCAACACTGGGTCTGACTGAGGGCCTCCAGGAGAGTGGCCCAAATAAGACGCGCCCCGAGGAGCGTCTTGCCACATGTCAACACTGGGTCTGACTGAGGGTCTCCAGGAGAGAAGCCCAAGCAAGATGCGCCCCGAGGAGCGTCTTGCCACATGTCAGCACTCGGTCTGACTGAGCGCCTCCAGGAGAGAGGCCCAAGCAAGACGCGCCCCGAGGAGCGTCTTGCCACATGTCAACACTGGGTGTGACTGAGCGCCTCCAGGAGAGAGGCCCAAGCAAGATTCACCCCGAGGAGCGTCTTGCCACATGTGAACACTGGGTCTGACTGAGCGCCTCCAGGAGAGAGGCCCAAGCAAGACGCCCCCGGAGGAGCGTCTTGCAACATGTCAGCACTCGGTCTGACTGAGCGCCTCCAGGAGAGAGGCCCAAGCAAGACGCGCCCCGAGGAGGGTCTTGACACATGTCTCCTCTGGGTCTGACTGAGCGCCTCCAGGAGAGAGGCCCAAGCAAGACGTGCCCCGAGGAGCGTCTTGCCACATGTCAACACTGGGTCTGACTGAGCACCTCCAGGAGAGAGGCCCAAGCAAGACGCGCCCCGAGGAGCGTCTTGCCACATGTCACTACTCGGTCTGACTGAGCGCCTCAGGGAGAGAGGTCCAAGCAAGACGCGCCCCGAGGAGCGTCTTGCCACATGTCAACACTGGGTCTGACTGAGTGCCTCCATGAGAGAAGCCCCAGCAAGACGCGCCCCAGCAAGACGCGCCCCGAGGAGCGTCTTGCCACATGTCACTACTCGGTCTGTTTGAGCGCCTCCAGGAGAGAGGCCCAAGCAAGACGTGCCCCGAGGAGCGTCTTGCCACATGTCAACAATGGGTCTGACTGAGGACCTCCAGGAGAGAAGCCCAAGCAAGACGCGCCCCGAGGAGCGTCTTGCCACATGTCAACACTGGGTCCGACTGAGCGCCTCCAGGAGAGAGGCCCAACCAAGACACGCCCCGAGGAGCGTCTTGACACATGTCAACACTGGGTCTGACTGACGGCCTCCACGAGAGAAGCCCAAGCAAGACGCGCCCCGAGCAGTCTTGCCACATGTCAACACTCGGTCTGACAGAGGGCATCCAGGAGAGAGGCCCAAGCAATACGCGCCCCGAGGAGCGTCTTGCCACATGTCACCACTGGGTCTGACTGAGCTTCTCCAGGAGAGAGGCCCAACCAAGACGCGCCCTGAGGAGCGTCTTGCCACATGCCAACACTGGGTCTGACAGAGGGCCTCCAGGAGAGAGGCCCAAGCAAGACGCGCCCCGAGGAGTGTCTTGCCACATGTCACCACTGGGTCTGACTGAGCGCCTCCAGGAGAGAGGCCCAAGCAAGACGCGCCCCGAGGAGCGTCTTGTCACATGTCAACACTGGGTCTTTCTGAGCGCCTCCAGGAGAGAAGCCCAAGCAAGACGCGCCCCGAGGAGTGTCTTGCCACATGTCACCACTTGGTCTGACTGAGCGCCTCCAGGAGAGAGGCCCAAGCAACACGCGCCCCGAGGAGCGTCAGGCCACATGTCACTACTTAGTCTGACTGAGCGCCTCCAGGAGAGAGGCCCAAGTAAGACGCGCCCCGGGAAGCGTCTTGCCACGTGTCAACACTGGGTCTGATTGAGGGCCTTCTGGAGAGAGGCCCAAGCAAGACGCGCCCCGAGGAGCGTCTTGCCACATGTCACTACTCGGTCTGACTGAGCGCCTCCAGGAGAGAGGCCCAAGCAAGACGTGCCCCGAGGAGCGTCTTTCCACATGTCAACAATGGGTCTGACTGAGGGCCTCCAGGAGAGAGGCCCAAGCAAGACGCGCCCCGAGGAGCGTCTTGCCACATGTCAACAATGGTTCTTACTGAGGGCCTCCGGGAGAGAAGCCCAAGCAAGACGCGCCCTGATGAGCTTCTTGCCACATGTCAGCACTCGGTCTGACTGAGCGCCTCCAGGAGAGAGGCCCAAGCAAGACGTGCCCCGAGGAGCGTCTTGCCACATGTCAACAATGGGTCTGACTGAGGGCCTCCAGGAGAGAAGCCCAAGCAAGACGCGCCCCGAGGAGCGTCTTGCCACATGTCAACTCTGGGTCTGACTGAGCGCCTCCAGGAGAGAGGCCCAAGCAAGATGCGCCCCGAGGAGTGTCTTGCCACATGTCAACAATGGGTCTTACTGAGGGCCTCCAATAGAGAAGCCCAAGCAAGACGCGCCCCGAGGAGCGTCTTGCCACATGTCAACACTGGGTCTGACTGAGCACCTCCAGGAGAGAGGCGCAAGCAAGAAACGCCCGAGGAGCGTCTTGCCACATGTCACCTCTGGGTCTGACTGAGCTCCTCCAGGAGAGAGGCGCAAGCAAGAAACGCCCGAGGAGCGTCTTGACACATGTCAACGCTGGGTCTGACTGAGCGCCTCCAGGAGAGAGGCCCCAGCAAGACGCGCCCCGAGGAGCGTCTTGCCACATGTCAGCACTCGGTCTGACTGAGCGCCTCCAGGAGAGAGGCCCAAGCAAGAAGCGCCCCGAGGAGCGTCTTGCCACATGTCAACAATGGGTCTGACTGAGGGCCTCCAGGAGAGAAGCCCAAGCAAGACGCACCCCGAGGAGCGTCTTGCCACATGTCAACACTGGGTCTGACTGAGCACCTCCAGGAGAGAGGCCCAAGCAAGATGCGCCCCGAGGAGCGTCTTGCCATGTGTCACCACTGGGTCTGACTGAGCGCCTCCAGGAGAGAGGCCCAACCAAGACGCGCCCTGAGGAGCGTCTTGCCACATGCCAACACTGGGTCTGACAGAGGGCCTCCAGGAGAGAGGCCCAAGCAAGACGCGCCCCGAGGAGTGTCTTGCCACATGTCACCACTGGGTCTGACTGAGCGCCTCCAGGAGAGAGGCCCAAGCAAGACGCGCCCCGAGGATCGTCTTGTCACATGTCAACACTGGCTCTTTCTGAGCGCCTCCAGGAGAGATTCCCAAGCAAGACGCGCCCCGAGGAGCGTCTTTCCACATGTCAGCACTCGGTCTGACTGAGCGCCTCCAGGAGAGAGGCCCAAGCAAGACGCGGCCCGAGGAGCGTCTTGCGACATGTCACTACTCGGTCTAACTGAGCGCCTCCAGGAGAGAGGTCCAAGCAAGACGCGCCCCGAAGAGCATCTTGCCACATGTCACTACTCGGTCTGACTGAGCGCCTCCAGGAGAAAGGCCCAAGCAAGACGTGCCCCGAGGAGCGTCTTGCCACATGTCAACACTGGGTCTGACTGAGCGCCTCCAGGAGAGAGGCCCAAGCAAGACGCGCCCCGAGGAGCGTCAGGCCACATGTCACTACTCAGTCTGACTGAGCGCCTCCAGGAGAGAGGCCCAAGCAAGACGCGCCCCGAGGAGCGTCTTGCCACACGTCAACACTGGGTCTGATGGAGGGCCTTCTGGAGAGAGGCCCAAGCAAGACGCGCCCCGAGGAGCGTCTTGCCACATGTCACCTCTGGTTCTGACTGAGCGCCTCCGGGAGAGAGGCCCAAGCAAGACGCGCCCTGAGGAGCGTCTTGCCACATGTCAACAATGGGTCTGACTGAGGGCCTCCAGGAGAGAAGCCCAAGCAAGACGCGCCCCGTGGAGCGTCTTGACACATGTCAGCACTGGGTCTTTCTGAGCGCCTCCAGGAGAGAAGCCCAAGCAAGACGCGCCCCGAGGAGTGTCTTGCCACATGTCACCACTTGGTCTGACTGAGCGCCTCCAGGAGAGAGGCCCAAGCAACACGCGCCCCGAGGAGCGTCAGGCCACATGTCACTACTTAGTCTGACTGAGCGCCTCCAGGAGAGAGGCCCAAGTAAGACGCGCCCCGGGAAGCGTCTTGCCACGTGTCAACACTGGGTCTGATTGAGGGCCTTCTGGAGAGAGGCCCAAGCAAGACGCGCCCCGAGGAGCGTCTTGCCACATGTCACTACTCGGTCTGACTGAGCGCCTCCAGGAGAGAGGCCCAAGCAAGACGTGCCCCGAGGAGCGTCTTTCCACATGTCAACAATGGGTCTGACTGAGGGCCTCCAGGAGAGAGGCCCAAGCAAGACGCGCCCCGAGGAGCGTCTTGCCACATGTCAACAATGGTTCTTACTGAGGGCCTCCGGGAGAGAAGCCCAAGCAAGACGCGCCCTGATGAGCTTCTTGCCACATGTCAGCACTCGGTCTGACTGAGCGCCTCCAGGAGAGAGGCCCAAGCAAGACGTGCCCCGAGGAGCGTCTTGCCACATGTCAACAATGGGTCTGACTGAGGGCCTCCAGGAGAGAAGCCCAAGCAAGACGCGCCCCGAGGAGCGTCTTGCCACATGTCAACTCTGGGTCTGACTGAGCGCCTCCAGGAGAGAGGCCCAAGCAAGATGCGCCCCGAGGAGTGTCTTGCCACATGTCAACAATGGGTCTTACTGAGGGCCTCCAGTAGAGAAGCCCAAGCAAGACGCGCCCCGAGGAGCGTCTTGCCACATGTCAACACTGGGTCTGACTGAGCACCTCCAGGAGATAGGCCCAAGCAAGACGCGCCCGGAGGAGCGTCTTGCAACATGTCAGCACTCGGTCTGACTGAGCGCCTCCAGGAGAGAGGCCCAAGCAAGACGCGCCCCGAGGAGCGTCTTGCCACATGTCAACAATGGGTCTGACTGAGGGCCTCCAGGAGAGAAGCCCAAGCAAGACGCGCCCCGAGGAGCGTCTTGCCACATGTCAACACGGGGTCTGACTGAGGGCCTCCAGGAGAGAAGCCCCAGCAAGACGCGCCCCGAGGAGCGTCTTGCCACATGTCAACACTGGGTGTGACTGAGCGCCTCCAGGAGAGAGGCCCGTGGAGCGTCTTGCCACATGTCACCTCTGGGTCTGACTGAGCTCCTCCAGGAGAGAGGCGCAAGCAAGAAACGCCCGAGGAGCGTCTTGACACATGTCAACGCTGGGTCTGACTGAGCGCCTCCAGGAGAGAGGCCCCAGCAAGACGCGCCCCGAGGAGCGTCTTGCCACATGTCAGCACTCGGTCTGACTGAGCGCCTCCAGGAGAGAGGCCCAAGCAAGAAGCGCCCCGAGGAGCGTCTTGCCACATGTCAACAATGGGTCTGACTGAGGGCCTCCAGGAGAGAAGCCCAAGCAAGACGCACCCCGAGGAGCGTCTTGCCACATGTCAACACTGGGTCTGACTGAGCACCTCCAGGAGAGAGGCCCAAGCAAGATGCGCCCCGAGGAGCGTCTTGCCATGTGTCACCACTGGGTCTGACTGAGCGCCTCCAGGAGAGAGGCCCAACCAAGACGCGCCCTGAGGAGCGTCTTGCCACATGCCAACACTGGGTCTGACAGAGGGCCTCCAGGAGAGAGGCCCAAGCAAGACGCGCCCCGAGGAGTGTCTTGCCACATGTCACCACTGGGTCTGACTGAGCGCCTCCAGGAGAGAGGCCCAAGCAAGACGCGCCCCGAGGATCGTCTTGTCACATGTCAACACTGGCTCTTTCTGAGCGCCTCCAGGAGAGATTCCCAAGCAAGACGCGCCCCGAGGAGCGTCTTTCCACATGTCAGCACTCGGTCTGACTGAGCGCCTCCAGGAGAGAGGCCCAAGCAAGACGCGGCCCGAGGAGCGTCTTGCGACATGTCACTACTCGGTCTAACTGAGCGCCTCCAGGAGAGAGGTCCAAGCAAGACGCGCCCCGAAGAGCATCTTGCCACATGTCACTACTCGGTCTGACTGAGCGCCTCCAGGAGAAAGGCCCAAGCAAGACGTGCCCCGAGGAGCGTCTTGCCACATGTCAACACTGGGTCTGACTGAGCGCCTCCAGGAGAGAGGCCCAAGCAAGACGCGCCCCGAGGAGCGTCAGGCCACATGTCACTACTCAGTCTGACTGAGCGCCTCCAGGAGAGAGGCCCAAGCAAGACGCGCCCCGAGGAGCGTCTTGCCACACGTCAACACTGGGTCTGATGGAGGGCCTTCTGGAGAGAGGCCCAAGCAAGACGCGCCCCGAGGAGCGTCTTGCCACATGTCACCTCTGGTTCTGACTGAGCGCCTCCGGGAGAGAGGCCCAAGCAAGACGCGCCCTGAGGAGCGTCTTGCCACATGTCAACAATGGGTCTGACAGAGGGCCTCCAGGAGAGAGGCCCAAGCAAGACGCGCCCTGAGGAGTGTCTTGCCACATGTCACCACTGTGTCTGACTGAGCGCCTCCGGGAGAGAGGCCAAAGCAAGACTTGCCCCGAGGAGCGTCAGGCCACATGTCACTACTCAGTCTGACTGAGCACCTCCAGGAGAGAGGCCCAAGCAAGACGCGCCCCGAGGAGCGTCTTGCCATGTGTCAACACTGGGTCTGATTGAGGGCCTTCTGGAGAGAGGCCCAAGCAAGACGCGCCAAGAGGAGCGTCTTGCCACATGTCAACAATGGGTCTTACTGAGGGCCTCCAGGAGAGAAGCCCAAGCAAGACGCGCCCCGAGGAGATTCTTGCCACATGTCAGCACTCGGTCTGACTGAGCGCCTCCAGGAGAGAGGCCAAAGCAAGACGCGCCCCGAGGAGCGTCTTGACACATGTCAACACTGGGTCTGACAGAGGGCCTCCATGAGAGAGGCCCAAGCAAGACGCGCCCCGAGGAGTGTCTTGCCACATGTCAACACTGGGTCTGACTGAGCGCCTCCAGGAGAGAGGCCCAAGCAAGACGCGCCCCGAGGAGCGTCTTGCCACATGTCACTACTCGGTCTGACTGAGCGCATCCAGGAGAGAAGCTCAAGCAAGACGCGCCCCGAGGAGCGTCTTGACACATGTCAACAATGGGTCTGACTTAGGGCCTCCAGGAGAGAAGCCCAAGCAAGACGCGCCCCGAGGAGCGTCTTGACACATGTCAACACTGGGTCTGACAGAGGGCCTCCACGAGAGAGGCCCAAGCAAGACGCGCCCCGAGGAGTGTCATGCCACATGTCACCACTGTGTCTGACTGAGCGCCTCCAGGAGAGAGGCCCAAGCAAGACGCGCCCCGAGATGCGTCTTGCCACGTGTCAACACTGGGTCTGATTGAGGGCCTTCTGGAGAGAGGCCCAAGCAAGACGCGCCCCGAGGAGCGTCCTGCCACATGTCAACAATGGTTCTTACTGAGGGCCTCCGGGAGAGAAGCCCAAGCAAGACGCGCCCCGAGGAGCTTCTTGCCACATGTCAGCACTCGGTCTGACTGAGCGCCTCCAGGAGAGAGGCCAAAGCAAGACGCCCCCCGAGGAGCGTCTTGACACATGTCAACACTGGGTCTGACAGAGGGCCTCCATGAGAGAGGCCCAAGCAAGACGCGCCCCGAGGAGCGTCTTGCCACATGTGAACACTCGGTCTGACAGAGGGCATCCAGGAGAGAGGCCCAAGCAATACGCGCCCCGAGGAGCGTCTTGCCACATGTCACCACTGGGTCTGACTGAGCTTCTCCAGGAGAGAGGCCCAACCAAGACGCGCCCCGAGGAGCGTCTTTCCACATGTCAGCACTCGGTCTGACTGAGCGCCTCCAGGAGAGAAGCCCAAGCAACACGCGCCCCGAGGCGCGTCAGGCCACATGTCACTACTCAGTCTGACTGAGCGCCTCCAGTAGAGAGGCCCAAGTAAGACGCGCCCCGAGGAGCGTCTTGCCACGTGTCAACAATGGGTATGACTGAGGGCCTCCAGAAGAGAAGCCCAAGCAAGACGCGCCCCGAGGAGCGTCTTGACACATGTCAACACTGGGTCTGACAGAGGGCCTCCAGAAGAGAGGCCCAAGCAAGACGCACCCCGAGGAGTGTCTTGCCACATGTCACCACTTGGTCTGACTGAGCGCCTCCAGGAGAGAGGCCCAAGCAACACGCGCCCCGAGGAGCGTCAGGCCACATATCACTACTCAGTCTGACTGAGCGCCTCCAGGAGAGAGGCCCAAGTAAGACGCGCCCCGAGGAGCGTCTTGCCACGTGTCAATACTGGGTCTGATTGAGGGCCTTCTGGAGAGAGGCCCAAGCAAGACGTGCCCCGAGGAGCGTCTTGCCACATGTCAACAATGGGTCTGACTGAGGGCCTCCAGGAGAGAAGCCCAAGCAAGACGCGCCCCGAGGACAGTCTTGCCTCATGTCAACACTGGGTCTGACTGAGGGCCTCCAGGAGAGTGGCCCAAATAAGACGCGCCCCGAGGAGCGTCTTGCCACATGTCAACACTGGGTCTGACTGAGGGTCTCCAGGAGAGAAGCCCAAGCAAGATGCGCCCCGAGGAGCGTCTTGCCACATGTCAGCACTCGGTCTGACTGAGCGCCTCCAGGAGAGAGGCCCAAGCAAGACGCGCCCCGAGGAGCGTCTTGCCACATGTCAACACTGGGTCTGACTGAGCGCCTCAAGGAGAGAGGCCCAAGCAAGATGCACCCCGAGGAGCGTCTTGCCACATGTGAACACTGGGTCTGACTGAGCGCCTCCAGGAGAGAGGCCCAAGCAAGATGCCCCCGGAGGAGCGTCTTGCAACATGTCAGCACTCGGTCTGACTGAGCGCCTCCAGGAGAGAGGCCCAAGCAAGACGGGCCCCGAGGAGGGTCTTGACACATGTCTCCTCTGGGTCTGACTGAGCGCCTCCAGGAGAGAGGCCCAAGCAAGACGTGCCCCGAGGAGCGTCTTGCCACATGTCAACACTGGGTCTGACTGAGCACCTCCAGGAGAGAGGCCCAAGCAAGACGCGCCCCGAGGAGCGTCTTGCCACATGTCACTACTCGGTCTGACTGAGCGCCTCAGGGAGAGAGGTCCAAGCAAGACGCGCCCCGAGGAGCGTCTTGCCACATGTCAACACTGGGTCTGACTGAGTGCCTCCATGAGAGAAGCCCCAGCAAGACGCGCCCCAGCAAGACGCGCCCCGAGGAGCGTCTTGCCACATGTCACTACTCGGTCTGTTTGAGCGCCTCCAGGAGAGAGGCCCAAGCAAGACGTGCCCCGAGGAGCGTCTTGCCACATGTCAACAATGGGTCTGACTGAGGACCTCCAGGAGAGAAGCCCAAGCAAGACGCGCCCCGAGGAGCGTCTTGCCACATGTCAACACTGGGTCCGACTGAGCGCCTCCAGGAGAGAGGCCCAACCAAGACACGCCCCGAGGAGCGTCTTGACACATGTCAACACTGGGTCTGACTGACGGCCTCCACGAGAGAAGCCCAAGCAAGACGCGCCCCGAGCAGTCTTGCCACATGTCAACACTCGGTCTGACAGAGGGCATCCAGGAGAGAGGCCCAAGCAATACGCGCCCCGAGGAGCGTCTTGCCACATGTCACCACTGGGTCTGACTGAGCTTCTCCAGGAGAGAGGCCCAACCAAGACGCGCCCTGAGGAGCGTCTTGCCACATGCCAACACTGGGTCTGACAGAGGGCCTCCAGGAGAGAGGCCCAAGCAAGACACGCCCCGAGGAGTGTCTTGCCACATGTCACCACTGGGTCTGACTGAGCGCCTCCAGGAGAGAGGCCCAAGCAAGACGCGCCCCGAGGAGCGTCTTGTCACATGTCAACACTGGGTCTTTCTGAGCGCCTCCAGGAGAGAAGCCCAAGCAAGACGCGCCCCGAGGAGTGTCTTGCCACATGTCACCACTTGGTCTGACTGAGCGCCTCCAGGAGAGAGGCCCAAGCAACACGCGCCCCGAGGAGCGTCAGGCCACATGTCACTACTTAGTCTGACTGAGCGCCTCCAGGAGAGAGGCCCAAGTAAGACGCGCCCCGAGAAGCGTCTTGCCACGTGTCAACACTGGGTCTGATTGAGGGCCTTCTGGAGAGAGGCCCAAGCAAGACGCGCCCCGAGGAGCGTCTTGCCACATGTCACTACTCGGTCTGACTGAGCGCCTCCAGGAGAGAGGCCCAAGCAAGACGTGCCCCGAGGAGCGTCTTGCCACATGTCAACAATGGGTCTGACTGAGGGCCTCCAGGAGAGAGGCCCAAGCAAGACGCGCCCCGAGGAGCGTCTTGCCACATGTCAACAATGGTTCTTACTGAGGGCCTCCGGGAGAGAAGCCCAAGCAAGACGCGCCCTGATGAGCTTCTTGCCACATGTCAGCACTCGGTCTGACTGAGCGCCTCCAGGAGAGAGGCCCAAGCAAGACGTGCCCCGAGGAGCGTCTTGCCACATGTCAACAATGGGTCTGACTGAGGGCCTCCAGGAGAGAAGCCCAAGCAAGACGCGCCCCGAGGAGCGTCTTGCCACATGTCAACTCTGGGTCTGACTGAGCGCCTCCAGGAGAGAGGCCCAAGCAAGATGCGCCCCGAGGAGTGTCTTGCCACATGTCAACAATGGGTCTTACTGAGGGCCTCCAGTAGAGAAGCCCAAGCAAGACGCGCCCCGAGGAGCGTCTTGCCACATGTCAACACTGGGTCTGACTGAGCACCTCCAGGAGAGAGGCCCAAGCAAGACGCGCCCGGAGGAGCGTCTTGCAACATGTCAGCACTCGGTCTGACTGAGCGCCTCCAGGAGAGAGGCCCAAGCAAGACGCGCCCCGAGGAGCGTCTTGCCACATGTCAACAATGGGTCTGACTGAGGGCCTCCAGGAGAGAAGCCCAAGCAAGACGCGCCCCGAGGAGCGTCTTGCCACATGTCAACACTGGGTCTGACTGAGGGACTCCAGGAGAGAAGCCCCAGCAAGACGCGCCCCGAGGAGCGTCTTGCCACATGTCAACACTGGGTGTGACTGAGCGCCTCCAGGAGAGAGGCCCGTGGAGCGTCTTGCCACATGTCACCTCTGGGTCTGACTGAGCTCCTCCAGGAGAGAGGCGCAAGCAAGAAACGCCCGAGGAGCGTCTTGACACATGTCAACGCTGGGTCTGACTGAGCGCCTCCAGGAGAGAGGCCCCAGCAAGACGCGCCCCGAGGAGCGTCTTGCCACATGTCAGCACTCGGTCTGACTGAGCGCCTCCAGGAGAGAGGCCCAAGCAAGAAGCGCCCCGAGGAGCGTCTTGCCACATGTCAACAATGGGTCTGACTGAGGGCCTCCAGGAGAGAAGCCCAAGCAAGACGCACCCCGAGGAGCGTCTTGCCACATGTCAACACTGGGTCTGACTGAGCACCTCCAGGAGAGAGGCCCAAGCAAGATGCGCCCCGAGGAGCGTCTTGCCATGTGTCACCACTGGGTCTGACTGAGCGCCTCCAGGAGAGAGGCCCAACCAAGACGCGCCCTGAGGAGCGTCTTGCCACATGCCAACACTGGGTCTGACAGAGGGCCTCCAGGAGAGAGGCCCAAGCAAGACGCGCCCCGAGGAGTGTCTTGCCACATGTCACCACTGGGTCTGACTGAGCGCCTCCAGGAGAGAGGCCCAAGCAAGACGCGCCCCGAGGATCGTCTTGTCACATGTCAACACTGGCTCTTTCTGAGCGCCTCCAGGAGAGATTCCCAAGCAAGACGCGCCCCGAGGAGCGTCTTTCCACATGTCAGCACTCGGTCTGACTGAGCGCCTCCAGGAGAGAGGCCCAAGCAAGACGCGGCCCGAGGAGCGTCTTGCGACATGTCACTACTCGGTCTAACTGAGCGCCTCCAGGAGAGAGGTCCAAGCAAGACGCGCCCCGAAGAGCATCTTGCCACATGTCACTACTCGGTCTGACTGAGCGCCTCCAGGAGAGAGGCCCAAGCAACACGCGCCCCGAGGAGCGTCAGGCCACATGTCACTACTCAGTCTGACTGAGCGCCTCCAGGAGAGAGGCCCAAGTAAGACGCGCCCCGAGGAGCGTCTTGCCACGTGTCAATACTGGGTCTGATTGAGGGCCTTCTGGAGAGAGGCCCAAGCAAGACGTGCCCCGAGGAGCGTCTTGCCACATGTCAACAATGGGTCTGACTGAGGGCCTCCAGGAGAGAAGCCCAAGCAAGACGCGCCCCGAGGACAGTCTTGCCTCATGTCAACACTGGGTCTGACTGAGGGCCTCCAGGAGAGTGGCCCAAATAAGACGCGCCCCGAGGAGCGTCTTGCCACATGTCAACACTGGGTCTGACTGAGGGTCTCCAGGAGAGAAGCCCAAGCAAGATGCGCCCCGAGGAGCGTCTTGCCACATGTCAGCACTCGGTCTGACTGAGCGCCTCCAGGAGAGAGGCCCAAGCAAGACGCGCCCCGAGGAGCGTCTTGCCACATGTCAACACTGGGTCTGACTGAGCGCCTCCAGGAGAGAGGCCCAAGCAAGATGCACCCCGAGGAGCGTCTTGCCACATGTGAACACTGAGTCTGACTGAGCGCCTCCAGGAGAGAGGCCCAAGCAAGACGCCCCCGGAGGAGCGTCTTGCAACATGTCAGCACTCGGTCTGACTGAGCGCCTCCAGGAGAGAGGCCCAAGCAAGACGGGCCCCGAGGAGGGTCTTGACACATGTCTCCTCTGGGTCTGACTGAGCGCCTCCAGGAGAGAGGCCCAAGCAAGACGTGCCCCGAGGAGCGTCTTGCCACATGTCAACACTGGGTCTGACTGAGCACCTCCAGGAGAGAGGCCCAAGCAAGACGCGCCCCGAGGAGCGTCTTGCCACATGTCACTACTCGGTCTGACTGAGCGCCTCAGGGAGAGAGGTCCAAGCAAGACGCGCCCCGAGGAGCGTCTTGCCACATGTCAACACTGGGTCTGACTGAGTGCCTCCATGAGAGAAGCCCCAGCAAGACGCGCCCCAGCAAGACGCGCCCCGAGGAGCGTCTTGCCACATGTCAACAATGGGTCTGACTGAGGACCTCCAGGAGAGAAGCCCAAGCAAGACGCGCCCCGAGGAGCGTCTTGCCACATGTCAACACTGGGTCCGACTGAGCGCCTCCAGGAGAGAGGCCCAACCAAGACACGCCCCGAGGAGCGTCTTGACACATGTCAACACTGGGTCTGACTGACGGCCTCCACGAGAGAAGCCCAAGCAAGACGCGCCCCGAGCAGTCTTGCCACATGTCAACACTCGGTCTGACAGAGGGCATCCAGGAGAGAGGCCCAAGCAATACGCGCCCCGAGGAGCGTCTTGCCACATGTCACCACTGGGTCTGACTGAGCTTCTCCAGGAGAGAGGCCCAACCAAGACGCGCCCTGAGGAGCGTCTTGCCACATGCCAACACTGGGTCTGACAGAGGGCCTCCAGGAGAGAGGCCCAAGCAAGACACGCCCCGAGGAGTGTCTTGCCACATGTCACCACTGGGTCTGACTGAGCGCCTCCAGGAGAGAGGCCCAAGCAAGACGCGCCCCGAGGAGCGTCTTGTCACATGTCAACACTGGGTCTTTCTGAGCGCCTCCAGGAGAGAAGCCCAAGCAAGACGCGCCCCGAGGAGTGTCTTGCCACATGTCACCACTTGGTCTGACTGAGCGCCTCCAGGAGAGAGGCCCAAGCAACACGCGCCCCGAGGAGCGTCAGGCCACATGTCACTACTTAGTCTGACTGAGCGCCTCCAGGAGAGAGGCCCAAGTAAGACGCGCCCCGAGAAGCGTCTTGCCACGTGTCAACACTGGGTCTGATTGAGGGCCTTCTGGAGAGAGGCCCAAGCAAGACGCGCCCCGAGGAGCGTCTTGCCACATGTCACTACTCGGTCTGACTGAGCGCCTCCAGGAGAGAGGCCCAAGCAAGACGTGCCCCGAGGAGCGTCTTGCCACATGTCAACAATGGGTCTGACTGAGGGCCTCCAGGAGAGAGGCCCAAGCAAGACGCGCCCCGAGGAGCGTCTTGCCACATGTCAACAATGGTTCTTACTGAGGGCCTCCGGGAGAGAAGCCCAAGCAAGACGCGCCCTGATGAGCTTCTTGCCACATGTCAGCACTCGGTCTGACTGAGCGCCTCCAGGAGAGAGGCCCAAGCAAGACGTGCCCCGAGGAGCGTCTTGCCACATGTCAACAATGGGTCTGACTGAGGGCCTCCAGGAGAGAAGCCCAAGCAAGACGCGCCCCGAGGAGCGTCTTGCCACATGTCAACTCTGGGTCTGACTGAGCGCCTCCAGGAGAGAGGCCCAAGCAAGATGCGCCCCGAGGAGTGTCTTGCCACATGTCAACAATGGGTCTTACTGAGGGCCTCCAGTAGAGAAGCCCAAGCAAGACGCGCCCCGAGGAGCGTCTTGCCACATGTCAACACTGGGTCTGACTGAGCACCTCCAGGAGAGAGGCCCAAGCAAGACGCGCCCGGAGGAGCGTCTTGCAACATGTCAGCACTCGGTCTGACTGAGCGCCTCCAGGAGAGAGGCCCAAGCAAGACGCGCCCCGAGGAGCGTCTTGCCACATGTCAACAATGGGTCTGACTGAGGGCCTCCAGGAGAGAAGCCCAAGCAAGACGCGCCCCGAGGAGCGTCTTGCCACATGTCAACACTGGGTCTGACTGAGGGACTCCAGGAGAGAAGCCCCAGCAAGACGCGCCCCGAGGAGCGTCTTGCCACATGTCAACACTGGGTGTGACTGAGCGCCTCCAGGAGAGAGGCCCGTGGAGCGTCTTGCCACATGTCACCTCTGGGTCTGACTGAGCTCCTCCAGGAGAGAGGCGCAAGCAAGAAACGCCCGAGGAACGTCTTGACACATGTCAACGCTGGGTCTGACTGAGCGCCTCCAGGAGAGAGGCCCCAGCAAGACGCGCCCCGAGGAGCGTCTTGCCACATGTCAGCACTCGGTCTGACTGAGCGCCTCCAGGAGAGAGGCCCAAGCAAGAAGCGCCCCGAGGAGCGTCTTGCCACATGTCAACAATGGGTCTGACTGAGGGCCTCCAGGAGAGAAGCCCAAGCAAGACGCACCCCGACGAGCGTCTTGCCACATGTCAACACTGGGTCTGACTGAGCACCTCCAGGAGAGAGGCCCAAGCAAGATGCGCCCCGAGGAGCGTCTTGCCATGTGTCACCACTGGGTCTGACTGAGCGCCTCCAGGAGAGAGGCCCAACCAAGACGCGCCCTGAGGAGCGTCTTGCCACATGCCAACACTGGGTCTGACAGAGGGCCTCCAGGAGAGAGGCCCAAGCAAGACGCGCCCCGAGGAGTGTCTTGCCACATGTCACCACTGGGTCTGACTGAGCGCCTCCAGGAGAGAGGCCCAACCAAGACGCGCCCCGAGGATCGTCTTGTCACATGTCAACACTGGCTCTTTCTGAGCGCCTCCAGGAGAGATTCCCAAGCAAGACGCGCCCCGAGGAGCGTCTTTCCACATGTCAGCACTCGGTCTGACTGAGCGCCTCCAGGAGAGAGGCCCAAGCAAGACGCGGCCCGAGGAGCGTCTTGCGACATGTCACTACTCGGTCTAACTGAGCGCCTCCAGGAGAGAGGTCCAAGCAAGACGCGCCCCGAAGAGCATCTTGCCACATGTCACTACTCGGTCTGACTGAGCGCCTCCAGCAGAAAGGCCCAAGCAAGACGTGCCCCGAGGAGCGTCTTGCCACATGTCAACACTGGGTCTGACTGAGCGCCTCCAGGAGAGAGGCCCAAGCAAGACGCGCCCCGAGGAGCGTCAGGCCACATGTCACTACTCAGTCTGACTGAGCGCCTCCAGGAGAGAGGCCCAAGCAAGACGCGCCCCGAGGAGCGTCTTGCCACACGTCAACACTGGGTCTGATTGAGGGCCTTCTGGAGAGAGGCCCAAGCAAGACGCGCCCCGAGGAGCGTCTTGCCACATGTCAACACTGGGTCTGACACAGGGCCTCCAGGAGAGAGGCCCAAGCAAGACGCGCCCCGAGGAGCGTCTTGCCACATGTCACCTCTGGTTCTGACTGAGCGCCTCCGGGAGAGAGGCCCAAGCAAGACGCGCCCTGAGGAGCGTCTTGCCACATGTCAACAATGGGTCTGACTGAGGGCCTCCAGGAGAGAAGCCCAAGCAAGACGCGCCCCGTGGAGCGTCTTGACACATGTCAGCACTGGGTCTGACAGAGGGCCTCCAGGAGAGAGGCCCAAGCAAGACGCGCCCTGAGGAGTGTCTTGCCACATGTCACCACTGTGTCTGACTGAGCGCCTCCGGGAGAGAGGCCAAAGCAAGACTTGCCCCGAGGAGCGTCAGGCCACATGTCACTACTCAGTCTAACTGAGTACCTCCAGGAGAGAGGCCCAAGCAAGACGTGCCCCGAGGATCGTCTTGCCATGTGTCAACACTGGGTCTGATTGAGGGCCTTCTGGAGAGAGGCCCAAGCAAGACGCGCCAAGAGGAGCGTCTTGCCACATGTCAACAATGGGTCTTACTGAGGGCCTCCAGGAGAGAAGCCCAAGCAAGACGCGCCCCGAGGAGATTCTTGCCACATGTCAGCACTCGGTCTGACTGAGCGCCTCCAGGAGAGAGGCCAAAGCAAGACGCGCCCCGAGGAGCGTCTTGACACATGTCAACACTGGGTCTGACAGAGGGCCTCCATGAGAGAGGCCCAAGCAAGACGCGCCCCGAGGAGTGTCTTGCCACATGTCAACACTGGGTCTGACTGAGCGCCTCCAGGAGAGAGGCCCAAGCAAGACGCGCCCCGAGGAGCGTCTTGCCACATGTCACTACTCGGTCTGACTGAGCGCCTCCAGGAGAGAGGCCCAAGCAAGACGTGCCCCGAGGAGCGTCTTGCCACATGTCAACAATGGGTCTGACTGAGGGCCTCCAGGAGAGAAGCCCAGGCAAGACGCGCCCCGAGGAGCGTCTTGCCACATGTCAACACTGGGTCTGACTGAGCGCCTCCAGGAGAGAGGCCCAAGCAAGACGCGCCCCGAGGAGCGTCTTGCCACATGTCACTACTCGGTCTGACTGAGCGCCTCCAGGAGAGAGGCCCAAGCAAGACGTGCCCCGAGGAGCGTCTTGCCACATGTCAACAATGGGTCTGACTGAGGGCCTCCAGGAGAGAAGCCCAGGCAAGACGCGCCCCGAGGAGCGTCTTGCCACATGTCAACACTGGGTCTGACTGAGTGCCTCCAGGAGAGAGGCCCAAGCAAGACGCGCCCCGAGGAGCGTCAGGCCACATGTCACTACTCAGTCTGACTGAGCGCCTCCAGGAGAGAGGCCCAAGCAAGACGCGCCCCGAGGAGCGTCTTGCCATGTGTCACCACTGGGTCTGATTGAGCGCCTCCAGGAGAGAAGCCCCAGCAAGACCGGTCAGGCCTGCAGTGTACACATCAGAGACATGATGTTCTTTCACAGAACTGAGGTTGTTCATTACTAAATGACTTTTACAGGAATATTGTTATTATACTATTCAACAGGTTGATCATATTAATGTGTATTAAACCCACAACCTAGCACTGAGGACAGCGGGACTTTGTTTAAATTAGTACTTAATGGAAACGATACATAATGATACATAAGAGCCATGTCATACATTCAGCCTAGGAATAGTAGCATTGTGCACTATTAAAAATATACACATCAATCAACTCGATGAGAGCGATGTATTTTTTAAGTGCTCCGAATGTACTTCTAACAAGCGTGCGATTCACTTCGTGAGTAAACCGCAGCTGCAGCTGATTCAAACAGTCAAGCCAACTTTCTACATCACAATATGCGTTTTGTAGTTAGTCGAGTTACCTTTTGTGTGGCGGATGCACGGGTTGTTAGCGCCCAGCTCCCAGCTTAGAGAGTCCTGTATTGACACAGACGTCAATACATCTCGATGTCATGCAACACACAAAGTCTGTCGCATACAGGTGGGTTAACACATGTACGATACCTTTTGTGTGGCGCATGCACGGGTCGTTAGCGTCCAGCTCCCGGCTTATAGAGAGTCCTGTATTGACACAGACGTCAATACATCTCGATGTCATGCAACACACAAAGTCTGTCGCTTACAGGTGGGTTAACACACATGTACGATGTGTGCGATGGCACGCCCGTTTACAATGGGACACGACAATGATCATTGTTAACCAAACTCTTGTTTCTCACGACAGGTGGTAGCGTTGTCTCCTGCACCTGGTCTTCGTGCACAGAGGGTGTTGTAATGTGCTCGTCATAGTCGCGATCGTTGTCACTCGAATCCGTTGTTCTCACGACAGGTGGTAGCGTTGTCTCCTGCATGTTGTCTTCGCGTGCGGCAAGCGTTGTGCTGTGCTCGTTATAATGGTTGTCTTCGTACAAAGGGGGTGTTGAATACTCCTTCGCGAGTAGTGTAGGAGGTGGTGTGATGGGACGTATCTCAGAGGCGTTATGTGAGCGTACCACCATGGCCTGAGCAACTGCGACTACTGAGAGTACACCCAGTACAGACAGCGAGATCTTTTTTTTCTTGGGTGTTGTACGTGTGGGTACAGCCGCTTTAATGGCAGTGAGAGCAATTGGGCAAATATATTTATAGGTCACTAGCAGAAACTAAGGCATGTGGTCAGAGTGTAATCGTAACCACCGTAGCTCTTGTCATAATTTAATATACATAGAAATCAGAAACGGGCATGTCAGGATAGACATTGCGAGAGATAATGCGGCCAGTATCTGTGTGCGCTTGAGAGCACCTTGTTGTTCTACTGTGGTGCCCACGCCGCCGGGTCTGTAAATGTCATCGACCTTCTTTATATACGCATACGCTAAAGACCGTATATTCTCTATGGATTTGAACACGTCCTTTGTTTCGCGTAACGCTTGAGCTGTCTCGAGCGTGATGTTGTGAGTGTACGCCAGTGTTTCACGTGCACCGAGGTCCGAAAGGGCGTGCGCTACAACTATTAACCTTGGTTTGGGAGTGTGGCGAAACGCTCGCTCCGCTGTAATGGGCGGATGCAATGTTATCACCTGGTACGTTTCGTTAGTCGGGTCGTAACACACCGGTCCATCACACGGACCGTCACATTGTATGGGGCACAGTAAGGACAACACGCCGCCGACCGTGACTTCGCACTCGACCGCGGTGGTGTTATCGATTTGCAAAGGATCACATACGCCTCTCCAGTCGCAATGAGGCACATTGTATTCGACGCGACCGTCGGTCACCATAGCTTTCGTCAGCCAACACACTCGATTGCCCTTCAAAACATCGGCGATCAACGTGAGCTTAGAGGTCGCCGTCGCTTTACTGTACGCCAGGATATCCGTGTGTGAGTGCACGCTCGACATCGATTGACAACCGGTCATGTCAGACCTGATCAGACCTTCCGAACACATGACCATTAGTTGTTGTGCGGCCGAGAGTATCGCGATCATACCGTTGAGATGTGTAGAAAGCGCGTACACGCCAGCCTTCCACGTTTCCAAAATTTCCAGCAGTCTAGAGGGACTTGTCTTAGCGCGCACGGCTGTGCTGAATTTGCGTTGGGTAGACACAACGGCTTCGACCTCGCTTAGGATCTGTGGGCTCATGTACTCGTGGTAGGCCAAGACGTGTATAGTCGATCGCGGTGACGCCCCGAACACTTGACCCGGTTTTGTTGTGGCGATATGCGTGTCCAGTAACGCGGCAAAGTCCGCGTGTCTAGCGTGTATTGATTTTACAGCTCGCTCATACCCCAACAGTACGGTCCGTAGAAGTTCGTTCACTTGTTTCCATGCGCTCGTGGAACACAGGACATCGCAACCTCTGTGATACTCAAGTAAAGCGTCAAACACCAGCTGCTTGCACGTTGGAAATACAATCGGTAGTAACTTCTTACTCCACTCTATGTTGAACTCGTATAGCACACGGTTGCGGCGGTTTGCGCATTTTCTATCGACCCTCCGCTAATATGACTCTTTGGTCTGTCTCCTGAGATGGTGCGGTTGGAACTTGCCAGGGGGCACTATCGACGGTCGGCGTTTCCATTTCGTCAACTGCCATTTTCAGCCGCTGGCAAACGGCCGTCGACGGTCGATGCGAGACACCAACATAAAGTTAGACCGCGACCCTCATGCCAGTTTTCTGTAGTACTGGTTGTAGTTTCTGGTGCACACTCGAAACGCCATTACGATCACAATTACGTTGATTAATAAATCCAGTGTTGTAGCGACTGCAGCCAGCGCCGTCGCGCAACTTGTGTCGGTGTTATCTCTCGATACTTTCATTCGTATCCGAGCGTATGCAGAATCTACGGATCTGGTGAAGTTGCTTGTCACTAGCTTGCGCACGTTTGATATGGCACTTTGCACGAGACTCACACAACCTGCAGTGGCGACTGTCGCGTCAGTGCAAAGTTTTTCCGATATATCCCTTGCAACATCGTTTGTCATTTGCTGTACACTGCGCACACTGGCCGCGAGGTCGCGGAGAGGGTCTTCGTTACGAGTTGTGTAATATCCGCTGACTTGCCAATTCAATTCTGGTGGCGCTGACCCAAACGAGAACGCTTTTAAGGCGCATGTCGTGGTAACTCTGGTAGCGCCGTGGTTGACGAAGACGATCATCTTTAGCAATAGTTCTTCTTGAAGCGCAACGATGGTGAGGGCGACGGGTTGGCCGGTTCCGCCTTCAGGCCACTCGGTTGCCGCTAGATTGCCCAATGCCACACACGCAGACGAACCCTGTACACACTCAATGACCCGTGTGCGATCGTTGATTTCTGCTAGTACGTTTGCTAGTTCTACGTGCTTCCACGGATCGTGCGTGGGCACGCGCTTGTTTTATAGGCGTTTTCACGCAGCCTCTACCCTGCACGACCGCTCGTGGCCGCACTAGCTATTTTTATCCTTATTTGTTTCACACACACACACACACACACACACACACACACACACACACACACACACACACACACACACACACACACACACACACACACACACACACACACACACACACACACTCACACACACACACACACACACACACACACACACAGGCCCTTGCGTGCAAACCCCGGTCAGGCCTGCAGTGTACACATCAGAGACATGATGTTCTTTCACAGAACTGAGGTTGTTCATTACTAAATGACTTTTACAGGAATATTGTTATTATACTATTCAACAGGTTGATCATAATAATGTGTATTAAACCCACAACCTAGCACTGAGGACAGAGGGACTTTATTTAAATTAGTACTTAATGGAAACGATACATAATGATACATAAGAGCCATGTCATACATTCAGCCTAGGAATAGTAGCATTGTGCACTATTTAAAATATACACATCAATTGCTCCAATCCCATTGTTGCGAAGTAAAACTCTAATAAAACTCTAGTCTGACATCAACAGAGAAGACTTAGTGTATGTACTACAAATACAGCATTAGGATTTCGAGTGGACCGTGCACCTTGTGAACCATCAGAGGCTTATGACGCAACATATCTTCCAGTTGCTATTAGACAAGTTATAATTCTCGACCATTTTTCGGAACTGGTTTCTTGGGTCCGTGAGTAAATGCCAAATGAAATGATAGTCCTTAAGTAAGTTCCTGGCGATCCCATGTCACGCTCTTGCCCATCAGCCGGTGAACGCTGAGACGGAACTCGATGAGAGCGATGTATTTTTTAAGTGCTCCGAATGTACTTCTAACAAGCGTGCGATTCACTTCGTGAGTAAACCGCAGCTGCAGCTGATTCAAACAGTCGAGCCAACTTTCTACATCACAATATGCGTTTTGTAGTTAGTCGAGTTACCTTTTGTGTGGCGCATGCACGGGTCGTTAGCGTCCAGCTCCCAGCTTAGAGAGTCCTGTATTGACACAGACGTCAATACATCTCGATGTCATGCAACACACAAAGTCTGTCGCTTACAGGTGGGTTAACACATGTACGATACCTTTTGTGTGGCTTATGCACGGGTCGTTAGCGTCCAGCTCCCGGCTTATAGAGAGTCCTGTATTGACGCAGACGTCAATACATCTCGATGTCATGTAACACACAAAGTCTGTCGCATACAGGTGGGTTAACACATGTACGATACCTTTTGTGTGGCGCATGCACGGGTTGTTAGCGTCCAGCTCCCGGCTTATAGAGAGTCCTGTATTGACACAGACGTCAATACATCTCGATGTCATGCAACACACAAATTCTGTCGCATACAGGTGGGTTAACACACATGTACGATGTGTGCGATGGCGCGCCCGTTTACAATGGGACACGACGATGATCATTGTTAACCAAACTCTTGTTTCTCACGACAGGTGGTAGCGTTGTCTCCTGCACCTGGTCTTCGTGCACAGAGGGTGTTGTAATGTGCTCGTCATAGTCGCGATCGTTGTCACTCGAATCCGTTGTTCTCACGACAGGTGGTAGCATTGTCTCCTGCATGTTGTCTTCGCTTGCGGCAAGCGTTGTGCTGTGCTCGTTATAATGGTTGTCTTCGTACAAAGGGGGTGTTGAATACTCCTTGGCGAGTAGTCTAGGAGGTGGTGTGATGGGACGTATCTCAGAGGCGTTATGTGAGCGTACCACCATGGCCTGAGCAACTGCGACTACTGAGAGTACACCCAGTACAGACAGCAAGATCTTTTTTTTTCTTGGGTGTTGTACGTGTGGGTACAGCCGCTTTAATGGCAGTGAGAGCAAGTGGTCAAATGTATTTATAGGTCACTAGCAGAAACTAAGGCACGTGGTCAGAGTGTAATCGTAACCACCGTAGCTCTTGTCATAATTTAATATACATAGAAATCAGAAACGGGCAAGTCAGGATAGACATCGCGAGTGATAATGCGGCCAGTATCTGTGTGCGCTTGAGAGCACCTTGTTGTTCTACTGTGGTGCCCACTCCGCCGGGTCTGTAAATGTCATCGACCTTCTTTATATACGCACACGCTAAAGACCGTATATTCTCTATGGATTTGATTACGTCCTTTGTTTTGCGTAACGCTTGAGCTGTCTCGAGCGTGATGTTGTGAGTGTACGCCAGTGTTTCACGTGCACCGAGGTCCGAAAGGGCGTGCGCTACAACTATTAACCTTGGTTTGGGAGTGTGGCGAAACGCTCGCTCCGCTGTAATGGGCGGATGCAATGTTATCACCTGGTACGTTTCGTTAGTCGGGTCGTAATACACCGGTCCGTCACACGGACCATCACATTGTATGGGGCACAGTAAGGACAACACGCCGCCGACCGTGACTTCGCACTCGACCGCGGTGGTGTTATCGATTTGCAAAGGATCACATACGCCTCTCCAGTCGCAATGAGGCACATTGTAGTCGACGCGACCGTCGGTCACCATAGCTTTCGTCATCCAAAATTTCCAGCAGTCTAGAGGGACTTGTCTTAGCGCGCACGGCTGTGCTGAATTTGTTTGGGTAGACACAACGGCTTCGACCTCGCTTAGGATCTGTGGGCTCATGTACTTGTGGTAGGCCAAGACGTGTATAGTCGAGCGCGGTGACGCCCCGAACACTTGACCCGGTTTTGTTGTGGCAATATGCGTGTCCAGTAACGCGGCAAAGTCCGCGTGTCTAGCGTGTATTGATTTTACAGCTCGCTCATACCCCAACAGTACGGTCCGTAGAAGTTCGTTCACTTGTTTCCATGCGCTCGTGGAACACAGGACATCGCAACCTCTGTGATACTCAAGTAAAGCGTCAAACACCAGCTGCTTGCACGTTGGAAATACAATCGGTAGTAACTTCTTACTCCACTCTATGTTGAACTCGTATAGCACACGGTTGCGGCGGTTTGCGCATTTTCTATCTACCCTCCGCTAATATGACTCTGTGGTCTGTCTCCTGAGATGGTGCGGGTGGAACTTGCAAGATTGCACTATCGACGGTCGGCGTTTCCATTTCGTCAACTGCCATTTTCAGCCGCTGGCAAACGGCCGTCGACGGTCGATGCGAGACACCAACATAACGTTAGACCGCGACCCTCATGCCAGTTTTCTGTAGTACTGGTTGTAGTTTCTGGTGCACACTCGAAACGCCATTACGATCACAATTACGTTGATTAATAAATCCAGTGTTGTAGCGACTGCAGGCAGCGCCGTCGCGCAACTTGTGTCGGTGTTATCTCTCGATACTTTCATTCGTATCCGAGCGCATGCAGAATCTACGGATCTGGTGAAGTTGCTTGTCACTAGCTTGCGCACGTTTGAAATGGCACTTTGCGCGAGACTCACACAACCTGCAGTGGCGACCGTCGCGTCAGTGCAAAGTTTTTCCGATATATCGCTCGCAACATCGTTTTTCATTTGCTGTACACTGCGCACACTGGCCGCGAGGTCGCGGAGAGGGTCTTCGTTACGAGTTGTGTAATATCCGCTGACTTGCCGATTCAATTCTGGTGGCGCTGACCCAAACGAGAACGCTTTTAAGGCGCATGTCGTGGTAACTCTGGTAGCGCCGTGGTTGACGAGGATGATCATCTTTAGCAATAGTTCATCTCGAAGCACAACGATGGTGAGGGCGACGGGTTGGCCGGTTCCGCCTTCAGGCCACTCGGTTGCCGCTAGATTGCCCAATGCCACACACGCAGACGAACCCTGTACACACTCAATGACCCGTGTGCGATCGTTGATTTCTGCTAGTACGTTTGCTAGTTCTACGTGCTTCCACGGATCGGGCGTGGGCACGCACTTGTTTTAGAGGCGTTTTCGCGCAGCCTCTACCCTGCACGACCGCTCGTGGCCGTACTAGCTATTTTTATCTTTATTTGTTTCACACACACACACACACACACACACACACACACACACACACACACACACACACACACACACACACACACACACACACACACACACACACACACACACACACACACACACACACACACGCACACACACACACACACACAGGCCGTTGCGTGCAAACCCCGGTCAGGCCTGCAGTGTAAACATCAGAGACATGATGTTCTTTCACAGAACTGAGGTTGTTCATTCCTAAATGACTTTTACAGGAATATTGTTATTATACTATTCAACAGGTTGATCATAATAATGTGTATTAAGACGCTCCTCGGGGCGTGTCTTGCTTGGGCCTCTCTCCAGAAGGCCCTCAATCAGACCCAGTTTTGACACGTGGCAAGACGCTCCTCGGGGCATGTCTTGCTTGGGCCTCTCTCCAGAAGGCCCTCAATCAGACCCAGTGTTGACACGTGGCAAGACGCTCCTCGGGGCGCGTCTTGCTTGGGCCTCTCTCCAGAAGGCCCTCAATCAGACCCAGTGTTGACACGTGGCAAGACGCTCCTCGGGGCGCGTCTTGCTTGGGCCTCTCTCCTGGAGGCGCTCAGTCAGACTGAGTAGTGACATGTTGCCTGACGCTCCTCGGGGCGCGTGTTGCTTGGGCCTCTCTCCTGGAGGCGCTCAGTCAGACCAAGTGGTGACATGTGGCAAGACACTCCTTGGGGCGCGTCTTGCTTGGGCCTCTCTCCTGGAGGCCCTCTGTCAGACCCAGTGTTGACATGTGTCAATACGCTCCTCGGGGCGCGTCTTGCTTGGGCTTCTCACCTGGAGGCCCTCAGTCAGACCCATTGTTGACATGTGGCAAGACGCTCCTCGGGGCGCATCTTGCTTGGGCCTCTCTCCTGGAGGCGCTCAGTCAGACCGAGTGCTGACATGTGGCAATACGCTCCTCGGGGCGCGTCTTGCTTGGGCTTCTCTCCTGGAGGCGCTCAGAAAGACCCAGTGTTGACATGTGACAAGACGCTCCTCGGGGCGCGTCTTGCTTGGGCCTCTCTCCTGGAGCCGTTCAGTCAGAACCAGAGGTGACATGTGGCAAGAAAACTCCTCGGGGCGCGTCTTGCTTGGGCCTCTCTCCTGGAGGCTCTCTGTCAGACCCAGTGTTGACATGTGGCAAGAAAACTCCTCGGGGCGCGTCTTGCTTGGGCCTCTCTCCTGGAGGCTCTCTGTCAGACCCAGTGTTGACATGTGGCAAGACGCTCCTCGGGCCGCGTGTTGCTTGGGCTTCTCTCCTGGAGGTCCTCAGTCAGACCCATTGTTGACATGTGGCAAGACGCTCCTCGGGGCGCGTCGTGCTTGAGCCTCTCTCCTGGAGGCGCTCAGTCAGACCGAGTGCTGACATGTGGCAAGACGCTCCTCGGGGCGCGTCTTGCTTGGGCTTCTCTCCTGGAGGCGCTCAGAAAGACCCAGTGTTGACATGTGACAAGACGCTCCTCTGGGCGCGTCTTGCTTGGGCCTCTCTCCTGGAGGCGCTCAGTCAGAACCAGAGGTGACATGTGGCAAGACGCTCCTCGGGGCGCGTCTTGCTTAGGCATCTCTCCTGGAGGCCCTCTGTCAGACCCAGTGTTGACATGTGGCAAGACGCTCCTCCGGGCGCATCTTGCTTGGGCCTCTCTCCTGGAGGCCCTCAGTCAGACCCATTGTTGACATGTGGCAAGACGCTCCTCGGGGCGCGTCTTGCTTGGGCCTCTCTCCTGGAGGCGCTCAGTCAGACCGAGTGCTGACATAAGGCAAGACGCTCCTCGGGGCGCGTCTTGCTTGGGCCTCTCTCCTGGAGGCGCTCAGTCAGACCCAGTGTTGACATGTGGCAAGAAGCTCCTCGGGGCGCGTCTTGCTTGGGCCTCTCTCCTGGAAGCGCTCAGTCAGACCGAGTGCTGACATGTGGCAAGACGCTCCTCGGGGTACGTCTTGCTTGGGCTTCTCTCCTGGAGGCCCTCAGTCAGACCCATTGTTGACATGTGGCAAGACGCTTCTCGGGGCGCGTCTTATTTGCGCCTCTCTCCTGGAGGCCCTCAGTCAGACCCAGTGTTGACATGTTGCAAGACGCTCCTCGGGGCGCGTCTTGCTTGGGCCTCTCTCCTGGAGGCGCTCAGTCAGACCCAGTGTTGACACGTGGCAAGACGCTCCTCGGGGCGCGTCTTGCTTGGGCCTCTCTCCTGGAGGCGCTCAGTCAGACCCAGTGTTGGCATGTGGCAAGACACTCCTCGGGGCGCGTCTTGGTTGGGCCTCTCTCCTGGAGGCACTCATTCAGACCCAGTGGTGACATGTGGCAAGACGCTCCTCGGGGCGCGTCTTGCTTGGGCTTCTCTCCTGGAGGCCCTCAGTAAGACCCATTGTTGACATGTGGCAAGACGCTCCTCGGGGCGCTTCTTGCTTGGGCCTCTCTCCTGGAGGCGCTCAGTCAGACTGAGTAGTGACATGTGGCCTGACGCTCCTCGGGGCGCCTGTTGCTTGGGCCTCTCTCCTGGAGGCGCTCAGTCAGACCAAGTGGTGACATGTGGCAAGACGCTCCTCGGGGCGCGTCTTGCTTGGGCCTCTCTCCAGAAGGCCCTCAATAAGACCCAGTGTTTACACGTGGCAAGACGCTCCTCGGGGCGCGTCTTGCTTGGGCCTCTCTCCTGGAGGCGCTCAGTCAGAATGAGTAGTGACATGTGGCCTGACGCTCCTCGGGGCGCGTGTTGCTTGGGCCTCTCTCCTGGAGGCGCTCAGTCAGACCAAGTGGTGACATGTGGCCTGACGCTCCTCGGGGCGCGTGTTGCCTGGGCCTCTCTCCTGGAGGCGCTCAGTCAGACCAAGTGGTGACATGTGGCAAGACACTTCTCGGGGCGCGTCTTGCTTGGGCCTCTCTCCTGGAGGCGCTCAGTCAGACCGAGTGCTGACATAAAGCAAGACGCTCCTCGGGGCGCGTCTTGCTTGGCCCTCTCTCCTGGAGGCGCTCAGTCAGACCCAGTGTTGACATGTGGCAAGACGCTCCTCGGGGAGCATCTTGCTTGGGCCTCTCTCCTGGAGGCGCTCAGTCAGACCCAGTGGTGACACGTGGAAAGACGCTCCTCGGGGCGCGTCTTGCTTGGGCCTCTCTCCTGGAGGCGCTCAGTCAGACCAAGTCATGACACGTGGCAAGACGCTCCTCGGGGCGCGTCTTGCATGGGCCTCTCTCCTGGAGGCGCTCAGTCAGACCCAGTGTTGGCATGTGGCAAGACACTCCTCGGGGCGCGTCTTGGTTGGGCCTCTCTCCTGGAGGCGCTCATTCAGACCCAGTGGTGACATGTGGCAAGACGCTCCTCGGGGCGCGTATTGCTTGGGCCTCTCTCCTGAATGCCCTCTGTCAGACCGAGTGTTGACATGTGGCAAGACTCTCCACGGGGCGCGTCTTGCTTGGGCTTCTCTCATGGAGGCCCTCAGTCCGACCCAGTGTTGACATGTATCAAGACGCTCCTCGGGGCGTGTCTTGCTTGGGCCTCTCTCCTGGAGGCGCTCAGTCAGACCCAGTGTTGACATGTGGCAAGACGCTCCTCTGGGCGCGTCTTGCTTGGGCTTCTCTCCTGGAGGCCCTCAGTCAGACCCATTGTTGACTTGTGGCAAGACGCTCCTCGGGGCACGTCTTGCTTGGGCCTCTCTCCTGGAGGCGCTCAGTCAGACCGAGTAGTGACATGTGGCAAGACGCTCCTCGGGGCGCGTCTTGCTTGGGCCTCTCTCCAGAAGGCCCTCAATCAGACCCAGTGTTGACACGTGGCAAGACGCTCCTCGGGGCGCGTCTTGCTTGGGCCTCTCTCCTGGAGGCGCTCAGTCAGACTGAGTAGTGACATGTTGCCTGACGCTCCTCGGGGCGCGTGTTGCTTGGGCCTCTCTCCTGGAGGCGCTCAGTCAGACCAAGTGGTGACATGTGGCAAGACACTCCTCGGGGCGCGTCTTGCTTGGGCCTCTCTCCTGGAGGCCCTCTGTCAGACCCAGTGTTGACATGTGTCAATACGCTCCTCGGGGCGCGTCTTGCTTGGGCTTCTCACCTGGAGGCCCTCAGTCAGACCCATTGTTGACATGTGGCAAGACGCTCCTCGGGGCGCATCTTGCTTGGGCCTCTCTCCTGGAGGCGCTCAGTCAGACCGAGTGCTGACATGTGGCAATACGCTCCTCGGGGCGCGTCTTGCTTGGGCTTCTCTCCTGGAGGCGCTCAGAAAGACCCAGTGTTGACATGTGACAAGACGCTCCTCGGGGCGCGTCTTGCTTGGGCCTCTCTCCTGGACCCGTTCAGTCAGAACCAGAGGTGACATGTGGCAAGACGCTCCTCGGGGCGCGTCTTGCTTGGGCCTCTCTCCTGGAGGCGCTCAGTCAGACCGAGTGCTGACATAAGGCAAGACGCTCCTCGGGGCGCGTCTTGCTGGGGCCTCTCTCCTGGAGGCGCTCAGTCAGACCCAGTGCTGATATGTGGCAAGACGCTCCTCGGGGCGCGTCTTGCTTGGGCCTCTCTCCTGGAGGCGCTCAGTCAGACTGAGTAGTGACATGTGGCCTGACGCTCCTCGGGGCGCGGCTTTCTTGGGCCTCTCTCCCGGAGGCGCTCAGTCAGACCCAGTGGTGACATGTGGCAAGAAAACTCCTCGGGGCGCGTCTTGCTTGGGCCTCTCTCCTGGAGGCTCTCTGTCAGACCCAGTGTTGACATGTGGCAAGACGCTCCTCGGGCCGCGTGTTGCTTGGGCTTCTCTCCTGGAGGTCCTCAGTCAGACCCATTGTTGACATGTGGCAAGACGCTCCTCGGGGCGCGTCGTGCTTGAGCCTCTCTCCTGGAGGCGCTCAGTCAGACCGAGTGCTGACATGTGGCAAGACGCTCCTCGGGGCGCGTCTTGCTTGGGCCTCTCTCCTGGAGGCGCTCAGTCAGAACCAGAGGTGACATGTGGCAAGACGCTCCTCGGGGCGCGTCTTGCTTAGGCATCTCTCCTGGAGGCCCTCTGTCAGACCCAGTGTTGACATGTGGCAAGACGCTCCTCCGGGCGCATCTTGCTTGGGCCTCTCTCCTGGAGGCCCTCAGTCAGACCCATTGTTGACATGTGGCAAGACGCTCCTCGGGGCGCGTCTTGCTTGGGCCTCTCTCCTGGAGGCGCTCAGTCAGACCCAGTGTTGACATGTGGCAAGAAGCTCCTCGGGGCGCGTCTTGCTTGGGCCTCTCTCCTGGAAGCGCTCAGTCAGACCGAGTGCTGACATGTGGCAAGACGCTCCTCGGGGTACGTCTTGCTTGGGCTTCTCTCCTGGAGGCCCTCAGTCAGACCCATTGTTGACATGTGGCAAGACGCTTCTCGGGGCGCGTCTTATTTGCGCCTCTCTCCTGGAGGCCCTCAGTCAGACCCAGTGTTGACATGTTGCAAGACGCTCCTCGGGGCCCGTCTTGCTTGGGCCTCTCTCCTGGAGGCGCTCAGTCAGACCCAGTGTTGACACGTGGCAAGACGCTCCTCGGGGCGCGTCTTGCTTGGGCCTCTCTCCTGGAGGCGCTCAGTAAGACCCAGTGTTGGCATGTGGCAAGACACTCCTCGGGGCGCGTCTTGGTTGGGCCTCTCTCCTGGAGGCACTCATTCAGACCCAGTGATGACATGTGGCAAGACGCTCCTCGGGGCGCGTCTTGCTTGGGCTTCTCTCCTGGAGGCCCTCAGTAAGACCCATTGTTGACATGTGGCAAGACGCTCCTCGGGGCGCTTCTTGCTTGGGCCTCTCTCCTGGAGGCGCTCAGTCAGACTGAGTAGTGACATGTGGCCTGACGCTCCTCGGGGCGCCTGTTGCTTGGGCCTCTCTCCTGGAGGCGCTCAGTCAGACCAAGTGGTGACATGTGGCAAGACGCTCCTCGGGGCGCGTCTTGCTTGGGCCTCTCTCCAGAAGGCCCTCAATAAGACCCAGTGTTTACACGTGGCAAGACGCTCCTCGGGGCGCGTCTTGCTTGGGCCTCTCTCCTGGAGGCGCTCAGTCAGAATGAGTAGTGACATGTGGCCTGACGCTCCTCGGGGCGCGTGTTGCTTGGGCCTCTCTCCTGGAGGCGCTCAGTCAGACCGAGTGCTGACATGTGGCAAGAAGCTCATCAGGGCGCGTCTTGCTTGGGCTTCTCTCCCGGAGGCCCTCAGTAAGAACCATTGTTGACATGTGGCAAGACGCTCCTCGGGCCGCGCCTTGCTTGGGCCTCTCTCTTGGAGGCCCTCAGTCAGACCCATTGTTGACATGTGGCAAGACGCTCCTCGAGCACGTCTTGCTTGGGCCTCTCTCCTGGAGGCGCTCAGTCAGACCGAGTGCTGACATAAAGCAAGACGCTCCTCGGGGCGCGTCTTGCTTGGCCCTCTCTCCTGGAGGCGCTCAGTCAGACCCAGTGTTGACATGTGGCAAGACGCTCCTCGGGGAGCATCTTGCTTGGGCCTCTCTCCTGGAGGCGCTCAGTCAGACCCAGTGGTGACACGTGGAAAGACGCTCCTCGGGGCGCGTCTTGCTTGGGCCTCTCTCCAGAAGGCCCTCAATAAGACCCAGTGTTTACACGTGGCAAGACGCTCCTCGGGGCGCGTCTTGCTTGGGCCTCTCTCCTGGAGGCGCTCAGTCAGAATGAGTAGTGACATGTGGCCTGACGCTCCTCGGGGCGCGTGTTGCTTGGGCCTCTCTCCTGGAGGCGCTCAGTCAGACCAAGTGGTGACATGTGGCCTGACGCTCCTCGGGGCGCGTGTTGCCTGGGCCTCTCTCCTGGAGGCGCTCAGTCAGACCAAGTGGTGACATGTGGCAAGACACTTCTCGGGGCGCGTCTTGCTTGGGCCTCTCTCCTGGAGGCGCTCAGTCAGACCGAGTGCTGACATAAAGCAAGACGCTCCTCGGGGCGCGTCTTGCTTGGCCCTCTCTCCTGGAGGCGCTCAGTCAGACCCAGTGTTGACATGTGGCAAGACGCTCCTCGGGGAGCATCTTGCTTGGGCCTCTCTCCTGGAGGCGCTCAGTCAGACCCAGTGGTGACACGTGGAAAGACGCTCCTCGGGGGGCGTCTTGCTTGGGCCTCTCTCCTGGAGGCGCTCAGTCAGACCAAGTCATGACACGTGGCAAGACGCTCCTCGGGGCGCGTCTTGCATGGGCCTCTCTCCTGGAGGCGCTCAGTCAGACCCAGTGTTGGCATGTGGCAAGACACTCCTCGGGGCGCGTCTTGGTTGGGCCTCTCTCCTGGAGGCGCTCATTCAGACCCAGTGGTGACATGTGGCAAGACGCTCCTCGGGGCGCGTATTGCTTGGGCCTCTCTCCTGAATGCCCTCTGTCAGACCGAGTGTTGACATGTGGCAAGACTCTCCACGGGGCGCGTCTTGCTTGGGCTTCTCTCATGGAGGCCCTCAGTCCGACCCAGTGTTGACATGTATCAAGACGCTCCTCGGGGCGTGTCTTGCTTGGGCCTCTCTCCTGGAGGCGCTCAGTCAGACCCAGTGTTGACATGTGGCAAGACGCTCCTCTGGGCGCGTCTTGCTTGGGCTTCTCTCCTGGAGGCCCTCAGTCAGACCCATTGTTGACTTGTGGCAAGACGCTCCTCGGGGCACGTCTTGCTTGGGCCTCTCTCCTGGAGGCGCTCAGTCAGACCGAGTAGTGACATGTGGCAAGACGCTCCTCGGGGCGCGTCTTGCTTGGACCTCCCTCCTGGAGGCGCTCAGTCAGACCGAGTAGTGACATTTGGCAAGACGCTCCTCGGGGCGCGTCTTGCTTGGACCTCTCTCCTGGATGCGCTCGGTTAGACCGAGTAGTGACACGTGGCAAGACGCTCCTCGGGGCGCATCTTGCTTGGGCCTCTCTCCTGGAGGCGCTAAGTCAGACCCAGTGTTGACACGTGGCAAGACGCTCCTCGGGGCGCGTCTTGCTTGGGCCTCTCTCCTGGAGGCGCTCAGTCAGACCCAGTGTTGGCATGTGGCAAGACACTCCTCGGGGCGCGTCTTGGTTGGGCCTCTCTCCTGGAGGCACTCATTCAGACCCAGTGGTGACATGTGGCAAGACGCTCCTCGGGGCGCGTCTTGCTTGGGCTTCTCTCCTGGAGGCCCTCAGTAAGACCCATTGTTGACATGTGGCAAGACGCTCCTCGGGGCGCTTCTTGCTTGGGCCTCTCTCCTGGAGGCGCTCAGTCAGACTGAGTAGTGACATGTGGCCTGACGCTCCTCGGGGCGCCTGTTGCTTGGGCCTCTCTCCTGGAGGCGCTCAGTCAGACCAAGTGGTGACATGTGGCAAGACGCTCCTCGGGGCGCGTCTTGCTTGGGCCTCTCTCCAGAAGGCCCTCAATAAGACCCAGTGTTTACACGTGGCAAGACGCTCCTCGGGGCGCGTCTTGCTTGGGCCTCTCTCCTGGAGGCGCTCAGTCAGAATGAGTAGTGACATGTGGCCTGACGCTCCTCGGGGCGCGTGTTGCTTGGGCCTCTCTCCTGTAGGCGCTCAGTCAGACCAAGTGGTGACATGTGGCCTGACGCTCCTCGGGGCGAGTGTTGCCTGGGCCTCTCTCCTGGAGGCGCTCAGTCAGACCAAGTGGTGACATGTGGCAAGACACTTCTCGGGGCGCGTCTTGCTTGGGCCTCTCTCCTGGAGGCCCTCTATCAGACCCAGTGTTGACATGTGGCAAGACACTCCTCGGGGCGCGTCTTGCTTGGGCCTCTCTCCTGGAGGCCCTCTGTCAGACCCAGTGTTGACATGTGTCAAGACTCTCCTCGGGGCGCGTCTTGCTTTGGCCTCTCTCCAGGAGGCGCTCAGTCAGACCGAGTGCTGACATGTGGCAAGACGCTCCTCGGGCCGCGTGTTGCTTGGGCTTCTCTCCTGGAGGCCCTCAGTCAGACCCATTGTTGACATGTGGCAAGACGCTCCTCCGGGCGCATCTTGCTTGGGCCTCTCTCCTGGAGGCCCTCAGTCAGACCCATTGTTGACGTGTGGCAAGACGCTCCTCGGGGAGCGTCTTGCTTGGGCCTCTCTCCTGGAGGCCCTCAGTCAGACCCATTGTTGACGTGTGGCAAGACGCTCCTCGGGGCGCGTCTTGCTTGGCCCTCTCTCCTGGAGGCGCTCAGTCAGACCCAGTGTTGACATGTGGCAAGACGCTCCTCGGGGCGCATCTTGCTTGGGCCTCTCTCCTGGAGGCGCTCAGTCAGACCCAGTGGTGACACGTGGAAAGACGCTCCTCGGGGCGCGTCTTGCTTGGCCCTCTCTCCTGGAGGCGCTCAGTCAGACCCAGTCATGACACGTGGCAAGACGCTCCTCGGGGCGCGTCTTGCATGGGCCTCTCTCCTGGAGGCGCTCAGTCAGACCCAGTGTTGGCATGTGGCAAGACACTCCTCGGGGCGCGTCTTGGTTGGGCCTCTCTCCTGGAGGCGCTCATTCAGACCCAGTGGTGACATGTGGCAAGACGCTCCTCTGGGCGCGTCTTGCTTGGGCTTCTCTCCTGGAGGCCCTCAGTCAGACCCATTGTTGACTTGTGGCAAGACGCTCCTCGGGGCACGTCTTGCTTGGGCCTCTCTCCTGGAGGCGCTCAGTCAGACCGAGTAGTGACATGTGGCAAGACGCTCCTCGGGGCGCGTCTTGCTTGGACCTCCCTCCTGGAGGCGCTCAGTCAGACCGAGTAGTGACATTTGGCAAGACGCTCCTCGGGGCGCGTCTTGCTTGGACCTCTCTCCTGGACGCGCTCGGTTAGACCGAGTAGTGACACGTGGCAAGACGCTCCTCGGGGCGCATCTTGCTTGGGCCTCTCTCCTGGAGGCGCTCAGTCAGACACAGTGTTGACATGTGGCAAGACACTCCTCGGGGTGCGTCTTGCTTGGGCTTTTCTCATGGAGGCCCTCAGTAAGACCCATTGTTGACATGTGGAAAGAAGCTCCTCGGGGCGCGTCTTGCTTTGGCTTCTCTCCTGGAGGCCCTCAGTCAGACCCATTGTTCACATGTGGCAAGACGCTCCTCGGGGCGCGTATTGCTTGGGCCTCTCTCCTGGATGCCCTCTGTCAGACCCAGTGTTGACATGTGGCAAGACTCTCCTCGGGGCGCGTCTTGCTTGGGCTTCTCTCATGGAGGCCCTCAGTCAGACGCAGTGTTGACATGTGTCAAGACGCTCCTCGGGGCGTGTCTTGCTTGGGCCTCTCTCCTGGAGGCGCTCAGTCAGACCCAGTGTTGACATGTGGCAAGACGCTCCTCGGGGCGCTTCTTGCTTGGGCTTCTCTCCTGGAGGCCCTCAGTCAGACCCATTGTTGACATGTGGCAAGACGCTCCTCGGGGCATGTCTTGCTTGGGCCTCTCTCCTGGAGGCGCTCAGTCAGACCCAGTGTTGATATGTTGCAAGACGCTCCTCGGGGCGCGTGTTGCTTGGACCTCTCTCCTGGAGGCGCTCAGTCAGACCGAGTAGTGACATGTGGCAAGACGCTCCTCGGGGCGCGTCTTGCTTGGGCCTCTCTCCTGGAGGCGCTCAATTAGACCCATTGTTGACATGTGGCAAGAAGCTCCTCGGGGCGCTTCTTGCTTGTGCCTCTCTCCTGGAGGCGCTCAGTCAGACCGAGTGCTGACATGTGGCAAGACGCTCCTCGGGGCGCGTCTTGCTGGGGCCTCTCTCCTGGAGGCGTTCAGTCAAACCCAGTGTTGTCATGTGTCAAGACGCTCCTCGGGCGTTTCTTGTTTGCGCCTCTCTCCTGGATGCGCTCAGTCAGACCCAGAGGTGACATGTGGCAAGACGCTCCTCGGGCCTCTCTCCTGGAGGCGCTCAGTCAGACCCAGTGTTGACATGTGGCAAGACGCTCCTCGGGGCGCGTCTTGCTTGGGCCTCTCTCCTGGAGGTGCTCAGTCAGACCCAGTGTTGACATGTGGCAAGACGCTCCTCGGGGCACGTCTTGCTTGGGCCTCTCTCCTGGAGGCGCTCAGTCAGACCCAGAGGAGACATGTGTCAAGACCCTCCTCGGGGCGCGTCTTGCTTGGGCCTCTCTCCTGGAGGCGCTCAGTCAGACCGAGTGCTGACATGTTGCAAGACGCTCCTCCGGGCGCGTCTTGCTTGGGCCTCTCTCCTGGAGGCGCTCAGTCAGACCCAGTGTTCACATGTGGCAAGACGCTCCTCGGGGCGCGTCTTGCTTGGGCCTCTCTCCTGGAGGCGCTCAGTCAGACCGAGTGCTGACATTTGGCAAGATGCTCCTCGGGGCGCATCTTGCTTGGGCTTCTCTCCTGGAGGCCCTCAGTCATACCCATTGTTGACATGTGGCAAGACGCTCCTCGGGGCGCGTCTTGCTTGGGCCTCTCTCCTGGAGGCGCTCAATTAGACCCAGTGTTGACATGTGGCAAGACGCTCCTCGGGGCGCGTCTTGCTTGGGCTTCTCTCCTGGAGGCCCTCAGTCAGACCCATTGTTGACATGTGGCAAGAAGCTCCTCGGGGCGCTTCTTGCTTGGGCCTCTCTCCTGGAGGCGCTCAGTTAGACCGAGTGCTGACATGTGGCAAGACGCTCCTCGGGGCGCGTCTTGCTGGGGCCTCTCTCCTGGAGTCGCTCAGTCAAACCCAGTGTTGACATGTGTCAAGACGCTCCTCGGGCATTTCTTGTTTGCGCCTCTCTCCTGGAGGCGCTCAGTCAGACCCAGAGGTGACATGTGGCAAGAGGCTCCTCGGGCCTCTCTCCTGGAGGCGCTCAGTCAGACCCAGTGTTGACATGTGGCAAGATGCTCCTCGGGGCGCGTCTTGCTTGGGCCTCTCTCCTGGAGGTGCTCAGTCAGACCCAGTGTTGACATGTGGCAAGACGCTCCTCGTGGCACGTCTTGCTTGGGCCTCTCTCCTGGAGGCGCTCAGTCAGACCCAGAGGAGACATGTGTCAAGACCCTCCTCGGGGCGCGTCTTGCTTGGGCCTCTCTCCTGGAGGCGCTCAGTCAGACCCAGTGTTGACATGTGGCAAGACGCTCCTCGGGGCGCGTCTTGCTTGGGCCTCTCTCCTGGAGGCGCTCAATTAGACCCAGTGTTGACATGTGGCAAGACGCTCCTCGGGGCGCGTCTTGCTTGGGCTTCTCTCCTGGAGGCCCTCAGTCAGACCCATTGTTGACATGTGGCAAGAAGCTCCTCGGGGCGCTTCTTGCTTGGGCCTCTCTCCTGGAGGCGCTCAGTTAGACCGAGTGCTGACATGTGGCAAGACGCTCCTCGGGGCGCGTCTTGCTGGGGCCTCTCTCCTGGAGTCGCTCAGTCAAACCCAGTGTTGACATGTGTCAAGACGCTCCTCGGACATTTCTTGTTTGCGCCTCTCTCCTGGAGGCGCTCAGTCAGACCCAGAGGTGACATGTGGCAAGACGCTCCTCGGGCCTCTCTCCTGGAGGCGCTCAGTCAGACCCAGTGTTGACATGTGGCAAGATGCTCCTCGGGGCGCGTCTTGCTTGGGCCTCTCTCCTGGAGGTGCTCAGTCAGACCCAGTGTTGACATGTGGCAAGACGCTCCTCGGGGCACGTCTTGCTTGGGCCTCTCTCCTGGAGGCGCTCAGTCAGACCCAGAGGAGACATGTGTCAAGACCCTCCTCGGGGCGCGTCTTGCTTGGGCCTCTCTCCTGGAGGCGCTCAGTCAGACCGAGTGCTGACATGTTGCAAGACGCTCCTCCGGGCGCGTCTTGCTTGGGCCTCTCTCCTGGAGGCGCTCAGTCAGACCCAGTGTTCACATGTGGCAAGACGCTCCTCGGGGCGCGTCTTGCATGGGCCTCTCTCCTGGAGGCGCTCAGTCAGACCCAGTGTTGACATGTGGCAAGACGCTCCTCGGGGCGCGTCTTGCTTGGGCCTCTCTCCTGGAGGCGATCAGTCAGACCGAGTGCTGACATTTGGCAAGACGCTCCTCGGGGCGCATCTTGCTTGGGCTTCTCTCCTGGAGGCCCTCAGTCAGACCCAGTGTTGACATGTGGCAAGACGCTCCTCGGGGCGAGTCTTATTTGGGCCTCTCTCTTGGAGGCCCTCAGTCAGACCCAGTGTTGACATGTGGCAAGACGCTCCTCGGGGCGCGTCTTGCTTGGGCTTCTCTCCTGGAGGCCCTCAGTCAGACCCATTGTTGACATGTGGCAAGACGCTCCTCGGGGCACGTCTTGCTTGGGCCTCTCTCCTGGAGGCGCTCTGTCAGACCGAGTAGTGACATGTGGCAAGACGCTCCTCGGGGCGCGTCTTGCTTGGGCCTCTCTCCAGAAGGCCCTCAATCAGACCCAGTGTTGACACGTGGCAAGACGCTCCTCGGGGCGCGTCTTACTTGGGCCTCTCTCCTGGAGGCGCTCAGTCAGACTGAGTGGTGACATGTGGCCTGACGCTCCTCGGGGCGTGTGTTGCTTGGGCCTCTCTCCTGGAGGCGCTCAGTCAGACCAAGTGGTGACATGTGGCAAGACACTCCTCGGGGCGCGTCTTGCTTGGGCCTCTCTCCTGGAGGCCCTCTGTCAGGCCCAGTGTTGACATGTGTCAAGACGCTCCTCGGGGCGCGTCTTGCTTGGGCTTCTCTCCTGGAGGCCCTCAGTCATACCCATTGTTGACATGTGGCAAGACGCTCCTCGGGGCGCGTCTTGCTTTGGCCTCTCTCCTGGAGTTGCTCAGTCAGACCGAGTGCTGACATGTGGAAAGACGCTCCTCGGGGCGCGTCTTGCTTGGGCTTCTCTCCTGGAGGCGCTCAGAAAGACCCAGTGTTGACATGTGACAAGACGCTCCTCGGGGCGCGTTTTGCTTGGGCATCTCTCCTGGAGGCGCTCAGTCAGACCCAGTGGTGACATGTGGCAAGACACTCCTCGGGGCGCGTCTTGCTTGGGCCTCTCTCCTGGAGGCCCTCTGTCAGACCCAGTGTTGGCATGTGGCAAGACGCTCCTCAGGGCGCGTCTTGGTTGGGCCTCTCTCCTGGAGAAGCTCAGTCAGACCCAGTGGTGACATGTGGCAAGACGCTCCTCGGGGCGCGTATTGCTTGGGCCTCTCTCCTGGATGCCCTCTGTCAGACCGAGTGTTGACATGTGGCAAGACTCTGCTCGGGGCGCGTCTTGCTTGGGCTTCTCTCGTGGAGGCCCTCAGTCAGACCCAGTGTTGACATGTGTCAAGACGCTCCTCGGGGCGTGTCTTGGTTGGGCCTCTCTCCTGGAGGCGCTCAGTCAGACCCAGTGTTGACATGTGGCAAGACGCTCCTCGGGGCGCGTCTTGCTTGGGCTTCTCTCCTGGAGGCCCTCAGTCAGACCCATTGTTGACATGTGGCAAGACGCTCCTCGGGGCACGTCTTGCTTGGGCCTCTCTCCTGGAGGCGCTCAAACAGACCGAGTAGTGACATGTGGCAAGATGCTCCTCGGGGCGCGTCTTGCTGGGGCTTCTCTCATGGAGCCACTCAGTCAGACCCAGTGTTGACATGTGGCAAGACGCTCCTCGGGGCGCGTCTTGCTTGGACCTCTCTCCCTGAGGCGCTCAGTCAGACCGAGTAGTGACATGTGGCAAGACGCTCCTCGGGGCGCGTCTTGCTTGGACCTCTCTCCCTGAGGCGCTCAGTCAGACCCAGTGTTGACATTTGGCAAGACACTCCTCGGGGCGTGTCTTGCTTGGGCCTCTGTCATGGAGGCCCTCTGTCAGACCCAGTGTTGACATGTGTCAAGACGCTCCTCGGGGGGCGTCTTGCTTTGGCCTCTCTCCTGGAGGCGCTCAGTCAGACCGAGTGCTGACATGTGGCAAGAAGCTCCTCGGGGCGCGTCTTGCTTGGGCTTCTCTCCCGGAGGCCCTCAGTAAGAACCCTTGTTGACATGTGGCAAGACGCTCCTCGGGGCGCGTCTTGCTTGGGCCTCTCTCCAGAAGGCCCTCAATCAGACCCAGTGTTGACACGTGGCAAGACGCTCCTCGGGGCGCGTCTTGCCTGGGCCTCTCTCCTGGAGGCGCTCAGTCAGACCCAGTGTTGACATGTGGCAAGACACTCCTCGGGGCGCGTCTTGCTTGGGCCTCTCTCATGGAGGCCCTCTGTCAGGCCCAGTGTTGACATGTGTCAAGACGCTCCTCGGGGCGCGTCTTGCTTTGGCCTCTCTCCTGGAGGCGCTCAGTCAGACCCAGTTTTCACATGTGGCAAGAAGCTCCTCGGGGCGCGTCTTGCTTGGGCCTCTCTCCTGGAGGCGCTCAGTCAGACCCAGTGTTGAAATGTGGCAAGACGCTCCTCGGGGCGCGTCTTGCTTGGGCCTCTCTCCTGGAGGCGCTCAGTCAGACACAGTGGTGACATGTGGCATGACACTCCTCGGGGCGCGTCTTGCTTGGGCCTCTCTCGTGGAGGCCCTCTGTCAGACCCAGTGTTGACATGTGTCAAGACGCTCCTCGGGGCGCGTCTTGCTTGGGCTTCTCTCCTGGATGCCCTCAGTCAGACCCATTGTTGACATGTGGCAAGACGCTCCTCGGGGCGCGTCTTGCTTGGGCTTCTCTCCTGGAGGCGCTCAGACAGACCCAGTGTTGACATGTGACAAGACGCTCCTCGGGGCGCGTCTTGCTTGGGCCTCTCTCCTGGAGGCGCTCAGTCAGAACCAGAGGTGACATGTGGCAAGACGCTCCTCGGGGCGCGTCTTGCTTGGGCCTCTCTCCTGGAGGCGCTCAGTCAGACCCAGTGTTGACACGTGGCAAGACGCTCCTCGGGGCGCGTCTTGGTTGGGCCTCTCTCCTGGACGCGCTCATTCAGACCCAGTGGTGACATGTGGCAAGACACTCCTCGGGGCGCGTCTTGGTGGGGCCTCTCTCCTGGACGCGCTCATTCAGACCCAGTGGTGACATGTGGCAAGACGCTCCTCGGGGCGCGTATTGCTTGGGCCTCTCTCCTGAATGCCCTCTGTCAGACTGAGTGTTGACATGTGGCAAGACTCTCCTCGGGGCGCGTCTTGCTTGGGCTTCTCTCATGGAGGCCCTCAGTCCGACCCAGTGTTGACATTTGTCAAGACGCTCCTCGGGGCGTGTCTTGCTTGGGCTTCTCTCCTGGAGGCCCTCAGTCAGACCCATTGTTGACATGTGGCAAGACGCTCCTCGGGGCACGTCTTGCTTGGGCCTCTCTCTTGGAGGCGCTCAGTCAGACCGAGTAGTGACATGTGGCAAGACGCAGCTCGGGGTGCGTCTTGCTTGGACCTCTCTCCTGGAGGCGCTCAGTTAGACCGAGTAGTGACATGTGGCAAGACGCTCCTCGGTGCGCGTCTTGCTTGGGCCTCTCTCCTGGAGGCGCTCAGTCAGACCGAGTGCTGACATAAGGCAAGACGCTCCTCGGGGCGCGTCTTGCTGGCGCCTCTCTCCTGGAGGTGCTCAATCAGACCCAGTGGTGACACGTGGCAAGACGCTCCTCTGGGCGCGTCTTGCTTGGGCCTCTCTCCTGGAGGAGCTCAGTCAGACCCAGTGGTGACACGTGGCAAGACGCTCCTCGGGGCGCATCTTGCTTGGGCCTGTCTCCTGGAGGCGCTAAGTCAGACCCAGTGTTGACACGTGGCAAGACGCTCCTCGGGGCGCGTCTTGCTTGGGCCTCTCTCCTGGAGGCGCTCAGTCAGACACAGTGTTGACATGTGGCAAGACACTCCTCGGGGCGCGTCTTGCTTGGGCTTCTCTCATGGAGGCCCTCAGTAAGACCCATTGTTGACATGTGGAAAGAAGCTCCTCGGGGCGCGTCTTGCTTTGGCTTCTCTCCTGGAAGCCCTCAGTCAGACCCATTGTTGGCATGTGGCAAGACGCTCCTCGGGGCGCGTCTTGCTTGGACCTCTCTCCTGGAGGCGCTCAGTCAGACCGAGTAGTGACATGTGGCAAGACGCTCCTCGGGGCGCGTCTTGCTTGGGCCTCTCTCCTGGAGGCGCTCAGTTAGACCCAGTGGTGACATGTGGCAAGACGCTCCTCGGGGCGCGTCTTGCTTGGGCTTCTCTCCTGGAGGCCCTCAGTCAGACCCATTGTTGACATGTGGCAAGACGCTCCTCGGGGCGCTTCTTGCTTGGGCCTCTCTCCTGGAGGCGCTCAGTCAGACCGAGTGCTGACATGTGGCAAGACGCTCCTCGGGGCGCGTCTTGCTGGGGCCTCTCTCCTGGAGGCGCTCAGTCAGACCCAGTGTTGACCTGTGTCAAGACGCTCCACGGGCGTTTCTTGCTTGCGCCTCTCTCCTGGAGGAGCTCAGTCAGACCCAGAGGTGACATGTGGCAAGACGCTCCTCGGGCCTCTCTCCTGGAGGCGCTCAGTCAGACCCAGTGTTGACATGTGGCAAGACGCTCCTCGGGGCGCGTCTTGCTGGGGCCTCTCTCCTGGAGGCGCTCAGTCAGACCCAGTGTTGACATGTGGCAAGACGCTCCTCGGGGCGCGTCTTGCTTGGGCTTCTCTCCTGGAGGCCCTCAGTAAGACCCATTGTTGACATGTGGCAAGACACTACTCGGGGTGCATCTTGCTTGGGCCTCTCTCCTGGAGGCGCTCAAACAGACCGAGTAGTGACATGTGGCAAGACGCTCCTCGGGGCGCGTCTTGCTGGGGCTTCTCTCATGGAGGCACTCAGTCAGACCCAGTGTTGACATGTGGCAAGACGCTCCTCGGGGCGCGTCTTGCTTGGACCTCTCTCCCTGAGGCGCTCAGTCAGACCGAGTAGTGACATGTGGCAAGACGCTCCTCGGGGGGCGTCTTAATTTGGCCTCTCTCCTGGAGGCGCTCAGTCAGACCGAGTGCTGACATGTGGAAAGAAGCTCCTCGGGGCGCGTCTTGCTTGGGCTTCTCTCCCGGAGGCCCTCAGTAAGAACCATTGTTGACATGTGGCAAGACGCTCCTCGGGCGCGTCTTGCTTGGGCCTCTCTCCTGGAGGCCCTCAGTCAGACCCATTGTTGACATGTGGCAAGACGCTCCTCGGGGCACGTCTTGCTTGGGCCTCTCTCCTGGAGGCGCTCAGTCAGACCGAGTAGTGACATGTGGCAAGACGCTCCTCGGGGCGCGTCTTGCTTGGGCCTCTCTCCAGAAGGCCCTCAATCAGACCCAGTGTTGACACGTGGCAAGACGCTCCTCGGGGCGCGTCTTACTTGGGCCTCTCTCCTGGAGGCGCTCAGTCAGACTGAGTAGTGACATGTGGCCTGACGCTCCTCGGGGCACGTCTTGCTTGGGCTTCTCTCCTGGAGGCGTTTAGAAAGACCCAGTGTTGACATGTGACAAGAAGCTCCTCGGGGCGCGTCTTGCTTGGGCCTCTCTCCTGGAGGCGCTCAGTCAGACCCAGTGGTGACATGTGGCAAGACACTCCTCGGGGCGCGTCTTGCTTGGGCCTCTCTCCTGGAGGCCCTCTGTCAGACCCAGTGTTGGCATATGGCAAGACGCTCCTCAGGGCGCGTCTTGGTTGGGCCTCTCTCCTGGAGAAGCTCAGTCAGACCCAGTGGTGACATGTGGCAAGACGCTCCTCGGGGCGCGTATTGCTTGGGCCTCTCTCCTGGATGCCCTCTGTCAGACCGAGTGTTGACATGTGGCAAGACTCTGCTCGGGGCGCGTCTTGCTTGGGCTTCTCTCTTGGAGGCCCTCAGTCAGACCCAGTGTTGACATGTGTCAAGACACTCCTCGGGGCGTGTCTTGGTTGGGCCTCTCTCCTGGAGGCGCTCAGTCAGACCCAGTGTTGACATGTGGCAAGACGCTCCTCGGGGCGCGTCTTGCTTGGGCTTCTCACCTGGAGGCCCTCAGTCAGACCCATTGTTGACATGTGGCAAGACGCTCCTCGGGGCACGTCTTGCTTGGGCCTCTCTCCTGGAGGCGCTCAAACAGACCGAGTAGTGACAAGTGGCAAGACGCTCCTCGGGGCGCGTCTTGCTGGGGCTTCTTTCATGGAGGCACTCAGTCAGACCCAGTGTTGACATGTGGCAAGACACTCCTCGGGGCGCGTCTTGCTTGGACCTCTCTCCCTGAGGCGCTCAGTCAGACCGAGTAGTGACATGTGGCAAGACGCTCCTCGGGGCGCGTCTTGCTTGGACCTCTCTCCCTGAGGTGCTCAGTCAGACCCAGTGTTGACATTTGGCAAGACACTCCTCGGGACGCGTCTTGCTTGGGCCTCTCTCCTGGAGGCCCTCTATCAGACCCAGTGTTTACATGTGGCAAGACGCTCCTCGGGGCGCGTCTTGTTTGGGCCTCTCTCCTGGAGGCGCTCAGTCAGACTGAATAGTGACATGTGGCCTGACGCTCCTCGGGGCGCGTCTTGCTTGGGCCTCTCTCCTGGAGGCGCTCAGTCAGACCCAGTGGTGACATGTGGCAAGACACTCCTCGGGGCGCGTCTTTCTTGGGCCTCTCTCCTGGAGGCCCTCTGTCAGACCCAGTGTTGACATGTGTCAAGACGCTCCTCGGGGCGCGTCTTGCTTGGGCTTCTCTCCTGGAGGCCCTCAGTCAGACCCATTGTTGACATGTGGCAAGACGCTCCTCGGGGCGCGTCTTGCTTGGGCTTCTCTCCTGGAGGCGCTCAGACAGACCCAGTGTTGACATGTGACAAGACGCTCCTCGGGGCGCGTCTTGCTTGGGCCTCTCTTCTGGAGGCGCTCAGTCAGAACCAGAGGTGACATGTGGCAAGACGCTCCTCGGGGCGCTTCCTGCTTGGGCCTCTCTCCTGGAGGCCCTCTGTCAGACCCAGTGTTGACATCTGGCAAGACGCTCCTCCGAGGCGCATCTTGCTTGGGCCTCTCTCCTGGAGGCCCTCAGTCAGACCCATTGTTGACATGTGGCAAGACGCTCCTCGGGGCGCGTCTTGCTTGGGCCTCTCTCCTGGAGGCTCTCAGTCAGACCGAGTGCTGACATAAGGCAAGACGCTCCTCGGGGCGCGTCTTGCTTGGGCCTCTCTCCTGGAGGCGCTCAGTCAGACCCAGTGTTGACACGTGGCAAGACGCTCCTCGGGGCGCGTCTTGCTTGGGCCTCTCTCCTGGAGGCGCTCAGTCAGACCCAGTGTTGGCATGTGGCAAGACACTCCTCGGGGCGCGTCTTGCTTGGGCCTCTCTCCTGGAGGCGCTCAGTCAGACCCAGTGTTGGCATGTGGCAAGACACTCCTCGGGGCGCGTCTTGGTTGGGCCTCTCTCCTGGAGGCGCTCATTCAGACCCAGTGGTGACATGTGGCAAGACGCTCCTCGGGCCGCGTATTGCTTGGGCCTCTCTCCTGAATGCCCTCTGTCAGACCGAGTGTTGACATGTGGCAAGACTCTCCACGGGGCGCGTCTTGCTTGGGCTTCTCTCATGGAGGCCCTCAGTCCGACCCAGTGTTGACATGTGTCAAGACGCTCCTCGGGGCGTGTCTTGCTTGGGCCTCTCTCCTGGAGGCGCTCAGTCAGACCCAGTGTTCACATGTGGCAAGACGCTCCTCGGGGCGCGTCTTGCTTGGGCCTCTCTCCTGGAGGCGCTCAGTCAGACCCAGTGTTGACATGTGGCAAGACGCTCCTCGGGGCGCGTCTTGCTTGGGCCTCTCTCCTGGAGGCGCTCAGTCAGACCGAGTGCTGACATTTGGCAAGACGCTCCTCGGGGCACATCTTGCTTGGGCTTCTCTCCTGGAGGCCCTCAGTCAGACCCAGTGTTGACATGTGGCAAGACGCTCCTCGGGGCGCGTCTTATTTGGGCCTCTCTCCTGGAGGCCCTCAGTCAGACCCAGTGTTGACATGTGGCAAGATTCTCCTCGGGGAGCGTCTTGCTTGGGCTTCTCTCCTGGAGGCCCTCAGTCAGACCCATTGTTGACATGTGGCAAGACGCTCCTCGGGGCACGTCTTGCTTGGGCCTCTCTCCTGGAGGCGCTCAGTCAGACCGAGTAGTGACATGTGGCAAGACGCTCCTCGGGGCGCGTCTTGCTTGGGCCTCTCTCCAGAAGGCCCTCAATCAGACCCAGTGTTGACACGTGGCAAGACGCTCCTCGGGGCGCGTCTTACTTGGGCCTCTCTCCTGGAGGCGCTCAGTCAGACTGAGTAGTGACATGTGGCCTGACGCTCCTCGGGGCGCGTGTTGCTTGGGCCTCTCTCCTGGAGGCGCTCAGTCAGACCAAGTGGTGACATGTGGCAAGACACTCCTCGGGGCGGTTCTTGCTTGGGCCTCTCTCCTGGAGGCCCTCTGTCAGACCCAGTTTTGACATGTGTCAAGACGCTCCTCGGGGCGCGTCTTGCTTGGGCTTCTCTCCTGGAGGCCCTCAGTCATACCCATTGTTGACATGTGGCAAGACGCTCCTCGGGGCGCGTCTTGCTCTGGCCTCTCTCCTGGAGGCGCTCAGTCAGACCGAGTGCTGACATGTGAAAAGACGCTCCTCGGGGCGCGTCTTGCTTGGGCTTCTCTCCTGGAGGCGCTCAGAAAGACCCAGTGTTGAAATGTGACAAGACGCTCCTCGGGGCACGTCTTGCTTGGGCCTCTCTCCTGGAGGCGCTCAGTCAGACCCAGTGGTGACATGTGGCAAGACACTCCTCGGGGCGCGTCTTGCCTGGGCCTCTCTCCTGGAGGCCCTCTGTCAGACCCAGTGTTGGCATGTGGCAAGACGCTCCTCAGGGCGCGTCTTGGTTGGGCCTCTCTCCTGGAGAAGCTCAGTCAGACCCTGTGGTGACATGTAGCAAGACGCTCCTCGGGGCGCGTATTGCTTGGGCCTCTCTCCTGGAGGCCCTCAGTCAGACCCATTGTTGACATGTGGCAAGACGCTCCTCGGGGCACGTCTTGCTTGGGCCTCTCTCCTGGAGGCGCTCAAACAGACCGAGTAGTGACATGTGGCAAGACGCTCCTCGGGGCGCGTCTTGCTGGGGCTTCTCTCATGGAGGCACTCAGTCAGACCCAGTGTTGACATGTGGCAAGACGCTCCTCGGGGCGCGTCTTGCTTGGACTTCTCTCCCTGAGGGGCTCAGTCAGACCGAGTAGTGACATGTGGCAAGACGCTCCTCGGGGCGCGTCTTGCTTGGACCTCTCTCCCTGAGGTGCTCAGTCAGACCCAGTGTTGACATTTGGCAAGACACTCCCCGGGGCGTGTCTTGCTTGGGCCTCTGTCATGGAGGCCCTCTGTCAGACCCAGTGTTGACATGTGGCAAGAAGCTCCTCGGGGCGCGTCTTGCTTGGGCTTCTCTCCCGGAGGCCCTCAGTAAGAACCATTGTTGACATCTGGCAAGACGCTCCTCGGGGCGCGTCTTTCTTGGGCCTCTCTCCAGAAGGCCCTCAATCAGACCCAGTGTTGACACGTGGCAAGACGCGCCCCGAGGAGCGTCTTGCCTGGGCCTCTCTCCTGGAGGCGCTCAGTCAGACTGAGTAGTGACATGTGGCCTGACGCACCTCGGGGCGCGTGTTGCTTGGGCCTCTCTCCTGGAGGCGCTCAGTCAGACCCAGTGTTGACATGTTGCAAGACACTCCTCGGGGAGCGTCTTGCTTGGGCCTCTCTCATGGAGGCCCTCTGTCAGACCCAGTGTTGACATGTGTCAAGACGCTCCTCGGGGCGCGTCTTGCTTTGGCCTCTCTCCTGGAGGCGCTCAGTCAGACCCAGTTTTCACATGTGGCAAGACGCTCCTCGGGGCGCGTCTTGCTTGGGCCTCTCTCCTGGAGGCGCTCAGTCAGACCCAGTGTTGACATGTGGCAAGACGCTCCTCGGGGCGCGTCTTGCTTGGGCCTCTCTCCTGGAGGCGCTCAGTCAGACACAGTGGTGACATGTGGCATGACACTCCTCGGGGCGCGTCTTGCTTGGGCCTCTCTCGTGGAGGCCCTCTGTCAGACCCAGTGTTGACATGTGTCAAGACGCTCCTCGGGGCGCGCCTTGCTTGGGCTTCTCTCCTGGAGGCCCTCAGTCAGACCCATTGTTGACATGTGGCAAGACGCTCCTCGGGGCGCGCCTTGCTTGGGCTTCTCTCCTGGAGGCGCTCAGACAGACCCAGTGTTGACATGTGACAAGACGCTCCTCGGGGCGCGTCTTGCTTGAGCCTCTCTCCTGGAGGCGCTCAGTCAGAACCAGAGGTGACATGTGGCAAGACGCTCCTCGGGGCGCGTCTTGCTTGGGCCTTTCTCCTGGAGGCCCTCTGTCAGACCCAGTGTTGACATGTGGCAAGACGCTCCTCCGGGCGCATCTTGCTTGGGCCTCTCTCCTGGAGGCCCTCAGTCAGACCCATTGTTGACATGTGGCAAGACGCTCCTCGGGGCGCGTCTTGCTTGGGCCTCTCTCCTGGAGGCGCTCAGTCAGACACAGTGTTGGCATGTGGCAAGACACTCCTCGGGGCGCGTCTTGGTTGGGCCTCTCTCCTGGACGCGCTCATTCAGACCCAGTGGTGACATGTGGCAAGACGCTCCTCGGGGCGCGTATTGCTTGGGCCTCTCTCCTGAATGCCCTCTGTCAGACCGAGTGTTGACATGTGGCAAGACTCTCCTCGGGGCGCGTCTTGCTTGGGCTTCTCTCATGGAGGCCCTCAGTCCGACCCAGTGTTGACATTTGTCAAGACGCTCCTCGGGGCGTGTCTTGCTTGGGCTTCTCTCCTGGAGGCCCTCAGTCAGACCCATTGTTGACATGTGGCAAGACGCTCCTCGGGGCACGTCTTGCTTGGGCCTCTCTCCTGGAGGCGCTCAGTCAGACCGAGTAGTGACATGTGGCAAGACGCACATCGGGGCGCGTCTTGCTTGGACCTCTCTCCTGGAGGCGCTCAGTTAGACCGAGTAGTGACATGTGGCAAGACGCTCCTCGGGGCGCGTCTTGCTTGGGCCTCTCTCCTGGAGGCGCTCAGTCAGACCGAGTGCTGACATAAGGCAAGACGCTCCTCGGGGCGCGTCTTGCTGGGGCCTCTCTCCTGGAGGTGCTCAATCAGACCCAGTGGTGACACGTGGCAAGACGCTCCTCTGGGCGCGTCTTGCTTGGGCCTCTATCCTGGAGGAGCTCAGTCAGACCCAGTGGTGACACGTGGCAAGACGCTCCTCGGGGCGCATCTTGCTTGGGCCTCTCTCCTGGAGGCGCTAAGTCAGACCCAGTGTTGACACGTGGCAAGACGCTCCTCGGGGCGCGTCTTGCTTGGGCCTCTCTCCTGGAGGCGCTCAGTCAGACACAGTGTTGACATGTGGAAAGACACTCCTCGGGGCGCGTCTTGCTTGGGCTTCTCTCATGGAGGCCCTCAGTAAGACCCATTGTTGACATGTGGAAAGAAGCTCCTCGGGGTACGTCTTGCTTTGGCTTCTCTCATGGAGGCACTCAGTCAGACCCAGTGTTGAAATATGGCAAGACGCTCCTCGGGGCGCGTGTTGCTTGGACCTCTCTCCTGGAGGCGCTCAGTCAGACCGAGTAGTGACATGTGGCAAGACGCTCCTCGGGGCGCGTCTTGCTTGGGCCTCTCTCCTGGAGGCGCTCAATTAGACCCAGTGTTGACATGTGGCAAGACGCTCCTCGGGGCGCGTCTTGCTTGGGCTTCTCTCCTGGAGGCCCTCAGTCAGACCCATTGTTGACATGTGGCAAGACGCTACTCGGGGCGCTTCTTGCTTGGGCCTCTCTCCTGGAGGCGCTCAGTCAGACCGAGTGCTGACATGTGGCAAGACGCTCCTCGGGGCGCCTCTTGCTGGGGCCTCTCTCCTGGAGGCGCTCAGTCAGACCCAGTGTTGACCTGTGTCAAGACGCTCCTCGGGCGTTTCTTGCTTGCGCCTCTCTCCTGGAGGAGCTCAGTCAGACCCAGAGGTGACATGTGGCAAGACGCTCCTCGGGCCTCTCTCCTGGAGGCGCTCAGTCAGACCCAGTGTTGACATGTGCCAAGACGCTCCTCGGGGCGCGTCTTGCTGGGGCTTCTCTCCTGAAGGCCTTCAGTCAGACCCAGTGTTGACATGTGGCAAGACGCTCCTCGGGGCGCGTCTTATTTGGGCCTCTCTCCTGGGGGCCCTCAGTCAGACCCAGTGTTGACATGTGGCAAGACGCTCCTCGGGGCGCGTCTTGCTTGGGCTTCTCTCCTGGAGGCCCTCAGTCCGACCCAGTGTTGACATTTGTCAAGACGCTCCTCGGGGCGTGTCTTGCTTGGGCTTCTCTCCTGGAGGCCCTCAGTCAGACCCATTGTTGACATGTGGCAAGACGCTCCTCGGGGCACGTCTTGCTTGGGCCTCTCTCCTGGGGGCCCTCAGTCAGACCCAGTGTTGACATGTGGCAAGACGCTCCTCGGGGCGCGTCTTGCTTGGGCTTCTCTCCTGGAGGCCCTCAGTCAGACCGAGTGTTGACATGTGGCAAGACTCTCCTCGGGGCGCGTCTTGCTTGGGCTTCTCTCATGGAGGCCCTCAGTTCGACCCAGTGTTGACATTTGTCAAGACGCTCCTCGGGGCGTGTCTTGCTTGGGCTTCTCTCCTGGAGGCCCTCAGTCAGACCCATTGTTGACATGTGGCAAGACGCTCCTCGGGGCACGTCTTGCTTGGGCCTCTCTCCTGGAGGCGCTCAGTCAGACCGAGTAGTGACATGTGGCAAGACGCACATCGGGGCGCGTCTTGCTTGGACCTCTCTCCTGGAGGCGCTCAGTTAGACCGAGTAGTGACATGTGGCAAGACGCTCCTCGGGGCGCGTCTTGCTTGGGCCTCTCTCCTGGAGGCGCTCAGTCAGACCGAGTGCTGACATAAGGCAAGACGCTCCTCGGGGCGCGTCTTGCTGGGGCCTCTCTCCTGGAGGTGCTCAATCAGACCCAGTGGTGACACGTGGCAAGACGCTCCTCTGGGCGCGTCTTGCTTGGGCCTCTATCCTGGAGGAGCTCAGTCAGACCCAGTGGTGACACGTGGCAAGACGCTCCTCGGGGCGCATCTTGCTTGGGCCTCTCTCCTGGAGGCGCTAAGTCAGACCCAGTGTTGACACGTGGCAAGACGCTCCTCGGGGCGCGTCTTGCTTGGGCCTCTCTCCTGGAGGCGCTCAGTCAGACACAGTGTTGACATGTGGCAAGACACTCCTCGGGGCGCGTCTTGCTTGGGCTTCTCTCATGGAGGCCCTCAGTAAGACCCATTGTTGACATGTGGAAAGAAGCTCCTCGGGGTACGTCTTGCTTTGGCTTCTCTCATGGAGGCACTCAGTCAGACCCAGTGTTGAAATATGGCAAGACGCTCCTCGGGGCGCGTGTTGCTTTGACCTCTCTCCTGGAGGCGCTCAGTCAGACCGAGTAGTGACATGTGGCAAGACGCTCCTCGGGGCGCGTCTTGCTTGGGCCTCTCTCCTGGAGGCGCTCAATTAGACCCAGTGTTGACATGTGGCAAGACGCTCCTCGGGGCGCGTCTTGCTTGGGCTTCTCTCCTGGAGGCCCTCAGTCAGACCCATTGTTGACATGTGGCAAGACGCTACTCGGGGCGCTTCTTGCTTGGGCCTCTCTCCTGGAGGCGCTCAGTCAGACCGAGTGCTGACATGTGGCAAGACGCTCCTCGGGGTGCGTCTTGCTGGGGCCTCTCTCCTGGAGGCGCTCAGTCAGACCCAGTGTTGACCTGTGTCAAGACGCTCCTCGGGCGTTTCTTGCTTGCGCCTCTCTCCTTGAGGAGCTCAGTCAGACCCAGAGGTGACATGTGGCAAGACGCTCCTCGGGCCTCTCTCCTGGAGGCGCTCAGTCAGACCCAGTGTTGACATGTGCCAAGACGCTCCACGGGGCGCGTCTTGCTGGGGCTTCTCTCCTGGAGGCCCTCAGTCAGACCCAGTGTTGACATGTGGCAAGACGCTCCTCGGGGCGCGTCTTATTTGGGCCTCTCTCCTGGGGGCCCTCAGTCAGACCCAATGTTGACATGTGGCAAGACGCTCCTCGGGGCGTGTCTTGCTTGGGCTTCTCTCCTGGAGGCCCTCAGTCAGACCCATTGTTGACATGTGGCAAGACGCTCCTCGGGGCACGTCTTGCTTGGGCCTCTCTCCTGGAGGCGCTCAAACAGACCGAGTAGTGACATGTGGCAAGACGCTCCTCGGGGCGCGTCTTGCTGGGGCTTCTCTCATGGAGGCACTCAGTCAGACCCAGTGTTGACATGTGGCAAGACGCTCCTCGGGGGGCGTCTTGCTTTGGCCTCTCTCCTGGAGGCGCTCAGTCAGACCGAGTGCTGACATGTGGCAAGAAGCTCCTCGGGGAGCGTCTTGCTTGGGCTTCTCTCCCGGAGGCCCTCAGTAAGAACCATTGTTGACATGTGGCAAGAAGCTCCTCGGGGCGCGTCTTGCTTGGGCCTCTCTCCTGGAGGCCCTCAGTCAGACCCATTGTTGACATGTGGCAAGACGCTCCTCGGGGCACGTCTTGCTTGGGCCTCTCTCCTGGAGGCGCTCAGTCAGACCGAGTAGTGACATGTGGCAAGACGCTCCTCGGAGCGCGTCTTGCTTGGGCCTCTCTCCAGAAGGCCCTCAATCAGACCCAGTGTTGACACGTGGCAAGACGCTCCTCGGGGCGCGTCTTACTTGGGCCTCTCTCCTGGAGGCGCTCAGTCAGACTGAGTAGTGATATGTGGCCTGACGCTCCTCGGGGCGCGTGTTGCTTGGGCCTCTCTCCTGGAGGCGCTCAGTCAGACCCAGTGTTGACATGTGTCAAGACGCTCCTCGGGGCGCGTCTTGCTTGGGCTTCTCTCCTGGAGGCCCTCAGTCATACCCATTGTTGACATGTGGCAAGACGCTCCTCGGGGCGCGTCTTGCTTGGGCTTCTCTCCTGGAGGCGCTCAGAAAGACCCAGTGTTGACATGTGACAAGAAGCTCCTCGGGGCGCGTCTTGCTTGGGCCTCTCTCCTGGAGGCGCTCAGTCAGACCCAGTGGTGACATGTGGCAAGACGCTCCTCGGGGCGCGTCTTGCTTGGACCTCTCTCTCTGAGGCGCTCAATCAGACCGAGTGCTGACATGTTGCAAGACGCTCCTCCGGGCGCGTCTTGCTTGGGCCTCTCTCCTGGAGGCGCTCAGTCAGACCCAGTGTTCACATGTGGCAAGACGCTCCTCGGGGCGCCTCTTGCTTGGGCCTCTCTCCTGGAGGCGCTCAGTCAGACCAAGTGGTGACATGTGGCAAGACACTCCTCGGGGCGCGTCTTGCTTGGGCCTCTCTCATGGAGGCCCTCTGTCAGACCCAGTGTTGACATGTGTCAAGACGCTCCTCGGGGCGCGTCTTGCTTTGGCCTCTCTCCTTGAGGCGCTCAGTCAGACCGAGTGCTGACATGTGGCAAGAAGCTCCTCGGGGCGTGTCTTGCTTGGGCTTCTCTCCTGGAGGCCCTCATTAAGACCCATTGTTGACATGTGGCAAGACACTCCTCGGGGCGCGTCTTGCTTGGGCCTCTCTCCTGGTGGCGCTCAGTCAGACTGAGTAGTGACATGTGGCCAGACGCTCCTCGGGGCGCGTGTTGCTTGGGCCTCTCTCCTGGAGGCGCTCAGTCAGACCAAGTGGTGACATGTGGCAAGACACTCCTCGGGGCGCGTCTTGCTTGGGCCTCTCTCCTGGAGGCCCTCTGTAAGACCCAGTGTTGACATGTGTCAAGACGCTCCTCGGGGCACGTCTTGCTTGGGCCTCTCTCCTGGAGGCGCTAAGTCAGACCCAGTGTTGACACGTGGCAAGACGCTCCTCGGGGCGCGTCTTGCTTGGGCCTCTCTCCTGGAGGCGCTCAGTCAGACACAGTGTTGACATGTGGCAAGACACTCCTCGGGGCGCGTCTTGCTTGGGCTTCTCTCATGGAGGCCCTCAGTAAGACCCATTGTTGACATGTGGAAAGAAGCTCCTCGGGGTACGTCTTGCTTTGGCTTCTCTCATGGAGGCACTCAGTCAGACCCAGTGTTGAAATATGGCAAGACGCTCCTCGGGGCGCGTGTTGCTTTGACCTCTCTCCTGGAGGCGCTCAGTCAGACCGAGTAGTGACATGTGGCAAGACGCTCCTCGGGGCGCGTCTTGCTTGGGCCTCTCTCCTGGAGGCGCTCAATTAGACCCAGTGTTGACATGTGGCAAGACGCTCCTCGGGGCGCGTCTTGCTTGGGCTTCTCTCCTGGAGGCCCTCAGTCAGACCCATTGTTGACATGTGGCAAGACGCTACTCGGGGCGCTTCTTGCTTGGGCCTCTCTCCTGGAGGCGCTCAGTCAGACCGAGTGCTGACATGTGGCAAGACGCTCCTCGGGGTGCGTCTTGCTGGGGCCTCTCTCCTGGAGGCGCTCAGTCAGACCCAGTGTTGACCTGTGTCAAGACGCTCCTCGGGCGTTTCTTGCTTGCGCCTCTCTCCTTGAGGAGCTCAGTCAGACCCAGAGGTGACATGTGGCAAGACGCTCCTCGGGCCTCTCTCCTGGAGGCGCTCAGTCAGACCCAGTGTTGACATGTGCCAAGACGCTCCACGGGGCGCGTCTTGCTGGGGCTTCTCTCCTGGAGGCCCTCAGTCAGACCCAGTGTTGACATGTGGCAAGACGCTCCTCGGGGCGCGTCTTATTTGGGCCTCTCTCCTGGGGGCCCTCAGTCAGACCCAATGTTGACATGTGGCAAGACGCTCCTCGGGGCGTGTCTTGCTTGGGCTTCTCTCCTGGAGGCCCTCAGTCAGACCCATTGTTGACATGTGGCAAGACGCTCCTCGGGGCACGTCTTGCTTGGGCCTCTCTCCTGGAGGCGCTCAAACAGACCGAGTAGTGACATGTGGCAAGACGCTCCTCGGGGCGCGTCTTGCTGGGGCTTCTCTCATGGAGGCACTCAGTCAGACCCAGTGTTGACATGTGGCAAGACGCTCCTCGGGGGGCGTCTTGCTTTGGCCTCTCTCCTGGAGGCGCTCAGTCAGACCGAGTGCTGACATGTGGCAAGAAGCTCCTCGGGGAGCGTCTTGCTTGGGCTTCTCTCCCGGAGGCCCTCAGTAAGAACCATTGTTGACATGTGGCAAGAAGCTCCTCGGGGCGCGTCTTGCTTGGGCCTCTCTCGTGGAGGCCCTCAGTCAGACCCATTGTTGACATGTGGCAAGACGCTCCTCGGGGCACGTCTTGCTTGGGCCTCTCTCCTGGAGGCGCTCAGTCAGACCGAGTAGTGACATGTGGCAAGACGCTCCTCGGAGCGCGTCTTGCTTGGGCCTCTCTCCAGAAGGCCCTCAATCAGACCCAGTGTTGACACGTGGCAAGACGCTCCTCGGGGCGCGTCTTACTTGGGCCTCTCTCCTGGAGGCGCTCAGTCAGACTGAGTAGTGATATGTGGCCTGACGCTCCTCGGGGCGCGTGTTGCTTGGGCCTCTCTCCTGGAGGCGCTCAGTCAGACCCAGTGTTGACATGTGTCAAGACGCTCCTCGGGGCGCGTCTTGCTTGGGCTTCTCTCCTGGAGGCCCTCAGTCATACCCATTGTTGACATGTGGCAAGACGCTCCTCGGGGCGCGTCTTGCTTGGGCTTCTCTCCTGGAGGCGCTCAGAAAGACCCAGTGTTGACATGTGACAAGAAGCTCCTCGGGGCGCGTCTTGCTTGGGCCTCTCTCCTGGAGGCGCTCAGTCAGACCCAGTGGTGACATGTGGCAAGACGCTCCTCGGGGCGCGTCTTGCTTGGACCTCTCTCTCTGAGGCGCTCAATCAGACCGAGTGCTGACATGTTGCAAGACGCTCCTCCGGGCGCGTCTTGCTTGGGCCTCTCTCCTGGAGGCGCTCAGTCAGACCCAGTGTTCACATGTGGCAAGACGCTCCTCGGGGCGCCTCTTGCTTGGGCCTCTCTCCTGGAGGCGCTCAGTCAGACCAAGTGGTGACATGTGGCAAGACACTCCTCGGGGCGCGTCTTGCTTGGGCCTCTCTCATGGAGGCCCTCTGTCAGACCCAGTGTTGACATGTGTCAAGACGCTCCTCGGGGCGCGTCTTGCTTTGGCCTCTCTCCTGGAGGCGCTCAGTCAGACCGAGTGCTGACATGTGGCAAGAAGCTCCTCGGGGCGTGTCTTGCTTGGGCTTCTCTCCTGGAGGCCCTCATTAAGACCCATTGTTGACATGTGGCAAGACACTCCTCGGGGCGCGTCTTGCTTGGGCCTCTCTCCTGGTGGCGCTCAGTCAGACTGAGTAGTGACATGTGGCCAGACGCTCCTCGGGGCGCGTGTTGCTTGGGCCTCTCTCCTGGAGGCGCTCAGTCAGACCAAGTGGTGACATGTGGCAAGACACTCCTCGGGGCGCGTCTTGCTTGGGCCTCTCTCCTGGAGGCCCTCTGTAAGACCCAGTGTTGACATGTGTCAAGACGCTCCTCGGGGCGCGGATTGCTTGGGCTTCTCTCCTGGAGGCCCTCAGTCAGACCCATTGTTGACATGTGGCAAGACGCTCCTCGGGGCGCGTCTTCCTTGGGCCTCTCTCCTGGAGGCGCTCAGTCAGACCGAGTGCTGACATGTGGCAAGACGCTCCTCGGGGCGCATCTTGCTTGGGCTTCTCTCCTGGAGGCCCTCAGTAAGACCCAGTGTTGACATGTGGCAAGACACTCCTCGGGGCGCGTCTTGCTTGGGCCTCTCTCCTGGTGGCGCTCAGTCAGACTGAGTAGTGACATGTGGCCAGACGCTCCTCGGGCCGCGTGTTGCTTGGGCTTCTCTCCTGGAGGCCCTCAGTCAGACCAAGTGGTAACATGTGGCAAGACACTCCTCGGGGCGCGTCTTGCTTGGGCCTCTCTCCTGGTGGCGCTCAGTCAGACTGAGTAGTGACATGTGGCCAGACGCTCCTCGGGCCGCGTGTTGCTTGGGCTTCTCTCCTGGAGGCCCTCAGTCAGACCAAGTGGTGACATGTGGCAAGACACTCCTCGGGGCGCGTCTTGCTTCGGCCTCTCTCCTGGAGGCCCTCTGTCAGACCCATTGTTAACATGTGGCAAGACGCTCCTCGGGGCTCGTCTTGCTTGGGCCTCTCTCCTGGAGGCACTCAGTCAGACCAAGTGGTGACATGTGGCAAGACACTCCTCGGGGCGCGTCTTGCTTCGGCCTCTCTCCTGGAGGCCCTCTGTCAGACCCATTGTTGACATGTGGCAAGACGCTCCTCGGGGCTCGTCTTGCTTGGGCCTCTCTCCTGGAGGCACTCAGTCAGACCGAGTGCTGACATGTGGCAAGACGCTCCTCGGGGCGCGTCTTGCTTGGGCCTCTCTCCTGGAGGCGCTCAGTCAGAACCAGAGGTGACATGTGGCAAGACGCTCCTCGGGGCGCCTCTTGCTTGGGCCTCTCTCCTGGAGGCCCTCAGTCAGACCCATTGTTGACATGTGGCAAGACGCTCCTCGGGGCTCGTCTTGCTTGGGCCTCTCTCCTGGAGGCACTCAGTCAGACCGAGTGCTGACATGTGGCAAGACGCTCCTCGGGGCGCGTCTTGCTTGGGCCTCTCTCCTGGAGGCGCTCAGTCAGAACCAGAGGTGACATGTGGCAAGACGCTCCTCGGGGTGCCTCTTGCTTGGGCCTCTCTCCTGGAGGCCCTCAGTCAGACCCATTGTTGACATGTGGCAAGACGCTGCTCGGGGCGCGTCTTGCTTGGGCCTCTCTCCTGGAGGCGCTCAGTCAGACCGAGTGCTGACATAAGGCAAGACGCTCCTCGGGGCGCGTCTTGCTTGGGCCTCTCTCCTGGAGGCGCTCAGTCAGACTGAGTAGTGACATGTGGCCTGACGCTCCTCGGGGCACGTCTTGCTTGGGCCTCTCTCCTGGAGGCGCTCAGTCAGACCCAGTGGTGACATGTGGCATGACACTCCTCGGGGCGCGTCTTGCTTGGGCCTCTCTCGTGGAGGCCCTCTGTCAGACCCAGTGTTGACATGTGTCAAGACGCTCCTCGGGGCGCGTCTTGCTTGGGCTTCTCTCCTGGAGGCCCTCAGTCAGACCCATTGTTGACATGTGGCAAGACGCTCCTCGGGGCGCGTCTTGCTTGGGCTTCTCTCCTGGAGGTGCTCAGACAGACCCAGTGTTGACATGTGACGAGACGCTCCTCGGGGCGCGTCTTGCTTGGGCCTCTCTCCTGGAGGCGCTCAGTCAGAACCAGAGGTGACATGTGGCAAGACGCTCCTCGGGGCGCGTCTTGCTTGGACCTCTCTCTCTGAGGCGCTCAATCAGACCGAGTAGTGACATGTGGCAAGACGCTCCTCGGGGGGCGTCTTGCTTTGGCCTCTCTCCTGGAGGCGCTGAGTCAGACCGAGTGCTGACATGTTGCAAGACGCTCCTCCGGGCGCGTCTTGCTTGGGCCTCTCTCCTGGAGGCGCTCAGTCAGACCCAGTGTTCACATGTGGCAAGACGCTCCTCGGGGCGCCTCTTGCTTGGGCCTCTCTCCTGGAGGCGCTCAGTCAGACCAAGTGGTGACATGTGGCAAGACACTCCTCGGGGCGCGTCTTGCTTGGGCCTCTCTCATGGAGGCCCTCTGTCAGACCCAGTGTTGACATGTGTCAAGACGCTCCTCGGGGCGCGTCTTGCTTTGGCCTCTCTCCTGGAGGCGCTCAGTCAGACCGAGTGCTGACATGTGGCAAGAAGCTCCTCGGGGCGTGTCTTGCTTGGGCTTCTCTCCTGGAGGCCCTCATTAAGACCCATTGTTGACATGTGGCAAGACACTCCTCGGGGCGCGTCTTGCTTGGGCCTCTCTCCTGGTGGCGCTCAGTCAGACTGAGTAGTGACATGTGGCCAGACGCTCCTCGGGGCGCGTGTTGCTTGGGCCTCTCTCCTGGAGGCGCTCAGTCAGACCAAGTGGTGACATGTGGCAAGACACTCCTCGGGGCGCGTCTTGCTTGGGCCTCTCTCCTGGAGGCCCTCTGTAAGACCCAGTGTTGACATGTGTCAAGACGCTCCTCGGGGCGCGGATTGCTTGGGCTTCTCTCCTGGAGGCCCTCAGTCAGACCCATTGTTGACATGTGGCAAGACGCTCCTCGGGGCGCGTCTTCCTTGGGCCTCTCTCCTGGAGGCGCTCAGTCAGACCGAGTGCTGACATGTGGCAAGACGCTCCTCGGGGCGCATCTTGCTTGGGCTTCTCTCCTGGAGGCCCTCAGTAAGACCCAGTGTTGACATGTGGCAAGACACTCCTCGGGGCGCGTCTTGCTTGGGCCTCTCTCCTGGTGGCGCTCAGTCAGACTGAGTAGTGACATGTGGCCAGACGCTCCTCGGGCCGCGTGTTGCTTGGGCTTCTCTCCTGGAGGCCCTCAGTCAGACCAAGTGGTGACATGTGGCAAGACACTCCTCGGGGCGCGTCTTGCTTGGGCCTCTCTCCTGGTGGCGCTCAGTCAGACTGAGTAGTGACATGTGGCCAGACGCTCCTCGGGCCGCGTGTTGCTTGGGCTTCTCTCCTGGAGGCCCTCAGTCAGACCAAGTGGTGACATGTGGCAAGACACTCCTCGGGCCGCGTCTTGCTTCGGCCTCTCTCCTGGAGGCCCTCTGTCAGACCCATTGTTAACATGTGGCAAGACGCTCCTCGGGGCTCGTCTTGCTTGGGCCTCTCTCCTGGAGGCACTCAGTCAGACCAAGTGGTGACATGTGGCAAGACACTCCTCGAGGCGCGTCTTGCTTCGGCCTCTCTCCTGGAGGCCCTCTGTCAGACCCATTGTTGACATGTGGCAAGACGCTCCTCGGGGCTCGTCTTGCTTGGGCCTCTCTCCTGGAGGCACTCAGTCAGACCGAGTGCTGACATGTGGCAAGACGCTCCTCGGGGCGCGTCTTGCTTGGGCCTCTCTCCTGGAGGCGCTCAGTCAGAACCAGAGGTGACATGTGGCAAGACGCTCCTCGGGGCGCCTCTTGCTTGGGCCTCTCTCCTGGAGGCCCTCAGTCAGACCCATTGTTGACATGTGGCAAGACGCTCCTCGGGGCTCGTCTTGCTTGGGCCTCTCTCCTGGAGGCACTCAGTCAGACCGAGTGCTGACATGTGGCAAGACGCTCCTCGGGGCGCGTCTTGCTTGGGCCTCTCTCCTGGAGGCGCTAAGTCAGAACCAGAGGTGACATGTGGCAAGACGCTCCTCGGGGCGCCTCTTGCTTGGGCCTCTCTCCTGGAGGCCCTCAGTCAGACCCATTGTTGACATGTGGCAAGACGCTGCTTGGGGCGCGTCTTGCTTGGGCCTCTCTCCTGGAGGCGCTCAGTCAGACCGAGTGCTGACATAAGGCAAGACGCTCCTCGGGGCGCGTCTTGCTTGGGCCTCTCTCCTGGAGGCGCTCAGTCAGACTGAGTAGTGACATGTGGCCTGACGCTCCTCGGGGCACGTCTTGCTTGGGCCTCTCTCCTGGAGGCGCTCAGTCAGACCCAGTGGTGACATGTGGCATGACACTCCTCGGGGCGCGTCTTGCTTGGGCCTCTCTCGTGGAGGCCCTCTGTCAGACCCAGTGTTGACATGTGTCAAGACGCTCCTCGGGGCGCGTCTTGCTTGGGCTTCTCTCCTGGAGGCCCTCAGTCAGACCCATTGTTGACATGTGGCAAGACGCTCCTCGGGGCGCGTCTTGCTTGGGCTTCTCTCCTGGAGGTGCTCAGACAGACCCAGTGTTGACATGTGACAAGACGCTCCTCGGGGCGCGTCTTGCTTGGGCCTCTCTCCTGGAGGCGCTCAGTCAGAACCAGAGGTGACATGTGGCAAGACGCTCCTCGGGGCGCGTCTTGCTTGGGCCTTTCTCCTGGAGGCCCTCTGTCAGACACAGTGTTGACATGTGGCAAGACGCTCCTCCGGGCGCATCTTGCTTGGGCCCCTCTCCTGGAGGCCCTCAGTCAGACCCATTGTTGACATGTGACAAGACGCTCCTCGGGGCGCGTCTTTCTTGGGCTTCTCTCCTGGAAGCCCCCAGTCAGACCCATTGTTGACATGTGGCAAGACGCTCCTCGGGGCGCGTCTTGCTTGGGCCTCTCTCCTGGAGGCGCTCAGTCAGACCAAGTGTTGCCATGTGGCAAGACGCTCCTCGGGGCGCGTCTTGCTTGGGCCTCTCTCCTGGAGGCGCTCAGTCAGACTGAGTAGTGACATGTGGCCTGACGCTCCTCGGGGCACGTCTTGCTTGGGCCTCTCTCCTGGAGGCGCTCAGTCAGACCCAGTGGTGACATGTGGCATGACACTCCTCGGGGCGCGTCTTGCTTGGGCCTCTCTCGTGGAGGCCCTCTGTCAGACCCAGTGTTGACATGTGTCAAGACGCTCCTCGGGGCGCGTCTTGCTTGGGCTTCTCTCCTGGAGGCCCTCAGTCAGACCCATTGTTGACATGTGGCAAGACGCTCCTCGGGGCGCGTCTTGCTTGGGCTTCTCTCCTGGAGGTGCTCAGACAGACCCAGTGTTGACATGTGACAAGACGCTCCTCGGGGCGCGTCTTGCTTGGGCCTCTCTCCTGGAGGCGCTCAGTCAGAACCAGAGGTGACATGTGGCAAGACGCTCCTCGGGGCGCGTCTTGCTTGGGCCTTTCTCCTGGAGGCCCTCTGTCAGACCCAGTGTTGACATGTGGCAAGACGCTCCTCCGGGCGCATCTTGCTTGGGCCCCTCTCCTGGAGGCCCTCAGTCAGACCCATTGTTGACATGTGACAAGATGCTCCTCGGGGCGCGTCTTTCTTGGGCTTCTCTCCTGGAGGCCCCCAGTCAGACCCATTGTTGACATGTGGCAAGACGCTCCTCGGGGCGCGTCTTGCTTGGGCCTCTCTCCTGGAGGCGCTCAGTCAGACCAAGTGTTGCCATGTGGCAAGACGCTCCTCGGGGCGCGTCTTGCTTGGGCCTCTGTCCTGGAGGCGCTCAGTCAGACCCAGTGTTGACATGTGGCAAGACGCTCCTCGGGGCGCGTCTTGCTTGGGCCTCTGTCCTGGAGGCGCTCAGTCAGACCCAGTGGTGACACGTGGAAAGACGCTCCTCGGGGCGCGTCTTGCTGGGGCCTCTCTCCTGGAGGTGCTCAATCAGACCCAGTGGTGACACGTGGCAAGACGCTCCTCTGGGCGCGTCTTGCTTGGGCCTCTCTCCTGGAGGAGCTCAGTCAGACCCAGTGGTGACACGTGGCAAGACGCTCCTCGGGGCGCATCTTGCTTGGGCCTCTCTCCTGGAGGCGCTAAGTCAGACCCAGTGTTGACACGTGGCAAGACGCTCCTCGGGGCGCGTCTTGCTTGGGCCTCTCTCCTGGAGGCGCTCAGTCAGACACAGTGTTGACATGTGGCAAGACACTCCTCGGGGCGCGTCTTGCTTGGGCTTCTCTCATGGAGGCCCTCAGTAAGACCCATTGTTGACATGTGGAAAGAAGCTCCTCGAGGCGCGTCTTGCTTTGGCTTCTCTCATGGAGGCACTCAGTCAGACCCAGTGTTGACATGTGGCAAGACGCTCCTCGGGGCGCGTCTTGCTTGGGCCTCTCTCTTGAAGGCCCTCAGTCAGACCCATTGTTGACATGTGGCAAGACGCTCCTCGGGGCACGTCTTGCTTGGGCCTCTCTCCTGGAGGCGCTCAGTCAGACCGAGTAGTGACATGTGGCAAGACGCTCCTCGGGGCGCGTCTTGCTTGGACCTCCCTCTTGGAGGCGCTCAGTCAGACCGAGTAGTGACATGTGGCAAGACGCTCCACGGGGCGGGTCTTGCTTGGGCCTCTCTCCTGGAGGCGCTCAGTCAGACCGAGTGCTGACATAAGGCAAGATGCTCCTCGTGGCCCGTCTTGCTGGGGCCTTTCTCCTGAGGTTCTCAATCAGACCCAGTGGTGACACGTGGCAAGACGCTCCTCGGGGCGCGTCTTGCTTGGGACTCTCTCCTGGAGGAGCTCAGTCAGACCCAGTGGTGACACGTGGCAAGACGCTCCTCGGGGCGCATCTTGCTTGGGCCTCTCTCCTGGAGGCGCTAAGTCAGACCCAGTGTTGACACGTGGCAAGACACTCCTCGGGGCGCGTCTTGCTTGGGCCTCTCTCCTGGAGGCGCTCAGTCAGACCCAGTGTTGACATGTGGCAAGAGACTCCTCGGGGCGCGTCTTGCTTGGGCCTCTCTCATGGAGGCCCTCTGTCAGACCCAGAGTTGACATGTGTCAAGATGCTCCTCGGGGCGCATCTTGCTTTGGCCTCTCTCCTGGAGGCGCTCAGTCAGACCGAGTGCTGACATGTGGCAAGAAGCTCCTCGGGGCGCGTCTTCCTTGGGCTTCTCTCCTGGAGGCCCTCAGTCAGACCCATTGTTGACATGTGGCAAGACGCTCCTCGGGGCGCGTTTTGCTTGGGCCTCTCTCCTGGATGCCCTCTGTCAGACCCAGTGTTGACATGTGGCAAGACTCTCCTCGGGGCGCGTCTTGCTTGGGCTTCTCACATGGAGGCCCTCAGTCAGACCCAGTGTTAACATGTGTCAAGACGCTCCTCGGGGCGTGTCTTGCTTGGGCCTCTCTCCTGGAGGCGCTCAGTCAGACCCAGTGTTGACATGTGGCAAGACGCTCCTCGGGGCGCTTCTTGCTTGGGCTTCTCTCCTGGAGGCCCTCAGTCAGACCCATTGTTGACATGTGGCAAGACGCTCCTCGGGGCACGTCTTGCTTGGGCCTTTCTCCTGGAGGCGCTCAGTCAGACCGAGTAGTGACATATGACAAGACGCTCCTCGGGGCGCGTCTTGCTGGGGCTTCTCTCATGGAGGCACTCAGTCAGACCCAGTGTTGACATGTGGCAAGACGCTCCTCGGGGCGCGTATTGCTTGGACCTCTCTCCTGGAGGCGCTCAGTCAGACCCAGTGTTGACATGTGGCAAGACGCTCCTCGGGGCGCGTCTTGCTGGGGCTTCTCTCATGGAGGCACTCAGTCAGACCCAGTGTTGACATGTTGCAAGATGCTCCTCGGGGCGCGTGTTGCTCGGACCTCTCTCCTGGAGGCGCTCAGTCAGACCCAGTGTTGACATGTGGCAAGACGCTCCTCGGGGCGCGTCTTGCTTGGGCCTCTCTCCTGGAGGCGCTAAGTCAGAACCAGAGGTGACATGTGGCAAGACGCTCCTCGGGGCGCCTCTTGCTTGGGCCTCTCTCCTGGAGGCCCTCAGTCAGACCCATTGTTGACATGTGGCAAGACGCTGCTTGGGGCGCGTCTTGCTTGGGCCTCTCTCCTGGAGGCGCTCAGTCAGACCGAGTGCTGACATAAGGCAAGACGCTCCTCGGGGCGCGTCTTGCTTGGGCCTCTCTCCTGGAGGCGCTCAGTCAGACTGAGTAGTGACATGTGGCCTGACGCTCCTCGGGGCACGTCTTGCTTGGGCCTCTCTCCTGGAGGCGCTCAGTCAGACCCAGTGGTGACATGTGGCATGACACTCCTCGGGGCGCGTCTTGCTTGGGCCTCTCTCGTGGAGGCCCTCTGTCAGACCCAGTGTTGACATGTGTCAAGACGCTCCTCGGGGCGCGTCTTGCTTGGGCTTCTCTCCTGGAGGCCCTCAGTCAGACCCATTGTTGACATGTGGCAAGACGCTCCTCGGGGCGCGTCTTGCTTGGGCTTCTCTCCTGGAGGTGCTCAGACAGACCCAGTGTTGACATGTGACAAGACGCTCCTCGGGGCGCGTCTTGCTTGGGCCTCTCTCCTGGAGGCGCTCAGTCAGAACCAGAGGTGACATGTGGCAAGACGCTCCTCGGGGCGCGTCTTGCTTGGGCCTTTCTCCTGGAGGCCCTCTGTCAGACACAGTGTTGACATGTGGCAAGACGCTCCTCCGGGCGCATCTTGCTTGGGCCCCTCTCCTGGAGGCCCTCAGTCAGACCCATTGTTGACATGTGACAAGACGCTCCTCGGGGCGCGTCTTTCTTGGGCTTCTCTCCTGGAAGCCCCCAGTCAGACCCATTGTTGACATGTGGCAAGACGCTCCTCGGGGCGCGTCTTGCTTGGGCCTCTCTCCTGGAGGCGCTCAGTCAGACCAAGTGTTGCCATGTGGCAAGACGCTCCTCGGGGCGCGTCTTGCTTGGGCCTCTCTCCTGGAGGCGCTCAGTCAGACTGAGTAGTGACATGTGGCCTGACGCTCCTCGGGGCACGTCTTGCTTGGGCCTCTCTCCTGGAGGCGCTCAGTCAGACCCAGTGGTGACATGTGGCATGACACTCCTCGGGGCGCGTCTTGCTTGGGCCTCTCTCGTGGAGGCCCTCTGTCAGACCCAGTGTTGACATGTGTCAAGACGCTCCTCGGGGCGCGTCTTGCTTGGGCTTCTCTCCTGGAGGCCCTCAGTCAGACCCATTGTTGACATGTGGCAAGACGCTCCTCGGGGCGCGTCTTGCTTGGGCTTCTCTCCTGGAGGTGCTCAGACAGACCCAGTGTTGACATGTGACAAGACGCTCCTCGGGGCGCGTCTTGCTTGGGCCTCTCTCCTGGAGGCGCTCAGTCAGAACCAGAGGTGACATGTGGCAAGACGCTCCTCGGGGCGCGTCTTGCTTGGGCCTTTCTCCTGGAGGCCCTCTGTCAGACCCAGTGTTGACATGTGGCAAGACGCTCCTCCGGGCGCATCTTGCTTGGGCCCCTCTCCTGGAGGCCCTCAGTCAGACCCATTGTTGACATGTGACAAGATGCTCCTCGGGGCGCGTCTTTCTTGGGCTTCTCTCCTGGAGGCCCCCAGTCAGACCCATTGTTGACATGTGGCAAGACGCTCCTCGGGGCGCGTCTTGCTTGGGCCTCTCTCCTGGAGGCGCTCAGTCAGACCAAGTGTTGCCATGTGGCAAGACGCTCCTCGGGGCGCGTCTTGCTTGGGCCTCTGTCCTGGAGGCGCTCAGTCAGACCCAGTGTTGACATGTGGCAAGACGCTCCTCGGGGCGCGTCTTGCTTGGGCCTCTGTCCTGGAGGCGCTCAGTCAGACCCAGTGGTGACACGTGGAAAGACGCTCCTCGGGGCGCGTCTTGCTGGGGCCTCTCTCCTGGAGGTGCTCAATCAGACCCAGTGGTGACACGTGGCAAGACGCTCCTCTGGGCGCGTCTTGCTTGGGCCTCTCTCCTGGAGGAGCTCAGTCAGACCCAGTGGTGACACGTGGCAAGACGCTCCTCGGGGCGCATCTTGCTTGGGCCTCTCTCCTGGAGGCGCTAAGTCAGACCCAGTGTTGACACGTGGCAAGACGCTCCTCGGGGCGCGTCTTGCTTGGGCCTCTCTCCTGGAGGCGCTCAGTCAGACACAGTGTTGACATGTGGCAAGACACTCCTCGGGGCGCGTCTTGCTTGGGCTTCTCTCATGGAGGCCCTCAGTAAGACCCATTGTTGACATGTGGAAAGAAGCTCCTCGAGGCGCGTCTTGCTTTGGCTTCTCTCATGGAGGCACTCAGTCAGACCCAGTGTTGACATGTGGCAAGACGCTCCTCGGGGCGCGTCTTGCTTGGGCCTCTCTCTTGAAGGCCCTCAGTCAGACCCATTGTTGACATGTGGCAAGACGCTCCTCGGGGCACGTCTTGCTTGGGCCTCTCTCCTGGAGGCGCTCAGTCAGACCGAGTAGTGACATGTGGCAAGACGCTCCTCGGGGCGCGTCTTGCTTGGGCCTCTGTCCTGGAGGCGCTCAGTCAGACCCAGTGTTGACATGTGGCAAGACGCTCCTCGGGGCGCGTCTTGCTTGGGCCTCTGTCCTGGAGGCGCTCAGTCAGACCCAGTGGTGACACGTGGAAAGACGCTCCTCGGGGCGCGTCTTGCTGGGGCCTCTCTCCTGGAGGTGCTCAATCAGACCCAGTGGTGACACGTGGCAAGACGCTCCTCTGGGCGCGTCTTGCTTGGGCCTCTCTCCTGGAGGAGCTCAGTCAGACCCAGTGGTGACACGTGGCAAGACGCTCCTCGGGGCGCATCTTGCTTGGGCCTCTCTCCTGGAGGCGCTAAGTCAGACCCAGTGTTGACACGTGGCAAGACGCTCCTCGGGGCGCGTCTTGCTTGGGCCTCTCTCCTGGAGGCGCTCAGTCAGACACAGTGTTGACATGTGGCAAGACACTCCTCGGGGCGCGTCTTGCTTGGGCTTCTCTCATGGAGGCCCTCAGTAAGACCCATTGTTGACATGTGGAAAGAAGCTCCTCGAGGCGCGTCTTGCTTTGGCTTCTCTCATGGAGGCACTCAGTCAGACCCAGTGTTGACATGTGGCAAGACGCTCCTCGGGGCGCGTCTTGCTTGGGCCTCTCTCTTGAAGGCCCTCAGTCAGACCCATTGTTGACATGTGGCAAGACGCTCCTCGGGGCACGTCTTGCTTGGGCTTCTCTCCTGGAGGTGCTCAGACAGACCCAGTGTTGACATGTGACAAGACGCTCCTCGGGGCGCGTCTTGCTTGGGCCTCTCTCCTGGAGGCGCTCAGTCAGAACCAGAGGTGACATGTGGCAAGACGCTCCTCGGGGCGCGTCTTGCTTGGGCCTTTCTCCTGGAGGCCCTCTGTCAGACACAGTGTTGACATGTGGCAAGACGCTCCTCCGGGCGCATCTTGCTTGGGCCCCTCTCCTGGAGGCCCTCAGTCAGACCCATTGTTGACATGTGACAAGACGCTCCTCGGGGCGCGTCTTTCTTGGGCTTCTCTCCTGGAAGCCCCCAGTCAGACCCATTGTTGACATGTGGCAAGACGCTCCTCGGGGCGCGTCTTGCTTGGGCCTCTCTCCTGGAGGCGCTCAGTCAGACCAAGTGTTGCCATGTGGCAAGACGCTCCTCGGGGCGCGTCTTGCTTGGGCCTCTCTCCTGGAGGCGCTCAGTCAGACTGAGTAGTGACATGTGGCCTGACGCTCCTCGGGGCACGTCTTGCTTGGGCCTCTCTCCTGGAGGCGCTCAGTCAGACCCAGTGGTGACATGTGGCATGACACTCCTCGGGGCGCGTCTTGCTTGGGCCTCTCTCGTGGAGGCCCTCTGTCAGACCCAGTGTTGACATGTGTCAAGACGCTCCTCGGGGCGCGTCTTGCTTGGGCTTCTCTCCTGGAGGCCCTCAGTCAGACCCATTGTTGACATGTGGCAAGACGCTCCTCGGGGCGCGTCTTGCTTGGGCTTCTCTCCTGGAGGTGCTCAGACAGACCCAGTGTTGACATGTGACAAGACGCTCCTCGGGGCGCGTCTTGCTTGGGCCTCTCTCCTGGAGGCGCTCAGTCAGAACCAGAGGTGACATGTGGCAAGACGCTCCTCGGGGCGCGTCTTGCTTGGGCCTTTCTCCTGGAGGCCCTCTGTCAGACCCAGTGTTGACATGTGGCAAGACGCTCCTCCGGGCGCATCTTGCTTGGGCCCCTCTCCTGGAGGCCCTCAGTCAGACCCATTGTTGACATGTGACAAGATGCTCCTCGGGGCGCGTCTTTCTTGGGCTTCTCTCCTGGAGGCCCCCAGTCAGACCCATTGTTGACATGTGGCAAGACGCTCCTCGGGGCGCGTCTTGCTTGGGCCTCTCTCCTGGAGGCGCTCAGTCAGACCAAGTGTTGCCATGTGGCAAGACGCTCCTCGGGGCGCGTCTTGCTTGGGCCTCTGTCCTGGAGGCGCTCAGTCAGACCCAGTGTTGACATGTGGCAAGACGCTCCTCGGGGCGCGTCTTGCTTGGGCCTCTGTCCTGGAGGCGCTCAGTCAGACCCAGTGGTGACACGTGGAAAGACGCTCCTCGGGGCGCGTCTTGCTGGGGCCTCTCTCCTGGAGGTGCTCAATCAGACCCAGTGGTGACACGTGGCAAGACGCTCCTCTGGGCGCGTCTTGCTTGGGCCTCTCTCCTGGAGGAGCTCAGTCAGACCCAGTGGTGACACGTGGCAAGACGCTCCTCGGGGCGCATCTTGCTTGGGCCTCTCTCCTGGAGGCGCTAAGTCAGACCCAGTGTTGACACGTGGCAAGACGCTCCTCGGGGCGCGTCTTGCTTGGGCCTCTCTCCTGGAGGCGCTCAGTCAGACACAGTGTTGACATGTGGCAAGACACTCCTCGGGGCGCGTCTTGCTTGGGCTTCTCTCATGGAGGCCCTCAGTAAGACCCATTGTTGACATGTGGAAAGAAGCTCCTCGAGGCGCGTCTTGCTTTGGCTTCTCTCATGGAGGCACTCAGTCAGACCCAGTGTTGACATGTGGCAAGACGCTCCTCGGGGCGCGTCTTGCTTGGGCCTCTCTCTTGAAGGCCCTCAGTCAGACCCATTGTTGACATGTGGCAAGACGCTCCTCGGGGCACGTCTTGCTTGGGCCTCTCTCCTGGAGGCGCTCAGTCAGACCGAGTAGTGACATGTGGCAAGACGCTCCTCGGGGCGCGTCTTGCTTGGGCCTCTGTCCTGGAGGCGCTCAGTCAGACCCAGTGTTGACATGTGGCAAGACGCTCCTCGGGGCGCGTCTTGCTTGGGCCTCTGTCCTGGAGGCGCTCAGTCAGACCCAGTGGTGACACGTGGAAAGACGCTCCTCGGGGCGCGTCTTGCTGGGGCCTCTCTCCTGGAGGTGCTCAATCAGACCCAGTGGTGACACGTGGCAAGACGCTCCTCTGGGCGCGTCTTGCTTGGGCCTCTCTCCTGGAGGAGCTCAGTCAGACCCAGTGGTGACACGTGGCAAGACGCTCCTCGGGGCGCATCTTGCTTGGGCCTCTCTCCTGGAGGCGCTAAGTCAGACCCAGTGTTGACACGTGGCAAGACGCTCCTCGGGGCGCGTCTTGCTTGGGCCTCTCTCCTGGAGGCGCTCAGTCAGACACAGTGTTGACATGTGGCAAGACACTCCTCGGGGCGCGTCTTGCTTGGGCTTCTCTCATGGAGGCCCTCAGTAAGACCCATTGTTGACATGTGGAAAGAAGCTCCTCGAGGCGCGTCTTGCTTTGGCTTCTCTCATGGAGGCACTCAGTCAGACCCAGTGTTGACATGTGGCAAGACGCTCCTCGGGGCGCGTCTTGCTTGGGCCTCTCTCTTGAAGGCCCTCAGTCAGACCCATTGTTGACATGTGGCAAGACGCTCCTCGGGGCACGTCTTGCTTGGGCCTCTCTCCTGGAGGCGCTCAGTCAGACCGAGTAGTGACATGTGGCAAGACGCTCCTCGGGGCGCGTCTTGCTTGGACCTCCCTCTTGGAGGCGCTCAGTCAGACCGAGTAGTGACATGTGGCAAGACGCTCCACGGGGCGGGTCTTGCTTGGGCCTCTCTCCTGGAGGCGCTCAGTCAGACCGAGTGCTGACATAAGGCAAGATGCTCCTCGTGGCCCGTCTTGCTGGGGCCTTTCTCCTGAGGTTCTCAATCAGACCCAGTGGTGACACGTGGCAAGACGCTCCTCGGGGCGCGTCTTGCTTGGGACTCTCTCCTGGAGGAGCTCAGTCAGACCCAGTGGTGACACGTGGCAAGACGCTCCTCGGGGCGCATCTTGCTTGGGCCTCTCTCCTGGAGGCGCTAAGTCAGACCCAGTGTTGACACGTGGCAAGACACTCCTCGGGGCGCGTCTTGCTTGGGCCTCTCTCCTGGAGGCGCTCAGTCAGACCCAGTGTTGACATGTGGCAAGAGACTCCTCGGGGCGCGTCTTGCTTGGGCCTCTCTCATGGAGGCCCTCTGTCAGACCCAGAGTTGACATGTGTCAAGATGCTCCTCGGGGCGCATCTTGCTTTGGCCTCTCTCCTGGAGGCGCTCAGTCAGACCGAGTGCTGACATGTGGCAAGAAGCTCCTCGGGGCGCGTCTTCCTTGGGCTTCTCTCCTGGAGGCCCTCAGTCAGACCCATTGTTGACATGTGGCAAGACGCTCCTCGGGGCGCGTTTTGCTTGGGCCTCTCTCCTGGATGCCCTCTGTCAGACCCAGTGTTGACATGTGGCAAGACTCTCCTCGGGGCGCGTCTTGCTTGGGCTTCTCACATGGAGGCCCTCAGTCAGACCCAGTGTTAACATGTGTCAAGACGCTCCTCGGGGCGTGTCTTGCTTGGGCCTCTCTCCTGGAGGCGCTCAGTCAGACCCAGTGTTGACATGTGGCAAGACGCTCCTCGGGGCGCTTCTTGCTTGGGCTTCTCTCCTGGAGGCCCTCAGTCAGACCCATTGTTGACATGTGGCAAGACGCTCCTCGGGGCACGTCTTGCTTGGGCCTTTCTCCTGGAGGCGCTCAGTCAGACCGAGTAGTGACATATGACAAGACGCTCCTCGGGGCGCGTCTTGCTGGGGCTTCTCTCATGGAGGCACTCAGTCAGACCCAGTGTTGACATGTGGCAAGACGCTCCTCGGGGCGCGTATTGCTTGGACCTCTCTCCTGGAGGCGCTCAGTCAGACCCAGTGTTGACATGTGGCAAGACGCTCCTCGGGGCGCGTCTTGCTGGGGCTTCTCTCATGGAGGCACTCAGTCAGACCCAGTGTTGACATGTTGCAAGATGCTCCTCGGGGCGCGTGTTGCTCGGACCTCTCTCCTGGAGGCGCTCAGTCAGACCCAGTGTTGACATGTGGCAAGACGCTCCTCGGGGCGCGTCTTGCTGGGGCTTCTCTCATGGAGGCACTCAGTCAGACCCAGTGTTGACATGTGGAAAGACGCTCCTCGGGGAACGTCTTGCTTGGGCCTCTCTCCTGGAGGCGCTCAGTCAGACCCAGAGGAGAAATGTGTCAAGACGCTCCTCGGGACGCGTCTTGCTTGGGCCTCTCCCCTGGAGGCGCTCAGTCAGACCGAGTGCTGACATGTGGCAAGACTCTCCTCGGGGCGCGTCTTGCTTGGGCCTCTCTCCTGGAGGCGCTCAGTCAGACCCAGTGTTGACATGTGGCAAGACGCTCCTCGGGGCGCGTCTTGCTTGGGCCTCTCTCCTGGAAGCGCTCAGTCAGACCGAGTAGTGACATGTGGCAAGACGCTCCTCGGGGCGCGTCTTGCTTGGACCTCTCTCCTGGAGGCGCTCAGTTAGACCGAGTAGTGACATGTTTCAAGACGCTCCTCGGGGCGCGTCTTGCTTTGGCTTCTCTCCTGGAGGCCCTCAGTCAGACCCATTGTTGACATGTGGCAAGACGCTCCTCGGGGCGCGTATTGCTTGGGCCTCTCTCCTGGATGCCCTCTGTCAGACCCAGTGTTGACATGTGGCAAGACTCTCCTCGGGGCGCGTCTTGCTTGGTTTTCTCTCATGGAGGCCCTCAGTCAGACCCAGTGTTGACATGTGGCAAGACGCTCCTCGGGGCGCTTCTTGCTTGGGCTTCTCTCCTGGAGGCCCTAAGTCAGACCCATTGTTGACATGTGGCAAACGCTCCTCGGGGCGCGTCTTGCTTGGGCGTCTCTCCTGGAGGCGCTCAATTAGACCCAGTGTTGACATGTGGCAAGACGCTCCTCGGGGCGCGTCTTGCTTGGGCTTCTCTCCTGGAGGCCCTCAGTCAGACACATTGTTGACATGTGGCAAGACGCTCCTCGGGGCGCTTCTTGCTTGGGCCTCTCTCCTGGAGGCGCTCAGTCAGACCAAGTGCTGACATGTGGCAAGACGCTCCACGGGGCGCGACTTGCTGGGGCCTCTCTCCTGGAGGCGCTCAGTCAGACCCAGTGTTGACATGTGTCAAGACGCTCCTCGGGCGTTTCTTGCTTGCGCCTCTCTCCAGGAGGCGCTCAGTCAGACCCAGAGGTGACATGTGGCAAGACGCTCCTCGGGTCTCTCTCCTGGAGGCGCTCAGTCAGACCCAGTGTTGACATGTGGCAAGACGCTCCTCGGGGCGCGTCTTGCTGGGGCTTCTCTCATGGAGGCACTCAGTCAGACCCAGTGTTGACATGTGGCAAGATGCTCCTCGGGGCACGTCTTGCTTCGGCCTCTCTCCTGGAGGCACTCAGTCAGACCCAGAGGAGACATGTGTCAAGACGCTCCTCGGGGCGCGTCTTGCTTGGGCGTCTCTCCTGGAGGCGCTCAATTAGACCCAGTGTTGACATGTGGCAAGACGCTCCTCGGGGCGCGTCTTGCTTGGGCTTCTCTCCTGGAGGCCCTCAGTCAGACACATTGTTGACATGTGGCAAGACGCTCCTCGGGGCGCTTCTTGCTTGGGCCTCTCTCCTGGAGGCGCTCAGTCAGACCAAGTGCTGACATGTGGCAAGACGCTCCACGGGGCGCGTCTTGCTGGGGCCTCTCTCCTGGAGGCGCTCAGTCAGACCCAGTGTTGACATGTGTCAAGACGCTCCTCGGGCGTTTCTTGCTTGCGCCTCTCTCCAGGAGGCGCTCAGTCAGACCCAGAGGTGACATGTGGCAAGACGCTCCTCGGGTCTCTCTCCTGGAGGCGCTCAGTCAGACCCAGTGTTGACATGTGGCAAGACGCTCCTCGGGGCGCGTCTTGCTGGGGCTTCTCTCATGGAGGCACTCAGTCAGACCCAGTGTTGACATGTGGCAAGATGCTCCTCGGGGCACGTCTTGCTTCGGCCTCTCTCCTGGAGGCACTCAGTCAGACCCAGAGGAGACATGTGTCAAGACGCTCCTCGGGGCGCGTCTTGCTTGGGCCTCTCTCCTGGAGGCGCTCAGTCAGACCGAGTGCTGACATGTGGCAAGACGCTCCTCCGGGCGCGTCTTGCTTGGGCCTCTCTCCTGGAGGCGCTAAGTCAGACCCAGTGTTCACATGTGGCAAGACGCTCCTCGGGGCGCGTCTTGCTTGGGCCTCTCTCCTGGAGGCGCTCAGTCAGACCCAGTGTTGACATGTGGCAAGACGCTCCTCGGGGCGCGTCTTCCTTGGGCCTCTCTCCTGGAGGCGCTCAGTCAGACCGAGTGCTGACATGTGGCAAGACGCTCCTCGGGGCGCATCTTGCTTGGGCTTCTCTCCTGGAGGCCCTCAGTAAGACCCAGTGTTCACATGTGGCAAGACGCTCCTCGGGGTGCGTCTTATTTGGGCCTCTCTCCTGGGGGCCGTCAGTCAGACCCAGTGTTGACATGTGGCAAGACGCTCCTCGGGGCGCGTCTTGCTTGGGCTTCTCTCCTGGAGGCCCTCAGTCAGACCCATTGTTGACCTGTGGCAAGACACTCCTCGGGGCACGTATTGCTTGGGCCTCTCTCCTGGAGGCGCTCAGTCAGACCGAGTAGTGACATGTGGCAAGACGCTCCTCGGGGCGTGTCTTGCTTGGACCTCCCTCCTGGAGGCGCTCAGTCAGACCGAGTAGTGACATGTGGCAAGATGCTCCTCGGGGCGTGTCTTGCTTGGACCTCTCTCTTGGAGGCGCTCAGTTAGACCGAGTAGTGACATGTGGCAAGACGCTCCTCGGGGCGGGTCTTGCTTGGGCCTCTCTCCTGGAGGCGCTCAGTCAGACCGAGTGCTGACATAAGGCAAGATGCTCCTCGCTGCACGTATTGCTGGGGAATCTCTCCTGGAGGTGCTCAATCAGACCCAGTGGTGACACGTGGCAAGATGCTCCTCGGGGCGCATCTTGCTTTGGCCTCTCTCATGGAGGTGCTCAGTCAGACCGAGTGCTGACATGTGGCAAGAAGCTCCTCGGGGCGCGTCTTCCTTGGGCTTCTCTCCTGGAGGCCCTCAGTCAGACCCATTGTTGACATGTGGCAAGACACTCCTCGGGGCGCGTATTGCTTGGGCCTCTCTCCTTGATGCCCTCTGTCAGACCCAGTGTTGACATGTGGCAAGACTCTCCTCGGGGCGCGTCTTGCTTGGGCTTCTCACATGGAGGCCCTCAGTCAGACCCAGTGTTAACATGTGTCAAGACGCTCCTCGGGGCGTGTCTTGCTTGGGTCTCTCTCCTGGAGGCGCTCAGTCAGACCCAGTGTTGACATGTGGCAAGACGCTCCTCGGGGCGCTTCTTGCTTGGGCTTCTCTCCTGGAGGCCCTCAGTCAGACCCATTGTTGACATGTGGCAAGAAGCTCCTCGGGGCACGTCTTGCTTGGGCCTCTCTCCTGGAGGCGCTCAGTCAGACCGAGTAGTGACATGTGGCAAGACGCTCCTCGGGGCGCGTCTTGCTGGGTTTTCTCTCATGGAGGCACTCAGTCAGACCCAGTGTTGACATGTGGCAAGACGCTCCTCGGGGCGCGTGTTGCTTGGACCTCTCTCCTGGAGGCGCTCAGTCAGACCCAGTGTTAACATGTGTCAAGACGCTCCTCGGGCGTTTCTTGCTTGGGCCTCGCTCCTGGAGGCGCTCAGTCAGACCCACTGTTGACATGTGACAAGACGCTCCTCGGGGCGCGTCTTGCTTGGGCCTCTCTCCTGGAGGTGCTCAGTCAGAACCAGAGGTGACATGTGGCAAGACGCTACTCGGGGCGCTTCTTGCTTGGGCCTCTCTCCTGGAGGCGCTCAGTCAGACCGAGTGCTGACATGTGGCAAGACGCTCCTCGGGGCGCGTCTTGCTGGGGCCTCTCTCCTGGAGGCGCTCAGTCAGACCCAGTGTTGACCTGTGTCAAGACGCTCCTCGGGCGTTTCTTGCTTGCGCCTCTCTCCTGGAGGAGCTCAGTCAGACCCAGAGGTGACATGTGGCAAGACGCTCCTCGGGCCTCTCTCCTGGAGGCGCTCAGTCAGACCCAGTGTTGACATGTGCCAAGACGCTCCTCGGGGCGCGTCTTGCTGGGGCTTCTCTCCTGGAGGCCCTCAGTCAGACCCAGTGTTGACATGTGGCAAGACGCTCCTCGGGGCGCGTCTTATTTGGGCCTCTCTCCTGGGGGCCCTCAGTCAGACCCAGTGTTGACATGTGGCAAGACGCTCCTCGGGGCGTGTCTTGCTTGGGCTTCTCTCCTGGAGGCCCTCAGTCAGACCCATTGTTGACATGTGGCAAGACGCTCCTCGGGGCACGTCTTGCTTGGGCCTCTCTCCTGGAGGCGCTCAAACAGACCGAGTAGTGACATGTGGCAAGACGCTCCTCGGGGCGCGTCTTGCTGGGGCTTCTCTCATGGAGGCACTCAGTCAGACCCAGTGTTGACATGTGGCAAGACGCTCCTCGGGGGGCGTCTTGCTTTGGCCTCTCTCCTGGAGGCGCTCAGTCAGAGAGAGTGCTGACATGTGGCAAGAAGCTCCTCGGGGAGCGTCTTGCTTGGGCTTCTCTCCCGGAGGCCCTCAGTAAGAACCATTGTTTACATGTGGCAAGAAGCTCCTCGGGGCGCGTCTTGCTTGGGCCTCTCTCCTGGAGGCCCTCAGTCAGACCCATTGTTGACATGTGGCAAGACGCTCCTCGGGGCACGTCTTGCTTGGGCCTCTCTCCTGGAGGCGCTCAGTCAGACCGAGTAGTGACATGTGGCAAGACGCTCCTCGGAGCGCGTCTTGCTTGGGCCTCTCTCCAGAAGGCCCTCAATCAGACCCAGTGTTGACACGTGGCAAGACGCTCCTCGGGGCGCGTCTTACTTGGGCCTCTCTCCTGGAGGCGCTCAGTCAGACTGAGTAGTGATATGTGGCCTGACGCTCCTCGGGGCGCGTGTTGCTTGGGCCTCTCTCCTGGAGGCGCTCAGTCAGACCCAGTGTTGACATGTGTCAAGACGCTCCTCGGGGCGCGTCTTGCTTGGGCTTCTCTCCTGGAGGCCCTCAGTCATACCCATTGTTGACATGTGGCAAGACGCTCCTCGGGGCGCGTCTTGCTTGGGCTTCTCTCCTGGAGGCGCTCAGAAAGACCCAGTGTTGACATGTGACAAGAAGCTCCTCGGGGCGCGTCTTGCTTGGGCCTCTCTCCTGGAGGCGCTCAGTCAGACCCAGTGTTGACATGTGGCAAGACGCTCCTCGGGGCGCGTCTTCCTTGGGCCTCTCTCCTGGAGGCGCTCAGTCAGACCGAGTGCTGACATGTGGCAAGACGCTCCTCGGGGCGCATCTTGCTTGGGCTTCTCTCCTGGAGGCCCTCAGTAAGACCCAGTGTTGACATGTGGCAAGACGCTCCTCGGGGCGCGTCTTATTTGGGCCTCTCTCCTGGGGGCCCTCAGTCAGACCCAGTGTTGACATGTGGCAAGACGCTCCTCGGGGCGCGTCTTGCTTGGGCTTCTCTCCTGGAGGCCCTCAGTCAGACCCATTGTTGACCTGTGGCAAGACACTCCTCGGGGCACGTATTGCTTGGGCCTCTCTCCTGGAGGCGCTCAGTCAGACCGAGTAGTGACATGTGGCAAGACGCTCCTCGGGGCGTGTCTTGCTTGGACCTCCCTCCTGGAGGCGCTCAGTCAGACCGAGTAGTGACATGTGGCAAGACGCTCCTCGGGGCGTGTCTTGCTTGGACCTCTCTCTTGGAGGCGCTCAGTTAGACCGAGTAGTGACATGTGGCAAGACGCTCCTCGGGGCGGGTCTTGCTTGGGCCTCTCTCCTGGAGGCGCTCAGTCAGACCGAGTGCTGACATAAGGCAAGATGCTCCTCGCTGCACGTATTGCTGGGGCATCTCTCCTGGAGGTGCTCAATCAGACCCAGTGGTGACACGTGGCAAGATGCTCCTCGGGGCGCATCTTGCTTTGGCCTCTCTCATGGAGGTGCTCAGTCAGACCGAGTGCTGACATGTGGCAAGAAGCTCCTCGGGGCGCGTCTTCCTTGGGCTTCTCTCCTGGAGGCCCTCAGTCAGACCCATTGTTGACATGTGGCAAGACACTCCTCGGGGCGCGTATTGCTTGGGCCTCTCTCCTTGATGCCCTCTGTCAGACCCAGTGTTGACACGTGGCAAGACTCTCCTCGGGGCGCGTCTTGCTTGGGCTTCTCACATGGAGGCCCTCAGTCAGACCCAGTGTTAACATGTGTCAAGACGCTCCTCGGGGCGTGTCTTGCTTGGGTCTCTCTCCTGGAGGCGCTCAGTCAGACCCAGTGTTGACATGTGGCAAGACGCTCCTCGGGGCGCTTCTTGCTTGGGCTTCTCTCCTGGAGGCCCTCAGTCAGACCCATTGTTGACATGTGGCAAGAAGCTCCTCGGGGCACGTCTTGCTTGGGCCTCTCTCCTGGAGGCGCTCAGTCAGACCGAGTAGTGACATGTGGCAAGACGCTCCTCGGGGCGCGTCTTGCTGGGTTTTCTCTCATGGAGGCACTCAGTCAGACCCAGTGTTGACATGTGGCAAGACGCTCCTCGGGGCGCGTGTTGCTTGGACCTCTCTCCTGGAGGCGCTCAGTCAGACCCAGTGTTAACATGTGTCAAGACGCTCCTCGGGCGTTTCTTGCTTGGGCCTCGCTCCTGGAGGCGCTCAGTCAGACCCACTGTTGACATGTGACAAGACGCTCCTCGGGGCGCGTCTTGCTTGGGCCTCTCTCCTGGAGGTGCTCAGTCAGAACCAGAGGTGACATGTGGCAAGACGCTACTCGGGGCGCTTCTTGCTTGGGCCTCTCTCCTGGAGGCGCTCAGTCAGACCCAGTGTTAACATGTGTCAAGACGCTCCTCGGGGCGTGTCTTGCTTGGGTCTCTCTCCTGGAGGCGCTCAGTCAGACCCAGTGTTGACATGTGGCAAGACGCTCCTCGGGGCGCTTCTTGCTTGGGCTTCTCTCCTGGAGGCCCTCAGTCAGACCCATTGTTGACATGTGGCAAGAAGCTCCTCGGGGCACGTCTTGCTTGGGCCTCTCTCCTGGAGGCGCTCAGTCAGACCGAGTAGTGACATGTGGCAAGACGCTCCTCGGGGCGCGTCTTGCTGGGTTTTCTCTCATGGAGGCACTCAGTCAGACCCAGTGTTGACATGTGGCAAGACGCTCCTCGGGGCGCGTGTTGCTTGGACCTCTCTCCTGGAGGCGCTCAGTCAGACCCAGTGTTAACATGTGTCAAGACGCTCCTCGGGCGTTTCTTGCTTGGGCCTCGCTCCTGGAGGCGCTCAGTCAGACCCACTGTTGACATGTGACAAGACGCTCCTCGGGGCGCGTCTTGCTTGGGCCTCTCTCCTGGAGGTGCTCAGTCAGAACCATAGGTGACATGTGGCAAGACGCTACTCGGGGCGCTTCTTGCTTGGGCCTCTCTCCTGGAGGCGCTCAGTCAGACCGAGTGCTGACATGTGGCAAGACGCTCCTCGGGGCGCGTCTTGCTGGGGCCTCTCTCCTGGAGGCGCTCAGTCAGACCCAGTGTTGACCTGTGTCAAGACGCTCCTCGGGCGTTTCTTGCTTGCGCCTCTCTCCTGGAGGAGCTCAGTCAGACCCAGAGGTGACATGTGGCAAGACGCTCCTCGGGGCGCGTCTTGCTGGGGCTTCTCTCCTGGAGGCCCTCAGTCAGACCCAGTGTTGACATGTGGCAAGACGCTCCTCGGGGCGCGTCTTATTTGGGCCTCTCTCCTGGGGGCCCTCAGTCAGACCCAGTGTTGACATGTGGCAAGACGCTCCTCGGGGCGTGTCTTGCTTGGGCTTCTCTCCTGGAGGCCCTCAGTCAGACCCATTGTTGACATGTGGCAAGACGCTCCTCGGGGCACGTCTTGCTTGGGCCTCTCTCCTGGAGGCGCTCAAACAGACCGAGTAGTGACATGTGGCAAGACGCTCCTCGGGGCGCGTCTTGCTGGGGCTTCTCTCATGGAGGCACTCAGTCAGACCCAGTGTTGACATGTGGCAAGACGCTCCTCGGGGGGCGTCTTGCTTTGGCCTCTCTCCTGGAGGCGCTCAGTCAGACCGAGTGCTGACATGTGGCAAGAAGCTCCTCGGGGAGCGTCTTGCTTGGGCTTCTCTCCCGGAGGCCCTCAGTAAGAACCATTGTTGACATGTGGCAAGAAGCTCCTCGGGGCGCATCTTGCTTGGGCCTCTCTCCTGGAGGCCCTCAGTCAGACCCATTGTTGACATGTGGCAAGACGCTCCTCGGGGCACGTCTTGCTTGGGCCTCTCTCCTGGAGGCGCTCAGTCAGACCGAGTAGTGACATGTGGCAAGACGCTCCTCGGAGCGCGTCTTGCTTGGGCCTCTCTCCAGAAGGCCCTCAATCAGACCCAGTGTTGACACGTGGCAAGACGCTCCTCGGGGCGCGTCTTACTTGGGCCTCTCTCCTGGAGGCGCTCAGTCAGACTGAGTAGTGATATGTGGCCTGACGCTCCTCGGGGCGCGTGTTGCTTGGGCCTCTCTCCTGGAGGCGCTCAGTCAGACCCAGTGTTGACATGTGTCAAGACGCTCCTCGGGGCGCGTCTTGCTTGGGCTTCTCTCCTGGAGGCCCTCAGTCATACCCATTGTTGACATGTGGCAAGACGCTCCTCGGGGCGCGTCTTGCTTGGGCTTCTCTCCTGGAGGCGCTCAGAAAGACCCAGTGTTGACATGTGACAAGAAGCTCCTCGGGGCGCTTCTTGCTTGGGCCTCTCTCCTGGAGGCGCTCAGTCAGACCCAGTGTTGACATGTGGCAAGACGCTCCTCGGGGCGCGTCTTCCTTGGGCCTCTCTCCTGGAGGCGCTCAGTCAGACCGAGTGCTGACATGTGGCAAGACGCTCCTCGGGGCGCATCTTGCTTGGGCTTCTCTCCTGGAGGCCCTCAGTAAGACCCAGTGTTGACATGTGGCAAGACGCTCCTCGGGGCGCGTCTTATTTGGGCCTCTCTCCTGGGGGCCCTCAGTCAGACCCAGTGTTGACATGTGGCAAGACGCTCCTCGGGGCGCGTCTTGCTTGGGCTTCTCTCCTGGAGGCCCTCAGTCAGACCCATTGTTGACCTGTGGCAAGACACTCCTCGGGGCACGTATTGCTTGGGCCTCTCTCCTGGAGGCGCTCAGTCAGACCGAGTAGTGACATGTGGCAAGACGCTCCTCGGGGCGTGTCTTGCTTGGACCTCCCTCCTGGAGGCGCTCAGTCAGACCGAGTAGTGACATGTGGCAAGACGCTCCTCGGGGCGTGTCTTGCTTGGACCTCTCTCTTGGAGGCGCTCAGTTAGACCGAGTAGTGACATGTGGCAAGACGCTCCTCGGGGCGGGTCTTGCTTGGGCCTCTCTCCTGGAGGCGCTCAGTCAGACCGAGTGCTGACATAAGGCAAGATGCTCCTCGCTGCACGTATTGCTGGGGCATCTCTCCTGGAGGTGCTCAATCAGACCCAGTGGTGACACGTGGCAAGATGCTCCTCGGGGCGCATCTTGCTTTGGCCTCTCTCATGGAGGTGCTCAGTCAGACCGAGTGCTGACATGTGGCAAGAAGCTCCTCGGGGCGCGTCTTCCTTGGGCTTCTCTCCTGGAGGCCCTCAGTCAGACCCATTGTTGACATGTGGCAAGACACTCCTCGGGGCGCGTATTGCTTGGGCCTCTCTCCTTGATGCCCTCTGTCAGACCCAGTGTTGACATGTGGCAAGACTCTCCTCGGGGCGCGTCTTGCTTGGGCTTCTCACATGGAGGCCCTCAGTCAGACCCAGTGTTAACATGTGTCAAGACGCTCCTCGGGGCGTGTCTTGCTTGGGTCTCTCTCCTGGAGGCGCTCAGTCAGACCCAGTGTTGACATGTGGCAAGACGCTCCTCGGGGCGCTTCTTGCTTGGGCTTCTCTCCTGGAGGCCCTCAGTCAGACCCATTGTTGACATGTGGCAAGAAGCTCCTCGGGGCACGTCTTGCTTGGGCCTCTCTCCTGGAGGCGCTCAGTCAGACCGAGTAGTGACATGTGGCAAGACGCTCCTCGGGGCGCGTCTTGCTGGGTTTTCTCTCATGGAGGCACTCAGTCAGACCCAGTGTTGACATGTGGCAAGACGCTCCTCGGGGCGCGTGTTGCTTGGACCTCTCTCCTGGAGGCGCTCAGTCAGACCCAGTGTTAACATGTGTCAAGACGCTCCTCGGGCGTTTCTTGCTTGGGCCTCGCTCCTGGAGGCGCTCAGTCAGACCCACTGTTGACATGTGACAAGACGCTCCTCGGGGCGCGTCTTGCTTGGGCCTCTCTCCTGGAGGTGCTCAGTCAGAACCAGAGGTGACATGTGGCAAGACGCTACTCGGGGCGCTTCTTGCTTGGGCCTCTCTCCTGGAGGCGCTCAGTCAGACCGAGTGCTGACATGTGGCAAGACGCTCCTCGGGGCGCGTCTTGCTGGGGCCTCTCTCCTGGAGGCGCTCAGTCAGACCCAGTGTTGACCTCTGTCAAGACGCTCCTCGGGCGTTTCTTGCTTGCGCCTCTCTCCTGGAGGAGCTCAGTCAGACCCAGAGGTGACATGTGGCAAGACGCTCCTCGGGCCTCTCTCCTGGAGGCGCTCAGTCAGACCCAGTGTTGACATGTGGCAAGACGCTCCTCGGGGCGCGTCTTATTTGGGCCTCTCTCCTGGGGGCCCTCAGTCAGACCCAGTGTTGACATGTGGCAAGACGCTCCTCGGGGCGTGTCTTGCTTGGGCTTCTCTCCTGGAGGCCCTCAGTCAGACCCATTGTTGACATGTGGCAAGACGCTCCTCGGGGCACGTCTTGCTTGGGCCTCTCTCCTGGAGGCGCTCAAACAGACCGAGTAGTGACATGTGGCAAGACGCTCCTCGGGGCGCGTCTTGCTGGGGCTTCTCTCATGGAGGCACTCAGTCAGACCCAGTGTTGACATGTGGCAAGACGCTCCTCGGGGGGCGTCTTGCTTTCGCCTCTCTCCTGGAGGCGCTCAGTCAGACCGAGTGCTGACATGTGGCAAGAAGCTCCTCGGGGAGCGTCTTGCTTGGGCTTCTCTCCCGGAGGCCCTCAGTAAGAACCATTGTTGACATGTGGCAAGAAGCTCCTCGGGGCGCGTCTTGCTTGGGCCTCTCTCCTGGAGGCCCTCAGTCAGACCCATTGTTGACATATGGCAAGACGCTCCTCGGGGCACGTCTTGCTTGGGCCTCTCTCCTGGAGGCGCTCAGTCAGACCGAGTAGTGACATGTGGCAAGACGCTCCTCGGAGCGCGTCTTGCTTGGGCCTCTCTCCAGAAGGCCCTCAATCAGACCCAGTGTTGACACGTGGCAAGACGCTCCTCGGGGCGCGTCTTACTTGGGCCTCTCTCCTGGAGGCGCTCAGTCAGACTGAGTAGTGATATGTGGCCTGACGCTCCTCGGGGCGCGTGTTGCTTGGGCCTCTCTCCTGGAGGCGCTCAGTCAGACCCATTGTTAACATGTGTCAAGACGCTCCTCGGGCGTTTCTTGCTTGGGCCTCGCTCCTGGAGGCGCTCAGTCAGACCCACTGTTGACATGTGACAAGACGCTCCTCGGGGCGCGTCTTGCTTGGGCCTCTCTCCTGGAGGTGCTCAGTCAGAACCATAGGTGACATGTGGCAAGACGCTACTCGGGGCGCTTCTTGCTTGGGCCTCTCTCCTGGAGGCGCTCAGTCAGACCGAGTGCTGACATGTGGCAAGACGCTCCTCGGGGCGCGTCTTGCTGGGGCCTCTCTCCTGGAGGCGCTCAGTCAGACCCAGTGTTGACCTGTGTCAAGACGCTCCTCGGGCGTTTCTTGCTTGCGCCTCTCTCCTGGAGGAGCTCAGTCAGACCCAGAGGTGACATGTGGCAAGACGCTCCTCGGGGCGCGTCTTGCTGGGGCTTCTCTCCTGGAGGCCCTCAGTCAGACCCAGTGTTGACATGTGGCAAGACGCTCCTCGGGGCGCGTCTTATTTGGGCCTCTCTCCTGGGGGCCCTCAGTCAGACCCAGTGTTGACATGTGGCAAGACGCTCCTCGGGGCGTGTCTTGCTTGGGCTTCTCTCCTGGAGGCCCTCAGTCAGACCCATTGTTGACATGTGGCAAGACGCTCCTCGGGGCACGTCTTGCTTGGGCCTCTCTCCTGGAGGCGCTCAAACAGACCGAGTAGTGACATGTGGCAAGACGCTCCTCGGGGCGCGTCTTGCTGGGGCTTCTCTCATGGAGGCACTCAGTCAGACCCAGTGTTGACATGTGGCAAGACGCTCCTCGGGGGGCGTCTTGCTTTGGCCTCTCTCCTGGAGGCGCTCAGTCAGACCGAGTGCTGACATGTGGCAAGAAGCTCCTCGGGGAGCGTCTTGCTTGGGCTTCTCTCCCGGAGGCCCTCAGTAAGAACCATTGTTGACATGTGGCAAGAAGCTCCTCGGGGCGCATCTTGCTTGGGCCTCTCTCCTGGAGGCCCTCAGTCAGACCCATTGTTGACATGTGGCAAGACGCTCCTCGGGGCACGTCTTGCTTGGGCCTCTCTCCTGGAGGCGCTCAGTCAGACCGAGTAGTGACATGTGGCAAGACGCTCCTCGGAGCGCGTCTTGCTTGGGCCTCTCTCCAGAAGGCCCTCAATCAGACCCAGTGTTGACACGTGGCAAGACGCTCCTCGGGGCGCGTCTTACTTGGGCCTCTCTCCTGGAGGCGCTCAGTCAGACTGAGTAGTGATATGTGGCCTGACGCTCCTCGGGGCGCGTGTTGCTTGGGCCTCTCTCCTGGAGGCGCTCAGTCAGACCCAGTGTTGACATGTGTCAAGACGCTCCTCGGGGCGCGTCTTGCTTGGGCTTCTCTCCTGGAGGCCCTCAGTCATACCCATTGTTGACATGTGGCAAGACGCTCCTCGGGGCGCGTCTTGCTTGGGCTTCTCTCCTGGAGGCGCTCAGAAAGACCCAGTGTTGACATGTGACAAGAAGCTCCTCGGGGCGCTTCTTGCTTGGGCCTCTCTCCTGGAGGCGCTCAGTCAGACCCAGTGTTGACATGTGGCAAGACGCTCCTCGGGGCGCGTCTTCCTTGGGCCTCTCTCCTGGAGGCGCTCAGTCAGACCGAGTGCTGACATGTGGCAAGACGCTCCTCGGGGCGCATCTTGCTTGGGCTTCTCTCCTGGAGGCCCTCAGTAAGACCCAGTGTTGACATGTGGCAAGACGCTCCTCGGGGCGCGTCTTATTTGGGCCTCTCTCCTGGGGGCCCTCAGTCAGACCCAGTGTTGACATGTGGCAAGACGCTCCTCGGGGCGCGTCTTGCTTGGGCTTCTCTCCTGGAGGCCCTCAGTCAGACCCATTGTTGACCTGTGGCAAGACACTCCTCGGGGCACGTATTGCTTGGGCCTCTCTCCTGGAGGCGCTCAGTCAGACCGAGTAGTGACATGTGGCAAGACGCTCCTCGGGGCGTGTCTTGCTTGGACCTCCCTCCTGGAGGCGCTCAGTCAGACCGAGTAGTGACATGTGGCAAGACGCTCCTCGGGGCGTGTCTTGCTTGGACCTCTCTCTTGGAGGCGCTCAGTTAGACCGAGTAGTGACATGTGGCAAGACGCTCCTCGGGGCGGGTCTTGCTTGGGCCTCTCTCCTGGAGGCGCTCAGTCAGACCGAGTGCTGACATAAGGCAAGATGCTCCTCGCTGCACGTATTGCTGGGGCATCTCTCCTGGAGGTGCTCAATCAGACCCAGTGGTGACACGTGGCAAGATGCTCCTCGGGGCGCATCTTGCTTTGGCCTCTCTCATGGAGGTGCTCAGTCAGACCGAGTGCTGACATGTGGCAAGAAGCTCCTCGGGGCGCGTCTTCCTTGGGCTTCTCTCCTGGAGGCCCTCAGTCAGACCCATTGTTGACATGTGGCAAGACACTCCTCGGGGCGCGTATTGCTTGGGCCTCTCTCCTTGATGCCCTCTGTCAGACCCAGTGTTGACATGTGGCAAGACTCTCCTCGGGGCGCGTCTTGCTTGGGCTTCTCACATGGAGGCCCTCAGTCAGACCCAGTGTTAACATGTGTCAAGACGCTCCTCGGGGCGTGTCTTGCTTGGGTCTCTCTCCTGGAGGCGCTCAGTCAGACCCAGTGTTGACATGTGGCAAGACGCTCCTCGGGGCGCTTCTTGCTTGGGCTTCTCTCCTGGAGGCCCTCAGTCAGACCCATTGTTGACATGTGGCAAGAAGCTCCTCGGGGCACGTCTTGCTTGGGCCTCTCTCCTGGAGGCGCTCAGTCAGACCGAGTAGTGACATGTGGCAAGACGCTCCTCGGGGCGCGTCTTGCTGGGTTTTCTCTCATGGAGGCACTCAGTCAGACCCAGTGTTGACATGTGGCAAGACGCTCCTCGGGGCGCGTGTTGCTTGGACCTCTCTCCTGGAGGCGCTCAGTCAGACCCAGTGTTAACATGTGTCAAGACGCTCCTCGGGCGTTTCTTGCTTGGGCCTCGCTCCTGGAGGCGCTCAGTCAGACCCACTGTTGACATGTGACAAGACGCTCCTCGGGGCGCGTCTTGCTTGGGCCTCTCTCCTGGAGGTGCTCAGTCAGAACCAGAGGTGACATGTGGCAAGACGCTACTCGGGGCGCTTCTTGCTTGGGCCTCTCTCCTGGAGGCGCTCAGTCAGACCGAGTGCTGACATGTGGCAAGACGCTCCTCGGGGCGCGTCTTGCTGGGGCCTCTCTCCTGGAGGCGCTCAGTCAGACCCAGTGTTGACCTCTGTCAAGACGCTCCTCGGGCGTTTCTTGCTTGCGCCTCTCTCCTGGAGGAGCTCAGTCAGACCCAGAGGTGACATGTGGCAAGACGCTCCTCGGGCCTCTCTCCTGGAGGCGCTCAGTCAGACCCAGTGTTGACATGTGGCAAGACGCTCCTCGGGGCGCGTCTTATTTGGGCCTCTCTCCTGGGGGCCCTCAGTCAGACCCAGTGTTGACATGTGGCAAGACGCTCCTCGGGGCGTGTCTTGCTTGGGCTTCTCTCCTGGAGGCCCTCAGTCAGACCCATTGTTGACATGTGGCAAGACGCTCCTCGGGGCACGTCTTGCTTGGGCCTCTCTCCTGGAGGCGCTCAAACAGACCGAGTAGTGACATGTGGCAAGACGCTCCTCGGGGCGCGTCTTGCTGGGGCTTCTCTCATGGAGGCACTCAGTCAGACCCAGTGTTGACATGTGGCAAGACGCTCCTCGGGGGGCGTCTTGCTTTCGCCTCTCTCCTGGAGGCGCTCAGTCAGACCGAGTGCTGACATGTGGCAAGAAGCTCCTCGGGGAGCGTCTTGCTTGGGCTTCTCTCCCGGAGGCCCTCAGTAAGAACCATTGTTGACATGTGGCAAGAAGCTCCTCGGGGCGCGTCTTGCTTGGGCCTCTCTCCTGGAGGCCCTCAGTCAGACCCATTGTTGACATATGGCAAGACGCTCCTCGGGGCACGTCTTGCTTGGGCCTCTCTCCTGGAGGCGCTCAGTCAGACCGAGTAGTGACATGTGGCAAGACGCTCCTCGGAGCGCGTCTTGCTTGGGCCTCTCTCCAGAAGGCCCTCAATCAGACCCAGTGTTGACACGTGGCAAGACGCTCCTCGGGGCGCGTCTTACTTGGGCCTCTCTCCTGGAGGCGCTCAGTCAGACTGAGTAGTGATATGTGGCCTGACGCTCCTCGGGGCGCGTGTTGCTTGGGCCTCTCTCCTGGAGGCGCTCAGTCAGACCCAGTGTTGACATGTGTCAAGACGCTCCTCGGGGCGCGTCTTGCTTGGGCTTCTCTCCTGGAGGCCCTCAGTCATACCCATTGTTGACATGTGGCAAGACGCTCCTCGGGGCGCGTCTTGCTTGGGCTTCTCTCCTGGAGGCGCTCAGAAAGACCCAGTGTTGACATGTGACAAGAAGCTCCTCGGGGCGCGTCTTGCTTGGGCCTCTCTCCTGGAGGCGCTCAGTCAGACCCAGTGGTGACATGTGGCAAGACGCTCCTCGGGGCGCGTCTTGCTTGGACCTCTCTCTCTGAGGCGCTCAATCAGACCGAGTAGTGACATGTGGCAAGACGCTCCTCGGGGGGCGTCTTGCTTTGGCCTCTCTCCTGGAGGCGCTGAGTCAGACCGAGTGCTGACATGTGGCAAGACACTCCTCGGGGCGCCTCTTGCTTGGGCCTCTCTCCTGGAGGCGCTCAGTCAGACCAAGTGGTGACATGTGGCAAGACACTCCTCGGGGCGCGTCTTGCTTGGGCCTCTCTCATGGAGGCCCTCTGTCAGACCCAGTGTTGACATGTGTCAAGACGCTCCTCGGGGCGCGTCTTGCTTTGGCCTCTCTCCTGGAGGCGCTCAGTCAGTCCGAGTGCTGACATGTGGCAAGAAGCTCCTCGGGGCGTGTCTTGCTTGGGCTTCTCTCCTGGAGGCCCTCATTAAGACACATTGTTGACATGTGGCAAGACACTCCTCGGGGCGCGTCTTGCTTGGGCCTCTCTCCTGGTGGCGCTCAGTCAGACTGAGTAGTGACATGTGGCCAGACGCTCCTCGGGGCGCGTGTTGCTTGGGCCTCTCTCCTGGAGGCGCTCAGTCAGACCAAGTGGTGACATGTGGCAAGACACTCCTCGGGGCGCGTCTTGCTTGGGCCTCTCTCCTGGAGGCCCTCTGTCAGACCCAGTGTTGACATGTGTCAAGACGCTCCTCGGGGCGCGGATTGCTTGGGCTTCTCTCCTGGAGGCCCTCAGTCAGACCCATTGTTGACATGTGGCAAGACGCTCCTCGGGGCGCGTCTTCCTTCGGCCTCTCTCCTGGAGGCGCTCAGTCAGACCGAGTGCTGACATGTGGCAAGACGCTCCTCGGGGCGCATCTTGCTTGGGCTTCTCTCCTGGAGGCCCTCAGTAAGACCCAGTGTTGACATGTGGCAAGACACTCCTCGGGGCGCGTCTTGCTTGGGCCTCTCTCCTGGTGGCGCTCAGTCAGACTGAGTAGTGACATGTGGCCAGACGCTCCTCGGGCCGCGCGTTGCTTGGGCTTCTCTCCTGGAGGCCCTCAGTCAGACCAAGTGGTGACATGTGGCAAGACACTCCTCGGGGCGCGTCTTGCTTGGGCCTCTCTCCTGGTGGCGCTCAGTCAGACTGAGTAGTGACATGTGGCCAGACGCTCCTCGGGCCGCGTGTTGCTTGGGCTTCTCTCCTGGAGGCCCTCAGTCAGACCAAGTGGTGACATGTGGCAAGACACTCCTCGGGGCGCGTCTTGCTTCGGCCTCTCTCCTGGAGGCCCTCTGTCAGACCCATTGTTAACATGTGGCAAGACGCTCCTCGGGGCTCGTCTTGCTTGGGCCTCTCTCCTGGAGGCACTCAGTCAGACCAAGTGGTGACATGTGTCAAGACGCTCCTCGGGGCGCCTCTTGCTTGGGCCTCTCTCCTGGAGGCCCTCAGTCAGACCCATTGTTGACATGTGGCAAGACGCTCCTCGGGGCTCGTCTTGCTTGGGCCTCTCTCCTGGAGGGACTCAGTCAGACCGAGTGCTGACATGTGGCAAGACGCTCCTCGGGGCGCGTCTTGCTTGGGCCTCTCTCCTGGAGGCACTCAGTCAGACCAAGTGGTGACATGTGTCAAGACGCTCCTCGGGGCGCCTCTTGCTTGGGCCTCTCTCCTGGAGGCCCTCAGTCAGACCCATTGTTGACATGTGGCAAGACGCTCCTCGGGGCTCGTCTTGCTTGGGCCTCTCTCCTGGAGGGACTCAGTCAGACCGAGTGCTGACATGTGGCAAGACGCTCCTCGGGGCGCGTCTTGCTTGGGCCTCTCTCCTGGAGGCGCTCAGTCAGAACCAGAGGTGACATGTGGCAAGACGCTCCTCGGGGCGCCTCTTGCTTGGGCCTCTCTCCTGGAGGCCCTCAGTCAGACCCATTGTTGACATGTGGCAAGACGCTGCTCGGGGCGCGTCTTGCTTGGGCCTCTCTCCTGGAGGCGCTCAGTCAGACCGAGTGCTGACATAAGGCAAGACGCTCCTCGGGGCGCGTCTTGCTTGGGCCTCTCTCCTGGAGGCGCTCAGTCAGACTGAGTAGTGACATGTGGCCTGACGCTCCTCGGGGCACGTCTTGCTTGGGCCTCTCTCCTGGAGGCGCTCAGTCAGACCCAGTGGTGACATGTGGCATGACACTCCTCGGGGCGCGTCTTGCTTGGGCCTCTCTCGTGGAGGCCCTCTGTCAGACCCAGTGTTGACATGTGTCAAGACGCTCCTCGGGGCGCGTCTTGCTTGGGCTTCTCTCCTGGAGGCCCTCAGTCAGACCCATTGTTGACATGTGGCAAGACGCTCCTCGGGGCGCGTCTTGCTTGGGCTTCTCTCCTGGAGGTGCTCAGACAGACCCAGTGTTGACATGTGACAAGACGCTCCTCGGGGCGCGTCTTGCTTGGGCTTCTCTCCTGGAGGTGCTCAGACAGACCCAGTGTTGACATGTGACAAGACGCTCCTCGGGGCGCGTCTTGCTTGGGCCTCTCTCCTGGAGGCGCTCAGTCAGAACCAGAGGTGACATGTGGCAAGACGCTCCTCGGGGCGCATCTTGCTTGGGCCCCTCTCCTGGAGGCCCTCAGTCAGACCCATTGTTGACATGTGACAAGACGCTCCTCGGGGCGCGTCTTTCTTGGGCTTCTCTCCTGGAGGCCCCCAGTCAGACCCATTGTTGACATGTGGCAAGACGCTCCTCGGGGCGCGTCTTGCTTGGGCCTCTCTCCTGGAGGCGCTCAGTCAGACCAAGTGTTGACATGTGGCAAGACGCTCCTCGGGGCGCGTCTTGCTTGGGCCTCTCTCCTGGAGGCGCTCAGTCAGACCCAGTGTTGACATGTGGCAAGACGCTCCTCGGGGCGCGTCTTGCTTGGGCCTCTGTCCTGGAGGCGCTCAGTCAGACCCAGTGGTGACACGTGGAAAGACGCTCCTCGGGGCGCGTCTTGCTGGGGCCTCTCTCCTGGAGGTGCTCAATCAGACCCAGTGGTGACACGTGGCAAGACGCTCCTCTGGGCGCGTCTTGCTTGGGCCTCTCTCCTGGAGGAGCTCAGTCAGACCCAGTGGTGACACGTGGCAAGACGCTCCTCGGGGCGCATCTTGCTTGGGCCTCTCTCCTGGAGGCGCTAAGTCAGACCCAGTGTTGACACGTGGCAAGACGCTCCTCGGGGCGCGTCTTGCTTGGGCCTCTCTCCTGGAGGCGCTCAGTCAGACACAGTGTTGACATGTGGCAAGACACTCCTCGGGGCGCGTCTTGCTTGGGCTTCTCTCATGGAGGCCCTCAGTAAGACCCATTGTTGACATGTGGAAAGAAGCTCCTCGAGGCGCGTCTTGCTTTGGCTTCTCTCATGGAGGCACTCAGTCAGACCCAGTGTTGACATGTGGCAAGACGCTCCTCGGGGCGCGTGTTGCTTGGACCTCTCTCCTGGAGGCGCTCAGTCAGACCGAGTAGTGACATGTTGCAAGACGCTCCTCGGGGCGCGTCTTGCTTGGGCCTCTCTCCTGGAGGCGCTCAATTAGACCCAGTGTTGACATGTGGCAAGACGCTCCTCGGGGCGCGTCTTGCTTGGGCTTCTCTCCTGGAGGCCCTCAGTCAGACCCATTGTTGACATGTGGCAAGACGCTCCTCGGAGCGCTTCTTGCTTGGGCCTCTCTCCTGGAGGCGCTCAGTCAGACCGAGTGCTGACATGTGGCAAGACGCTCCTCGGGGCGCGTCTTGCTGGGGCCTCTCTCCTGGAGGCGCTCAGTCAGACCCAGTGTTGACATGTGTCAAGACGCTCCTCGGGCGTTTCTTGCTTGCGCCTCTCTCCTGGAGGAGCTCAGTCAGACCCAGAGGTGACATGTGGCAAGACACTCCTCGGGCCTCTCTCCTGGAGGCGCTCAGTCAGACCCAGTGTTGACATGTGGCAAGACGCTCCTCGGGGCGCATCTTGCTTGGGCCTCTCTCCTGGAGGTGCTCAGTCAGACCCAGTGTTGACATGTGGCAAGACGCTCCTCGGCATGCGTCTTATTTGGGCCTCTCTCCTGGGGGCCCTCAGTCAGACCCAGTGTTGACATGTGGCAAGACGCTCCTCGGGGCGCGTCTTGCTTGGGCTTCTCTCTTGAAGGCCCTCAGTCAGACCCATTGTTGACATGTGGCAAGATGCTCCTCGGGGCACGTCTTGCTTGGGCCTCTCTCCTGGAGGCGCTCAGTCAGACCGAGTAGTGACATGTGGCAAGACGCTCCTCGGGGCGCGTCTTGCTTGGACCTCCCTCTTGGAGGCGCTCAGTCAGACCGAGTAGTGAAATGTGGCAAGACGCTCCTCGGGGCGTGTCTTGCTTGGACCTCTCTGCTGGAGGCGCTCAGTTAGACCGAGTAGTGACATGTGGCAAGACGCTCCACGGGGCGGGTCTTGCTTGGGCCTCTCTCCTGGAGGCGCTCAGTCAGACCGAGTGCTGACATAAGGCAAGATGCTCCTCGTGGCCCGTCTTGCTGGGGCCTTTCTCCTGGAGGTTCTCAATCAGACCCAGTGGTGACACGTGGCAAGACGCTCCTCGGGGCGCGTCTTGCTTGGGACTCTCTCCTGGAGGAGCTCAGTCAGACCCACTGGTGACACGTGGCAAGACGCTCCTCGGGGCGCATCTTGCTTGGGCCTCTCTCCTGGAGGCGCTAAGTCAGACCCAGTGTTGACACGTGGCAAGACACTCCTCGGGGCGCGTCTTGCTTGGGCCTCTCTCCTGGAGGCGCTCAGTCAGACCCAGTGTTGACATGTGGCAAGAGACTCCTCGGGGCGCGTCTTGCTTGGGCCTCTCTCATGGAGGCCCTCTGTCAGACCCAGTGATGACATGTGTCAAGATGCTCCTCGGGGCGCATCTTGCTTTGGCCTCTCTCCTGAAGGCGCTCCGTCAGACCGAGTGCTGACATGTGGCAAGAAGCTCCTCGGGGCGCGTCTTCCTTGGGCTTCTCTCCTGGAGGCCCTCAGTCAGACCCATTGTTGACATGTGGCAAGACGCTCCTCGGGGCGCGTTTTGCTTGGGCCTCTCTCCTGGATGCCCTCTGTCAGACCCAGTGTTGACATGTGGCAAGACTCTCCTCGGGGCGCGTCTTGCTTGGGCTTCTCACATGGAGGCCCTCAGTCAGACCCAGTGTTAACATGTGTCAAGACGCTCCTCGGGGCGTGTCTTGCTTGGGCCTCTCTCCTGGAGGCGCTCAGTCAGACCCAGTGTTGACATGTGGCAAGACGCTCCTCGGGGCGCTTCTTGCTTGGGCTTCTCTCCTGGAGGCCCTCAGTCAGACCCATTGTTGACATGTGGCAAGACGCTCCTCGGGGCACGTCTTGCTTGGGCCTTTCTCCTGGAGGCGCTCAGTCAGACCGAGTAGTGACATGTGACAAGACGCTCCTCGGGGCGCGTCTTGCTGGGGCTTCTCTCATGGAGGCACTCAGTCAGACCCAGTGTTGACATTTGGCAAGACGCTCCTCGGGGCGCGTATTGCTTGGACCTCTCTCCTGGAGGCGCTCAGTCAGACCCAGTGTTGACATGTGGCAAGACGCTCCTCGGGGCGCGTCTTGCTGGGGCTTCTCTCATGGAGGCACTCAGTCAGACCCAGTGTTGACATGTTGCAAGACGCTCCTCGGGGCACGTGTTGCTCGGACCTCTCTCCTGGAGGCGCTCAGTCAGACCCAGTGTTGACATGTGGCAAGACGCTCCTCGGGGCGCGTCTTGCTGGGGCTTCTCTCATGGAGGCACTCAGTCAGACCCAGTGTTGACATGTGGAAAGACGCTCCTCGGGGAACGTCTTGCTTGGGCCTCTCTCCTGGAGGCGCTCAGTCAGACCCAGAGGAGAAATGTGTCAAGACGCTCCTCGGGACGCGTCTTGCTTGGGCCTCTCCCCTGGAGGCGCTCAGTCAGACCGAGTGCTGACATGTGGCAAGACTCTCCTCGGGGCGCGTCTTGCTTGGGCCTCTCTCCTGGAGGCGCTCAGTCAGACCCAGTGTTGACATGTGGCAAGACGCTCCTCGGGGCGCGTCTTGCTTGGGCCTCTCTCCTGGAAGCGCTCAGTCAGACCGAGTAGTGACATGTGGCAAGACGCTCCTCGGGGCGCGTCTTGCTTGGACCTCTCTCCTGGAGGCGCTCAGTTAGACCGAGTAGTGACATGTTTCAAGACGCTCCTCGGGGCCCGTCTTGCTTTGGCTTCTCTCCTGGAGGCCCTCAGTCAGACCCATTGTTGACATGTGGCAAGACGCTCCTCGGGGCGCGTATTGCTTGGGCCTCTCTCCTGGATGCCCTCTGTCAGACCCAGTGTTGACATGTGGCAAGACTCTCCTCGGGGCGCGTCTTGCTTGGTTTTCTCTCATGGAGGCCCTCAGTCAGACCCAGTGTTGACATGTGGCAAGACGCTCCTCGGGGCGCTTCTTGCTTGGGCTTCTCTCCTGGAGGCCCTAAGTCAGACCCATTGTTGACATGTGGCAAACGCTCCTCGGGGCGCGTCTTGCTTGGGCGTCTCTCCTGGAGGCGCTCAATTAGACCCAGTGTTGACATGTGGCAAGACGCTCCTCGGGGCGCGTCTTGCTTGGGCTTCTCTCCTGGAGGCCCTCAGTCAGACACATTGTTGACATGTGGCAAGACGCTCCTCGGGGCGCTTCTTGCTTGGGCCTCTCTCCTGGAGGCGCTCAGTCAGACCGAGTGCTGACATGTGGCAAGACGCTCCACGGGGCGCGTCTTGCTGGGGCCTCTCTCCTGGAGGCGCTCAGTCAGACCCAGTGTTGACATGTGTCAAGACGCTCCTCGGGCGTTTCTTGCTTGCGCCTCTCTCCTGGAGGCGCTCAGTCAGACCCAGAGGTGACATGTGGCAAGACGCTCCTCGGGTCTCTCTCCTGGAGGCGCTCAGTCAGACCCAGTGTTGACATGTGGCAAGACGCTCCTCGGGGCGCGTCTTGCTGGGGCTTCTCTCATGGAGGCACTCAGTCAGACCCAGTGTTGACATGTGGCAAGATGCTCCTCGGGGCACGTCTTGCTTCGGCCTCTCTCCTGGAGGCACTCAGTCAGACCCAGAGGAGACATGTGTCAAGACGCTCCTCGGGGCGCGTCTTGCTTGGGCCTCTCTCCTGGAGGCGCTCAGTCAGACCGAGTGCTGACATGTGGCAAGACGCTCCTCCGGGCGCGTCTTGCTTGGGCCTCTCTCCTGGAGGCGCTAAGTCAGACCCAGTGTTCACATGTGGCAAGACGCTCCTCGGGGCGCGTCTTGCTTGGGCCTCTCTCCTGGAGGCGCTCAGTCAGACCCAGTGTTGACATGTGGCAAGACGCTCCTCGGGGCGCGTCTTCCTTGGGCCTCTCTCCTGGAGGCCCTCAGTAAGACCCAGTGTTGACATGTGGCAAGACGCTCCTCGGGGCGCGTCTTATTTGGGCCTCTCTCCTGGGGGCCCTCAGTCAGACCCAGTGTTGACATGTGGCAAGACGCTCCTCGGGGCGCGTCTTGCTTGGGCTTCTCTCCTGGAGGCCCTCAGTCAGACCCATTGTTGACCTGTGGCAAGACACTCCTCGGGGCACGTATTGCTTGGGCCTCTCTCCTGGAGGCGCTCAGTCAGACCGAGTAGTGACATGTGGCAAGACGCTCCTCGGGGCGTGTCTTGCTTGGACCTCCCTCCTGGAGGCGCTCAGTCAGACCGAGTAGTGACATGTGGCAAGACGCTCCTCGGGGCGTGTCTTGCTTGGACCTCTCTCTTGGAGGCGCTCAGTTAGACCGAGTAGTGACATGTGGCAAGACGCTCCTCGGGGCGGGTCTTGCTTGGGCCTCTCTCCTGGAGGCGCTCAGTCAGACCGAGTGCTGACATAAGGCAAGATGCTCCTCGCTGCACGTATTGCTGGGGCATCTCTCCTGGAGGTGCTCAATCAGACCCAGTGGTGACACGTGGCAAGATGCTCCTCGGGGCGCGTCTTGCTTGGGCCTCTCTCCTGGAGGAGCTCAGTCAGACCCAGTGGTGACACGTGGCAAGACGATCCTCGGGGCGCATCTTGCTTGGGCCTCTCTCCTGGAGGCGCTAAGTCAGACCCAGTGTTGACACTTGGCAAGACGCTCCTCGGGGCGCGTCTTGCTTGGGCCTCTCTCCTGGAGGCGCTCAGTCAGACCCAGTGTTGACATGTGGCAAGACACTCCTCGGGGCGCGTCTTGCTTGGGCCTCTCTCATGGAGGCCCTCTGTCAGACCCAGTGTTGACATGTGTCAAGACGCTCCTCGGGGCGCATCTTGCTTTGGCCTCTCTCATGGAGGTGCTCAGTCAGACCGAGTGCTGACATGTGGCAAGAAGCTCCTCGGGGCGCGTCTTCCTTGGGCTTCTCTCCTGGAGGCCCTCAGTCAGACCCATTGTTGACATGTGGCAAGACGCTCCTCGGGGCGCGTATTGCTTGGGCCTCTCTCCTTGATGCCCTCTGTCAGACCCAGTGTTGACATGTGGCAAGACTCTCCTCGGGGCGCGTCTTGCTTGGGCTTCTCACATGGAGGCCCTCAGTCAGACCCAGTGTTAACATGTGTCAAGACGCTCCTCGGGGCGTGTCTTGCTTGGGTCTCTCTCCTGGAGGCGCTCAGTCAGACCCAGTGTTGACATGTGGCAAGACGCTCCTCGGGGCGCTTCTTGCTTGGGCTTCTCTCCTGGAGGCCCTCAGTCAGACCCATTGTTGACATGTGGCAAGAAGCTCCTCGGGGCACGTCTAGCTTGGGCCTCTCTCCTGGAGGCGCTCAGTCAGACCGAGTAGTGACATGTGGCAAGACGCTCCTCGGGGCGCGTCTTGCTGGGTTTTCTCTCATGGAGGCACTCAGTCAGACCCAGTGTTGACATGTGGCAAGACGCTCCTCGGGGCGCGTGTTGCTTGGACCTCTCTCCTGGAGGCGCTCAGTCAGACCCAGTGTTAACATGTGTCAAGACGCTCCTCGGGGCGCGTCTTGCTTGGGCCTCTCTCCTGGAGGTGCTCAGTCAGACCCAGAGGTGACATGTGTCAAGACGCTCCTCGGGCCTCTCTCCTGGAGGCGCTCAGTCAGACCCAGTGTTGACATGTGGCAAGACGCTCCTCGGGGCGCGTCTTGCTTGGGCCTCTCTCCTGGAGGTGCTCAGTCAGACCCAGTGTTGACATGTGGCAAAACGCTCCTCGGGGCGCGTCTTGCTCGGGCTTCTCTCATGGAGGCACTCAGTCAGACCCAGTGTTGACATGTGGAAAGACGCTCCTCGGGGAACGTCTTGCCTGGGCCTCTCTTCTGGAGGTGCTCAGTCAGACCCAGAGGAGAAATGTGTCAAGACGCTCCTCGGGGCGCGTCTTGCTTGGGCCTCTCCCCTGGAGGCGCTCAGTCAGACCGAGTGCTGACATGTAGCAAGACTCTCCCCGGGGCGCATCTTGCTTGGGCCTCTCTCCTGGAGACGCTCAGTCAGACCGAGTGCTGACATGTGGCAAGACGCTCCTCGGGGCGCGTCTTGCTTGGGCTTCTCTCCTGGAGGCCCTCAGTCAGACCCATTGTTGACATGTGGCAAGACGCTCCTCGGGGCGCGTCTTGCTTGGACCTCTCTCCTGGAGGCGCTCAGTTAGACCGAGTAGTGACATGTTTCAAGACGCTCCTCGGGGCGCGTCTTGCTTTGGCTTCTCTCCTGGAGGCCCTCAGTCAGACCCATTGTTGACATGTGGCAAGACGCTCCTCGGGGCGCGTATTGCTTGGGCCTCTCTCCTGGAGGCCCTCAGTCAGACCCAGTGTTGACATGTGGCAAGACGCTCCTCGGGGCAATTCTTGCTTGGGCTTCTCTCCTGGAGGCCCTAAGTCAGACCCATTGTTGACATGTGGCAAGACGCTCCTCGGGGCGCGTCTTGCTTGGGCGTCTCTCCTGGAGGCGCTCAATTAGACCCAGTGTTGACATGTGGCAAGACGCTCCTCGGGGCGCGTCTTGCTTGGGCTTCTCTCCTGGAGGCCCTAAGTCAGACACATTGTTGACATGTGGCAAGACGCTCCTCGGGGCGCTTCTTGCTTGGGCCTCTCTCCTGGAGGCGCTCAGTCAGACCGAGTGCTGACATGTGGCAAGACGCTCCACGGGGCGCGTCTTGCTGGGGCCTCTCTCCTGGAGGCGCTCAGTCAGACCCAGTGTTGACATGTGTCAAGACGCTCCTCGGGCGTTTCTTGCTTGCGCCTCTCTCCTGGAGGCGCTCAGTCAGACCCAGAGGTGACATGTGGCAAGACGCTACTCGGGTCTCTCTCCTGGAGGCGCTCAGTCGGACCCAGTGTTGACATGTGGCAAGACGCTCCTCGGGGCGCGTCTTGCTGGGGCTTCTCTCATGGAGGCACTCAGTCAGTCCCAGTGTTGACATGTGGCAAGATGCTCCTCGGGGCACGTCTTGCTTCGGCCTCTCTCCTGGAGGCACTCAGTCAGACCCAGAGGAGACATGTGTCAAGTCGCTCCTCGGGGCGCGTCTTGCTTGGGCCTCTCTCCTGGAGGCGCTAAGTCAGACCCAGTGTTCACATGTGGCAAGACGCTCCTCGGGGCGCGTCTTGCTTGGGCGTCTCTCCTGGAGGCGCTCAATTAGACCCAGTGTTGACATGTGGCAAGACGCTCCTCGGGGCGCGTCTTGCTTGGGCTTCTCTCCTGGAGGCCCTCAGTCAGACACATTGTTGACATGTGGCAAGACGCTCCTCGGGGCGCTTCTTGCTTGGGCCTCTCTCCTGGAGGCGCTCAGTCAGACCGAGTGCTGACATGTGGCAAGACGCTCCACGGGGCGCGTCTTGCTGGGGCCTCTCTCCTGGAGGCGCTCAGTCAGACCCAGTGTTCACATGTGTCAAGACGCTCCTCGGGCGTTTCTTGCTTGCGCCTCTCTCCTGGAGGCGCTCAGTCAGACCCAGAGGTGACATGTGGCAAGACGCTCCTCGGGTCTCTCTCCTGGAGGCGCTCAGTCAGACCCAGTGTTGACATGTGGCAAGACGCTCCTCGGGGCGCGTCTTGCTGGGGCTTCTCTCATGGAGGCACTCAGTCAGACCCAGTGTTGACATGTGGCAAGATGCTCCTCGGGGCACGTCTTGCTTCGGTCTCTCTCCTGGAGGCAATCAGTCAGACCCAGAGGAGACATGTGTCAAGACGCTCCTCGGGGCGCGTCTTGCTTGGGCCTCTCTCCTGGAGGCGCTCAGTCAGACCCAGTGTTGACATGTGGCAAGACGCTCCTCGGGGCGCGTCTTCCTTGGGCCTCTCTCCTGGAGGCGCTCAGTCAGACAGAGTGCTGACATGTGGCAAGACGCTCCTCGGGGCGCATCTTGCTTGGGCTTCTCTCCTGGAGGCCCTCAGTAAGACACAGTGTTGACATGTGGCAAGACGCTCCTCGGGGCGCGTCTTATTTGGGCCTCTCTCCTGGGGGCCCTCAGTCAGACCCAGTGTTGACATGTGGCAAGACGCTCCTCGGGGCGTGTCTTGCTTGGACTTCCCTCCTGGAGGCGCTCAGTCAGACCGAGTAGTGACATGTGGCAAGACGCTCCTCGGGGCGTGTCTTGCTTGGACCTCTCTCCTGGAGGCGCTCAGTTAGACCGAGTAGTGACTTGTGGCAAGCCGCTCCTCGGGGCGTGTCTTGCTTGGACTTCCCTCCTGGAGGCGCTCAGTCAGACCGAGTAGTGACATGTGGCAAGCCGCTCCTCGGGGCGTGTCTTGCTTGGACATCCCTCCTGGAGGCGCTCAGTCAGACCGAGTAGTGACATGTGGCAAGACGTTCCTCGGGGCGTGTCTTGCTTGGACCTCTCTCCTGGAGGCGCTCAGTTAGACCGAGTAGTGACATGTGGCAAGACGCTCCTCGGGGCGGGTCTTGCTTGGGCCTCTCTCCTGGAGGCGCTCAGTCAGACCGAGTGCTGACATGTGGCAAGACGCTCCACGGGGCGCGTCTTGCTGGGGCCTCTCTCCTGGAGGCGCTCAGTCAGACCCAGTGTTGACATGTGTCAAGACGCTCCTCGGGCGTTTCTTGCTTGCGCCTCTCTCCTGGAGGCGCTCAGTCAGACCCAGAGGTGACATGTGGCAAGACGCTCCTCGGGTCTCTCTCCTGGAGGCGCTCAGTCAGACCCCGTGTTGACATGTGGCAAGACGCTCCTCGGGGCGCGTCTTGCTGGGGCTTCTCTCATGGAGGCACTCAGTCAGACCCAGTGTTGACATGTGGCAAGATGCTCCTCGGGGCACGTCTTGCTTCGGTCTCTCTCCTGGAGGCACTCAGTCAGACCCAGAGGAGACATGTGTCAAGACGCTCCTCGGGGCGCGTCTTGCTTGGGCCTCTCTCCTGGAGGCGCTCAGTCAGACCGAGTGCTGACATCTGGCAAGACGCTCCTCCGGGCGCGTCTTGCTTGGGCCTCTCTCCTGGAGGCGCTCAGTCAGACCCAGTGTTGACATGTGGCAAGACGCTCCTCGGGGCGCGTCTTCCTTGGGCCTCTCTCCTGGAGGCGCTCAGTCAGACCGAGTGCTGACATGTGGCAAGACGCTCCTCGGGGCGCATCTTGCTTGGGCTTCTCTCCTGGAGGCCCTCAGTAAGACCCAGTGTTGACATGTTGCAAGACGCTCCTCGGGGCGCGTCTTATTTGGGCCTCTCTCCTGGGGGCCCTCAGTCAGACCCAGTGTTGACATGTGGCAAGACGCTCTTCGGGGCGTGTCTTGCTTGGACTTCCCTCCTGGAGGCGCTCAGTCAGACCGAGTAGTGACATGTGGCAAGACGCTCCTCGGGGCGTGTCTTGCTTGGACCTCTCTCCTGGAGGCGCTCAGTTAGACCGAGTAGTGACATGTGGCAAGCCGCTCCTCGGGGCGTGTCTTGCTTGGACTTCCCTCCTGGAGGCGCTCAGTCAGACCGAGTAGTGACATGTGGCAAGCCGCTCCTCGGGGCGTGTCTTGCTTGGACTTCCCTCCTGGAGGCGCTCAGTCAGACCGAGTAGTGACATGTGGCAAGACGCTCCTCGGGGCGTGTCTTGCTTGGACCTCTCTCCTGGAGGCGCTCAGTTAGACCGAGTAGTGACATGTGGCAAGACGCTCCTCGGGGCGGGTCTTGCTTGGGCCTCTCTCCTGGAGGCGCTCAGTCAGACCCAGTGTTGACATGTGGCAAGACACTCCTCGGGGCGCGTCTTGCTTGGGCCTCTCTCAGGGAGGCCCTCTGTCAGACCCAGTGTTGACATGTGTCAAGACGCTCCTCGGGGCGCATCTTGCTTTGGCCTCTCTCCTGGAGGCGCTCAGTCAGACCGAGTGCTGACATGTGGCAAGAAGCTCCTCGGGGCGCGTCTTCCTTGGGCTTCTCTCCTGGAGGCCCTCAGTCAGACCCATTGTTGACATGTGGCAAGACGCTCCTCGGGGCGCGTATTGCTTGGGCCTCTCTCCTTGATGCCCTCTGTCAGACCCAGTGTTGACATGTGGCAAGACTCTCCTCGGGGCGCGTCTTGCTTGGGCTTCTCACATGGAGGCCCTCAGTCAGACCCAGTGTTAACATGTGTGAAGACGCTCCTCGGGGCGTGTCTTGCTTGGGTCTCTCTCCTGGAGGCGCTCAGTCAGACCCAGTGTTGACATGTGGCAAGACGCTCCTCGGGGCGCTTCTTGCTTGGGCTTCTCTCCTGGAGGCCCTCAGTCAGACCCATTGTTGACATGTGGCAAGACGCTCCTCGGGGCACGTCTTGCTTGGGCCTCTCTCCTGGAGGCGCTCAGTCAGACCGAGTAGTGACACGTGGCAAGACGCTCCTCGGGGCGCGTCTTGCTGGGTTTTCTCTCATGGAGGCACTCAGTCAGACCCAGTGTTGACATGTGGCAAGACGCTCCTCGGGGCGCGTGTTGCTTGGACCTCTCTCCTGGAGGCGCTCAGTCAGACCCAGTGTTAACATGTGTCAAGACGCTCCTCGGGCGTTTCTTGCTTGGGCCTCGCTCCTGGAGGCGCTCAGTCAGACCCACTGTTGACATGTGACAAGACGCTCCTCGGGGCGCGTCTTGCTTGGGCCTCTCTCCTGGAGGTGCTCAGTCAGACCCAGAGGTGACATGTGTCAAGACGCTCCTCGGGCCTCTCTCCTGGAGGTGCTCAGTCAGACCCAGTGTTGACATGTGGCAAAACGCTCCTCGGGGCGCGTCTTGCTCGGGCTTCTCTCATGGAGGCACTCAGTCAGACCCAGTGTTGACATGTGGAAAGACGCTCCTCGGGGAACGTCTTGCCTGGGCCTCTCTCCTGGAGGTGCTCAGTCAGACCCAGAGGAGAAATGTGTCAAGACGCTCCTCGGGGCGCGTCTTGCTTGGGCCTCTCCCCTGGAGGCGCTCAGTCAGACCGAGTGCTGACATGTAGCAAGACTCTCCTCGGGGCACATCTTGCTTGGGCCTCTCTCCTGGAGACGCTCAGTCAGACCGAGTGCTGACATGTGGCAAGACGCTCCTCGGGGCGCGTCTTGCTTGGGCTTCTCTCCTGGAGGCCCTCAGTCAGACCCATTGTTGACATGTGGCAAGACGCTCCTCGGGGCGCGTCTTGCTTGGGCCTCTCTCCTGGAGGCGCTCAGTTAGACCGAGTAGTGACATGTTTCAAGACGCTCCTCGGGGCGCGTCTTGCTTTGGCTTCTCTCCTGGAGGCCCTCAGTCAGACATATTGTTGACATGTGGCAAGACGCTCCTCGGGGCGCGTATTGCTTGGGCCTCTCTCCTGGATGCCCTCTGTCAGACCCAGTGTTGACATGTGGCGAGACTCTCCTCGGGGCGCGTCTTGCTTGGTTTTCTCTCATGGAGGCCCTCAGTCAGACCCAGTGTTGACATGTGGCAAGACGCTCCTCGGGGCGCTTCTTGCTTGGGCTTCTCTCCTGGAGGCCCTAAGTCAGACCCATTGTTGACATGTGGCAAGACGCTCCTCGGGGCGCGTCTTGCTTGGGCGTCTCTCCTGGAGGCGCTCAATTAGACCCAGTGTTGACATGTGGCAAGACGCTCCTCGGGGCGCGTCTTGCTTGGGCTTCTCTCCTGGAGGCCCTAAGTCAGACACAATGTTGACATGTGGCAAGACGCTCCTCGGGGCGCTTCTTGCTTGGGCCTCTCTCCTGGAGGCGCTCAGTCAGACCGAGTGCTGACATGTGGCAAGACGCTCCACGGGGCGCGTCTTGCTGGGGCCTCTCTCCTGGAGGCGCTCAGTCAGACCCAGTGTTGACATGTGTCAAGACGCTCCTCGGGCGTTTCTTGCTTGCGCCTCTCTCCTGTAGGCGCTCAGTCGGACCCAGAGGTGACATGTGGCAAGACGCTACTCGGGTCTCTCTCCTGGAGGCGCTCAGTCAGACCCAGTGTTGACATGTGGCAAGACGCTCCTCGGGGCGCGTCTTGCTGGGGCTTCTCTCATGGAGGCACTCAGTCAGTCCCAGTGTTGACATGTGGCAAGATGCTCCTCGGGGTGCGTCTTGCTTGGGCCTCTCTCAGGGAGGCCCTCAGTCAGACCCATTGTTGACATGTGGCAAGACGCTCCTCGGGGCGCGTATTGCTTGGGCCTCTCTCCTTGATGCCCTCTGTCAGACCCAGTGTTGACATGTGGCAAGACTCTCCTCGGGGCGCGTCTTGCTTGGGCTTCTCACATGGAGGCCCTCAGTCAGACCCAGTGTTAACATGTGTCAAGACGCTCCTCGGGGCGTGTCTTGCTTGGGTCTCTCTCCTGGAGGCGCTCAGTCAGACCCAGTGTTGACATGTGGCAAGACGCTCCTCGGGGCGCTTCTTGCTTGGGCTTCTCTCCTGGAGGCCCTCAGTCAGACCCATTGTTGACATGTGGCAAGACGCTCCTCGGGGCACGTCTTGCTTGGGCCTCTCTCCTGGAGGCGCTCAGTCAGACCGAGTAGTGACATGTGACAAGACGCTCCTCGGGGCGCGTCTTGCTGGGGCTTCTCTCATGGAGGCACTCAGTCAGACCCAGTGTTGACATGTGGCAAGACGCTCCTCGGGTCGCGTGTTGCTTGGACCACTCTCCTGGAGGCGCTCAGTCAGACCCAGTGTTAACATGTGTCAAGACGCTCCTCGGGCGTTTCTTGCTTGGGCCTCGCTCCTGGAGGCGCTCAGTCAGACCCACTGTTGACATGTGACAAGACGCTCCTCGGGGCGCGTCTTGCTTGGAACTCTCTCCTGGAGGTGCTCAGTCAGACCCAGAGGTGACATGTGTCAAGACGCTCCTCGGGCCTCTCTCCTGGAGGCGCTCAGTCAGACCCAGTGTTGACATGTGGCAAGACGCTCCTCGGGGCGCGTCTTGCTTGGGCCTCTCTCCTGGAGGTGCTCAGTCAGACCCAGTGTCGACATGTGGCAAAACGCTCCTCGGGGCGCGTCTTGCTCGGGCTTCTCTCATGGAGGCACTCAGTCAGACCCAGTGTTGACATGTGGAAAGACGCTCCTCGGGGAACGTCTTGCCTGGGCCTCTCTCCTGGAGGCGCTCAGTCAGACCCAGAGGAGAAATGTGTCAAGACGCTCCTCGGGGCGCGTCTTGCTTGGGCCTCTCCCCTGGAGGCGCTCAGTCAGACCGATTGCTGACATGTAGCAAGACTCTCCTCGGGGCGCGTCTTGCTTGGGCCTCTCTCCTGGAGGCGCTCAGTCAGACCGAGTAGTGACATGTGGCAAGACGCTCCTCGGGGCGCGTCTTGCTTGGGCCTCTCTCCTGGAGGCGCTCAGTCAGACCGAGTGCTGACATAAGGCAAGACGCTCCTCGGGGCGCGTCTTGCTGGGGCCTCTCTCCTGGAGGTGCTCAATCAGACCCAGTGGTGACACGTTGCAAGACGCTCCTCGGGGCGCGTCTTGCTTGGGCTTCTCTCCTGGAGGCCCTCAGTCAGACCCATTGTTGACATGTGGCAAGACGCTCCTCGGGGCGCGTCTTGCTTGGGCCTCTCTCCTGGAGGCGCTCAGTCAGACCGAGTGCTGACATTTGGCAAGACGCTCCTCCGGGCGCGTCTTGCTTGGGCCTCTCTCCTGGAGGCGCTCAGTCAGACCCAGTGTTGACATGTGGCAAGACGCTCCTCGGGGCGCGTCTTCCTTGGGCCTCTCTCCTGGAGGCGCTCAGTCAGAGCGAGTGCTGACATGTGGCAAGACGCTCCTCGGGGCGCATCTTGCTTGGGCTTCTCTCCTGGAGGCCCTCAGTAAGACCCAGTGTTGACATGTGGCAAGACGCTCCTCGGGGCGCGTCTTGCTTGGGCCTCTCTCCTGGAGGCGCTCAGTCAGACCGAGTAGTGACATGTGACAAGACGCTCCTCGGGGCGCGTCTTGCTGGGGCTTCTCTCATGGAGGCACTCAGTCAGACCCAGTGTTGACATGTGGCAAGACGCTCCTCGGGTCGCGTGTTGCTTGGACCACTCTCCTGGAGGCGCTCAGTCAGACCCAGTGTTAACATGTGTCAAGACGCTCCTCGGGCGTTTCTTGCTTGGGCCTCGCTCCTGGAGGCGCTCAGTCAGACCCACTGTTGACATGTGACAAGACGCTCCTCGGGGCGCGTCTTGCTTGGAACTCTCTCCTGGAGGTGCTCAGTCAGACCCAGAGGTGACATGTGTCAAGACGCTCCTCAGGCCTCTCTCCTGGAGGCGCTCAGTCAGACCCAGTGTTGACATGTGGCAAGACGCTCCTCGGGGCGCGTCTTGCTTGGGCCTCTCTCCTGGAGGTGCTCAGTCAGACCCAGTGTCGACATGTGGCAAAACGCTCCTCGGGGCGCGTCTTGCTCGGGCTTCTCTCATGGAGGCACTCAGTCAGACCCAGTGTTGACATGTGGAAAGACGCTCCTCGGGGAACGTCTTGCCTGGGCCTCTCTCCTGGAGGCGCTCAGTCAGACCCAGAGGAGAAATGTGTCAAGACGCTCCTCGGGGCGCGTCTTGCTTGGGCCTCTCCCCTGGAGGCGCTCAGTCAGACCGAGTGCTGACATGTAGCAAGACTCTCCTCGGGGCGCGTCTTGCTTGGGCCTCTCTCCTGGAGGCGCTCAGTCAGACCGAGTAGTGACATGTGGCAAGACGCTTCTCGGGGCGCGTCTTGCTTGGGCCTCTCTCCTGGAGGCGCTCAGTCAGACCGAGTGCTGACATAAGGCAAGACGCTCCTCGGGGCGCGTCTTGCTGGGGCTTCTCTCCTGGAGGTGCTCAATCAGACCCAGTGGTGACACGTTGCAAGACGCTCCTCGGGGCGCGTCTTGCTTGGGCTTCTCTCCTGGAGGCCCTCAGTCAGACCCATTGTTGACATGTGGCAAGACGCTCCTCGGGACGCGTCTTGCTTGGGCCTCTCTCCTGGAGGCGCTCAGTCAGACCGAGTGCTGACATTTGGCAAGACGCTCCTCCGGGCGCGTCTTGCTTGGGCCTCTCTCCTGGAGGCGCTCAGTCAGACCCAGTGTTGACATGTGGCAAAACGCTCCTCGGGGCGCGTCTTCCTTGGGCCTCTCTCCTGGAGGCGCTCAGTCAGACCGAGTGCTGACATGTGGCAAGACGCTCCTCGGGGCGCATCTTGCTTGGGCTTCTCTCCTGGAGGCCCTCAGTAAGACCCAGTGTTGACATGTGGCAAGACGCTCCTCGGGGCGCGTCTTATTTGGGCCTCTCTCCTGGGGGCCCTCAGTCAGACCCAGTGTTGACATGTGGCAAGACGCTCCTCGGGGCGCGTCTTGCTTGGGCTTCTCTCCTGGAGGCCCTCAGTCAGACCCATTGTTGACCTGTGGCAAGACACTCCTCGGGGCACGTATTGCTTGGGCCTCTCTCCTGGAGGCGCTCAGTCAGACCGAGTAGTGACATGTGGCAAGACGCTCCTCGGGGCGTGTCTTGCTTGGACCTCCCTCCTGGAGGCGCTCAGTCAGACCGAGTAGTGACATGTGGCAAGACGCTCCTCGGGGCGTGTCTTGCTTGGGCCTCTCTCCTGGAGGCGCTCAGTCAGACCGAGTGCTGACATAAGGCAAGATGCTCCTCGCGGCACGTATTGCTGGGGCATCTCTCCTGGAGGTGCTCAATCAGACCCAGTGGTGACACGTGGCAAGACGCTCCTCGGGGCGCGTCTTGCTTGGGCCTCTCTCCTGGAGGAGCTCAGTCAGACCCAGTGGTGACACGTGGCAAGACGATCCTCGGGGCGCATCTTGCTTGGGCCTCTCTCCTGGAGGCGCTAAGTCAGACCCAGTGTTGACACTTGGCAAGACGCTCCTCGGGGCGCGTCTTGCTTGGGCCTCTCTCCTGGAGGCGCTCAGTCAGACCCAGTGTTGACATGTGGCAAGACACTCCTCGGGGCGCGTCTTGCTTGGGCCTCTCTCATGGAGGCCCTCTGTCAGACCCAGTGTTGACATGTGTCAAGACGCTCCTCGGGGCGCATCTTGCTTTGGCCTCTCTCATGGAGGCGCTCAGTCAGACCGAGTGCTGACATGTGGCAAGAAGCTCCTCGGGGCGCGTCTTCCTTGGGCTTCTCTCCTGGAGGCCCTCAGTCAGACCCATTGTTGACATGTGGCAAGACGCTCCTTGGGGCGCGTATTGCTTGGGCCTATCTCCTTGATGCCCTCTGTCAGACCCAGTGTTGACATGTGGCAAGACTCTCCTCGGGGCGCGTCTTGCTGGGGCTTCTCTCATGGAGGCACTCAGTCAGACCCAGTGTTGACATGTGGCAAGACGCTCCTCGGGGCGCGTGTTGCTTGGACCTCTCTCCTGGAGGCGCTCAGTCAGACCCAGTGTTCACATGTGTCAAGACGCTCCTCGGGCGTTTCTTGCTTGGGCCTCGCTCCTGGAGGCGCTCAGTCAGACCCACTGTTGACATGTGACAAGACGCTCCTCGGGGCGCGTCTTGCTTGGGCCTCTCTCCTGGAGGTGCTCAGTCAGACCCAGAGGTGACATGTGTCAAGACGCTCCTCGGGCCTCTCTCCTGGAGGCGCTCAGTCAGACCCAGTGTTGACATGTGGCAAGACGCTCCTCGGGGCGCGTCTTGCTTGGGCCTCTCTCCTGGAGGTGCTCAGTCAGACCCAGTGTTGACATGTGGCAAAACGCTCCTCGGGGCGCGTCTTGCTCGGGCTTCTCTCATGGAGGCACTCAGTCAGACCCAGTGTTGACATGTGGAAAGTCGCTCCTCGGGGAACGTCTTGCCTGGGCCTCTCTCCTGGAGGCGCTCAGTCAGACCGAGTGCTGACATGTAGCAAGACTCTCCTCGGGGCGCGTCTTGCTTGGGCCTCTCTCCTTGGAGACGCTCAGTCAGACCGAGTGCTGACATGTGGCAAGACGCTCCTCGGGGCGCGTCTTGCTTGGGCTTCTCTCCTGGAGGCCCTCAGTCAGACCCATTGTTGACATGTGGCAAGACGCTCCTCGGGGCGCTTCTTGCTTGGGCTTCTCTCCTGGAGGCCCTAAGTCAGACCCATTGTTGACATGTGGCAAGACGCTCCTCGGGGCGCGTCTTGCTTGGGCGTCTCTCCTGGAGGCGCTCAATTAGACCCAGTGTTGACATGTGGCGAGACGCTCCTCGGGGCGCGTCTTGCTTGGGCTTCTCTCCTGGAGGCCCTCAGTCAGACACATTGTTGACATGTGGCAAGACGCTCCTCGGGGCGCTTCTTGCTTGGGCCTCTCTCCTGGAGGCGCTCAGTCAGACTGAGTGCTGACATGTGGCAAAACGCTCCACGGGGCGCGTCTTGCTGGGGCCTCTCTCCTGGAGGCGCTCAGTCAGACCCAGTGTTGACATGTGTCAAGACGCTCCTCGGGCTTTTCTTGCTTGCGCCTCTCTCCTGGAGGCGCTCAGTCAGACCCAGAGGTGACATGTGGCAAGACGCTACTCGGGTCTCTCTCCTGGAGGCGCTCAGTCAGACCCAGTGTTGACATGTGGCAAGACGCTCCTCGGGGCGCGTCTTGCTGGGGCTTCTCTCATGGAGGCACTTAGTCAGACCCAGTGTTGACATGTGGCAATATGCTCCTCGGGGCACGTCTTGCTTCGGCCTCTCTCCTGGAGGCACTCAGTCAGACCCAGAGGAGACATGTGTCAAGACGATCCTCGGGGCGCGTCTTGCTTGGGCCTCTCTCCTGGAGGCGCTCAGTCAGACCGAGTGCTGACATGTGGCAAGACGCTCCTCCGGGCGCGTCTTGCTTGGGCCTCTCTCCTGGAGGCGCTAAGTCAGACCCAGTGTTCACATGTGGCAAGACGCTCCTCGGGGCGCGTCTTGCTTGGGCGTCTCTCCTGGAGGCGCTCAATTAGACCCATTGTTGACATGTGGCAAGACGCTCCTCGGGGCGCGTCTTGCTTGGGCTTCTCTCCTGGAGGCCGTCAGTCAGACACATTGTTGACATGTGGCAAGACGCTCCTCGGGGCGCTTCTTGCTTGGGCCTCTCTCCTGGAGGCGCTCAGTCAGACCGAGTGCTGACATGTGGCAAGACGCTCCACGGGGCGCGTCTTGCTGGGGCCACTCTCCTGGAGGCGCTCAGTCAGACCCAGTGTTGACATGTGTCAAGACGCTCCTCGGGCGTTTCTTGCTTGCGCCTCTCTCCTGGAGGCGCTCAGTCAGACCCAGAGGTGACATGTGGCAAGACGCTCCTCGGGTCTCTCTCCTGGAGGCGCTCAGTCAGACCGAGTGCTGACATGTGGCAAGACGCTCCACGGGGCGCGTCTTGCTGGGGCCTCTCTCCTGGAGGCGCTCAGTCAGACCCATTGTTGACATGTGGCAAGACGCTCCTCGGGGCACGTCTTGCTTGGGCCTCTCTCCTGGAGGCGCTCAGTCAGACCGAGAAGTGACATGTGACAAGACGCTCCTCGGGGCGCGTGTAGCTTGGACCACTCTCCTGGAGGCGCTCAGTCAGACCCAGTGTTAACATGTGTCAAGATGCTCCTCGGGCGTTTCTTGCTTGGGCCTTGCTCCTGGAGGCGCTCAGTCAGACCCACTGTTGACATGTGACAAGACGCTCCTCGGGGCGCGTCTTGCTTGGAACTCTCTCCTGGAGGTGCTCAGTCAGACCCAGAGGTGACATGTGTCAAGACGCTCCTCGGGCCTCTCTCCTGGAGGCGCTCAGTCAGACCCAGTGTTGACATGTGGCAAGACGCTCCTCGGGGCGCGTCTTGCTTGGGCCTCTCTCCTGGAGGTGCTCAGTCAGACCCAGTGTTGACATGTGGCAAAACGCTCCTCGGGGCGCGTCTTGCTCGGGCTTCTCTCATGGAGGCACTCAGTCAGACCCAGTGTTGACATGTGGAAAGACGCTTCTCGGGGAACGTCTTGCCTGGGCCTCTCTCCTGGAGGCGCTCAGTCAGACCCTGAGGAGAAATGTGTCAAGACGCTCCTCGGGGCGGGTCTTGCTTGGGCTTCTCTCCTGGAGGCCCTCAGTCAGACCCATTGTTGACATGTGGCAAGACGCTCCTCGGGGCGCGTCTTGCTTGGGCCTCTCTCCTGGAGGCGCTCAGTCAGACCGAGTGCTGACATTTGGCAAAACGCTCCTCCGGGCGCGTCTTGCTTGGGCCTCTCTCCTGGAGGCGCTCAGTCAGACCCAGTGTTCACATGTGGCAAGACGCTCCTCGGAGCGCGTCTTGCTTGGGCCTCTCTCCTGGAGGCGCTCAGTCAGACCCAGTGTTGACATGTGGCAAGACGCTCCTCAGGGCACGTCTTGCTTGGGCTTCTCTCCTGGAGGCCCTCAGTCAGACTGAGTGCTGACATGTGGCAAGACGCTCCTCGGAGCGCTTCATGCTTGAGCCTCTCTCCTAGAGGCGCTCAGTCAGACCCAGTGGTGACATGTGGCAAGACGCTCCTCGGGGCTCGTATTGCTTGGGCCTAACTCCTGGATGCCCTCTGTCAGACCCAGTGTTGACATGTGGCAAGACTCTCCTCGGGGCGCGTCTTGCTTGGGCTTCTCTCATGGAGGCCCTCAGTCAGACCCAGTGTTGACATGTGTCAAGACGCTCCTCGGGGCGTGTCTTGCTTGGGCCTCTCTCCTGGAGGCGCTCAGTTAGACCCAGTGTTGACATGTGGCAAGACGCTCCTCGGGGCGCTTCTTGCTTGGGCTTCTCTCCTGGAGGCCCTCAGTCAGACCCATTGTTGACGTGTGGCAAGACGCTCCTCGGGGCACGTCTTGCTTGGGCCTCTCTCCTGTAGGCGCTCAGTCAGACCGAGTAGTGACATGTGACAAGACGCTCCTCGGGGCGCGTCTTGCTTGGGCCTCTCTCCTGGAGGCGCTCAGTCAGACCCAGTGTTGACATGTGGCAAGAAGCTCCTCGGGGCGCGTCTTGCTTGGGCCTCTCTCCTGGAGGTTCTCAGTCAGACCCAGTGTTGACATGTGGCAAGATGCTCCTCGGGGCGCGTCTTGCTGGGGCTTCTCTAATGGAGGCACTCAGTCAGACCCAGTGTTGACATGTGGCAAGACGCTCCTCGGGGCACGTCTTGCTTCGGCCTCTCTCCTGGAGGCGCTCAGTCAGACCCAGAGGAGACATGTGTCAAGATGCTCCTCGGGGCGCGTCTTGCTTGGGCCTCTCTCCTGGAGGTGCTCAGTCAGACCGAGTGCTGACATGTGGGAAGACGCTCCTCCGGGCACGTCTTGCTTGGGCCTCTCTCCTGGAGGCGCTCAGTCAGACCCAGTGTTCACATGTGGCAAGACGCTCCTCGGGGCGCGTCTTGCTTGGGCCTCTCTCCTGGAGGCGCTCAGTCAGACCCAGTGTTGACATGTGCTAAGACGCTCCTCAGGGCACGTGTTGCTTGGGCCTCTCTCCTGGAGGCGCTCAGTCAGACCGAGTGCTGACATGTGGCGAGACGCTCCTCGGGGCGCGTCTTGCTTGGGCTTCTCTCCTGGAGGCCCTCAGTCAGACCCATTGTTGACATGTGGCAAGACGCTCCTCGGGGCGCGTCTCATTTGGGCCTCTCTCCTGGAGGCGCTCAGTTAGACCGAGTGCTGACATGTGGCAAGACGCTCCTCGGGGCTCGTCTTGCTTGGGCTTCTCTCCTGGAGGCCCTCAGTCAGACCCATTGTTGATATGTGGCAAGATGCTCCTCGGGGCGCATCTTGCTTGGGCCTCTCCCCTTGAGGCCCTCTGTCAGACCCAGTGTTGACATGTGGCAAAACGCTCCTCCAGGCGCGTCTTGCTTGGGCCTAACTCCTGGATGCCCTCTGTCAGACCCAGTGTTGACATGTGGCAAGATGCTCCTCGGGGCGCGTCTTGCTTGGGCTTCTCTCCTGGAGGCCCTCAGTCAGACCCATTGTTGACATGTGGCAAGACGCTCCTCGGGGCGCGTCTTATTTGGGACTCTCTCTTGGAGGCCCTCAGTCAGACCCAGTGTTGACATGTGGCAAGACGCTCCTCGGGGCGCTTCTTGCTTGGGCTTCTCTCCTGGAGGCCCTCAGTCAGACCCATTGTTGACGTGTGGCAAGACGCTCCTCGGGGCACGTCTTGTTTGGGCCTCCTTTCTGTAGGCGCTCAGTCAGACCGAGTAGTGACATGTGACAAGACGCTCCACGGGGCGCGTCTTGCTGGGGCCTCTCTCCTGGAGGCGCTCAGTCAGACCCAGTGTTGACATGTGTCAAGACGCTCCTCGGGCGTTTCTTGCTTGCGCCTCTCTCCTGGAGGCGCTCAGTCAGACCCAGAGGTGACATGTGGCAAGACGCTACTCGGGTCTCTCTCCTGGAGGCGCTCAGTCAGACCCAGTGTTGACATGTGGCAAGACGCTCCTCGGGGCGCGTCTTGCTGGGGCTTCTCTCATGGAGGCACTCAGTCAGACCCAGTGTTGACATGTGGCAAGATGCTCCTCGGGGCACGTCTTGCTTCGGCCTCTCTCCTGGAGGCACTCAGTCAGACCCAGAGGAGACATGTGTCAAGACGCTCCTCGGGGCGCGTCTTGCTTGGGCCTCTCTCCTGGAGGCGCTCAGTCAGACCGAGTGCTGACATGTGGCAAGACGCTCCTCCGGGCGCATCTTGCTTGGGCCTCTCTCCTGGAGGCGCTAAGTCAGACCCAGTGTTCACATGTGGCAAGACGCTCCTCGGGGCGCGTCTTGCTTGGGCGTCTCTCCTGGAGGCGCTCAATTAGACCCATTGTTGACATGTGGCAAGACGCTCCTCGGGGCGCGTCTTGCTTGGGCTTCTCTCCTGGAGGCCCTCAGTCAGACACATTGTTGACATGTGGCAAGACGCTCCTCGGGGCGCGTCTTATTTGGGACTCTCTCTTGGAGGCCCTCAGTCAGACCCAGTGTTGACATGTGGCAAGACGCTCCTCGGGGCGCTTCTTGCTTGGGCTTCTCTCCTGGAGGCCCTCAGTCAGACCCATTGTTGACGTGTGGCAAGACGCTCCTCGGGGCACGTCTTGTTTGGGCCTCCTTTCTGTAGGCGCTCAGTCAGACCGAGTAGTGACATGTGACAAGACGCTCCACGGGGCGCGTCTTGCTGGGGCCTCTCTCCTGGAGGCGCTCAGTCAGACCCAGTGTTGACATGTGTCAAGACGCTCCTCGGGCGTTTCTTGCTTGCGCCTCTCTCCTGGAGGCGCTCAGTCAGACCCAGAGGTGACATGTGGCAAGACGCTACTCGGGTCTCTCTCCTGGAGGCGCTCAGTCAGACCCAGTGTTGACATGTGGCAAGACGCTCCTCGGGGCGCGTCTTGCTGGGGCTTCTCTCATGGAGGCACTCAGTCAGACCCAGTGTTGACATGTGGCAAGATGCTCCTCGGGGCACGTCTTGCTTCGGCCTCTCTCCTGGAGGCACTCAGTCAGACCCAGAGGAGACATGTGTCAAGACGCTCCTCGGGGCGCGTCTTGCTTGGGCCTCTCTCCTGGAGGCGCTCAGTCAGACCGAGTGCTGACATGTGGCAAGACGCTCCTCCGGGCGCGTCTTGCTTGGGCCTCTCTCCTGGAGGCGCTAAGTCAGACCCAGTGTTCACATGTGGCAAGACGCTCCTCGGGGCGCGTCTTGCTTGGGCGTCTCTCCTGGAGGCGCTCAATTAGACCCATTGTTGACATGTGGCAAGACGCTCCTCGGGGCGCGTCTTGCTTGGGCTTCTCTCCTGGAGGCCCTCAGTCAGACACATTGTTGACATGTGGCAAGACGCTCCTCGGGGCGCTTCTTGCTTGGGCCTCTCTCCTGGAGGCGCTCAGTCAGACCCAGTGTTGACATGTGTCAAGACGCTCCTCGGGCGTTTCTTGCTTGCGCCTCTCTCCTGGAGGCGCTCAGTCAGACCCAGAGGTGACATGTGGCAAGACGCTCCTCGGGTCTCTCTCCTGGAGGCGCTCAGTCAGACCGAGTGCTGACATGTGGCAAGACGCTCCACGGGGCGCGTCTTGCTGGGGCCTCTCTCCTGGAGTCGCTCAGTCAGACCCATTGTTGACATGTGGCAAGACGCTCCTCGGGGCACGTCTTGCTTGGGCCTCTCTCCTGGAGGCGCTCAGTCAGACCGAGAAGTGACATGTGACAAGACGCTCCTCGGGGCGCATCTTGCTGGGGCTTCTCTCATGGAGGCACTCAGTCAGACCCAGTGTTGACATGTGGCAAGACGCTCCTCGGGGCGCGTGTTGCTTGGACCACTCTCCTGGAGGCGCTCAGTCAGACCCAGTGTTAACATGTGTCAAGACGCTCCTCGGGCGTTTCTTGCTTGGGCCTCGCTCCTGGAGGCGCTCAGTCAGACCCACTGTTGACATGTGACAAGACGCTCCTCGGGGCGCGTCTTGCTTGGAACTCTCTCCTGGAGGTGCTCAGTCAGACCCAGAGGTGACATGTGTCAAGACGCTCCTCGGGCCTCTCTCCTGGAGGCGCTCAGTCAGACCCAGTGTTGACATGTGGCAAGACGCTCCTCGGGGCGCGTCTTGCTTGGGCCTCTCTCCTGGAGGTGCTCAGTCAGACCCAGTGTTGACATGTGGCAAAACGCTCCTCGGGGCGCGTCTTGCTCGGGCTTCTCTCATGGAGGCACTCAGTCAGACCCAGTGTTGACATGTGGAAAGACGCTCCTCGGGGAACGTCTTGCCTGGGCCTCTCTCCTGGAGGCGCTCAGTCAGACCCTGAGGAGAAATGTGTCAAGACGCTCCTCGGGGCGGGTCTTGCTTGGGCTTCTCTCCTGGAGGCCCTCAGTCAGACCCATTGTTGACATGTGGCAAGACGCTCCTCGGGGCGCGTCTTCCTTGGGCCTCTCTCCTGGAGGCGCTCAGTCAGACCGAGTGCTGACATGTGGCAAGACGCTCCTCGGGGCGCATCTTGCTTGGGCCTCTCTCCTGGAGGCGCTCAGTCAGACCCAGTGTTCACATGTGGCAAGACGCTCCTCGGAGCGCGTCTTGCTTGGGCCTCTCTCCTGGAGGCGCTCAGTCAGACCCAGTGTTGACATGTGGCAAGACGCTCCTCTGGGCACGTCTTGCTTGGGCTTCTCTCCTGGAGGCCCTCAGTCAGACTGAGTGCTGACATGTGGCAAGACGCTCCTCGGAGCGCTTCATGCTTGAGCCTCTCTCCTAGAGGCGCTCAGTCAGACCCAGTGGTGACATGTGGCAAGACGCTCCTCGGGGCGCGTATTGCTTGGGCCTAACTCCTGGATGCCCTCTGTCAGACCCAGTGTTGACATGTGGCAAGACTCTCCTCGGGGCGCGTCTTGCTTGGGCTTCTGTCATGGAGGCCCTCAGTCAGACCCAGTGTTGACATGTGTCAAGACGCTCCTCGGGGCGTGTCTTGCTTGGGCCTCTCTCCTGGAGGCGCTCAGTTAGACCCAGTGTTGACATGTGGCAAGACGCTCCTCGGGGCGCTTCTTGCTTGGGCTTCTCTCCTGGAGGCCCTCAGTCAGACCCATTGTTGACGTGTGGCAAGACGCTCCTCGGGGCACGTCTTGCTTGGGCCTCTCTCCTGGAGGTTCTCAGTCAGACCCAGTGTTGACATGTGGCAAGATGCTCCTCGGGGCGCGTCTTGCTGGGGCTTCTCTAATGGAGGCACTCAGTCAGACCCAGTGTTGACATGTGGCAAGACGCTCCTCGGGGCACGTCTTGCATCGGCCTCTCTCGTGGAGGAGCTCAGTCAGACCCAGAGGAGACATGTGTCAAGATGCTCCTCGGGGCGCGTCTTGCTTGGGCCTCTCTCCTGGAGGTGCTCAGTCAGACCGAGTGCTGACATGTGGCGAGACGCTCCTCGGGGCGCGTCTTGCTTGGGCTTCTCTCCTGGAGGCCCTCAGTCAGACCCATTGTTGACATGTGGCAAGACGCTCCTCGGGGCGCGTCTCATTTGGGCCTCTCTCCTGGAGGCGCTCAGTTAGACCGAGTGCTGACATGTGGCAAGACGCTCCTCGGGGCGCGTCTTGCTTGGGCTTCTCTCCTGGAGGCCCTCAGTCAGACCCATTGTTGATATGTGGCAAGATGCTCCTCGGGGCGCATCTTGCTTGGGCCTCTCCCCTTGAGGCCCTCTGTCAGACCCAGTGTTGACATGTGGCAAAACGCTCCTCCAGGCGCGTCTTGCTTGGGCCTCTCTCCTGGAGGCGCTCAGTCAGACCCAGTGGTGACATGTGGCAAGACGCTCCTCGGGGAGCGTATTGCTTGGGCCTAACTCCTGGATGCCCTCTGTCAGACCCAGTGTTGACATGTGGCAAGACGCTCCTCGGGGCGCGTCTTGCTTGGGCTTCTCTCCTGGAGGCCCTCAGTCAGACCCATTGTTGACATGTGGCAAGACGCTCCTCGGGGCGCGTCTTATTTGGGACTCTCTCTTGGAGGCCCTCAGTCGGACCCAGTGTTGACATGTGGCAAGACGCTCCTCGGGGCGCTTCTTGCTTGGGCTTCTCTCCTGGAGGCCCTCAGTCAGACCCATTGTTGACGTGTGGCAAGACGCTCCTCGGGGCACGTCTTGTTTGGGCCTCCTTTCTGTAGGCGCTCAGTCAGACCGAGTAGTGACATGTGACAAGACGCTCCTCGGGGCGCGTCTTGCTTGGGCCTCTCTCCTGGAGGCGCTCAGTCAGACCCAGTGTTGACATGTGGCAAGACGCTCCTCGGGGCGCGTCTTGCTTGGGCCTCTCTCCTGGAGGTTCTCAGTCAGACCCAGTGTTGACATGTGGCAAGATGCTCCTCGGGGCGCGTCTTGCTGGGGCTTCTCTAATGGAGGCACTCAGTCAGACCCAGTGTTGACATGTGGCAAGATGCTCCTCGGGGCGCGTCTTGCTTGGGCCTCTCTCCTGGAGGCGCTCAGTCAGACCCAGTGTTGACATGTGCTAAGACGCTCCTCAGGGCACGTGTTTCTTGGGCCTCTCTCCTGGAGGCGCTCAGTCAGACCGAGTGCTGACATGTGGCAAGACGCTCCTCGGGGCGCGTCTTGCTTGGGCTTCTCTCCTGGAGGCCCTCAGTCAGACCCATTGTTGACATGTGGCAAGACGCTCCTCGGGGCGCGTCTCATTTGGGCCTCTCTCCTGGAGGCGCTCAGTTAGACCGAGTGCTTACATGTGGCAAGACGCTCCTCGGGGCGCGTCTTGCTTGGGCTTCTCTCCTGGAGGCCCTCAGTCAGACCCATTGTTGATATGTGGCAAGATGCTCCTCGGGGCGCATCTTGCTTGGGCCTCTCCCCTTGAGGCCCTCTGTCAGACCCAGTGTTGACATGTGGAAAAACGCTCCTCCAGGCGCGTCTTGCTTGGTCCTCTCTCCTGGAGGCGGTCAGTCAGACCCAGTGGTGACATGTGGCAAGACGCTCCTCGGGGCGCGTATTGCTTGGGCCTAACTCCTGGATGCCCTCTGTCAGACCCAGTGTTGACATGTGGCAAGACGCTCCTCGGGGCGCGTCTTGCTTGGGCTTCTCTCCTGGAGGCCCTCAGTCAGACCCATTGTTGACATGTGGCAAGACGCTCCTCGGGGCGCGTCTTATTTGGGACTCTCTCTTGGAGGCCCTCAGTCAGACCCAGTGTTGACATGTGGCAAGACGCTCCTCGGGGCGCGTCTTGCTTGGGCTTCTCTCCTGGAGGCCCTCAGTCAGACCCATTGTTGACATGTGGCAAGACGCTCCTCGGGGCACGTCTTGCTTGGGCCTCTCTCCTGGAGGCGCTCAGTCAGACCGAGTAGTGACATGTGGCAAGACGCTCCTCGGAGCGCGTCTTGCTTGGGCCTCTCTCCTGGAGGCGCTCAGTCAGACCGAGTGCTGACATAAGGCAAGACGCTCCTCGGGGCGCGTCTTGCTGGGGCATCTCTCCTGGAGGTGCTCAATCAGACCCAGTGGTGACACGTTGCAAGACGCTCCTCGGGGCGCGTCTTGCTTGGGCTTCTCTCCTGGAGGCCCTCAGTCAGACCCATTGTTGACATGTGGCAAGACGCTCCTCGGGGCGCGTCTTATTTGGGACTCTCTCTTGGAGGCCCTCAGTCAGACCCAGTGTTGACATGTGGCAAGACGCTCCTCGGGGCGCTTCTTGCTTGGGCCTCTCTCCTGGAGGCGCTCAGTCAGACCGAGTGCTGACATGTGGCAAGACGCTCCACGGGGCGCGTCTTGCTGGGGCCTCTCTCCTGGAGGTGCTCAGTCAGACCCAGTGTTGACATGTGTCAAGACGCTCCTCGGGCGTTTCTTGCTTGCGCCTCTCTCCTGGAGGCGCTCAGTCAGACCCAGAGGTGACATGTGGCAAGACGCTCCTCGGGTCTCTCTCCTGGAGGCGCTCAGTCAGACCGAGTGCTGACATGTGGCAAGACGCTCCACGGGGCACGTCTTGCTGGGGCCTCTCTCCTGGAGGCGCTCAGTCAGACCCATTGTTGACATGTGGCAAGACGCTCCTCGGGGCACGTCTTGCTTGGGCCTCTCTCCTGGAGGCGCTCAGTCAGACCGAGTAGTGACATGTGACAAGACGCTCCTCGGGGCGCGTCTTGCTGGGGCTTCTCTCATGGAGGCACTCAGTCAGACCCAGTGTTGACATGTGGCAAGACGCTCCTCGGGGCGCGTGTTGCTTGGACCACTCTCCTGGAGGCGCTCAGTCAGACCCAGTGTTAACATGTGTCAAGACGCTCCTCGGGCGTTTCTTGCTTGGGCCTCGCTCCTGGAGGCGCTCAGTCAGACCCACTGTTGACATGTGACAAGACGCTCCTCGGGGCGCGTCTTGCTTGGAACTCTCTCCTGGAGGTGCTCAGTCAGACCCAGAGGTGACATGTGTCAAGACGCTCCTCGGGCCTCTCTCCTGGAGGCGCTCAGTCAGACCCAGTGTTGACATGTGGCAAGACGCTCCTCGGGGCGCGTCTTGCTTGGGCCTCTCTCCTGGAGGTGCTCAGTCAGACCCAGTGTTGACATGTGGCAAAACGCTCCTCGGGGCGCGTCTTGCTCGGGCTTCTCTCATGGAGGCACTCAGTCAGACCCAGTGTTGACATGTGGAAAGACGCTCCTCGGGGAACGTCTTGCCTGGGCCTCTCTCCTGGAGGCGCTCAGTCAGACCCTGAGGAGAAATGTGTCAAGACGCTCCTCGGGGCGGGTCTTGCTTGGGCTTCTCTCCTGGAGGCCCTCAGTCAGACCCATTGTTGACATGTGGCAAGACGCTCCTCGGGGCGCGTCTTGCTTGGGCCTCTCTCCTGGAGGCGCTCAGTCAGACCGAGTGCTGACATTTGGCAAGACGCTCCTCCGGGCGCGTCTTGCTTGGGCCTCTCTCCTGGAGGCGCTCAGTCAGACCCAGTGTTCACATGAGGCAAGACGCTCCTCGGAGCGCGTCTTGCTTGGGCCTCTCTCCTGGAGGCGCTCAGTCAGACCCAGTGTTGACATGTGGCAAGACGCTCCTCGGGGCACGTCTTGCTTGGGCTTCTCTCCTGGAGGCCAGCAGTTAGACTGAGTGCTGACATGTGGCAAGACGCTCCTCGGAGCGCTTCATGCTTGAGCCTCTCTCCTAGAGGCGCTCAGTCAGACCCAGTGGTGACATGTGGCAAGACGCTCCTCGGGGCGCGTATTGCTTGGGCCTAACTCCTGGATGCCCTATGTCAGACCCAGTGTTGACATGTGGCAAGACTCTCCTCGGGGCGCGTCTTGCTTGGGCTTCTCTCATGGAGGCCCTCAGTCAGACCCAGTGTTGACATGTGTCAAGACGCTCCTCGGGGCGTGTCTTGCTTGGGCCTCTCTCCTGGAGGCGCTCAGTTAGACCCAGTGTTGACATGTGGCAAGACGCTCCTCGGGGCGCTTCTTGCTTGGGCTTCTCTCCTGGAGGCCCTCAGTCAGACCCATTGTTGACGTGTGGCAAGACGCTCCTCGGGGCACGTCTTGCTTGGGCCTCTCTCCTGTAGGCGCTCAGTCAGACCGAGTAGTGACATGTGACAAGACGCTCCTCGGGGCGCGTCTTGCTTGGGCCTCTCTCCTGGAGGCGCTCAGTCAGACCCAGTGTTGACATGTGGCAAGACGCTCCTCGGGGCGCGTCTTGCTTGGGCCTCTCTCCTGGAGGTTCTCAGTCAGACCCAGTGTTGACATGTGGCAAGATGCTCCAAGGGGCGCGTCTTGCTGGGGCTTCTCTAATGGAGGCACTCAGTCAGACCCAGTGTTGACATGTGGCAAGACGCTCCTCGGGGCACGTCTTATTTCGGCCTCTCTCCTGGAGGCGCTCAGTCAGACCCAGAGGAGACATGTGTCAAGATGCTCCTCGGGGCGCGTCTTGCTTGGGCTTCTCTCCTGGAGGCCCTCAGTCAGACCCATTGTTGACATGTGGCAAGACGCTCCTCGGGGCGCGTCTTGCTTGGGCCTCTCTCCTGGAGGCGCTCAGTCAGACCGAGTGCTGACATTTGGCAAGACGCTCCTCCGGGCGCGTCTTGCTTGGGCCTCTCTCCTGGAGGCGCTCAGTCAGACCCAGTGTTCACATGAGGCAAGACGCTCCTCGGAGCGCGTCTTGCTTGGGCTTCTCTCCTGGAGGCCCTCAGTCAGACCGAGTGCTGACATGTGGGAAGACGCTCCTCCGGGCGCGTCTTGCTTGGGCCTCTCTCCTGGAGGCGCTCAGTCAGACCCAGTGTTCACATGTGGCAAGACGCTCCTCGGGGCGCGTCTTGCTTGGGCCTCTCTCCTGGAGGCGCTCAGTCAGACCCAGTGTTGACATGTGCTAAGACGCTCCTCAGGGCACGTGTTGCTTGGGCCTCTCTCCTGGAGGCGCTCAATCAGACCGAGTGCTGACATGTGGCGAGACGCTCCTCGGGGCGCGTCTTGCTTGGGCTTCTCTCCTGGAGGCCCTCAGTCAGACCCATTGTTGACATGTGGCAAGACGCTCCTCGGGGCGCGTCTCATTTGGGCCTCTCTCCTGGAGGCGCTCAGTTAGACCGAGTGCTGACATGTGGCAAGACGCTCCTCGGGGCGCGTCTTGCTTGGGCTTCTCTCCTGGAGGCCCTCAGTCAGACCCATTGTTGATATGTGGCAAGATGCTCCTCGGGGCGCATCTTGCTTGGGCCTCTCCCCTTGAGGCCCTCTGTCAGACCCAGTGTTGACATGTGGCAAAACGCTCCTCCAGGCGCGTCTTGCTTGGGCCTCTCTCCTGGAGGCGCTCAGTCAGACCCAGTGGTGACATGTGGCAAGAGGCTCCTCGGGGCGCGTATTGCTTGGGCCTAACTACTGGATGCCCTCTGTCAGACCCAGTGTTGACATGTGGCAAGACGCTCCTCGGGGCGCGTCTTGCTTGGGCTTCTCTCCTGGAGGCCCTCAGTCAGACCCATTGTTGACGTGTGGCAAGACGCTCCTCGGGGCACGTCTTGTTTGGGCCTCTCTCCTGGAGGTTCTCAGTCAGACCCATTGTTGACATGTGGCAAGATGCTCCTCGGGGCGCGTCTTGCTGGGGCTTCTCTAATGGAGGCACTCAGTCAGACCCAGTGTTGACATGTGGCAAGATGCTCCTCGGGGCACGTCTTGCTTCGGCCTCTCTCCTGGAGGCGCTCAGTCAGACCCAGAGGAGACATGTGTCAAGATGCTCCTCGGGGCGCGTCTTGCTTGGGCCTCTCTCCTGGAGGTGCTCAGTCAGACCGAGTGCTGACATGTGGCAAGACGCTCCTCCGGGCGCGTCTTGCTTGGGCCTCTCTCCTGGAGGCGCTCAGTCAGACCCAGTGTTCACATGTGGCAAGACGCTCCTCGGGGCGCGTCTTGCTTGGGCCTCTCTCCTGGAGGCGCTCAGTCAGACCCAGTGTTGACATGTACTAAGACGCTCCTCAGGGCACGTGTTTCTTGGGCCTCTCTCCTGGAGGCGCTCAGTCAGACCGAGTGCTGACATGTGGCAAGACGCTCCTCGGGGCGCGTCTTCCTTGGGCTTCTCTCCTGGAGGCCCTCAGTCAGACCCATTGTTGACATGTGGCAAGACGCTCCTCGGGGCGCGTCTCATTTGGGCCTCTCTCCTGGAGGCGCTCAGTTAGACCGAGTGCTTACATGTGGCAAGACGCTCCTCGGGGCGCGTCTTGCTTGGGCTTCTCTCCTGGAGGCCCTCAGTCAGACCCATTGTTGATAAGTGGCAAGATGCTCCTCGGGGCGCATCTTGCTTGGGCCTCTCCCCTTGAGGCCCTCTGTCAGACCCAGTGTTGACATGTGGAAAAACGCTCCTCCAGGCGCGTCTTGCTTGGGCCTCTCTCCTGGAGGCGCTCAGTCAGACCGAGCTTGCCACATGTCACTACTCGGTCTAACTGAGCGCCTCCAGGAGAGAGGTCCAAGCAAGACACGCCCCGAGGAGCGTCTTGCCACATGTCACTACTCGGTCTGACTGAGCGCCTCCAAGAGGGAGGTCCACGCAAGACGCGCCCCGAGGAGCGTCTTGCCACATGTCACTACTCGGTCTGACTGAACGCCGCCAGGAGAGAGGCCCAAGCAAGACGTGCCCCGAGGAGCGTCTTGCCACATGTCAACAATGGGTCTGACTGAGGGCCTTCAAGAGAGAAGCCCAAGCAAGACGCGCCCCGAGGAGCGTCTTGCCACATGTCAACACTGGGTCTGACTGAGGGCCCCCAGGAGAGAGGCCCAAATAAGACGCATCCCGAGGAGCGTCTTGCCACATGTCAACACTGGGTCTGACTGAGCACCTCCAGGAGAGAGGCCCAAGCAAGATGCGCCCCGAGGAGCGTCTTGCCACATGTCAACACTGGGTCTGACTGAGCGCCTCCAGGAGAGAGGCCCGAGGAGTGTCTTGCCACATGTCACCTCTGGGTCTGACTGAGCTCCTCCAGGAGAGAGGCGCAAGCAAGAAACGCCCGAGGAGCGTCTTGACACATGTCAACACTGGGTCTGACTGAGCGCCTCCAGGAGAGAGGCCCCAGCAAGACGCGCCCCGAGGAGTGTCTTGCCACATGTCAGCACTCGGTCTGACTGAGCGCCTCCAGGAGAGAGGCCCAAGCAAGAAGCGCTCCGAGGAGCGTCTTGCCACATGTCAACAATGGGTCTGACAGAGGGCCTCCAGGAGAGAAGCCCAAGCAAGACGCGCCCCGAGGAGCGTCTTGCCACATGTCAACACTGGGTCTAATTGAGCGCCTCCAGGAGAGAGGCCCAAGCAAGACGCGCCCCGAGGAGCGTCTTGCAACATGTCACTACTCGGTCTGACTGAGCGCCTCCAGGAGAGAGGTCCAAGCAACACGCGCCCCGAGGAGCGTCTTGCCACATGTCAACACTGGGTCTGACTGAGTGCCTCCATGAGAGAAGCCAAAGCAAGACGCGCCTCGAGGAGCTTCTTTCCACATGTCAACAATGGGTCTTACTGAGGGCCTCCATGAGAGAAGCCCAAGCAAGACGTGCCCCGAGGAGTGTCTTGCCACATGTCAACACTGTGTCTGACTGAGCGCCTCCAGGAGAGAGGCCCAAGCAAGACGCGCCCCGAGGAGCGTCTTGCCACGTGTCAACACTGGGTCTGACTTAGCGCCTCCAGGAGAGAGGCCCAAGCAAGATGCGCCCCGAGGAGCGTCTTGCCACGTGTCACCACTGGGTCTGACTGAGCTCCTCCAGGAGAGAGGCCCAAGCAAGACGCGCCCAGAGGAGCGTCTTGCCACGTGTCACCACTGGGTCTGATTGAGCACCTCCAGGAGAGAGGCCCCAGCAAGACGCGCCCCGAGGAGCGTCTTTCCACGTGTCACCACTGGGTCTGACTGAGCGCCTCCAGGACAGAGGCCCAAGCAAGACGCGCCCCGAGGAGCGTCTTGCCACATGTCAACACTGGGTCTGACTGAGCGCCTCCAGGAGAGAGGCCCAAGCAAGACGCGCCCCGAGGAGCGTCTTGCCACATGTCAACACTTGGTCTGACTGAGCGCCTCCAGGAGAGAGGCCCAAGCAAGACGCGCCCCGAGGAGCGTCTTGCCACATGTCAACAATGGGTCTGACTGGGGGCCTCCAGGAGAGAAGCCCAAGAAAGACGCGCCCCGAGGAGCGTCTTGTCACATGTCAACAATGGGTCTGACTGAGGGCCTCCAGGAGAGGGGCCCAAGCAAGATGCGCCCGGAGGAGCGTCTTGCCACATGTCAACACTGGGTCTGACAGAGGGCCTCCAGGAGAAAGGCCCAAGCAAGACGCGCCCCGAGGAGCGTCTTGCCACATGTCACCTCTGGTTCTGACTGAGCGCCTCCAGGAGAGAGGCCCAAGCAAGACGCGCCCCGAGGAGCGTCTTGTCACATGTCAACACTGGGTCTGTCTGAGCACCTCCAGGAGAGAAGCCCAAGCAAGACGCGCCCCGAGGAGCGTCTTGCCACATGTCAACAATGGGTCTGACTGAGGGCCTCCAGGAGAGAAGCCCAAGCAAGACGCGCCCCGAGGAGCGTCTTGGCACATGTCAACACTGGGTCTGACAGAGGGCCTCCACGAGAGAGGCCCAAGCAAGACGCGCCCCGAGGAGTGTCATGCCACATGCCACCACTGGGTCTGACTGAGCGCCTCCAGGAGAGAGGCCCAAGCAAGACGTGCCCCGAGGAGCGTCAGGCCACATGTCACTACTCAGTCTGACTGAGCGCCTCCAGGAGAGAGGCCCAAGCAAGACGCGCCCCGAGGAGCGTCTTGCCTTATGTCAGCACTCGGTCTGACTGAGCGCCTCCAGGAGAGAGGCCCAAGCAAGACGCGCCCCGAGCAGCGTCTTGCCACATGTCAACAATGGGTCTGACTGAGGGCCTCCAGGAGAGAGGCCCAAGCAAGAGGCGCCCCGAGGAGCGTCTTGCCACATGTCACCTCTGGTTCTGACTGAGCGCCTCCAGGAGAGAGGCCCAAGCAAGACGCGCCCCGAGGAGCGTCTTGCCACATGTCAGCACTCGGTCTGACTGAGTGCCTCCAGGAGAGAGGCCCAAGCAAGACGAGCCCCGAGGAGCGTCTTGCCACATGTCAACAATGGGTCTGACAGAGGGCCTCCAGGAGAGAGGCCGAAGCAAGACGCGCCCCGAGGAGTGTCTTGCCACATGTCACCACTTGGTCTGACTGAGTGCCTCCAGGAGAGAGGCCCAAGCAAGACGAGCCCCGAGGAGCTGCTTGCCACATGTTAACAATGGGTCTGACAGAGGGCCTCCAGGAGAGAGGCCGAAGCAAGACGCGCCCCGAGGAGTGTCTTGCCACATGTCACCACTTGGTCTGACTGAGGGCCTCCAGGAGAGAAGCCCAAACAACACGCGGCCCGAGGAGCGTCTGGCCACATGTCACTACTCAGTCTGACTGAGCGCCACCAGGAGAGAGGCCCAAGCAAGACGCGCCCCGAGGAGTGTCTTGCCACATGTCACCACTTGGTCTGACTGAGGGCCTCCAGGAGAGAAGCCCAAGCAACACGCGGCCCGAGGAGCGTCTGGCCACATGTCACTACTCAGTCTGACTGAGCGCCACCAGGAGAGAGGCCCAAGCAAGACGCGCCCCGAGGAGTGTCTTGCCACATGTCAACACTGGGTCTTACTGAGGGCCTCCAGGAGAGAAGCCCAAGCAAGATGCGCCCCGAGGAGCGTCTTGCCACATGTCAGCACTCGGTCTGACTGAGCGCCTCCAGGAGAGAGGCCCAAGGAAGACGCGCCCCGAGGAGCGTCTTGCCACATGTCAACAATGGGTCTGACTGAGGGCCTCCAGGAGAGAAGCCCAAGCAATCCGCGCCCCGAGGAGCGTCTTGACACATGTCAACACTGGGTCTGACAGAGGGCCTCCAGGAGAGAGGCCCAAGCAAGACGCGCCCCGAGGAGTGTCTTGCCACATGTCACCACTTGGTCTGACTGAGCGCCTCCAGGAGAGAGGCCCAAGCAACACGCGCCCCGAGGAGCGTCTGGCCACATGTCACTACTCAGTCTGACTGAGCGCCACCAGGAGAGAGGCCCAAGCAAGACGCGCCCCGAGGAGTGTCTTGCCACATGTCAACAATGGGTCTTAATGAGGGCCTCCAGGAGAGAAGCCCAAGCAAGACACGCCCCGAGGAGCTTCTTGCCACATGTCAGCACTCGGTCTGACTGAGCGCCTCCAGGAGAGAGGCCAAAGCAAGACGCGCCCCGAGGAGCGTCTTGACACATGTCAACATTGGGTCTGACTCAGCGCCTCCAGGAGAGAGGCCAAAGCAAGACGCCCCCCGAGGAGCGTCTTGCCACATGTCACTACTCGGTCTGATTGAGCGCCTCAGAGAGAGAGGTCCAAGCAAGACGCGCCCCGAGGAGCGTCTTGCCACAGGTCACCACTGGGTCTGACTGAGCGCCTCCAGGAGAGAGGCCCAAGCAAGACGCGCCCCGAGGAGCGTCTTGCCACATGTCAACAATGGGTATGACTGAGAGCCTCCAGGAGAGAAGCCCAAGCAAGACGCGCCCCGAGGAGCGTCTTGACACATGTCAACACTGGGTCTGACTGAGCGCCTCCAGGAGAGAGGCCCAAGCAACACGCGCCCCGAGGAGCGTCAGGCCACATATCACTACTCAGTCTGACTGAGCGCCTCCAGGAGAGAGGCCCAAGTAAGACGCGCCCCGAGGAGCGTCTTGCCACGTGTCAACACTGGGTCTGATTGAGGGCCTTCTGGAGAGAGGCCCAAGCAAGACGCGCTCCGAGGAGCGTCTTGCCACATGTCACTACTCGGTCTGACTGAGCGCCTCCAGGAGAGAGGCCCAAGCAAGACGTGCCCCGAGGAGCGTCTTGCCACATGTCAACAATGGGTCTGACTGAGGGCCTCCAGGAGAGAGGCCCAAGCAAGACGCGCCCCGAGGAGCTTCTTGCCACATGTCAACAATGGTTCTTACTGAGGGCCTCCGGGAGAGAAGCCCAAGCAAGACGCTCCCCGAGGAGCTTCTTGCCACATGTCAGCACTCGGTCTGACTGAGCGCCTCCAGGAGAGAGGCCAAAGCAAGACGCCCCCCGAGGAGCGTCTTGCCACATGTCAACACTGGGTCTGACTGAGTGCCTCCATGAGAGAAGCCCCAGCAAGACGCGCCCCGAGGAGCGTCTTGCCACATGTCACTACTCGGTCTGTTTGAGCGCCTCCAGGAGAGAGGCCCAAGCAAGACGTGCCCCGAGGAGCGTCTTGCCACATGTCAACAATGGGTCTGACTGAGGGCCTCCAGGAGAGAAGCCCAAGCAAGACACGCCCCGAGGAGCGTCTTGCCACATGTCAACACTGGGTCTGACTGAGGGCCCCCAGGAGAGAGGCCCAAATAAGACGCGCCCCGAGGAGCGTCTTGCCACATGTCAACACTGGGTCTGACTGAGGGCCTCCAGGAGAGAAGCCCCAGCAAGACGCGCCCCGAGGAGCGTCTTGGCACATGTCAACACTGGGTCTGACTGAGCGCCTCCAGGAGAGAGGCCCAAGGAGCGTCTTGCCACATGTCACCTCTGGGTCTGACTGAGCTCCTCCAGGAGAGAGGCGCAAGCAAGAAACGCCCGAGGAGCGTCTTGACACAGGTCAACACTGGGTCTGACTGAGCGCCTCCAGGAGAGAGGCCCCAGCAAGACGCGCCCCGAGGAGCGTCTTGCCACATGTCAGCACTCGGTCTGACTGAGCGCCTCCAGGAGAGAGGCCCAAGCAAGAAGCGCCCCGAGTAGCGTCTTGCCACATGTCAACAATGGGTCTGACTGAGGGCCTCCAGGAGAGAAGCCCAAGCAAGACGCGCCCCGAGGAGCGTCTTGCCACATGTCAACACTGGGTCTAATTGAGCGCCTCCAGGAGAGAGGCCCAAGCAAGACGCGCCCCGAGGAGCGTCTTGCCACATGTCACTACTCGGTCTGACTGAGCGCCTCCAGGAGAGAGGTCCAAGCAACACGCGCCCCGAGGAGCGTCTTGCCATATTTCAACACTGGGTCTGACTGAGTGCCTCCATGAGAGAAGCCAAAGCAAGACGTACCCCGAGGAGCTTCTTTCCACATGTCAACAATGGGTCTTACTGAGGGCCTCCATGAGAGAAGCCCAAGCAAGACGCGCCCCGAGGAGTGTCTTGCCACATGTCAACACTGTGTCTGACTGAGCGCCTCCAGGAGAGAGGCCCAAGCAAGACGCGCCCCGAGGAGCGTCTTGCCACGTGTCACCACTGGGTCTGACTGAGCTCCTCCAGGATAGAGGCCCAAGCAAGACGCGCCCAGAGGAGCGTCTTGCCACGTGTCACCACTGGGTCTGATTGAGCACCTCCAGGAGAGAGGCCCCAGCAAGACGCGCCCCGAGGAGCGTCTTGCCTTATGTCAGCACTCGGTCTGACTGAGCGCCTCCAGGAGAGAGGCCCAAGCAAGACGCGCCCCGAGGAGCGTCTTGCCACATGTCACTACTCGGTCTAACTGAGCGCCTCCAGGAGAGAGGTCCAAGCAAGACGCGCCCCGATGTGCGTCTTGCCACATGTCACTACTCGGTCTGACTGAGCGCCTCCAGGAGAGAGGCCCAAGCAAGACGTGCCCTGAGGAGCGTCTTGCCACATGTCAACAATCTGTCTGACTGAGGGCCTCCAGGAGAGAAGCCCAAGCAAGACACGCCCCGAGGAGCGTCTTGACAAATGTCAACACTGGGTCGGACTGAGGGCCTCCATGAGAGAAGCCCAAGCAAGACGCGCCCCGAGGAGAGTCTTGCCACATGTCAACACTCGGTCTGACTGAGGGCCTCCAGGAGAGAAGCCCAAGCAAGACGCGCCCCGAGGAGCGTCTTGCCACATGTCAACACTGGGTCTGACTGAGGGCCCCCAGGAGAGAGGCCCAAGCAAGACGTGCCCCGAGGAGCGTCTTGCCACATGTCAACAATGGGTCTGACTGAGGGCCTCCAGGAGAGAAGCCCAAGCAAGACACGCCCCGAGGAGCGTCTTGACAAATGTCAACACTGGGTCGGACTGAGGGCCTCCAGGAGAGAAGCCCAAGCAAGACGCGCCCCGAGGAGCGTCTTGCCACATGTCAACACTGGGTCTGACTGAGGGCCCCCAGGAGAGAGGCCCAAATAAGACGCGCCCCGAGGAGCGTCTTGCCACATGTCAACACTGGGTCTGACTGAGGGCCTCCAGGAGAGAAGCCCCAGCAAGACGCTCCCCGAGGAGCGTCTTGGCACATGTCAACACTGGGTCTGACTGAGCGCCTCCAGGAGAGAGGCCCGAGGAGCGTCTTGCCACATGTCACCTCTGGGTCTGACTGAGCTCCTCCAGGAGAGAGGCGCAAGCAAGAAACGCCCGAGGAGCGTCTTGACACAGGTCAACACTGGGTCTGACTGAGCGCCTCCAGGAGAGAGGCCCCAGCAAGACGCGCCCCGAGGAGCGTCTTGCCACATGTCAGCACTCGGTCTGACTGAGCGCCTCCAGGAGAGAGGCCCAAGCAAGAAGCGCCCCGAGTAGCGTCTTGCCACATGTCAACAATGGGTCTGACTGAGGGCCTCCAGGAGAGAAGCCCAAGCAAGACGCGCCCCGAGGAGCGTCTTGCCACATGTCAACACTGGGTCTAATTGAGCGCCTCCAGGAGAGAGGCCCAAGCAAGACGCGCCCCGAGGAGCGTCTTGCCACATGTCACTACTCGGTCTGACTGAGCGCCTCCAGGAGAGAGGTCCAAGCAACACGCGCCCCGAGGAGCGTCTTGCCATATTTCAACACTGGGTCTGACTGAGTGCCTCCATGAGAGAAGCCAAAGCAAGACGTACCCCGAGGAGCTTCTTTCCACATGTCAACAATGGGTCTTACTGAGGGCCTCCATGAGAGAAGCCCAAGCAAGACGCGCCCCGAGGAGTGTCTTGCCACATGTCAACACTGTGTCTGACTGAGCGCCTCCAGGAGAGAGGCCCAAGCAAGACGCGCCCCGAGGAGCGTCTTGCCACGTGTCAACACTGGGTCTGACTTAGCGCCTCCAGGAGAGAGGCCCAAGCAAGATGCGCCCCGAGGAGCGTCTTGCCACGTGTCAACACTGGGTCTGATTGAGGGCCTTCTGGAGAGAGGCCCAAGCAAGACGCGCCCCGAGGAGCGTCTTGCCACATGTCACTACTCGGTCTGACTGAGCGCCTCCAGGAGAGAGGCCCAAGCAAGACGTGCCCCGAGGAGCGTCTTGCCACATGTCAACAATGGGTCTGACTGAGGGCCTCCAGGAGAGAAGCCCAAGCAAGACGCGCCGCGAGGAGCATCTTGCCACATGTCAACACTGGGTCTGACTGAGGGCCTCCAGGAGAGAGGCCCAAATAAGACGCGCCCCGAGGAGCGTCTTGCCACATGTCAACACTGGGTCTGACTGAGGGCCTCCAGGAGAGAAGCCCAAGCAAGATGTGCCCCGAGGAGCGTCTTGCCAAATGTCAGCACTCGGTCTGACTGAGCGCCTCCAGGAGAGAGGCCCAAGCAAGACGCGCCCCGAGGAGCGTCTTGCCACATGTCAACACTGGGTCTGACTGAGCGCCTCCAGGAGAGAGGCCCAAGCAAGACGCGCCCCGAGGAGCGTCTTGCCACATGTGAACACTGGGTCTGACTGAGCGCCTCCAGGAGAGAGGCCCAAGCAAGACACGCCCCGAGGAGCGTCTTGACACATGTCAACACTGGTTCGGACTGAGGGCCTCCATGAGAGAAGCCCAAGCAAGACGCGCCCCGTGGAGAGTCTTGCCACATGTCAACACTCGGTCTGACAGAGGGCATTCAGGAGAGAGGCCCAAGCAATACGCGGCCCGAGGAGCGTCTTGCCACATGTCACCACTGGGTCTGAATGAGCGCCTCCAGGAGAGAGGCCCAACCAAGACGCGCCCCGAGGAGTGTCTTGCCACATGCCAACACTGGGTCTGACTGAGCGCCTCCAGGAGAGAGGCCCAAGCAAGACGCGCCCCGAGGAGCGTCTTGCCACGTGTCAACACTGGGTCTGACTGAGCGCCTCCAGGAGAGAGGCCCAAGCAAGACGCGCCCCGAGGAGCGTCTTTCCACGTGTCACCACTGGGTCTGACTGAGCGCCTCCAGGAGAGAAGCCCAAGCAAGACGCGCCCCGAGGAGCGTCTTGCCACATGTCAACACCGGGTCTGACTGAGCGCCTCCAGGAGAGAGGGCCAAGCAAGACGCGCCCCGAGGAGCGTCTTGCCACATGTCAACACTGGGTCTGACTGAGCGCCTCCAGGAGAGAGGCCCAAGCAAGACGCGCCCCGAGGAGCGTCTTGCCACATGTCAGCACTGGGTCTGACTGAGCGCCTCCAGGAGAGAGGCCCCAGCAAGACGCGCCCCGAGGAGCGTCTTGCCTTATGTCAGCACTCGGTCTGACTGAGCGCCTCCAGGAGAGAGGCCCAAGCAAGACGCGCCCCGAGGAGCGTCTTGCCACATGTCAACAATGGGTCTGACTGAGGGCCTCCAGGAGAGAGGCCCAAGCAAGATGCGCCTCGGAGGAGCGTCTTGCCACATATCAACACTGGGTCTGACAGAGGGCCTCCAGGAGAGAGGCCCAAGCAGGAAGCGCCCCGAGGAGCGTCTTGCCACATGTCACCTCTGGTTCTGACTGAGCGCCTCCAGGAGAGAGGCCCAAGCAAGACGCGCCCCGAGGAGCGTCTTGTCACATGTCAACACTGGGTCTGTCTGAGCGCCTCCAGGAGAGAAGCCCAAGCAAGACGCGCGCCGAGGAGCGTCTTGCCACATGTCAACAATGGGTCTGACTGAGGGCCTCCAGGAGAGAAGCCCAAGCAAGACGCGCCCCGAGGAGCGTCTTGACACATGTCAACACTGGGTCTGACAGTGGGCCTCCAGGAGAGAGGCCCAAGCTAGACGCGCCCCGAGGAGTGTCTTGCCACATGTCACCACTGGGTCTGACTGAGCGCCTCCAGGAGAGAGGCCCAAGCAAGACGCGCCCCGAGGAGCGTCAGGCCACATGTCACTATTCAGTCTGACTGAGCGCCTCCAGGAGAGAGGCCCAAACAAGACGCGCCCCGAGGAGCGTCTTGCCACATGTCAACACTGGGTCTGATAGAGGGCCTCCAGGAGAGAGGCCCAAGCAAGACGCGTCCCGAGGAGTGTCTTGCCAAATGTCAACACTGGGTCTGACTGAGCGCCTCAGGGAGAGAGGTCCAAGCAAGACGCGCCCCGAGGAGCGTCTTGCCACATGTCACAACTCGGTCTGACTGAGCGCCTCAGGGAGAGAGGTCCAAGCAAGACGCGCCCCGAGGAGTGTCTTGCCACATGTCAACACTGGGTCTGTTTGAGTGCCTCCATGAAAGAAGCCCCAGCAAGACGCGCCCCGAGGAGCGTCTTGCCACTTGTCACTACTCGGTCTGTTTGAGCGCCTCCAGGAGAGAGGCCCAAGCAAGACGTGCCCCGAGGAGCGTCTTGCCACATGTCAACAATGGGTCTGACTGAGGGCCTCCAGGTGAGAAGCCCAAGCAAGACGCGCCCCGAGGAGCGTCTTGCCACATGTCAACACTGGGTCTGACTGAGCGCCTCCAGGAGAGAGGCCCAACCAAGACACGCCCCGAGGAGTGTCTTGACACATGTCAACACTGGGTCTGACTGAGGGCCTCCAAGAGAGAAGCCCAAGCAAGACGCGCCCCGAGCAGAGTCTTGCCACATGTCAACACTCGGTCTGACAGAGGGCATCCAGGAGAGAGGCCCAAGCAATACGCGCCCCGAGGAGCGTCTTGCCACATGTCACCACTGGGTCTGACTGAGCTTCTCCAGGAGAGAGGCCCAACCAAGACGCGCCCTGAGGAGCGTCTTGCCATATGCCAACACTGGGTCTGACAGAGGGCCTCCAGGAGAGAGGCCCAAGCAAGACGCGCCCCGAGGAGTGTCTTGCCACATGTCACCACTGGGTCTGACTGAGCGCCTCCAGGAGAGAGGCCCAAGCAAGACGCGCCCCGAGGAGCTTCTTGTCACATGTCAACACTGGGTCTTTCTAAACGCCTCCAGGAGAGAAGCCCAAGCAAGACGTGCCCCGAGGAGCGTCAGGCCACATGTCACTACTCAGTCTGACTGAGCGCCTCCAGGAGAGAGGCCCAAGTAAGACGCGCCCCGAGGAGCGTCTTGCCACGTGTCAACACTGGGTCTGATTGAGGGCCTTCTGGAGAGAGGCCCAAGCAAGACGCGCCCCGAGGAGCGTCTTGCCACATGTCACTACTCGGTCTGACTGAGCGCCTCCAGGAGAGAGGCCCAAGCAAGACGTGCCCCGAGGAGCGTCTTGCCACATGTCAACAATGGGTCTGACTGAGGGCCTCCAGGAGAGAGGCCCAAGCAAGACGCGCCCCGAGGAGCGTCTTGCCACATGTCAACAATGGTTCTTACTGAGGGCCTCCGGGAGAGAAGCCCAAGCAAGACGCGCCCCGAGGAGCTTCTTTCCACATGTCAGCACTCGGTCTGACTGAGCGCCTCCAGGAGAGAGGCCAAATTAAGACGCCCCCCGAGGAGCGTCTTGCCACATGTCACTACTCGGTCTGACTGAGCGCCTCAGGGAGAGAGGTCCAAGCAAGACGCGCCCCGAGGAGCGTCTTGCCACATGTCAACACTGGGTCTGACTGAGTGCCTCCATGAGAGAAGCCCCAGCAAGACGCGCCCCGAGGAGCGTCTTGCCACATGTCACTACTCGGTCTGTTTGAGCGCCTCCAGGAGAGAGGCCCAAGCAAGATGCACCCCGAGGAGCGTCTTGCCACATGTCAACAATGGGTATGACTGAGGGCCTCCAGGAGAGAAGCCCAAGCAAGACGCGCCCCGAGGAGCGTCTTGACACATGTCAAAACTGGGTCTGACAGAGGGCCTCCAGGAGAGAGGCCCAAGCAAGAACCGCCCCGAGGAGTGTCTTGCCACATGTCACCACTTGGTCTGACTGAGCGCCTCCAGGAGAGAGGCCCAAGCAACACGCGCCCCGAGGAGCGTCAGGCCACATGTCACTACTCAGTCTGACTGAGCGCCTCCAGGAGAGAGGCCCAAGTAAGACGCGCCCCGAGGAGAGTCTTGCCACGTGTCAACACTGGGTCTGATTGAGGGCCTTCTGGAGAGAGGCCCAAGCAAGACGCGCCCCGAGGAGCGTCTTTCCACATGTCACTACTCGGTCTGACTGAGCGCCTCCAGGAGAGAGGCCCAAGCAAGACGTGCCCCGAGGAGCGTCTTGCCACATGTCAACAATGGGTCTGACTGAGGGCCTCCAGGAGAGAAGCCCAAGCAAGACGCGCCCCGAGGAGCATCTTGCCACATGTCAACACTGGGTCTGACTGAGGGCCTCCAGGAGAGAGGCCCAAATAAGACGCGCCCCGAGGAGCGTCTTGCCACATGTCAACACTGGGTCTGACTGAGGGCCTCCAGGAGAGAAGCCCAAGCAAGATGTGCCCCGAGGAGCGTCTTGCCAAATGTCAGCACTCGGTCTGACTGAGCGCCTCCAGGAGAGAGGCCCAAGCAAGACGCGCCCCGAGGAGCGTCTTGCCACATGTCAACACTGGGTCTGACTGAGCGCCTCCAGGAGAGAGGCCCAAGCAAGACGCGCCCCGAGGAGCGTCTTGCCACATGTGAACACTGGGTCTGATTGAGCGCCTCCAGGAGAGAGGCCCAAGCAAGACACGCCCCGAGGAGCGTCTTGACACATGTCAACACTGGTTCGGACTGAGGGCCTCCATGAGAGAAGCCCAAGCAAGACGCGCCCCGTGGAGAGTCTTGCCACATGTCAACACTCGGTCTGACAGAGGGCATTCAGGAGAGAGGCCCAAGCAATACGCGGCCCGAGGAGCGTCTTGCCACATGTCACCACTGGGTCTGAATGAGCGCCTCCAGGAGAGAGGCCCAACCAAGACGCGCCCCGAGGAGTGTCTTGCCACATGCCAACACTGGGTCTGACTGAGCGCCTCCAGGAGAGAGGCCCAAGCAAGACGCGCCCCGAGGAGCGTCTTGCCACGTGTCAACACTGGGTCTGACTGAGCGCCTCCAGGAGAGAGGCCCAAGCAAGACGCGCCCCGAGGAGCGTCTTTCCACGTGTCACCACTGGGTCTGACTGAGCGCCTCCAGGAGAGAAGCCCAAGCAAGACGCGCCCCGAGGAGCGTCTTGCCACATGTCAACACCGGGTCTGACTGAGCGCCTCCAGGAGAGAGGGCCAAGCAAGACGCGCCCCGCGGAGCGTCTTGCCACATGTCAACACTGGGTCTGACTGAGCGCCTCCAGGAGAGAGGCCCAAGCAAGACGCGCCCCGAGGAGCGTCTTGCCACATGTCAGCACTGGGTCTGACTGAGCGCCTCCAGGAGAGAGGCCCCAGCAAGACGCGCCCCGAGGAGCGTCTTGCCTTATGTCAGCACTCGGTCTGACTGAGCGCCTCCAGGAGAGAGGCCCAAGCAAGACGCGCCCCGAGGAGCGTCTTGCCACATGTCAACAATGGGTCTGACTGAGGGCCTCCAGGAGAGAGGCCCAAGCAAGATGCGCCTCGGAGGAGCGTCTTGCCACATGTCAACACTGGGTCTGACAGAGGGCCTCCAGGAGAGAGGCCCAAGCAGGAAGCGCCCCGAGGAGCGTCTTGCCACATGTCACCTCTGGTTCTGACTGAGCGCCTCCAGGAGAGAGGCCCAAGCAAGACGCGCCCCGAGGAGCGTCTTGTCACATGTCAACACTGGGTCTGTCTGAGCGCCTCCAGGAGAGAAGCCCAAGCAAGACGCGCGCCGAGGAGCGTCTTGCCACATGTCAACAATGGGTCTGACTGAGGGCCTCCAGGAGAGAAGCCCAAGCAAGACGCGCCCCGAGGAGCGTCTTGACACATGTCAACACTGGGTCTGACAGTGGGCCTCCAGGAGAGAGGCCCAAGCAAGACGCGCCCCGAGGAGTGTCTTGCCACATGTCACCACTGGGTCTGACTGAGCGCCTCCAGGAGAGAGGCCCAAGCAAGACGCGCCCCGAGGAGCGTCAGGCCACATGTCACTATTCAGTCTGACTGAGCGCCTCCAGGAGAGAGGCCCAAACAAGACGCGCCCCGAGGAGCGTCTTGCCACATGTCAACACTGGGTCTGATAGAGGGCCTCCAGGAGAGAGGCCCAAGCAAGACGCGTCCCGAGGAGTGTCTTGCCAAATGTCAACACTGGGTCTGACTGAGCGCCTCAGGGAGAGAGGTCCAAGCAAGACGCGCCCCGAGGAGCGTCTTGCCACATGTCACAACTCGGTCTGACTGAGCGCCTCAGGGAGAGAGGTCCAAGCAAGACGCGCCCCGAGGAGTGTCTTGCCACATGTCAACACTGGGTCTGACTGAGTGCCTCCATGAAAGAAGCCCCAGCAAGACGCGCCCCGAGGAGCGTCTTGCCACTTGTCACTACTCGGTCTGTTTGAGCGCCTCCAGGAGAGAGGCCCAAGCAAGACGTGCCCCGAGGAGCGTCTTGCCACATGTCAACAATGGGTCTGACTGAGGGCCTCCAGGTGAGAAGCCCAAGCAAGACGCGCCCCGAGGAGCGTCTTGCCACATTTCAACACTGGGTCTGACTGAGCGCCTCCAGGAGAGAGGCCCAACCAAGACACGCCCCGAGGAGTGTCTTGACACATGTCAACACTGGGTCTGACTGAGGGCCTCCAAGAGAGAAGCCCAAGCAAGACGCGCCCCGAGCAGAGTCTTGCCACATGTCAACACTCGGTCTGACAGAGGGCATCCAGGAGAGAGGCCCAAGCAATACGCGCCCCGAGGAGCGTCTTGCCACATGTCACCACTGGGTCTGACTGAGCTTCTCCAGGAGAGAGGCCCAACCAAGACGCGCCCTGAGGAGCGTCTTGCCATATGCCAACACTGGGTCTGACAGAGGGCCTCCAGGAGAGAGGCCCAAGCAAGACGCGCCCCGAGGAGTGTCTTGCCACATGTCACCACTGGGTCTGACTGAGCGCCTCCAGGAGAGAGGCCCAAGCAAGACGCGCCCCGAGGAGCTTCTTGTCACATGTCAACACTGGGTCTTTCTAAACGCCTCCAGGAGAGAAGCCCAAGCAAGACGTGCCCAGAGGAGCGTCAGGCCACATGTCACTACTCAGTCTGACTGAGCGCCTCCAGGAGAGAGGCCCAAGTAAGACGCGCCCCGAGGAGCGTCTTGCCACGTGTCAACACTGGGTCTGATTGAGGGCCTTCTGGAGAGAGGCCCAAGCAAGACGCGCCCCGAGGAGCGTCTTGCCACATGTCACTACTCGGTCTGACTGAGCGCCTCCAGGAGAGAGGCCCAAGCAAGACGTGCCCCGAGGAGCGTCTTGCCACATGTCAACAATGGGTCTGACTGAGGGCCTCCAGGAGAGAGGCCCAAGCAAGACGCGCCCCGAGGAGCGTCTTGCCACATGTCAACAATGGTTCTTACTGAGGGCCTCCGGGAGAGAAGCCCAAGCAAGACGCGCCCCGAGGAGCTTCTTTCCACATGTCAGCACTCGGTCTGACTGAGCGCCTCCAGGAGAGAGGCCAAATTAAGACGCCCCCCGAGGAGCGTCTTGCCACATGTCACTACTCGGTCTGACTGAGCGCCTCAGGGAGAGAGGTCCAAGCAAGACGCGCCCCGAGGAGCGTCTTGCCACATGTCAACACTGGGTCTGACTGAGTGCCTCCATGAGAGAAGCCCCAGCAAGACGCGCCCCGAGGAGCGTCTTGCCACATGTCACTACTCGGTCTGTTTGAGCGCCTCCAGGAGAGAGGCCCAAGCAAGATGCACCCCGAGTAGTGTCTTGCCACATGTCAACAATGGGTCTTACTGAGGGCCTCCAGGAGAGAAGCCCAAGCAAGACGCGCCCCGAGGAGCGTCTTGCCACATGTGACCACTGGGTCTGACTGAGGGCCCCCAGGAGAGAAGCCCCAGCAAGACGCGCCCCGAGGAGCGTCTTGCCACATGTCAACACTGGGTCTGACTGAGCGCCTCCAGGAGAGAGGCCCGAGGAGCGTCTTGCCACATGTCACCTCTGGGTCTGACTGAGCTCCTCCAGGAGAGAGGCGCAAGCAAGAAACGCCCGAGGAGCGTCTTGACACAGGTCAACACTGGGTCTGACTGAGCGCCTCCAGGAGAGAGGCCCCAGCAAGATGCGCCCCGAGGAGCGTCTTGCCACATGTCAGCACTCGGTCTGACTGAGCGCCTCCAGGAGAGAGGCCCAAGCAAGAAGCGCCCCGAGGAGCGTCTTGCCACATGTCAACAATGGGTCTGACTGAGGGCCTCCAGGAGAGAAGCCCAAGCAAGACGCGCCCCGAGGAGCGTCTTGCCACATGTCACCACTGGGTCTAACTGAGCGCCTCCAGGAGAGAGGCCCAAGCAAGACGCGCCCCGAGGAGCGTCTTGCCACATGTCACTACTCGGTCTGACTGAGTGCCTCCAGGAGAGAGGTCCAAGCAAGACGCGCCCCGAGGAGCGTCTTGCAACATGCCAACAATGGGTCTGACTGAGGGCCTCCAGGAGAGAAGCCAAAGCAAGACGCGCCCCGAGGAGCTTCTTTCCACATGTCAACAATGGGTCTTACTGAGGGCCTCCATGAGAGAAGCCCAAGCAAGACGCGCCCCGAGGAGTGTCTTGCCACATGTCAACACTGTGTCTGACTGAGCGCCTCCAGGAGAGAGGCCCAAGCAAGACGCGCCCCGAGGAGCGTCTTGCCACGTGTCAACACTGGGTCTGACTTAGCGCCTCCAGGAGAGAGGCCCAAGCAAGATGCGCCCCGAGGAGCGTCTTGCCACGTGTCACCACTGGGTCTGACTGAGCTCCTCCAGGAGAGAGGCCCAAGCAAGACGCGCCCAGAGGAGCGTCTTGCCACGTGTCACCACTGGGTCTGATTGAGCACCTCCAGGAGAGAGGCGCCAGCAAGACGCACCCCGAGGAGCGTCTTGCCTTATGTCAGCACTCGGTCTGACTGAGCGCCTCCAGGAGAGAGGCCCAAGCAAGACGCGCACCGAGGAGCGTCTTGCCACATGTCACTACTCGGTCTAACTGAGCGCCTCCAGGAGAGAGGTCCAAGCAAGACGCGCCCCGAGCTGCGTCTTGCCACATGTCACTACTCGGTCTTACTGAGCGCCTCCAGGAGAGAGGCCCAAGCAAGACGTGCCCCGAGGAGAGTCTTGCCACATGTCAACAATGGGTCTGACTGAGGGCCTCCATGAGAGAAGCCCAAGCAAGACGCGCCCCGAGGAGAGTCTTGCCACATGTCAAGACTCAGTCAGAATGAGGGCATTCAGGAGAGAGGCCCAAGCAATACGCGCCCCGAGGAGCGTCTTGCCACATGTCACCACTGGGTCTGAATGAGCGCGTCCAGGAGAGAGGCCCCACCAAGACGCGCCCCGAGGAGTGTCTTGCCACATGTCACCACTGGGTCTGAATGAGCGCGTCCAGGAGAGAGGCCCAACCAAGACGCGCCCCGAGGAGCGTCTTGCCACGTGTCAACACTGGGTCTGACTGAGCGCCTCCAGGAGAGAGGCCCAAGCAAGACGCGCCCCGAGGAGCGTCTTGCCACATGTCACCTCTGGTTCTGACTGAGCGCCTCCAGGAGAGAGGCCCAAGCAAGACGCGCCCCGAGGAGCGTCTTGTCACATGTCAACACTGGGTCTGTCTGAGCGCCTCCAGGAGAGAAGCCCAAGCAAGACGCGCCCCGAGGAGCGTCTTGCCACATGTCAACAATGGGTCTGACTGAGGGCCTCCAGGAGAGAAGCCCAAGCAAGACGCGCCCCGAGGAGCGTCTTGACACATGTCAACACTGGGTCTGACAGAGGGCCTCCACGAGAGAGGCCCAAGCAAGACGCGCCCCGAGGAGTGTCATGCCACATGTCACCACTGTGTCTGACTGAGCGCCTCCAGGAGAGAGGCCCAAGCAAGACGCGCCCCGAGGAGCGTCTTGCCACATTTCAACACTGGGTCTGACTGAGCGCCTCCAGGAGAGAGGCCCAAGCAAGACGCGCCCCGAGGAGCTTCTTGCCACATGTGAAAACTGGGTCTGACTGAGCGCCTCCAGGAGAGAGGCCAAAGCAAGACGCGCCCCGAGGAGCGTCTTGACACATGTCAACACTGGGCCTGACAGAGGGCCTCCATGAGAGAGGCCCAAGCAAGACGCGCCCCGAGGAGTGTCTTGCCACATGTCAACACTGAGTCTGACTGAGAGCCTCCAGGAGAGAGGCCCAAGCAACACGCGCCCCGAGGAGCGTCAGGCCACATGTCACTACTCAGTCTGACTGAGCGCCTCCAGGAGAGAGGCCCAGTCAAGACGCGCCCCGAGGAGCGTCTTGCCACGTGTCAACACTGGGTCTGATTGAGGGCCTTCTGGAGAGAGGCCCAAGCAAGACGCGCCCCGAGGAGCGTCTTGCCACATGTCAACAAGGGTTCTTACTGAGGGCCTCCGGGAGAGAAGCCCAAGCAAGACGCGCCCCGAGGAGCGTCTTGCCACATGTCACTACTCGGTCTGACTGAGCGCCTCAGGGAGAGAGGTCCAAGCAAGACGCGCCCCGAGGAGCGTCTTGCCACATGTCAACACTGGGTCTGACTGAGTGGCTCCATGAGAGAAGCCCCAGCAAGACGCGCCCCGAGGAGCATCTTGCCACATGTCACTACTCGGTCTGTTTGAGCGCCTCCAGGAGAGAGGCCCAAGCAAGACGTGCCCCGAGGAGCGTCTTGCCACATGTCAACAATGGGTCTGACTGAGGGCCTCCAGGAGAGAAGCCCAAGCAAGACGCGCCCCGAGGAGCGTCTTGCCACATGTCAACACTGGGTCTGACTGAGCGCCTCCAGGAGAGAGGCCCAACCAAGACACGCCCCGAGGAGCGTCTTGACACATGTCAACACTGGGTCTGACTGAGGGCCTCCACGAGAGAAGCCCAAGCAAGACGCGCCCCGAGCAGAGTCTTGCCACATGTCAACACTTGGTCTGACAGAGGGCATCCAGGAGAGAGGCCCAAGCAATACGCGCCCCGAGGAGCGTCTTGCCACATGCCACCACTGGGTCTGACTGAGCTTCTCCAGGAGAGAGGCCCAACCAAGACGCGCCCTGAGGAGCGTCTTGCCACATGCCAACACTGGGTCTGACAGAGGGCCTCCAGGAGAGAGGCCCAAGCAAGACGCGCCCCGAGGAGTGTCTTGCCACATGTCACCACTGGGTCTGACTGAGCGCCTCCAGGAGAGATGCCCAAGCAAAACGCGCCCCGAGGAGCGTCTTGTCACATGTCAACACTGGGTCTTTCTGAGCGCCTCCAGGAGAGAAGCCCAAGCAAGACGCGCCCCGAGGAGCGTCTTGCCACATGTCAAAAATGGGTATGACTGAGGGCCTCCAGGAGAGAAGCCCAAGCAAGACGCGCCCCGAGGAGCGTCTTGACACATGTCAACACTGGGCCTGACAGAGGGCCTCCAGGAGAGAGGCCCAAGCAAGACGCGCCCCGAGGAGTGTCTTGCCACATGTCACCACTTGGTCTGACTGAGCGCCTCCAGGAGAGAGGCCCAAGCAACACACGCCCCGAGGAGCGTCAGGCCACATGTCACCACTCAGTCTGACTGAGCGCCTCCAGGAGAGAGGCCCAAGTAAGACGCGCCCCGAGGAGCGTCTTGCCACGTGTCAACACTGGGTCTGATTGAGGGCCTTCTGGAGAGAGGCCCAAGCAAGACGCGCCCCGAGGAGCGTCTTGCCACATGTCACTACTCGGTCTGACTGAGCGCCTCCAGGAGAGAGGCCCAAGCAAGACGTGCCCCGAGGAGCGTCTTGCCACATGTCAACAATGGGTCTGACTGAGGGCCTCCAGGAGAGAAGCCCAAGCAAGACGCGCCCCGAGGAGCGTCTTGCCACATGTCAACACTGGGTCTGACTGAGGGCCTCCAAGAGAGAGGCCCAAATAAGACTCGCCCCGAGGAGCGTCTTGCCACATGTCAACACTGGGTCTGACTGAGGGCCTCCAGGAGAGAAGCCCAAGCAAGATGCGCCCCGAGGAGCGTCTTGCCAAATGTCAGCACTCGGTCTGACTGATCGCCTCCAGGAGAGAGGCCCAAGCAAGACGCGCCCCGAGGAGCGTCTTGCCACATGTCAACACTGGGTCTGACTGAGCGCCTCCAGGAGAGAGGCCCATGCAAGACGCGCCCCGAGGAGCGTCTTGCCACATGTGAACACTGGGTCTGACTGAGCGCCTCCAGGAGAGAAGCCCAAGCAAGACGCGCCCGGAGGAGCGTCTTGCAACATGTCAGCACTCGGTCTGACTGAGCGCCTCCAGGAGAGAGGCCCAAGCAAGACGCGCCCCGAGGAGGGTCTTGACACATGTCTCCTCTGGGTCTGACTGAGCGCCTCCAGGAGAGAGGCCCAAGCAAGATGTGCCCCGAGGAGCGTCTTGCCACATGTCAACACTGGGTCTGACTGAGCACCTCCAGGAGAGAGGCCCAAGCAAGACGCGCCCCGAGGAGCATCTTGCCACATGTCAACACTGGGTCTGACTGAGCGCCTCCAGGAGAGAGGCCCGAGGAGCGTCTTGCCACATGTCACCTCTGGGTCTGACTGAGCGCCTCCAGGAGAGAGGCGCAAACAAGAAATGCCCGAGGAGCGTCTTGACACATGTCAACACTGGGTTTGACTGAGCGACTCCAGGAGAGAGGCCCCAGCAAGACGCGCCCCGAGGAGCGTCTTGCCACATGTCAGCACTCGGTCTAACTGAGCGCCTCCAGGAGAGAGGCCCAAGCAAGAAGCGCCCCGAGGAGCTTCTTGCCACATGTCAACAATGGGTCTGACTGAGGGACTCCAGGAGAGAAGCCCAAGCAAGACGCGCCCCGAGGAGCGTCTTGCCACATGTCAACACTGGGTCTAATTGAGCGCCTCCAGGAGAGAGGCCCAAGCAAGACGCGCCCCGAGGAGCGTCTTGCCACATGTCAACAATGGGTATGACTGAGGGCCTCCAGGAGAGAAGCCCAAGCAAGATGCGCCCCGAGGAGCGTCTTGCCAAATGTCAGCACTCGGTCTGACTGAGCGCCTCCAGGAGAGAGGCCCAAGCAAGACGCGCCCCGAGGAGCGTCTTGCCACATGTGAACACTGGGTCTGACTGAGCGCCTCCAGGAGAGAGGCCCAAGCAAGACGCGCCCGGAGGAGCGTCTTGCAACATGTCAGCAGTTGGTCTGACTGAGCGCCTCCAGGAGAGAGGCACAAGCAAGACGCGCCCCGAGGAGGGTCTTGACACATGTCTCCTCTGGGTCTGACTGAGCGCCTCCAGGAGAGAGGCCCAAGCAAGACGTGCCCCGAGGAGCGTCTTGCCACATGTCAACACTGGGTCTGACTGAGCGCCTCCAGGAGAGAGGCCCAAGCAAGACGCGACCCGAGGAGGGTCTTGACACATGTCTCCTCTGGGTCTGACTGAGCGCCTCCAGGAGAGAGGCCCAAGCAAGACGTGCCACGAGGAGCGTCTTGCCACATGTCAACACTGGGTCTGACTGAGCACCTCCAGGAGAGAGGCCCAAGCAAGACGCGCCCCGAGGAGCATCTTGCCACATGTCAACACTGGGTCTGACTGAGCGCCTCCAGGAGAGAGGCCCGAGGAGCCTCTTGCCACATGTCACCTCTGGGTCTGACTGAGCGCCTCCAGGAGAGAGGCGCAAACAAGAAATGCCCGAGGAGCGTCTTGACACATGTCAACACTGGGTTTGACTGAGCGACTCCAGGAGAGAGGCCCCAGCAAGACGCGCCCCGAGGAGCGTCTTGCCACATGTCAGCACTCGGTCTAACTGAGCGCCTCCAGGAGAGAGGCCCAAGCAAGAAGCGCCCCGAGGAGCTTCTTGCCACATGTCAACAATGGGTCTGACTGAGGGCCTCCAGGAGAGAAGCCCAAGCAAGACGCGCCCCGAGGAGCGTCTTGCCACATGTCAACACTGGGTCTAATTGAGCGCCTCCAGGAGAGAGGCCCAAGCAAGACGCGCCCCGAGGAGCGTCTTGCCACATGTGAACACTGGGTCTGACTGAGCGCCTCCAGGAGAGAGGCCCAAGCAAGACGCGCCCGGAGGAGCGTCTTGCAACATGTCAGCACTCGGTCTGACTGAGCGCCTCCAGGAGAGAGGCCCAAGCAAGACGCGCCCCGAGGAGGGTCTTGACACATGTCTCCTCTGGGTCTGACTGAGCGCCTCCAGGAGAGAGGCCCAAGCAAGACGTGCCCCGAGGAGCGTCTTGCCACATGTCAACACTGGGTCTGACTGAGCACCTCCAGGAGAGAGGCCCAAGCAAGACGCGCCCCGAGGAGCGTCTTGCCACATGTCAACACTGGGTCTGACTGAGCGCCTCCAGGAGAGAGGCCCGAGGAGCGTCTTGCCACATGTCACCTCTGGGTCTGACTGAGCGCATCCAGGAGAGAGGCGCAAACAAGAAACGCCCGAGGAGCGTCTTGACACATGACAACACTGGGTTTGCCTGAACGCCTCCAGGAGAGAGGCCCCAGCAAGACGCGCCCCGAGGAGCGTCTTGCCACATGTCAGCACTCGGTCTGACTGAGCGCCTCCAGGAGAGAGGCACAAGCAAGAAGCGCCCCGAGGAGCTTCTTGCCACATGTCAACAATGGGTCTTACTGAGGGCCTCCAGGAGAGAAGCCCAAGCAAGACGCGCCCCGAGGAGCGTCTTGCCACATGTCAACACTGGGTCTTATTGAGCGCCTCCAGGAGAGAGGCCCAAGCAAGACGCGCCCCGAGGAGCGTCTTGCCACATGTCACTACTCGGTCTGACTGAGCGCCTCCAGGAGAGAGGTCCAAGCAACACGCGCCCCGAGGAGCGTCTTGCAACATATCAACACTGGGTCTGACTGAGCGCCTCCAGGAGAGAGGCCCAAGCAAGACATGCCCCGAGGAGCGTCTTGCCACATGTCAACAATGGGTCTGACTGAGGGCCTCCAGGAGAGAAGCCCAAGCAAGAAGCGCCCCGAGGAGCGTCTTGCCACATGTCAACACTGGGTCTGACTGAGCGCCTCCAGGAGAGAGGCCCAAGCAAGACACGCCCCGAGGAGCGTCTTGACACATGTCAACACTGCGTCTGACTGAGGGTCTCCATGAGAGAAGCCCAAGCAAGATGCGCCCCGAGGAGAGTCTTGCCACATGTCAACACTGGGTCTGACAGAGGGCATCCAGGAGAGAGGCCCAAGCAATACGCGCCCCGAGGAGCGTCTTGCCACATGTGAACAATGGGTCTGACTGAGGGCCTCCAGGAGAGAAGTCAAAGCAAGACGCGCCCCGAGGAGCTTCTTTCCACATGTCAACAATGGGTCTTACTGAGGGCCTCCATGAGAGAAGCCCAAGCAAGACGCGCCCCGAGGAGTGTCTTGCCACATGTCAACACTGTGTCTGACTGAGCGCCTCCAGGAGAGAGGCCCAAGCAAGATGCGCCCCGAGGAGCGTCTTGCCACGTGTCACTACTCGGTCTAACCGAGCGCGTCCAGGAGAGAGGTCCAAGCAAGACGCGCCCCGAGGAGCGTCTTGCCAAATGTCACTACTCGGTCTGACTGAGCGCCTCCAGGAGGGAGGTCCAAGCAAGACGCGCCCCGAGGAGTGTCTTGCCACATGTCACTACTCGGTCTGACTGAGCGCCTCCAGGAGAGAGGCCCAAGCAAGACGTGCCCCGAGGAGCGTCTTGCCACAAGTCAACAATGGGTCTGACTGAGGGCCTCCAGGAGAGAAGCCCAAGCAAGACGCGCCCAGAGGAGCGTCTTGCCACATGTCAACACTGGGTCTGACTGAGGGCCTCCATGAGAGATGCCCAAGCAAGACGCGCCCCGTGGAGAGTCTTGCCACATGTCAACACTCGGTCTGACAGAGGGCATTCAGGAGAGAGGCCCAAGCAATACGCGCCCCGAGGAGCGTCTTGCCACATGTCACCACTGGGTCTGAATGAGCGCCTCCAGGAGAGAGGCCCAACCAAGACGCGCCCCGAGGAGTGTCTTGCCACATGCCAACACTGGGTCTGACTGAGCGCCTCCAGGAGAGAGGCCCATGCAAGACGCGCCCCGAGGAGCGTCTTGCCACGTGTCATGACTGGGTCTGACTGAGGGCCTCCAGGAGAGAGGCCCAAGCAAGACGCGCCCCGAGGAGGGTCTTGACACATGTCTCCTCTGGGTCTGACTGAGCGCCTCCAGGAGAGAGGCCCAAGCAAGACGTGCCACGAGGAGCGTCTTGCCACATGTCAACACTGGGTCTGACTGAGCACCTCCAGGAGAGAGGCCCAAGCAAGACGCGCCCCGAGGAGCATCTTGCCACATGTCAACACTGGGTCTGACTGAGCGCCTCCAGGAGAGAGGCCCGAGGAGCCTCTTGCCACATGTCACCTCTGGGTCTGACTGAGCGCCTCCAGGAGAGAGGCGCAAACAAGAAATGCCCGAGGAGCGTCTTGACACATGTCAACACTGGGTTTGACTGAGCGACTCCAGGAGAGAGGCCCCAGCAAGACCCGCCCCGAGGAGCGTCTTGCCACATGTCAGCACTCGGTCTAACTTAGCGCCTCCAGGAGAGAGGCCCAAGCAAGAAGCGCCCCGAGGAGCTTCTTGCCACATGTCAACAATGGGTCTGACTGAGGGCCTCCAGGAGAGAAGCCCAAGCAAGACGCGCCCCGAGGAGCGTCTTGCCACATGTCAACACTGGGTCTAATTGAGCGCCTCCAGGAGAGAGGCCCAAGCAAGACGCGCCCCGAGGAGCGTCTTGCCACATGTGAACACTGGGTCTGACTGAGCGCCTCCAGGAGAGAGGCCCAAGCAAGACGCGCCCGGAGGAGCGTCTTGCAACATGTCAGCACTCGGTCTGACTGAGCGCCTCCAGGAGAGAGGCCCAAGCAAGACGCGCCCCGAGGAGGGTCTTGACACATGTCTCCTCTGGGTCTGACTGAGCGCCTCCAGGAGAGAGGCCCAAGCAAGACGTGCCCCGAGGAGCGTCTTGCCACATGTCAACACTGGGTCTGACTGAGCACCTCCAGGAGAGAGGCCCAAGCAAGACGCGCCCCGAGGAGCGTCTTGCCACATGTCAACACTGGGTCTGACTGAGCGCCTCCAGGAGAGAGGCCCGAGGAGCGTCTTGCCACATGTCACCTCTGGGTCTGACTGAGCGCATCCAGGAGAGAGGCGCAAACAAGAAACGCCCGAGGAGCGTCTTGACACATGACAACACTGGGTTTGACTGAACGCCTCCAGGAGAGAGGCCCCAGCAAGACGCGCCCCGAGGAGCGTCTTGCCACATGTCAGCACTCGGTCTGACTGAGCGCCTCCAGGAGAGAGGCACAAGCAAGAAGCGCCCCGAGGAGCTTCTTGCCACATGTCAACAATGGGTCTTACTGAGGGCCTCCAGGAGAGAAGCCCAAGCAAGACGCGCCCCGAGGAGCGTCTTGCCACATGTCAACACTGGGTCTAATTGAGCGCCTCCAGGAGAGAGGCCCAAGCAAGACGCGCCCCGAGGAGCGTCTTGCCACATGTCACTACTCGGTCTGACTGAGCGCCTCCAGGAGAGAGGTCCAAGCAACACGCGCCCCGAGGAGCGTCTTGCAACATATCAACACTGGGTCTGACTGAGCGCCTCCAGGAGAGAGGCCCAAGCAAGACATGCCCCGAGGAGCGTCTTGCCACATGTCAACAATGGGTCTGACTGAGGGCCTCCAGGAGAGAAGCCCAAGCAAGAAGCGCCCCGAGGAGCGTCTTGCCACATGTCAACACTGGGTCTGACTGAGCGCCTCCAGGAGAGAGGCCCAAGCAAGACACGCCCCGAGGAGCGTCTTGACACATGTCAACACTGCGTCTGACTGAGGGCCTCCATGAGAGAAGCCCAAGCAAGATGCGCCCCGAGGAGAGTCTTGCCACATGTCAACACTGGGTCTGACAGAGGGCATCCAGGAGAGAGGCCCAAGCAATACGCGCCCCGAGGAGCGTTTTGCCACATGTGAACAATGGGTCTGACTGAGGGCCTCCAGGAGAGAAGCCAAAGCAAGACGCGCCCCGAGGAGCTTCTTTCCACATGTCAACAATGGGTCTTACTGAGGGCCTCCATGAGAGAAGCCCAAGCAAGACGCGCCCCGAGGAGTGTCTTGCCACATGTCAACACTGTGTCTGACTGAGCGCCTCCAGGAGAGAGGCCTCAAGCAAGATGCGCCCCGAGGAGCGTCTTGCCACGTGTCACTACTCGGTCTAACCGAGCGCGTCCAGGAGAGAGGTCCAAGCAAGACGCGCCCCGAGGAGCGTCTTGCCAAATGTCACTACTCGGTCTGACTGAGCGCCTCCAGGAGGGAGGTCCAAGCAAGACGCGCCCCGAGGAGCGTCTTGCCACATGTCACTACTCGGTCTGACTGAGCGCCTCCAGGAGAGAGGCCCAAGCAAGACGTGCCCCGAGGAGCGTCTTGCCACAAGTCAACAATGGGTCTGACTGAGGGCCTCCAGGAGAGAAGCCCAAGCAAGACGCGCCCAGAGGAGCGTCTTGCCACATGTCAACACTGGGTCTGACTGAGCGCCTCCAGGAGAGAGGCCCAAGCAAGACACGCCCCGAGGAGCGTCTTGATACATGTCAACACTGGGTCGGACTGAGGGCCTCCATGAGAGAAGCCCAAGCAAGACGCGCCCCGTGGAGAGTCTTGCCACATGTCAACACTCGGTCTGACAGAGGGCATTCAGGAGAGAGGCCCAAGCAATACGCGCCCCGAGGAGCGTCTTGCCACATGTCACCACTGGGTCTGAATGAGCGCCTCCAGGAGAGAGGCCCAACCAAGACGCGCCCCGAGGAGTGTCTTGCCACATGCCAACACTGGGTCTGACTGAGCGCCTCCAGGAGAGAGGCCCATGCAAGACGCGCCCCGAGGAGCGTCTTGCCACGTGTCATGACTGGGTCTGACTGAGGGCCTCCAGGAGAGAGGCCCAAGCAAGATGCGCCCGGAGGAGCGTCTTGCCACAGGTCAACAATGGGTCTGACTGAGGGCCTCCAGGAGAGAAGCCCAAGAAACACGCGGCCCGAGGAGCGTCTTGCCACATGTCAGCACTCGGTCTGACTGAGCGCCTCCTGGAGAGAGGCCAAAGCAAGACGCGCCCCGAGGAGAGTCTTGACACATGTCAACACTGGGTCTGACAGAGGGCCTCCAGGAGAGAGGCCCAAGCAAGACGCGCCCCGAGGAGTGTCTTGCCACATGTCAACACTGGGTCTGATAGAGGGCCTCCAGGAGAGAGGCCCAAGCAAGACGCGCCCCGAGAAGTGTCTTGCCACATGTCACCACTTGGTCTGACTGAGCGCCTCCAGGAGAGAGGCCCAGGCAACACGCGCCCCGAGGAGCGTCAGGCCACATGTCAGCACTTGGTCTGACTGAGCGCCTCCAGGAGATAGGCCCAAGCAACACGCGCCCCGAGGAGCGTCAGGCCACATGTCACTACTCATTCTGACTGAGCGCCTCCAGGAGAGAGGCCCAAGCAAGACGCGCCCCGAGGAGCGTCTTGCCACGTGTAAACACTGGGTCTTATTGAGGGCCTTCTGGAGAGAGGCCCAAGCAAGACGCGCCCCGAGGAGCGTCTTGCCACATGTCACCACTTGGTCTGACTGAGCGCCTCCAGGAGAGAGGCCCAAGCAACAGGCGCCCCGAGGAGCGTCAGGCCACATGTCACTACTCAGTCTGACTGAGCGCCTCCAGGAGAGAGGCCCAAGCAAGAAGCGCCCCGAGGAGCGTCTTGCCACATGTCAACAATGGGTCTTACTGAGGGCCTCCAGGAGAGAAGCCCAAGCAAGACGCGCCCCGAGGAGCGTCTTGCCACATGTCACCACTGGGTCTGAATGAGTGCCTCCAGGAGAGAGGCCCAACCAAGACGCGCCCCGAGGAGTGTCTTGCCACATGCCAACACTGGGTCTGACTGAGCGCCTCCAGGAGAGAGGCCCAAGCAAGACGCGCCCCGAGGAGCGTCTTGCCACGTGTCAACACTGGGTCTGACTTAGCGCCTCCAGGAGAGAGGCCCAAGCAAGATGCGCCCCGAGGAGCGTCTTGCCACGTGTCACTACTCGGTCTAACCGAGCGCGTCCAGGAGAGAGGTCCAAGCAAGACGCGCCCCGAGGAGCGTCTTGCCAAATGTCACTACTCGGTCTGACTGAGCGCCTCCAGGAGGGAGGTCCAAGCAAGACGCGCCCCGAGGAGCGTCTTGCCACATGTCACTACTCGGTCTGACTGAGCGCCTCCAGGAGAGAGGCCCAAGCAAGACGTGCCCCGAGGAGCGTCTTGCCACAAGTCAACAATGGGTCTGACTGAGGGCCTCCAGGAGAGAAGCCCAAGCAAGACGCGCCCAGAGGAGCGTCTTGCCACATGTCAACACTGGGTCTGACTGAGCGCCTCCAGGAGAGAGGCCCAAGCAAGACACGCCCCGAGGAGCGTCTTGATACATGTCAACACTGGGTCGGACTGAGGGCCTCCATGAGAGAAGCCCAAGCAAGACGCGCCCCGTGGAGAGTCTTGCCACATGTCAACACTCGGTCTGACAGAGGGCATTCAGGAAAGAGGCCCAAGCAATGTGCGCCCCGAGGAGCGTCTTGCCACATGTCACCACTGGGTCTGAATGAGCGCCTCCAGGAGAGAGGCCCAACCAAGACGCGCCCCGAGGAGTGTCTTGCCACATGCCAACACTGGGTCTGACTGAGCGCCTCCAGGAGAGAGGCCCATGCAAGACGCGCCCCGAGGAGCTTCTTGCCACGTGTCATGACTTGGTCTGACTGAGCGCCTCCAGGAGAGAGGCCCAAGCAAGACGCGCCCCGAGGAGCGTCTTTCCACGTGTCACCACTGGGTCTGACTGAGCGCCTCCAGGAGAGAGGGCCAAGCAAGACGCGCCCCGAGGAGCGTCTTGCTTTATGTCAGCACTCGGTCTGACTGAGCGCCTCCAGGAGAGAGGCCCAAGCAAGACGCGCCCCGAGGAGCGTCTTGCCACACGTCAACAATGGGTCTGACTGAGGGCCTCCAGGAGAGAGGCCCAAGCAAGATGCGCCCGGAGGAGCGTCTTGCCACATGTCAACAATGGGTCTGACTGAGGGCCTCCAGGAGAGAAGCCCAAGCAACACGCGGCCCGAGGAGCGTCTTGCCACATGTCAGCACTCGGTCTGACTGAGCGCCTCCAGGAGAGAGGCCCAAGCAAGACGCGCCCCGAGAAGTGTCTTGCCACATGTCACCACTTGGTCTGACTGAGCGCCTCCAGGAGAGAGGCCCAGGCAACACGCGCCCCGAGGAGCGTCAGGCCACATGTCACCACTTGGTCTGACTGAGCGCCTCCAGGAGAGAGGCCCAAGCAACACGCGCCCCGAGGAGCGTCAGGCCACATATCACTACTCATTCTGACTGAGCGCCTCCAGGAGAGAGGCCCAAGCAAGACGCGCCCCGAGGAGCGTCTTGCCACGTGTAAACACTGGGTCTTATTGAGGGCCTTCTGGAGAGAGGCCCAAGCAAGACGCGCCCCGAGGAGCGTCTTGCCACATGTCACCACTCGGTCTGACTGAGCGCCTCCAGGAGAGAGGCCCAAGCAAGAAGCGCCCCGAGGAGCGTCTTGCCACATGTCAACAATGGGTCTTACTGAGGGCCTCCAGGAGAGAAGCCCAAGCAAGACGCGCCCCGAGGAGCGTCTTGCCACATGTCACCACTGGGTCTGAATGAGTGCCTCCAGGAGAGAGGCCCAACCAAGACGCGCCCCGAGGAGTGTCTTGCCACATGCCAACACTGGGTCTGACTGAGCGCCTCCAGGAGAGAGGCCCAAGCAAGACGCGCCCCGAGGAGCGTCTTGCAACATGTCAACACTGGGTCTGACTGAGGGCCTCCAGGAGAGAGGCGCAAATAAGACGCGCCCCGAGAAGCGTCTTGCCACATGTCAACAATGGGTCTGACTGAGGGCCTCCAGGAGAGAAGCCCAAGGAGGACGTACCCCGAGGAGCGTCTTGCCACATGTCAGCACTCGGTCTGACTGAGCGCTTCCAGGAGAGAGGCCCAAGCAAGACGCGCCCCGAGGAGCTTCTTGCCACATGTCAACACTGGGTCTGACTGAGCGCCTCCAGGAGAGAGGCCCAAGCAAGACGCGCCCCGAGGAGCGTCTTGCCTTATGTCAGCACTCGGTCTGACTGAGCGCCTCCAGGAGAGAGGCCCAAGCAAGACGCGCCCCGAGGAGCGTCTTGCCACATGTCAACAATGGGTCTGACTGAGGGCCTCCAGGAGAGAGGCCCAAGCAAGATGCGCCCGGAGGAGCGTCTTGCCACATGTCAACACTGGGTCTGACAGAGGGCCTCCAGGAGAGATGCCTAAGCAAGACGCGCCCCGAGGAGCGTCTTGCCACATGTCACCTCTGGTTCTGACTGAGCGCCTCCAGGAGAGAGGCCCAAGCAAGACGCGCCCAGAGGAGCGTCTTGTCACATGTCAACACTGGGTCTTTCTGAGCGCCTCCAGGAGAGAAGCCCAAGCAAGACGCGCCCCGAGGAGCGTCTTGCCACATGTCAACAATGGGTCTGACTGAGGACCTCCAGGAGAGAAGCCCAAGCAACACGCGGCCCGAGGAGCGTCTTGCCACATGTCAACACTGGGTCTGACAGAGAGCCTCCAGGAGAGAGGCCCAAGCAAGACGCGCCCCGAGGAGTTTTCTTGCCACATGTCACCACTGGGTCTGACTGAGCGCCTCCGGGAGAGAGGCCCAAGCAAGCCGCGCCCCGAGGAGCGTCAGGCCACATGTCACTACTCAGTCTGACTGAGCGCCTCCAGGAGAGAGGCCCAAGCAAGACGCGCCCCGAGGAGCGTCTTGCCACATGTCAGCACTGGGTCTGACTGAGCGCCTCCAGGAGAGAGGCCCCAGCAAGACGCGCCCCGAGGAGCGTCTTGCCTTATGTCAGCACTCGGTCTGACTGAGCGCCTCCAGGAGAGAGGCCCAAGCAAGACGCGCCCCGAGGAGTGTCTTGCCACATGTCACCACTTGGTCTGACTGAGCGCCTCCAGGAGAGAGGCTCAAGCAACACGCGCCCCGAGGAGCGTCAGGCAACATGTCACTACTCAGTCTGACTGAGCGCCTCCAGGAGAGAGGCCCAAGCAAGACGCGCCCCGAGGAGCGTCTTGCCACGTGTCAACACTGGGTCTGATTGAGGGCCTTCTGGAGAGAGGCCCAAGCAAGACGAGCCCCGAGGAGCGTCTTGCCACGTGTCAACACTGGGTCTGATTGAGGGCCTTCTGGAGAGAGGCCCAAGCAAGACATGCCCCGAGGAGCGTCTTGCCACGTGTCAACACTGGGTCTGATTGAGGGCCTTCTGGAGAGAGGCCCAAGCAAGACACGCCCCGAGGAGCGTCTTAATACACATTATTATGATCAACCTGTTGAATAGTATAATAACAATATTCCTGTAAAAGTCATTTAGGAATGAACAACCTCAGTTCTGTGAAAGAACATCATGTCTCTGATGTTTACACTGCAGGCCTGACCGGGGTTTGCACGCAACGGCCTGTGTGTGTGTGTGTGTGTGCGTGTGTGTGTGTGTGTGTGTGTGTGTGTGTGTGTGTGTGTGTGTGTGTGTGTGTGTGTGTGTGTGTGTGTGTGTGTGTGTGTGTGTGTGTGTGTGTGTTTGTGTGAAACAAATAAAGATAAATATAGCTAGTGCGGCCACGAGCGGTCGTGCAGGGTAGAGGCTGCGCGAAAACGCCTCTAAAACAAGCGCGTGCCCACGCCCGATCCGTGGAAGCACGTAGAACTAGCAAACGTACTAGCAGAAATCAACGATCGCACACGGGTCATTGAGTGTGTACAGGGTTCGTCTGCGTGTGTGGCATTGGGCAATCTAGCGGCAACCGAGTGGCCTGAAGGCGGAACCGGCCAACCCGTCGCCCTCACCATCGTTGTGCTTCGAGATGAACAATTGCTAAAGATGATCGTCCTCGTCAACCACGGCGCTACCAGATTTACCACGACATGCGCCTTAAAAGCGTTCTCGTTTGGGTCAGCGCCACCAGAATTGAATCGGCAAGTCAGCGGATATTACACAACTCGTAACGAAGACCCTCTCCGCGACCTCGCGGCCAGTGTGCGCAGTGTACAGCAAATGACAAACGATGTTGCAAGCGATATATCGGAAAAACTTTGCACTGACGCGACGGTCGCCACTGCAGGTTGTGTGAGTCTCGCGCAAAGTGCCATATCAAACGTGCGCAATCTAGTGACAAGCAACTTCACCAGATCCGTAGATTCTGCATACGCTCGGATACGAATGAAAGTATCGAGAGATAACACCGACACGAGTTGCGCGACGGCGCTGGCTGCAGTCGCTACAACACTGGATTTATTAATCAACGTAATTGTGATCGTAATGGCGTTTCGAGTGTGCACCAGAAACTACAACCAGTACTACAGAAAACTGGCATGAGGGTCGCGGTCTAACGTTATGTTGGTGTCTCGCATCGACCGTCGACGGCCGTTTGCCAGCGGCTGAAAATGGCAGTTGACGAAATGGAAACGCCGACCGTCGATAGTGCACTCTCGTAAGTTCCAACCACACCATCTCAGGAGACAGACGACAGAGTCATATTAGCGGAGGGTAGATAGAAAATGTGCAAACCGCCGCAACCGCCCATATACATACTATACGAGTTCAACATAGAGTGGAGTAAGAAGTTACTACCGATTGTATTTCCAACGTGCAAGCAGCTGGTGTTTGACGCTTTACTTGAGTATCACAGAGGTTGCGATGTCCTGTGTTCCACGAGCGCATGGAAACAAGTGAACGAACTTCTACGGACCGTACTGTTGGGGTATGAGCGAGCTGTAAAATCAATACACGCTAGACACGCGGACTTTGCCGCGTTACTGGACACGCATATCGCCACAACAAAACCGGGTCAAGTGTTCGGGGCGTCACCGCGCTCGACTATACACGTCTTGGCCTACCACGAGTACATGAGCCCACAGATCCTAAGCGAGGTCGAAGCCGTTGTGTCTACCCAACGCAAATTCAGCACAGCCGTGCGCGCTAAGACAAGTCCCTCTAGACTGCTGGAAATTTTGCAAACGTGGAAGGCTGGCGTGTACGCGCTTTCTACACATCTCAACGGTATGATCGCGATACTCTCGGCCGCACAACAACTAATGGTCATGTGTTCGGAAGGTCTGATCAGGTCTGACATGACCGGTTGTCAATCGACGTCGAGCGTGCACTCACACACGGATATCCTGGCGTACAGTAAAGTGACAGCGACCTCTATGCTCACGTTGATCGCCGATGTTTCGAAGGGCAATCGAGTGTGTTGGCAGACGAAAGCTATGGTGACCGACGGTCGCGTCGACTACAATGTGCCTCATTGCGACTGGAGAGGCGTATGTGATCCTTTGCAAATCGACAACACCACCGCAGTCGAGTGCGAAGTCACGGTCGGCGGCGTGTTGTCCTTACTGTGCCCCATACAATGTGACGGTCCGTGTGACGGACCGGTGTGTTACGACCCGACTAATGAAACGTACCAGGTGATAACATTGCATCTGCCCATTACAGCGGAGCGAGCGTTTCGCCACACTCCCAAACCAAGGTTAATAGTTGTAGCGCACGCCCTTTCGGACCTCGGTGCACGCGAAACACTGGTGTACACTCACAACATCACGCTCGAGACAGCTCAAGCGTTACGCGAAACAAAGGACGTGTTCAAATCCATAGAGAATATACGGTCTTTAGCGTATGCGTATATAAAGAAGGTCGATGACATTTACAGACCCGGCGGCGTGGGCACCACAGTAGAACAACAAGGTGCTCTCAAGCGCACACAGATACTGGCCGCATTATCACTCGCGATGTCTATCCTGACATACCCGTTTCTGATTTCTATGTATATTAAATTATGACAAGAGCTACTTTAGGTGGTTACGATTACACTCTGACCACGTGCCTTAGTTTCTGCTAGTGACTTATAAATACATTTGCCCACTTGCTCTCACTGCCATTAAAGCGGCTGTACCCACACGTACAACACCCAAGAAAAAAAATGATCTCGCTGTCTGTACTGGGTGTACTCTCAGTAGTCGCAGTTGCTCAGGCCATGGTGGTACGCTCACATAACGCCTCTGAGATACGTTCCATCACACCACCTCCTAGACTACTCACGAAGGAGTATTCAACACCCCCTTTGTACGAAGACAACCATTATAACGAGCACAGCACAACGCTTGCCGCACACAAAGACAACATGCAGGAGACAACGCTACCACCTGTCGTGAGAACAACGGATTCGAGTGACAACGATCGCGACTATGACGAGCACATTACAGCACCCTCTGTGCACGAAGACCAGGTGCAGGAGACAACGCTACCACCTGTCGTGAGAAACAAGAGTTTGGTTAACAATGATCATCGTCGTGTCCCATTGTAAACAGGCGCGCCATCGCACACATCGTACATGTGTGTTAACCCACCTGTATGCGACAGACTTTGTGTGTTGCATGACATCGAGATGTATTGACGTCTGTGTCAATACAGGACTCTCTAAGCTGGGAGCTGGACGCTAACGACCCGTGCATGCGCCACACAAAAGGTAACTCGACTAACTACAAAACGCATATTGTGATGTAGAAAGTTGGCTCGACTGTTTGAATCAGCTGCAGCTGCGGTTTACTCACGAAGTGAATCGCACGCTGGTTAGAAGTACATTCGGAGCACTTAAAAAATACATCGCTCTCATCGAGTTCCGTCTCAGCGTTCACCGGCTGATGGGCAAGAGCGTGACATGGGATCGCCAGGAACTTACTTAAGGACTATCATCTCATTTGGCATTTACTCACGGACCCAAGAAACCAGTTCCGAAAAATGGTCGAGAATTATAACTTGTCTAATAGCAACTGGAAGATATGTTGCGTCATAAGCCTCTGATGGTTCACAAGGTGCACGGTCCACTCGAAGTCCTAATGCTGTATTTGTAGTACATACACTAAGTCTTCTCTGTTGATGTCAGACTAGAGTTTTATTAGAGTTTTACTTTGCAACAATGGGATTCGAGCAATTGATGTGTATATTTTTAATAGTGCACAATGCTACTATTCCTAGGCTGAATGTATGACATGGCTCTTATGTATCATTATGTATCGTTTCCATTAAGTACTAATTTAAATAAAGTCCCTCTGTCCTCAGTGCTAGGTTGTGGGTTTAATACACATTATTATGATCAACCTGTTGAATATTATAATAACAATATTCCTGTAAAAGTCATTTAGTAATGAACAACCTTAGTTCTGTGAAAGAACATCATGTCTCTGATGTGTACACTGCAGGCCTGACCGGGGTTTGCACGCAAGGGCCTGTGTGTGTGTGTGTGTGTGTGTGTGTGTGTGTGTGTGTGTGTGTGTGTGTGTGTGTGTGTGTGTGTGTGTGTGTGTGTGTGTGTGTGTGTGTGTGTGTGTGTGTGTGAAACAAATAAAGATAAAAATAGCTAGTACGGCCACGAGCGGTCGTGCAGGGTAGAGGCTGCGCGAAAACGCCTCTAAAACAAGTGCGTGCCCACGCCCGATCCGTGGAAGCACGTAGAACTAGCAAACGTACTAGCAGAAATCAACGATCGCACACGGGTCATTGAGTGTGTACAGGGTTCGTCTGCGTGTGTGGCATTGGGCAATCTAGCGGCAACCGAGTGGCCTGAAGGCGGAACCGGCCAACCCGTCGCCCTCACCATCGTTGTGCTTCGAGATGAACTATTGCTAAAGATGATCATCCTCGTCAACCACGGCGCTACCAGAGTTACCACGACATGCGCCTTAAAAGCGTTCTCGTTTGGGTCAGCGCCACAGAATTGAATCGGCAAGTCAGCGGATATTACACAACTCGTAACGAAGACCCTCTCCGCGACCTCGCGGCCAGTGTGCGCAGTGTACAGCAAATGAAAAACGATGTTGCGAGCGATATATCGGAAAAACTTTGCACTGACGCGACGGTCGCCACTGCAGGTTGTGTGAGTCTCGCGCAAAGTGCCATATCAAACGTGCGCAAGCTAGTGACAAGCAACTTCACCAGATCCGTAGATTCTGCATGCGCTCGGATACGAATGAAAGTATCGAGAGATAACACCGACACAAGTTGCGCGACGGCGCTGGCTGCAGTCGCTACAACACTGGATTTATTAATCAACGTAATTGTGATCGTAATGGCGTTTCGAGTGTGCACCAGAAACTACAACCAGTACTACAGAAAACTGGCATGAGGGTCGCGGTCTAACGTTATGTTGGTGTCTCGCATCGACCGTCGACGGCCGTTTGCCAGCGGCTGAAAATGGCAGTTGACGAAATGGAAACGCCGACCGTCGATAGTGCAATCTCGCAAGTTCCACCCGCACCATCTCAGGAGACAGACCACAGAGTCATATTAGCGGAGGGTAGATAGAAAATGCGCAAACCGCCGCAACCGTGTGCTATACGAGTTCAACATAGAGTGGAGTAAGAAGTTACTACCGATTGTATTTCCAACGTGCAAGCAGCTGGTGTTTGACGCTTTACTTGAGTATCACAGAGGTTGCGATGTCCTGTGTTCCACGAGCGCATGGAAACAAGTGAACGAACTTCTACGGACCGTACTGTTGGGGTATGAGCGAGCTGTAAAATCAATACACGCTAGACACGCGGACTTTGCCGCGTTACTGGACACGCATATTGCCACAACAAAACCGGGTCAAGTGTTCGGGGCGTCACCGCGCTCGACTATACACGTCTTGGCCTACCACAAGTACATGAGCCCACAGATCCTAAGCGAGGTCGAAGCCGTTGTGTCTACCCAAACAAATTCAGCACAGCCGTGCGCGCTAAGACAAGTCCCTCTAGACTGCTGGAAATTTTGGATGACGAAAGCTATGGTGACCGACGGTCGCGTCGACTACAATGTGCCTCATTGCGACTGGAGAGGCGTATGTGATCCTTTGCAAATCGATAACACCACCGCGGTCGAGTGCGAAGTCACGGTCGGCGGCGTGTTGTCCTTACTGTGCCCCATACAATGTGATGGTCCGTGTGACGGACCGGTGTATTACGACCCGACTAACGAAACGTACCAGGTGATAACATTGCATCCGCCCATTACAGCGGAGCGAGCGTTTCGCCACACTCCCAAACCAAGGTTAATAGTTGTAGCGCACGCCCTTTCGGAGCTCGGTGCACGTGAAACACTGGCGTACACTCACAACATCACGCTCGAGACAGCTCAAGCGTTACGCAAAACAAAGGACGTAATCAAATCCATAGAGAATATACGGTCTTTAGCGTATGCGTATATAAAGAAGGTCGATGACATTTACAGACCCGGCGGAGTGGGCACCACAGTAGAACAACAAGGTGCTCTCAAGCGCACACAGATACTGGCCGCATTATCACTCGCGATGTCTATCCTGACTTGCCCGTTTCTGATTTCTATGTATATTAAATTATGACAAGAGCTACGGTGGTTACGATTACACTCTGACCACGTGCCTTAGTTTCTGCTAGTGACCTATAAATACATTTGACCACTTGCTCTCACTGCCATTAAAGCGGCTGTACCCACACGTACAACACCCAAGAAAAAAAAAGATCTTGCTGTCTGTACTGGGTGTACTCTCAGTAGTCGCAGTTGCTCAGGCCATGGTGGTACGCTCACATAACGCCTCTGAGATACGTCCCATCACACCACCTCCTAGACTACTCGCCAAGGAGTATTCAACACCCCCTTTGTACGAAGACAACCATTATAACGAGCACAGCACAACGCTTGCCGCAAGCGAAGACAACATGCAGGAGACAACGCTACCACCTGTCGTGAGAACAACGGATTCGAGTGACAACGATCGCGACTATGACGAGCACATTACAACACCCTCTGTGCACGAAGACCAGGTGCAGGAGACAACGCTACCACCTGTCGTGAGAAACAAGAGTTTGGTTAACAATGATCATCGTCGTGTCCCATTGTAAACGGGCGCGCCATCGCACACATCGTACATGTGTGTTAACCCACCTGTATGCGACAGAATTTGTGTGTTGCATGACATCGAGATGTATTGACGTCTGTGTCAATACAGGACTCTCTATAAGCCGGGAGCTGGACGCTAACAACCCGTGCATGCGCCACACAAAAGGTATCGTACATGTGTTAACCCACCTGTATGCGACAGACTTTGTGTGTTACATGACATCGAGATGTATTGACGTCTGCGTCAATACAGGACTCTCTATAAGCCGGGAGCTGGACGCTAACGACCCGTGCATAAGCCACACAAAAGGTATCGTACATGTGTTAACCCACCTGTAAGCGACAGACTTTGTGTGTTGCATGACATCGAGATGTATTGACGTCTGTGTCAATACAGGACTCTCTAAGCTGGGAGCTGGACGCTAACGACCCGTGCATGCGCCACACAAAAGGTAACTCGACTAACTACAAAACGCATATTGTGATGTAGAAAGTTGGCTCGACTGTTTGAATCAGCTGCAGCTGCGGTTTACTCACGAAGTGAATCGCACGCTTGTTAGAAGTACATTCGGAGCACTTAAAAAATACATCGCTCTCATCGAGTTCCGTCTCAGCGTTCACCGGCTGATGGGCAAGAGCGTGACATGGGATCGCCAGGAACTTACTTAAGGACTATCATCTCATTTGGCATTTACTCACGGACCCAAGAAACCAGTTCCGAAAAATGGTCGAGAATTATAACTTGTCTAATAGCAACTGGAAGATATGTTGCGTCATAAGCCTCTGATGGTTCACAAGGTGCACGGTCCACTCGAAATCCTAATGCTGTATTTGTAGTACATACACTAAGTCTTCTCTGTTGATGTCAGACTAGAGTTTTATTAGAGTTTTACTTCGCAACAATGGGATTCGAGCAATTGATGTGTATATTTTAAATAGTGCACAATGCTACTATTCCTAGGCTGAATGTATGACATGGCTCTTATGTATCATTATGTATCGTTTCCATTAAGTACTAATTTAAATAAAGTCCCTCTGTCCTCAGTGCTAGGTTGTGGGTTTAATACACATTATTATGATCAACCTGTTGAATAGTATAATAACAATATTCCTGTAAAAGTCATTTAGTAATGAACAACCTCAGTTCTGTGAAAGAACATCATGTCTCTGATGTGTACACTGCAGGCCTGACCGGGGTTTGCACGCAAGGGCCTGTGTGTGTGTGTGTGTGTGTGTGTGTGTGAGTGTGTGTGTGTGTGTGTGTGTGTGTGTGTGTGTGTGTGTGTGTGTGTGTGTGTGTGTGTGTGTGTGTGTGTGTGTGTGTGAAACAAATAAAGATAAAAATAGCTAGTGCGGCCACGAGCAGTCGTGCAGGGTAGAGGCTGCGTGAAAACGCCTATAAAACAAGCGCGTGCCCACGCACGATCCGTGGAAGCACGTAGAACTAGCAAACGTACTAGCAGAAATCAACGATCGCACACGGGTCATTGAGTGTGTACAGGGTTCGTCTGCGTGTGTGGCATTGGGCAATCTAGCGGCAACCGAGTGGCCTGAAGGCGGAACCGGCCAACCCGTCGCCCTCACCATCGTTGCGCTTCAAGAAGAACTATTGCTAAAGATGATCGTCTTCGTCAACCACGGCGCTACCAGAGTTACCACGACATGCGCCTTAAAAGCGTTCTCGTTTGGGTCAGCGCCACCAGAATTGAATTGGCAAGTCAGCGGATATTACACAACTCGTAACGAAGACCCTCTCCGCGACCTCGCGGCCAGTGTGCGCAGTGTACAGCAAATGACAAACGATGTTGCGAGGGATATATCGGAAAAACTTTGCACTGACGCGACGGTCGCCACTGCAGGTTGTGTGAGTCTCGCGCAAAGTGCCATATCAAACGTGCGCAAGCTAGTGACAAGCAACTTCACCAGATCCGTAGATTCTGCATACGCTCGGATACGAATGAAAGTATCGAGAGATAACACCGACACAAGTTGCGCGACGGCGCTGGCTGCAGTCGCTACAACACTGGATTTATTAATCAACGTAATTGTGATCGTAATGGCGTTTCGAGTGTGCACCAGAAACTACAACCAGTACTACAGAAAACTGGCATGAGGGTCGCGGTCTAACTTTATGTTGGTGTCTCGCATCGACCGTCGACGGCCGTTTGCCAGCGGCTGAAAATGGCAGTTGACGAAATGGAAACGCCGACCGTCGATAGTGCCCCCTGGCAAGTTCCAACCGCACCATCTCAGGAGACAGACCAAAGAGTCATATTAGCGGAGGGTAGATAGAAAATGCGCAAACCGCCGCAACCGTGTGCTATACGAGTTCAACATAGAGTGGAGTAAGAAGTTACTACCGATTGTTTTTCCAACGTGCAAGCAGCTGGTGTTTGACGCTTTACTTGAGTATCACAGAGGTTGCGATGTCCTGTGTTCCACGAGCGCATGGAAACAAGTGAACGAACTTCTACGGACCGTACTGTTGGGGTATGAGCGAGCTGTAAAATCAATACACGCTAGACACGCGGACTTTGCCGCGTTACTGGACACGCATATCGCCACAACAAAACCGGGTCAAGTGTTCGGGGCGTCACCGCGCTCGACTATACACGTCTTGGCCTACCACGAGTACATGAGCCCACAGATCCTAAGCGAGGTCGAAGCCGTTGTGTCTACCCAACGCAAATTCAGCACAGCCGTGCGCGCTAAGACAAGTCCCTCTAGACTGCTGGAAATTTTGGAAACGTGGAAGGCTGGCGTGTACGCGCTTTCTACACATCTCAACGGTATGATCGCGATACTCTCGGCCGCACAACAACTAATGGTCATGTGTTCGGAAGGTCTGATCAGGTCTGACATGACCGGTTGTCAATCGACGTCGAGCGTGCACTCACACACGGATATCCTGGCGTACAGTAAAGCGACGGCGACCTCTAAGCTCACGTTGATCGCCGATGTTTTGAAGGGCAATCGAGTGTGTTGGCTGACGAAAGCTATGGTGACCGACGGTCGCGTCGAATACAATGTGCCTCATTGCGACTGGAGAGGCGTATGTGATCCTTTGCAAATCGATAACACCACCGCGGTCGAGTGCGAAGTCACGGTCGGCGGCGTGTGGTCCTTACTGTGCCCCATACAATGTGACGGTCCGTGTGATGGACCGGTGTGTTACGACCCGACTAACGAAACGTACCAGGTGATAACATTGCATCCGCCCATTACAGCGGAGCGAGCGTTTCGCCACACTCCCAAACCAAGGTTAATAGTTGTAGCGCACGCCCTTTCGGACCTCGGTGCACGTGAAACACTGACGTACACTCACAACATCACGCTCGAGACAGCTCAAGCGTTACGCGAAACAAAGGACGTGTTCAAATCCATAGAGAATATACGGTCTTTAGCGTATGCGTATATAAAGAAGGTCGATGACATTTACAGACCCGGCGGCGTGGGCACCACAGTAGAACAACAAGGTGCTCTCAAGCGCACACAGATACTGGCCGCATTATCTCTCGCAATGTCTATCCTGACATGCCCGTTTCTGATTTCTATGTATATTAAATTATGACAAGAGCTACGGTGGTTACGATTACACTCTGACCACATGCCTTAGTTTCTGCTAGTGACCTATAAATATATTTGCCCACTTGCTCTCACTGCCATTAAAGCGGCTGTACCCACACGTACAACACCCAAGAAAAAAAAGATCTCGCTGTCTGTACTGGGTGTACTCTCAGTAGTCGCAGTTGCTCAGGCCATGGTGGTACGCTCACATAACGCCTCTGAGATACGTCCCATCACACCACCTCCTACACTACTCGCGAAGGAGTATTCAACACCCCCTTTGTACGAAGACAACCATTATAACGAGCACAGCACAACGCTTGCCGCACGCGAAGACAACATGCAGGAGACAACGCTACCACCTGTCGTGAGAACAACGGATTCGAGTGACAACGATCGCGACTATGACGAGCACATTACAACACCCTCTGTGCACAAAGACCAGGTGCAGGAGACAACGCTACCACCTGTCGTGAGAAACAAGAGTTTGGTTAACAATGATCATTGTCGTGTCCCATTGTAAACGGGCGTGCCATCGCACACATCGTACATGTGTGTTAACCCACCTGTAAGCGACAGACTTTGTGTGTTGCATGACATCGAGATGTATTGACGTCTGTGTCAATACAGGACTCTCTATAAGCCGGGAGCTGGACGCTAACGACCCGTGCATGTGCCACACAAAAGGTATCGTACATGTGTTAACCCACCTGTATGCGACAGACTTTGTGTGTTGCATGACATCGAGATGTATTGACGTCTGTGTCAATACAGGACTCTCTAAGCTGGGAGCTGGGCGCTAACAACCCGTGCATGCGCCACACAAAAGGTAACTCGACTAACTACAAAACGCATATTGTGATGTAGAAAGTTGGCTTGACTGTTTGAATCAGCTGCAGCTGCGGTTTACTCACGAAGTGAATCGCACGCTTGTTAGAAGTACATTCGGAGCACTTAAAAAAATACATCGCTCTCATCGAGTTCCGTCTCAGCATTCACCGGCTGATGGGCAAGAGCGTGACGTGGGATCGCCAGGAACTTACTTAAGGACTATCATCTCATTTGGCATTTACTCACGGACCCAAGAAACCAGTTCCGAAAAATGGTCGAGAATTATAACTTGTCTAATAGCAACTGGAAGATATGTTGCGTCATAAGCCTCTGATGGTTCACAAGGTGCACGGTCCACTCGAAATCCTAATGCTATATTTGTAGTACATACGCTAAGTCTTCTCTGTTGATGTCAGACTATAGTTTTATTAGAGTTTTACTTTGCAACAATGGGATTCGAGCAATTGATGTGTATATTTTTAATAGTGCACAATGCTACTATTCCTAGGCTGAATGTATGACATGGCTCATATGTATCATTATGTATCGTTTCCATTAAGTACTAATTTAAACAAAGTCCCGCTGTCCTCAGTGCTAGGTTGTGGGTTTAATACACATTAATATGATCAACCTGTTGAATAGTATAATAACAATATTCCTGTAAAAGTCATTTAGTAATGAACAACCTCAGTTCTGTGAAAGAACATCATGTCTCTGATGTGTACACTGCAGGCCTGACCGGTCTTGCTGGGGCTTCTCTCCTGGAGGCGCTCAATCAGACCCAGTGGTGACACATGGCAAGACGCTCCTCGGGGCGCGTCTTGCTTGGGCCTCTCTCCTGGAGGCGCTCAGTCAGACCCAGTGGTGACACGTGGCAAGAAGCTCCTCGGGGCGCATCTTGCTTGGGCCTCTCTCCTGGAGGCGCTCAGTCAGACCCAGTGTTGACACGTGGCAAGACGCTCGTCGGGGCGCGTCTTGCTTGGGCCTCTCTCCTGGAGGCGCTCAGTCAGACCCAGTGTTGACACGTGGCAAGACGCTCGTCGGGGCGCGTCTTGCTTGGGCCTCTCTCCTGGAGGCGCTCAGTCAGACCCAGTGTTGACATGTGGCAAGACACTCCTCGGGGCGCGTCTTGCTTGGGCCTCTCTCATGGAGGCCCTCTGTCAGACCCAGTGTTGACATGTGGCAAGACGCTCCTCGGGGCGCGTCTTGCTTTGGCCTCTCTCCTGGAGGCGCTCAGTCAGACCGAGTGCTGACATGTGGCAAGAAGCTCCTCGGGGCGCGTCTTGCTTGGGCTTCTCTCCTGGAGGCCCTCAGTAAGACCCATTGTTGACATGTGGCAAGACGCTCCTCGTGGCGCGTCTTGCTTGGGCCTCTCTCCAGAAGGCCCTCAATCAGACCCAGTGTTGACACGTGGCAAGACGCTCCTCGGGGCGCGTCTTGCTTGGGCCTCTCTCCTGGAGGTGCCTAGTCAGACTCAGTAGTGACATGTGGCCTGACGCTCCTCGGGGCAAGTCTTGCTTTGGCCTCTCTCCTGGAGGCGCTCAGTGAGACCCAGTGTTGACATGTGGCAAGACACTCCTCGGGGCGCATCTTGCTTGGGCCTCTCTCCTGGAGGCCCTCTGTCAGACCCAGTGTTGACATGTGTCAAGACGCTCCACGGGGCGCGTCTTGCTTGGGCTTCTCTCCTGGAGGCCCTCAGTCAGACCCATTGTTGACATGTGGCAAGACGCGTTGCTTGGGCCTCTCTCCTGGAGGCGCTCAGTCAGAACCAGAGGTGACATGTGGCAAGACGCTCCTCCGGGCGCATCTTGCATGGGCCTCTCTCCTGGAGGCCCTCAGTAAGACCCATTGTTGACATGTGGCAAGACGCTCCTCGGGGCGCGTCTTGCTTGGGCCTCTCTCCAGAAGGCCCTCAATCAGACCCAGTGTTGACGTGTAGCAAGACGCTCCTCGGGGCACGTCTTGCTTGGGCCTCTCTCCTGGAGGCGCTCAGTCAGACTGAGTAGTGACATGTGGCCTGACGCTCCTCGGGGCGCGTCTTGCCTGGGCTTCTCTCCTGGAGGCCCTCAGTCAGACCCATTGTTGACATGTGGCAAGACGCTCCTCGGGGCACGTCTTGCTTGGGCCTCTCTCCTGGAGGCGCTCAGTCAGACCGAGTAGTGACATGTAGCAAGACGCTCCTCGGGGCGCGTCTTGCTTGGGCCTCTCTCCTGGAGGCGCTCAGTCAGACCCAGTGTTGACATGTGGCAAGACACTCCTCGGGGCGCGTCTTGCTTGGGCCTCTCTCATGGAGGCCCTCTGTCAGACCCAGTGTTGACATGTGTCAAGACGCTCCTCGGGGCGCGTCTTGCTTTGGCCTCTCTCCTGGAGGCGCTCAGTCAGACCGAGTGCTGACATGTGGCAAGAATCTCCTCGGGGCGCGTCTTGCTTGGGCTTCTCTCCTGGAGGCCCTCAGTAAGACCCATTGTTGACATGTGGCAAGACGCTCCTCTTGGCGCGTCTTGCTTGGGCCTCTCTCCAGAAGGCCCTCAATCAGACCCAGTGTTGACACATGGCAAGACGCTCCTCGGGGCGTGTCTTGCTTGGGCCTCTCTCCTGGAGGTGCTCAGTCAGACTGAGTAGTGACATGTGGCCTGACGCTCCTCGGGGCAAGTCTTGCTTTGGCCTCTCTCCCGGAGGCGCTCAGTCAGACACAGTGGTGACATGTGGCAAGACACTCCTCAGGGCGCGTCTTGCTTGGGCCTCTCTCCTGGAGGCCCTCTGTCAGACCCAGTGCTGACATGTGTCAAGACGCTCCACGGGGCGCGTCTTGCTTGGGCTTCTCTCCTGGAGGCCCTCAGTCAGACCCATTGTTGACATGTGGCAAGACGCTCCTCAGGGCGCGTCTTGCTTGGGCCTCTCTCCCGGAGGCGCTCAGTCAGAACCAGAGGTGACATGTGGCAAGACGCTCCTCGGGGCGCGTCTTGCTTGGGCCTCTCTCCTGGAGGCCCTGTGTCAGACCCAGTGTTGACATGTGGCAAGACGCTCCTCGGGGCGCGTCTTGCTTGGGCCTCTCTCCAGAAGGCCCTCAATCAGACCCAGTGTTGACGTGTGGCAAGACGCTCCTCGGGGCGCGTCTTGCTTGGGCCTCTCTCCTGGAGGCGCTCAGTCAGACTGAGTAGTGACATGTGGCCTGACGCTCCTCGAGGCGCGTCTTGCTTGGGCCTCTCTCCTGGAGGCGCTCAGTCAGACCCAGTGTTGACATGTGGCAAGACGCTCCTCGGGGCACGTCTTGCTTGGGCCTTTCTCCTGGAGGCGCTCAGTCAGACCGAGTAGTGACATGTGGCAAGATGCTCTTCGGGGCGCGTCTTGCTTGGACCTCTCTCCTGGAGGCGCTCAGTTAGACCGAGTAGTGACATGTCGCAAGACGCTCCTCGGGCCGCGTCTTGCTTGGGCCTCTCTCCTGGAGGCGCTCAGTCAGACCGAGTGCTGACATGTGGAAAGACGCTCCTCGGGGCGCGTCTTGCTTGGGAATCTCTCCTGGAGGCGCTCAGAAAGAGCCAGTGTTGCCATGTGACAAGACGATCCTCGGGGCGCGTCTTGCTTGGGCCTCTCTCCTGGAGGCGCTCAGTCAGACCCAGTGGTGACATGTGGCAAGACACTCCTCGGGGCGCGTCTTGCTTGGGCCTCTCTCCTGGAGGCCCTCTGTCAGACCCAGTGTTGGCATGTGGCAAGACGCTCCTCAGGGTGCGTCTTGGTTGGGCCTCTCTCCTGGAGGCGCTCAGTCAGACCCAGTGGTGACACATGGCAAGACGCTCCTCGGGGCGCATCTTGCTTGGGACTCTCTCCTGGAGGTGCTCAGTCAGACCCAGTGTTGACATGTGGCAAGACGCTCCTCGGGGTGCGTCTTGCTTGGGCTTCTCTCCTGGAGGCCCTCAGTCAGACCCATTGTTGACATGTGGCAAGACGCTCCTCGGGGCGCTTCTTGCTTGGGCCTCTCTCCTGGAGGCGCTCAGTCAGACCGAGTGCTGACATGTGGCAAGACGCTCCTCGGGGCGCGTCTTGCTGGGGCCTCTCTCCTGGAGGCGCTCAGTCAGACCCAGCGTTGACATGTGTCAAGACGCTCCTCGGGCGTTTCTTGCTTGCGCCTCTCTCCTGGAGGAGCTCAGTCAGACCCAGAGGTGACATGTGGCAAGACGCTCCACGGGCCTCTCTCCTGGAGGCGCTCAGTCACACCCAGTGTTGACATGTGGCAAGACGCTCCTCGGGGCGCGTCTTGCTGGGGCTTCTCTCCTGGAGGCCCTCAGTCAGACCCAGTGTTGACATGTGGCAAGACGCTCCTCGGGGCGCGTCTTGCTTGGGCTTCTCTCCTGGAGGCCCTCAGTCAGACCCATTGTTGACATGTGGCAAGACGCTCCTCGGGGCGCGTCTTGCTTGGGCCTCTCTCCTGGAGGCGCTCAGTCAGACCGAGTGCTGACATGTTGCAAGACGCTCCTCCGGGCGCGTCTTGCTTGGGCCTCTCTCCTGGAGGTGCTCAGTCAGACCCAGTGTTGACATGTGGCAAGACGCTCCTCGGGGCGCGTCTTGCTTGGGCTTCTCTACTGGAGGCCCTCAGTAAGACCCATTGTTGACATGTGGCAAGACACTCCTCGGGGCGCATCTTGCTTGGGCCTCTCTCCTGGAGGCGCTCAGTCAGACCCAGAGTTGACATGTGGCAAGACGCTCCTCGGGGCGCGTCTTGCTTGGGCTTCTCTCCTGGAGGCCCTCAGTCAGACCCATTGTTGACATGTGGCAAGACGCTCCTCGGGGCACGTCTTGCTTGGGCCTCTCTCCTGGAGGCGCTCAGTCAGACCGAGTGCTGACATGTGGCAAGAAGCTCATCAGGGCGCGTCTTGCTTGGGCTTCTCTCCCGGAGGCCCTCAGTAAGAACCATTGTTGACATGTGGCAAGACGCTCCTCGGGGCGCGTCTTGCTTGGGCCTCTCTCCTGGAGGCCCTCAGTCAGACCCATTGTTGACATGTGGCAAGACGCTCCTCGGGGCACGTCTTGCTTGGGCCTCTCTCCTGGATGCGCTCAGTCAGACCGAGTAGTGACATGTGGCAAGACGCTCCTCGGGGCGCGTCTTGCTTGGGCCTCTCTCCAGAAGGCCCTCAATCAGACCCAGTGTTGACACGTGGCAAGACGCTTCTCGGGGCGCGTCTTACTTGGGCCTCTCTCCTGGAGGCGCTCAGTCAGACTAAGTAGTGACATGTGGCCTGACGCTCCTCGGGGCGCGTGTTGCTTGGGCCTCTCTCCTGGAGGCGCTCAGTCAGACCAAGTGGTGACATGTGGCAAGACACTCCTCGGGGCGCGTCTTGCTTGGGCTTCTCTCCTGGAGGCGCTCAGAAAGACCCAGTGTTGACATGTGACAAGACGCTCCTCGGGGCGCGTCTTGCTTGGGCCTCTCTCCTGGAGGCGCTCAGTCAGACCCAGTGGTGACATGTGGCAAGACACTCCTCGGGGCGCGTCTTGCTTGGGCCTCTCTCCTGGAGGCCCTCTTTCAGACCCAGTGTTGGCATGTGGCAAGACGCTCCTCAGGGCGCGTCTTGGTTGGGCCTCTCTCCTGGAGAAGCTCAGTCAGACCCAGTGTTGACATGTGGCAAGACTGCTCGGGGCGCGTCTTGCTTGGGCTTCTCTCGTGGAGGCCGTCAGTCAGACCCAGTGTTGACATGTGTCAAGACGCTCCTCGGGGCGTGTCTTGGTTGGGCCTCTCTCCTGGAGGCGCTCAGTCAGACCCAGTGTTGACATGTGGCAAGACGCTCCTCGGGGCGCGTCTTGCTTGGGCTTCTCTCCTGGAGGTCCTCAGTCAGACCCATTGTTGACATGTGGCAAGACGCTCCTCGGGGCACGTCTTGCTTGGGCCTCTCTCCTGGAGGCGCTCAAACAGACCGAGTAGTGACATGTGGCAAGACGCTCCTCGGGGCGCGTCTTGCTGGGGCGCGTCTTGCTGGGGCTTCTCTCATGGAGGCACTCAGTCAGACCCAGTGTTGACATGTGGCAAGACGCTCCTCGGGGCGCGTCTTGCTTGGACCTCTCTCCCTGAGGCGCTCAGTCAGACCGAGTAGTGACATGTGGCAAGACGCTCCTCGGGGCGCGTCTTGCTTGGGCCTCTCTCCTGGAGGTGCTCAGTCAGACCGAGTGTTGACATGTGGCAAGACGCTCCTCGGGGCACGTCTTGCTTGGGCCTCTCTCCTGGAGGCGCTCAGTCAGACCCAGAGGAGACATGTGTCAAGACCCTCCTCGGGGCGCGTCTTGCTTGGGCCTCTCTCCTGGAGGCGCTCAGTCAGACCGAGTGCTGACATGTTGCAAGACGCTCCTCCGGGGGCGTCTTGCTTGGGCCTCTCTCCTGGAGGCGCTCAGTCAGACCCAGTGTTCACATGTGGCAAGACGCTCCTCGGGATGCATCTTGCTTGGGCCTCTCTCCTGGAGGCGCTCAGTCAGACCCAGTGTTGACATGTGGCAAGACGCTCCTCGGGGCGCGTCTTGCTTGGGCCTCTCTCCTGGAGGCGCTCAGTCAGACCGAGTGCTGACATGTGGCAAGACGCTCCTCGGGGCGCATCTTGCTTGGGCTTCTCTCCTGGAGACCCTCAGTCAGACCCAGTGTTGACATGTGGCAAGACGCTCCTCGGGGCGCGTCTTATTTGGGCCACTCTCCTGGAGGCCCTCAGTCAGACCCAGTGTTGACATGAGGCAAGACTGTCCTCGGGGCGCGTCTTGCTTGGGCTTCTCTCCTGGAGGCCCTCAGTCAGACCCATTGTTGACATGTGGCAAGACGCTCCTCGGGGCACGTCTTGCTTGGGCCTCTCTCCAGAAGGCCCTCAATCAGACCCAGTATTGACACGTGGCAAGATGCTCCTCGGGGCGCGTCTTACTTGGGCCTCTCTCCTGGAGGCGCTCAGTCAGACTGAGTAGTGACATGTGGCCTGACGCTCCTCGGGGCGCGTGTTGCTTGGGCCTCTCTCCTGGAGGCGCTCAGTCAGACCAAGTGGTGACATGTGGCAAGACACTCCTCGGGGCGCGTCTTGCTTGGGCCTCTCTCCTGGAGGCCCTCTGTCAGACCCAGTGTTGACATGTGTCAAGACGCTCCTCGGGGCGCGTCTTGCTTGGGCTTCTCTTCTGGAGGCCCTCAGTCATACCCATTGTTGACACGTGGCAAGACGCTCCTCGGGGCGCGTCTTACTTGGGCCTCTCTACTGGAGGCGCTCAGTCAGACTGAGTAGTGACATGTGGCATGACGCGCCTCGGGGCGCGTGTTGCTTGGGCTTCTCTCCTGGAGGCGCTCAGTCAGACCGAGTGCTGACATGTGGAAAGACGCTCCTCGGGGCGCGTCTTGGTTGGGCCTCTCTCCTGGAGAAGCTCAGTCAGACCCAGTGGTGACATGTGGCAAGACGCTCCTCGGGGCGCGTATTGCTTGGGCCTCTCTCCTGGATGCCCTCTGTCAGACCGAGTGTTCACATGTGGCAAGACTCTGCTCGGGGCGCGTCTTGCTTGGGCTTCTCTCGTGGAGGCCCTCAGTCAGATCCAGTGTTGACATGTGTCAAGACGATCCTCGGGGCGTGTCTTGGTTGGGCCTCTCTCATGGAGGCACTCAGTCAGACCCAGTGCTGACATGTGGCAAGACGCTCCTCGGGGCGCGTCTTGCTTGGACCTCTCTCCCTGAGGCGCTCAGTCAGACCCAGTGTTGACATTTGGCAAGACACTCCTCGGGGCGCGTCTTGCTTGGGCCTCTCTCATGGAGGCCCTCTGTCAGACCCAGTGTTGACATGTGTCAAGACGCTCCTCGGGGGGCGTCTTGCTTTGGCCTCTCTCCTGGAGGCGCTCAGTCAGACCGAGTGCTGACATGTGGCAAGAAGCTCCTCGGGGCGCGTCTTGCTTGGGCTTCTCTCCCGGAGGCCCTCAGTAAGAACCATTGTTGACATGTGGCAGGACGCTCCTCGGGGCGCGTCTTGCTTGGGCCTCTCTCCAGAAGGCCCTCAATCAGACCCAGTGTTGACACGTGGCAAGACGCATCTCGGGGCGCGTCTTGCTTGGGCCTCTCTCCTGGAGGCGCTCAGTCAGACACAGTGGTGACATGTGGCATGACACTCCTCGGGGCGCGTCTTGCTTGGGCCTCTCTCGTGGAGGCCCTCTGTCAGACCCAGTGTTGACATGTGTCAAGACGCTCCTCGGGGCGCGTCTTGCTTGGGCTTCTCTCCTGGAGGCCCTAAGTCAGACCCATTGTTGACATGTGGCAAGACGCTCCTCGGGGCGCGTCTTGCTTGAGCTTCTCTCCTGGAGGCGCTCAGACAGACCCAGTGTTGACATGTGACAAGACACTCCTCGGGGCACGTCTTGCTTGGGCCTCTCTCCTGGAGGCGCTCAGTCAGAACCAGAGGTGACATGTGGCAAGACGCTCCTCGGGGCGCGTCTTGCTTGGGCCTTTCTCCTGGAGGCCCTCTGTCAGACCCAGTGTTGACATGTGGCAAGACGCTCCTCCGGGCGCATCTTGCTTGGGCCTCTCTCCTGGAGGCCCTCAGTCAGACCCATTGTTGACATGTGGCAAGACGCTCCTCGGGGCGCGTCTTGCTTGGGCCTCTCTCCTGGAGGCGCTCAGTCAGACCCAGTGGTGACACGTGGAAAGACGCTCCTCAGGGTGCGTCTTGCTTGGGCCTCTCTCCTGGAGGCGCTCAGTCAGACCCAGTGTTGACACGTGGCAAGACGCTCCTCGGGGCGCGTCTTGCTTGGGCGTCTCTCATGGAGGCGCTCAGTCAGACCCAGTGTTGGCATGTGGCAAGACACTCCTCGGGGCGCGTCTTGGTTGGGCCTCTCTCCTGGAGGCGCTAATTCAGACCCAGTGGTGACATGTGGCAAGACGCTCCTCGGGGCGAGTATTGCTTGGGCCTCTCTCCTGAATGCCCTCTTTCAGACCGAGTGTTGACATGTGGCAAGACTCTCCTTGGGGCGCGTCTTGCTTGGGCTTCTCTCATGGAGGCCCTCAGTCCGACCCAGTGTTGACATGTGTCAAGACGCTCCTCGGGGCGTGTCTTGCTTGGGCTTCTCTCCTGGAGGCCCTCAGTCAGACCCATTGTTGACATGTGGCAAGACGCTCCTCGGGGCACGTCTTGCTTGGGCCTCTCTCCTGGAGGCGCTCAGTCAGACCGAGTAGTGACATGTGGCAAGACGCACCTCGGGGCGCGTCTTGCTTGGACCTCTCTCCTGGAGGCGCTCAGTTAGACCGAGTAGTGACATGTGGCAAGACGCTCCTCGGGGCGCGTCTTGCTTGGGCCTCTCTCCTGGAGGCGCTCAGTCAGACCGAGTGCTGACATAAGGCAAGACGCTCCTCGGGGCGCGTCTTGCTGGGGCCTCTCTCCTGGAGGAGCTCAGTCAGACCCAGTGGTGAAACATGGCAAGACGCTCCTCGGGGCGCGTCTTGCTTGGGCCTCTCTCCTGGAGGCGCTAAGTCAGACCTAGTGTTGACACGTGGCAAGACGCTCCTCGGGGCGCGTCTTGCTTGGGCCTCTCTCCTGGAGGCGCTCAGTCAGACACAGTGTTGACATGTGGCAAGACACTCCTCGGGGCGCGTCTTGCTTGGGCTTCTCTCATGGAGGCCCTCAGTAAGACCCATTGTTGACATGTGGAAAGAAGCTCCTCGGGGCGCGTCTTGCTTTGGCTTCTCTCCTGGAGGCCCTCAGTCAGACCCATTGTTGACATGTGGCAAGACGCTCCTCGGGGCGCGTCTTGCTGGGGCTTCTCTCATGGAGGCACTCAGTCAGACCCAGTGTTGAAATGTGGCAAGACGCTCCTCGGGGCGCGTGTTGCTTGGACCTCTCTCCTGGAGGCGCTCAGTCAGACTGAGTAGTGACATGTGGCAAGACGCTCCTCGGGGCGCGTCTTGCTTGGGCCTCTCTCCTGGAGGCGCTCAATTAGACCCAGTGTTGACATGTGGCAAGACGCTCCTCGGGGCGCTTCTTGTTTTGGCCTCTCTCCTGGAGGCGCTCAGTCAGACCGAGTGCTGACATGTGGCAAGACGCTCCTCGGGGCGCGTCTTGCTGGGGCCTCTCTCCTGGAGGCGCTCAGTCAGACCCAGTGTTGACATGTGTCAAGATGCTCCTCGGGCGTTTCTTGCTTGCGCCTCTCTCCTGGAGGAGCTCAGTCAGACCCAGAGGTGACATGTGGCAAGACGCTCCTCGGGCTTCTCTCCTGGAGGCCCTCAGTCAGACCCAGTGTTGACATGTGGCAAGACGCTCCTCGGGGCGCGTCTTGCTTGGGCCTCTCTCCTGGAGGCCCTCAGTCAGACCCATTGTTGACATGTGGCAAGACGCTCCTCGGGGCACGTCTTGCTTGGGCCTCTCTCCTGGAGGCGCTCAGTCAGACCGAGTAGTGACATGTGGCAAGACGCTCCTCGGGGCGCGTCTTGCTTGGGCCTCTCTCCAGAAGGCCCTCAATCAGACCCAGTGTTGACACGTGGCAAGACGCTCCTCGGGGCGCGTCTTACTTGGGCCTCTCTCCTGGAGGCGCTCAGTCAGACTGAGTAGTGACATGTGGCCTGACGCTCCTCGGGGCGCGTGTTGCTTGGGCCTCTCTCCTGGAGGCGCTCAGTCAGACCAAGTGGTGACATGTGGCAAGACACTCCTCGGGGCGCGTCTTGCTTGGGCCTCTCTCCTGGAGGCCCTCTGTCAGACCCAGTGTTCACATGTCTCAAGACGCTCCTCGGGGCGCGTCTTGCTTGGGCTTCTCTCCTGGAGGCCCTCAGTCATACCCATTGTTGACATGTGGCAAGACGCTCCTCGGAGCGCGTCTTGCTTTGGCCTCTCTCCTGGAGGCGCTCAGTCAGACCGAGTGCTGAGATGTGGAAAGACGCTCCTCGGGGCGCGTCTTGCTTGGGCTTCTCTCCTGGAGGCGCTCAGAAAGACCCAGTGTTGACATGTGACAAGACGCTCCTCGGGGCGCGTCTTGCTTGGGCCTCTCTCCTGGAGGCGCTCTGTCAGACCCAGTGGTGACATGTGGCAAGACACTCCTCGGGGCGCGTCTTGCTTGGGCCTCTCTCCTGGAGGCCCTCTGTCAGACCCAGTGTTGGCATGTGGCAAGACGCTCCTCAGGGCGCGTCTTGGTTGGGCCTCTCTCCTGGAGAAGCTCAGTCAGACCCAGTGGTGACATGTGGCAAGACGCTCCTCGGGGCGCGTATTGCTTGGGCCTTTCTCCTGGATGCCCTCTGTCAGACCGAGTGTTGACATGTGGCAAGACTCTGCTCGGGGCGCGTCTTGCTTGGGCTTCTCTCGTGGAGGCCGTCAGTCAGACCCAGTGTTGACATGTGTCAAGACGCTCCTCGGGGCGTGTCTTGGTTGGGCCTCTCTCCTGGAGGCGCTCAGTCAGACCCAGTGTTGACATGTGGCAAGACGCTCCTCGGGGCGCGTCTTGCTTGGGCTTCTCTCCTGGAGGTCCTCAGTCGACCCATTGTTGACATGTGGCAAGACGCTCCTCGGGGCACGTCTTGCTTGGGCCTCTCTCCTGGAGGCGCTCAAACAGACCGAGTAGTGACATGTGGCAAGACGCTCCTCGGGGCGCGTCTTGCTGGGGCTTCTCTCATGGAGGCACTCAGTCAGACCCAGTGTTGACATGTGGCAAGACGCTCCTCGGGGCGCTTCTTGCTTGGACCTCTCTCCCTGAGGCGCTCAGTCAGACCGAGTAGTGACATGTGGCAAGACGCTCCTCGGGGCGCGTCTTGCTTGGGCCTCTCTCCTGGAGGCCCTCAGTCAGACCCAGTGTTGACACGTCGCAAGACGCTCCTCGGGGCACGTCTTGCTTGGGCCTCTCTCCTGGAGGCCCTCAATCAGACCCAGTGTTGACACGTCGCAAGACGCTCCTCGGGGCGCGTCTTACTTGGGCCTCTCTCCTGGAGGCGCTCAGTCAGACTGAGTAGTGACATGTGGCCTGACGCTCCTCGGGGCATGTGTTGCTTGGGCCTCTCTCCTGGAGGATCTCAGTCAGACCAAGTGGTGACATGTGGCAAGACACTCCTCGGGGCGCGTCTTGCTTGGGCCTCTCTCCTGGAGGCCCTCTGTCAGACCCAGTGTTCACATGTCTCAAGACGCTCCTCGGGGCGCGTCTTGCTTGGGCTTCTCTCCTGGAGGCCCTCAGTCATACCCATTGTTGACATGTGGCAAGACGCTCCTCGGGGCGCGTCTTGCTTTGGCCTCTCTCCTGGAGGCGCTCAGTCAGACCGAGTGCTGAGATGTGGAAAGACGCTCCTCGCGGCGCGTCTTGCTTGGGCTTCTCTCCTGGAGGCGCTCAGAAAAGACCCAGTGTTGACATGTGGCAAGACGCTCCTCGGGGCGCGTCTTGCTTGGGCTTCTCTCCTGGAGGTCCTCAGTCGACCCATTGTTGACATGTGGCAAGACGCTCCTCGTGGCACGTCTTGCTTGGGCCTCTCTCCTGGAGGCGCTCAAACAGACCGAGTAGTGACATGTGGCAAGACGCTCCTCGGGGCGCGTCTTGCTGGGGCTTCTCTCATGGAGGATCTCAGTCAGACCCAGTGTTGACATGTGGCAAGACGCTCCTCGGGGCGCTTCTTGCTTGGACCTCTCTCCCTGAGGCGCTCAGTCAGACCGAGTAGTGACATGTGGCAAGACGCTCCTCGGGGCGCGTCTTGCTTGGGCCTCTCTCCTGGAGGCCCTCAGTCAGACCCAGTGTTGACACGTCGCAAGACGCTCCTCGGGGCACGTCTTGCTTGGGCCTCTCTCCTGGAGGCCCTCAATCAGACCCAGTGTTGACACGTCGCAAGACACTCCTCGGGGCGCGTCTTACTTGGGCCTCTCTCCTGGAGGCGCTCAGTCAGACTGAGTAGTGACATGTGGCCTGACGCTCCTCGGGGCGCGTGTTGCTTGGGCCTCTCTCCTGGAGGATCTCAGTCAGACCAAGTGGTGACATGTGGCAAGACACTCCTCGGGGCGCGTCTTGCTTGGGCCTCTCTCCTGGAGGCCCTCTGTCAGACCCAGTGTTCACATGTCTCAAGACGCTCCTCGGGGCGCGTCTTGCTTGGGCTTCTCTCCTGGAGGCCCTCAGTCATACCCATTGTTGACATGTGGCAAGACGCTCCTCGGGGCGCGTCTTGCTTTGGCCTCTCTCCTGGAGGCGCTCAGTCAGACCGAGTGCTGAGATGTGGAAAGACGCTCCTCGGGGCGCGTCTTGCTTGGGCTTCTCTCCTGGAGGCGCTCAGAAAGACCCAGTGTTGACATGTGACAAGACGCTCCTCGGGGCGCGTCTTGCTTGGGCCTCTCTCCTGGAGGCGCTCAGTCAGACCCAGTGGTGACATGTGGCAAGACACTCCTCGGGGCGCGTCTTGCTTGGGCCTCTCTCCTGGAGGCCCTCTGTCAGACCCAGTGATGGCATGTGGCAAGACGCTCCTCAGGGCGCGTCTTGGTTGGGCCTCTCTCCTGGAGAAGCTCAGTCAGACCCAGTGGTGACATGTGGCAAGACGCTCCTCGGGGCGCGTATTGCTTGGGCCTCTCTCCTGGATGCCCTCTGTCAGACCGAGTGTTGACATGTGGCAAGACTCTGCTCGGGGCGCGTCTTGCTTGGGCTTCTCTCGTGGAGGCCGTCAGTCAGACCCAGTGTTGACATGTGTCAAGACGCTCCTCGGGGCGTGTCTTGGTTGGGCCTCTCTCCTGGAGGCGCTCAGTCAGACCCAGTGTTGACATGTGGCAAGACGCTCCTCGGGGCGCGTCTTGCTTGGGCTTCTCTCCTGGAGGTGCTCAGTCAGACCCAGTGTTGACATGTGGCAAGACGCTCCTCGGGGCACGTCTTGCTTGGGCCTCTCTCCTGGAGGCGCTCAGTCAGACCCAGAGGAGACATGTGTCAAGACCCTCCTCGGGGCGCGTCTTGCTTGGGCCTCTCTCCTGGAGGCGCTCAGTCAGACCGAGTGCTGACATGTTGCAAGACGCTCCTCGGGGTGCGTCTTGCTTGGGCCTCTCTCCTGGAGGCGCTCAGTCAGACCGAGTGCTGACATGTGGCAAGACGCTCCTCGGGGCGCGTCTTGCTTGGGCTTCTCTCCTGGAGACCCTCAGTCAGACCCAGTGTTGACATGTGGCAAGACGCTCCTCGGGGCGCGTCTTATTTGGGCCACTCTCCTGGAGGCCCTCAGTCAGACCCAGTGTTGACATGTGGCAAGACTGTCCTCGGGGCGCGTCTTGCTTGGGCTTCTCTCCTGGAGGCCCTCAGTGAGACCCATTGTTGACATGTGGCAAGACGCTCCTCGGGGCACGTCTTGCTTGGGCCTCTCTCCAGAAGGCCCTCAATCAGACCCAGTGTTGACACGTGGCAAGACGCTCCTCGGGGCGCGTCTTACTTGGGCCTCTCTCCTGGAGGCGCTCAGTCAGACTGAGTAGTTACATGTGGCCTGACGCTCCTCGGGGCGCGTGTTGCTTGGGCCTCTCTCCTGGAGGCGCTCAGTCAGACCAAGTGGTGACATGTGGCAAGACACTCCTCGGGGCGCGTCTTGCTTGGGCCTCTCTCCTGGAGGCCCTCTGTCAGACCCAGTGTTGACATGTGTCAAGACGCTCCTCGGGCGCGTCTTGCTTGGGCTTCTCTTCTGGAGGCCCTCAGTCATACCCATTGTTGACACGTGGCAAGACGCTCCTCGGGGCGCGTCTTACTTGGGCCTCTCTCCTGGAGGCGCTCAGTCAGACTGAGTAGTGACATGTGGCCTGACGCGCCTCGGGGCGCGTGTTGCTTGGGCTTCTCTCCTGGAGGCGCTCAGTCAGACCGAGTGCTGACATGTGGAAAGACGCTCCTTGGGGCGCGTCTTGGTTGGGCCTCTCTCCTGGAGAAGCTCAGTCAGACCCAGTGGTGACATGTGGCAAGACGCTCCTCGGGGCGCGTATTGCTTGGGCCTCTCTCCTGGATGCCCTCTGTCAGACCGAGTGTTGACATGTGGCAAGACACTGCTCGGGGCGCGTCTTGCTTGGGCTTCTCTCGTGGAGGCCCTTAGTCAGACCCAGTGTTGACATGTGTCAAGACGATCCTCGGGGCGTGTCTTGGTTGGGCCTCTCTCATGGAGGCACTCAGTCAGACCCAGTGTTGACATGTGTCAAGACGCTCCTCGGGGCGCGTCTTGCTTTGGCCTCTCTCCTGGAGGCGCTCAGTCAGTCCGAGTGCTGACATGTTGCAACACGCTCCTCCGGGCGTGTCTTGCTTGGGCCTCTCTCCTGGAGGCGCTCAGTCAGACCCAGTTTTCACATGTGGCAAGACGCATCTCGGGGCGCGTCTTGCTTGGGCCTCTCTCCTGGAGGCGCTCAGTCAGACACAGTGGTGACATGTGGCATGACACTCCTCGGGGCGCGTCTTGCTTGGGCCTCTCTCGTGGAGGCCCTCTGTCGGACCCAGTGTTGACATGTGTCAAGACGCTCCTCGGGGCGCGTCTTGCTTGGGCTTCTCTCCTGGAGGCCCTCAGTCAGACCCATTGTTGACATGTGGCAAGACGCTCCTCGGGGCGCGTCTTGCTTGGGCTTCTCTCCTGGAGGCGCTCAGACAGACCCAGTGTTGACATGTGACAAGACGCTCCTCGGGGAACGTCTTGCTTGGGCCTCTCTCCTGGAGGCGCTAATTCAGACCCAGTGGTGACATGTGGCAAGACGCTCCTCGGGGCGCGTATTGCTTGGGCCTCTCTCCTGAATGCCCTCTTTCAGACCGAGTGTTGACATGTGGCAAGACTCTCCTCGGGGCGCGTCTTGCTTGGGCTTCTCTCATGGAGGCCCTCAGTCCGACCCAGTGTTGACATGTGTCAAGACGCTCCTCGGGGCGTGTCTTGCTTGGGCTTCTCTCCTGGAGGCCCTCAGTCAGACCCATTGTTGACATGTGGCAAGATGCTCCTCGGGGCACGTCTTACCTGGGCCTCTCTCCTGGAGGCGCTCAGTCAGACCGAGTAGTGACATGTGGCAAGACGCACCTCGGGGCGCGTCTTGCTTGGACCTCCCTCCTGGAGGCGCTCAGTCAGACCGAGTTGTGACATTTTGCAAGACGCTCCTCGGGGCGCGTCTTGCTTGGACCTCTCTCCTGGAGGCGCTCAGTTAGACCGAGTAGTGACATGTGGCAAGACGCTCCTCGGGGCGCGTCTTGCTTGGGCCTCTCTCCTGGAGGCGCTCAGTCAGACCGAGTGCTGACATAAGGCAAGACGCTCCTCGGGGCGCGTCTTGCTGGGGCCTCTCTCCTGGAGGAGCTCAGTCAGACCCAGTGGTGACACGTGGCAAGACGCTCCTCGGGGCGCATCTTGCTTGGGCCTCTCTCCTGGAGGCGCTAAGTCAGACCCAGTGTTGACACGTGGCAAGACGCTCCTCGGGGCGCGTCTTGCTTGGGCCTCTCTCCTGGAGGCGCTCAGTCAGACACAGTGTTGACATGTGGCAAGACACTCCTCGGGGCGCGTCTTGCTTGGGCTTCTCTCATGGAGGCCCTCAGTAAGACCCATTGTTGACATGTGGAAAGAAGCTCCTCGGGGCGCGTCTTGCTTGGGCCTCTCTCCTGGAGGCGCTCAATTAGACCCAGTGTTGACATGTGGCAAGACGCTCCTCGGGGCGCGTCTTGCTTGGACTTCTCTCCTGGAGGCCCTCAGTCAGACCCATTGTTGACATGTGGCAAGACGCTCCTCGGGGCGCTTCTTGTTTGGGCCTCTCTCCTGGAGGCGCTCAGTCAGACCGAGTGCTGACATGTGGCAAGACGCTCCTCGGGGCGCGTCTTGCTGTGGCCTCTCTCCTGGAGGCGCTCAGTCAGACCCAGTGTTGACATGTGTCAAGACGCTCCTCGGGCGTTTCTTGCTTGCGCCTCTCTCCTGGAGGAGCTCAGTCAGACCCAGAGGTGACATGTGGCAAGAAGCTCCTCGGGCCTCTCTCCTGGAGGCGCTCAGTCACACCCAGTGTTGACATGTGGCAAGACGCTCCTCGGGGCGCGTCTTGCTTGGGCCTCTCTCCTGGAGGTGCTCAGTCAGACCCAGTGTTGACATGTGGCAAGACGCTCCTCGGGGCGCGTCTTGCTTGGGCTTCTCTCCTGGAGGCCCTCAGTAAGACCCATTGTTGACATGTGGCAAGACACTCCTCGGGGCGCATCTTGCTTGGGCTTCTCTTCTGGAGGCCCTCAGTCATACCCATTGTTGACACGTGGCAAGACGCTCCTCGGGGCGCGTCTTACTTGGGCCTCTCTCCTGGAGGCGCTCAGTCAGACTGAGTAGTGACATGTGGCCTGACGCGCCTCGGGGCGCGTGTTGCTTGGGCTTCTCTCCTGGAGGCGCTCAGTCAGACCGAGTGCTGACATGTGGAAAGACGCTCCTCGGGGCGCGTCTTGGTTGGGCCTCTCTCCTGGAGAAGCTCAGTCAGACCCAGTGGTGACATGTGGCAAGACGCTCCTCGGGGCGCGTATTGCTTGGGCCTCTCTCCTGGATGCCCTCTGTCAGACCGAGTGTTGACATGTGGCAAGACTCTGCTCGGGGCGCGTCTTGCTTGGGCTTCTCTCGTGGAGGCCCTTAGTCAGACCCAGTGTTGACATGTGTCAAGACGATCCTCGGGGCGTGTCTTGGTTGGGCCTCTCTCATGGAGGCACTCAGTCAGACCCAGTGTTGACATGTGGCAAGACGCTCCTCGGGGCGCGTCTTGCTTGGACCTCTCTCCCTGAGGCGCTCAGTCAGACCCAGTGTTGACATTTGGCAAGACACTCCTCGGGGCGCGGCTTGCTTGGGCCTCTCTCATGGAGGCCCTCTGTCAGACCCAGTGTTGACATGCGTCAAGACGCTCCTTGGGGGGCGTCTTGCTTTGGCCTCTCTCCTGGAGGCGCTCAGTCAGACCGAGTGCTGACATGTGGCAAGAAGCTCCTCGGGGCGCGTCTTGCTTGGGCTTCTCTCCCGGAGGCCCTCAGTAAGAACCATTGTTGACATGTGGCAAGACGCTCCTCGGGGCACGTCTTGCTTGGGCCTCTCTCCAGAAGGCCCTCAATCAGACCCAGTGTTGACACGTGGCAAGACGCTCCTCGGGGCGCGTCTTGCCTGGGCCTCTCTCCTGGAGGCGCTCAGTCAGACTGAGTAGTGACATGTGGCCTGACGCTCCTCGGGGCGCGTGTTGCTTGGACCTCTCTCCTGGAGGCGCTCAGTCAGACCAAGTGGTGACATATGGCAAGACACTCCTCGGGGTGCGTCTTGCTTGGGCCTCTCTCATGGAGGCCCTCTGTCAGACCCAGTGTTGACATGTTTCAAGACGCTCCTCGGGGCGCGTCTTGCTTTGGCCTCTCTCCTGGAGGCGCTCAGTCAGACCGAGTGCTGACATGTTGCAACACGCTCCTCCGGGCATGTCTTGCTTGGGCCTCTCTCCTGGAGGCGCTCAGTCAGACCCAGTTTTCACATGTGGCAAGACGCATCTCGGGGCGCGTCTTGCTTGGGCCTCTCTCCTGGAGGCGCTCAGTCAGACACAGTGGTGACATGTGGCATGACACTCCTCGGGGCGCGTCTTGCTTGGGCCTCTCTCGTGGAGGCCCTCTGTCAGACCCAGTGTTGACATGTGTCAAGACGCTCCTCGGGGCGCTTCTTGCTTGGGCTTCTCTCATGGAGGCCCTCAGTCCGACCCAGTGTTGACATGTGTCAAGACGCTCCTCGGGGCGTGTCTTGCTTGGGCTTCTCTCCTGGAGGCCCTCAGTCAGACCCATTGTTGACATGTGGCAAGATGCTCCTCGGGGCACGTCTTGCCTGGGCCTCTCTCCTGGAGGCGCTCAGTCAGACCGAGTAGTGACATGTGGCAAGACGCACCTCGGGGCGCGTCTTGCTTGGACCTCCCTCCTGGAGGCGCTCAGTCAGACCGAGTTGTGACATTTTGCAAGACGCTCCTCGGGGCGCGTCTTGCTTGGACCTCTCTCCTGGAGGCGCTCAGTTAGACCGAGTAGTGACATGTGGCAAGACGCTCCTCGGGGCGCGTCTTGCTTGGGCCTCTCTCCTGGAGGCGCTCAGTCAGACCGAGTGCTGACATAAGGCAAGACGCTCCTCGGGGCGCGTCTTGCTGGGGCCTCTCTCCTGGAGGAGCTCAGTCAGACCCAGTGGTGACACGTGGCAAGACGCTCCTCGGGGCGCATCTTGCTTGGGCCTCTCTCCTGGAGGCGCTAAGTCAGACCCAGTGTTGACACGTGGCAAGACGCTCCTCGGGGCGCGTCTTGCTTGGGCCTCTCTCCTGGAGGCGCTCAGTCAGACACAGTGTTGACATGTGGCAAGACACTCCTCGGGGCGCGTCTTGCTTGGGCTTCTCTCATGGAGGCCCTCAGTAAGACCCATTGTTGACATGTGGAAAGAAGCTCCTCGGGGCGCGTCTTGCTTGGGCCTCTCTCCTGGAGGCGCTCAATTAGACCCAGTGTTGACATGTGGCAAGACGCTCCTCGGGGCGCTTCTTGCTTGGGCCTCTCTCCTGGAGGCGCTCAGTCAGACCCAGTGTTGACATGTGTCAAGACGCTCCTCGGGCGTTTCTTGCTTGCGCCTCTCTCCTGGAGGAGCTCAGTCAGACCCAGAGGTGACATGTGGCAAGACGCTCCTCGGGCCTCTCTCCTGGAGGCGCTCAGTCACACCCAGTGTTGACATGTGGCAAGACGCTCCTCGGGGCGCGTCTTGCTTGGGCCTCTCTCCTGGAGGTGCTCAGTCAGACCCAGTGTTGACATGTGGCAAGACGCTCCTCGGGGCGCGTCTTGCTTGGGCTTCTCTCCTGGAGGCCCTCAGTAAGACCCATTGTTGACATGTGGCAAGACACTCCTCGGGGCGCATCTTGCTTGGGCCTCTCTCCTGGAGGCGCTCAGTCAGACCGAGAGTTGACATGTGGCAAGACGCTCCTCGGGGCGCGTCTTGCTTGGGCTTCTCTCCTGGAGGCCCTCAGTCAGACCCATTGTTGACATGTGGCAAGACTCTCCTCGGGGCACGTCTTGCTTGGGCCTCTCTCCTGGAGGCGCTCAGTCAGACCGAGTGCTGACATGTGGCAAGAAGCTCCTCAGGGCGCGTCTTGCTTGGGCTTCTCTCCCGGAGGCCCTCAGTAAGAACCATTGTTGACATGTGGCAAGACGCTCCTCGGGGCGCGTCTTGCTTGGGCCTCTCTCCTGGAGGCCCTCAGTCAGACCCATTGTTGACATGTGGCAAGACGCTCTTCGGGGCACGTCTTGCTTGGGCCTCTCTCCTGGAGGCGCTCAGTCAGACCGAGTAGTGACATGTGGCAAGACGCTCCTCGGGGCGCGTCTTGCTTGGGCCTCTCTCCAGAAGGCCCTCAATCAGACCCAGTGTTGACACGTGGCAAGACGCTCCTCGGGGCGCGTCTTACTTGGGCCTCTCTCCTGGAGGCGCTCAGTCAGACTGAGTAGTGACATGTGGCCTGACGCTCCTCGGGGCGCGTGTTGCTTGGGCCTCTCTCCTGGAGGCGCTCAGTCAGACCAAGTGGTGACATGTGGCAAGACACTCCTCGGGGCGCGTCTTGCTTGGGCCTCTCTCCTGGAGGCCCTCTGTCAGACCCAGTGTTCACATGTCTCAAGACGCTCCTCGGGGCGCGTCTTGCTTGGGCTACTCTCCTGGAGGCCCTCAGTCATACCCATTGTTGACATGTGGCAAGACGCTCCTCGGGGCGCGTCTTGCTTGGGCCTCTCTCCTGGAGGCCCTCTTTCAGACCCAGTGTTGACATGTGTCAAGATGCTCCTCTGGGCGCGTCTTGCTTGGGCTTCTCTCCTGGAGGCCCTCAGTCAGACCCAGTCGTTGACATGTGGCAAGACGCTCCTCCGGGCGCATCTTGCTTGGGCCTCTCTCCTGGAGGCCCTGAGTCAGACCCATTGTTGACATGTGGCAAGACGCTCCTCGGGGCGCGTCTTTCTTGGGCCTCTCTCCTGGAGGCGCTCAGTCAGACCGAGTGCTGACATAAGGCAAGACGCTCCTCGGGGCGCGTCTTGCTTGGGCCTCTCTCCTGGAGGCGCTCAGTCAGACTGAGTAGTGACATGTGGCCTGACGCTCCTCGGGGCACGTCTTGCTTGGGCCTCTCTCCTGGAGGCGCTCAGTCAGACCCAGTGCTGACATGTGGCAAGACGCTCCTCGGGGCGCGTCTTGCTTGGGCCTCTCTCCTGGAGGCGCTCAGTCAGACTGAGTAGTGACATGTGGCCTGACGCTCCTCGGGGCACGTCTTGCTTGGGCCTCTCCCCTGGAGGCGCTCAGTCAGACCCAGTGGTGACATGTGGCATGAAAATCCTCGGGGCGCGTCTTGCTTGGGCCTCTCTCGTGGAGGCCCTCTGTCAGACCCAGTGTTGACATGTGTCAAGACGCTCCTCGGGGCGCGTCTTGCTTGGGCTTCTCTCCTGGAGGCCCTCAGTCAGACCCATTGTTGACATGTTGCAAGACGCTCCTCGGGGCGCTTCTTGCTTGGGCTTCTCTCCTGGAGGCGCTCAGACAGACCCAGTGTTGACATGTGACAAGACGCTCGGGGCGCGTCTTGCTTGGGCCTCTCTCCTGGAGGCGCTCAGTCAGACCCAGTGTTGACATGTGGCAAGACGCTCCTCGGGGCGCGTCTTGCTTGGGCTTCTCTCCTGGAGACCCTCAGTCAGACCCATTGTTGACATGTGGAAAGATGCTCCCCGGGGCACGTCTTGCTGGGGCTTCTCTCATGGAGGCACTCAGTCAGACCTATTGTTGGCATGTGGCAAGACGCTCCTCGGGGCGCGTCTTGCTTGGACCTCTCTCCCTGAGGCGCTCAAACAGACCGAGTAGTGACATGTGGCAAGACGCTCCTCGGGGCGCGTCTTGCTGGGGCTTCTCTCATGGAGGCACTCAGTCAGTCCTATTGTTGGCATGTGGCAAGACGCTCCTCGGGGCGCGTCTTGCTTGGACCTCTCTCCCTGAGGCGCTCAATCAGACTGAGTAGTGACATGTGGCCTGACGCTCCTCGGGGCACGTGTTGCTTGGGCCTCTCTCCTGGAGGCGCTCAGTCAGACCAAGTGGTGACATGTGGCAAGACACTCCTCGGGGCGCGTCTTGCTTGGGCCTCTCTCATGGAGGCCCTCTGTCAGACCCAGTGATGAAATGTGTCAAGACGCTCCTCGGGGCGCGTCTTGCTTTGGCCTCTCTCCTGGAGGCGCTCAGTCAGACCGAGTGCTGACATGTGGCAAGAAGCTCCTCGGGGCGCGTCTTGCTTGGGCTTCTCTCCTGGAGGCCCTCAGTAAGACCCATTGTTGACATGTGGCAAGACACTCCTCGGGGCGCGTCTTGCTTGGGCCTCTCTCCTGGAGGCGCTCAGTCAGACTGAGTAGTGACATGTGGCCAGACGCTCCTCGGGGCGCGTGTTGCTTGGGCCTCTCTCCTGGAGGCGCTCAGTCAGACCAAGTGGTGACATGTGGCAAGACACTCCTCGGGGCGCGTCTTGCTTGGGCCTCTCTCCTGGAGGCCCTCTGTCGGACCCAGTGTTGACATGTGTCAAGACGCTCCTCGGGGCGCGTCTTGCTTGGGCTTCTCTCCTGGAGGCCCTCAGTCAGACCCATTGTTGACATGTGGCAAGACGCTCCTCGGGGCGCGTCTTGCTTGGGCCTCTCTCCTGGAGGCGCTCAGTCAGACCGAGTGCTGACATGTGGCAAGACGCTCCTTGGGCCGCGTGTTGCTTGGGCTTCTCTCCTGGAGGCCCTCAGTCAGACCAAGTGGTGACATGTGGCAAGACACTCCTCGGGGCGCGTCTTGCTTCGGCCTCTCTCCTGGAGGCCCTCTGTCAGACCCATTGTTGACATGTGGCAAGACGCTCCTCGGGGCGCGTCTTGCTTGGGCCTCTCTCCTGGAGGCACTCAGTCAGACCGAGTGCTGACATGTGGCAAGACGCTCCTCGGGGCGCGTCTTGCTTGGGCTTCTCTCCTGGAGGCGCTCAGAAAGACCCAGTGTTTACATGTGACAAGACCCTCCTCGGGGCGCGTCTTGCTTGGGCCTCTCTCCTGGAGGTGCTCAGTCAGAACCAGAGGTGACATGTGGCAAGACGCTCCTCGGGGCGCGTCTTGCTGGGGCCTCTCTCCTGGAGGCGCTCAGTCAGACCCAGTGCTGACATGTGGCAAGACGCTCCTCGGGGCGCGTCTTGCTTGGGCCTCTCTCCTGGAGGCGCTCAGTCAGACCGAGTGCTGACATAAGGCAAGACGCTCCTCGGGGCGCGTCTTGCTGGGGCCTCTCTCCTGGAGGCGCTCAGTCAGACCCAGTGCTGACATGTGGCAAGACGCTCCTCGGGGCGCGTCTTGCTTGGGCCTCTCTGCTGGAGGCGCTCAGTCAGACTGAGTAGTGACATGTGGCAAGACGCTCCTCGGGGCACGTCTTGCTTGGGCCTTTCTCCTGGAGGCCCTCTGTCAGACCCAGTGTTGACATGTGGCAAGACGCTCCTCCGGGCGCATCTTGCTTGGGCCTCTCTCCTGGAGGCCCTCAGTCAGAACCATTGTTGACATGTGGCAAGACGCTCCTCGGGGCACGTCTTGCTTGGGCCTCTCTCCTGGAGGCGCTCAGTCAGACCCAGTGTTGACATGTGGCAAGACGCTCCTCGGTGCGCGTCTTGCTTGGGCCTCTCTCCTGGAGGCGCTCAGTCAGACCCAGTGTTGACATGTGGCAAGACGCTCCTCGGCGCGCGTCTTGCTTGGGCCTCTCTCCTGGAGGCGCTCAGTCAGACCCAGTGGTGACACGTGGAAAGACGCTCCTCAGGGTGCGTCTTGCTTGGGCCTCTCTCCTGGAGGCGCTCAGTCAGACCCAGTGTTGACACGTGGCAAGACGCTCCTCGGGGCGCGTCTTGCTTGGGCCTCTCTCCTGGAGGCGCTCAGTCAGACCCAGTGTTGGCATGTGGCAAGACACTCCTCGGGGCGCGTCTTGGTTGGGCCTCTCTCCTGGAGGCGCTCATTCAGACCCAGTGGTGACATGTGGCAAGACGCTCCTCGGGGCGCGTATTGCTTGGGCCTCTCTCCTGAATGCCCTCTGTCAGACCGAGTGTTGACATGTGGCAAGACGCTCCTCGGGGCGCGTCTTGCTTGGGCCTCTCTGCTGGAGGCGCTCAGTCAGACTGAGTAGTGACATGTGGCCTGACGCTCCTCGGGTGCGTCTTGCTTGGACCTCTCTCCTGGAGGCGCTCAGTCAGACCCAGTGGTGACATGTGGCATGACACTCCTCGGGGCGCGTCTTGCTTGGGCCTCTATCCTGGAGGAGCTCTGTCAGACCCAGTGTTGACATGTGTCAAGACGCCCCTCGGGGCGCGTCTTGCTTGGGCTTCTCTCCTGGAGGCCCTCAGTCAGACCCATTGTTGACATGTGGCAAGACGCTCCTCGGGGCGCGTCTTGCTTGGGCTTCTCTCCTGGAGGCGCTCAGACAGACCCAGTGTTGACATGTGACAAGACGCTCCTCGGGGCGCGTCTTTCTTGGGCCTCTCTCCTGGAGGCGCTCAGTCAGAACCAGAGGTGACATGTGGCAAGACGCTCCTCGGGGCACGTCTTGCTTGGGCCTTTCTCCTGGAGGCCCTCTGTCAGACCCAGTGTTGACATGTGGCAAGACGCTCCTCCGGGCGCATCTTGCTTGGGCCTCTCTCCTGGAGGCCCTCAGTCAGAACCATTGTTGACATGTGGCAAGACGCTCCTCGGGGCACGTCTTGCTTGGGCCTCTCTCCTGGAGGCGCTCAGTCAGACCCAGTGTTGACATGTGGCAAGACGCTCCTCGGTGCGCGTCTTGCTTGGGCCTCTCTCCTGGAGGCGCTCAGTCAGACCCAGTGTTGACATGTGGAAAGACGCTCCTCGGCGCGCGTCTTGCTTGGGCCTCTCTCCTGGAGGCGCTCAGTCAGACCCAGTGGTGACACGTGGAAAGACGCTCCTCAGGGTGCGTCTTGCTTGGGCCTCTCTCCTGGAGGCGCTCAGTCAGACCCAGTGTTGACACGTGGCAAGACGCTCCTCGGGGCGCGTCTTGCTTGGGCCTCTCTCCTGGAGGCGCTCAGTCAGACCCAGTGTTGGCATGTGGCAAGACACTCCTCGGGGCGCGTCTTGGTTGGGCCTCTCTCCTGGAGGCGCTCATTCAGACCCAGTGGTGACATGTGGCAAGACGCTCCTCGGGGCGCGTATTGCTTGGGCCTCTCTCCTGAATGCCCTCTGTCAGACCGAGTGTTGACATGTGGCAAGACTCTCCTCGGGGCGTGTCTTGCTTGGGCCTCTCTCCTGGAGGTGCTCAGTCAGACCGAGTAGTGACATGTGGCAAGACGCTCCTCGGGGTGCGTCTTGCTTGGACCTCTCTCCTGGAGGCGCTCAGTTAGACCGAGTAGTGACATGTGGCAAGACGCTCCTCGGGGCGCGTCTTGCTTGGGCCTCTCTCCTGGAGGCGCTAAGTCAGACCCAGTGTTGACACGTGGCAAGACGCTCCTCGGGGCGCGTCTTGCTTGGGCCTCTCTCCTGGAGGCGCTCAGTCAGACACAGTGTTGACATGTGGCAAGACACTCCTCGGGGCGCATCTTGCTTGGGCTTCTCTTATGGAGGCCCTCAGTAAGACCCATTGTTGACATGTGGAAAGAAGCTCCTCGGGGCGCGTCTTGCTTTGGCTTCTCTCCTGGAGGCCCTCAGTCAGACCCATTTTTGACATGTGGCAAGACGCTCCTCGGGGCGCGTCTTTCTGGGGCTTCTCTCATGGAGGCACTCAGTCAGACCCAGTGTTGACATGTGGCAAGACGCTCCTCGGGGCGCGTCTTGCTTGGGCTTCTCTCCTGGAGGCGCTCAGAAAGACCCAGTGTTGACATGTGACAAGACCCTCCTCGGGGCGCGTCTTGCTTGGGCCTCTCTCCTGGAGGTGCTCAGTCAGAACCAGAGGTGACATGTGGCAAGACGCTCCTCGGGGCGCGTCTTGCTGGGGCCTCTCTCCTGGAGGCGCTCAGTCAGACCCAGTGCTGACATGTGGCAAGACGCTCCTCGGGGCGCGTCTTGCTTGGGCCTCTCTCCTGGAGGCGCTCAGTCAGACCGAGTGCTGACATAAGGCAAGACGCTCCTCGGGGCGCGTCTTGCTGGGGCCTCTCTCCTGGAGGCGCTCAGTCAGTCCCAGTGCTGACATGTGGCAAGACGCTCCTCGGGGTGCGTCTTGCTTGGGCCTCTCTCCTGGAGGCGCTCAGTCAGACTGAGTAGTGACATGTGGCCTGATGCTCCTCGGGGCACGTCTTGCTTGGGCCTCTCTCCTGGAGGCGCTCAGTCAGACCCAGTGGTGACATGTGGCATGACACTCCTCGGGGCGCGTCTTGCTTGGGCCTCTATCCTGGAGGAGCTCTGTCAGACCCAGTGTTGACATGTGTCAAGACGCCCCTCGGGGCGCGTCTTGCTTGGGCTTCTCTCCTGGAGGCCCTCAGTCAGACCCATTGTTGACATGTGGCAAGACGCTCCTCGGGGCGCGTCTTGCTTGGGCTTCTCTCCTGGAGGCGCTCAGACAGACCCAGTGTTGACATGTGACAAGACGCTCCTCGGGGCGCGTCTTGCTTGGGCCTCTCTTCTGGAGGCGCTCAGTCAGAACCAGAGGTGACATGTGGCAAGACGCTCCTCGGGGCACGTCTTGCTTGGGCCTTTCTCCTGGAGGCCCTCTGTCAGACCCAGTGTTGACATGTGGCAAGACGCTCCTCCGGGCGCATCTTGCTTGGGCCTCTCTCCTGGAGGCCCTCAGTCAGACCCATTGTTGACATGTGGCAAGACGCTCCTCGGGGCACGTCTTGCTTGGGCCTCTCTCCTGGAGGCGCTCAGTCAGACCCAGTGTTTACATGTGGCAAGACGCTCCTCGGCGCGCGTCTTGCTTGGGCCTCTCTCCTGGAGGCGCTCAGTCAGACCCAGTGGTGACACGTGGAAAGACGCTCCTCGGGGCGCGTCTTGCTTGGGCCTCTCTCCTGGAGAAGCTCATTCAGACCCAGTGGTGACATGTGGCAAGACGCTCCTCGGGGCGCGTATTGCTTGGGCCTCTCTCCTGAATGCCCTCTGTCAGACCGAGTGTTGACATGTGGCAAGATTCTCCTCGGGGCGTGTCTTGCTTGGGCCTCTCTCCTGGAGGCGCTCAGTCAGATAGAGTAGTGACATGTGGCAAGACGCTCCTCGGGGTGCGTCTTGCTTGGACCTCTCTCCTGGAGGCGCTCAGTTAGACCGAGTAGTGACATGTGGCAAGACGCTCCTCGGGGCGCGTCTTGCTTGGGCCTCTCTCCTGGAGGCGCTAAGTCAGACCCAGTGTTGACACGTGGCAAGACGCTCCTCGGGGCGCGTCTTGCTTGGGCCTCTCTCCTGGAGGCGCTCAGTCAGACACAGTGTTGACATGTGGCAAGACACTCCTCGGGGCGCATCTTGCTTGGGCTTCTCTTATGGAGGCCCTCAGTAAGACCCATTGTTGACATGTGGAAAGAAGCTCCTCGGGGCGCGTCTTGCTTTGGCTTCTCTCCTGGAGGCCCTCAGTCAGACCCATTTTTGACATGTGGCAAGACGCTCCTCGGGGCGCGTCTTTCTGGGGCTTCTCTCATGGAGGCACTCAGTCAGACCCAGTGTTGACATGTGGCAAGACGCTCCTCGGGGCGCGTGTTGCTTGGACCTCTCTCCTGGAGGTGCTCAGTCAGACCGAGTAGTGACATGTGGCAAGACGCTCCTCGGGGCGCGTCTTGCTTGGGCCTCTCTCCTGGAGGCGCTCAATTAGACCCAGTGTTGACATGTGGCAAGACGCTCCTCGGGGCGCGTCTTGCTTGGGCTACTCTCCTGGAGGCCCTCAGTCAGACCCATTGTTGACATGTGGCAAGACGCTCCTCGGGGCGCTTCTTGCTTGGGCCTCTCTCCTGGAGGCGCTCAGTCAGACCGAGTGCTGACATGTGGCAAGACGCTCCTCGGGGCGCGTCTTGCTGGGGCCTCTCTCCTGGAGGCGCTCAGTCAGACCCAGTGTTGACATGTGTCAAGACGCTCCTCGGGCGTTTCTTGCTTGCGCCTCTCTCCTGGAGGAGCTCAGTCAGACCCAGAGGTGACATGTGGCAAGACGCTCCTCGGGTCTCTCTCCTGGAGGCGCTCAGTCAGACCCAGTGTTGACATGTGGCAAGACGCTCCTCGGGGCGCATCTTGCTTGGGCCTCTCTCCTGGAGGTGCTCAGTCAGACCCAGTGTTGACATGTGGCAAGACGCTCCTCGTGGCGCGTCTTGCTGGGGCTTCTCTCCTGGAGGCGCTCAGTCAGACCCAGTGTTGACATGTGTCAAGACGCTCCTCGGGCGTTTCTTGCTTGCGCCTCTCTCCTGGAGGAGCTCAGTCAGACCCAGAGGTGACATGTGGCAAGACGCTCCTCGGGCCTCTCTCCTGGAGGCGCTCAGTCAGACCCAGTGTTGACATGTGGCAAGACGCTCCTCGGGGCGCATCTTGCTTGGGCCTCTCTCCTGGAGGTGCTCAGTCAGACCCAGTGTTGACATGTGGCAAGACGCTCCTCGGGGCGCGTCTTGCTTGGGCCTCTCTCCTGGAGGCGCTCAGTCAGAACCAGAGGTGACATGTGGCAAGACGCTCCTCGGGGCGCGTCTTGCTTGGGCCTCTCTCCTGGAGGCCCTTTGTCAGACCCAGTGTTGACATGTGGCAAGAATCTCCTCCGGGCGCATCTTGCTTGGGCCTCTCTCCTGGAGGCGCTCAGTCAGACCCAGTGTTGACATGTGGCAAGACGCTCCTCGGGACGCGTCTTGCTTGGGCTTCTCTCCTGGAGGCCCTCAGTCAGACCCATTGTTGACATGTGGCAAGACGCTCCTCGGGGCACGTCTTGCTTGGGGCTCTCTCCTGGAGGCGCTCAAACAGACCGAGTAGTGACATGTGGCAAGACGCTCCTCGAGGCGCGTCTTGCTGGGGCTTCTCTCATGGAGAAACTCAGTCAGACCCAGTGTTGACATGTGGCAAGACGCTCCTCGGGGCGCGTCTTGCTTGGGCCTCTCTGCTGGAGGCGCTCAGTCAGACTGAGTAGTGACATGTGGCCTGACGCTCCTCGGGGCGCGTGTTGCTTGGGCCTCTCTCCTGGAGGCGCTTAGTCAGACCAAGTGGTGACATGTGGCAAGACACTCCTCGGGGCGCGTCATGCCTGGGCCTCTCTCATGGAGGCCCTCTATCAGACCCAGTGCTGACATGTGTCAAGACGCTCCTCGGGGCGCGTCTTGCTTTGGCCTCTCTCCTGGAGGCGCTCAGTCAGACCGAGTGCTGACATGTGGCAAGAAGCTCCTCGGGGCGCGTCTTGCTTGGGCTTCTCTCCTGGAGGCCCTCAGTAAGACCCATTGTTGACATGTGGCAAGACACTCCTCGGGGCGCGTCTTGCTTAGGCCTCTCTCCTGGAGGCCCTCTGTCAGACCCAGTGTTGACATGTGGCAAGACGCTCCTCCGGGCGCATCTTGCTTGGGCCTCTCTCCTGGAGGTCCTCAGTCAGACCCATTGTTGACATGTGGCAAGACGCTGCTCGGGGCGCGTCTTGCTTGGGCCTCTCTCCTGGAGGCGCTCAGTCAGACTAAGTAGTGACTTGTGGCCTGACGCTCCTCGGGGCACGTCTTGCTTGGGCCTCTCTCCTGGAGGCGCTCAGTCAGACCGAGTGCTGACATGTGGCAAGACGCTCCTCGGGGCGCGTCTTGCTGGGGCCTCTCTCCTGGAGGCGCTCAGTCAGTCCCAGTGTTGACATGTGTCAAGACGCTCCTCGGGCGTTTCTTGCTTGCGCCTCTCTCCTGGAGGAGCTCAGTCAGACCCAGAGGTGACATGTGGCAAGACGCTTCTCGGGCCTCTCTCCTGGAGGCGCTCAGTCAGACCCAGTGTTGACATGTGGCAAGACGCTCCTCGGGGCGCGTCTTGCTGGGGCTTCTCTCCTGGAGGCGCTCAGTCAGACCCAGTGTTGACATGTGTCAAGACGCTCCTCGGGCGTTTCTTGCTTGCGCCTCTCTCCTGGAGGAGCTCAGTCAGACCCAGAGGTGACATGTGGCAAGACGCTCCTCGGGCCTCTCTCCTGGAGGCGCTCAGTCAGACCCAGTGATGACATGTGGCAAGACGCTCCTCGGGGCGCATCTTGCTTGGGCCTCTCTCCTGGAGGTGCTCAGTCAGACCCAGTGTTGACATGTGGCAAGACGCTCCTCGGGGCGCGTCTTGCTTGGGCCTCTCTCCTGGAGGCTCTCAGTCAGAACCAGAGGTGACATGTGGCAAGAATCTCCTCCGGGCGCATCTTGCTTGGGCCTCTCTCCTGGAGGCCCTTTGTCAGACCCAGTGTTGACATGTGGCAAGAATCTCCTCCGGGCGCATCTTGCTTGGGCCTCTCTCCTGGAGGCGCTCAGTCAGACCAAGTGTTGACATGTGGCAAGACCCTCCTCGGGGCGCGTCTTGCTTGGGCTTCTCTCCTGGAGGCCCTCAGTCAGACCCATTGTTGACATGTGGCAAGACTCTCCTCGGGGCACGTCTTGCTTGGGGCTCTCTCCTGGAGGCGCTCAAACAGACCGAGTAGTGACATGTGGCAAGACGCTCCTCGAGGCGCGTCTTGCTGGGGCTTCTCTCATGGAGGCACTCAGTCAGACCCAGTGTTGACATGTGGCAAGACGCTCCTCGGGGCGCGTCTTGCTTGGGCTTCTCTCCCGGAGGCCCTCAGTAAGAACCATTGTTGACATGTGGCAAGACGCTCCTCAGGGCGCGTCTTGGTTGGGCTTCTCTCCTGGAGAAGCTCAGTCAGACCCAGTGGTGACATGTGGCAAGACGCTCCTTGGGGCGCGTATTGCTTGGGCCTCTCTCCTGGATGCCCTCTGTCAGACCGAGTGTTGACATGTGGCAAGACTCTGCTCAGGGCGCGTCTTGCTTGGGCTTCTCTCGTGGAGGCCGTCAGTCAGACCCAGTGTTGACATGTGTCAAGACGCTCCTCGGGGCGTGTCTTGGTTGGGCCTCTCTCCTGGAGGCGCTCAGTCAGACCCAGTGTTGACATGTGGCAAGACGCTCCTCGGGGCGCGTCTTGCTTGGGCTTCTCTCCTGGAGGTCCTCAGTCAGACCCATTGTTGACATGTGGCAAGACGCTCCTCGGGGCACGTCTTGCTTGGGCCTCTCTCCTGGAGGCGCTCAAACAGACCGAGTAGTGACATGTGGCAAGACGCTCCTCGGGGCGCGTCTTGCTTGGGCTTCTCTCCTGGAGACCCTCAGTCAGACCCATTGTTGACATGTGGAAAGATGCTCCCCGGGGCACGTCTTGCTTGGGCCTCTCTCCTGGAGGCGCTCAAACAGACCGAGTAGTGACATGTGGCAAGACGCTCCTCGGGGCGCGTCTTGCTGGGGCTTCTCTCATGGAGGCACTCAGTCAGACCTATTGTTGGCATGTGGCAAGACGCTCCTCGGGGCGCGTCTTGCTTGGACCTCTCTCCCTGAGGCGCTCAATCAGACTGAGTAGTGACATGTGGCCTGACGCTCCTCGGGGCACGTGTTTCTTGGGCCTCTCTCCTGGAGGCGCTCAGTCAGACCAAGTGGTGACATGTGGCAAGACACTCCTCGGGGCGCGTCTTGCTTGGGCCTCTCTCATGGAGGCCCTCTGTCAGACCCAGTGATGACATGTGTCAAGACGCTCCTCGGGGCGCGTCTTGCTTTGGCCTCTCTCCTGGAGGCGCTCAGTCAGACCGAGTGCTGACATGTGGCAAGAAGCTCCTCGGGGCGCGTCTTGCTTGGGCTTCTCTCCTGGAGGCCCTCAGTAAGACCCATTGTTGACATGTGGCAAGACACTCCTCGGGGCGCGTCTTGCTTGGGCCTCTCTCCTGGAGGCGCTCAGTCAGACTGAGTAGTGACATGTGGCCAGACGCTCCTCGGGGCGCGTGTTGCTTGGGCCTCTCTCCTGGAGGCGCTCAGTCAGACCAAGTGGTGACATGTGGCAAGACACTCCTCGGGGCGCGTCTTGCTTGGGCCTCTCTCCTGGAGGCCCTCTGTCGGACCCAGTGTTGACATGTGTCAAGACGCTCCTCGGGGCGCGTCTTGCTTGGGCTTCTCTCCTGGAGGCCCTCAGTCAGACCCATTGTTGACATGTGGCAAGACGCTCCTCGGGGCGCGTCTTGCTTGGGCCTCTCTCCTGGAGGCGCTCAGTCAGACCGAGTGCTGACATGTGGCAAGACGCTCCTTGGGCCGCGTGTTGCTTGGGCTTCTCTCCTGGAGGCCCTCAGTCAGACCAAGTGGTGACATGTGGCAAGACACACCTCGGGGCGCGTCTTGCTTCGGCCTCTCTCCTGGAGGCCCTCTGTCAGACCCATTGTTGACATGTGGCAAGACGCTCCTCGGGGCGCGTCTTGCTTGGGCCTCTCTCCTGGAGGCACTCAGTCAGACCGAGTGCTGACATGTGGCAAGACGCTCCTCGGGGCGCGTCTTGCTTGGGCTTCTCTCCTGGAGGCGCTCAGAAAGACCCAGTGTTTACATGTGACAAGACCCTCCTCGGGGCGCGTCTTGCTTGGGCCTCTCTCCTGGAGGTGCTCAGTCAGAACCAGAGGTGACATGTGGCAAGACGCTCCTCGGGGCGCATCTTGCTGGGGCCTCTCTCCTGGAGGCGCTCAGTCAGACCCAGTGCTGACATGTGGCAAGACGCTCCTCGGGGCGCGTCTTGCTTGGGCCTCTCTCCTGGAGGCGCTCAGTCAGACCGAGTGCTGACATAAGGCAAGACGCTCCTCGGGGCGCGTCTTGCTGGGGCCTCTCTCCTGGAGGCGCTCAGTCAGACCCAGTGCTGACATGTGGCAAGACGCTCCTCGGGGCGCGTCTTGCTTGGGCCTCTCTGCTGGAGGCGCTCAGTCAGACTGAGTAGTGACATGTGGCCTGACGCTCCTCGGGGCACGTCTTGCTTGGGCCTCTCTCCTGGAGGCGCTCAGTCAGACCCAGTGGTGACATGTGGCATGACACTCCTCGGGGCGCGTCTTGCTTGGGCCTCTATCCTGGAGGAGCTCTGTCAGACCCAGTGTTGACATGTGTCAAGACGCCCCTCGGGGCGCGTCTTGCTTGGGCTTCTCTCCTGGAGGCCCTCAGTCAGACCCATTGTTGACATGTGGCAAGACGCTCCTCGGGGCGCGTCTTGCTTGGGCTTCTCTCCTGGAGGCGCTCAGACAGACCCAGTGTTGACATGTGACAAGACGCTCCTCGGGGCGCGTCTTGCTTGGGCCTCTCTCCTGGAGGCGCTCAGTCAGAACCAGAGGTGACATGTGGCAAGACGCTCCTCGGGGCACGTCTTGCTTGGGCCTTTCTCCTGGAGGCCCTCTGTCAGACCCAGTGTTGACATGTGGCAAGACGCTCCTCCGGGCGCATCTTGCTTGGGCCTCTCTCCTGGAGGCCCTCAGTCAGACCCATTGTTGACATGTGGCAAGACGCTCCTCGGGGCACGTCTTGCTTGGGCCTCTCTCCTGGAGGCGCTCAGTCAGACCCAGTGTTGACATGTGGCAAGACGCTCCTCGGTGCGCGTCTTGCTTGGGCCTCTCTCCTGGAGGCGCTCAGTCAGACCCAGTGTTGACATGTGGCAAGACGCTCCTCGGCGCGCGTCTTGCTTGGGCCTCTCTCCTGGAGGCGCTCAGTCAGACCCAGTGGTGACACGTGGAAAGACGCTCCTCAGGGTGCGTCTTGCTTGGGCCTCTCTCCTGGAGGCGCTCAGTCAGACCCAGTGTTGACACGTGGCAAGACGCTCCTCGGGGCGCGTCTTGCTTGGGCCTCTCTCCTGGAGGCGCTCAGTCAGACACAGTGTTGACATGTGGCAAGACACTCCTCGGGGCGCATCTTGCTTGGGCTTCTCTTATGGAGGCCCTCAGTAAGACCCATTGTTGACATGTGGAAAGAAGCTCCTCGGGGCGCGTCTTGCTTTGGCTTCTCTCCTGGAGGCCCTCAGTCAGACCCATTTTTGACATGTGGCAAGACGCTCCTCGGGGCGCGTCTTTCTGGGGCTTCTCTCATGGAGGCACTCAGTCAGACCCAGTGTTGACATGTGGCAAGACGCTCCTCGGGGCGCGTGTTGCTTGGACCTCTCTCCTGGAGGTGCTCAGTCAGACCGAGTAGTGACATGTGGCAAGACGCTCCTCGGGGCGCGTCTTGCTTGGGCCTCTCTCCTGGAGGCGCTCAATTAGACCCAGTGTTGACATGTGGCAAGACGCTCCTCGGGGCGCGTCTTGCTTGGGCTACTCTCCTGGAGGCCCTCAGTCAGACCCATTGTTGACATGTGGCAAGACGCTCCTCGGGGCGCTTCTTGCTTGGGCCTCTCTCCTGGAGGCGCTCAGTCAGACCGAGTGCTGACATGTGGCAAGACGCTCCTCGGGGCGCGTCTTGCTGGGGCCTCTCTCCTGGAGGCACTCAGTCAGACCCAGTGTTGACATGTGTCAAGACGCTCCTCGGGCGTTTCTTGCTTGCGCCTCTCTCCTGGAGGAGCTCAGTCAGACCCAGAGGTGACATGTGGCAAGACGCTCCTCGGGCCTCTCTCCTGGAGGCGCTCAGTCAGACCCAGTGTTGACATGTGGCAAGACGCTCCTCGGGGCGCATCTTGCTTGGGCCTCTCTCCTGGAGGTGCTCAGTCAGACCCAGTGTTGACATGTGGCAAGACGCTCCTCGTGGCGCGTCTTGCTGGGGCTTCTCTCCTGGAGGCTCTCAGTCAGACCCAGTGTTGACATGTGTCAAGACGCTCCTCGGGCGTTTCTTGCTTGCGCCTCTCTCCTGGAGGAGCTCAGTCAGACCCAGAGGTGACATGTGGCAAGACGCTCCTCGGGCCTCTCTCCTGGAGGCGCTCAGTCAGAACCAGAGGTGACATGTGGCAAGACGCTCCTCGGGGCGCGTCTTGCTTGGGCCTCTCTCCTGGAGGCCCTTTGTCAGACCCAGTGTTGACATGTGGCAAGAATCTCCTCCGGGCGCATCTTGCTTGGGCCTCTCTCCTGGAGGCGCTCAGTCAGACCCAGTGTTGACATGTGGCAAGACGCCCCTCGGGACGCGTCTTGCTTGGGCTTCTCTCCTGGAGGCCCTCAGTCAGACCCATTGTTGACATGTGGCAAGACGCTCCTCGGGGCACGTCTTGCTTGGGGCTCTCTCCTGGAGGCGCTCAAACAGACCGAGTAGTGACATGTGGCAAGACGCTCCTCGAGGCGCGTCTTGCTGGGGCTTCTCTCATGGAGAAACTCAGTCAGACCCAGTGTTGACATGTGGCAAGACGCTCCTCGGGGCGCGTCTTGCTTGGGCCTCTCTCCTGGAGGCGCTCAGTCAGACCCAGTGTTGACACGTGGCAAGACGCTCCTCGGGGCGCGTCTTGCTTGGGCCTCTCTCCTGGAGGCGCTCAGTCAGACCCAGTGTTGGCATGTGGCAAGACACTCCTCGGGGCGCGTCTTGGTTGGGCCTCTCTCCTGGAGGCGCTCATTCAGACCCAGTGGTGACATGTGGCAAGACGCTCCTCGGGGCGCGTATTGCTTGGGCCTCTCTCCTGAATGCCCTCTGTCAGACCGAGTGTTGACATGTGGCAAGATTCTCCTCGGGGCGTGTCTTGCTTGGGCCTCTCTCCTGGAGGCGCTCAGTCAGACCGAGTAGTGACATGTGGCAAGACGCTCCTCGGGGTGCGTCTTGCTTGGACCTCTCTCCTGGAGGCGCTCAGTTAGACCGAGTAGTGACATGTGGCAAGACGCTCCTCGGGGCGCGTCTTGCTTGGGCCTCTCTCCTGGAGGCGCTAAGTCAGACCCAGTGTTGACACGTGGCAAGACGCTCCTCGGGGCGCGTCTTGCTTGGGCCTCTCTCCTGGAGGCGCTCAGTCAGACACAGTGTTGACATGTGGCAAGACACTCCTCGGGGCGCATCTTGCTTGGGCTTCTCTTATGGAGGCCCTCAGTAAGACCCATTGTTGACATGTGGCAAGACACTCCTCGGGGCGCATCTTGCTTGGGCTTCTCTTATGGAGGCCCTCAGTCAGACCCATTTTTGACATGTGGCAAGACGCTCCTCGGGGCGCGTCTTTCTGGGGCTTCTCTCATGGAGGCACTCAGTCAGACCCAGTGTTGACATGTGGCAAGATGCTCCTCGGGGCGCGTGTTGCTTGGACCTCTCTCCTGGAGGTGCTCAGTCAGACCGAGTAGTGACATGTGGCAAGACGCTCCTCGGGGCGCGTCTTGCTTGGGCCTCTCTCCTGGAGGCGCTCAATTAGACCCAGTGTTGACATGTGGCAAGACGCTCCTCGGGGCGCGTCTTGCTTGGGCTACTCTCCTGGAGGCCCTCAGTCAGACCCATTGTTGACATGTGGCAAGACGCTCCTCGGGGCGCTTCTTGCTTGGGCCTCTCTCCTGGAGGCGCTCAGTCAGACCGAGTGCTGACATGTGGCAAGACGCTCCTCGGGGCGCGTCTTGCTGGGGCCTCTCTCCTGGAGGCACTCAGTCAGACCCAGTGTTGACATGTGTCAAGACGCTCCTCGGGCGTTTCTTGCTTGCGCCTCTCTCCTGGAGGAGCTCAGTCAGACCCAGAGGTGACATGTGGCAAGACGCTCCTCGGGCCTCTCTCCTGGAGGCGCTCAGTCAGACCCAGTGTTGACATGTGGCAAGACGCTCCTCGGGGCGCATCTTGCTTGGGCCTCTCTCCTGGAGGTGCTCAGTCAGACCCAGTGTTGACATGTGGCAAGACGCTCCTCGTGGCGCGTCTTGCTGGGGCTTCTCTCCTGGAGGCTCTCAGTCAGACCCAGTGTTGACATGTGTCAAGACGCTCCTCGGGCGTTTCTTGCTTGCGCCTCTCTCCTGGAGGAGCTCAGTCAGACCCAGAGGTGACATGTGGCAAGACGCTCCTCGGGCCTCTCTCCTGGAGGCGCTCAGTCAGACCCAGTGTTGACATGTGGCAAGACGCTCCTCGGGGCGCATCTTGCTTGGGCCTCTCTCCTGGAGGTGCTCAGTCAGACCCAGTGTTGACATGTGGCAAGACGCTCCTCGGGGCGCGTCTTGCTTGGGCCTCTCTCCTGGAGGCGCTCAGTCAGAACCAGAGGTGACATGTGGCAAGACGCTCCTCGGGGCGCGTCTTGCTTGGGCCTCTCTCCTGGAGGCCCTTTGTCAGACCCAGTGTTGACATGTGGCAAGAATCTCCTCCGGGCGCATCTTGCTTGGGCCTCTCTCCTGGAGGCGCTCAGTCAGACCCAGTGTTGACATGTGGCAAGACGCTCCTCGGGACGCGTCTTGCTTGGGCTTCTCTCCTGGAGGCCCTCAGTCAGACCCATTGTTGACATGTGGCAAGACGCTCCTCGGGGCACGTCTTGCTTGGGGCTCTCTCCTGGAGGCGCTCAAACAGACCGAGTAGTGACATGTGGCAAGACGCTCCTCGAGGCGCGTCTTGCTGGGGCTTCTCTCATGGAGAAACTCAGTCAGACCCAGTGTTGACATGTGGCAAGACGCTCCTCGGGGCGCGTCTTGCTTGGGCCTCTCTGCTGGAGGCGCTCAGTCAGACTGAGTAGTGACATGTGGCCTGACGCTCCTCGGGGCGCGTGTTGCTTGGGCCTCTCTCCTGGAGGCGCTTAGTCAGACCAAGTGGTGACATGTGGCAAGACACTCCTCGGGGCGCGTCATGCCTGGGCCTCTCTCATGGAGGCCCTCTGTCAGACCCAGTGCTGACATGTGTCAAGACGCTCCTCGGGGCGCGTCTTGCTTTGGCCTCTCTCCTGGAGGCGCTCAGTCAGACCGAGTGCTGACATGTGGCAAGAAGCTCCTCGGGGCGCGTCTTGCTTGGGCTTCTCTCCTGGAGGCCCTCAGTAAGACCCATTGTTGACATGTGGCAAGACACTCCTCGGGGCGCGTCTTGCTTGGGCCTCTCTCCTGGAGGCCCTCTGTCAGACCCAGTGTTGACATGTGGCAAGACGCTCCTCCGGGCGCATCTTGCTTGGGCCTCTCTCCTGGAGGCCCTCAGTCAGACCCATTGTTGACATGTGGCAAGACGCTGCTCGGGGCGCGTCTTGCTTGGGCCTCTCTCCTGGAGGCGCTCAGTCAGACTAAGTAGTGACTTGTGGCCTGACGCTCCTCGGGGCACGTCTTGCTTGGGCCTCTCTCCTGGAGGCGCTCAGTCAGACCGAGTGCTGACATGTGGCAAGACGCTCCTCGGGGCGCGTCTTGCTGGGGCCTCTCTCCTGGAGGCGCTCAGTCAGTCCCAGTGTTGACATGTGTCAAGACGCTCCTCGGGCGTTTCTTGCTTGCGCCTCTCTCCTGGAGGAGCTCAGTCAGACCCAGAGGTGACATGTGGCAAGACGCTTCTCGGGCCTCTCTCCTGGAGGCGCTCAGTCAGACCCAGTGTTGACATGTGGCAAGACGCTCCTCGGGGCGCATCTTGCTTGGGCCTCTCTCCTGGAGGTGCTCAGTCAGACCCAGTGTTGACATGTGGCAAGACGCTCCTCGGGGCGCGTCTTGCTGGGGCTTCTCTCCTGGAGGCGCTCAGTCAGACCCAGTGTTGACATGTGTCAAGACGCTCCTCGGGCGTTTCTTGCTTGCGCCTCTCTCCTGGAGGAGCTCAGTCAGACCCAGAGGTGACATGTGGCAAGACGCTCCTCGGGCCTCTCTCCTGGAGGCGCTCAGTCAGACCCAGTGATGACATGTGGCAAGACGCTCCTCGGGGCCTATCTTGCTTGGGCCTCTCTCCTGGAGGTGCTCAGTCAGACCCAGTGTTGACATGTGGCAAGACGCTCCTCGGGGCGCGTCTTGCTTGGGCCTCTCTCCTGGAGGCTCTCAGTCAGAACCAGAGGTGACATGTGGCAAGAATCTCCTCCGGGCGCATCTTGCTTGGGCCTCTCTCCTGGAGGCCCTTTGTCAGACCCAGTGTTGACATGTGGCAAGAATCTCCTCCGGGCGCATCTTGCTTGGGCCTCTCTCCTGGAGGCGCTCAGTCAGACCCAGTGTTGACATGTGGCAAGACCCTCCTCGGGGCGCGTCTTGCTTGGGCTTCTCTCCTGGAGGCCCTCAGTCAGACCCATTGTTGACATGTGGCAAGACTCTCCTCGGGGCACGTCTTGCTTGGGGCTCTCTCCTGGAGGCGCTCAAACAGACCGAGTAGTGACATGTGGCAAGACGCTCCTCGAGGCGCGTCTTGCTGGGGCTTCTCTCATGGAGGCACTCAGTCAGACCCAGTGTTGACATGTGGCAAGACGCTCCTCGGGGCGCGTCTTGCTTGGGCTTCTCTCCCGGAGGCCCTCAGTAAGAACCATTGTTGACATGTGGCAAGACGCTCCTCAGGGCGCGTCTTGGTTGGGCTTCTCTCCTGGAGAAGCTCAGTCAGACCCAGTGGTGACATGTGGCAAGACGCTCCTTGGGGCGCGTATTGCTTGGGCCTCTCTCCTGGATGCCCTCTGTCAGACCGAGTGTTGACATGTGGCAAGACTCTGCTCAGGGCGCGTCTTGCTTGGGCTTCTCTCGTGGAGGCCGTCAGTCAGACCCAGTGTTGACATGTGTCAAGACGCTCCTCGGGGCGTGTCTTGGTTGGGCCTCTCTCCTGGAGGCGCTCAGTCAGACCCAGTGTTGACATGTGGCAAGACGCTCCTCGGGGCGCGTCTTGCTTGGGCTTCTCTCCTGGAGGTCCTCAGTCAGACCCATTGTTGACATGTGGCAAGACGCTCCTCGGGGCACGTCTTGCTTGGGCCTCTCTCCTGGAGGCGCTCAAACAGACCGAGTAGTGACATGTGGCAAGACGCTCCTCGGGGCGCGTCTTGCTGGGGCTTCTCTCATGGAGGCACTCAGTCAGACCCAGTGTTGACATGTGGCAAGACGCTCCTCGGGGCGCGTCTTGCTTGGACCTCTCTCCCTGAGGCGCTCAGTCAGACCGAGTAGTGACATGTGGCAAGACGCTCCTCGGGGCGCGTCTTGCTTGGACCTCTCTCCCTGAGGCGCTCAGTTAGACCCAGTGTTGACATTTGGCAAGATACTCCTCGGGACGCGTCTTGCTTGGGCCTCTCTCATGGAGGCCCTCTGTCAGACCCAGTGTTGACATGTGTCAAGACGCTCCTCGGGGGGCGTCTTGCTTTGGCCTCTCTCCTGGAGGCGCTCAGTCAGACCGAGTGCTGACATGTGGCAAGAAGCTCCTCGGGGCGCGTCTTGCTTGGGTCTCTCTCCAGAAGGCCCTCAATAAGACCCAGTGTTGACACGTGGCAAGACGCTCCTCGGGGCGCGTCTTGCTTGGGCCTCTCTCCTGGAGGCTCTCAGTCAGAACCAGAGGTGACATGTGGCAAGAATCTCCTCCGGGCGCATCTTGCTTGGGCCTCTCTCCTGGAGGCCCTTTGTCAGACCCAGTGTTGACATGTGGCAAGAATCTCCTCCGGGCGCATCTTGCTTGGGCCTCTCTCCTGGAGGCGCTCAGTCAGACCCAGTGTTGACATGTGGCAAGACGCTCCTCGGGGCGCGTCTTGCTTGGGCTTCTCTCCTGGAGGCCCTCAGTCAGACCCATTGTTGACATGTGGCAAGACTCTCCTCGGGGCACGTCTTGCTTGGGGCCTTTCTCCTGGAGGCGCTCAAACAGACCGAGTAGTGACATGTGGCAAGACGCTCCTCGAGGCGCGTCTTGCTGGGGCTTCTCTCATGGAGGCACTCAGTCAGACCCAGTGTTGACATGTGGCAAGACGCTCCTCGGGGCGCGTCTTGCTTGGGCTTCTCTCCCGGAGGCCCTCAGTAAGAACCATTGTTGACATGTGGCAAGACGCTCCTCAGGGCGCGTCTTGGTTGGGCCTCTCTCCTGGAGAAGCTCAGTCAGACCCAGTGGTGACATGTGGCAAGACGCTCCTCGGGGCGCGTATTGCTTGGGCCTCTCTCCTGGATGCCCTCTGTCAGACCGAGTGTTGACATGTGGCAAGACTCTGCTCAGGGCGCGTCTTGCTTGGGCTTCTCTCGTGGAGGCCGTCAGTCAGACCCAGTGTTGACATGTGTCAAGACGCTCCTCGGGGCGTGTCTTGGTTGGGCCTCTCTCCTGGAGGCGCTCAGTCAGACCCAGTGTTGACATGTGGCAAGAAGCTCCTCGGGGCGCGTCTTGCTTGGGCTTCTCTCCTGGAGGTCCTCAGTCAGACCCATTGTTGACATGTGGCAAGACGCTCCTCGGGGCACGTCTTGCTTGGGCCTCTCTCCTGGAGGCGCTCAAACAGACCGAGTAGTGACATGTGGCAAGACGCTCCTCGGGGCGCGTCTTGCTGGGGCTTCTCTCATGGAGGCACTCAGTCAGACCCAGTGTTGACATGTGGCAAGACGCTCCTCGGGGCGCGTCTTGCTTGGACCTCTCTCCCTGAGGCGCTCAGCCAGACCGAGTAGTGACATGTGGCAAGACGCTCCTTGGGGCGCGTCTTGCTTGGACCTCTCTCCCTGAGGCGCTCAGTTAGACCCAGTGTTGACATTTGGCAAGATACTCCTCGGGACGCGTCTTGCTTGGGCCTCTCTCATGGAGGCCCTCTGTCAGACCCAGTGTTGACATGTGTCAAGACGCTCCTCGGGGGGCGTCTTGCTTTGGCCTCTCTCCTGGAGGCCCTTTGTCAGACCCAGTGTTGACATGTGGCAAGAATCTCCTCCGGGCGCATCTTGCTTGGGCCTCTCTCCTGGAGGCGCTCAGTCAGACCCAGTGTTGACATGTGGCAAGACGCTCCTCGGGACGCGTCTTGCTTGGGCTTCTCTCCTGGAGGCCCTCAGTCAGACCCATTGTTGACATGTGGCAAGACGCTCCTCGGGGCACGTCTTGCTTGGGGCTCTCTCCTGGAGGCGCTCAAACAGACCGAGTAGTGACATGTGGCAAGACGCTCCTCGAGGCGCGTCTTGCTGGGGCTTCTCTCATGGAGAAACTCAGTCAGACCCAGTGTTGACATGTGGCAAGACGCTCCTCGGGGCGCGTCTTGCTTGGGCCTCTCTGCTGGAGGCGCTCAGTCAGACTGAGTAGTGACATGTGGCCTGACGCTCCTCGGGGCGCGTGTTGCTTGGGCCTCTCTCCTGGAGGCGCTTAGTCAGACCAAGTGGTGACATGTGGCAAGACACTCCTCGGGGCGCGTCATGCCTGGGCCTCTCTCATGGAGGCCCTCTGTCAGACCCAGTGCTGACATGTGTCAAGACGCTCCTCGGGGCGCGTCTTGCTTTGGCCTCTCTCCTGGAGGCGCTCAGTCAGACCGAGTGCTGACATGTGGCAAGAAGCTCCTCGGGGCGCGTCTTGCTTGGGCTTCTCTCCTGGAGGCCCTCAGTAAGACCCATTGTTGACATGTGGCAAGACACTCCTCGGGGCGCGTCTTGCTTGGGCCTCTCTCCTGGAGGCCCTCTGTCAGACCCAGTGTTGACATGTGGCAAGACGCTCCTCCGGGCGCATCTTGCTTGGGCCTCTCTCCTGGAGGCCCTCAGTCAGACCCATTGATGACATGTGGCAAGACGCTGCTCGGGGCGCGTCTTGCTTGGGCCTCTCTCCTGGAGGCGCTCAGTCAGACTAAGTAGTGACTTGTGGCCTGACGCTCCTCGGGGCACGTCTTGCTTGGGCCTCTCTCCTGGAGGCGCTCAGTCAGACCGAGTGCTGACATGTGGCAAGACGCTCCTCGGGGCGCGTCTTGCTGGGGCCTCTCTCCTGGAGGCGCTCAGTCAGTCCCAGTGTTGACATGTGTCAAGACGCTCCTCGGGCGTTTCTTGCTTGCGCCTCTCTCCTGGAGGAGCTCAGTCAGACCCAGAGGTGACATGTGGCAAGACGCTTCTCGGGCCTCTCTCCTGGAGGCGCTCAGTCAGACCCAGTGTTGACATGTGGCAAGACGCTCCTCGGGGCGCATCTTGCTTGGGCCTCTCTCCTGGAGGTGCTCAGTCAGACCCAGTGTTGACATGTGGCAAGACGCTCCTCGGGGCGCGTCTTGCTGGGGCTTCTCTCCTGGAGGCGCTCAGTCAGACCCAGTGTTGACATGTGTCAAGACGCTCCTCGGGCGTTTCTTGCTTGCGCCTCTCTCCTGGAGGAGCTCAGTCAGACCCAGAGGTGACATGTGGCAAGACGCTCCTCGGGCCTCTCTCCTGGAGGCGCTCAGTCAGACCCAGTGATGACATGTGGCAAGACGCTCCTCGGGGCCTATCTTGCTTGGGCCTCTCTCCTGGAGGTGCTCAGTCAGACCCAGTGTTGACATGTGGCAAGACGCTCCTCGGGGCGCGTCTTGCTTGGGCCTCTCTCCTGGAGGCTCTCAGTCAGAACCAGAGGTGACATGTGGCAAGAATCTCCTCCGGGCGCATCTTGCTTGGGCCTCTCTCCTGGAGGCCCTTTGTCAGACCCAGTGTTGACATGTGGCAAGAATCTCCTCCGGGCGCATCTTGCTTGGGCCTCTCTCCTGGAGGCGCTCAGTCAGACCCAGTGTTGACATGTGGCAAGACCCTCCTCGGGGCGCGTCTTGCTTGGGCTTCTCTCCTGGAGGCCCTCAGTCAGACCCATTGTTGACATGTGGCAAGACTCTCCTCGGGGCACGTCTTGCTTGGGGCTCTCTCCTGGAGGCGCTCAAACAGACCGAGTAGTGACATGTGGCAAGACGCTCCTCGAGGCGCGTCTTGCTGGGGCTTCTCTCATGGAGGCACTCAGTCAGACCCAGTGTTGACATGTGGCAAGACGCTCCTCGGGGCGCGTCTTGCTTGGGCTTCTCTCCCGGAGGCCCTCAGTAAGAACCATTGTTGACATGTGGCAAGACGCTCCTCAGGGCGCGTCTTGGTTGGGCTTCTCTCCTGGAGAAGCTCAGTCAGACCCAGTGGTGACATGTGGCAAGACGCTCCTTGGGGCGCGTATTGCTTGGGCCTCTCTCCTGGATGCCCTCTGTCAGACCGAGTGTTGACATGTGGCAAGACTCTGCTCAGGGCGCGTCTTGCTTGGGCTTCTCTCGTGGAGGCCGTCAGTCAGACCCAGTGTTGACATGTGTCAAGACGCTCCTCGGGGCGTGTCTTGGTTGGGCCTCTCTCCTGGAGGCGCTCAGTCAGACCCAGTGTTGACATGTGGCAAGACGCTCCTCGGGGCGCGTCTTGCTTGGGCTTCTCTCCTGGAGGTCCTCAGTCAGACCCATTGTTGACATGTGGCAAGACGCTCCTCGGGGCACGTCTTGCTTGGGCCTCTCTCCTGGAGGCGCTCAAACAGACCGAGTAGTGACATGTGGCAAGACGCTCCTCGGGGCGCGTCTTGCTGGGGCTTCTCTCATGGAGGCACTCAGTCAGACCCAGTGTTGACATGTGGCAAGACGCTCCTCGGGGCGCGTCTTGCTTGGACCTCTCTCCCTGAGGCGCTCAGTCAGACCGAGTAGTGACATGTGGCAAGACGCTCCTCGGGGCGCGTCTTGCTTGGACCTCTCTCCCTGAGGCGCTCAGTTAGACCCAGTGTTGACATTTGGCAAGATACTCCTCGGGACGCGTCTTGCTTGGGCCTCTCTCATGGAGGCCCTCTGTCAGACCCAGTGTTGACATGTGTCAAGACGCTCCTCGGGGGGCGTCTTGCTTTGGCCTCTCTCCTGGAGGCGCTCAGTCAGACCGAGTGCTGACATGTGGCAAGAAGCTCCTCGGGGCGCGTCTTGCTTGGGTCTCTCTCCAGAAGGCCCTCAATAAGACCCAGTGTTGACACGTGGCAAGACGCTCCTCGGGGCGCGTCTTGCTTGGGCCTCTCTCCTGGAGGCTCTCAGTCAGAACCAGAGGTGACATGTGGCAAGAATCTCCTCCGGGCGCATCTTGCTTGGGCCTCTCTCCTGGAGGCCCTTTGTCAGACCCAGTGTTGACATGTGGCAAGAATCTCCTCCGGGCGCATCTTGCTTGGGCCTCTCTCCTGGAGGCGCTCAGTCAGACCCAGTGTTGACATGTGGCAAGACGCTCCTCGGGGCGCGTCTTGCTTGGGCTTCTCTCCTGGAGGCCCTCAGTCAGACCCATTGTTGACATGTGGCAAGACTCTCCTCGGGGCACGTCTTGCTTGGGGCCTTTCTCCTGGAGGCGCTCAAACAGACCGAGTAGTGACATGTGGCAAGACGCTCCTCGAGGCGCGTCTTGCTGGGGCTTCTCTCATGGAGGCACTCAGTCAGACCCAGTGTTGACATGTGGCAAGACGCTCCTCGGGGCGCGTCTTGCTTGGGCTTCTCTCCCGGAGGCCCTCAGTAAGAACCATTGTTGACATGTGGCAAGACGCTCCTCAGGGCGCGTCTTGGTTGGGCCTCTCTCCTGGAGAAGCTCAGTCAGACCCAGTGGTGACATGTGGCAAGACGCTCCTCGGGGCGCGTATTGCTTGGGCCTCTCTCCTGGATGCCCTCTGTCAGACCGAGTGTTGACATGTGGCAAGACTCTGCTCAGGGCGCGTCTTGCTTGGGCTTCTCTCGTGGAGGCCGTCAGTCAGACCCAGTGTTGACATGTGTCAAGACGCTCCTCGGGGCGTGTCTTGGTTGGGCCTCTCTCCTGGAGGCGCTCAGTCAGACCCAGTGTTGACATGTGGCAAGAAGCTCCTCGGGGCGCGTCTTGCTTGGGCTTCTCTCCTGGAGGTCCTCAGTCAGACCCATTGTTGACATGTGGCAAGACGCTCCTCGGGGCACGTCTTGCTTGGGCCTCTCTCCTGGAGGCGCTCAAACAGACCGAGTAGTGACATGTGGCAAGACGCTCCTCGGGGCGCGTCTTGCTGGGGCTTCTCTCATGGAGGCACTCAGTCAGACCCAGTGTTGACATGTGGCAAGACGCTCCTCGGGGCGCGTCTTGCTTGGACCTCTCTCCCTGAGGCGCTCAGCCAGACCGAGTAGTGACATGTGGCAAGACGCTCCTTGGGGCGCGTCTTGCTTGGACCTCTCTCCCTGAGGCGCTCAGTTAGACCCAGTGTTGACATTTGGCAAGATACTCCTCGGGACGCGTCTTGCTTGGGCCTCTCTCATGGAGGCCCTCTGTCAGACCCAGTGTTGGCATGTGTCAAGACGCTCCTCGGGGGGCGTCTTGCTTTGGCCTCTCTCCTGGAGGCGCTCAGTCAGACCGAGTGCTGACATGTGGCAAGAAGCTCCTCGGGGCGCGTCTTGCTTGGGTCTCTCTCCAGAAGGCCCTCAATAAGACCCAGTGTTGACACGTGGCAAGACGCTCCTCGGGGCGCGTCTTGCTGGGCCTCTCTCCTGGAGGCGCTCAGTCAGACCAAGTGGTTACATGTGGCAAGACACTCTTTGGGGCGCGTCTTGCTTGGGCCTCTCTCATGGAGGCCCTCTGTCAGACCCAGTGTTGACATGTGTCAAGACGCTCCTCGGGGCGCGTCTTGCTTTGGCCTCTCTCCTGGAGGTGCTCAGTCAGACCGAGTGCTGACATGTGGCAAGAAGCTCCTCGGGGCGCGTCTTGCTTGGGCTTCTCTCCTGGAGGCCCTCAGTAAGACCCATTGTTGACATGTGGCAAGACGCTCCTCGGGGCGCGTCTTGCTTGGGCCTCTCTTCTGGAGGCGCTCAGTCAGACTGAGTAGTGACATGTGGCCTGACGCTCCTCGGGGCGCGTGTTGCTTGGGCCTCTCTCCTGGAGGCGCTCAGTCAGACCCAGTGGTGACATGTGGCAAGACACTCCTCGGGGCGCGTCTTGCTTGGGCCTCTCTCCTGGAGGCCCTCTTTCAGACCCAGTGTTGACATGTGTCAAGATGCTCCTCTGGGCGCGTCTTGCTTGGGCTTCTCTCCTGGAGGCCCTCAGTCAGACCCAGTGTTGACATGTGGCAAGACGCTCCTCCGGGCGCATCTTGCTTGGGCCTCTCTCCTGGAGGCCCTGAGTCAGACCCATTGTTGACATGTGGCAAGACGCTCCTCGGGGCGCGTCTTGCTTGGGCCTCTCTCCTGGAGGCGCTCAGTCAGACCGAGTGCTGACATAAGGCAAGACGCTCCTCGGGGCGCGTCTTGCTTGGGCCTCTCTCCTGGAGGCGCTCAGTCAGACTGAGTAGTGACATGTGGCCTGACGCTCCTCGGGGCACGTCTTGCTTGGGCCTCTCTCCTGGAGGCGCTCAGTCAGACCCAGTGCTGACATGTGGCAAGACGCTCCTCGGGGCGCGTCTTGCTTGGGCCTCTCTCCTGGAGGCGCTCAGTCAGACTGAGTAGTGACATGTGGCCTGACGCTCCTCGGGGCACGTCTTGCTTGGGCCTCTCTCCTGGAGGCGCTCAGTCAGACCCAGTGGTGACATGTGGCATGACAATCCTCGGGGCGCGTCTTGCTTGGGCCTCTCTCGTGGAGGCCCTCTGTCAGACCCAGTGTTGACATGTGTCAAGACGCTCCTCGGGGCGCGTCTTGCTTGGGCTTCTCTCCTGGAGGCCCTCAGTCAGACCCATTGTTGACATGTGGCAAGACGCTCCTCGGGGCGCTTCTTGCTTGGGCTTCTCTCCTGGAGGCGCTCAGACAGACCCAGTGTTGACATGTGACAAGACGCTCGGGGCGCGTCTTGCTTGGGCCTCTCTCCTGGAGGCGCTCAGTCAGAACCAGAGGTGACATGTGGCAAGACGCTCCTCGGGGCGCGTCTTGCTTGGGCCTCTCTCCTGGAGGCCCTCTGTCAGACCCAGTGTTGACATGTGGCAAGAAGCTCCTCCGGGCGCATCTTGCTTGGGCCTCTCTCCTGGAGGCGCTCAGTCAGACCCAGTGTTGACATGTGGCAAGACGCTCCTCGGGGTGCGTCTTGCTTGGGCTTCTCTCCTGGAGACCCTCAGTCAGACCCATTGTTGACATGTGGCAAGATGCTCCCCGGGGCACGTCTTGCTTGGGCCTCTCTCCTGGAGGCGCTCAAACAGACCGAGTAGTGACATGTGGCAAGACGCTCCTCGGGGCGCGTCTTGCTGGGGCTTCTCTCATGGAGGCACTCAGTCAGACCCATTGTTGGCATGTGGCAAGACGCTCCTCGGGGCGCGTCTTGCTTGGACCTCTCTCCCTGAGGCGCTCAATCAGACTGAGTAGTGACATGTGGTCTGACGCTCCTCGGGGCACGTGTTGCTTGGGCCTCTCTCCTGGAGGCGCTCAGTCAGACCAAGTGGTGACATGTGGCAAGACACTCCTCGGGGCGCGTCTTGCTTGGGCTTCTCTCCTGGAGGCCCTCAGTCAGACCCATTGTTGACATGTGGCAAGACTCTCCTCGGGGCACGTCTTGCTTGGGGCCTTTCTCCTGGAGGCGCTCAAACAGACCGAGTAGTGACATGTGGCAAGACGCTCCTCGAGGCGCGTCTTGCTGGGGCTTCTCTCATGGAGGCACTCAGTCAGACCCAGTGTTGACATGTGGCAAGACGCTCCTCGGGGTGCTTCTTGCTTGGGCTTCTCTCCCGGAGGCCCTCAGTAAGAACCATTGTTGACATGTGGCAAGACGCTCCTCAGGGCGCGTCTTGGTTGGGCCTCTCTCCTGGAGAAGCTCAGTCAGACCCAGTGGTGACATGTGGCAAGACGCTCCTCGGGGCGCATATTGCTTGGGCCTCTCTCCTGGATGCCCTCTGTCAGACCGAGTGTTGACATGTGGCAAGACTCTGCTCAGGGCGCGTCTTGCTTGGGCTTCTCTCGTGGAGGCCGTCAGTCAGACCCAGTGTTGACATGTGTCAAGACGCTCCTCGGGGCGTGTCTTGGTTGGGCCTCTCTCCTGGAGGCGCTCAGTCAGACCCAGTGTTGACATGTGGCAAGACGCTCCTCGGGGCGCGTCTTGCTTGGGCTTCTCTCCTGGAGGTCCTCAGTCAGACCCATTGTTGACATGTGGCAACACGCTCCTCGGGGCACGTCTTGCTTGGGCCTCTCTCCTGGAGGCGCTCAAACAGACCGAGTAGTGACATGTGGCAAGACGCTCCTCGGGGCGCGTCTTGCTGGGGCTTCTCTCATGGAGGCACTCAGTCAGACCCAGTGTTGACATGTGGCAAGACGCGCCCCGAGGAGCGTCTTGCTTGGACCTCTCTCCCTGAGGCGCTCAGTTAGACCCAGTGTTGACATTTGGCAAGATACTCCTCGGGACGCGTCTTGCTTGGGCCTCTCTCATGGAGGCCCTCTGTCAGACCCAGTGTTGACATGTGTCAAGACGCTCCTCGGGGGGCGTCTTGCTTTGGCCTCTCTCCTGGAGGCGCTCAGTCAGACCGAGTGCTGACATGTGGCAAGAAGCTCCTCGGGGCGCGTCTTGCTTGGGTCTCTCTCCAGAAGGCCCTCAATAAGACCCAGTGTTGACACGTGGCAAGACGCTCCTCGGGGCGCGTCTTGCTTGGGCCTCTCTCCTGGAGGCGCTCAGTCAGACTGAGTAGTGACATGTGGCCTGACGCTCCTCGGGGCGCGTGTTGCTTGGGCCTCTCTCCTGGAGGCGCTCAGTCAGACCAAGTGGTTACATGTGGCAAGACACTCTTTGGGGCGCGTCTTGCTTGGGCCTCTCTCATGGAGGCCCTCTGTCAGACCCAGTGTTGACATGTGTCAAGACGCTCCTCGGGGCGCGTCTTGCTTTGGCCTATCTCCTGGAGGTGCTCAGTCAGACCGAGTGCTGACATGTGGCAAGAAGCTCCTCGGGGCGCGTCTTGCTTGGGCTTCTCTCCTGGAGGCCCTCAGTAAGACCCATTGTTGACATGTGGCAAGACGCTCCTCGGGGCGCGTCTTGCTTGGGCCTCTCTTCTGGAGGCGCTCAGACAGACTGAGTAGTGACATGTGGCCTGACGCTCCTCGGGGCGCGTGTTGCTTGGGCCTCTCTCCTGGAGGCGCTCAGTCAGACCAAGTGGTGACATGTGGCAAGACACTCCTCGGGGCGCGTCTTGCTTGGGCCTCTCTCCTGGAGGCCCTCTTTCAGACCCAGTGTTGACATGTGTCAAGATGCTCCTCTGGGCACGTCTTGCTTGGGCTTCTCTCCTGGAGGCCCTCAGTCAGACCCAGTGTTGACATGTGGCAAGACGCTCCTCCGGGCGCATCTTGCTTGGGCCTCTCTCCTGGAGGCCCTGAGTCAGACCCATTGTTGACATGTGGCAAGACGCTCCTCGGGGCGCGTCTTGCTTGGGCCTCTCTCCTGGAGGCGCTCAGTCAGACCGAGTGCTGACATAAGGCAAGACGCTCCTCGGGGCGCGTCTTGCTTGGGCCTCTCTCCTGGAGGCGCTCAGTCAGACTGAGTAGTGACATGTGGCCTGACGCTCCTCGGGGCACGTCTTGCTTGGGCCTCTCTCCTGGAGGCGCTCAGTCAGACCCAGTGCTGACATGTGGCAAGACGCTCCTCGGGGCGCGTCTTGCTTGGGCCTCTCTCCTGGAGGCGCTCAGTCAGACTGAGTAGTGACATGTGGCCTGACGCTCCTCGGGGCACGTCTTGCTTGGGCCTCTCCCCTGGAGGCGCTCAGTGAGACCCAGTGGTGACATGTGGCATGACAATCCTCGGGGCGCGTCTTGCTTGGGCCTCTCTCGTGGAGGCCCTCTGTCAGACCCAGTGTTGACATGTGTCAAGACGCTCCTCGGGGCGCGTCTTGCTTGGGCTTCTCTCCTGGAGGCCCTCAGTCAGACCCATTGTTGACATGTGGCAAGACGCTCCTCGGGGCGCTTCTTGCTTGGGCTTCTCTCCTGGAGGCGCTCAGACAGACCCAGTGTTGACATGTGACAAGACGCTCGGGGCGCGTCTTGCTTGGGCCTCTCTCCTGGAGGCGCTCAGTCAGAACCAGAGGTGACATGTGGCAAGACGCTCCTCGGGGCGCGTCTTGCTTGGGCCTCTCTCCTGGAGGCCCTCTGTCAGACCCAGTGTTGACATGTGGCAAGAAGCTCCTCCGGGCGCATCTTGCTTGGGCCTCTCTCCTGGAGGCGCTCAGTCAGACCCAGTGTTGACATGTGGCAAGACGCTCCTCGGGGCGCGTCTTGCTTGGGCTTCTCTCCTGGAGACCCTCAGTCAGACCCATTGTTGACATGTGGCAAGATGCTCCCCGGGGCACGTCTTGCTTGGGCCTCTCTCCTGGAGGCGCTCAAACAGACCGAGTAGTGACATGTGGCAAGACGCTCCTCGGGGCGCGTCTTGCTGGGGCTTCTCTCATGGAGGCACTCAGTCAGACCCATTGTTGGCATGTGGCAAGACGCTCCTCGGGGCGCGTCTTGCTTGGACCTCTCTCCCTGAGGCGCTCAATCAGACTGAGTAGTGACATGTGGCCTGACGCTCCTCGGGGCACGTGTTGCTTGGGCCTCTCTCCTGGAGGCGCTCAGTCAGACCAAGTGGTGACATGTGGCAAGACACTCCTCGGGGCGCGTCTTGCTTGGGCCTCTCTCATGGAGGCCCTCTGTCAGACCCAGTGATGACATGTGTCAAGACGCTCCTCGGGGCGCGTCTTGCTTTGGCCTCTCTCCTGGAGGCGCTCAGTCAGACCGAGTGCTGACATGTGGCAAGAAGCTCCTCGGGGCGCGTCTTGCTTGGGCTTCTCTCCTGGAGGCCCTCAGTAAGACCCATTGTTGACATGTGGCAAGACGCTCCTCGGGGCGCGTCTTGCTTGGGCCTCTCTCCTGGAGGCGCTCAGTCAGACTGAGTAGTGACATGTGGCCAAACGCTCCTCGGGGCGCGTGTTGCTTGGGCCTCTCTCCTGGAGGCGCTCAGTCAGACCAAGTGGTGACATGTGGCAAGACACTCCTCGGGGCGCGTCTTGCTTGGGCCTCTCTCCTGGAGGCCCTCTGTCAGACCCAGTGTTGACATGTGTCAAGACGCTCCTCGGGGCGCGTCTTGCTTGGGCTTCTCTCCTGGAGGCCCTCAGTCAGACCCATTGTTGACATGTGGCAAGACGCTCCTCGGGGCGCGTCTTGCTTGGGCCTCTCTCCTGGAGGCGCTCAGTCAGACCGAGTGCTGACATGTGGCAAGACGCTCCTTGGGCCGCGTGTTGCTTGGGCTTCTCTCCTGGAGGCCCTCAGTCAGACCAAGTGGTGACATGTGGCAAGACACTCCTCGGGGCGCTTCTTGCTTCGGCCTCTCTCCTTGAGGCCCTCTGTCAGAACCATTGTTGACATGTGGCAAGACGCTCCTCGGGGCGCGTCTTGCTTGGGCCTCTCTCCTGGAGGCACTCAGTCAGACCGAGTGCTGACATGTGGCAAGACGCTCCTCGGGGCGCGTCTTGCTTGGGCTTCTCTCCTGGAGGCGCTCAGAAAGACCCAGTGTTGACATGTGACAAGACCCTCCTCGGGGCGCGTCTTGCTTGGGCCTCTCTCCTGGAGGCGCTCAGAAAGACCCAGTGTTGACATGTGACAAGACCCTCCTCGGGGCGCGTCTTGCTTGGGCCTCTCTCCTGGAGGTGCTCAGTCAGAACCAGAGGTGACATGTGGCAAGACGCTCCTCGGGGCGCGTCTTGCTTGGGCCTCTCTCCTGGAGGCCCTCTGTCAGACCCAGTGTTGACATGTGGCAAGACGCTCCTCCGGGCGCATCTTGCTTGGGCCTCTCTCCTGGAGGCCCTCAGTCAGACCCATTGTTGACATGTGGCAAGACGCTGCTCGGGGCGCATCTTGCTTGGGCCTCTCTCCTGGAGGCGCTCAGTCAGACCGAGTGCTGACATAAGGCAAGACGCTCCTCGGGGCGCGTCTTGCTGGGGCCTCTCTCCTGGAGGCGCTCAGTCAGACCCAGTGCTGACATGTGGCAAGACGCTCCTCGGGGCGCGTCTTGCTTGGGCCTCTCTCCTGGAGGCGCTCAGTCAGACTGAGTAGTGACATGTGGCCTGACGCTCCTCGGGGCGCGTCTTGCTTGGGCCTCTCTCCTGGAGGCGCTCAGTCAGACCCAGTGGTGACATGTGGCATGACACTCCTCGGGGCACGTCTTGCTTGGGCCTCTATCCTGGAGGCGCTCTGTCAGAACCAGTGTTGACATGTGTCAAGACGCCCCTCGGGGCGCGTCTTGCTTGGGCTTCTCTCCTGGAGGCCCTCAGTCAGACCCATTGTTGACATGTGGCAAGACGCTCCTCGGGGCGCGTCTTGCTTGGGCTTCTCTCCTGGAGGCGCTCAGACAGACCCAGTGTTGACATGTGACAAGACGCTCCTCGGGGCGCGTCTTGCTTGGGCCTCTCTCCTGGAGGCGCTCAGTCAGAACCAGAGGTGACATGTGGCAAGACGCTCCTCCGGGCGCATCTTGCTTGGGCCTCTCTCCTGGAGGCCCTCAGTCAGACCCATTGTTGACATGTGGCAAGACGCTCCTCGGGGCACGTCTTGCTTGGGCCTCTCTCCTGGAGGCGCTCAGTCAGACCCAGTGTTGACATGTTGCAAGACGCTCCTCGGTGCACGTCTTGCTTGGGCCTCTCTCCTGGAGGCGCTCAGTCAGACCCAGTGTTGACATGTGGCAAGACGCTCCTCGGCGCGCGTCTTGCTTGGGCCTCTCTCCTGGAGGCGCTCAGTCAGACCGAGTGCTGACATGTGGCAAGACGCTCCTCGGGGCGCGTCTTGCTGGGGCCTCTCTCCTGGAGGCGCTCAGTCAGACCCAGTGTTGACATGTGTCAAGACGCTCCTCGGGCGTTTCTTGCTTGCGCCTCTCTCCTGGAGGAGCTCAGTCAGACCCAGAGGTGACATGTGGCAAGACGCTCCTCGGGCCTCTCTCCTGGAGGCGCTCAGTCAGACCCAGTGTTGACATGTGGCAAGACGCTCCTCGGGGCGCATCTTGCTTGGGCCTCTCTCCTGGAGGTGCTCAGTCAGACCCAGTGTTGACATGTGGCAAGACGCTCCTCGGGGCGCGTCTTGCTGGGGCTTTTCTCCTGGAGGCGCTCAGTCAGACCCAGTGTTGACATGTGTCAAGACGCTCCTCGGGCGTTTCTTGCTTGCGCCTCTCTCCTGGAGGAGCTCAGTCAGACCCAGAGGTGACATGTGGCAAGACGCTCCTCGGGCCTCTCTCCTGGAGGCGCTCAGTCAGACCCAGTGTTGACATGTGGCAAGACGCTGCTCGGGGCGCATCTTGCTTGGGCCTCTCTCCTGGAGGTGCTCAGTCAGACCCAGTGTTGACATGTGGCAAGACGCTCCTCGGGCCGCGTCTTGCTTGGGCCTCTCTCCTGGAGGCGCTCAGTCAGAACCAGAGGTGACATGTGGCAAGACGCTCCTCGGGGCGCGTCTTGCTTGGGCCTCTCTCCTGGAGGCCCTTTGTCAGACCCAGTGTTGACATGTGGCAAGAATCTCCTCCGGGCGCATCTTGCTTGGGCCTCTCTCCTGGAGGCGCTCAGTCAGACCCAGTGTTGACATGTGGCAAGACGCTCCTCGGGGCGCGTCTTGCTTGGGCTTCTCTCCTGGAGGCCCTCAGTCAGACCCATTGTTGACATGTGGCAAGACGCTCCTCGGGGCACGTCTTGCTTTGGGCTCTCTCCTGGAGGCGCTCAAACAGACCGAGTAGTGACATGTGGCAAGACGCTCCTCGAGGCGCGTCTTGCTGGGGCTTCTCTCATGGAGGCACTCAGTCAGACCCAGTGTTGACATGTGGCAAGACGCTCCTCGGGGCGCGTCTTGCTTGGGCTTCTCTCCCGGAGGCCCTCAGTAAGAACCATTGTTGACATGTGGCAAGACGCTCCTCGGGGCGCGTCTTGCTTGGGCCTCTCTGCTGGAGGCGCTCAGTCAGACTGAGTAGTGACATGTGGCCTGACGCTCCTCGGGGCGCGTGTTGCTTGGGCCTCTCTCCTGATGGCGCTTAGTCAGACCAAGTGGTGACATGTGGCAAGACACTCCTCGGGGCGCGTCATGCCTGGGCCTCTCTCATGGAGGCCCTCTGTCAGACCCAGTGCTGACATGTGTCATGACGCTCCTCGGGGCGCGTCTTGCTTTGGCCTCTCTCCTGGAGGCGCTCAGTCAGACCGAGTGCTGACATGTGGCAAGATGCTCCTCGCGGCGCGTCTTGCTTGGGCTTCTCTCCTGGAGGCCCTCATTAAGACCCATTGTTGACATGTGGCAAGACACTCCTCGGGGCGCGTCTTGCTTGGGCCTCTCTCCTGGAGGCCCTCTGTCAGACCCAGTGTTGACATGTGGCAAGACGCTCCTCCGGGCGCATCTTGCTTGGGCCTCTCTCCTGGAGGCCCTCAGTCAGACCCATTGTTGACATGTGGCAAGACGCTGCTCGGGGCGCGTCTTGCTTGGGCCTCTCTCCTGGAGGCGCTCAGTCAGACTAAGTAGTGACTTGTGGCCTGACGCTCCTCGGGGCACGTCTTGCTTGGGCCTCTCTCCTGGAGGCGCTCAGTCAGACCGAGTGCTGACATGTGGCAAGACGCTCCTCGGGGCGCGTCTTGCTGGGGCCTCTCTCCTGGAGGCGCTCAGTCAGTCCCAGTGTTGACATGTGTCAAGACGCTCCTCGGGCGTTTCTTGCTTGCGCCTCTCTCCTGGAGGAGCTCAGTCAAAACCCAGAGGTGACATGTGGCAAGACGCTCCTCGGGCCTCTCTCCTGGAGGCGCTCAGTCAGACCCAGTGTTGACATGTGGCAAGACGCTCCTCGGGGCGCATCTTGCTTGGGCCTCTCTCCTGGAGGTGCTCAGTCAGACCCAGTGTTGACATGTGGCAAGACGCTCCTCGGGGCGCGTCTTGCTGGGGCTTCTCTCCTGGAGGCGCTCAGTCAGACCCAGTGTTGACATGTGTCAAGACGCTCCTCGGGCGTTTCTTGCTTGCGCCTCTCTCCTGGAGGAGCTCAGTCAGACCCAGAGGTGACATGTGGCAAGACGCTCCTCGGGCCTCTCTCCTGGAGGCGCTCAGTCAGACCCAGTGTTGACATGTGGCAAGACGCTCCTCGGGGCGCATCTTGCTTGGGCCTCTCTCCTGGAGGTGCTCAGTCAGACCCAGTGTTGACATGTGGCAAGACGCTCCTCGGGGCGCGTCTTGCTTGGGCCTCTCTCCTGGAGGCGCTCAGTCAGAACCAGAGGTGACATGTGGCAAGACGCTCCTCGGGGCGCGTCTTGCTTGGGCCTATCTCCTGGAGGCCCTTTGTCAGACCCAGTGTTGACATGTGGCAAGAATCTCCTCCGGGCGCATCTTGCTTGGGCCTCTCTCCTGGAGGCGCTCAGTCAGACCCAGTGTTGACATGTGGCAAGACGCTCCTCGGGGCGCGTCTTGCTTGGGCTTCTCTCCTGGAGGCCCTCAGTCAGACCCATTGTTGACATGTGGCAAGACTCTCCTCGGGGCACGTCTTGCTTGGGGCTCTCTCCTGGAGGCGCTCAAACAGACCGAGTAGTGACATGTGGCAAGACGCTCCTCGAGGCGCGTCTTGCTGGGGCTTCTCTCATGGAGGCACTCAGTCAGACCCAGTGTTGACATGTGGCAAGACGCTCCTCGGGGCGCGTCTTGCTTGGGCTTCTCTCCCGGAGGCCCTCAGTAAGAACCATTGTTGACATGTGGCAAGACGCTCCTCGGGGCGCGTCTTGCTTGGGCCTCTCTGCTGGAGGCGCTCAGTCAGACTGAGTAGTGACATGTGGCCTGACGCTCCTCGGGGCGCGTGTTGCTTGGGCCTCTCTCCTGGAGGCGCTCAGTCAGACCAAGTGGTGACATGTGGCAAGACACTCCTCGGGGCGCGTCATGCCTGGGCCTCTCTCATGGAGGCCCTCTGTCAGACCCAGTGCTGACATGTGTCAAGACGCTCCTCGGGGCGCGTCTTGCTTTGGCCTCTCTCCTGGAGGCGCTCAGTCAGACCGAGTGCTGACATGTGGCAAGAAGCTCCTCGGGGCGCGTCTTGCTTGGCCTTCTCTCCTGGAGGCCCTCAGTAAGACCCATTGTTGACATGTACCAAGACACTCCTCGGGGCACGTCTTGCTTGGGCCTCTCTCCTGGAGGCGCTCAGTCAGACTGAGTAGTGACATCTGGCCAGACGCTCCTCGGTGCGCGTGTTGTTTGGGCGTCTCTCCTGGAGGCCCTCAGTCAGACCCATTGTTGACATGTGGCAAGACGCTCCTCGGGGCGCGTCTTTCTTGGGCCTCTCTCCTGGAGGCGCTCAGTCAGAACCAGAGGTGACATGTGGCAAGACGCTCCTCGGGGCGCGTCTTGCTTGGGCCTCTCTCCTGGAGGCCCTCTTCAGACCCAGTGTTGACATGTGGCAAGACGCTCCTCCGGGCGCATCATGCTTGGGCCTCTCTCCTGGAGGCCCTCAGTCAGACCCATTGTTGACATGTGGCAAGTCGCTGCTCGGGGCGCGTCTTGCTTGGGCCTCTCTCCTGGAGGCGCTCAGTCAGACTGAGTAGTGACATGTGGCCTGACGCTCCTCGGGGCACGTCTTGCTTGGGCCTCTCTCCTGGAGGCGCTCAGTCAGACCCAGTGGTGACATGTGGCATGACACTCCTCGGGGCGCGTCTTGCTTGGGCCTCTCTCGTGGAGGCCCTCTGTCAGACCCAGTGTTGACATGTGTCAAGACGCTCCTCGGGGCGCGTCTTGCTTGGGCTTCTCTCCTGGAGGCCCTCAGTCAGACCCATTGTTGACATGTGGCAAGACGCTCCTCGGGGCGCGTCTTGCTTGGGCTTCTCTCCTGGAGGCGCTCAGACAGACCCAGTGTTGACATGTGACAAGACCCTCCTCGGGGCGCGTCTTGCTTGGGCCTCTCTCCTGGAGGCGCTCAATCAGAACCAGAGGTTACATGTGGCAAGACGCTCCTCGGGGCGCGTCTTGCTTGGGCCTTTCTCCTGGAGGACCTCTGTCAGACCCAGTGTTGACATGTGGCAAGACGCTCCTCCGGGCGCATCTTGCTTGGGCCTCTCTCCTGGAGGCCCTCAGTCAGACCCATTGTTGACATGTGGCAAGACGCTCCTCGGGGCGCGTCTTGCTTGGGCCTCTCTCCTGGAGGCGCTCAGTCAGACCCAGTGTTGACATGTGGAAAGGCGCTCCTCGGGGCGCGTCTTGCTTGGGCCTCTCTCCTGGAGGCGCTCAGTCAGACCCAGTGTTGACATGTGGCAAGACGCTCCTCCGGGCGCATCTTGCTTGGGCCTCTCTCCTGGAGGCCCTCAGTCAGACCCATTGTTGACATGTGGCAAGACGCTCCTCGGGGCGCGTCTTGCTTGGGCCTCTCTCCTGGAGGCGCTCAGTCAGACCCAGTGTTGACATGTGGAAAGGCGCTCCTCGGGGCGCGTCTTGCTTGGGCCTCTCTCCTGGAGGCGCTCAGTCAGACCCAGTGTTGACATGTGGCCACACGCTCCTCAGGGCGCGTCTTGCTTGGGCCTCTCTCCTGGAGGCGCTCAGTCAGACCCAGTGGTGACACGTGGAAAGACGCTCCTCAGGGTGCGTCTTGCTTGGGCCTCTCTCCTGGAGGCGCTCAGTCAGACCCAGTGTTGACACGTGGAAAGGCGCTCCTCGGGGCGCGTCTTGCTTGGGCCTCTCTCCTGGAGGCGCTCAGTCAGACCCAGTGTTGACATGTGGCAAGACGCTCCTCGGGGCGCGTCTTGCTTGGGCCTCTCTCCTGGAGGCGCTCAGTCAGACCCAGTGTTGGCATGTGGCAAGACACTCCTCGCGGCGCGTCTTGGTCTGGCCTCTCTCCTGGAGGCGCTCATTCAGACCCAGTGGTGACATGTGGCAAGATGCTCCTCGGGGCGCGTATTGCTTGGGCCTCTCTCCTGAATGCCCTCTGTCAGACCGAGTGTTGACATTTGGCAAGACTCTCCTCGGGGCGCGTCTTGCTTGGGCTTCTCTCCTGGAGGCCCTCAGTCAGACCCATTGTTGACATGTGGCAAGACGCTCCTCGGGGCACGTCTTGCTTGGGGCTCTTTCCTGGAGGCGCTCAAACAGACCGAGTAGTGACATGTGGCAAGACGCTCCTCGAGGCGCGTCTTGCTGGGGCTTCTCTCATGGAGGCACTCAGTCAGACCCAGTGTTGACATGTGGCAAGACGCTCCTCGGGGCGCGTCTTGCTTGGGCTTCTCTCCCGGAGGCCCTCAGTAAGAACCATTGTTGACATGTGGCAAGACGCTCCTCGGGGCGCGTCTTGCTTGGGCCTCTCTGTTGGAGGCGCTCAGTCAGACTGAGTAGTGACATGTGGCCTGACGCTCCTCGGGGCGCGTGTTGCTTGGGCCTCTCTCCTGGAGGCGCTCAGTCAGACCAAGTGGTGACATGTGGCAAGACACTCCTCGGGGCGCGTCATGCCTGGGCCTCTCTCATGGAGGCCCTCTGTCAGACCCAGTGCTGACATGTGTCAAGACGCTCCTCGGGGCGCGTCTTGCTTTGGCCTCTCTCCTGGAGGCGCTCAGTCAGACCGAGTGCTGACATGTGGCAAGAAGCTCCTCGGGGCGCGTCTTGCTTGGGCTTCTCTCCTGGAGGCCCTCAGTAAGACCCATTGTTGACATGTACCAAGACACTCCTCGGGGCACGTCTTGCTTGGGCCTCTCTCCTGGAGGCGCTCAGTCAGACTGAGTAGTGACATCTGGCCAGACGCTCCTCGGTGCGCGTGTTGTTTGGGCGTCTCTCCTGGAGGCCCTCAGTCAGACCCATTGTTGACATGTGGCAAGACGCTCCTCGGGGCGCGTCTTTCTTGGGCCTCTCTCCTGGAGGCGCTCAGTCAGAACCAGAGGTGACATGTGGCAAGACGCTCCTCGGGGCGCGTCTTGCTTGGGCCTCTCTCCTGGAGGCCCTCTTCAGACCCAGTGTTGACATGTGGCAAGACGCTCCTCCGGGCGCATCATGCTTGGGCCTCTCTCCTGGAGGCCCTCAGTCAGACCCATTGTTGACATGTGGCAAGACGCTGCTCGGGGCGCGTCTTGCTTGGGCCTCTCTCCTGGAGGCGCTCAGTCAGACTGAGTAGTGACATGTGGCCTGACGCTCCTCGGGGCACGTCTTGCTTGGGCCTCTCTCCTGGAGGCGCTCAGTCAGACCCAGTGGTGACATGTGGCATGACACTCCTCGGGGCGCGTCTTGCTTGGGCCTCTCTCGTGGAGGCCCTCTGTCAGACCCAGTGTTGACATGTGTCAAGACGCTCCTCGGGGCGCGTCTTGCTTGGGCTTCTCTCCTGGAGGCCCTCAGTCAGACTCATTGTTGACATGTGGCAAGACGCTCCTCGGGGCGCGTCTTGCTTGGGCTTCTCTCCTGGAGGCGCTCAGACAGACCCAGTGTTGACATGTGACAAGACCCTCCTCGGGGCGTGTCTTGCTTGGGCCTCTCTCCTGGAGGCGCTCAATCAGAACCAGAGGTTACATGTGGCAAGACGCTCCTCGGGGCGCGTCTTGCTTGGGCCTTTCTCCTGGAGGACCTCTGTCAGACCCAGTGTTGACATGTGGCAAGACGCTCCTCCGGGCGCATCTTGCTTGGGCCTCTCTCCTGGAGGCCCTCAGTCAGACCCATTGTTGACATGTGGCAAGACGCTCCTCGGGGCGCGTCTTGCTTGGGCCTCTCTCCTGGAGGCGCTCAGTCAGACCCAGTGTTGACATGTGGAAAGGCGCTCCTCGGGGCGCGTCTTGCTTGGGCCTCTCTCCTGGAGGCGCTCAGTCAGACCCAGTGTTGACATGTGGCAAGACGCTCCTCAGGGCGCGTCTTGCTTGGGCCTCTCTCCTGGAGGCGCTCAGTCAGACCCAGTGGTGACACGTGGAAAGACGCTCCTCAGGGTGCGTCTTGCTTGGGCCTCTCTCCTGGAGGCGCTCAGTCAGACCCAGTGTTGACACGTGGAAAGGCGCTCCTCGGGGCGCGTCTTGCTTGGGCCTCTCTCCTGGAGGCGCTCAGTCAGACCCAGTGTTGGCATGTGGCAAGACACTCCTCGCGGCGCGTCTTGGTCTGGCCTCTCTCCTGGAGGCGCTCATTCAGACCCAGTGGTGACATGTGGCAAGATGCTCCTCGGGGCGCGTATTGCTTGGGCCTCTCTCCTGAATGCCCTCTGTCAGACCGAGTGTTGACATTTTGCAAGACTCTCCTCGGGGCGCGTCTTGCTTGGGCTTCTCTCGTGGAGGCCCTCAGTCAGACCCATTGTTGACATGTGGCAAGACGCTCCTCGGGGCACGTCTTGCTTGGGGCTCTTTCCTGGAGGCGCTCAAACAGACCGAGTAGTGACATGTGGCAAGACGCTCCTCGAGGCGCGTCTTGCTGGGGCTTCTCTCATGGAGGCACTCAGTCAGACCCAGTGTTGACATGTGGCAAGACGCTCCTCGGGGCGCGTCTTGCTTGGGCTTCTCTCCCGGAGGCCCTCAGTAAGAACCATTGTTGACATGTGGCAAGACGCTCCTCGGGGCGCGTCTTGCTTGGGCCTCTCTGTTGGAGGCGCTCAGTCAGACTGAGTAGTGACATGTGGCCTGACGCTCCTCGGGGCGCGTGTTGCTTGGGCCTCTCTCCTGGAGGCACTCAGTCAGACCAAGTTGTGACATGTGGCAAGACACTCCTCGGGGCGCGTCATGCCTGGGCCTCTCTCATGGAGGCCCTCTGTCAGACCCAGTGCTGACATGTGTCAAGACGCTCCTCGGGGCGCGTCTTGCTTTGGCCTCTCTCCTGGAGGCGCTCAGTCAGACCGAGTGCTGACATGTGGCAAGAAGCTCCTCGGGGCGCGTCTTGCTTGGGCTTCTCTCCTGGAGGCCCTCAGTAAGACCCATTGTTGACATGTGGCAAGACACTCCTCGGGGCGCGTCTTGCTTGGGCCTCTCTCCTGGAGGCGCTCAGTCAGACTGAGTAGTGACATCTGGCCAGACGCTCCCCGGTGCGCGTGTTGTTTGGGCGTCTCTCCTGGAGGCCCTCAGTCAGACCCATTGTTGACATGTGGCAAGACGCTCCTCGGGGCGCATCTTGCTTGGGCCTCTCTCCTGGAGGCGCTCAGTCAGAACCAGAGGTGACATGTGGCAAGACGCTCCTCGGGGCGCGTCTTGCTTGGGCCTCTCTCCTGGAGGCCCTCTGTCAGACCCAGTGTTGACATGTGGCAAGACGCTCCTCCGGGCGCATCTTGCTTGGTCCTCTCTCCTGGAGGCCCTCAGTCAGACCCATTGTTGACATGTGGCAAGACGCTGCTCGGGGCGCGTCTTGCTTGGGCCTCTCTCCTGGAGGCGCTCAGTCAGACTGAGTAGTGACATGTGGCCTGACGCTCCTCGGGGCACGTCTTGCTTGGGCCTCTCTCCTGGAGGCGCTCAGTCAGACCCAGTGTTGACATGTGACAAGACGCTCCTCGGGGCGCGTCTTGCTTGGGCCTCTCTCCTGGAGGCGCTCAATCAGAACCAGAGGTGACATGTGGCAAGACGCTCCTCGGGGCGCGTCTTGCTTGGGCCTTTCTCCTGGAGGACCTCTGTCAGACCCAGTGTTGACATGTGGCAAGACGCTCCTCCGGGCGCATCTTGCTTGGGCCTCTCTCCTGGAGGCCCTCAGTCAGACCCATTGTTGACATGTGGCAAGACGCTCCTCGGGGCGCGTCTTGCTTGGGCCTCTCTCCTGGAGGCGCTCAGTCAGACCCAGTGTTGACATGTGGCAAGGCGCTCCTCGGGGCGCGTCTTGCTTGGGCCTCTCTCCTGGAGGCGCTCAGTCAGACCCAGTGTTGACATGTGGCAAGACGCTCCTCGGGGCGCGTCTTGCTTGGGCCTCTCTCCTGGAGGCGCTCAGTCAGACCCAGTGGTGACACGTGGAAAGACGCTCCTCAGGGTGCGTCTTGCTTGGGCCTCTCTCCTGGAGGCGCTCAGTCAGACCCAGTGTTGACACGTGGCAAGACGCTCCTCGGGGCGCGTCTTGCTTGGGCCTCTCTCCTGGAGGTGCTCAGTCAGACCCAGTGTTGGCAAGTGGCAAGACACTCCTCGGGGCGCGTCTTGGTCTGGCCTCTCTCCTGGAGGCGCTCATTCAGACCCAGTGGTGACATGTGGCAAGACGCTCCTCGGGGCGCGTATTGCTTGGGCCTCTCTCTTGAATGCCCTCTGTCAGACCGAGTGTTGACATTTGGCAAGACTCTCCTCGGGGCGCGTCTTGCTTGGGCTTCTCTCATGGAGGCCCTCAGTCCGACCCAGTGTTGACATGTGTCAAGACGCTCCTCGGGGCGCGTCTTGCTGGGCCTCTCTCCTGGAGGCGCTCAGTCAGACCCAGTGCTGACATGTGGCAAGACGCTCCTCGGGGCGCGTCTTGCTTGGGCCTCTCTCCTGGAGGCGCTCAGTCAGACTGAGTAGTGACATGTGGCCTGACGCTCCTCGGGGCACGTCTTGCTTGGGCCTCTCTCCTGGAGGCGCTCAGTCAGACCCAGTGGTGACATGTGGCATGACACTCCTCGGGGCGCGTCTTGCTTGGGCCTCTCTCGTGGAGGCCCTCTGTCAGACCCAGTGTTGACATGTGTCAAGACGCTCCTCGGGGCGCGTCTTGCTTGGGCTTCTCTCCTGGAGGCGCTCAGACAGACCCAGTGTTGACATGTGACAAGACGCTCCTCGGGGCGCGTCTTGCTTGGGCCTCTCTCCTGGAGGCGCTCAGTCAGAACCAGAGGTGACAGGTGGCAAGATGCACCTCGGGGCGCGTCTTGCTTGGGCCTCTCTCCTGGAGGCCCTCTGTCAGACCCAGTGTTGACATGTGGCAAGAAGCTCCTCCGGGCGCATCTTGCTTGGGCCTCTCTCCTGGAGGCGCTCATTCAGACCCAGTGTTGACATGTGGCAAGACGCTCCTCGGGGCGCGTCTTGCTTGGGCTTCTCTCCTGGAGACCCTCAGTCAGACCCATTGTTGACATGTGGCAAGACGCTCCTCGGGGCACGTCTTGCTTGGGCTTCTCTCCTGGAGGCCCTCAGTCAGACCAAGTGGTGACATGTGGCAAGACACTCCTCGGGGCGCGTCTTGCTTGGGCTTCTCTCATGGAGGCCCTCAGTCCGACCCAGTGTTGACATGTGTCAAGACGCTCCTCGGGGCGTGTCTTGCTTGGGCTTCTCTCCTGGAGGCCCTCAGTCAGACCCATTGTTGACATGTGGCAAGACGCTCCTCGGGGCACGTCTTGCTTGGGCCTCTCTCCTGGAGGCGCTCAGTCAGACCGAGTAGTGACATGTGGCAAGACGCACCTCGGGGCGCGTCTTGCTTGGACCTCCCTCCTGGAGGCGCTCAGTCAGACCGAGTAGTGACATTTTGCAAGACGCTCCTCGGGGCGCGTCTTGCTTGGACCTCTCTCCTGGAGGCGCTCAGTTAGACCGAGTAGTGACATATGGCAAGACGCTCCTCGGGGCGCGTCTTGCTTGGGCCTCTCTCCTGGAGGCGCTCAGTCAGACCGAGTGCTGACATAAGGCAAGACGCTCCTCGGGGCGCGTCTTGCTGGGCCTCTCTCCTGGAGGCACTCAGTCAGACCCAGTGCTGACATGTGGCAAGACGCTCCTCGGGGCGCGTCTTGCTTGGGCCTCTCTCCTGGAGGCGCTCAGTCAGACTGAGTAGTGACATGTGGCCTGACGCTCCTCGGGGCACGTCTTGCTTGGGCCTCTCTCCTGGAGGCGCTCAGTCAGACCCAGTGGTGACATGTGGCATGACACTCCTCGGGGCGCGTCTTGCTTGGGCCTCTCTCGTGGAGGCCCTCTGTCAGACCCAGTGTTGACATGTGTCAAGACGCTCCTCGTGGCGCGTCTTGCTTGGGCTTCTCTCCTGGAGGCCCTCAGTCAGACCCATTGTTGACATGTGGCAAGACGCTCCTCGGGGCGCGTCTTGCTTGGGCTTCTCTCCTGGAGGCGCTCAGACAGACCCAGTGTTGACATGTGACAAGACGCTCCTCGGGGCGCGTCTTGCTTGGGCCTCTCTCCTGGAGGCGCTCAGTCAGAACCAGAGGTGACAGGTGGCAAGACGCACCTCGGGGCGCGTCTTGCTTGGGCCTCTCTCCTGGAGGCCCTCTGTCAGACCCAGTGTTGACATGTGGCAAGAAGCTCCTCCGGGCGCATCTTGCTTGGGCCTCTCTCCCGGAGGCGCTCAGACAGACCCAGTGTTGACATGTGGCAAGACGCTCCTCGGGGCGCGTCTTGCTTGGGCTTCTCTCCTGGAGGCCCTCAGTCAGACCCATTGTTGACATGTGGCAAGACGCTCCTCGGGGCACGTCTTGCTTGGGCCTCTCTCCTGGAGGCGCTCAAACAGACCGAGTAGTGACATGTGGCAAGACGCTCCTCGGGGCGCGTCTTGCTGGGGCTTCTCTCATGGAGGCACTCAGTCAGACCCAGTGTTGACATGTGGCAAGACGCTCCTCGGGGCGCGTCTTGCATGGTCCTCTCTCCGTGAGGCGCTCAATCAGACCGAGTGCTGACATGTGGCAAGAAGCTCCTCGGGGCGCGTCTTGCTTGGGCTTCTCTCCTGGAGGCCCTCAGTAAGACCCATTGTTGACATGTGGCAAGACACTCCTCGGGGCGCGTCTTGCTTGGGCCTCTCTCCTGGAGGCGCTCAGTCAGACTGAGTAGTGACATGTGGCCAGACGCTCCTCGGGGCGCGTGTTGCTTGGGCCTCTCTCCTGGAGGCGCTCAGTCAGACCAAGTGGTGACATGTGGCAAGACACTCCTCGGGGCGCGTCTTGCTTGGGCTTCTCTCCTGGAGGCCCTCTGTCAGACCCAGTGGTGACATGTGGCAAGACACTCCTCGGGGCGCGTCTTGCTTGGGCTTCTCTCCTGGAGGCCCTCTGTCAGACCCAGTGTTGACATGTGGCAAGACGCACCTCGGGGCGCGTCTTGCTTGGACTCCCTCCTGGAGGCGCTCAGTCAGACCGAGTAGTGACATTTTGCAAGACGCTCCTCGGGGCGCGTCTTGCTTGGACCTCTCTCCTGGAGGCGCTCAGTTAGACCGAGTAGTGACATATGGCAAGACGCTCCTCGGGGCGCGTCTTGCTTGGGCCTCTCTCCTGGAGGCGCTCAGTCAGACCGAGTGCTGACATAAGGCAAGACGCTCCTCGGGGCGCGTCTTGCTTGGGCCTCTCTCCTGGAGGAGCTCAGTCAGAACCAGAGGTGACAGGTGGCAAGATGCACCTCGGGGCGCGTCTTGCTTGGGCCTCTCTCCTGGAGGCCCTCTGTCACACCCAGTGTTGACATGTGGCAAGAAGCTCCTCCGGGCGCATCTTGCTTGTGCCTCTCTCTTGGAGGCGCTCAGTCAGACCCAGTGTTGACATGTGGCAAGACGCTCCTCGGGGCGCGTCTTGCTTGGGCTTCTCTCCTGGAGGCCCGCAGTCAGACCCATTGTTTACATGTGGCAAGACGCTCCTCGGGGCACGTCTTGCTTGGGCCTCTCTCCTGGAGGCGCTCAAACAGACCGAGTAGTGACATGTGGCAAGACGCTCCTCGAGGCGCGTCTTGCTGGGGCTTCTCTCATGGAGGCACTCAGTCAGACCCAGTGTTGACATGTGGCAAGACGCTCCTCGGGGCGCGTCTTGCATGGTCCTCTCTCCCTGAGGCGCTCAATCAGACCGAGTAGTGACAAGTGGCAAGACGCTCCTCGGGGGGCGTCTTGCTTTGGCCTCTCTCCTGGAGGCGCTCAGTCAGACCGAGTGCTGACATGTGGCAAGAAGCTCCTCGGGGCGCGTCTTGCTTGGGCTTCTCTCCCGGAGGCCCTCAGTAAGAACCATTGTTGACATGTGGCAAGACGCTCCTCGGGGCGCGTCTTGCTTGGGCCTCTCTCCTGGAGGCGCTCAGTCAGACTGAGTAGTGACATGTGGCCTGACGCTCCTCGGGGCGCGTGTTGCTTGGGCCTCTCTCCTGGAGGCGCTCAGTCAGACCAAGTGGTGACATGTGGCAAGACACTCCTCGGGGCGCGTCTTGCTTGGGCCTCTCTCATGGAGGCCCTCTGTCAGACCCAGTGTTGACATGTGTCAAGACGCTCCTCGGGGCGCGTCTTGCTTTGGCCTCTCTCCTGGAGGCGCTCAGTCAGACCCATTGTTGACATGTGGCAAGACACTCCTCGGGGCGCGTCTTGCTTGGGCCTCTCTCCTGGAGGCGCTCAGTCAGACTGAGTAGTGACATGTGGCCAGACGCTCCTCGGGGCGCGTGTTGCTTGGGCCTCTCTCCTGGAGGCACTCAGTCAGACCAAGTGGTGACATGTGGCAAGACACTCCTCTGGGCGCGTCTTGCTTGGGCCTCTCTCCTGGAGGCCCTCTGTCAGACCCAGTGTTGAAATGTGTCAAGACGCTCCTCGGGGCGCGTCTTGCTTGGGCTTCTCTCCTGGAGGCCCTCAGTCAGACCCATTGTTGACATGTGGCAAGACGCTCCTCGGGGCGCGTGTTGCTTGGGCTTCTCTCCTGGAGGCCCTCAGTCAGACCAAGTGGTGACATGTGGCAAGACACTCCTCGGGGCGCGTCTTGCTTCGGCCTCTCTCCTGGAGAACCTCTGTCAGACCCATTGTTGACATGTGGCAAGATGCTCCTCGGGGCGCGTCTTGCTTGGGCCTCTCTCCTGGAGGCACTCAGTCAGACCGAGTGCTGACATGTGGCAAGACGCTTCTCGGGGCGCGTCTTGCTTGGGCCTCTCTCCTGGAGGCGCTCAGTCAGACTGAGTAGTGACATGTGGCCTGACGCTCCTCGGGGCACGTCTTGCTTGGGCCTCTCTCCTGGAGGCGCTCAGTCAGACCCAGTGGTGACATGTGGCATGACACTCCTCGGGGCGCGTCTTGCTTGGGCCTCTCTCGTGGAGGCCCTCTGTCAGACCCAGTAGTGACATGTGTCAAGACGCTCCTCGGGGCGCGTCTTGCTTGGGCTTCTCTCCTGGAGTCCCTCAGTCAGACCCATTGTTGACATGTGGCAAGACACTCCTCGGGGCGCGTCTTGCTTGGGCTTCTCTCCTGCAGGCGCTCAGACAGACCCAGTGTTGACATGTGACAAGACGCTCCTCGGGGCGCGTCTTGCTTGGGCCTTTCTCCTGGAGGCCCTCTGTCAGACCCAGTGTTGACATGTGGCAAGACGCTCCTCCGGGCGCATCTTGCTTGGGCCTCTCTCCTGGAGGCCCTCAGTCAGACCCATTGTTGACATGTGGCAAGACGCTCCTCGGGGCGCGTCTTGTTTGGGCCTCTCTCCTGGAGGCGCTCAGTCAGACCCAGTGTTGACATGTGGCAAGACGCTCCTCGGGGCGCGTCTTGCTTGGGCCTCTCTCCTGGAGGCGCTCAGTCAGACCCAGTGTTGACATGTGGCAAGACGCTCCTCGGGGCGCGTCTTGCTTGGGCCTCTCTCCTGGAGGCGCTCAGTCAGACCCAGTGGTGACACGTGGAAAGACGCTCCTCAGGGTGCGTCTTGCTTGGGCCTCTCTCCTGGAGGCGCTCAGACAGACCCAGTGTTGACCCGTGGCAAGACGCTCCTCGCGGCGCGTCTTGCTTGGGCCTCTCTCCTGGAGGCCCTCTGTCAGACCCAGTGTTGACATGTGGCAAGACGCTCCTCCGGGCGCATCTTGCTTGGGCCTCTCTCCTGGAGAACCTCAGTCAGACCCATTGTTGATATGTGGCAAGACGCTGCTCTGGGCGCGTCTTGCTTGGGCCTCTCTCCTGGAGGCGCTCAGTCAGACCGAGTGCTGACATAAGGCAAGACGCTCCTCGGGGCGCGTCTTGCTTGGACCTCTCTCCTGGAGGCGCTCAGTTAGACCGAGTAGTGACATATGGCAAGACGCTCCTCGGGGCGCGTCTTGCTTGGGCCTCTCTCCTGGAGGCGCTCAGTCAGACCGAGTGCTGACATAAGGCAAGACGCTCCTCGGGGCGCGTCTTGCTTGGGCCTCTCTCCTGGAGGAGCTCAGTCAGAACCAGAGGTGACAGGTGGCAAGATGCACCTCGGGGCGCGTCTTGCTTGGGCCTCTCTCCTGGAGGCCCTCTGTCAGACCCAGTGTTGACATGTGGCAAGAAGCTCCTCCGGGCGCATCTTGCTTGGGCCTCTCTCCTGGAGGCGCTCAGTCAGACCCAGTGTTGACATGTGGCAAGACGCTCCTCGGGGCGCGTCTTGCTTGGGCTTCTCTCCTGGAGGCCCGCAGTCAGACCCATTGTTGACATGTGGCAAGACGCTCCTCGGGGCACGTCTTGCTTGGGCCTCTCTCCTGGAGGCGCTCAAACAGACCGAGTAGTGACATGTGGCAAGACGCTCCTCGAGGCGCGTCTTGCTGGGGCTTCTCTCATGGAGGCACTCAGTCAGACCCAGTGTTGACATGTGGCAAGACGCTCCTCGGGGCGCGTCTTGCATGGTCCTCTCTCCCTGAGGCGCTCAATCAGACCGAGTAGTGACAAGTGGCAAGACGCTCCTCGGGGGGCGTCTTGCTTTGGCCTCTCTCCTGGAGGCGCTCAGTCAGACCGAGTGCTGACATGTGGCAAGAAGCTCCTCGGGGCGCGTCTTGCTTGGGCTTCTCTCCCGGAGGCCCTCAGTAAGAACCATTGTTGACATGTGGCAAGACGCTCCTCGGGGCGCGTCTTGCTTGGGCCTCTCTCCTGGAGGCGCTCAGTCAGACTGAGTAGTGACATGTGGCCTGACGCTCCTCGGGGCGCGTGTTGCTTGGGCCTCTCTCCTGGAGGCGCTCAGTCAGACCAAGTGGTGACATGTGGCAAGACACTCCTCGGGGCGCGTCTTGCTTGGGCCTCTCTCATGGAGGCCCTCTGTCAGACCCAGTGTTGACATGTGTCAAGACGCTCCTCGGGGCGCGTCTTGCTTTGGCCTCTCTCCTGGAGGCGCTCAGTCAGACCCATTGTTGACATGTGGCAAGACACTCCTCGGGGCGCGTCTTGCTTGGGCCTCTCTCCTGGAGGCGCTCAGTCAGACTGAGTAGTGACATGTGGCCAGACGCTCCTCGGGGCGCGTGTTGCTTGGGCCTCTCTCCTGGAGGCACTCAGTCAGACCAAGTGGTGACATGTGGCAAGACACTCCTCTGGGCGCGTCTTGCTTGGGCCTCTCTCCTGGAGGCCCTCTGTCAGACCCAGTGTTGAAATGTGTCAAGACGCTCCTCGGGGCGCGTCTTGCTTGGGCTTCTCTCCTGGAGGCCCTCAGTCAGACCCATTGTTGACATGTGGCAAGACGCTCCTCGGGGCGCGTGTTGCTTGGGCTTCTCTCCTGGAGGCCCTCAGTCAGACCAAGTGGTGACATGTGGCAAGACACTCCTCGGGGCGCGTCTTGCTTCGGCCTCTCTCCTGGAGAACCTCTGTCAGACCCATTGTTGACATGTGGCAAGATGCTCCTCGGGGCGCGTCTTGCTTGGGCCTCTCTCCTGGAGGCACTCAGTCAGACCGAGTGCTGACATGTGGCAAGACGCTCCTCGGGGCGCGTCTTGCTTGGGCTTCTCTCCTGGAGGCGCTCGGAAAGACCCAGTGTTGACATGTGACAAGACGCTCCTCGGGGCGTGTCTTGCTTGGGCCTCTCTCCTGGAGGCGCTCAGTCAGAACCAGAGGTGACATGTGGCAAGACGCTCCTCGGGGCGCGTCTTGCTTGGGCCTCTCTCCTGGAGGCCCTCTGTCAGACCCAGTGTTGACATGTGGCAAGACGCTCCTCGGGGCGCGTCTTGCTTGGGCCTCTCTCCTGGAGGCGCTCAGTCAGACTGAGTAGTGACATGTGGCCTGACGCTCCTCGGGGCACGTCTTGCTTGGGCCTCTCTCCTGGAGGCGCTCAGTCAGACCCAGTGGTGACATGTGGCATGACACTCCTCGGGGCGCGTCTTGCTTGGGCCTCTCTCGTGGAGGCCCTCTGTCAGACCCAGTAGTGACATGTGTCAAGACGCTCCTCGGGGCGCGTCTTGCTTGGGCTTCTCTCCTGGAGTCCCTCAGTCAGACCCATTGTTGACATGTGGCAAGACACTCCTCGGGGCGCGTCTTGCTTGGGCTTCTCTCCTGCAGGCGCTCAGACAGACCCAGTGTTGACATGTGACAAGACGCTCCTCGGGGCGCGTCTTGCTTGGGCCTTTCTCCTGGAGGCCCTCTGTCAGACCCAGTGTTGACATGTGGCAAGACGCTCCTCCGGGCGCATCTTGCTTGGGCCTCTCTCCTGGAGGCCCTCAGTCAGACCCATTGTTGACATGTGGCAAGACGCTCCTCGGGGCGCGTCTTGTTTGGGCCTCTCTCCTGGAGGCGCTCAGTCAGACCCAGTGTTGACATGTGGCAAGACGCTCCTCGGGGCGCGTCTTGCTTGGGCCTCTCTCCTGGAGGCGCTCAGTCAGACCCAGTGTTGACATGTGGCAAGACGCTCCTCGGGGCGCGTCTTGCTTGGGCCTCTCTCCTGGAGGCGCTCAGTCAGACCCAGTGGTGACACGTGGAAAGACGCTCCTCAGGGTGCGTCTTGCTTGGGCCTCTCTCCTGGAGGCGCTCAGACAGACCCAGTGTTGACCCGTGGCAAGACGCTCCTCGCGGCGCGTCTTGCTTGGGCCTCTCTCCTGGAGGCCCTCTGTCAGACCCAGTGTTGACATGTGGCAAGACGCTCCTCCGGGCGCATCTTGCTTGGGCCTCTCTCCTGGAGAACCTCAGTCAGACCCATTGTTGATATGTGGCAAGACGCTGCTCTGGGCGCGTCTTGCTTGGGCCTCTCTCCTGGAGGCGCTCAGTCAGACCGAGTGCTGACATAAGGCAAGACGCTCCTCGGGGCGCGTCTTGCTGGGGCCTCTCTCCTGGAGGCGCTCAGTCAGACCCAGTGCTGACATGTGGTAAGACGCTCCTCGGGGCGCGTCTTGCTTGGGCCTCTCTCCTGGAGGCGCTCAGTCAGACTGAGTAGTGACATGTGGCCTGACGCTCCTCGGGGCACGTCTTGCTTGGGCCTCTCTCCTGGAGGCGCTCAGTCAGACCCAGTGGTGACATGTGGCATGACCCTCCTCGGGGCGCGCCTTGCTTGGGCCTCTCTCGTGGAGGCCCTCTGTCAGACCCAGTGTTGACATGTGTCAAGACGCTCCTCGGGGCGCGTCTTGCTTGGGCTTCTCTCCTGGAGGCCCTCAGTCAGACCCATTGTTGACATGTGGCAAGACGCTGCTCGGGGTGCGTCTTGCTTGGGCCTCTCTCCTGGAGGCGCTCAGTCAGACCGAGTGCTGACATAAGGCAAGACGCTCCTCGGGGCGCGTCTTGCTGGGGCCTCTCTCCTGGAGGCGCTCAGTCAGACCCAGTGCTGCTATGTGGCAAGACGCTCCTCGGGGCGCGTCTTGCTTGGGCCTCTCTCCTGGATGCGCTCAGTCAGACTGAGTAGTGACATGTGGCCTGACGCTCCTCGGGGCACGTCTTGCTTGGGCCTCTCTCCTGGAGGCGCTCAGTCAGACCCAGTGGTGACATGTGGCATGACACTCCTCCGGGCGCGTCTTGCTTGGGCCTCTCTCGTGGGGGCCCTCTGTCAGACCCAGTGTTGACATGTGTCAAGACGCTCCTCGGGGCGCGTCTTGCTTGGGCTTCTCTCCTGGAGGCCCTCAGACAGACCCATTGTTGACATGTGGCAAGACGCTCCTCGGGGCGCGTCTTGCTTGGGCCTCTCTCCTGGAGGCGCTCAGTCAGAACCAGAGGTGACATGTGGCAAGACGCTCCTCGGGGCGCGTCTTGCTTGGGCCTTTCTCTTGGAGGTCCTCTGTCAGACCCAGTGTTGACATGTGGCAAGACGCTCCTCCGGGCGCATCTTGCTTGGGCCTCTCTCCTGGAGGCCCTCAGTCAGACCCATTGTTGACATGTGGCAAGACGCTCCTCGGGGCGCGTCTTGCTTGGGCCTCTCTCCTGGAGGCGCTCAGTCAGACCCAGTGTTGACATGTGGCAAGACGCTCCTCGGGGCGCGTCTTGCTTGGGCCTCCCTCCTGGAGGCGCTCAGTAAGACCCAGTGGTGACACGTGGAAAGACGCTCCTCAGGGTGCGTCTTGCTTGGGCCTCTCTCCTGGAGGCGCTCAGTCAGACCCATTGTTGACATGTGGCAAGACGCTCCTCGGGGCGCGTCTTGCTTGGGCCTCTCTCCTGGAGGCGCTCAGTCAGACCCAGTGTTGACATGTGGCAAGACGCTCCTCGGGGCGTGTCTTGCTTGGGCCTCCCTCCTGGAGGCGCTCAGTCAGACCCAGTGGGGACACGTAGAAAGACGCTCCTCAGGGTGCGTCTTGCTTGGGCCTCTCTCCTGGAGGCGCTCAGACAGACCCAGTGTTGACACGTGGCAAGACGCTCCTCGGGGCGCGTCTTGCTTGGGCCTCTCTCCTGGAGGCGCTCAGTCAGACCCAGTGTTGGCATGTGGCAAGACACTCCTCGGGGCTTGTCTTGGTTGGGCCTCTCTCCTGGAGGCGCTCATTCAGACCCAGTGGTGACATGTGGCAAGACGCTCCTCAGGGCGCGTATTGCTTGGGCCTCTCTCCTGAATGCCCTCTGTCAGACCGAGTGTTGACATGTGGCAAGACTCTCCTCGGGGCGCGTCTTGCTTGGGCTTCTCTCATGGAGGCCCTCAGTCCGACCCAGTGTTGACATTTGTCAAGACGCTCCTCGGGGCGTGTCTTGCTTGGGCTTCTCTCCTGGAGGCCCTCAGTCAGACCCATTGTTGACATGTGGCAAGACGCTCCTCGGGGCACGTCTTGCTTGGACCTCCCTCCTGGAGGCGCTCAGTCAGACCGAGTAGTGACATTTTGCAAGACGCTCGTCGGGGCGCGTCTTGCTTGGACCTCTCTCCTGGAGGCGCTCAGTTAGACCGAGTAGTGACATGTGGCAAGACGCTCCTAGGGGCGCGTCTTGCTTGGGCCTCTCTCCTGGAGGCGCTCAGTCAGACCGAGTGCTGACATAAGGCAAGACGCTCCTCGGGGCGCGTCTTGCTTGGGCCTCTCTCCTGGAGGCGCTCAGTCAGACACAGTGTTGACATGTGGCAAGACACTCCTCGGGGCGCGTCTTGCTTGGGCTTCTCTCCTGGAGGCCCTCAGTCAGACCCATTGTTGACATGTGGCAAGACGCTGCTCGGGATGCGTCTTGCTTGGGCCTCTCTCCTGGAGGCGCTCAGTCAGACCGAGTGCTGACATAAGGCAAGACGCTCCTCGGGGCGCGTCTTGCTGGGGCCTCTCTCCTGGAGGCGCTCAGTCAGACCCAGTGCTGCTATGTGGCAAGACGCTCCTCGGGGCGCGTCTTGCTTGGGCCTCTCTCCTGGATGCGCTCAGTCAGACTGAGTAGTGACATGTGGCCTGACGCTCCTCGGGGCACGTCTTGCTTGGGCCTCTCTCCTGGAGGCGCTCAGTCAGACCCAGTGGTGACATGTGGCATGACACTCCTCGGGGCGCGTCTTGCTTGGGCCTCTCTCGTGGAGGCCCTCTGTCAGACCCAGTGTTGACATGTGGCAAGACGCTCCTCCGGGCGCATCTTGCTTGGGCCTCTCTCCTGGAGGCCCTCAGTCAGACCCATTGTTGACATGTGGCAAGACGCTCCTCGGGGCGCGTCTTGCTTGGGCCTCTCTCCTGGAGGCGCTCAGTCAGACCCAGTGTTGACATGCGGCAAGACGCTCCTCGGGGCGCGTCTTGCTTGGGCCTCCCTCCTGGAGGCGCTAAGTCAGACCCAGTGGTGACACGTGGAAAGACGCTCCTCAGGGTGCGTCTTGCTTGGGCCTCTCTCCTGGAGGCGCTCAGACAGACCCAGTGTTGACACGTGGCAAGACGCTCCTCGGGGCGCGTCTTGCTTGGGCCTCTCTCCTGGAGGCGCTCAGTCAGACCCATTGTTGACATGTGGCAAGACGCTCCTCGGGGCGCGTCTTGCTTGGGCCTCTCTCCTGGAGGCGCTCAGTCAGACCCAGTGTTGACATGTGGCAAGACGCTCCTCGGGGCGCGTCTTGCTTGGGCCTCCCTCCTGGAGGCGCTCAGTCAGACCCAGTGGTAACACGTGGAAAGACGCTCCTCAGGGTGCGTCTTGCTTGGGCCTCTCTCCTGGAGGCGCTCAGACAGACCCAGTGTTGACACGTGGCAAGACGCTCCTCGGGGCGCGTCTTGCTTGGGCCTCTCTCCTGGAGGCGCTCAGTCAGACCCAGTGTTGGCATGTGGCAAGACACACCTCGGGGCGCGTCTTGGTTGGGCCTCTCTCCTGGAGGCGCTAATTCAGACCCAGTGGTGACATGTGGCAAGACGCTCCTCAGGGCGCGTATTGCTTGGGCCTCTCTCCTGAATGCCCTCTGTCAGACCGAGTGTTGACATGTGGCAAGACTCTCCTCGGGGCGCGTCTTGCTTGGGCTTCTCTCATGGAGGCCCTCAGTCCGACCCAGTGTTGACATGTGTCAAGACGCTCCTCGGGGCGTGTCTTGCTTGGGCTTCTCTCCTGGAGGCCCTCAGTCAGACCCATTGTTGACATGTGGCATGACACTCCTCGGGGCGCGTCTTGCTTGGGCCTCTCTCGTGGAGGCCCTCTGTCAGACCCAGTAGTGACATGTGTCAAGACGCTCCTCGGGGCGCGTCTTGCTTGGGCTTCTCTCCTGGAGGCCCTCAGTCAGACCCATTGTTGACATGTGGCAAGACTCTCCTCGGGGCGCGTCTTGCTTGGGCTTCTCTCATGGAGGCCCTCAGTCCGACCCAGTGTTGACATGTGTCAAGACGCTCCTCGGGGCGTGTCTTGCTTGGGCTTCTCTCCTGGAGGCCCTCAGTCAGACCCATTGTTGACATGTGGCATGACACTCCTCGGGGCGCGTCTTGCTTGGGCCTCTCTCGTGGAGGCCCTCTGTCAGACCCAGTAGTGACATGTGTCAAGACGCTCCTCGGGGCGCGTCTTGCTTGGGCTTCTCTCCTGGAGGCCCTCAGTCAGACCCATTGTTGACATGTGGCAAGACGCTCCTCGGGGCGCGTCTTGCTTGGGCTTCTCTCCTGCAGGCGCTCAGACAGACCCAGTGTTGACATGTGACAAGACGCTCCTCGGGGCGCGTCTTGCTTGGGCCTTTCTCCTGGAGGCCCTCTGTCAGACCCAGTGTTGACATGTGGCAAGACGCTCCTCCGGGCGCATCTTGCTTGGGCCTCTCTCCTGGAGGCCCTCAGTCAGACCCATTGTTGACATGTGGCAAGACGCTCCTCGGGGCGCGTCTTGTTTGGGCCTCTCTCCTGGAGGCGCTCAGTCAGACCCAGTGTTGACATGTGGCAAGACGCTCCTCGGGGCGCGTCTTGCTTGGGCCTCTCTCCTGGAGGCGCTCAGTCAGACCCAGTGTTGACATGTGGCAAGACGCTCCTCGGGGCGCGTCTTGCTTGGGCCTCTCTCCTGGAGGCGCTCAGTCAGACTGAGTAGTGACATGTGGCCAGGCGCTCCTCGGGGCGCGTGTTGCTTGGGCCTCTCTCCTGGAGGCGCTCAGTCAGACCAAGTGGTGACAAGTGGCAAGACACTCCTCGGTGCGCGTCTTGCTTGGGCTTCTCTCCTGGAGGCCCTCTGTCAGACCCAGTGTTGACATGTGGCAAGACGCACCTCGGGGCGCGTCTTGCTTGGACTCCCTCCTGGAGGCGCTCAGTCAGACCGAGTAGTGACATTTTGCAAGACGCTCCTCGGGGCGCGTCTTGCTTGGACCTCTCTCCTGGAGGCGCTCAGTTAGACCGAGTAGTGACATATGGCAAGACGCTCCTCGGGGCGCGTCTTGCTTGGGCCTCTCTCCTGGAGGCGCTCAGTCAGACCGAGTGCTGACATAAGGCAAGACGCTCCTCGGGGCACGTCTTGCTTGGGCCTCTCTCCTGGAGGAGCTCAGTCAGAACCAGAGGTGACAGGTGGCAAGATGCACCTCGGGGCGCGTCTTGCTTGGGCCTCTCTCCTGGAGGCCCTCTGTCAGACCCAGTGTTGACATGTGGCAAGAAGCTCCTCCGGGCGCATCTTGCTTGGGCCTCTCTCCTGGAGGCGCTCAGTCAGACCCAGTGTTGACATGTGGCAAGACGCTCCTCGGGGCGCGTCTTGCTTGGGCTTCTCTCCTGGAGGCCCGCAGTCAGACCCATTGTTGATATGTGGCAAGACGCTCCTCGGGGCGCGTCTTGCATGGTCCTCTCTCCCTGAGGCGCTCAATCAGACCGAGTAGTGACAAGTGGCAAGACGCTCCTCGGGGGGCGTCTTGCTTTGGCCTCTCTCCTGGAGGCGCTCAGTCAGACCGAGTGCTGACATGTGGCAAGAAGCTCCTCGGGGCGCGTCTTGCTTGGGCTTCTCTCCCGGAGGCCCTCAGTAAGAACCATTGTTGACATGTGGCAAGACGCTCCTCGGGGCGCGTCTTGCTTGGGCCTCTCTCCTGGAGGCGCTCAGTCAGACTGAGTAGTGACATGTGGCCTGACGCTCCTCGGGGCGCGTGTTGCTTGGGCCTCTCTCCTGGAGGCGCTCAGTCAGACCAAGTGGTGACATGTGGCAAGACACTCCTCGGGGCGCGTCTTGCTTGGGCCTCTCTCATGGAGGCCCTCTGTCAGACCCAGTGTTGACATGTGTCAAGACGCTCCTCGGGGCGCGTCTTGCTTTGGCCTCTCTCCTGGAGGCGCTCAGTCAGACCGAGTGCTGACATGTGGCAAGAAGCTCCTCGGGGCGCGTCTTGCTTGGGCTTCTCTCCTGGAGGCCCTCAGTAAGACCCATTGTTGACATGTGGCAAGACACTCCTCGGGGCGCGTCTTGCTTGGGCCTCTCTCCTGGAGGCGCTCAGTCAGACTGAGTAGTGACATGTGGCCAGACGCTCCTCGGGGCGCGTGTTGCTTGGGCCTCTCTCCTGGAGGCGCTCAGTCAGACCAAGTGGTGACATGTGGCAAGACACTCCTCGGGGCGCGTCTTGCTTGGGCCTCTCTCCTGGAGGCCCTCTGTCAGACCCAGTGTTGAAATGTGTCAAGACGCTCCTCGGGGCGCGTCTTGCTTGGGCTTCTCTCCTGGAGGCCCTCAGTCAGACCCATTGTTGACATGTGGCAAGACGCTCCTCGGGGCGCGTGTTGCTTGGGCTTCTCTCCTGGAGGCCCTCAGTCAGACCAAGTGGTGACATGTGGCAAGACACTCCTCGGGGCGCGTCTTGCTTCGGCCTCTCTCCTGGAGGCCCTCTGTCAGACCCATTGTTGACATGTGGCAAGATGCTCCTCGGGGCGCGTCTTGCTTGGGCCTCTCTCCTGGAGGCACTCAGTCAGACCGAGTGCTAACATGTGGCAAGACGCTCCTCGGGGCGCGTCTTGCTTGGGCTTCTCTCCTGGAGGCGCTCGGAAAGACCCAGTGTTGACATGTGACAAGACGCTCCTCGGGGCGTGTCTTGCTTGGGCCTCTCTCCTGGAGGCGCTCAGTCAGTACCAGAGGTGACATGTGGCAAGACGCTCCTCGGGGCGCGTCTTGCTTGGGCCTCTCTCCTGGAGGCCCTCTGTCAGACCCAGTGTTGACATGTGGCAAGACGCTCCTCGGGGCGCGTCTTGCTTGGGCCTCTCTCCTGGAGGCGCTCAGTCAGACTGAGTAGTGACATGTGGCCTGATGCTCCTCGGGGCACGTCTTGCTTGGGCCTCTCTCCTGGAGGCGCTCAGTCAGACCCAGTGGTGACATGTGGCATGACACTCCTCGGGGCGCGTCTTGCTTGGGCCTCTCTCGTGGAGGCCCTCTGTCAGACCCAGTAGTGACATGTGTCAAGACGCTCCTCGGGGCGCGTCTTGCTTGGGCTTCTCTCCTGGAGGCCCTCAGTCAGACCCATTGTTGACATGTGGCAAGACGCTCCTCGGGGCGCGTCTTGCTTGGGCTTCTCTCCTGCAGGCGCTCAGACAGACCCAGTGTTGACATGTGACAAGACGCTCCTCGGGGCGCGTCTTGCTTGGGCCTTTCTCCTGGAGGCCCTCTGTCAGACCCAGTGTTGACATGTGGCAAGACGCTCCTCCGGGCGCATCTTGCTTGGGCCTCTCTCCTGGAGGCCCTCAGTCAGACCCATTGTTGACATGTGGCAAGACGCTCCTCGGGGCGCGTCTTGTTTGGGCCTCTCTCCTGGAGGCGCTCAGTCAGACCCAGTGTTGACATGTGGCAAGACGCTCCTCGGGGCGCGTCTTGCTTGGGCCTCTCTCCTGGAGGCGCTCAGTCAGACCCAGTGTTGACATGTGGCAAGACGCTCCTCGGGGCGCGTCTTGCTTGGGCCTCTCTCCTGGAGGCGCTCAGTCAGACCCAGTGGTGACACGTGGAAAGACACTCCTCAGGGTGCGTCTTGCTTGGGCCTCTCTCCTGGAGGCGCTCAGACAGACCCAGTGTTGACACGTGGCAAGACGCTCCTCGCGGCGCGTCTTGCTTGGGCCTCTCTCCTGGAGGCCCTCTGTCAGACCCAGTGTTGACATGTGGCAAGACGCTCCTCCGGGCGCATCTTGCTTGGGCCTCTCTCCTGGAGAACCTCAGTCAGACCCACTGTTGATATGTGGCAAGACGCTGCTCTGGGCGCGTCTTGCTTGGGCCTCTCTCCTGGAGGCGCTCAGTCAGACCGAGTGCTGACATAAGGCAAGACGCTCCTCGGGGCGCGTCTTGCTGGGGCCTCTCTCCTGGAGGCGCTCAGTCAGACCCAGTGCTGACATGTGGCAAGACGCTCCTCGGGGCGCGTCTTGCTTGGGCCTCTCTCCTGGAGGCGCTCAGTCAGACTGAGTAGTGACATGTGGCCTGACGCTCCTCGGGGCACGTCTTGCTTGGGCCTCTCTCCTGGAGGCGCTCAGTCAGACCCAGTGGTGACATGTGGCATGACACTCCTCGGGGCGCGTCTTGCTTGGGCCTCTCTCGTGGAGGCCCTCTGTCAGACCCAGTGTTGACATGTGTCAAGACGCTCCTCGGGGCGCGTCTTGCTTGGGCTTCTCTCCTGGAGGCCCTCAGTCAGACCCATTGTTGACATGTGGCAAGACGCTGCTCGGGGTGCGTCTTGCTTGGGCCTCTCTCCTGGAGGCGCTCAGTCAGACCGAGTGCTGACATAAGGCAAGACGCTCCTCGGGGCGCGTCTTGCTGGGGCCTCTCTCCTGGAGAAGCTCAGTCAGACCCAGTGCTGCTATGTGGCAAGACGCTCCTCGGGGCGCGTCTTGCTTGGGCCTCTCTCCTGGATGCGCTCAGTCAGACTGAGTAGTGACATGTGGCCTGACGCTCCTCGGGGCACGTCTTGCTTGGGCCTCTCTCCTGGAGGCGCTCAGTCAGACCCAGTGGTGACATGTGGCATGACACTCCTCGGGGCGCGTCTTGCTTGGGCCTCTCTCGTGGAGGCCCTCTGTCAGACCCAGTGTTGACATGTGTCAAGACGCTCCTCGGGGCGCGTCTTGCTTGGGCTTCTCTCCTGGAGGCCCTCAGTCAGACCCATTGTTGACATGTGGCAAGACGCTCCTCGAGGCGCGTCTTGCTTGGGCCTCTCTCCTGGAGGCGCTCAGTCAGAACCAGAGGTGACATGTGGCAAGACGCTCCTCGGGGCGCGTCTTGCTTGGGCCTTTCTCCTGGAGGTCCTCTGTCAGACCCAGTGTTGACATGTGGCAAGACGCTCCTCCGGGCGCATCTTGCTTGGGCCTCTCTCCTGGAGGCCCTCAGTCAGACCCATTGTTGACATGTGGCAAGACGCTCCTCGGGGCGCGTCTTGCTTGGGCCTCTCTCCTGGAGGCGCTCATTCAGACCCAGTGTTGACATGTGGCAAGACGCTCCTCGGGGCGCGTCTTGCTTGGGCCTCCCTCCTGGAGGCGCTCAGTCAGACCCAGTGGTGACACGTGGAAAGACGCTCCTCAGGGTGCGTCTTGCTTGGGCCTCTCTCCTGGAGGCGCTCAGTCAGACCCAGTGTTGACATGTGGCAAGACTCTCCTCGGGGCGCGTCTTGCTTGGGCTTCTCTCATGGAGGTCCTCAGTCCGACCCAGTGTTGACATGTGTCAAGACGCTCCTCGGGGCGTGTCTTGCTTGGGCTTCTCTCCTGGAGGCCCTCAGTCAGACCCATTGTTGACATGTGGCAAGACGCTCCTCGGGGCACGTCTTGCTTGGACCTCCCTCCTGGAGCCGCTCAGTCAGACCGAGTAGTGACATTTTGCAAGACGCTCGTCGGGGCGCGTCTTGCTTGGACCTCTCTCCTGGAGGCGCTCAGTTAGACCGAGTAGTGACATGTGGCAAGACGCTCCTCGGGGCGCGTCTTGCTTGGGCCTCTCTCCTGGAGGCGCTCAGTCAGACCGAGTGCTGACATAAGGCAAGACGCTCCTCGGGGCGCGTCTTGCTTGGGCCTCTCTCCTGGAGGCGCTCAGTCAGACACAGTGTTGACATGTGGCAAGACACTCCTCGGGGCGCGTCTTGCTTGGGCTTCTCTCCTGGAGGCCCTCAGTCAGACCCATTGTTGACATGTGGCAAGACGCTGCTCGGGGTGCGTCTTGCTTGGGCCTCTCTCCTGGAGGCGCTCAGTCAGACCGAGTGCTGACATAAGGCAAGACGCTCCTCGGGGCGCGTCTTGCTGGGGCCTCTCTCCTGGAGGCGCTCAGTCAGACCCAGTGCTGCTATGTGGCAAGACGCTCCTCGGGGCGCGTCTTGCTTGGGCCTCTCTCCTGGATGCGCTCAGTCAGACTGAGTAGTGACATGTGGCCTGACGCTCCTCGGGGCACGTCTTGCTTGGGCCTCTCTCCTGGAGGCGCTCAGTCAGACCCAGTGGTGACATGTGGCATGACACTCCTCGGGGCGCGTCTTGCTTGGGCCTCTCTCGTGGAGGCCCTCTGTCAGACCCAGTGTTGACATGTGTCAAGACGCTCCTCGGGGCGCGTCTTGCTTGGGCTTCTCTCCTGGAGGCCCTCAGTCAGACCCATTGTTGACATGTGGCAAGACGCTCCTCGGGGCGCGTCTTGCTTGGGCCTCTCTCCTGGAGGCGCTCAGTCAAAACCAGAGGTGACATGTGGCAAGATGCTCCTCGGGGCGCGTCTTGCTTGGGCCTTTCTCCTGGAGGTCCTCTGTCAGACCCAGTGTTGACATGTGGCAAGACGCTCCTCCGGGCGCATCTTGCTTGGGCCTCTCTCCTGGAGGCGCTCAGTCAGACCCAGTGTTGACATGTGGCAAGACGCTCCTCGGGGCGCGTCTTGCTTGGGCCTCCCTCCTGGAGGCGCTCAGTCAGACCCAGTGGTGACACGTGGAAAGACGCTCCTCAGGGTGCGTCTTGCTTGGGCCTCTCTCCTGGAGGCGCTCAGACAGACCCAGTGTTGACACGTGGCAAGACGCTCCTCGGGGCGCGTCTTGCTTGGGCCTCTCTCCTGGAGGCGCTCAGTCAGACCCATTGTTGACATGTGGCAAGACGCTCCTCGGGGCGCGTCTTGCTTGGGCCCCTCTCCTGGAGGCGCTCAGTCAGACCCAGTGTTGACATGTGGCAAGACGCTCCTCGGGGCGCGTCTTGCTTGGGCCTCCCTCCTGGAGGCGCTCAGTCAGACCCAGTGGTGACACGTGGAAAGACGCTCCTCAGGGTGCGTCTTGCTTGGGCCTCTCTCCTGGAGGCGCTCAGACAGACCCAGTGTTGACACGTGGCAAGACGCTCCTCGGGGCGCGTCTTGCTTGGGCCTCTCTCCTGGAGGCGCTCAGTCAGACCCAGTGTTGGCATGTGGCAAGACACTCCTCGGGGCGCGTCTTGGTTGGGCCTCTCTCCTGGAGGCGCTAATTCAGACCCAGTGGTGACATGTGGCAAGACGCTCCTCAGGGCGCGTATTGCTTGGGCCTCTCTCCTGAATGCCCTCTGTCAGACCGAGTGTTGACATGTGGCAAGACTCTCCTCGGGGCGCGTCTTGCTTGGGCTTCTCTCATGGAGGCCCTCAGTCCGACCCAGTGTTGACATGTGTCAAGACGCTCCTCGGGGCGTGTCTTGCTTGGGCTTCTCTCCTGGAGGCCCTCAGTCAGACCCATTGTTGACATGTGGCATGACACTCCTCGGGGCGCGTCTTGCTTGGGCCTCTCTCGTGGAGGCCCTCTGTCAGACCCAGTAGTGACATGTGTCAAGACGCTCCTCGGGGCGCGTCTTGCTTGGGCTTCTCTCCTGGAGGCCCTCAGTCAGACCCATTGTTGACATGTGGCAAGACGCTCCTCGGGGCGCGTCTTGCTTGGGCTTCTCTCCTGCAGGCGCTCAGACAGACCCAGTGTTGACATGTGACAAGACGCTCCTCGGGGCGCGTCTTGCTTGGGCCTTTCTCCTGGAGGCCCTCTGTCAGACCCAGTGTTGACATGTGGCAAGACGCTCCTCCAGGCGCATCTTGCTTGGGCCTCTCTCCTGGAGGCCCTCAGTCAGACCCATTGTTGACATGTGGCAAGACGCTCCTCGGGGCTCGTCTTGTTTGGGCCTCTCTCCTGGAGGCCCTCAGTCAGACCCAGTGTTGACATGTGGCAAGACGCTCCTCGGGGGGCGTCTTGCTTGGGCCTCTCTCCTGGAGGCGCTCAGTCAGACCCAGTGTTGACATGTGGCAAGACGCTCCTCGGGGCGCGTCTTGCTTGGGCCTCTCTCCTGGAGGCGCTCAGTCAGACCCAGTGGTGACACGTGGAAAGACGCTCCTCAGGGTGCGTCTTGCTTGGGCCTCTCTCCTGGAGGCGCTCAGACAGACCCAGTGTTGACATGTGGCAAGACGCTCCTCCGGGCGCATCTTGCTTGGGCCTCTCTCCTGGAGAACCTCAGTCAGACCCATTGTTGATATGTGGCAAGACGCTGCTCTGGGCGCGTCTTGCTTGGGCCTCTCTCCTGGAGGCGCTCAGTCAGACCGAGTGCTGACATAAGGCAAGACGCTCCTCGGGGCGCGTCTTGCTGGGGCCTCTCTCCTGGAGGCGCTCAGTCAGACCCAGTGCTGACATGTGGCAAGACGCTCCTCGGGGCGCGTCTTGCTTGGGCCTCTCTCCTGGAGGCGCTCAGTCAGACTGAGTAGTGACATGTGGCCTGACGCTCCTCGGGGCACGTCTTGCTTGGGCCTCTCTCCTGAATGCCCTCTGTCAGACCGAGTGTTGACATGTGGCAAGACTCTCCTCGGGGCGCGTCTTGCTTGGGCTTCTCTCATGGAGGCCCTCAGTCCGACCCAGTGTTGACATGTGTCAAGACGCTCCTCGGGGCGTGTCTTGCTTGGGCTTCTCTCCTGGAGGCCCTCAGTCAGACCCATTGTTGACATGTGGCATGACACTCCTCGGGGCGCGTCTTGCTTGGGCCTCTCTCGTGGAGGCCCTCTGTCAGACCCAGTAGTGACATGTGTCAAGACGCTCCTCGGGGCGCGTCTTGCTTGGGCTTCTCTCCTGGAGGCCCTCAGTCAGACCCATTGTTGACATGTGGCAAGACGCTCCTCGGGGCGCGTCTTGCTTGGGCTTCTCTCCTGCAGGCGCTCAGACAGACCCAGTGTTGACATGTGACAAGACGCTCCTCGGGGCGCGTCTTGCTTGGGCCTTTCTCCTGGAGGCCCTCTGTCAGACCCAGTGTTGACATGTGGCAAGACGCTCCTCCGGGCGCATCTTGCTTGGGCCTCTCTCCTGGAGGCCCTCAGTCAGACCCATTGTTGACATGTGGCAAGACGCTCCTCGGGGCGCGTCTTGTTTGGGCCTCTCTCCTGGAGGCGCTCAGTCAGACCCAGTGTTGACATGTGGCAAGACGCTCCTCGGGGCGCGTCTTGCTTGGGCCTCTCTCCTGGAGGCGCTCAGTCAGACCCAGTGTTGACATGTGGCAAGACGCTCCTCGGGGCGCGTCTTGCTTGGGCCTCTCTCCTGGAGGCGCTCAGTCAGACTGAGTAGTGACATGTGGCCAGACGCTCCTCGGGGCGCGTGTTGCTTGGGCCTCTCTCCTGGAGGCGCTCAGTCAGACCAAGTGGTGACATGTGGCAAGACACTCCTCGGGGCGCGTCTTGCTTGGACTCCCTCCTGGAGGCGCTCAGTCAGACCGAGTAGTGACATTTTGCAAGACGCTCCTCGGGGCGCGTCTTGCTTGGACCTCTCTCCTGGAGGCGCTCAGTTAGACCGAGTAGTGACATATGGCAAGACGCTCCTCGGGGTGCGTCTTGCTTGGGCCTCTCTCCTGGAGGCGCTCAGTCAGACCGAGTGCTGACATAAGGCAAGACGCTCCTCGGGGCACGTCTTGCTTGGGCCTCTCTCCTGGAGGAGCTCAGTCAGAACCAGAGGTGACAGGTGGCAAGATGCACCTCGGGGCGCGTCTTGCTTGGGCCTCTCTCCTGGAGGCCCTCTGTCAGACCCAGTGTTGACATGTGGCAAGAAGCTCCTCCGGGCGCATCTTGCTTGGGCCTCTCTCCTGGAGGCGCTCAGTCAGACCCAGTGTTGACATGTGGCAAGACGCTCCTCGGGGCGCGTCTTGCTTGGGCTTCTCTCCTGGAGGCCCGCAGTCAGACCCATTGTTGACATGTGGCAAGACGCTCCTCGGGGCGCGTCTTGCATGGTCCTCTCTCCCTGAGGCGCTCAATCAGACCGAGTAGTGACAAGTGGCAAGACGCTCCTCGGGGGGCGTCTTGCTTTGGCCTCTCTCCTGGAGGCGCTCAGTCAGACCGAGTGCTGACATGTGGCAAGAAGCTCCTCGGGGCGCGTCTTGCTTGGGCTTCTCTCCCGGAGGCCCTCAGTAAGAACCATTGTTGACATGTGGCAAGACGCTCCTCGGGGCGCGTCTTGCTTGGGCCTCTCTCCTGGAGGCGCTCAGTCAGACTGAGTAGTGACATGTGGCCTGACGCTCCTCGGGGCGCGTGTTGCTTGGGCCTCTCTCCTGGAGGCGCTCAGTCAGACCAAGTGGTGACATGTGGCAAGACACTCCTCGGGGCGCGTCTTGCTTGGGCCTCTCTCATGGAGGCCCTCTGTCAGACCCAGTGTTGACATGTGTCAAGACGCTCCTCGGGGCGCGTCTTGCTTTGGCCTCTCTCCTGGAGGCGCTCAGTCAGACCGAGTGCTGACATGTGGCAAGAAGCTCCTCGGGGCGCGTCTTGCTTGGGCTTCTCTCCTGGAGGCCCTCAGTAAGACCCATTGTTGACATGTGGCAAGACACTCCTCGGGGCGCGTCTTGCTTGGGCCTCTCTCCTGGAGGCGCTCAGTCAGACTGAGTAGTGACATGTGGCCAGACGCTCCTCGGGGCGCGTGTTGCTTGGGCCTCTCTCCTGGAGGCGCTCAGTCAGACCAAGTGGTGACATGTGGCAAGACACTCCTCTGGGCGCGTCTTGCTTGGGCCTCTCTCCTGGAGGCCCTCTGTCAGACCCAGTGTTGAAATGTGTCAAGACGCTCCTCGGGGCGCGTCTTGCTTGGGCTTCTCTCCTGGAGGCCCTCAGTCAGACCCATTGTTGACATGTGGCAAGACGCTCCTCGGGGCGCGTGTTGCTTGGGCTTCTCTCCTGGAGGCCCTCAGTCAGACCAAGTGGTGACATGTGGCAAGACACTCCTCGGGGCGCGTCTTGCTTCGGCCTCTCTCCTGGAGGCCCTCTGTCAGACCCATTGTTGACATGTGGCAAGATGCTCCTCGGGGCGCGTCTTGCTTGGGCCTCTCTCCTGGAGGCACTCAGTCAGACCGAGTGCTGACATGTGGCAAGACGCTCCTCGGGGCGCGTCTTGCTTGGGCTTCTCTCCTGGAGGCGCTCGGAAAGACCCAGTGTTGACATGTGACAAGACGCTCCTCGGGGCGTGTCTTGCTTGGGCCTCTCTCCTGGAGGCGCTCAGTCAGAACCAGAGGTGACATGTGGCAAGACGCTCCTCGGGGCGCATCTTGCTTGGGCCTCTCTCCTGGAGGCCCTCTGTCAGACCCAGTGTTGACATGTGGCAAGACGCTCCTCGGGGCGCGTCTTGCTTGGGCCTCTCTCCTGGAGGCGCTCAGTCAGACTGAGTAGTGACATGTGGCCTGACGCTCCTCGGGGCACGTCTTGCTTGGGCCTCTCTCCTGGAGGCGCTCAGTCAGACCCAGTGGTGACATGTGGCATGACACTCCTCGGGGCGCGTCTTGCTTGGGCCTCTCTCGTGGAGGCCCTCTGTCAGACCCAGTAGTGACATGTGTCAAGACGCTCCTCGGGGCGCGTCTTGCTTGGGCTTCTCTCCTGGAGGCCCTCAGTCAGACCCATTGTTGACATGTGGCAAGACGCTCCTCGGGGCGCGTCTTGCTTGGGCTTCTCTCCTGCAGGCGCTCAGACAGACCCAGTGTTGACATGTGACAAGACGCTCCTCGGGGCGCGTCTTGCTTGGGCCTTTCTCTTGGAGGCCCTCTGTCAGACCCAGTGTTGACATGTGGCAAGACGCTCCTCCGGGCGCATCTTGCTTGGGCCTCTCTCCTGGAGGCCCTCAGTCAGACCCATTGTTGACATGTGGCAAGACGCTCCTCGGGGCGCGTCTTGTTTGGGCCTCTCTCCTGGAGGCGCTCAGTCAGACCCAGTGTTGACATGTGGCAAGACGCTCCTCGGGGCGCGTCTTGCTTGGGCCTCTCTCCTGGAGGCGCTCAGTCAGACCCAGTGTTGACATGTGGCAAGACGCTCCTCGGGGCGCGTCTTGCTTGGGCCTCTCTCCTGGAGGCGCTCAGTCAGACCCAGTGGTGACACGTGGAAAGACACTCCTCAGGGTGCGTCTTGCTTGGGCCTCTCTCCTGGAGGCGCTCAGACAGACCCAGTGTTGACACGTGGCAAGACGCTCCTCGCGGCGCGTCTTGCTTGGGCCTCTCTCCTGGAGGCCCTCTGTCAGACCCAGTGTTGACATGTGGCAAGACGCTCCTCCGGGCGCATCTTGCTTGGGCCTCTCTCCTGGAGAACCTCAGTCAGACCCACTGTTGATATGTGGCAAGACGCTGCTCTGGGCGCGTCTTGCTTGGGCCTCTCTCCTGGAGGCGCTCAGTCAGACCGAGTGCTGACATAAGGCAAGACGCTCCTCGGGGCGCGTCTTGCTGGGGCCTCTCTCCTGGAGGCGCTCAGTCAGACCCAGTGCTGACATGTGGCAAGACGCTCCTCGGGGCGCGTCTTGCTTGGGCCTCTCTCCTGGAGGCGCTCAGTCAGACTGAGTAGTGACATGTGGCCTGACGCTCCTCGGGGCACGTCTTGCTTGGGCCTCTCTCCTGGAGGCGCTCAGTCAGACCCAGTGGTGACATGTGGCATGACACTCCTCGGGGCGCGTCTTGCTTGGGCCTCTCTCGTGGAGGCCCTCTGTCAGACCCAGTGTTGACATGTGTCAAGACGCTCCTCGGGGCGCGTCTTGCTTGGGCTTCTCTCCTGGAGGCCCTCAGTCAGACCCATTGTTGACATGTGGCAAGACGCTGCTCGGGGTGCGTCTTGCTTGGGCCTCTCTCCTGGAGGCGCTCAGTCAGACCGAGTGCTGACATAAGGCAAGACGCTCCTCGGGGCGCGTCTTGCTGGGGCCTCTCTCCTGGAGAAGCTCAGTCAGACCCAGTGCTGCTATGTGGCAAGACGCTCCTCGGGGCGCGTCTTGCTTGGGCCTCTCTCCTGGATGCGCTCAGTCAGACTGAGTAGTGACATGTGGCCTGACGCTCCTCGGGGCACGTCTTGCTTGGGCCTCTCTCCTGGAGGCGCTCAGTCAGACCCAGTGGTGACATGTGGCATGACACTCCTCGGGGCGCGTCTTGCTTGGGCCTCTCTCGTGGAGGCCCTCTGTCAGACCCAGTGTTGACATGTGTCAAGACGCTCCTCGGGGCGCGTCTTGCTTGGGCTTCTCTCCTGGAGGCCCTCAGTCAGACCCATTGTTGACATGTGGCAAGACGCTCCTCGGGGCGCGTCTTGCTTGGGCCTCTCTCCTGGAGGCGCTCAGTCAGAACCAGAGGTGACATGTGGCAAGACGCTCCTCGGGGCGCGTCTTGCTTGGGCCTTTCTCCTGGAGGTCCTCTGTCAGACCCAGTGTTGACATGTGGCAAGACGCTCCTCCGGGCGCATCTTGCTTGGGCCTCTCTCCTGGAGGCCCTCAGTCAGACCCATTGTTGACATGTGGCAAGACGCTCCTCGGGGCGCGTCTTGCTTGGGCCTCTCTCCTGGAGGCGCTCAGTCAGACCCAGTGTTGACATGTGGCAAGACGCTCCTCGGGGCGCGTCTTGCTTGGGCCTCCCTCCTGGAGGCGCTCAGGCAGACCCAGTGTTGACACGTGGCAAGACGCTCCTCGGGGCGCGTCTTGCTTGGGCCTCTCTCCTGGAGGCGCTCAGTCAGACCCATTGTTGACATGTGGCAAGACGCTCCTCAGGGTGCGTCTTGCTTGGGCCTCTCTCCTGGAGGCGCTCAGTCAGACCCAGTGTTGACATGTGGCAAGACTCTCCTCGGTGCGCGTCTTGCTTGGGCTTCTCTCATGGAGGTCCTCAGTCCGACCCAGTGTTGACATGTGTCAAGACGCTCCTCGGGGCGTGTCTTGCTTGGGCTTCTCTCCTGGAGGCCCTCAGTCAGACCCATTGTTGACATGTGGCAAGACGCTCCTCGGGGCACGTCTTGCTTGGACCTCCCTCCTGGAGGCGCTCAGTCAGACCGAGTAGTGACATTTTGCAAGACGCTCGTCGGGGCGCGTCTTGCTTGGACCTCTCTCCTGGAGGCGCTCAGTTAGACCGAGTAGTGACATGTGGCAAGACGCTCCTCGGGGCGCGTCTTGCTTGGGCCTCTCTCCTGGAGGCGCTCAGTCAGACCGAGTGCTGACATAAGGCAAGACGCTCCTCGGGGCGCGTCTTGCTTGGGCTTCTCTCCTGGAGGCCCTCAGTCAGACCCATTGTTGACATGTGGCAAGACGCTGCTCGGGGTGCGTCTTGCTTGGGCCTCTCTCCTGGAGGCGCTCAGTCAGACCGAGTGCTGACATAAGGCAAGACGCTCCTCGGGGCGCGTCTTGTTGGGGCCTCTCTCCTGGAGGCGCTCAGTCAGACCCAGTGCTGCTATGTGGCAAGACGCTCCTCGGGGCGCGTCTTGCTTGGGCCTCTCTCCTGGATGCGCTCAGTCAGACTGAGTAGTGACCTGTGGCCTGACGCTCCTCGGGGCACGTCTTGCTTGGGCCTCTCTCCTGGAGGCGCTCAGTCAGACCCAGTGGTGACATGTGGCATGACACTCCTCGGGGCGCGTCTTGCTTGGGCCTCTCTCGTGGAGGCCCTCTGTCAGACCCAGTGTTGACATGTGTCAAGACGCTCCTCGGGGTGCGTCTTGCTTGGGCTTCTCTCCTGGAGGCCCTCAGTCAGACCCATTGTTGACATGTGGCAAGACTCTCCTCGGGGCGCGTCTTGCTTGGGCCTCTCTCCTGGAGGCGCTCAGTCAAAACCAGAGGTGACATGTGGCAAGATGCTCCTCGGGGCGCGTCTTGCTTGGGCCTTTCTCCTGGAGGTCCTCTGTCAGACCCAGTGTTGACATGTGGCAAGACGCTCCTCCGGGCGCATTTTGCTTGGGCCTCTCTCCTGGAGGCCCTCAGTCAGACCCATTGTTGACATGTGGCAAGACGCTCCTCGGGGCGAGTCTTGCTTGGGCCTCTCTCCTGGAGGCGCTCAGTCAGACCCAGTGTTGACATGTGGCAAGACGCTCCTCGGGGCGCGTCTTGCTTGGGCCTCCCTCCTGGAGGCGCTCAGTCAGACCCAGTGGTGACACGTGGAAAGACGCTCCTCAGGGTGCGTCTTGCTTGGGCCTCTCTCCTGGAGGCGCTCAGACAGACCCAGTGTTGACACGTGGCAAGACGCTCCTCGGGGCGCGTCTTGCTTGGGCCTCTCTCCTGGAGGCGCTCAGTCAGACCCATTGTTGACATGTGGCAAGACGCTCCTCGGGGCGCGTCTTGCTTGGGCCTCTCTCCTGGAGGCGCTCAGTCAGACCCAGTGTTGACATGTGGCAAGACGCTCCTCGGGGCGCGTCTTGCTTGGGCCTCCCTCCTGGAGGCGCTCAGTCAGACCCAGTGGTGACACGTGGAAAGACGCTCCTCAGGGTGCGTCTTGCTTGGGCCTCTCTCCTGGAGGCGCTCAGACAGACCCAGTGTTGACACGTGGCAAGACGCTCCTCGGGGCGCGTCTTGCTTGGGCCTCTCTCCTGGAGGCGCTCAGTCAGACCCAGTGTTGGCATGTGGCAAGACACTCCTCGGGGCGCGTCTTGGTTGGGCCTCTCTCCTGGAGGCGCTAATTCAGACCCAGTGGTGACATGTGGCAAGACGCTCCTCAGGGCGCGTATTGCTTGGGCCTCTCTCCTGAATGCCCTCTGTCAGACCGAGTGTTGACATGTGGCAAGACTCTCCTCGGGGCGCGTCTTGCTTGGGCTTCTCTCATGGAGGCCCTCAGTCCGACCCAGTGTTGACATGTGTCAAGACGCTCCTCGGGGCGTGTCTTGCTTGGGCTTCTCTCCTGGAGGCCCTCAGTCAGACCCATTGTTGACATGTGGCATGACACTCCTCGGGGCGCGTCTTGCTTGGGCCTCTCTCGTGGAGGCCCTCTGTCAGACCCAGTAGTGACATGTGTCAAGACGCTCCTCGGGGCGCGTCTTGCTTGGGCTTCTCTCCTGGAGGCCCTCAGTCAGACCCATTGTTGACATGTGGCAAGACGCTCCTCGGGGCGCGTCTTGCTTGGGCTTCTCTCCTGCAGGCGCTCAGACAGACCCAGTGTTGACATGTGACAAGACGCTCCTCGGGGCGCGTCTTGCTTGGGCCTTTCTCCTGGAGGCCCTCTGTCAGACCCAGTGTTGACATGTGGCAAGACGCTCCTCCAGGCGCATCTTGCTTGGGCCTCTCTCCTGGAGGCCCTCAGTCAGACCCATTGTTGACATGTGGCAAGACGCTCCTCGGGGCTCGTCTTGTTTGGGCCTCTCTCCTGGAGGCGCTCAGTCAGACCCAGTGTTGACATGTGGCAAGACGCTCCTCGGGGCGCGTCTTGCTTGGGCCTCTCTCCTGGAGGCGCTCAGTCAGACCCAGTGTTGACATGTGGCAAGACGCTCCTCGGGGCGCGTCTTGCTTGGGCCTCTCTCCTGGAGGCGCTCAGTCAGACCCAGTGGTGACACGTGGAAAGACGCTCCTCAGGGTGCGTCTTGCTTGGGCCTCTCTCCTGGAGGCGCTCAGACAGACCCAGTGTTGACATGTGGCAAGACGCTCCTCCGGGCGCATCTTGCTTGGGCCTCTCTCCTGGAGAACCTCAGTCAGACCCATTGTTGATATGTGGCAAGACGCTGCTCTGGGCGCGTCTTGCTTGGGCCTCTCTCCTGGAGGCGCTCAGTCAGACCGAGTGGTGACATGTGGCATGACACTCCTCGGGGCGCGTCTTGCTGGGGCCTCTCTCGTGGAGGCCCTCTGTCAGACCCAGTGTTGACATGTGTCAAGACGCTCCTCGGGGCGCGTCTTGCTTGGGCTTCTCTCCTGGAGGCCCTCAGTCAGACCCATTGTTGACATGTGGCAAGACGCTCCTCGGGGCGCGTCTTGCTTGGGCCTCTCTCCTGGAGGCGCTCAGTCAGAACCAGAGGTGACATGTGGCAAGACGCTCCTCGGGGCGCGTCTTGCTTGGGCCTTTCTCCTGGAGGTCCTCTGTCAGACCCAGTGTTGACATGTGGCAAGACGCTCCTCCGGGCGCATCTTGCTTGGGCCTCTCTCCTGGAGGCCCTCAGTCAGACCCATTGTTGACATGTGGCAAGACGCTCCTCGGGGCGCGTCTTGCTTGGGCCTCTCTCCTGGAGGCGCTCAGTCAGACCCAGTGTTGACATGTGGCAAGACGCTCCTCGGGGCGCGTCTTGCTTGGGCCTCCCTCCTGGAGGCGCTCAGGCAGACCCAGTGTTGACACGTGGCAAGACGCTCCTCGGGGCGCGTCTTGCTTGGGCCTCTCTCCTGGAGGCGCTCAGTCAGACCCATTGTTGACATGTGGCAAGACGCTCCTCAGGGTGCGTCTTGCTTGGGCCTCTCTCCTGGAGGCGCTCAGCCAGACCCAGTGTTGACATGTGGCAAGACTCTCCTCGGGGCGCGTCTTGCTTGGGCTTCTCTCATGGAGGTCCTCAGTCCGACCCAGTGTTGACATGTGTCAAGACGCTCCTCGGGGCGTGTCTTGCTTGGGCTTCTCTCCTGGAGGCCCTCAGTCAGACCCATTGTTGACATGTGGCAAGACGCTCCTCGGGGCACGTCTTGCTTGGACCTCCCTCCTGGAGGCGCTCAGTCAGACCGAGTAGTGACATTTTGCAAGACGCTCGTCGGGGCGCGTCTTGCTTGGACCTCTCTCCTGGAGGCGCTCAGTTAGACCGAGTAGTGACATGTGGCAAGACGCTCCTCGGGGCGCGTCTTGCTTGGGCCTCTCTCCTGGAGGCGCTCAGTCAGACCGAGTGCTGACATAAGGCAAGACGCTCCTCGGGGCGCGTCTTGCTTGGGCTTCTCTCCTGGAGGCCCTCAGTCAGACCCATTGTTGACATGTGGCAAGACGCTGCTCGGGGTGCGTCTTGCTTGGGCCTCTCTCCTGGAGGCGCTCAGTCAGACCGAGTGCTGACATAAGGCAAGACGCTCCTCGGGGCGCGTCTTGTTGGGGCCTCTCTCCTGGAGGCGCTCAGTCAGACCCAGTGCTGCTATGTGGCAAGACGCTCCTCGGGGCGCGTCTTGCTTGGGCCTCTCTCCTGGATGCGCTCAGTCAGACTGAGTAGTGACCTGTGGCCTGACGCTCCTCGGGGCACGTCTTGCTTGGGCCTCTCTCCTGGAGGCGCTCAGTCAGACCCAGTGGTGACATGTGGCATGACACTCCTCGGGGCGCGTCTTGCTTGGGCCTCTCTCGTGGAGGCCCTCTGTCAGACCCAGTGTTGACATGTGTCAAGACGCTCCTCGGGGTGCGTCTTGCTTGGGCTTCTCTCCTGGAGGCCCTCAGTCAGACCCATTGTTGACATGTAGCAAGACGCTCCTCGGGGCGCGTCTTGCTTGGGCCTCTCTCCTGGAGGCGCTCAGTCAAAACCAGAGGTGACATGTGGCAAGATGCTCCTCGGGGCGCGTCTTGCTTGGGCCTTTCTCCTGGAGGTCCTCTGTCAGACCCAGTGTTGACATGTGGCAAGACACTCCTCCGGGCGCATTTTGCTTGGGCCTCTCTCCTGGAGGCCCTCAGTCAGACCCATTGTTGACATGTGGCAAGACGCTCCTCGGGGCGCGTCTTGCTTGGGCCTCTCTCCTGGAGGCGCTCAGTCAGACCCAGTGTTGACATGTGGCAAGACGCTCCTCGGGGCGCGTCTTGCTTGGGCCTCCCTCCTGGAGGCGCTCAGTCAGACCCAGTGGTGACACGTGGAAAGACGCTCCTCAGGGTGCGTCTTGCTTGGGCCTCTCTCCTGGAGGCGCTCAGACAGACCCAGTGTTGACACGTGGCAAGACGCTCCTCGGGGCGCGTCTTGCTTGGGCCTCTCTCCTGGAGGCGCTCAGTCAGACCCATTGTTGACATGTGGCAAGACGCTCCTCGGGGCGCGTCTTGCTTGGGCCTCTCTCCTGGAGGCGCTCAGTCAGACCCAGTGTTGACATGTGGCAAGACGCTCCTCGGGGCGCGTCTTGCTTGGGCCTCCCTCCTGGAGGCGCTCAGTCAGACCCAGTGGTGACACGTGGAAAGACGCTCCTCAGGGTGCGTCTTGCTTGGGCCTCTCTCCTGGAGGCGCTCAGACAGACCCAGTGTTGACACGTGGCAAGACGCTCCTCGGGGCGCGTCTTGCTTGGGCCTCTCTCCTGGAGGCGCTCAGTCAGACCCAGTGTTGGCATGTGGCAAGACACTCCTCGGGGCGCGTCTTGGTTGGGCCTCTCTCCTGGAGGCGCTAATTCAGACCCAGTGGTGACATGTGGCAAGACGCTCCTCAGGGCGCATATTGCTTGGGCCTCTCTCCTGAATGCCCTCTGTCAGACCGAGTGTTGACATGTGGCAAGACTCTCCTCGGGGCGCGTCTTGCTTGGGCTTCTCTCACGGAGGCCCTCAGTCCGACCCAGTGTTGACATGTGTCAAGACGCTCCTCGGGGCGTGTCTTGCTTGGGCTTCTCTCCTGGAGGCCCTCAGTCAGACCCATTGTTGACATGTGGCATGACACTCCTCGGGGCGCGTCTTGCTTGGGCCTCTCTCGTGGAGGCCCTCTGTCAGACCCAGTAGTGACATGTGTCAAGACGCTCCTCGGGGCGCGTCTTGCTTGGGCTTCTCTCCTGGAGGCCCTCAGTCAGACCCATTGTTGACATGTGGCAAGACGCTCCTCGGGGCGCGTCTTGCTTGGGCTTCTCTCCTGCAGGCGCTCAGACAGACCCAGTGTTGACATGTGACAAGACGCTCCTCGGGGCGCGTCTTGCTTGGGCCTTTCTCCTGGAGGCCCTCTGTCAGACCCAGTGTTGACATGTGGCAAGACGCTCCTCCAGGCGCATCTTGCTTGGGCCTCTCTCCTGGAGGCCCTCAGTCAGACCCATTGTTGACATGTGGCAAGACGCTCCTCGGGGCTCGTCTTGTTTGGGCCTCTCTCCTGGAGGCGCTCAGTCAGACCCAGTGTTGACATGTGGCAAGACGCTCCTCGGGGCGCGTCTTGCTTGGGCCTCTCTCCTGGAGGCGCTCAGTCAGACCCAGTGGTGACACGTGGAAAGACGCTCCTCAGGGTGCGTCTTGCTTGGGCCTCTCTCCTGGAGGCGCTCAGACAGACCCAGTGTTGACATGTGGCAAGACGCTCCTCCGGGCGCATCTTGCTTGGGCCTCTCTCCTGGAGAACCTCAGTCAGACCCAGTGTTGACATGTGGCAAGACGCTCCTCGGGGCGCGTCTTGCTTGGGCCTCTCTCCTGGAGGCGCTCAGTCAGACCCAGTGTTGACATGTGGCAAGACGCTCCTCGGGGCGCGTCTTGCTTGGGCCTCTCTCCTGGAGGCGCTCAGTCAGACCCAGTGGTGACACGTGGAAAGACGCTCCTCAGGGTGCGTCTTGCTTGGGCCTCTCTCCTGGAGGCGCTCAGACAGACCCAGTGTTGACATGTGGCAAGACGCTCCTCCGGGCGCATCTTGCTTGGGCCTCTCTCCTGGAGAACCTCAGTCAGACCCATTGTTGATATGTGGCAAGACGCTGCTCTGGGCGCGTCTTGCTTGGGCCTCTCTCCTGGAGGCGCTCAGTCAGACCGAGTGCTGACATAAGGCAAGACGCTCCTCGGGGCGCGTCTTGCTGGGGCCTCTCTCCTGGAGGCGCTCAGTCAGACCCAGTGCTGACATGTGGCAAGACGCTCCTCGGGGCGCGTCTTGCTTGGGCCTCTCTCCTGGAGGCGCTCAGTCAGACTGAGTAGTGACATGTGGCCTGACGCTCCTCGGGGCACGTCTTGCTTGGGCCTCTCTCCTGGAGGCGCTCAGTCAGACCCAGTGGTGACATGTGGCATGACACTCCTAGGGGCGCGTCTTGCTTGGGCCTCTCTCGTGGAGGCCCTCTGTCAGACCCAGTGTTGACATGTGTCAAGACGCTCCTCGGGGCGCGTCTTGCTTGGGCTTCTCTCCTGGAGGCCCTCAGTCAGACCCATTGTTGACATGTGGCAAGACGCTGCTCGGGGTGCGTCTTGCTTGGGCCTCTCTCCTGGAGGCGCTCAGTCAGACCGAGTGCTGACATAAGGCAAGACGCTCCTCGGGGCGCGTCTTGCTGGGGCCTCTCTCCTGGAGGCGCTCAGTCAGACCCAGTGCTGCTATGTGGCAAGACGCTCCTCGGGGCGCGTCTTGCTTGGGCCTCTCTCCTGGATGCGCTCAGTCAGACTGAGTAGTGACATGTGGCCTGACGCTCCTCGGGGCACGTCTTGCTTGGGCCTCTCTCCTGGAGGCGCTCAGTCAGACCCAGTGGTGACATGTGGCATGACACTCCTCGGGGCGTGTCTTGCTTGGGCCTCTCTCGTGGAGGCCCTCTGTCAGACCCAGTGTTGACATGTGTCAAGACGCTCCTCGGGGCGCGTCTTGCTTGGGCTTCTCTCCTGGAGGCCCTCAGTCAGACCCATTGTTGACATGTGGCAAGACGCTCCTCGGGGCGCGTCTTGCTTGGGCCTCTCTCCTGGAGGCGCTCAGTCAGAACCAGAGGTGACATGTGGCAAGACGCTCCTCGGGGCGCGTCTTGCTTGGGCCTTTCTCCTGGAGGTCCTCTGTCAGACCCAGTGTTGACATGTGGCAAGACGCTCCTCCGGGCGCATCTTGCTTGGGCCTCTCTCCTGGAGGCCCTCAGTCAGACCCATTGTTGACATGTGGCAAGACGCTCCTCGGGGCGCGTCTTGCTTGGGCCTCTCTCCTGGAGGCGCTCAGTCAGACCCAGTGTTGACATGTGGCAAGACGCTCCTCGGGGCGCGTCTTGCTTGGGCCTCCCTCCTGGAGGCGCTCAGTCAGACCCAGTGGTGACACGTGGAAAGACGCTCCTCAGGGTGCGTCTTGCTTGGGCCTCTCTCCTGGAGGCGCTCAGACAGACCCAGTGTTGACACGTGGCAAGACGCTCCTCGGGGCGCGTCTTGCTTGGGCCTCTCTCCTGGAGGCGCTCAGTCAGACCCATTGTTGACATGTGGCAAGACGCTCCTCGGGGCGCGTCTTGCTTGGGCCTCTCTCCTGGAGGCGCTCAGTCAGACCCAGTGTTGACATGTGGCAAGACGCTCCTCGGGGCGCGTCTTGCTTGGGCCTCCCTCCTGGAGGCGCTCAGTCAGACCCAGTGGTGACACGTGGAAAGACGCTCCTCAGGGTGCGTCTTGCTTGGGCCTCTCTCCTGGAGGCGCTCAGACAGACCCAGTGTTGACACGTGGCAAGACGCTCCTCGGGGCGCGTCTTGCTTGGGCCTCTCTCCTGGAGGCGCTCAGTTAGACCCAGTGTTGGCATGTGGCAAGACACTCCTCGGGGCGCGTCTTGGTTGGGCCTCTCTCCTGGAGGCGCTCATTCAGACCCAGTGGTGACATGTGGCAAGACGCTCCTCAGGGCGCGTATTGCTTGGGCCTCTCTCCTGAATGCCCTCTGTCAGACCGAGTGTTGACATGTGGCAAGACTCTCCTCGGGGCGCGTCTTGCTTGGGCTTCTCTCATGGAGGCCCTCAGTCCGACCCAGTGTTGACATGTGTCAAGACGCTCCTCGGGGCGTGTCTTGCTTGGGCTTCTCTCCTGGAGGCCCTCAGTCAGACCCATTGTTGACATGTGGCAAGACGCTCCTCGGGGCACGTCTTGCTTGGACCTCCCTCCTGGAGGCGCTCAGTCAGACCGAGTAGTGACATTTTGCAAGACGCTCGTCGGGGCGCGTCTTGCTTGGACCTCTCTCCTGGAGGCGCTCAGTTAGACCGAGTAGTGACATGTGGCAAGACGCTCCTCGGGGCGCGTCTTGCTTGGGCCTCTCTCCTGGAGGCGCTCAGTCAGACCGAGTGCTGACATAAGGCAAGACGCTCCTCGGGGCGCGTCTTGCTTGGGCCTCTCTCCTGGAGGCGCTCAGTCAGACACAGTGTTGACATGTGGCAAGACACTCCTCGGGGCGCGTCTTGCTTGGGCTTCTTTCCTGGAGGCCCTCAGTCAGACCCATTGTTGACATGTGGCAAGACGCTGCTCGGGGTGCGTCTTGCTTGGGCCTCTCTCCTGGAGGCGCTCAGTCAGACCGAGTGCTGACATAAGGCAAGACGCTCCTCGGGGCGCGTCTTGCTGGGGCCTCTCTCCTGGAGGCGCTCAGTCAGACCCAGTGCTGCTATGTGGCAAGACGCTCCTCGGGGCGCGTCTTGCTTGGGCCTCTCTCCTGGATGCGCTCAGTCAGACTGAGTAGTGACATGTGGCCTGACGCTCCTCGGGGCACGTCTTGCTTGGGCCTCTCTCCTGGAGGCGCTCAGTCAGACCCAGTGGTGACATGTGGCATGACACTCCTCGGGGCGCGTCTTGCTTGGGCCTCTCTCGTGGAGGCCCTCTGTCAGACCCAGTGTTGACATGTGTCAAGACGCTCCTCGGGGCGCGTCTTGCTTGGGCTTCTCTCCTGGAGGCCCTCAGTCAGACCCATTGTTGACATGTGGCAAGACGCTCCTCGGGGCGCGTCTTGCTTGGGCCTCTCTCCTGGAGGCGCTCAGTCAGATCCAGAGGTGACATGTGGCAAGACGCTCCTCGGGGCGCGTCTTGCTTGGGCCTTTCTCCTGGAGGTCCTCTGTCAGACCCAGTGTTGACATGTGGCAAGACGCTCCTCCGGGCGCATCTTGCTTGGGCCTCTCTCCTGGAGGCCCTCAGTCAGACCCATTGTTGACATGTGGCAAGACGCTCCTCGGGGCGCGTCTTGCTTGGGCCTCTCTCCTGGAGGCGCTCAGTCAGACCCAGTGTTGACATGTGGCAAGACGCTCCTCGGGGCGCGTCTTGCTTGGGCCTCCCTCCTGGAGGCGCTCAGTCAGACCCAGTGGTGACACGTGGAAAGACCCTCCTCAGGGTGCGTCTTGCTTGGGCCTCTCTCCTGGAGGCGCTCAGTCAGACCCAGTGTTGGCATGTGGTAAGACACTCCTCGGGGCGCGTCTTGGTTGGGCCTCTCTCCTGGAGGCGCTAATTCAGACCCAGTGGTGACATGTGGCAAGACGCTCCTCAGGGCGCATATTGCTTGGGCCTCTCTCCTGAATGCCCTCTGTCAGACCGAGTGTTGACATGTGGCAAGACTCTCCTCGGGGCGCGTCTTGCTTGGGCTTCTCTCATGGAGGCCCTCAGTCCGACCCAGTGTTGACATGTGTCAAGACGCTCCTCGGGGCGTGTCTTGCTTGGGCTTCTCTCCTGGAGGCCCTCAGTCAGACCCATTGTTGACATGTGGCAAGACGCTCCTCGGGGCACGTCTTGCTTGGACCTCCCTCCTGGAGGCGCTCAGTCAGACCGAGTAGTGACATTTTGCAAGACGCTCGTCGGGGCGCGTCTTGCTTGGACCTCTCTCCTGGAGGCGCTCAGTTAGACCGAGTAGTGACATGTGGCAAGACGCTCCTCGGGGCGCGTCTTGCTTGGGCCTCTCTCCTGGAGGCGCTCAGTCAGACCGAGTGCTGACATAAGGCAAGACGCTCCTCGGGGCGCGTCTTGCTTGGGCCTCTCTCCTGGAGGCGCTCAGTCAGACACAGTGTTGACATGTGGCAAGACACTCCTCGGGGCGCGTCTTGCTTGGGCTTCTCTCATGGAGGCCCTCAGTAAGACCCATTGTTGACATGTGGCAAGACGCTCCTCGGGGCGCGTCTTGCTTGGGCCTCTCTCCTGGAGGCGCTCAGTCAGACCCAGTGTTGACATGTGGCAAGACGCTCCTCGGGGCGCGTCTTGCTTGGGCCTCCCTCCTGGAGGCGCTCATTCAGACCCAGTGGTGAAACGTGGAAAGACGCTCCTCAGGGTGCGTCTTGCTTGGGCCTCTCTCCTGGAGGCGCTCAGACAGACCCAGTGTTGACACGTGGCAAGACGCTCCTCGGGGCGCGTCTTGCTTGGGCCTCTCTCCTGGAGGCGCTCAGTCAGACCCAGTGTTGGCATGTGGCAAGACACTCCTCGGGGCGCGTCTTGGTTGGGCCTCTCTCCTGGAGGCGCTCATTCAGACCCAGTGGTGACATGTGGCAAGACGCTCCTCAGGGCGCGTATTGTTTGGGCCTCTCTCCTGAATGCCCTCTGTCAGACCGAGTGTTGACATGTGGCAAGACTCTCCTCGGGGCGCGTCTTGCTTGGGCTTCTCTCATGGAGGCCCTCAGTCCGACCCAGTGTTGACATGTGTCAAGACGCTCCTCGGGGCGTGTCTTGCTTGGGCTTCTCTCCTGGAGGCCCTCAGTTTAACCCCTTGTTGACATGTGGCAAGACGCTCCTCGGGGCACGTCTTGCTTGGACCTCCCTCCTGGAGGCGCTTAGTCAGACCGAGTAGTGACATTTTGCAAGATGCTCGTCGGGGCGCGTCTTGCTTGGACCTCTCTCCTGGAGGCGCTCAGTTAGACCGAGTAGTGACATGTGGCAAGACGCTCCTCGGGGCGCATCTTGCTTGGGCCTCTCTCCTGGAGGTGCTCAGTCAGACCCAGTGTTGACATGTGGCAAGACGCTCCTCGGGGCGCATCTTGCTGGGGCTTCTCTCCTGGAAGCCCTCAGTCAGACCCAGTGTTGACATGTGGCAAGACGCTCCTCGGGGCGCGTCTTACTTGGGCCTCTCTCCTGGGGGCCCTCAGTCAGACCCAGTGGTGACACGTGGCAAGACGCTCCTCGGGGCGCATCTTGCTTGGGCCTCTCTCCTGGAGACGCTAAGTCAGACCCAGTGTTGACACGTGGCAAGACGCTCCTCGGGGCGCGTCTTGCTTGGGCTTCTCTCATGGAGGCCCTCAGTCAGACCCATTGTTGACATGTGGCAAGACGCTCCTCGGGGCGCGTCTTGCTGGGTCTTCTCTCATGGAGGCACTCAGTCAGACCCAGTGTTGACATGTGGCAAGACGCTCCTCGGGGCGCGTGTTGCTTGGACCTCTCTCCTGGAGGCGCTCAGTCAGACCGAGTAGTGACAAGTGGCAAGACGCTCCTCGGGGCGCGTCTTGCTTGGGCCTCTCCCCTGGAGGCGCTCAATTAGACCCAGTGTTGACATGTGGCAAATCGCTCCTCGGGGCGCTTCTTGCTTGGGCCTCTCTCCTGGAGGCGCTCAGTCAGACCGAGTGCTGACATGTGGCAAGACGCTCCTCGGGGCGCGTCTTGCTGGGGCCTCTCTCCTGGAGGCGCTCAGTCAGACCCAGTGTTGACATGTGTCAAGACGCTCCTCGGGCGTTTCTTGCTTGCGCCTCTCTCCTGGAGGAGCTCAGTCAGACCCAGAGGTGACATGTGGAGAGACGCTCCTCGGGCCTCTCTCCTGGAGGCGCTCAGTCAGACCCAGTGTTGACATGTGGCAAGATGCTCCTCGGGGCGCATCTTGCTTGGGCCTCTCTCCTGGAGGTGCTCAGTCAGACCCAGTGTTGACATGTGGCAAGACGCTCCTCGGGGCGCGTCTTACTTGGGCCTCTCTCCTGGGGGCCCTCAGTCAGACCCAGTGGTGACACGTGGCAAGACGCTCCTCGGGGCGCATCTTGCTTGGGCCTCTCTCCTTGAGACGCTAAGTCAGACCCAGTGTTGACACGTGGCAAGACGCTCCTCGGGGCGCGTCTTGCTTGGGCTTCTCTCCTGGAGGCCCTCAGTCAGACCCATTGTTGACATGTGGCAAGACGCTCCTCGAGGCGCGTCTTGCTGGGTCTTCTCTCATGGAGGCACTCAGTCAGACCCAGTGTTGACATGTGGCAAGACGCTCCTCGGGGCGCGTGTTGCTTGGACCTCTCTCCTGGAGGCGCTCAGTCAGACCGAGTAGTGACAAGTGGCAAGACGCTCCTCGGGGCGCGTCTTGCTTGGGCCTCTCCCCTGGAGGCGCTCAATTAGACCCAGTGTTGACATGTGGCAAGACGCTCCTCGGGGCGCTTCTTGCTTGGGCCTCTCTCCTGGAGGCGCTCAGTCAGACCGAGTGCTGACATGTGGCAAGACGCTCCTCGGGGCGCATCTTGCTTGGGCCTCTCTCCTGGAGGTGCTCAGTCAGACCCAGTGTTGACATGTGGCAAGACGCTCCTCGGGGCGCGTCTTACTTGGGCCTCTCTCCTGGGGGCCCTCAGTCAGACCCAGTGGTGACACGTGGCAAGACGCTCCTCGGGGCGCATCTTGCTTGGGCCTCTCTCCTGGAGACGCTAAGTCAGACCCAGTGTTGACACGTGGCAAGACGCTCCTCGGGGCGCGTCTTGCTTGGGCTTCTCTCATGGAGGCCCTCAGTCAGACCCATTGTTGACATGTGGCAAGACGCTCCTCGGGGCGCGTCTTGCTGGGTCTTCTCTCATGGAGGCACTCAGTCAGACCCAGTGTTGACATGTGGCAAGACGCTCCTCGGGGCGCGTGTTGCTTGGACCTCTCTCCTGGAGGCGCTCAGTCAGACCGAGTAGTGACAAGTGGCAAGACGCTCCTCGGGGCGCGTCTTGCTTGGGCCTCTCCCCTGGAGGCGCTCAATTAGACCCAGTGTTGACATGTGGCAAGACGCTCCTCGGGGCGCTTCTTGCTTGGGCCTCTCTCCTGGAGGCGCTCAGTCAGACCGAGTGCTGACATGTGGCAAGACGCTCCTCGGGGCGCGTCTTGCTGGGGCCTCTCTCCTGGAGGCGCTCAGTCAGACCCAGTGTTGACATGTGTCAAGACGCTCCTCGGGCGTTTCTTGCTTGCGCCTCTCTCCTGGAGGAGCTCAGTCAGACCCAGAGGTGACATGTGGAGAGACGCTCCTCGGGCCTCTCTCCTGGAGGCGCTCAGTCAGACCCAGTGTTGACATGTGGCAAGATGCTCCTCGGGGCGCATCTTGCTTGGGCCTCTCTCCTGGAGGTGCTCAGTCATACCCAGTGTTGACATGTGGCAAGACGCTCCTCGGGGCGCGTCTTACTTGGGCCTCTCTCCTGGGGGCCCTCAGTCAGACCCAGTGGAAGCCCAAGCAAGACGCGCCCCGAGGAGCGTCTTGCCACATGTCAACACTGGGTCTGACTGAGTGCCTCCATGAGAGAAGCCCCAGCAAGACGCGCCTCGAGGAGCGTCTTGCCACATGTCACTACTCGGTCTGTTTGAGCGCCTCCAGGAAAGAGCCCCAAGCAAGACGTGCCCCGAGGAGCGTCTTGCCACATGTCAACAATGGGTCTGACTGAGGGCCTCCAGGAGAGAAGCCCAAGCAAGACGCGCCCCGAGGAGAGTCTTGCCAAATGTCAAACCCTCGGTCTGACAGAGGGCATTCAGGAGAGAGGCCCAAGCAATACGCGCCCCGAGGAGCATCTTGCCACATGTCACCACTGGGTCTGAATGAGCGCCTCCAGGAGAGAGGCCAGACCAAGACGCGCCGCGAGGAGTGTCTTGCCACATGCCAACACAGGGTCTGACTGAGCGCCTCCAGGAGAGAGGCCCAAGCAAGACGCGCCCCGAGGAGCGTCTTGCCACATGTCAACACTGGGTCTGACTGAGCGCCTCCAGGAGAGAGGCCCAAGCAAGACGCGCCCCGAGGAGCGCCTTTCCACGTGTCAACACTGGGTCTGACTGAGCGCCTCCAGGAGAGAGGCCCAAGCAAGACGCACCCTGAGGAGCGTCTTTCCACGTGTCACCACTGGGTCTGACTGAGCGCCTCCAGGAGAGAGGCCCAAGCAAGACGCGCCCTGAGGAGCGTCTTGCCACATGTCAACACTGGGTCTGACTGAGCGCCTCCAGGAGAGAGGCCCAAGCAAGACGCGCCCCGAGGAATGCCTTTCCACATGTCAACACTGGGTCTGACTGAGCGCCTCCAGGAGAGAGGCCCAAGCAAGACGCGCCCCGAGGAGCGTCTTGACACATGTCAACACTAGGTCTGACAGAGGGCCTCCACGAGAGAGGCCCAAGCAAGACGCGCCCCGAGGAGTGTCATGCCACATGTCACCACTGGGTCTGACTGAGCGCCTCCAGGAGAGAGGCCCAAGCAAGACGTGCCCCGAGGAGCGTCAGGCCACATGTCACTACTCAGTCTGACTGAGCGCCTCCAGGAGAGAGGCCCAAGCAAGACGCGCCCCGAGGAGCGTCTTGACACATGTCAACACTGGGTCGGACTGAGGGCCTCCATGAGAGAAGCCCAAGCAAGACGCGCCCCGAGGAGAGTCTTGCCAAATGTCAACACTCGGTCTGACAGAGGGCATTCAGGAGAGAGGCCCAAGCAATACGCGCCCCGAGGAGCGTCTTGCCACATGTCACCACTGGGTCTGAATGAGCGCCTCCAGGAGAGAGGCCAGACCAAGACGCGCCCCGAGGAGTGTCTTGCCACTTGCCAACACTGGGTCTGACTGAGCACCTCCAGGAGAGAGGCCCAAGCAAGACGCGCCCCGAGGAGCGTCTTGCCACGTGTCAACACTGGGTCTGACTGAGCGCCTCCAGGAGAGAGGCCCAAGCAAGACGCACCCTGAGGAGCGTCTTTCCACGTGTCACCACTGGGTCTGACTGAGCGCCTCCAGGAGAGAGGCCCAAGCAAGACGCGCCCCGAGGAGCGTCTTGACACATGTCAACACTGGGTCTGACTGAGCGCCTCCAGGATAGAGGCCCAAGCAAGACGCGCCCCGAGGAGCGCCTTGCCACATGTCAACACTGGGTCTGACTGAGCGCCTCCAGGAGAGAGGCCCAAGCAAGACGCGCCCCGAGGAGCGTCTTGCCACATGTCAACAATGGGTCTGACTGAGGGCCTCCAGGAGAGAGGCCCAAGCAAGATGCGCCCGGAGGAGCGTCTTGCCACATGTCAACAATGGGTCTGACAGAGGTCCTCCAGGAGAAAGGCCCAAGCAAGACGCGCCCCGAGGAGCGTCTTGCCACATGTCACCTCTGGTTCTGATTGAGCGCCTCCAGGAGAGAGGCCCAAGCAAGACGGGCCCCGAGGAGCGTCTTGTCACATGTCAACACTGGGTCTGACTGAGCGCCTCCAGGAGAGACGCCCAAGCAAGACGTGCCCCGAAGAGCGTCAGGCCACATGTCACTACTCAGTCTGACTGAGCGCCTCCAGGAGAGAGGCCCAAGCAAGACGCGCCCCGAGGAGTGTCTTGCCACATGTCAACAATGGGTCTTACTGAGGGCCTCCAGGAGAGAAGCCCAAGCAAGACGCGCCCATAGGAGCTTCTTGCCACATGTCAGCACTCGGTCTGACTGAGCGCCTCCAGGAGAGAGGCCAAAGCAAAACGCGCCCCGAGGAGCGTCTTGACACATGTCAGCACTGGGTCTGACAGAGGGCCTCCATGAGAGAGGCCCAGGCATGACGCGCCCCGAGGAGTGTCTTGCCACATGTCACCACTTGGTCTGACTGAGCGCCTCCAGGAGAGAGGCCCAAGCAACACGCGCCCCGAGGAGCGTCAGGCCACATGTCACTACTCAGTCTGACTGAGCGCCTCCAGCAGAGAGGCCCAAGCAAGACGCGCCCCGAGGAGCGTCTTGCCACATGTCAACAATGGTTCTTACTGAGGGCCTCCGGGAGAGAAGCCCAAGCAAGACGCGCCCCGAGGAGCGTCTTGCCACATGTCAACACTGGGTCTGACTGAGTGCCTCCATGAGAGAAGCCCCAGCAAGACGCGCCTCGAGGAGCGTCTTGCCACATGTCACTACTCGGTCTGTTTGAGCGCCTCCAGGAAAGAGCCCCAAGCAAGACGTGCCCCGAGGAGCGTCTTGCCACATGTCAACAATGGGTCTGACTGAGGGCCTCCAGGAGAGAAGCCCAAGCAAGACGCGCCCCGAGGAGAGTCTTGCCAAATGTCAAACCCTCGGTCTGACAGAGGGCATTCAGGAGAGAGGCCCAAGCAATATGCGCCCCGAGGAGCATCTTGCCACATGTCACCACTGGGTCTGAATGAGCGCCTCCAGGAGAGAGGCCAGACCAAGACGCGCCGCGAGGAGTGTCTTGCCATATGCCAACACTGGGTCTGACTGAGCGCCTCCAGGAGAGACGCCCAAGCAAGACGCGCCCCGAGGAGCGTCTTGCCACAATTCAACACTGGGTCTGACTGAGCGCCTCCAGGAGAGAGGCCCAAGCAAGACGCGCCCCGAGGAGCGCCTTTCCACGTGTCAACACTGGGTCTGACTGAGCGCCTCCAGGAGAGAGGCCCAAGCAAGACGCACCCTGAGGAGCGTCTTTCCACGTGTCACCACTGGGTCTGACTGAGCGCCTCCAGGAGAGAGGCCCAAGCAAGACGCGCCCTGAGGAGCGTCTTGCCACATGTCAACACTGGGTCTGACTGAGCGCCTCCAGGAGAGAGGCCCAAGCAAGACGCGCCCCGAGGAGCGCCTTTCCACATGTCAACACTGGGTCTGACTGAGCGCCTCCAGGAGAGAGGCCCAAGCAAGACGCGCCCCGAGGAGCGTCTTGCCACATGTCAACAATGGGTCTGACTGAGGGCCTCCAGGAGAGAAGCCCAAGCAAGACGCGCCCCGAGGAGCGTCTTGACACATGTCAACACTGGGTCTGACAGAGGGCCTCCACGAGAGAGGCCCAAGCAAGACGCGCCCCGAGGAGTGTCATGCCACATGTCACCACTGGGTCTGACTGAGCGCCTCCAGGAGAGAGGCCCAAGCAAGACGTGCCCCAAGGAGCGTCAGGCCACATGTCACTACTCAGTCTGACTGAGCGCCTCCAGGAGAGAGGCCCAAGCAAGACGCGCCCCGAGCAGCGTCTTGCCACATGTCAACAATGGGTCTGACTGAGGGCCTCCAGGAGAGAGGCCCAAGCAAGATGCGCCCGGAGGAGCGTCTTGCCACATGTCAACACTGGGTCTGACAGAGGGCCTCCAGGAGAGAGGCCCAAGCAAGACGCGCCCCGAGGAGCGTCTTGCCACATGTCACCTCTGGTTCTGACTGAGCGCCTCCAGGAGAGAGGCCCAAGCAAGACGCGCCCCGAGGAGCGTCTTGCCACATGTCAACAATGGGTCTGACCGAGGGCCTCCAGGAGAGACGCCCAAACAACACGCGCACCGAGGAGCGTCTGGCCAGATGTCACTACTCAGTCTGACTGAGCGCCTCCAGGAGAGAGGCCCAAGCAAGACGTGCCCCGAGGAGTGTCTTGGTACATGTCAACAATGGGTCTTACTGAGGGCCTCCAGGAGAGAAGCCCAAGCAAGACGCGCCCCGAGGAGCTTCTTGCCACATGTCAGCACTCGGTCTGACTGAGCGCCTCCAGGAGAGAGGCCAAAGCAAGACGCGCCCCGAGGAGCGTCTTGACACATGTCAGCACTGGGTCTGACAGAGGGCCTCCATGAGAGAGGCCCAGGCATGACGCGCCCCGAGGAGTGTCTTGCCACATGTCACCACTTGGTCTGACTGAGCGCCTCCAGGAGAGAGGCCCAAGCAACACGCGCCCCGAGGAGCGTCAGGCCACATGTCACTACTCAGTCTGACTGAGCGCCTCCAGCAGAGAGGCCCAAGCAAGACGCGCCCCGAGGAGCGTCTTGCCACATGTCAACAATGGTTCTTACTGAGGGCCTCCGGGAGAGAAGCCCAAGCAAGACGCGCCCCGAGGAGCGTCTTGCCACATGTCAACACTGGGTCTGACTGAGTGCCTCCATGAGAGAAGCCCCAGCAAGACGCGCCTCGAGGAGCGTCTTGCCACATGTCACTACTCGGTCTGTTTGAGTGCCTCCAGGAGAGAGCCCCAAGCAAGACGTGCCCCGAGGAGAGTCTTGCCACATGTCAACAATGGGTCTGACTGAGGGCCTCCAGGAGAGAAGCCCAAGCAAGATGCGCCCGGAGGAGATTCTTGCCACATGTCAACACTGGGTCTGACAAAGGGCCTCCAGGAGATAGGCCCAAGCAAGACGCGCCCCGAGGAGCGTCTTGCCACATGTCACCTCTGGTTCTGACTGAGCGCCTCCAGGAGAGAGGCCCAAGCAAGACGCGCCCCGAGGAGCGTCTTGCCACATGTCAACACTGGGTCTGACTGAGCACCTCCAGGAGAGAGGCCCAAGCAAGATGCGCCCCGAGGAGCGTCTTGCCACATGTCAACACTGGGTCTGACTGAGCGCCTCCAGGAGAGAGGCCCGAGGAGCGTCTTGCCACATGTCACCTCTGGGTCTGACTGAGCTCCTCCAGGAGAGAGGCGCAAGCAAGAAACGCCCGAGGAGCGTCTTGACACATGTCAACACTGGGTCTGACTGAGCGCCTCCAGGAGAGAAGCCCCAGCAAGACGCGCCCCGAGGAGCGTCTTGCCACATGTCAACACTGGGTCTGACTGAGCACCTCCAGGAGAGAGGCCCAAGCAAGATGCGCCCCGAGGAGCGTCTTGCCACATGTCAACACTGGGTCTGACTGAGCGCCTCCAGGAGAGAGGCCCGAGGAGCGTCTTGCCACATGTCACCTCTGGGTTTTGACTGAGCTCCTCCAGGAGAGAGGCGCAAGCAAGAAACGCCCGAGGAGCGTCTTGACACATGTCAACACTGGGACTGACTGAGCGCCTCCAGGAGAGAGGCCCAAGCAAGACGTGCCCCGAGGAGCGTCAGGCCACAAGTCACTACTTAGTCTGACTGAGCGCCTCCAGGAGAGAGGCCCAAGCAAGACGCGCCCCGAGCAGCGTCTTGCCACATGTCAACAATGGGTCTGACTGAGGGCCTCCAGGAGAGAGGCCCAAGCAAGATGCGCCCGGAGGAGCGTCTTGCCACATGTCAACACTGGGTCTGACAGAGGGCCTCCAGGAGAGAGGCCCAAGCAAGACGCGCCCCGAGGAGTGTCTTGCCACATGTCAACAATGGGTCTTAATGAGGGCCTCCAGGAGAGAAGCCCAAGCAAGACGCGCCCCGAGGAGCTTCTTGCCACATGTCAGCACTCGGTCTGACTGAGCGCCTCCAGGAGAGAGGCCAAAGCAAGACGCGCCCCGAGGAGCGTCTTGACACATGTCAGCACTGGGTCTGACAGAGGGCCTCCATGAGAGAGGCCCAGGCATGACGCGCCCCGAGGAGTGTCTTGCCACATGTCACCACTTGGTCTGACTAAGCGCCTCCAGGAGAGAGGCCCAAGCAACACGCGCCCCGAGGAGCGTCAGGCCACATGTCACTACTCAGTCTGACTGAGCGCCTCCAGCAGAGAGGCCCAAGCAAGACGCGCCCCGAGGAGCGTCTTGCCACATGTCAACAATGGTTCTTACTGAGGGCCTCCGGGAGAGAAGCCCAAGCAAGACGCGCCCCGAGGAGCGTCTTGCCACATGTCAACACTGGGTCTGACTGAGTGCCTCCATGAGAGAAGCCCCAGCAAGACGCGCCTCGAGGAGCGTCTTGCCACATGTCACTACTCGGTCTGTTTGAGCGCCTCCAGGAGAGAGCCCAAAGCAAGACGTGCCCCGAGGAGCGTCTTGCCACATGTCAACAATGGGTCTGACTGAGGGCCTCCAGGAGAGAAGCCCAAGCAAGACGCGCCCCGAGGAGCGTCTTGCCACATGTCAACACTGGGTCTGACTGAGCGCCTCCAGGAGAGAGGCCCAAGCAAGATGCGCCCGGAGGAGATTCTTGCCACATGTCAACACTGGGTCTGACAAAGGGCCTCCAGGAGAGAGGCCCAAGCAAGACGCGCCCCGAGGAGCGTCTTGCCACATGTCACCTCTGGTTCTGACTGAGCGCCTCCAGGAGAGAGGCCCAAGCAAGACGCGCCCCGAGGAGCGTCTTGCCACATGTCAACACTGGGTCTGACTGAGCACCTCCAGGAGAGAGGCCCAAGCAAGATGCGCCCCGAGGAGCGTCTTGCCACATGTCAACACTGGGTCTGACTGAGCGCCTCCAGGAGAGAGGCCCAAGCAAGACGCGCCCCGAGGAGTGTCTTGCCACATGTCAACAATGGGTCTTACTGAGGGCCTCCAGGAGAGAAGCCCAAGCAAGACGCGCCCCGAGGAGCTTCTTGCCACATGTCAGCACTCGGTCTGACTGAGCGCCTCCAGGAGAGAGGCCAAAGCAAGACGCGCCCCGAGGAGCGTCTTGACACATGTCAGCACTGGGTCTGACAGAGGGCCTCCATGAGAGAGGCCCAGGCATGACGCGCCCCGAGGAGTGTCTTGCCACATGTCACCACTTGGTCTGACTGAGCGCCTCCAGGAGAGAGGCCCAAGCAACACGCGCCCCGAGGAGCGTCAGGCCACATGTCACTACTCAGTCTGACTGAGCGCCTCCAGCAGAGAGGCCCAAGCAAGACGCGCCCCGAGGAGCGTCTTGCCACATGTCAACAATGGTTCTTACTGAGGGCCTCCGGGAGAGAAGCCCAAGCAAGACGCGCCCCGAGGAGCGTCTTGCCACATGTCAACACTGGGTCTGACTGAGTGCCTCCATGAGAGAAGCCCCAGCAAGACGCGCCTCGAGGAGCGTCTTGCCACATGTCACTACTCGGTCTGTTTGAGCGCCTCCAGGAAAGAGCCCCAAGCAAGACGTGCCCCGAGGAGCGTCTTGCCACATGTCAACAATGGGTCTGACTGAGGGCCTCCAGGAGAGAAGCCCAAGCAAGACGCGCCCCGAGGAGAGTCTTGCCAAATGTCAAACCCTCGGTCTGACAGAGGGCATTCAGGAGAGAGGCCCAAGCAATATGCGCCCCGAGGAGCATCTTGCCACATGTCACCACTGGGTCTGAATGAGCGCCTCCAGGAGAGAGGCCAGACCAAGACGCGCCGCGAGGAGTGTCTTGCCATATGCCAACACTGGGTCTGACTGAGCGCCTCCAGGAGAGAGGCCCAAGCAAGACGCGCCCCGAGGAGCGTCTTGCCACAATTCAACACTGGGTCTGACTGAGCGCCTCCAGGAGAGAGGCCCAAGCAAGACGCGCCCCGAGGAGCGCCTTTCCACGTGTCAACACTGGGTCTGACTGAGCGCCTCCAGGAGAGAGGCCCAAGCAAGACGCACCCTGAGGAGCGTCTTTCCACGTGTCACCACTGGGTCTGACTGAGCGCCTCCAGGAGAGAGGCCCAAGCAAGACGCGCCCTGAGGAGCGTCTTGCCACATGTCAACACTGGGTCTGACTGAGCGCCTCCAGGAGAGAGGCCCAAGCAAGACGCGCCCCGAGGAGCGCCTTTCCACATGTCACCACTTGGTCTGACTGAGCGCCTCCAGGAGAGAGGCCCAAGCAACACGCGCCCCGAGGAGCGTCAGGCCACATGTCACTACTCAGTCTGACTGAGCGCCTCCAGCAGAGAGGCCCAAGCAAGACGCGCCCCGAGGAGCGTCTTGCCACATGTCAACAATGGTTCTTACTGAGGGCCTCCGGGAGAGAAGCCCAAGCAAGACGCGCCCCGAGGAGCGTCTTGCCACATGTCAACACTGGGTCTGACTGAGTGCCTCCATGAGAGAAGCCCCAGCAAGACGCGCCTCGAGGAGCGTCTTGCCACATGTCACTACTCGGTCTGTTTGAGTGCCTCCAGGAGAGAGCCCCAAGCAAGACGTGCCCCGAGGAGAGTCTTGCCACATGTCAACAATGGGTCTGACTGAGGGCCTCCAGGAGAGAAGCCCAAGCAAGATGCGCCCGGAGGAGATTCTTGCCACATGTCAACACTGGGTCTGACAAAGGGCCTCCAGGAGATAGGCCCAAGCAAGACGCGCCCCGAGGAGCGTCTTGCCACATGTCACCTCTGGTTCTGACTGAGCGCCTCCAGGAGAGAGGCCCAAGCAAGACGCGCCCCGAGGAGCGTCTTGCCACATGTCAACACTGGGTCTGACTGAGCACCTCCAGGAGAGAGGCCCAAGCAAGATGCGCCCCGAGGAGCGTCTTGCCACATGTCAACACTGGGTCTGACTGAGCGCCTCCAGGAGAGAGGCCCGAGGAGCGTCTTGCCACATGTCACCTCTGGGTCTGACTGAGCTCCTCCAGGAGAGAGGCGCAAGCAAGAAACGCCCGAGGAGCGTCTTGACACATGTCAACACTGGGTCTGACTGAGCGCCTCCAGGAGAGAAGCCCCAGCAAGACGCGCCCCGAGGAGCGTCTTGCCACATGTCAACACTGGGTCTGACTGAGCACCTCCAGGAGAGAGGCCCAAGCAAGATGCGCCCCGAGGAGCGTCTTGCCACATGTCAACACTGGGTCTGACTGAGCGCCTCCAGGAGAGAGGCCCGAGGAGCGTCTTGCCACATGTCACCTCTGGGTTTTGACTGAGCTCCTCCAGGAGAGAGGCGCAAGCAAGAAACGCCCGAGGAGCGTCTTGACACATGTCAACACTGGGACTGACTGAGCGCCTCCAGGAGAGAGGCCCAAGCAAGACGTGCCCCGAGGAGCGTCAGGCCACAAGTCACTACTTAGTCTGACTGAGCGCCTCCAGGAGAGAGGCCCAAGCAAGACGCGCCCCGAGCAGCGTCTTGCCACATGTCAACAATGGGTCTGACTGAGGGCCTCCAGGAGAGAGGCCCAAGCAAGATGCGCCCGGAGGAGCGTCTTGCCACATGTCAACACTGGGTCTGACAGAGGGCCTCCAGGAGAGAGGCCCAAGCAAGACGCGCCCCGAGGAGTGTCTTGCCACATGTCAACAATGGGTCTTAATGAGGGCCTCCAGGAGAGAAGCCCAAGCAAGACGCGCCCCGAGGAGCTTCTTGCCACATGTCAGCACTCGGTCTGACTGAGCGCCTCCAGGAGAGAGGCCAAAGCAAGACGCGCCCCGAGGAGCGTCTTGACACATGTCAGCACTGGGTCTGACAGAGGGCCTCCATGAGAGAGGCCCAGGCATGACGCGCCCCGAGGAGTGTCTTGCCACATGTCACCACTTGGTCTGACTAAGCGCCTCCAGGAGAGAGGCCCAAGCAACACGCGCCCCGAGGAGCGTCAGGCCACATGTCACTACTCAGTCTGACTGAGCGCCTCCAGCAGAGAGGCCCAAGCAAGACGCGCCCCGAGGAGCGTCTTGCCACATGTCAACAATGGTTCTTACTGAGGGCCTCCGGGAGAGAAGCCCAAGCAAGACGCGCCCCGAGGAGCGTCTTGCCACATGTCAACACTGGGTCTGACTGAGTGCCTCCATGAGAGAAGCCCCAGCAAGACGCGCCTCGAGGAGCGTCTTGCCACATGTCACTACTCGGTCTGTTTGAGCGCCTCCAGGAGAGAGCCCAAAGCAAGACGTGCCCCGAGGAGCGTCTTGCCACATGTCAACAATGGGTCTGACTGAGGGCCTCCAGGAGAGAAGCCCAAGCAAGACGCGCCCCGAGGAGCGTCTTGCCACATGTCAACACTGGGTCTGACTGAGCGCCTCCAGGAGAGAGGCCCAAGCAAGATGCGCCCGGAGGAGATTCTTGCCACATGTCAACACTGGGTCTGACAAAGGGCCTCCAGGAGAGAGGCCCAAGCAAGACGCGCCCCGAGGAGCGTCTTGCCACATGTCACCTCTGGTTCTGACTGAGCGCCTCCAGGAGAGAGGCCCAAGCAAGACGCGCCCCGAGGAGCGTCTTGCCACATGTCAACACTGGGTCTGACTGAGCACCTCCAGGAGAGAGGCCCAAGCAAGATGCGCCCCGAGGAGCGTCTTGCCACATGTCAACACTGGGTCTGACTGAGCGCCTCCAGGAGAGAGGCCCAAGCAAGACGCGCCCCGAGGAGTGTCTTGCCACATGTCAACAATGGGTCTTACTGAGGGCCTCCAGGAGAGAAGCCCAAGCAAGACGCGCCCCGAGGAGCTTCTTGCCACATGTCAGCACTCGGTCTGACTGAGCGCCTCCAGGAGAGAGGCCAAAGCAAGACGCGCCCCGAGGAGCGTCTTGACACATGTCAGCACTGGGTCTGACAGAGGGCCTCCATGAGAGAGGCCCAGGCATGACGCGCCCCGAGGAGTGTCTTGCCACATGTCACCACTTGGTCTGACTGAGCGCCTCCAGGAGAGAGGCCCAAGCAACACGCGCCCCGAGGAGCGTCAGGCCACATGTCACTACTCAGTCTGACTGAGCGCCTCCAGCAGAGAGGCCCAAGCAAGACGCGCCCCGAGGAGCGTCTTGCCACATGTCAACAATGGTTCTTACTGAGGGCCTCCGGGAGAGAAGCCCAAGCAAGACGCGCCCCGAGGAGCGTCTTGCCACATGTCAACACTGGGTCTGACTGAGTGCCTCCATGAGAGAAGCCCCAGCAAGACGCGCCTCGAGGAGCGTCTTGCCACATGTCACTACTCGGTCTGTTTGAGCGCCTCCAGGAAAGAGCCCCAAGCAAGACGTGCCCCGAGGAGCGTCTTGCCACATGTCAACAATGGGTCTGACTGAGGGCCTCCAGGAGAGAAGCCCAAGCAAGACGCGCCCCGAGGAGAGTCTTGCCAAATGTCAAACCCTCGGTCTGACAGAGGGCATTCAGGAGAGAGGCCCAAGCAATATGCGCCCCGAGGAGCATCTTGCCACATGTCACCACTGGGTCTGAATGAGCGCCTCCAGGAGAGAGGCCAGACCAAGACGCGCCGCGAGGAGTGTCTTGCCATATGCCAACACTGGGTCTGACTGAGCGCCTCCAGGAGAGAGGCCCAAGCAAGACGCGCCCCGAGGAGCGTCTTGCCACAATTCAACACTGGGTCTGACTGAGCGCCTCCAGGAGAGAGGCCCAAGCAAGACGCGCCCCGAGGAGCGCCTTTCCACGTGTCAACACTGGGTCTGACTGAGCGCCTCCAGGAGAGAGGCCCAAGCAAGACGCACCCTGAGGAGCGTCTTTCCACGTGTCACCACTGGGTCTGACTGAGCGCCTCCAGGAGAGAGGCCCAAGCAAGACGCGCCCTGAGGAGCGTCTTGCCACATGTCAACACTGGGTCTGACTGAGCGCCTCCAGGAGAGAGGCCCAAGCAAGACGCGCCCCGAGGAGCGCCTTTCCACATGTCAACACTGGGTCTGACTGAGCGCCTCCAGGAGAGAGGCCCAAGAAAGACGCGCCCCGAGGAGCGTCTTGCCACATGTCAACAATGGGTCTGACTGAGGGCCTCCAGGAGAGAAGCCCAAGCAAGACGCGCCCCGAGGAGCGTCTTGACACATGTCAACACTGGGTCTGACAGAGGGCCTCCACGAGAGAGGCCCAAGCAAGACGCGCCCCGAGGAGTGTCATGCCACATGTCACCACTGGGTCTGACTGAGCGCCTCCAGGAGAGAGGCCCAAGCAAGACGTGCCCCAAGGAGCGTCAGGCCACATGTCACTACTCAGTCTGACTGAGCGCCTCCAGGAGAGAGGCCCAAGCAAGACGCGCCCCGAGCAGCGTCTTGCCACATGTCAACAATGGGTCTGACTGAGGGCCTCCAGGAGAGAGGCCCAAGCAAGATGCGCCCGGAGGAGCGTCTTGCCACATGTCAACACTGGGTCTGACTGAGCGCCTCCAGGAGAGAGGCCCAAGCAAGACGCGCCCCGAGGAGCGTCTTGCCACATGTCAACAATGGGTCTGACCGAGGGCCTCCAGGAGAGACGCCCAAACAACACGCGCACCGAGGAGCGTCTGGCCAGATGTCACTACTCAGTCTGACTGAGCGCCTCCAGGAGAGAGGCCCAAGCAAGACGTGCCCCGAGGAGTGTCTTGGTACATGTCAACAATGGGTTTACTGAGGGCCTCCAGGAGAGAAGCCCAAGCAAGACGCGCCCCGAGGAGCTTCTTGCCACATGTCAGCACTCGGTCTGACTGAGCGCCTCCAGGAGAGAGGCCAAAGCAAGACGCGCCCCGAGGAGCGTCTTGACACATGTCAGCACTGGGTCTGACAGAGGGCCTCCATGAGAGAGGCCCAGGCATGACGCGCCCCGAGGAGTGTCTTGCCACATGTCACCACTTGGTCTGACTGAGCGCCTCCAGGAGAGAGGCCCAAGCAACACGCGCCCCGAGGAGCGTCTTGCCACATGTCAACAATGGTTCTTACTGAGGGCCTCCGGGAGAGAAGCCCAAGCAAGACGCGCCCCGAGGAGCGTCTTGCCACATGTCAACACTGGGTCTGACTGAGTGCCTCCATGAGAGAAGCCCCAGCAAGACGCGCCTCGAGGAGCGTCTTGCCACATGTCACTACTCGGTCTGTTTGAGTGCCTCCAGGAGAGAGCCCCAAGCAAGATGCGCCCGGAGGAGATTCTTGCCACATGTCAACACTGGGTCTGACAAAGGGCCTCCAGGAGATAGGCCCAAGCAAGACGCGCCCCGAGGAGCGTCTTGCCACATGTCACCTCTGGTTCTGACTGAGCGCCTCCAGGAGAGAGGCCCAAGCAAGACGCGCCCCGAGGAGCGTCTTGCCACATGTCAACACTGGGTCTGACTGAGCACCTCCAGGAGAGAGGCCCAAGCAAGATGCGCCCCGAGGAGCGTCTTGCCACATGTCAACACTGGGTCTGACTGAGCGCCTCCAGGAGAGAGGCCCGAGGAGCGTCTTGCCACATGTCACCTCTGGGTCTGACTGAGCTCCTCCAGGAGAGAGGCGCAAGCAAGAAACGCCCGAGGAGCGTCTTGACACATGTCAACACTGGGTCTGACTGAGCGCCTCCAGGAGAGAAGCCCCAGCAAGACGCGCCCCGAGGAGCGTCTTGCCACATGTCAACACTGGGTCTGACTGAGCACCTCCAGGAGAGAGGCCCAAGCAAGATGCGCCCCGAGGAGCGTCTTGCCACATGTCAACACTGGGTCTGACTGAGCGCCTCCAGGAGAGAGGCCCGAGGAGCGTCTTGCCACATGTCACCTCTGGGTTTTGACTGAGCTCCTCCAGGAGAGAGGCGCAAGCAAGAAACGCCCGAGGAGCGTCTTGACACATGTCAACACTGGGACTGACTGAGCGCCTCCAGGAGAGAGGCCCAAGCAAGACGTGCCCCGAGGAGCGTCAGGCCACAAGTCACTACTTAGTCTGACTGAGCGCCTCCAGGAGAGAGGCCCAAGCAAGACGCGCCCCGAGCAGCGTCTTGCCACATGTCAACAATGGGTCTGACTGAGGGCCTCCAGGAGAGAGGCCCAAGCAAGATGCGCCCGGAGGAGCGTCTTGCCACATGTCAACACTGGGTCTGACAGAGGGCCTCCAGGAGAGAGGCCCAAGCAAGACGCGCCCCGAGGAGTGTTTTGCCACATGTCAACAATGGGTCTTAATGAGGGCCTCCAGGAGAGAAGCCCAAGCAAGACGCGCCCCGAGGAGCTTCTTGCCACATGTCAGCACTCGGTCTGACTGAGCGCCTCCAGGAGAGAGGCCAAAGCAAGACGCGCCCCGAGGAGCGTCTTGACACATGTCAGCACTGGGTCTGACAGAGGGCCTCCATGAGAGAGGCCCAGGCATGACGCGCCCCGAGGAGTGTCTTGCCACATGTCACCACTTGGTCTGACTAAGCGCCTCCAGGAGAGAGGCCCAAGCAACACGCGCCCCGAGGAGCGTCAGGCCACATGTCACTACTCAGTCTGACTGAGCGCCTCCAGCAGAGAGGCCCAAGCAAGACGCGCCCCGAGGAGCGTCTTGCCACATGTCAACAATGGTTCTTACTGAGGGCCTCCGGGAGAGAAGCCCAAGCAAGACGCGCCCCGAGGAGCGTCTTGCCACATGTCAACACTGGGTCTGACTGAGTGCCTCCATGAGAGAAGCCCCAGCAAGACGCGCCTCGAGGAGCGTCTTGCCACATGTCACTACTCGGTCTGTTTGAGCGCCTCCAGGAGAGAGCCCAAAGCAAGACGTGCCCCGAGGAGCGTCTTGCCACATGTCAACAATGGGTCTGACTGAGGGCCTCCAGGAGAGAAGCCCAAGCAAGACGCGCCCCGAGGAGCATCTTGCCACATGTCAACACTGGGTCTGACTGAGCGCCTCCAGGAGAGAGGCCCAAGCAAGATGCGCCCGGAGGAGATTCTTGCCACATGTCAACACTGGGTCTGACAAAGGGCCTCCAGGAGAGAGGCCCAAGCAAGACGCGCCCCGAGGAGCGTCTTGCCACATGTCACCTCTGGTTCTGACTGAGCGCCTCCAGGAGAGAGGCCCAAGCAAGACGCGCCCCGAGGAGCGTCTTGCCACATGTCAACACTGGGTCTGACTGAGCACCTCCAGGAGAGAGGCCCAAGCAAGATGCGCCCCGAGGAGCGTCTTGCCACATGTCAACACTGGGTCTGACTGAGCGCCTCCAGGAGAGAGGCCCGAGGAGCGTCTTGCCACATGTCACCTCTGGGTCTGACTGAGCTCCTCCAGGAGAGAGGCGCAAGCAAGAAACGCCCGAGGAGCGTCTTGACACATGTCAACACTGGGTCTGACTGAGCGCCTCCAGGAGAGAAGCCCCAGCAAGACGCGCCCCGAGGAGCGTCTTGCCACATGTCAACACTGGGTCTGACTGAGCACCTCCAGGAGAGAGGCCCAAGCAAGATGCGCCCCGAGGAGCGTCTTGCCACATGTCAACACTGGGTCTGACTGAGCGCCTCCAGGAGAGAGGCCCGAGGAGCGTCTTGCCACATGTCACCTCTGGGTCTGACTGAGCTCCTCCAGGAGAGAGGCGCAAGCAAGAAACGCCCGAGGAGCGTCTTGACACATGTCAACACTGGGTCTGACTGAGCGCCTCCAGGAGAGAGGCCCCAGCAAGACGCGCCCCGAGGAGCGTCTTGCCACATGTCAGCACTCGGTCTGACTGAGCGCCTCCAGGAGAGAGGCCCAAGCAAGAAGCGCCCCGAGGAGCGTCTTGCCACATGTCAACAATGGGTCTGACTGAGGGCCTCCAGGAGAGAAGCCCAAGCAAGACGCGCCCCGAGGAGCGTCTTGCCACATGTCAACACTGGGTCTAATTGAGCGCCTCCAGGAGAGAGGCCCAAGCAAGACGCGCCCCGAGGAGCGTCTTGCCACATGTCACTACTCGGTCTGACTGAGCACCTCCAGGAGAGAGGTCCAAGCAACACGCGCCCCGAGGAGCGTCTTGCCACATGTCAACACTGGGTCTGACTGAGTGCCTCCATGAGAGAAGCCCCAGAAAGACGCGCCCCGAGGAGCGTCTTGCCACATGTCAAAAATGGGTCTGACTGAGGGCCTCCAGGAGAGAAGCCAAAGCAAGACGCGCCCCGAGGAGCTTCTTTCCACATGTCAACAATGGGTCTTACTGAGGGCCACCATAAGAGAAGCCCAAGCAAGATGCGCCCCGAGGAGTGTCTTGCCACATGTCAACACTGTGTCTGACTGAGCGCCTCCAGGAGAGAGGCCCAAGCAAGACGCGCCCCGAGGAGCGTCTTGCCACGTGTCAACACTGGGTCTGACTTAGCGCCTCCAGGAGAGAGGCCCAAGCAAGACGCGCCCCGAGGAGCGTCTTGCCACATGTCACTACTCGGTCTAACTGAGCGCATCCAGGAGAGAGGTCCAAGCAAGACGCACTCCGAGGAGCGTCTTGCCACATGTCACTACTCGGTCTGACTGAGCGCCTCCAGGAGAGAGGCCCAAGCAAGACACGCCCCGAGGAGAGTCTTGCCACATGTCAACACTCGGTCTGACAGAGGGCATTCAGGAGGGAGGCCCAAGCAATACGCGCCCCGAGGAGCGTCTTGCCACATGTCACCACTGGGTCTGAATGAGCGCCTCCAGGAGAGAGGCCCAACCAAGACGCGCCCCGAGGAGTGTCTTGCCACATGCCAACACTGGGTCTGACTGAGCGCCTCCAGGAGAGAGGCCCAAGCAAGACGCGCCCCGAGGAGCGTCTTGCCACGTGTCAACACTGGGTCTGACTGAGCGCCTCCAGGAGAGAGGCCCAAGCAAGACGCACCCTGAGGAGCGTCTTTCCACGTGTCACCACTGGGTCTGACTGAGCGCCTCCAGGAGAGAGGCCCAAGCAAGACGCGCGCCGAGGAGCGTCTTGCCACATGTCAACACTGGGTCTGACTGAGCGCCTCCAGGAGAGAGGCCCAAGCAAGACGCGCACCGAGGAGCGTCTTGCCACATGTCAACACTGGGTCTGACTGAGCGCCTCCAGGAGAGAGGCCCAAGCAAGACGTGCCCCGAGGAGCGTCTTGCCACATGTCAACAATGGGTCTGACTGAGGGCCTCCAGGAGAGAGGCCCAAGCAAGATGCGCCCGGAGGAGCGTCTTGCCACATGTCAACACTGGGTCTGACAGAGGGCCTCCAGGAGAAAGGCCCAAGCAAGACGTGCCCCGAGGAGCGTCTTGCCACATGTCACCTCTGGTTCTGACTGAGCGCCTCCAGGAGAGAGGCCCAAGCAAGACGCGCCCCGAGGAGCGTCTTGTCACATGTCAACACTGGGTCTGTCTGAGCGCCTCCAGGAGAGAAGCCCAAGCAAGACGCGCCCCGAGGAGCGTCTTGCCACATGTCAACAATGGGTCTGACTGAGGGCCTCCAGGAGAGAAGCCCAAGCAAGACGCGCCCCGAGGGGCGTCTTGACACATGTCAACACTGGTTCTGACAGAGCGCCTCCAGGATAGAGGCCCAAGCAAGACGTGCCCCGAGGAGTGTCATGCCACATGTCACCACTGGGTCTGACTGAGCGCCTCCAGGAGAGAGGGCCAAGCAAGACGTGCCCCGAGGAGCGTCAGGCCACATGTCACTACTCAGTCTGACTGAGCGCCTCCAGGAGAGAGGCCCAAGCAAGACGCGCCCCGAGGAGCGTCTTGCCACATGTCAGCACTGGGTCTGACTGAGCGCCTCCAGGAGAGAGGCCCCAGCAAGACGCGCCCCGAGGAGCGTCTTGCCTTATGTCAACACTCGGTCTGACTGAGCGCCTCCAGGAGAGAGGCCCAAGCAAGATGCGCCCCGAGCAGCGTCTTGCCACATGTCAACAATGGGTCTGACTGAGGGCCTCCAGGAGAGAGGCCCAAGCAAGATGCGCCCGGAGGAGCGTCTTGCCACATGTCAACACTGGGTCTGACAGAGGGCCTCCAGGAGAGAGGCCCAAGCAAGACGCGCCCCGAGGAGCGTCTTGCCACATGTCACCTCTGGTTCTGACTGAGCACCTCCAGGAGAGAGGCCCAAGCAAGACGCGCCCCGAGGAGGGTCTTGTCACATGTCAACACTGGGTCTTTCTGAGCGCCTCCAGGAGACAAGCCCAAGCAAGACGCGCCCCGAGGAGCGTCTTGCCACATGTCAGCACTCGGTCTGACTGAGTGCCTCCAGGAGAGAGGCCCAAGCAAGACGCGCCCCGAGGAGTGTCTTGCCACATGTCAACAATGGGTCTGACAGAGGGCCTCCAGGAGAGAGGCCGAAGCAAGACGCGCCCCGAGGAGTGTCTTGCCACATGTCACCACTTGGTCTGACTGAGGGCCTCCAGGAGAGAAGCCCAAGCAACACGCGCCCCGAGGAGCGTCTTGCCACATGTCAACAATGGGTCTGACTGAGGGCCTCCAGGAGAGAAGCCCAAGCAAGACGCGCCCCGAGGAGTGTCTTGCCACATGTCACCACTTGGTCTGACTGAGCGCCTCCAGGAGAGAGGCCCAAGCAACACGCGCCCCGAGGAGCGTCTGGCCACATGTCACTACTCAGTCTGACTGAGCGCCTCCAGGAGAGAGGCCCAAGCAAGACGCGCCCCGAGGAGTGTCTTGCCACATGTCAACAATGGGTCTTACTGAGGGCCTCCAGGAGAGAAGCCCAAGCAAGACGCGCCCCGAGGAGCTTCTTGCCACATGTCAGCACTCGGTCTGACTGAGCGCCTCCAGGAGAGAGGCCAAAGCAAGACGCGCCCCGAGGAGCGTCTTGACACATGTCATCACTGGGTCTGACAGAGGGCCTCCATGAGAGAGGCCCAAGCAAGACGCGCCCCGAGGAGTGTCTTGCCACATGTCACCACTTGGTCTGACTGAGCGCCTCCAGGAGAGAGGCCCAAGCAACACGTGCCCCGAGGAGCGTCAGGCCACATGTCACTACTCAGTCTGATTGAGCGCCTCAGGGAGAGAGGTCCAAGCAAGACGCGCCCCGAGGAGCGTATTGCCACATGCCAACAATGGGTCTGACTGAGTGCCTCCATGAGAGAAGCCCCAGCAAGACGCGCCCCGAGGAGCGTCTTGCCACATGTCACTACTCGGTCTGTTTGAGCGCCTCCAGGAGAGAGGCCCAAGCAAGACGTGCCCCGGGGAGCATCTTGCCACATGTCAACAATGGGTCTGACTGAGGGTCTCCAGGAGAGAAGCCCAAGCAAGACGCGCCCCGAGGAGCGTCTTGCCACATGTCAACACTGGGTCTGACTGAGCGCCTCCAGGAGAGAGGCCCAAGCAAGATGCGCCCGGAGGAGCTTCTTGCCACATGTCAACACTGGGTCTGACAGAGGGCCTCCAGGAGAGAGGCCCAAGCAAGACGCGCCCCGAGGAGCGTCTTGCCACATGTCACCTCTGGTTCTGACTGAGCGCCTCCAGGAGAAAGGCCCAAGCAAGACGCGCCCCGAGCGTCTTGTCACATGTCAACACTGGGTCTGTCTGAGCGCCTCCAGGAGAGAAGCCCAAGCAAGAAGCGCCCCGAGGAGCGTCTTGCCACATGTCAACAATGGGTCTGACTGAGGGCCTCCAGGAGAGAAGCCCAAGCAAGACGCGCCCCGAGGAGCGTCTTGACACATGTCAACACTGGGTCTGACAGAGGGCCTCCACGAGAGAGGCCCAAGCAAGACGCGCCCCGAGGATTGTCATGCCACATGTCACCACTGGGTCTGACTGAGCGCCTCCAGGGGAGAGGCCCAAGCAAGACGTGCCCCGAGGAGCGTCAGGCCACATGTCACTACTCAGTCTGACTGAGCGCCTCCAGGAGAGAGGCCCAAGCAAGACGCGCCCCGAGGAGCGTCTTGCCACATGTCAGCACTGGGTCTGACTGAGCGCCTCCAGGAGAGAGGCCCAAGCAAGACGTGCCCCGAGGAGCGTCAGGCCACATGTCACTACTCAGTCTGACTGAGCGCCTCCAGGAGAGAGGCCCAAGCAAGACGCGCCCCGAGGAGCGTCTTGCCTTATGTCAGCACTCGGTCTGACTGAGCGCCTCCAGGAGAGAGGCCCAAGCAAGACGCGCCCCGAGGAGCGTCTTGCCACATGTCAACAATGGGTCTGACTCAGGGCCTCCAGGAGAGAGGCCCAAGCAAGATGCGCCCGGAGGAGCGTCTTGCCACATGTCAACACTGGGTCTGACTGAGGGCTTCCAGGAGAGAAGCCCAAGCAAGACGCGCCCAGAGGAGCATCTTGACACATGTCAACACTGGGTCTGAAAGAGGGCCTCCAGGAGAGAGGCCCAAGCAAGACGCGCCCCGAGGAGTGTCTTGCCACATGTCACCACTTGGTCTGACTGAGCGCCTCCAGGAGAGAGGCCCAAGCAACACGCGCCCCGAGGAGCGTCAGGCCACATGTCACTACTCAGTCTGACTGAGCGCCTCCAGAAGAGAGGCCCAAGCAAGACGCGCCCCGAGGAGCGTCTTGCCACATGTCAACAATGGGTCTTACTGAGGGCCTCCAGGAGAGAAGCCCAAGCAAGACGCGCCCCGAGGAGCTTCTTGCCACATGTCAGCACTCGGTCTGACTGAGCACCTCCAGGAGAGAGGCCAAAGCAAGACGCGCCCCGAGGAGCGTCTTGACACATGTCAACACTGGGTCTGACAGAGGGCCTCCATGAGAGAGGCCCAAGCAAGACGCGCCCCAAAGAGTGTCTTGCCACATGTAACCACTTGGTCTGACTGAGCGCCTCCAGGAGAGAGGCCCAAGCAACACGCGCCCCGAGGAGCGTCAGGCCACATGTCACTACTCAGTCTGACTGAGCGCCTCCAGGAGAGAGGCCCAAGCAAGACGCGCCCCGAGGAGCGTCTTGCCACGTGTCAACACTGGGTCTTATTGAGGGCCTTCTGGAGAGAGACCCAAGCAAGACGCGCCCCGAGGAGCTTCTTGCCACATGTCAGCACTCGGTCTGACTGAGCGCCTCCAGGAGAGAGGCCAAAGCAAGACGCCCCCCGAGGAGCGTCTTGACACATGTCAACACTGGGTCTGACAGAGGGCCTCCATGAGAGAGGCCCAAGCAAGACGCGTCCCGAGGAGTATCTTGCCAAATGTCAACACTGGGTCTAACTGAGCGCCTCAGGGAGAGAGGTCCAAGCAAGACGCGCCCCGAGGAGCGTCTTGCCACATGTCACTACTCGGTCTGACTGAGCGCCTCAGGGAGAGAGGTCCAAGCAAGACGCGCCCCGAGGAGCGTCTTGCCACATGTCAACACTGGGTCTGACTGAGTGCCTCCATGAGAGAAGCCCCAGCAAGACGCGCCCCGAGGAGCGTCTTGCCACATGTCACTACTCGGTCTGTTTGAGCGCCTCCAGGAGAGAGGCCCAAGCAAGACGTGCCCCGAGGAGCGTCTTGCCACATGTCAACAATGGGTCTGACTGAGGACCTCCAGGAGAGAAGCCCAAGCAAGACGCGCCCCGAGGAGCGTCTTGCCACATGTCAACACTGGGTCTGACTGAGCGCCTCCAGGAGAGAGGCCCAACCAAGACACGCCCCGAGGAGCGTCTTGACACATGTCAACACTGGGTCTGACTGACGGCCTCCACGAGAGAAGCCCAAGCAAGACGCGCCCTGAGCAGAGTCTTGCCACATGTCAACACTCGGTCTGACAGAGGGCATCCAGGAGAGAGGCCCAAGCAATACGCGCCCCGAGGAGCGTCTTGCCACATGTCACCACTGGGTCTGACTGAGCTTCTCCAGGAGAGAGGCCCAACCAAGACGCGCCCTGAGGAGCGTCTTGCCACATTTTAACAATGGTTCTTACTGAGGGCCTCCGGGAGAGAAGCCCAAGCAAGACGCGCCCCGAGGAGCGTCTTGCCACATGTCAACACTGGGTCTGACTGAGTGCCTCCATGAGAGAAGGCCCAGCAAGACGCGCCTCGAGGAGCGTCTTGCCACATGTCACTACTCGGTCTGTTTGAGCGCCTCCAGGAGAGAGCCCCAAGCAAGACGTGCCCCGAGGAGAGTCTTGCCACATGTCAACAATGGGTCTGACTGAGGGCCTCCAGGAGAGAAGCCCAAGCAAGACGCGCCCCGAGGAGCGTCTTGCCACATGTCAACACTGGGTCTGACTGAGCGCCTCCAGGAGAGAGGCCCAAGCAAGATGCGCCCGGAGGAGATTCTTGCCACATGTCAACACTGGGTCTGACAAAGGGCCTCCAGGAGAGAGGCCCAAGCAAGATGCGCCCGGAGGAGATTCTTGCCACATGTCACCTCTGGTTCTGACTGAGAGCCTCCAGGAGAGAGGCCCAAGCAAGACGCGCCCCGAGGAGCGTCTTGCCACATGTCAACACTGGGTCTGACTGAGCACCTCCAGGAGAGAGGCCCAAGCAAGATGCGCCCCGAGGAGCGTCTTGCCACATGTCAACACTGGGTCTGACTGAGCGCCTCCAGGAGAGAGGCCCGAGGAGCGTCTTGCCACATGTCACCTCTGGGTCTGACTGAGCTCCTCCAGGAGAGAGGCGCAAGCAAGAAACGCCCGAGGAGCGTCTTGACACATGTCAACACTGGGTCTGACTGAGCGCCTCCAGGAGAGAAGCCCCAGCAAGACGCGCCCCGAGGAGCGTCTTGCCACATGTCAACACTGGGTCTGACTGAGCACCTCCAGGAGAGAGGCCCAAGCAAGATGCGCCCCGAGGAGCGTCTTGCCACATGTCAACACTGGGTCTGACTGAGCTCCTCCAGGAGAGAGGCCCGAGGAGCGTCTTGCCACATGTCACCTCTGGGTCTGACTGAGCTCCTCCAGGAGAGAGGCGCAAGCAAGAAACGCCCGAGGAGCGTCTTGACACATGTCAACACTGGGACTGACTGAGCGCCTCCAGGAGAGAGGCCCCAGCAAGACGCGCCCCGAGGAGCGTCTTGCCACATGTCAGCACTCGGTCTGACTGAGCGCCTCCAGGAGAGAGGCCCAAGCAAGACGTGCCCCGAGGAGCGTCAGGCCACAAGTCACTACTTAGTCTGACTGAGCGCCTCCAGGAGAGAGGCCCAAGCAAGACGCGCCCCGAGCAGCGTCTTGCCACATGTCAACAATGGGTCTGACTGAGGGCCTCCAGGATAGAGGCCCAAGCAAGATGCGCCCGGAGGAGCGTCTTGCCACATGTCAACACTGGGTCTGACAGAGGGCCTCCAGGAGAGAGGCCCAAGCAAGACGCGCCCCGAGGAGTGTCTTGCCACATGTCAACAATGGGTCTTACTGAGGGCCTCCAGGAGAGAAGCCCAAGCAAGACGCGCCCCGAGGAGCTTCTTGCCACATGTCAGCACTCGGTCTGACTGAGCGCCTCCAGGAGAGAGGCCAAAGCAAGACGCGCCCCGAGGAGCGTCTTGCCACATGTGAACACTTGGTCTGACTAAGCGCCTCCAGGAGAGAGGCCCAAGCAACACGCGCCCCGAGGAGCGTCAGGCCACATGTCACTACTCAGTCTGACTGAGCGCCTCCAGCAGAGAGGCCCAAGCAAGACGCGCCCCGAGGAGCGTCTTGCCACATGTCAACACTGGGTCTGACTGAGTTTCTCCATGAGAGAAGCCCCAGCAAGACGCGCCTCGAGGAGCGTCTTGCCACATGTCACTACTCGGTCTGTTTGAGCGCCTCCAGGAGAGAGCCCCAAGCAAGACGTGCCCCGAGGAGCGTCTTGCCACATGTCAACAATGGGTCTGACTGAGGGCCTCCAGGAGAGAAGCCCAAGCAAGACGCGTCCCGAGGAGCGTCTTGCCACATGTCAACACTGGGTCTGACTGAGCGCCTCCAGGAGAGAGGCCCAAGCAAGATGCGCCCGGAGGAGATTCTTGCCACATGTCAACACTGGGTCTGACAAAGGGCCTCCAGGAGAGAGGCCCAAGCAAGATGCGCCCCGAGGAGCGTCTTGCCACATGTCAACACTGGGTCTGACTGAGCGCCTCCAGGAGAGAGGCCCGAGGAGCGTCTTGCCACATGTCACCTCTGGGTCTGACTGAGCTCCTCCAGGAGAGAGGCGCAAGCAAGAAACGCCCGAGGAGCGTCTTGACACATGTCAACACTGGGTCTGACTGAGCGCCTCCAGGAGAGAAGCCCCAGCAAGACGCGCCCCGAGGAGCGTCTTGCCACATGTCAACACTGGGTCTGACTGAGCACCTCCAGGAGAGAGGCCCAAGCAAGATGCGCCCCGAGGAGCGTCTTGCCACATGTCAACACTGGGTCTGACTGAGCGCCTCCAGGAGAGAGACCCGAGGAGCGTCTTGCCACATGTCACCTCTGGGTCTGACTGAGCTCTTCCAGGAGAGAGGCGCAAGCAAGAAACGCCCGAGGAGCGTCTTGACACATGTCAACACTGGGTCTGACTGAGCGCCTCCAGGAGAGAGGCCCCAGCAAGACGCGCCCCGAGGAGCGTCTTGCCACATGTCAGCACTCGGTCTGACTGAGCGCCTCCAGGAGAGAGGCCCAAGCAAGAAGCGCCCCGAGGAGCGTCTTGCCACATGTCAACAATGGGTCTGACTGAGGGCCTCCAGGAGAGTAGCCCAAGCAAGACGCGCCCCGAGGAGCGTCTTGCCACATGTCAACACTGGGTCTAATTGAGCGCCTCCAGGAGAGAGGCCCAAGCAAGACGCGCCCCGAGGAGCGTCTTGCCACATGTCACTACTCGGTCTGACTGAGCACCTCCAGGAGAGAGGTCCAAGCAACACGCGCCCCGAGGAGCGTCTTGCCACATGTCAACACTGGGTCTGACTGAGTGCCTCCATGAGAGAAGCCCCAGAAAGACGCGCCCCGAGGAGCGTCTTGCCACATGTCAAAAATGGGTCTGACTGAGGGCCTCCAGGAGAGAAGCCAAAGCAAGACGCGCCCCGAGGAGCTTCTTTCCACATGTCAACAATGGGTCTTACTGAGGGCCTCCATAAGAGAAGCCCAAGCAAGATGCGCCCCGAGGAGTGTCTTGCCACATGTCAACACTGTGTCTGACTGAGCGCCTCCAGGAGAGAGGCCCAAGCAAGACGCGCCCCGAGGAGCGTCTTGCCACGTGTCAACACTGGGTCTGACTTAGCGCCTCCAGGAGAGAGGCCCAAGCAAGACGCGCCCCGAGGAGCGTCTTGCCACATGTCACTACTCGGTCTAACTGAGCGCCTCCAGGAGAGAGGTCCAAGCAAGACGCACCCCGAGGAGCGTCTTGCCACATGTCACTACTCGGTCTGACTGAGCGCCTCCAGGAGAGAGGCCCAAGCAAGACACGCCCCGAGGAGAGTCTTGCCACATGTCAACACTCGGTCTGACAGAGGGCATTCAGGAGAGAGGCCCAAGCAATACGCGCCCCGAGGAGCGTCTTGCCACATGTCACCACTGGGTCTGAATGAGCGCCTCCAAGAGAGAGGCCCAACCAAGACGCGCCCCGAGAAGTGTCTTGCCACATGCCAACACTGGGTCTGACTGAGCGCCTCTAGGAGAGAGGCCCAAGCAAGACGCGCCCCGAGGAGCGTCTTGCCACATGTCAACAATGGGTCTGACTGAGGGCCTCCAGGAGAGAGGCCCAAGCAAGATGCGCCCGGAGGAGCGTCTTGCCACATGTCAACACTGGGTCTGACAGAGGGCCTCCAGGAGAAAGGCCCAAGCAAGACGTGCCCCGAGGAGCGTCTTGCCACATGTCACCTCTGGTTCTGACTGAGCGCCTCCAGGAGAGAGGCCCAAGCAAGACGCGCCCCGACGAGCGTCTTGTCACATGTCAACACTGGGTCTGTCTGAGCGCCTCCAGGAGAGAAGCCCAAGCAAGACGCGCCCCGAGGAGCGTCTTGCCACATGTCAACAATGGGTCTGACTGAGGGCCTCCAGGAGAGAAGCCCAAGCAAGACGCGCCCCGAGGGGCGTCTTGACACATGTCAACACTGGGTCTGACAGAGCTCCTCCAGGATAGAGGCCCAAGCAAGACGCGCCCCGAGGAGTGTCATGCCACATGTCACCACTGGGTCTGACTGAGCGCCTCCAGGAGAGAGGCCCAAGCAAGATGTGCCCCGAGGAGCGTCAGGCCACATGTCACTACTCAGTCTGACTGAGCGCCTCCAGGAGAGAGGCCCAAGCAAGACGCGCCCCGAGGAGCGTCTTGCCACATGTCAGCACTGGGTCTGACTGAGCGCCTCCAGGAGAGAGGCCCCAGCAAGACGCGCCCCGAGGAGCGTCTTGCCTTATGTCAGCACTCGGTCTGACTGAGCGCCTCCAGGAGAGAGGCCCAAGCAAGACGCGCCCCGAGGAGCGTCTTGCCACATGTCAGCACTGGGTCTGACTGAGCACCTCCAGGAGAGAGGCCCCAGCAAGACGCGCCCCGAGGAGCGTCTTGCCACATGTCACCTCTGGTTCTGACTGAGCACCTCCAGGAGAGAGGCCCAAGCAAGACGCGCCCCGAGGAGGGTCTTGTCACATGTCAACACTGGGTCTTTCTGAGCGCCTCCAGGAGAGAAGCCCAAGCAAGACGCGCCCCGAGGAGCGTCTTGCCACATGTCAACACTGGGTCTGACTGAGTGCCTCCATGAGAGAAGCCCCAGAAAGACGCGCCCCGAGGAGCGTCTTGCCACATGTCAAAAATGGGTCTGACTGAGGGCCTCCAGGAGAGAAGCCAAAGCAAGACGCGCCCCGAGGAGCTTCTTTCCACATGTCAACAATGGGTCTTACTGAGGGCCTCCATAAGAGAAGCCCAAGCAAGATGCGCCCCGAGGAGTGTCTTGCCACATGTCAACACTGTGTCTGACTGAGCGCCTCCAGGAGAGAGGCCCAAGCAAGACGCGCCCCGAGGAGCGTCTTGCCACGTGTCAACACTGGGTCTGACTTAGCGCCTCCAGGAGAGAGGCCCAAGCAAGACGCGCCCCGAGGAGCGTCTTGCCACATGTCACTACTCGGTCTAACTGAGCGCCTCCAGGAGAGAGGTCCAAGCAAGACGCACCCCGAGGAGCGTCTTGCCACATGTCACTACTCGGTCTGACTGAGCGCCTCCAGGAGAGAGGCCCAAGCAAGACACGCCCCGAGGAGAGTCTTGCCACATGTCAACACTCGGTCTGACAGAGGGCATTCAGGAGAGAGGCCCAAGCAATACGCGCCCCGAGGAGCGTCTTGCCACATGTCACCACTGGGTCTGAATGAGCGCCTCCAGGAGAGAGGCCCAACCAAGACGCGCCCCGAGGAGTGTCTTGCCACATGCCAACACTGGGTCTGACTGAGCGCCTCCAGGAGAGAGGCCCAAGCAAGACGCGCCCCGAGGAGCGTCTTGCCACGTGTCAACACTGGGTCTGACTGAGCGCCTCCAGGAGAGAGGCCCAAGCAAGACGCACCCTGAGGAGCGTCTTTCCACGTGTCACCACTGGGTCTGACTGAGCGCCTCCAGGAGAGAGGCCCAAGCAAGACGCGCGCCGAGGAGCGTCTTGCCACATGTCAACACTGGGTCTGACTGAGCGCCTCCAGGAGAGAGGCCCAAGCAAGACGCGCACCGAGGAGCGTCTTGCCACATGTCAACACTGGGTCTGACTGAGCGCCTCCAGGAGAGAGGCCCAAGCAAGACGTGCCCCGAGGAGCGTCTTGCCACATGTCACCTCTGGTTCTGACTGAGCGCCTCCAGGAGAGAGGCCCAAGCAAGACGCGCCCCGAGGAGCGTCTTGTCACATGTCAACACTGGGTCTGTCTGAGCGCCTCCAGGAGAGAAGCCCAAGCAAGACGCGCCCCGAGGAGCGTCTTGCCACATGTCAACAATGGGTCTGACTGAGGGCCTCCAGGAGAGAAGCCCAAGCAAGACGCGCCCCGAGGGGCGTCTTGACACATGTCAACACTGGGTCTGACAGAGCTCCTCCAGGATAGAGGCCCAAGCAAGACGCGCCCCGAGGAGTGTCATGCCACATGTCACCACTGGGTCTGACTGAGCGCCTCCAGGAGAGAGGCCCAAGCAAGACGTGCCCCGAGGAGCGTCAGGCCACATGTCACTACTCAGTCTGACTGAGCGCCTCCAGGAGAGAGGCCCAAGCAAGACGCGCCCCGAGGAGCGTCTTGCCTTATGTCAGCACTCGGTCTGACTGAGCGCCTCCAGGAGAGAGGCCCAAGCAAGACGCGCCCCGAGGAGCGTCTTGCCACATGTCAGCACTGGGTCTGACTGAGCGCCTCCAGGAGAGAGGCCCCAGCAAGACGCGCCCCGAGGAGCGTCTTGCCACATGTCACCTCTGGTTCTGACTGAGCACCTCCAGGAGAGAGGCCCAAGCAAGACGCGCCCCGAGGAGGGTCTTGTCACATGTAAACACTGGGTCTTTCTGAGCGCCTCCAGGAGAGAAGCCCAAGCAAGACGCGCCCCGAGGAGCGTCTTGCCACATGTCAGCACTCGGTCTGACTGAGTGCCTCCAGGAGAGAGGCCCAAGCAAGACGCGCCCCGAGGAGCGTCTTGCCACATGTCAACAATGGGTCTGACAGAGGGCCTCCAGGAGAGAGGCCGAAGCAAGACGCGCCCCGAGGAGTGTCTTGCCACATGTCACCACTTGGTCTGACTGAGGGCCTCCAGGAGAGAAGCCCAAGCAACACGCGGCCCAAGGAGCGTCTTGCCACATGTCAGCACTCGGTCTGACTGAGCGCCTCCAGGAGAGAGGCCCAAGCAAGACGCGCCCCGAGGAGCGTCTTGCCACATGTCAACAATGGGTCTGACTGAGGGCCTCCAGGAGAGAAGCCCAAGCAAGACGCGCCCCGAGGAGCGTCTTGACACATGTCAACACTGGGTCTGACAGAGGGCCTCCAGGAGAGAGGCCCAAGCAAGACGCGCCCCGAGGAGTGTCTTGCCACATGTCACCACTTGGTCTGACTGAGCGCCTCTGGGAGAGAGGCCCAAGCAACACGCGCCCCGAGGAGCGTCTGGCCACATGTCACTACTCAGTCTGACTGAGCGCCTCCAGGAGAGAGGCCCAAGCAAGACGCGCCCCGAGGAGTGTCTTGCCACATGTCAACAATGGGTCTTACTGAGGGCCTCCAGGAGAGAAGCCCAAGCAAGACGCGCCCCGAGGAGCTTCTTGCCACATGTCAGCACTCGTTCTGACTGAGCGCCTCCAGGAGAGAGGCCAAAGCAAGACGCGCCCCGAGGAGCGTCTTGACACATGTCATCACTGGGTCTGACAGAGGGCCTCCATGAGAGAGGCCCAAGCAAGACGCGCCCCGAGGAGTGTCTTGCCACATGTCACCACTTGGTCTGACTGAGCGCCTCCAGGAGAGAGGCCCAAGCAACACGTGCCCCGAGGAGCGTCAGGCCACATGTCACTACTCAGTCTGATTGAGCGCCTCAGGGAGAGAGGTCCAAGCAAGACGCGCCCCGAGGAGCGTCTTGCCACATGCCAACAATGGGTCTGACTGAGTGCCTCCATGAGAGAAGCCCCAGCAAGACGCGCCCCGAGGAGCGTCTTGCCACATGTCACTACTCGGTCTGTTTGAGCGCCTCCAGGAGAGAGGCCCAAGCAAGACGTGCCCCGGGGAGCATCTTTCCACATGTCAACAATGGGTCTGACTGAGGGTCTCCAGGAGAGAAGCCCAAGCAAGACGCGCCCCGAGGAGCGTCTTGCCACATGTCAACACTGGGTCTGACTGAGCGCCTCCAGGAGAGAGGCCCAAGCAAGATGCGCCCGGAGGAGCTTCTTGCCACATGTCAACACTGGGTCTGACAGAGGGCCTCCAGGAGAGAGGCCCAAGCAAGAAGCGCCCCGAGGAGCGTCTTGCAACATGTCAACAATGGGTCTGTCTGAGCGCCTCCAGGAGAGAAGCCCAAGCAAGAAGCGCCCCGAGGAGCGTCTTGCAACATGTCAACAATGGGTCTGACTGAGGGCCTCCAGGAGAGAAGCCCAAGCAAGACGCGCCCCGAGGAGCGTCTTGACACATGTCAACACTGGGTCTGACAGAGGGCCTCCACGAGAGAGGCCCAAGCAAGACGCGCCCCGAGGATTGTCATGCCACATGTCACCACTGGGTCTGACTGAGCGCCTCCAGGGGAGAGGCCCAAGCAAGACGTGCCCCGAGGAGCGTCAGGCCACATGTCACTACTCAGTCTGACTGAGCGCCTCCAGGAGAGAGGCCCAAGCAAGACGCGCCCCGAGGAGCGTCTTGCCACATGTCAGCACTGGGTCTGACTGAGCGCCTCCAGGAGAGAGGCCCAAGCAAGACGTGCCCCGAGGAGCGTCAGGCCACATGTCACTACTCAGTCTGACTGAGCGCCTCCAAGAGAGAGGCCCAAGCAAGACGCGCCCCGAGGAGCGTCTTGCCTTATGTCAGCACTCGGTCTGACTGAGCGCCTCCAGGAGAGAGGCCCAAGCAAGACGCGCCCCGAGGAGCGTCTTGCCACATTTCAACAATGGGTCTGACTCAGGGCCTCCAGGAGAGAGGCCCAAGCAAGATGCGCCCGGAGGAGCGTCTTGCCACATGTCAACGACTGGGTCTGACTGAGGGCCTCCAGGAGAGAAGCCCAAGCAAGACGCGCCCCGAGGAGTGTCTTGCCACATGTCACCACTTGGTCTGACTGAGCGCCTCCAGGAGAGAGGCCCAAGCAACACGCGCCCCGAGGAGCGTCAGGCCACATGTCACTACTCAGTCTGACTGAGCGCCTCCAGAAGAGAGGCCCAAGCAAGACGCGCCCCGAGGAGCGTCTTGCCACATGTCAACAATGGGTCTTACTGAGGGCCTCCAGGAGAGAAGCCCAAGCAAGACGCGCCCCGAGGAGCTTCTTGCCACATGTCAGCACTCGGTCTGACTGAGCGCCTCCAGGAGAGAGGCCAAAGCAAGACGCGCCCCGAGGAGCGTCTTGACACATGTCAACACTGGGTCTGACAGAGGGCCTCCATGAGAGAGGCCCAAGCAAGACGCGCCCCAAAGAGTGTCTTGCCACATGTAACCACTTGGTCTGACTGAGCGCCTCCAGGAGAGAGGCCCAAGCAACACGCGCCCCGAGGAGCGTCAGGCCACATGTCACTACTCAGTCTGACTGAGCGCCTCCAGGAGAGAGGCCCAAGCAAGACGCGCCCCGAGGAGCGTCTTGCCACGTGTCAACACTGGGTCTTAATGAGGGCCTTCTGGAGAGAGACCCAAGCAAGACGCGCCCCGAGGAGCGTCTTGCCACATGTCAACAATGGTTCTTACTGAGGGCCTCCGGGAGAGAAGCCCAAGCAAGACGCGCCCCGAGGAGCTTCTTGCCACATGTCAGCACTCGGTCTGACTGAGCGCCTCCAGGAGAGAGGCCAAAGCAAGACGCCCCCCGAGGAGCGTCTTGACACATGTCAACACTGGGTCTGAAAGAGGGCCTCCATGAGAGAGGCCCAAGCAAGACGCGTCCCGAGGAGTATCTTGCCAAATGTCAACACTGGGTCTGACTGAGCGCCTCAGGGAGAGAGGTCCAAGCAAGACGCGCCCCGAGGAGCGTCTTGCCACATGTCACTACTCTGTCTGACTGAGCGCCTCAGGGAGAGAGGTCCAAGCAAGACGCGCCCCGAGGAGCGTCTTGCCACATGTCAACACTGGGTCTGACTGAGTGCCTCCATGAGAGAAGCCCCAGCAAGACGCGCCCCGAGGAGCGTCTTGCCACATGTCACTACTCGGTCTGTTTGAGCGCCTCCAGGAGAGAGGCCCAAGCAAGACGTGCCCCGAGGAGCGTCTTGCCACATGTCAACAATGGGTCTGACTGAGGACCTCCAGGAGAGAAGCCCAAGCAAGACGCGCCCCGAGGAGCGTCTTGCCACATGTCAACACTGGGTCTGACTGAGCGCCTCCAGGAGAGAGGCCCAACCAAGACACGCCCCGAGGAGCGTCTTGACACATGTCAACACTGGGTCTGACTGACGGCCTCCACGAGAGAAGCCCAAGCAAGACGCGCCCTGAGCAGAGTCTTGCCACATGTCAACACTCGGTCTGACAGAGGGCATCCAGGAGAGAGGCCCAAGCAATACGCGCCCCGAGGAGCGTCTTGCCACATGTCACCACTGGGTCTGACTGAGCTTCTCCAGGAGAGAGGCCCAACCAAGACGCGCCCTGAGGAGCATCTTGCCACATGCCAACACTGGGTCTGACAGAGGGCCTCCAGGAGAGAGGCCCAAGCAAGACGCGCCCCGAGGAGTGTCTTGCCACATGTCACCACTGGGTCTGACTGAGCGCCTCCAGGAGAGAGGCCCAAGCAAGACGCACCCCGAGGAGCGTCTTGTCACATGTCAACACTGGGTCTTTCTGAGCGCCTCCAGGAGAGAAGCCCAAGCAAGACGCGCCCCGAGGAGCGTCTTTCCACATCTCAGCACTCGGTCTGACTGAGCGCCTCCAGGAGAGAGGCCAAAGCAAGACGCGCCCCGAGGAGCGTCTTGCCACATGTCAACAATGGGTATGACTGAGGGCCTCCAGGAGAGTAGCCCAAGCAAGACGCGCCCCGAGGAGCGTCTTGAGACATGTGAACACTGGGTCTGACAGAGGGCCTCCAGGAGAGAGGCCCAAGCAAGACGCGCCCCGAGGAGTGTCTTGCCACATGTCACCACTTGGTCTGACTGAGCGCCTCCAGGAGAGAGGCCCAAGCAACACGCGCCCCGAGGAGCGTCAGGCCACATGTCACTACTCAGTCTGACTGAGCGCCTCCAGGAGAGAGGCCCAAGTAAGACGCGCCCCGAGGAGCGTCTTGCCACGTGTCAACACTGGGTCTGATTGAGGGCCTTCTGGAGAGAGGCCCAAGCAAGACGCGCCCCGAGGAGCGTCTTGCCACATGTCACTACTCGGTCTGACTGAGCGCCTCCAGGAGAGAGGCCCAAGCAAGACGTGCCCCGAGGAGCGTCTTGCCACATGTCAACAATGGGTCTGACTGAGGGCCTCCAGGAGAGAGGCCCAAGCAAGACGCGCCCCGAGGAGCGTCTTGCCACATGTCAACAATGGTTCTTACTGAGGGCCTCCGGGAGAGAAGCCCAAGCAAGACGCGCCCTGAGGAGCTTCTTGCCACATGTCAGCACTCGGTCTGACTGAGCGCCTCCAGGAGAGAGGCCCAAGCAAGACGTGCCCCGAGGAGAGTCTTGCCACATGTCAACAATGGGTCTGACTGAGGGCCTCCAGGAGAGAAGCCCAAGCAAGACGCGCCCCGAGGAGCGTCTTGCCACATGTCAACTCTCGGTCTGACTGAGCGCCTCCAGGAGAGAGGCCCAAGCAAGATGCGCCCCGAGGAGTGTCTTGCCACATGTCAACAATGGGTCTTACTGAGGGCCTCCAGGAGAGAAGCCCAAGCAAGACGCGCCCCGAGGAGCGTCTTGCCACATGTCAACACTGGGTCTGACTGAGCACCGCCAGGAGAGAGGCCCAAGCAAGACGCGCCCCGAGGAGCGTCTTGCCACATGTCAACACTGGGTGTGACTGAGCGCCTCCAGGAGAGAGGCCCGAGGAGCGTCTTGCCACATGTCACCTCTGGGTCTGACTGAGCTCCTCCAGGAGAGAGGCGCAAGCAAGAAACGCCCGAGGAGCGTCTTGACACATGTCAACACTGGGTCTGACTGAGCGCCTCCAGGAGAGAGGCCACAGCAAGACGCGCCCCGAGGAGCGTCTTGCCACATGTCAGCACTCGGTCTGACTGAGCGCCTCCAGGAGAGAGGCCCAAGCAAGAAGCGCCCCGAGGAGCGTCTTGCCACATGTCAACACTGGGTCTAATTGAGCGCCTCCAGGAGAGAGGCCCAAGCAAGACGCGCCCCGAGGAGCTTCTTTCCACATGTCAACAATGGGTCTTACTGAGGGCCTCCATGAGAGAAGCCCAAGCAAGACGCGCCCCGAGGAGTGTCTTGCCACATGTCAACACTGTGTCTGACTGAGCGCCTCCAGGAGAGAGGCCCAAGCAAGACGCGCCCCGAGGAGCGTCTTGCCACGTGTCAACACTGGGTCTGACTTAGAGCCTCCAGGAGAGAGGCCCAAGCAAGATGCGCCCCGAGGAGCGTCTTGCCACGTGTCAACAATGGTTCTTACTGAGGGCCTCCGGGAGAGAAGCCCAAGCAAGACGCGCCCCGAGGAGCTTCTTGCCACATGTCAGCACTCGGTCTGACTGAGCGCCTCCAGGAGAGAGGCCAAAGCAAGACGCCCCCCGAGGAGCGTCTTGACACATGTCAACACTGGGTCTGACAGAGGGCCTCCATGAGAGAGGCCCAAGCAAGACGCGTCCCGAGGAGTATCTTGCCAAATGTCAACACTGGGTCTGACTGAGCGCCTCAGGGAGAGAGGTCCAAGCAAGACGCGCCCCGAGGAGCGTCTTGCCACATGTCACTACTCTGTCTGACTGAGCGCCTCAGGGAGAGAGGTCCAAGCAAGACGCGCCCCGAGGAGCGTCTTGCCACATGTCAACACTGGGTCTGACTGAGTGCCTCCATGAGAGAAGCCCCAGCAAGACGCGCCCCGAGGAGCGTCTTGCCACATGTCACTACTCGGTCTGTTTGAGCGCCTCCAGGAGAGAGGCCCAAGCAAGACGTGCCCCGAGGAGCGTCTTGCCACATGTCAACAATGGGTCTGACTGAGGACCTCCAGGAGAGAAGCCCAAGCAAGACGCGCCCCGAGGAGCGTCTTGCCACATGTCAACACTGGGTCTGACTGAGCGCCTCCAGGAGAGAGGCCCAACCAAGACACGCCCCGAGGAGCGTCTTGACACATGTCAACACTGGGTCTGACTGACGGCCTCCACGAGAGAAGCCCAAGCAAGACGCGCCCTGAGCAGAGTCTTGCCACATGTCAACACTCGGTCTGACAGAGGGCATCCAGGAGAGAGGCCCAAGCAATACGCGCCCCGAGGAGCGTCTTGCCACATGTCACCACTGGGTCTGACTGAGCTTCTCCAGGAGAGAGGCCCAACCAAGACGCTCCCTGAGGAGCGTCTTGCCACATGCCAACACTGGGTCTGACAGAGGGCCTCCAGGAGAGAGGCCCAAGCAAGACGCGCCCCGAGGAGTGTCTTGCCACATGTCACCACTGGGTCTGACTGAGCGCCTCCAGGAGAGAGGCCCAAGCAAGACGCACCCCGAGGAGCGTCTTGTCACATGTCAACACTGGGTCTTTCTGAGCGCCTCCAGGAGAGAAGCCCAAGCAAGACGCGCCCCGAGGAGCGTCTTTCCACATCTCAGCACTCGGTCTGACTGAGCGCCTCCAGGAGAGAGGCCAAAGCAAGACGCGCCCCGAGGAGCGTCTTGCCACATGTCAACAATGGGTATGACTGAGGGCCTCCAGGAGAGTAGCCCAAGCAAGACGCGCCCCGAGGAGCGTCTTGAGACATGTGAACACTGGGTCTGACAGAGGGCCTCCAGGAGAGAGGCCCAAGCAAGACGCGCCCCGAGGAGTGTCTTGCCACATGTCACCACTTGGTCTGACTGAGCGCCTCCAGGAGAGAGGCCCAAGCAACATGCGCCCCGAGGAGCGTCAGGCCACATGTCACTACTCAGTCTGACTGAGCGCCTCCAGGAGAGAGGCCCAAGTAAGACGCGCCCCGAGGAGCGTCTTGCCACGTGTCAACACTGGGTCTGATTGAGGGCCTTCTGGAGAGAGGCCCAAGCAAGACGCGCCCCGAGGAGCGTCTTGCCACATGTCACTACTCGGTCTGACTGAGCACCTCCAGGAGAGAGGCCCAAGCAAGACGTGCCCCGAGGAGCGTCTTGCCACATGTCAACAATGGGTCTGACTGAGGGCCTCCAGGAGAGAGGCCCAAGCAAGACGCGCCCCGAGGAGCGTCTTGCCACATGTCAACAATGGTTCTTACTGAGGGCCTCCGGGAGAGAAGCCCAAGCAAGACGCGCCCTGAGGAGCTTCTTGCCACATGTCAGCACTCGGTCTGACTGAGCGCCTCCAGGAGAGAGGCCCAAGCAAGACGTGCCCCGAGGAGAGTCTTGCCACATGTCAACAATGGGTCTGACTGAGGGCCTCCAGGAGAGAAGCCCAAGCAAGACGCGCCCCGAGGAGCGTCTTGCCACATGTCAACTCTCGGTCTGACTGAGCGCCTCCAGGAGAGAGGCCCAAGCAAGATGCGCCCCGAGGAGTGTCTTGCCACATGTCAACAATGGGTCTTACTGAGGGCCTCCAGAAGAGAAGCCCAAGCAAGACGCGCCCCGAGGAGCGTCTTGCCACATGTCAACACTGGGTCTGACTGAGCACCTCCAGGAGAGAGGCCCAAGCAAGACGCGCCCCGAGGAGCGTCTTGCCACATGTCAACACTGGGTGTGACTGAGCGCCTCCAGGAGAGAGGCCCGAGGATTGTCTTGCCACATGTCACCTCTGGGTCTGACTGAGCTCCTCCAGGAGAGAGGCGCAAGCAAGAAACGCCCGAGGAGCGTCTTGACACATGTCAACACTGGGTCTGACTGAGCGCCTCCAGGAGAGAGGCCACAGCAAGACGCGCCCCGAGGAGCGTCTTGCCACATGTCAGCACTCGGTCTGACTGAGCGCCTCCAGGAGAGAGGCCCAAGCAAGAAGCGCCCCGAGGAGCGTCTTGCCACATGTCAACACTGGGTCTAATTGAGCGCCTCCAGGAGAGAGGCCCAAGCAAGACGCGCCCCGAGGAGCTTCTTTCCACATGTCAACAATGGGTCTTACTGAGGGCCTCCATGAGAGAAGCCCAAGCAAGACGCGCCCCGAGGAGTGTCTTGCCACATGTCAACACTGTGTCTGACTGAGCGCCTCCAGGAGAGAGGCCCAAGCAAGACGCGCCCCGAGGAGCGTCTTGCCACGTGTCAACACTGGGTCTGACTTAGAGCCTCCAGGAGAGAGGCCCAAGCAAGATGCGCCCCGAGGTGCGTCTTGCCACATGTCACTACTCGGTCTGACTGAGCGCCTCCAGGAGAGAGGCCCAGGCAAGACGTGCCCCGAGGAGCATCTTGCCACATGTCAACAATGGGTCTGACTGAGGGCCTCCAGGAGAGAAGCCCAAGCAAGACACGCCCCGAGGAGCGTCTTGACACATGTCAACACTGGGTCGGACTGAGGGCCTCCATGAGAGAAGCCCAAGCAAGACGCGCCCCGAGGAGAGTCTTGCCACATGTCAACACTCGGTCTGAAAGGGGGCATTCAGGAGAGAGGCCCAAGCAATACGCGCCCCGAGGAGCGTCTTGCCACATGTCACCACTGGGTCTGAATTAGCGCCTCCAGGAGAGAGGCCCAAGCAAGACGTTCCCCGAGGAGCGTCTTGTCACATGTCAACACTGGGTCTGTCTGAGCACCTCCAGGAGAGAAGCCCAAGCAAGACGCGCCCCGAGGAGCGTCTTGCCACATGTCAACAATGGGTCTGACTGAGGGCCTCCAGGAGAGAAGCCCAAGCAAGACGCGCCCCGAGGAGCGTCTTGACACATGTCAACACTGGGTCTGACAGAGGGCCTCCACGAGAGAGGCCCAAGCAAGACGCGCCCCGAGGAGTGTCATGCCACATGTCACCACTGTGTCTGACTGAGCGCCTCCAGGAGAGAGGCCCAAGCAAGACGCGCCCCGAGATGCGTCTTGCCACATATGAAAACTGGGTCTGACTGAGCGCCTCCAGGAGAGAGGCCCAAGCAAGACACGCCCGGAGGAGCGTGTTGCAACATGTCAGCACTCGGTCTGACTGAGCGCCTCCAGGAGAGAGGCCAAAGCAAGACGCGCCCCGAGGAGCGTCTTGACACATGTCAACACTGGGTCTGACAGAGGGCCTCCATGAGAGAGGCCCAAGCAAGACGCACCCCGAGGAGTGTCTTGCCATATGTCACCACTTGGTCTGACTGAGCGCCTCCAGGAGAGAGGTCCAAGCAACACGCGCCCCGAGGAGCGTCAGGCCACATGTCACTACTCAGTCTGACTGAGCGCCTCCAGGAGAGAGGCCCAGGCAAGACGCGCCCCGAGGAGCGTCTTGCCACGTGTCAACACTGGGTCTGATTGAGGGCCTTCTGGAGAGAGGCCCAAGCAAGACGTGCACCGAGGAGCGTCTTGCCACATGTCAACAATGGTTCTTACTGAGGGCCTCCGGGAGAGAAGCCCAAGAAAGACGCGCCCCGAGGAGCTTCTTGCCACATGTCAGCACTCGGTCTGACTGAGCGCCTCCAGGAGAGAGGCCAAAGCAAGACGCCCCCCAAGGAGCGTCTTGACACATGTCAACACTGGGTCTGACAGAGGGCCTCCATGAGAGAGGCCAAAGCAAGCCGCGCCCCGAGGAGTGTCTTGCCAAATGTCAACACTGGGTCTGACTGAGCGCCTCAGGGAGAGAGGTCCAAGCAAGACGCGCCCCGAGGAGCGTCTTGCCACATGTCAACACTGGGTCTGACTGAGTGCCTCCATGAGAGAGGCCCAACCAAGACACGCCCCGAGGATCGTCTTGACACATGTCAACACTGGGTCTGACTAAGGGCCTCCACGAGAGAAGCCCAAGCAAGACGCGCCCCGAGCAGAGTCTTGCCACATGTCAACACTCGGTCTGACAGAGGGCATCCAGGAGAGAGGCCCAAACAATACGCGCCCCGAGGAGCGTCTTGCCACATGTCACCACTGGGTCTGACTGAGCTTCTCCAGGAGAGAGGCCCAACCAAGACGCGCCCCGAGGAGCGTCTTTCCACATGTCAGCACTCGGTCTGACTGAGCGCCTCCAGGAGAGAAGCCCAAGCAACACGCGCCCCGAGGCGCGTCAGGCCACATGTCACTACTCAGTCTGACTGAGCGCCTCCAGGAGAGAGGCCCAAGTAAGACGCGCCCCGAGGAGCGTCTTGCCACGTGTCAACAATGGGTATGACTGAGGGCCTCCAGAAGAGAAGCCCAAGCAAGATGCGCCCCGAGGAGTGTCTTGCCACATGTCAACAATGGGTCTTACTGAGGGCCTCCAGGAGAGAAGCCCAAGCAAGACGCGCCCCGAGGAGCGTCTTGCCACATGTCAACACTGGGTCTGACTGAGCACCTCCAGGAGAGAGGCCCAAGCAAGACGCGCCCCGAGGAGCGTCTTGCCACATGTCAACACTGGGTGTGACTGAGCGCCTCCAGGAGAGAGGCCCGAGGAGCGTCTTGCCACATGTCACCTCTGGGTCTGACTGAGCTCCTCCAGGAGAGAGGCGCAAGCAAGAAACGCCCGAGGAGCGTCTTGACACATGTCAACACTGGGTCTGACTGAGCGCCTCCAGGAGAGAGGCCACAGCAAGACGCGCCCCGAGGAGCGTCTTGCCACATGTCAGCACTCGGTCTGACTGAGCGCCTCCAGGAGAGAGGCCCAAGCAAGAAGCGCCCCAAGGAGCGTCTTGCCACATGTCAACAATGGGTCTGACTGAGGGCCTCCAGGAGAGAAGTCCAAGCAAGACGCGCCCCAAGGAGCGTCTTGCCACATGTCAACACTGGGTCTAATTGAGCGCCTCCAGGAGAGAGGCCCAAGCAAGACGCGCCCCGAGGAGCTTCTTTCCACATGTCAACAATGGGTCTTACTGAGGGCCTCCATGAGAGAAGCCCAAGCAAGACGCGCCCCGAGGAGTGTCTTGCCACATGTCAACACTGTGTCTGACTGAGCGCCTCCAGGAGAGAGGCCCAAGCAAGACGCGCCCCGAGGAGCGTCTTGCCACGTGTCAACACTGGGTCTGACTTAGCGCCTCCAGGAGAGAGGCCCAAGCAAGATGCGCCCCGAGGAGCGTCTTGCCACGTGTCACCACTGGGTCTGACTGAGCTCCTCCAGGAGAGAGGCCCCAGCAAGACGCGCCCCGAGGAGCGTCTTGCCTTATGTCAGCACTCGGTCTGACTGAGCGCCTCCAGGAGAGAGGCCCAAGCAAGACGCGCCCCGAGGAGCGTCTTGCCACATGTCACTACTCGGTCTAACTGAGCGCCTCCAGGAGAGAGGTCCAAGCAAGACGCGCCCCGAGGAGCGTCTTGCAAAATGTCACAACTCGGTCTGACTGAGCGCCTCCAGGAGGGAGGTCCAAGCAAGACGCGCCCCGAGGTGCGTCTTGCCACATGTCACTACTCGGTCTGACTGAGCGCCTCCAGGAGAGAGGCCCAGGCAAGACGTGCCCCGAGGAGCATCTTGCCACATGTCAACAATGGGTCTGACTGAGGGCCTCCAGGAGAGAAGCCCAAGCAAGACACGCCCCGAGGTGCGTCTTGACACATGTCAACACTGGGTCGGACTGAGGGCCTCCATGAGAGAAGCCCAAGCAAGACGCGCCCCGAGGAGAGTCTTGCCACATGTCAACACTCGGTCTGAAAGAGGGCATTCAGGAGAGAGGCCCAAGCAATACGCGCCCCGAGGAGCGTCTTGCCACATGTCACCACTGGGTCTGAATTAGCGCCTCCAGGAGAGAGGCCCAAGCAAGACGTTCCCCGAGGAGCGTCTTGTCACATGTCAACACTGGGTCTGTCTGAGCGCCTCCAGGAGAGAAGCCCAAGCAAGACGCGCCCCGAGGAGCGTCTTGCCACATGTCAACAATGGGTCTGACTGAGGGCCTCCAGGAGAGAAGCCCAAGCAAGACGCGCCCCGAGGAGCGTCTTGACACATGTCAACACTGGGTCTGACAGAGGGCCTCCACGAGAGAGGCCCAAGCAAGACGCGCCCCGAGGAGTGTCATGCCACATGTCACCACTGTGTCTGACTGAGCGCCTCCAGGAGAGAGGCCCAAGCAAGACGCGCCCCGAGATGCGTCTTGCCACATGTGAAAACTGGGTCTGACTGAGTGCCTCCAGGAGAGAGGTCCAAGCAACACGCGCCCCGAGGAGCGTCAGGCCACATGTCACTACTCAGTCTGACTGAGCGCCTCCAGGAGAGAGGCCCAGGCAAGACGCGCCCCGAGGAGCGTCTTGCCACGTGTCAACACTGGGTCTGATTGAGGGCCTTCTGGAGAGAGGCCCAAGCAAGACGTGCCCCGAGGAGCATCTTGCCACATGTCAACAATGGTTCTTACTGAGGGCCTCCGGGAGAGAAGCCCAAGCAAGACGCGCCCCGAGGAGCTTCTTGCCACATGTCAGCACTCGGTCTGACTGAGCGCCTCCAGGAGAGAGGCCAAAGCAAGACGCCCCCCAAGGAGCGTCTTGACACATGTCAACACTGGGTCTGACAGAGAGCCTCCATGAGAGAGGCCCAAGCAAGCCGCGCCCCGAGGAGTGTCTTGCCACATGTCACCACTGGGTCTGACTGAGCTTCTCCAGGAGAGAGGCCCAACCAAGACGCGCCCCGAGGAGCGTCTTTCCACATGTCAGCACTCGGTCTGACTGAGCGCCTCCAGGAGAGAAGCCCAAGCAACACGCGCCCCGAGGCGCGTCAGGCCACATGTCACTACTCAGTCTGACTGAGCGCCTCCAGGAGAGAGGCCCAAGTAAGACGCGCCCCGAGGAGCGTCTTGCCACGTGTCAACAATGGGTATGACTGAGGGCCTCCAGAAGAGAAGCCCAAGCAAGATGCGCCCCGAGGAGTGTCTTGCCACATGTCAACAATGGGTCTTACTGAGGGCCTCCAGGAGAGAAGCCCAAGCAAGACGCGCCCCGAGGAGCGTCTTGCCACATGTCAACACTGGGTCTGACTGAGCACCTCCAGGAGAGAGGCCCAAGCAAGACGCGCCCCGAGGAGCGTCTTGCCACATGTCAACACTGGGTGTGACTGAGCGCCTCCAGGAGAGAGGCCCGAGGAGCGTCTTGCCACATGTCACCTCTGGGTCTGACTGAGCTCCTCCAGGAGAGAGGCGCAAGCAAGAAACGCCCGAGGAGCGTCTTGACACATGTCAACACTGGGTCTGACTGAGCGCCTCCAGGAGAGAGGCCACAGCAAGACGCGCCCCGAGGAGCGTCTTGCCACATGTCAGCACTCGGTCTGACTGAGCGCCTCCAGGAGAGAGGCCCAAGCAAGAAGCGCCCCAAGGAGCGTCTTGCCACATGTCAACAATGGGTCTGACTGAGGGCCTCCAGGAGAGAAGTCCAAGCAAGACGCGCCCCGAGGAGCGTCTTGCCACATGTCAACACTGGGTCTAATTGAGCGCCTCCAGGAGAGAGGCCCAAGCAAGACGCGCCCCGAGGAGCTTCTTTCCACATGTCAACAATGGGTCTTACTGAGGGCCTCCATGAGAGAAGCCCAAGCAAGACGCGCCCCGAGGAGTGTCTTGCCACATGTCAACACTGTGTCTGACTGAGCGCCTCCAGGAGAGAGGCCCAAGCAAGACGCGCCCCGAGGAGCGTCTTGCCACGTGTCAACACTGGGTCTGACTTAGCGCCTCCAGGAGAGAGGCCCAAGCAAGATGCGCCCCGAGGAGCGTCTTGCCACGTGTCACCACTGGGTCTGACTGAGCTCCTCCAGGAGAGAGGCCCCAGCAAGACGCGCCCCGAGGAGCGTCTTGCCTTATGTCAGCACTCGGTCTGACTGAGCGCCTCCAGGAGAGAGGCCCAAGCAAGACGCGCCCCGAGGAGCGTCTTGCCACATGTCACTACTCGGTCTAACTGAGCGCCTCCAGGAGAGAGGTCCAAGCAAGACGCGCCCCGAGGAGCGTCTTGCAAAATGTCACAACTCGGTCTGACTGAGCGCCTCCAGGAGGGAGGTCCAAGCAAGACGCGCCCCGAGGTGCGTCTTGCCACATGTCACTACTCGGTCTGACTGAGCGCCTCCAGGAGAGAGGCCCAGGCAAGACGTGCCCCGAGGAGCATCTTGCCACATGTCAACAATGGGTCTGACTGAGGGCCTCCAGGAGAGAAGCCCAAGCAAGACACGCCCCGAGGTGCGTCTTGACACATGTCAACACTGGGTCGGACTGAGGGCCTCCATGAGAGAAGCCCAAGCAAGACGCGCCCCGAGGAGAGTCTTGCCACATGTCAACACTCGGTCTGAAAGAGGGCATTCAGGAGAGAGGCCCAAGCAATACGCGCCCCGAGGAGCGTCTTGCCACATGTCACCACTGGGTCTGAATTAGCGCCTCCAGGAGAGAGGCCCAAGCAAGACGTTCCCCGAGGAGCGTCTTGTCACATGTCAACACTGGGTCTGTCTGAGCGCCTCCAGGAGAGAAGCCCAAGCAAGACGCGCCCCGAGGAGCGTCTTGCCACATGTCAACAATGGGTCTGACTGAGGGCCTCCAGGAGAGAAGCCCAAGCAAGACGCGCCCCGAGGAGCGTCTTGACACATGTCAACACTGGGTCTGACAGAGGGCCTCCACGAGAGAGGCCCAAGCAAGACGCGCCCCGAGGAGTGTCATGCCACATGTCACCACTGTGTCTGACTGAGCGCCTCCAGGAGAGAGGCCCAAGCAAGACGCGCCCCGAGATGCGTCTTGCCACATGTGAAAACTGGGTCTGACTGAGTGCCTCCAGGAGAGAGGTCCAAGCAACACGCGCCCCGAGGAGCGTCAGGCCACATGTCACTACTCAGTCTGACTGAGCGCCTCCAGGAGAGAGGCCCAGGCAAGACGCGCCCCGAGGAGCGTCTTGCCACGTGTCAACACTGGGTCTGATTGAGGGCCTTCTGGAGAGAGGCCCAAGCAAGACGTGCCCCGAGGAGCATCTTGCCACATGTCAACAATGGTTCTTACTGAGGGCCTCCGGGAGAGAAGCCCAAGCAAGACGCGCCCCGAGGAGCTTCTTGCCACATGTCAGCACTCGGTCTGACTGAGCGCCTCCAGGAGAGAGGCCAAAGCAAGACGCCCCCCAAGGAGCGTCTTGACACATGTCAACACTGGGTCTGACAGAGAGCCTCCATGAGAGAGGCCCAAGCAAGCCGCGCCCCGAGGAGTGTCTTGCCAAATGTCAACACTGGGTCTGACTGAGCGCCTCAGGGAGAGAGGTCCAAGCAAGACGCGCCCCGAGGAGCGTCTTGCCACATGTCAACACTGGGTCTGACTGAGTGCCTCCATGAGAGAGGCCCAACCAAGACACGCCCCGAGGATCGTCTTGACACATGTCAACACTGGGTCTGACTAAGGGCCTCCACGAGAGAAGCCCAAGCAAGACGCGCCCCGAGCAGAGTCTTGCCACATGTCAACACTCGGTCTGACAGAGGGCATCCAGGAGAGAGGCCCAAGCAATACGCGCCCCGAGGAGCGTCTTGCCACATGTCACCACTGGGTCTGACTGAGCTTCTCCAGGAGAGAGGCCCAACCAAGACGCGCCCCGAGGAGCGTCTTTCCACATGTCAGCACTCGGTCTGACTGAGCGCCTCCAGGAGAGAAGCCCAAGCAACACGCGCCCCGAGGCGCGTCAGGCCACATGTCACTACTCAGTCTGACTGAGCGCCTCCAGGAGAGAGGCCCAAGTAAGACGCGCCCCGAGGAGCGTCTTGCCACGTGTCAACAATGGGTATGACTGAGGGCCTCCAGAAGAGAAGCCCAAGCAAGACGCGCCCGAGGAGCGTCTTGACACATGTCAACACTGGGTCTGACAGAGGGCCTCCAGGAGAGAGGCCCAAGCAACACGCGCCCCGAAGAGCGTCAGGCCACATGTCACTACTCAGTCTGACTGAGCGCTTCCAGGAGAGAGGCCCAAGTAAGACGCGCCCCGAGGAGCGTCTTGCCACGTGTCAACACTGGGTCTGATTGAGGGCCTTCTGGAGAGAGGCCCAAGCAAGACGTGCCCTGAGGAGCGTCTTGCCACAGGTCAACAATGGGTCTGACTGAGGGCCTCCAGGAGAGAAGCCCAAGCAAGACGCGCCCCGAGGACAGTCTTGCCACATGTCAACACTGGGTCTGACTGAGGGCCTCCAGGAGAGTGGCCCAAATAAGACGCGCCCCGAGGAGCGTCTTGCCACATGTCAACACTGGGTCTGACTGAGGGTCTCCAGGAGAGAAGCCCAAGCAAGATGCGCCCCGAGGAGCGTCTTGCCACATGTCAGCACTCGGTCTGACTGAGCGCCTCCAGGAGAGAGGCCCAAGCAAGACGCGCCCCGAGGAGCGTCTTGCCACATGTCAACACCGGGTCTGACTGAGCGCCTCCAGGAGAGAGGCCCAAGCAAGATGCACCCCGAGGAGCGTCTTGCCACATGTGAACACTGGGTCTGACTGAGCGCCTCCAGGAGAGAGGCCCAAGCAAGACGCGCCCGGAGGAGCGTCTTGCAACATGTCAGCACTCGGTCTGACTGAGCGCCTCCAGGAGAGAGGCCCAAGCAAGACGCGCCCCGAGGAGGGTCTTGACACATGTCTCCTCTGGGTCTGACTGAGCGCCTCCAGGAGAGAGGCCCAAGCAAGACGTGCCCCGAGGAGCGTCTTGCCACATGTCAACACTGGGTCTGACTGAGCACCTCCAGGAGAGAAGCCCAAGCAAGACGCGCCCCGAGGAGCGTCTTGCCACATGTCAACACTGGGTCTGACTGAGCACCTCCAGGAGAGAGGCCCAACCAAGACACGCCCCGAGGAGCGTCTTGACACATGTCAACACTGGGTCTGACTGACGGCCTCCACGAGAGAAGCCCAAGCAAGACGCGCCCCGAGCAGAGTCTTGCCACATGTCAACACTCGGTCTGACAGAGGGCATCCAGGAGAGAGGCCCAAGCAATACGCGCCCCGAGGAGCGTCTTGCCACATGTCACCACTGGGTCTGAATGAGCTTCTCCAGGAGAGAGGCCCAACCAAGAAGCGCCCTGAGGAGCGTCTTGCCACATGCCAACACTGGGTCTGACAGAGGGCCTCCAGGAGAGAGGCCCAAGCAAGACGCGCCCCGAGGAGTGTCTTGCCACATGCCACCACTGGGTCTGACTGAGCGCCTCCAGGAGAGAGGCCCAAGCAAGACGCGCCCCGAGGAGCGTCTTGTCACATGTCAACACTGGGTCTTTCTGAGCGCCTCCAGGAGAGAAGCCCAAGCAAGACGCGCCCCGAGGAGCGTCTTTCCACATCTCAGCACTCGGTCTGACTGAGCGCCTCCAGGAGAGAGGCCAAAGCAAGACGCGCCCCGAGGAGCGTCTTGCCACATGTCAACAATGGGTATGACTGAGGGCCTCCAGGAGAGAAGCCCAAGCAAGACGCGCCCCGAGGAGCGTCTTGAGACATGTGAACACTGGGTCTGACAGAGGGCCTCCAGGAGAGAGGCCCAAGCAAGACGCGCCCCGAGGAGTGTCTTGCCACATGTCACCACTTGGTCTGACTGAGATCCTCCAGGAGAGAGGCCCAAGCAACACGCGCCCCGAGGAGCGTCAGGCCACATGTCACTACTCAGTCTGACTGAGCGCCTCCAGGAGAGAGGCCCAAGTAAGACGCGCCCTGAGGAGCGTCTTGCCACGTGTCAACACTGGGTCTGATTGAGGGCCTCCAGGAGAGAGGCCCAAGCAAGACGTGCCCCGAGGAGCGTCTTGCCACATGTCAACAATGGGTCTGACTGAGGGCCTCCAGGAGAGAGGCCCAAGCAAGACGCGCCCCGAGGAGCGTCTTGCCACATGTCACTACTCGGTCTGACTGAGCGCCTCAGGGAGAGAGGTCCAAGCAAGAAGCGCCCCGAGGAGCGTCTTGCCACATGTCAACACTGGGTCTGACTGAGTGCCTCCATGAGAGAAGCCCCAGCAAGACGCGCCCCGAGGAGCGTCTTGCCACATGTCACTACTCGGTCTGTTTGAGCGCCTCCAGGAGAGAGGCCAAAGCAAGACGTGCCCCGAGGAGCGTCTTGCCACTTGTCAACAATGGGTCGACTGAGGACCTCCAGGAGAGAAGCCCAAGCAAGACGCGCCCCGAGGAGCGTCTTGCCACATGTCAACACTGGGTCTGACTGAGCGCCTCCAGGAGAGAGGCCCAACCAAGACACGCCCCGAGGAGCGTCTTGACACATGTCAACACTGGGTCTGACTGACGGCCTCCACGAGAGAAGCCCAAGCAAGACGCGCCCCGAGCAGAGTCTTGCCACATGTCAACACTCGGTCTGACAGAGGGCATCCAGGAGAGAGGCCCAAGCAATACGCGCCCCGAGGAGCGTCTTGCCACATGTCACCACTGGGTCTGACTGAGCTTCTCCAGGAGAGAGGCCCAACCAAGACGCGCCCTGAGGAGCGTCTTGCCACATGCCAACACTGGGTCTGACAGAGGGCCTCCAGGAGAGAGGCCCAAGCAAGACGCGCCCCGAGGAGTGTCTTGCCACATGTCACCACTGGGTCTGACAGAGCGCCTCCAGGAGCGAGGCCCAAGCAAGACGCGCCCCGAGGAGCGTCTTGTCACATGTCAACACTGGGTCTTTCTGAGCGCCTCCAGGAGAGAAGCCCAAGCAAGACGCGCCCCGAGGAGCGTCTTTCCACATCTCAGCACTCGGTCTGACTGAGCGCCTCCAGGAGAGAGGCCAAAGCAAGACGCGCTCCGAGGAGCGTCTTGCCACATGTCAACAATGGGTATGACTGAGGGCCTCCAGGAGAGAAGCCCAAGCAAGACGCGCCCCGAGGAGCGTCTTGAGACATGTGAACACTGGGTCTGACAGAGGGCCTCCATGAGAGAGGCCCAAGCAAGACGCGCCCCGAGGAGTGTCTTGCCACATGTCACCACTTGGTCTGACTGAGCGCCTCCAGGAGAGAGGCCCAAGCAACACGCGCCCCGAGGAGCGTCAGGCCACATGTCACTACTCAGTCTGACTGAGCGCCTCCAGGAGAGAGGCCCAAGTAAGACGCGCCCCGAGGAGCGTCTTGCCACGTGTCAACACTGGGTCTGATTGAGGGCCTTCTGGAGAGAGGCCCAAGCAAGACGCGCCCCGAGGAGCGTCTTGCCACATGTCACTACTCGGTCTGACTGAGCGCCTCCAGGAGAGAGGCCCAAGCAAGACGTGCCCCGAGGAGCGTCTTGCCACATGTCAACAATGGGTCTGACTGAGGGCCTCCAGGAGAGAGGCCCAAGCAAGACGCGCCCCGAGGAGCGTCTTGCCACATGTCAACACTGGGTCTGACTGAGGGCCTCCAGGAGAGAAGCCCGAGGAGCGTCTTGCCACATGTCACTACTCAGTCTGACTGAGCGCCTCCAGGAGAGAGGCCCAAGTAAGACGCGCCCCGAGGAGCGTCTTGCCACGTGTCAACACTGGGTCTGATTGAGGGCCTTCTGGAGAGAGGCCCAAGCAAGACGTGCCCCGAGGAGCGTCTTGCCACATGTCAACAATGGGTCTGACTGAGGGCCTCCAGGAGAGAAGCCCAAGCAAGACGCGCCCCGAGGACAGTCTTGCCACATGTCAACACTGGGTCTGACTGAGGGCCTCCAGGAGAGTGGCCCAAATAAGACGCGCCCCGAGGAGCGTCTTGCCACATGTCAACACTGGGTCTGACTGAGGGTCTCCAGGAGAGAAGCCCAAGCAAGATGCGCCCCGAGGAGCGTCTGTCCACATGTCAGCACTCAGTCTGACTGAGCGCCTCCAGGAGAGAGGCCCAAGCAAGACGCGCCCCGAGGAGCGTCTTGCCACATGTCAACACTGGGTCTGACTGAGCGCCTCCAGGAGAGAGGCCCAAGCAAGATGCACCCCTAGGAGCGTCTTGCCACATGTGAACACTGGGTCTGACTGAGCGCCTCCAGGAGAGAGGCCCAAGCAAGACGCGCCCGGAGGAGCGTCTTGCAACATGTCAGCACTCGGTCTGACTGAGCGCCTCCAGGAGAGAGGCCCAAGCAAGACGCGCCCCGAGGAGGGTCTTGACACATGTCTCCTCTGGGTCTGACTGAGCGCCTCCAGGAGAGAGGCCCAAGCAAGACGTGCCCCGAGGAGCGTCTTGCCACATGTCAACACTGGGTCTGACTGAGCACCTCCAGGAGAGAAGCCCAAGCAAGACGCGCCCCGAGGAGCGTCAGGCCACATGTCACTACTCAGTCTGACTGAGCGCCTCCAGGAGAGAGGCCCAAGTAAGACGCGCCCCGAGGAGCGTCTTGCGACGTGTCAACACTGGGTCTGATTGAGGGCCTCCAGGAGAGAGGCCCAAGCAAGACGCGCCCCGAGGAGCGTCTTGCCACATGTCACTACTCGGTCTGACTGAGCGCCTCCAGGAGAGAGGCCCAAGCAAGACGTGCCCCGAGGAGCGTCTTGCCACATGTCAACAATGGGTCTGACTGAGGGCCTCCAGGAGAGAGGCCCAAGCAAGACGCGCCCCGAGGAGCGTCTTGCCACATGTCAACACTGGGTCTGACTGAGGGCCTCCAGGAGAGAAGCCCGAGGAGCGTCTTGCCACATGTCACTACTCAGTCTGACTGAGCGCCTCCAGGAGAGAGGCCCAAGTAAGACGCGCCCCGAGGAGCGTCTTGCCACGTCTCAACACTGGGTCTGATTGAGGGCCTTCTGGAGAGAGGCCCAAGCAAGACGTGCCCCGAGGAGCGTCTTGCCACATGTCAACAATGGGTCTGACTGAGGGCCTCCAGGAGAGAAGCCCAAGCAAGACGCGCCCCGAGGACAGTCTTGCCACATGTCAACACTGGGTCTGACTGAGGGCCTCCAGGAGAGTGGCCCAAATAAGACGCGCCCCGAGGAGCGTCTTGCCACATGTCAACACTGGGTCTGACTGAGGGTCTCCAGGAGAGAAGCCCAAGCAAGATGCGCCCCGAGGAGCGTCTTGCCACATGTCAGCACTCAGTCTGACTGAGCGCCTCCAGGAGAGAGGCCCAAGCAAGACGCGCCCCGAGGAGCGTCTTGCCACATGTCAACACTGGGTCTGACTGAGCGCCTCCAGGAGAGAGGCCCAAGCAAGATGCACCCCTAGGAGCGTCTTGCCACATGTGAACACTGGGTCTGACTGAGCGCCTCCAGGAGAGAGGCCCAAGCAAGACGCGCCCGGAGGAGCGTCTTGCAACATGTCAGCACTCGGTCTGCCTGAGCGCCTCCAGGAGAGAGGCCCAAGCAAGACGCGCCCCGAGGAGGGTCTTGACACATGTCTCCTCTGGGTCTGACTGAGCGCCTCCAGGAGAGAGGCCCAAGCAAGACGTGCCCCGAGGAGCGTCTTGCCACATGTCAACACTGGGTCTGACTGAGCACCTCCAGGAGAGAAGCCCAAGCAAGACGCGCCCCGAGGAGCGTCAGGCCACATGTCACTACTCAGTCTGACTGAGCGCCTCCAGGAGAGAGGCCCAAGTAAGACGCGCCCCGAGGAGCGTCTTGCGACGTGTCAACACTGGGTCTGATTGAGGGCCTCCAGGAGAGAGGCCCAAGCAAGACGTGCCCCGAGGAGCGTCTTGCCACATGTCAACAATGGGTCTGACTGAGGGCCTCCAGGAGAGAGGCCCAAGCAAAGACGCGCCCCGAGGAGCGTCTTGCCACATGTCACTACTCGGTCTGACTGAGCGCCTCAGGGAGAGAGGTCCAAGCAAGAAGCGCCCCGAGGAGCGTCTTGCCACATGTCAACACTGGGTCTGACTGAGTGCCTCCATGAGAGAAGCCCCAGCAAGACGCGCCCCGAGGAGCGTCTTGCCACATGTCACTACTCGGTCTGTTTGAGCGCCTCCAGGAGAGAGGCCCAAGCAAGACGTGCCCCGAGGAGCGTCTTGCCACATGTCAACAATGGGTCGACTGAGGACCTCCAGGAGAGAAGCCCAAGCAAGACGCGCGCCGAGGAGCGTCTTGCCACATGTCAACACTGGGTCTGACTGAGCGCCTCCAGGAGAGAGGCCCAACCAAGACACGCCCCGAGTAGCGTCTTGACACATGTCAACACTGGGTCTGACTGACGGCCTCCACGAGAGAAGCCCAAGCAAGACGCGCCCCGAGCAGAGTCTTGCCACATGTCAACACTCGGTCTGACAGAGGGCATCCAGGAGAGAGGCCCAAGCAATACGCGCCCCGAGGAGCGTCTTGCCACATGTCACCACTGGGTCTGACTGAATTTCTCCAGGAGAGAGGCCCAACCAAGACTCGCCCTGAGGAGCATCTTGCCACATGCCAACACTAGGTCTGACAGAGGGCCTCCAGGAGAGAGGCCCAAGCAAGACGCGCCCCGAGGAGTGTCTTGCCACATGTCACCACTGGGTCTGACAGAGCGCCTCCAGGAGAGAGGCCCAAGCAAGACGCGCCCCGAGGAGCGTCTTGTCACATGTCAACACTGGGTCTTTCTGAGCGCCTCCAGGAGAGAAGCCCAAGCAAGACGCGCCCCGAGGAGCGTCTTTCCACATCTCAGCACTCGGTCTGACTGAGCGCCTCCAGGAGAGAGGCCAAAGCAAGACACGCTCCGAGGAGCGTCTTGCCACATGTCAACAATGGGTATGACTGAGGGCCTCCAGGAGAGAAGCCCAAGCAAGACGCGCCCCGAGGAGCGTCTTGAGACATGTGAACACTGGGTCTGACAGAGGGCCTCCAGGAGAGAGGCCCTCGCAAGACGCGCCCCGAGGAGTGTCTTGCCACATGTCACCACTTGGTCTGACTGAGCGCCTCCAGGAGAGAGGCCCAAGCAAGACGCGCCCCGAGGAGCGTCTTGCCACATGTCACTACTCGGTCTGACTGAGCGCCTCCAGGAGAGAGGCCCAAGCAAGACGTGCCCCGAGGAGCGTCTTGCCACATGTCAACAATGGGTCTGACTGAGGGCCTCCAGGAGAGAGGCCCAAGCAAGACGCGCCCCGAGGAGCGTCTTGCCACATGTCAACACTGGGTCTGACTGAGGGCCTCCAGGAGAGAAGCCCGAGGAGCGTCTTGCCACATGTCACCTCTGGGTCTGACTGAGCTCCTCCAGGAGAGAGGCGCAAGCAAGAAACGCCCGAGGAGCATCTTGACACATGTCAACACTGGGTCTGACTGAGCGCCTCCAGGAGAGAGGCCCCAGCAAGACGCGCCCCGAGGAGCGTCTTGCCACATGTCAGCACTCGGTCTGACTGAGCGCCTCCAGGAGAGAGGCCCAAACAAGAAGCGCCCCGAGGAGCGTCTTGCCACATGTCAACAATGGGTCTGACTGAGGGCCTCCAGGAGAGAAGCCCAAGCAAGAAGCGCCCCGAGGAGCGTCTTGCCACATGTCAACACTGGGTCTAATTGAGCGCCTCCAGGAGAGAGGCCCAAGCAAGACGCGCCCCGAGGAGCGTCTTGCCACATGTCACTACTCAGTCTGACTGAGCGCCTCCAGGAGAGAGGTCCAAGCAACACGCGCCCCGAGGAGCGTCTTGCCACATTTCAACACTGGGTCTGACTGAGTGCCTCCATGAGAGAAGCCCCAGCAAGACGCGCCCCGAGGAGCGTCTTGCCACATGTCAACAATGGGTCTGACTGAGGGCCTCCAGGAGAGAAGCCAAAGCAAGACGCGCCCCGAGGAGCTTCTTTCCACATGTCAACAATGGGTCTTACTGAGGGCCTCCATGAGAGAAGCCCAAGCAAGACGCGCCCCGAGGAATGTCTTGCCACATGTCAACACTGTGTCTGACTGAGCGCCTCCAGGAGAGAGGCCCAAGCAAGACGCGCCCCGAGGAGCGTCTTGCCACGTGTCAACACTAGGTCTGACTTAGCGCCTCCAGGAGAGAGGCCCAAGCAAGATGCGCCCCGAGGAGCGTCTTGCCATGTTTCACCACTGGGTCTGACTGAGCTCCTCCAGGAGAGAGGCCCCAGCAAGACGCGCCCCGAGGAGCGTCTTGCCTTATGTCAGCACTCGGTCTGACTGAGCGCCTCCAGGAGAGAGGCCCAAGCAAGACGCGCCCCGAGGAGCGTCTTGCCACATGTCACTACTCGGTCTAACTGAGCGCCTCCAGGAGAGAGGTCCAAGCAAGACGCGCCCCGAGGAGCGTCTTGCAAAATGTCACTACTCGGTCTGACTGAGCGCCTCCAGGAGGGAGGTCCAAGCAAGACGCGCCCCGAGGTGCATCTTGCCACATGTCACTACTCGGTCTGACTGAGCGCCTCCAGGAGAGAGGCCCAAGCAAGACGTGCCCCGAGGAGCGTCTTGCCACATGTAAACAATGGGTCTGACTGAGGGCCTCCAGGAGAGAAGCCCAAGCAAGACACGCCCCGAGGAGCGTCTTGACACATGTCAACACTGGGTCGGACTGAGGGCCTCCATGAGAGAAGCCCAAGCAAGACGCGCCCCGAGGAAAGTCTTGCCACATGTCAACACTCGGTCTGAAAGAGGGCATTCAGGAGAGAGGCCCAAGCAATACTCGCCCCGAGGAGCGTCTTGCCACATGTCACCACTGGGTCTGAATTAGCGCCTCCAGGAGAGAGGCCCAACCAAGACGCGCCCCGAGGAGTGTCTTGCCACATGCCAACACTGGGTCTGACTGAGCGCCTCCATGAGAGACGCCCAAGCAAGACGCGCCCCGAGGAGCGTCTTGCCACGTGTCAACACTGGGTCTGACTGAGCGCCTCCAGGAGAGAGGCCCAAGCAAGACGCACCCTGAGGAGCGTCTTTCCACGTGTCACCACTGGGTCTGACTGAGCGCCTCCAGGAGAGAGGCCCAAGCAAGACGCGCCCCGAGGAGCGTCTTGCCACATGTCAACACTGGGTCTGACTGAGCCTCTCCAGGAGAGAGGCCTAAGCAAGACGCGCCCCGAGGAGCGTCTTGCCACATGTCAACAATGGGTCTGACTGAGGGCCTCCAGGAGAGAGGCCCAAGCAAGATGCGCCCGGAGGAGCGTCTTGCCACATGTCAACACTGGGTCTGACAGAGGGCCTCCAGGAGAAAGGCCCAAGCAAGACGCGCCCCGAGGAGCGTCTTGCCACATGTCACCTCTGGTTCTGACTGAGCGCCTCCAGGAGAGAGGCCCAAGCAAGACGTGCCCCGAGGAGTGTCTTGTCACATGTCAACACTGGGTCTGTCTGAGCGCCTCCAGGAGAGAAGCTCAAGCAAGACGCGCCCCGAGGAGCGTCTTGCCACATGTCAACAATGGGTCTGACTTAGGGCCTCCAGGAGAGAAGCCCAAGCAAGACGCGCCCCGAGGAGCGTCTTGACACATGTCAACACTGGGTCTGACAGAGGGCCTCCACGAGAGAGGCCCAAGCAAGACGCGCCCCGAGGAGTGTCATGCCACATGTCACCACTGTGTCTGACTGAGCGCCTCCAGGAGAGAGGCCCAAGCAAGACGCGCCCCGAGATGCGTCTTGCCACGTGTCAACACTGGGTCTGATTGAGGGCCTTCTGGAGAGAGGCCCAAGCAAGACGCGCCCCGAGGAGCGTCCTGCCACATGTCAACAATGGTTCTTACTGAGGGCCTCCGGGAGAGAAGCCCAAGCAAGACACGCCCCGAGGAGCTTCTTGCCACATGTCAGCACTCGGTCTGACTGAGCGCCTCCAGGAGAGAGGCCAAAGCAAGACGCCCCCCGAGGAGCGTCTTGCCACATGTCAACACTGGGTCTGACTGAGCACTTCCAGGAGAGAAGCCCAAGCAAGACGCTCCCCGAGGAGCGTCAGGCCACATGTCACTACTCAGTCTGACTGAGCGCCTCCAGGAGAGAGGCCCAAGTAAGACGCGCCCCGAGGAGCGTCTTGCGACGTGTCAACACTGGGTCTGATTGAGGGCCTCCAGGAGAGAGGCCCAAGCAAGACGTGCCCCGAGGAGCGTCTTGCCACATGTCAACAATGGGTCTGACTGAGGGCCTCCAGGAGAGAGGCCCAAGCAAAGACGCGCCCCGAGGAGCGTCTTGCCACATGTCACTACTCGGTCTGACTGAGCGCCTCAGGGAGAGAGGTCCAAGCAAGAAGCGCCCCGAGGAGCGTCTTGCCACATGTCAACACTGGGTCTGACTGAGTGCCTCCATGAGAGAAGCCCCAGCAAGACGCGCCCCGAGGAGCGTCTTGCCACATGTCACTACTCGGTCTGTTTGAGCGCCTCCAGGAGAGAGGCCCAAGCAAGACGTGCCCCGAGGAGCGTCTTGCCACATGTCAACAATGGGTCGACTGAGGACCTCCAGGAGAGAAGCCCAAGCAAGACGCGCCCCGAGGAGCGTCTTGCCACATGTCAACACTGGGTCTGACTGAGCGCCTCCAGGAGAGAGGCCCAACCAAGACACGCCCCGAGGAGCGTCTTGACACATGTCAACACTGGGTCTGACTGACGGCCTCCACGAGAGAAGCCCAAGCAAGACGCGCCCCGAGCAGAGTCTTGCCACATGTCAACACTCGGTCTGACAGAGGGCATCCAGGAGAGAGGCCCAAGCAATACGCGCCCCGAGGAGCGTCTTGCCACATGTCACCACTGGGTCTGACTGAATTTCTCCAGGAGAGAGGCCCAACCAAGACGCGCCCTGAGGAGCATCTTGCCACATGCCAACACTAGGTCTGACAGAGGGCCTCCAGGAGAGAGGCCCAAGCAAGACGCGCCCCGAGGAGTGTCTTGCCACATGTCACCACTGGGTCTGACAGAGCGCCTCCAGGAGAGAGGCCCAAGCAAGACGCGCCCCGAGGAGCGTCTTGTCACATGTCAACACTGGGTCTTTCTGAGCGCCTCCAGGAGAGAAGCCCAAGCAAGACGCGCCCCGAGGAGCGTCTTTCCACATCTCAGCACTCGGTCTGACTGAGCGCCTCCAGGAGAGAGGCCAAAGCAAGACACGCTCCGAGGAGCGTCTTGCCACATGTCAACAATGGGTATGACTGAGGGCCTCCAGGAGAGAAGTCCAAGCAAGACGCGCCCCGAGGAGCGTCTTGAGACATGTGAACACTGGGTCTGACAGAGGGCCTCCAGGAGAGAGGCCCTCGCAAGACGCGCCCCGAGGAGTGTCTTGCCACATGTCACCACTTGGTCTGACTGAGCGCCTCCAGGAGAGAGGCCCAAGCAAGACGCGCCCCGAGGAGCGTCTTGCCACATGTCACTACTCGGTCTGACTGAGCGCCTCCAGGAGAGAGGCCCAAGCAAGACGTGCCCCGAGGAGCGTCTTGCCACATGTCAACAATGGGTCTGACTGAGGGCCTCCAGGAGAGAGGCCCAAGCAAGACGCGCCCCGAGGAGCGTCTTGCCACATGTCAACACTGGGTCTGACTGAGGGCCTCCAGGAGAGAAGCCCGAGGAGCGTCTTGCCACATGTCACCTCTGGGTCTGACTGAGCTCCTCCAGGAGAGAGGCGCAAGCAAGAAACCCCCGAGGAGCATCTTGACACATGTCAACACTGGGTCTGACTGAGCGCCTCCAGGAGAGAGGCCCCAGCAAGACGCGCCCCGAGGAGCGTCTTGCCACATGTCAGCACTCGGTCTGACTGAGCGCCTCCAGGAGAGAGGCCCAAACAAGAAGCGCCCCGAGGAGCGTCTTGCCACATGTCAACAATGGGTCTGACTGAGGGCCTCCAGGAGAGAAGCCCAAGCAAGAAGCGCCCCGAGGAGCGTCTTGCCACATGTCAACACTGGGTCTAATTGAGCGCCTCCAGGAGAGAGGCCCAAGCAAGACGCGCCCCGAGGAGCGTCTTGCCACATGTCACTACTCAGTCTGACTGAGCGCCTCCAGGAGAGAGGTCCAAGCAACACGCGCCCCGAGGAGCGTCTTGCCACATTTCAACACTGGGTCTGACTGAGTGCCTCCATGAGAGAAGCCCCAGCAAGACGCGCCCCGAGGAGCGTCTTGCCACATGTCAACAATGGGTCTGACTGAGGGCCTCCAGGAGAGAAGCCAAAGCAAGACGCGCCCCGAGGAGCTTCTTTCCACATGTCAACAATGGGTCTTACTGAGGGCCTCCATGAGAGAAGCCCAAGCAAGACGCGCCCCGAGGAGCGTCTTGCCACGTGTCATCACTAGGTCTGACTTAGCGCCTCCAGGAGAGAGGCCCAAGCAAGATGCGCCCCGAGGAGCGTCTTGCCATGTTTCACCACTGGGTCTGACTGAGCTCCTCCAGGAGAGAGGCCCCAGCAAGACGCGCCCCGAGGAGCGTCTTGCCTTATGTCAGCACTCGGTCTGACTGAGAGCCTCCAGGAGAGAGGCCCAAGCAAGACGCGCCCCGAGGAGCGTCTTGCCACATGTCACTACTCGGTCTAACTGAGCGCCTCCAGGAGAGAGGTCCAAGCAAGACGCGCCCCGAGGAGCGTCTTGCAAAATGTCACTACTCGGTCTGACTGAGCGCCTCCAGGAGGGAGGTCCAAGCAAGACGCGCCCCGAGGTGCATCTTGCCACATGTCACTACTCGGTCTGACTGAGCGCCTCCAGGAGAGAGGCCCAAGCAAGACGTGCCCCGAGGAGCGTCTTGCCACATGTCAACAATGGGTCTGACTGAGGGCCTCCAGGAGAGAAGCCCAAGCAAGACACGCCCCGAGGAGCGTCTTGACACATGTCAACACTGGGTCGGACTGAGGGCCTCCATGAGAGAAGCCCAAGCAAGACGCGCCCCGAGGAGAGTCTTGCCACATGTCAACACTCGGTCTGAAAGAGGGCATTCAGGAGAGAGGCCCAAGCAATACTCGCCCCGAGGAGCGTCTTGCCACATGTCACCACTGGGTCTGAATTAGCGCCTCCAGGAGAGAGGCCCAACCAAGACGCGCCCCGAGGAGTGTCTTGCCACATGCCAACACTGGGTCTGACTGAGCGCCTCCATGAGAGACGCCCAAGCAAGACGCGCCCCGAGGAGCGTCTTGCCACGTGTCAACACTGGGTCTGACTGAGCGCCTCCAGGAGAGAGGCCCAAGCAAGACGCACCCTGAGGAGCGTCTTTCCACGTGTCACCACTGGGTCTGACTGAGCGCCTCCAGGAGAGAGGCCCAAGCAAGACGCGCCCCGAGGAGCGTCTTGCCACATGTCAACACTGGGTCTGACTGAGCCTCTCCAGGAGAGAGGCCTAAGCAAGACGCGCCCCGAGGAGCGTCTTGCCACATGTCACCTCTGGTTCTGACTGAGCGCCTCCAGGAGAGAGGCCCAAGCAAGACGTGCCCCGAGGAGTGTCTTGTCACATGTCAACACTGGGTCTGTCTGAGCGCCTCCAGGAGAGAAGCTCAAGCAAGACGCGCCCCGAGGAGCGTCTTGCCACATGTCAACAATGGGTCTGACTTAGGGCCTCCAGGAGAGAAGCCCAAGCAAGACGCGCCCCGAGGAGCGTCTTGACACATGTCAACACTGGGTCTGACAGAGGGCCTCCACGAGAGAGGCCCAAGCAAGACGCGCCCCGAGGAGTGTCATGCCACATGTCACCACTGTGTCTGACTGAGCGCCTCCAGGAGAGAGGCCCAAGCAAGACGCGCCCCGAGATGCGTCTTGCCACGTGTCAACACTGGGTCTGATTGAGGGCCTTCTGGAGAGAGGCCCAAGCAAGACGCGCCCCGAGGAGCGTCCTGCCACATGTCAACAATGGTTCTTACTGAGGGCCTCCGGGAGAGAAGCCCAAGCAAGACACGCCCCGAGGAGCTTCTTGCCACATGTCAGCACTCGGTCTGACTGAGCGCCTCCAGGAGAGAGGCCAAAGCAAGACGCCCCCCGAGGAGCGTCTTGACACATGTCAACACTGGGTCTGACAGAGGGCCTCCATGAGAGAGGCCCAAGCAAGACGCGCCCTGAGGAGTGTCTTGCCAAATGTCAACACTGGGTCTGACTGAGCGCCTCAGGGAGAGAGGTCCAAGCAAGACGCGCCCCGAGGAGCGTCTTGCCACATGTCAACACTGGGTCTGACTGAGTGCCTCCATGAGAGAGGCCCAACCAAGACACGCCCCGAGGATCGTCTTGACACATGTCAACACTGGATCTGACTGAGGGCCTCCACGAGAGAAGCCCAAGCAAGACGCGCCCCGAGCAGAGTCTTGCCACATGTGAACACTGGGTCTGACAGAGGGCATCCAGGAGAGAGGCCCAAGCAATACGCACCCCGAGGAGCGTCTTGCCACATGTCACCACTGGGTCTGACTGAGCTTCTCCAGGAGAGAGGCCCAACCAAGACGCGCCCCGAGGAGCGTCTTTCCACATGTCAGCACTCGGTCTGACTGAGCGCCTCCAGGAGAGAAGCCCAAGCAACACGCGCCCCGAGGCGCGTCAGGCCACATGTCACTACTCAGTCTGACTGAGCGCCTCCAGTAGAGAGGCCCAAGTAAGACGCGCCCCGAGGAGCGTCTTGCCACGTGTCAACAATGGGTATGACTGAGGGCCTCCAGAAGAGAAGCCCAAGCAAGACGCGCCCCGAGGAGCGTCTTGACACATGTCAACACTGGGTCTGACAGAGGGCCTCCAGGAGAGAGGCCCAAGCAAGACGCGCCCCGAGGAGTGTCTTGCCACATGTCACCACTTGGTCTGACTGAGCGCCTCCAGGAGAGAGGCCCAAGCAACACGCGCCCCGAGGAGCGTCAGGCCACATGTCACTACTCAGTCTGACTGAGCTTCTCCAGGAGAGAGGCCCAAGTAAGACGCGCCCCGAGGAGCGTCTTGCCACGTGTCAATACTGGGTCTGATTGAGGGCCTTCTGGAGAGAGGCCCAAGCAAGACGTGCCCAGAGGAGCGTCTTGCCACATGTCAACAATGGGTCTGACTGAGGGCCTCCAGGAGAGAAGCCCAAGCAAGACGCGCCCCGAGGACAGTCTTGCCTCATGTCAACACTGGGTCTGACTGAGGGCCTCCAGGAGAGTGGCCCAAATAAGACGCGCCCCGAGGAGCGTCTTGCCACATGTCAACACTGGGTCTGACTGAGGGTCTCCAGGAGAGAAGCCCAAGCAAGATGCGCCCCGAGGAGCGTCTTGCCACATGTCAGCACTCGGTCTGACTGAGCGCCTCCAGGAGAGAGGCCCAAGCAAGACGCGCCCCGAGGAGCGTCTTGCCACATGTCAACACTGGGTCTGACTGAGCGCCTCCAGGAGAGAGGCCCAAGCAAGATGCACCCCGAGGAGCGTCTTGCCACATGTGAACACTGGGTCTGACTGAGCGCCTCCAGGAGAGAGGCCCAAGCAAGACGCCCCCGGAGGAGCGTCTTGCAACATGTCAGCACTCGGTCTGACTGAGCGCCTCCAGGAGAGAGGCCCAAGCAAGACGCGCCCCGAGGAGGGTCTTGACACATGTCTCCTCTGGGTCTGACTGAGCGCCTCCAGGAGAGAGGCCCAAGCAAGACGTGCCCCGAGGAGCGTCTTGCCACATGTCAACACTGGGTCTGACTGAGCACCTCCAGGAGAGAGGCCCAAGCAAGACGCGCCCCGAGGAGCGTCTTGCCACATGTCACTACTCGGTCTGACTGAGCGCCTCAGGGAGAGAGGTCCAAGCAAGACGCGCCCCGAGGAGCGTCTTGCCACATGTCAACACTGGGTCTGACTGAGTGCCTCCATGAGAGAAGCCCCAGCAAGACGCGCCCCAGCAAGACGCGCCCCGAGGAGCGTCTTGCCACATGTCACTACTCGGTCTGTTTGAGCGCCTCCAGGAGAGAGGCCCAAGCAAGACGTGCCCCGAGGAGCGTCTTGCCACATGTCAACAATGGGTCTGACTGAGGACCTCCAGGAGAGAAGCCCAAGCAAGACGCGCCCCGAGGAGCGTCTTGCCACATGTCAACACTGGGTCTGACTGAGCGCCTCCAGGAGAGAGGCCCAACCAAGACACGCCCCGAGGAGCGTCTTGACACATGTCAACACTGGGTCTGACTGACGGCCTCCACGAGAGATTCCCAAGCAAGACGCGCCCCGAGGAGCGTCTTTCCACATGTCAGCACTCGGTCTGACTGAGCGCCTCCAGGAGAGAGGCCCAAGCAAGACGCGGCCCGAGGAGCGTCTTGCGACATGTCACTACTCGGTCTAACTGAGCGCCTCCAGGAGAGAGGTCCAAGCAAGACGCGCCCCGAAGAGCATCTTGCCACATGTCACTACTCGGTCTGACTGAGCGCCTCCAGAAGAAAGGCCCAAGCAAGACGTGCCCCGAGGAGCGTCTTGCCACATGTCAACACTGGGTCTGACTGAGCGCCTCCAGGAGAGAGGCCCAAGCAAGACGCGCCCCGAGGAGCGTCTTGCCACATGTCAACACTGGGTCTGACTGAGCGCCTCCAGGAGAGAGGCCCAAGCAAGATGCACCCCGAGGAGCGTCTTGCCACATGTGAACACTGGGTCTGACTGAGCGCCTCCAGGAGAGAGGCCCAAGCAAGACGCCCCCGGAGGAGCGTCTTGCAACATGTCAGCACTCGGTCTGACTGAGCGCCTCCAGGAGAGAGGCCCAAGCAAGACGCGCCCCGAGGAGGGTCTTGACACATGTCTCCTCTGGGTCTGACTGAGCGCCTCCAGGAGAGAGGCCCAAGCAAGACGTGCCCCGAGGAGCGTCTTGCCACATGTCAACACTGGGTCTGACTGAGCACCTCCAGGAGAGAGGCCCAAGCAAGACGCGCCCCGAGGAGCGTCTTGCCACATGTCACTACTCGGTCTGACTGAGCGCCTCAGGGAGAGAGGTCCAAGCAAGACGCGCCCCGAGGAGCGTCTTGCCACATGTCAACACTGGGTCTGACTGAGTGCCTCCATGAGAGAAGCCCCAGCAAGACGCGCCCCAGCAAGACGCGCCCCGAGGAGCGTCTTGCCACATGTCACTACTCGGTCTGTTTGAGCGCCTCCAGGAGAGAGGCCCAAGCAAGACGTGCCCCGAGGAGCGTCTTGCCACATGTCAACAATGGGTCTGACTGAGGACCTCCAGGAGAGAAGCCCAAGCAAGACGCGCCCCGAGGAGCGTCTTGCCACATGTCAACACTGGGTCTGACTGAGCGCCTCCAGGAGAGAGGCCCAACCAAGACACGCCCCGAGGAGCGTCTTGACACATGTCAACACTGGGTCTGACTGACGGCCTCCACGAGAGAAGCCCAAGCAAGACGCGCCCCGAGCAGTCTTGCCACATGTCAACACTCGGTCTGACAGAGGGCATCCAGGAGAGAGGCCCAAGCAATACGCGCCCCGAGGAGCGTCTTGCCACATGTCACCACTGTGTCTGACTGAGCTTCTCCAGGAGAGAGGCCCAACCAAGACGCGCCCTGAGGAGCGTCTTGCCACATGCCAACACTGGGTCTGACAGAGGGCCTCCAGGAGAGAGGCCCAAGCAAGACACGCCCCGAGGAGTGTCTTGCCACATGTCACCACTGGGTCTGACTGAGCGCCTCCAGGAGAGAGGCCCAAGCAAGACGCGCCCCGAGGAGCGTCTTGTCACATGTCAACACTGGGTCTTTCTGAGCGCCTCCAGGAGAGAAGCCCAAGCAAGACGCGCCCCGAGGAGTGTCTTGCCACATGTCACCACTTGGTCTGACTGAGCGCCTCCAGGAGAGAGGCCCAAGCAACACGCGCCCCGAGGAGCGTCAGGCCACATGTCACTACTCGGTCTGACTGAGCGCCTCCAGGAGAGAGGCCCAAGCAAGACGTGCCCCGAGGAGCGTCTTGCCACATGTCAACAATGGGTCTGACTGAGGGCCTCCAGGAGAGAGGCCCAAGCAAGACGCGCCCCGAGGAGCGTCTTGCCACATGTCAACAATGGTTCTTACTGAGGGCCTCCGGGAGAGAAGCCCAAGCAAGACGCGCCCTGATGAGCTTCTTGCCACATGTCAGCACTCGGTCTGACTGAGCGCCTCCAGGAGAGAGGCCCAAGCAAGACGTGCCCCGAGGAGCGTCTTGCCACATGTCAACAATGGGTCTGACTGAGGGCCTCCAGGAGAGAAGCCCAAGCAAGACGCGCCCCGAGGAGCGTCTTGCCACATGTCAACTCTGGGTCTGACTGAGCGCCTCCAGGAGAGAGGCCCAAGCAAGATGCGCCCCGAGGAGTGTCTTGCCACATGTCAACAATGGGTCTTACTGAGGGCCTCCAGTAGAGAAGCCGAAGCAAGATGCGCCCCGAGGAGCGTCTTGCCACATGTCAACACAGGGTCTGACTGAGCACCTCCAGGAGAGAGGCCCAAGCAAGACGCGCCCGGAGGAGCGTCTTGCAACATGTCAGCACTCGGTCTGACTGAGCGCCTCCAGGAGAGAGGCCCAAGCAAGACGCGCCCCGAGGAGCGTCTTGCCACATGTCAACAATGGGTCTGACTGAGGGCCTCCAGGAGAGAAGCCAAAGCAAGACGCGCCCCGAGGAGCGTCTTGCCACATGTCAACACTGGGTCTGACTGAGGGCCTCCAGGAGAGAAGCCCCAGCAAGACGCGCCCCGAGGAGCGTCTTGCCACATGTCAACACTGGGTGTGACTGAGCGCCTCCAGGAGAGAGGCCCGTGGAGCGTCTTGCCAAATGTCACCTCTGGGTCTGACTGAGCTCCTCCAGGAGAGAGGCGCAAGCAAGAAACGCCCGAGGAGCGTCTTGACACATGTCAACGCTGGGTCTGACTGAGCGCCTCCAGGAGAGAGTCCCCAGCAAGACGCGCCCCGAGGAGCGTCTTGCCACATGTCAGCACTCGGTCTGACTGAGCGCCTCCAGGAGAGAGGCCCAAGCAAGAAGCGCCCCGAGGAGAGTCTTGCCACATGTCAACAATGGGTCTGACTGAGGGCCTCCAGGAGAGAAGCCCAAGCAAGACGCACCCCAAGGAGCGTCTTGCCACATGTCAACACTGGGTCTGACTGAGCACCTCCAGGAGAGAGGCCCAAGCAAGATGCGCCCCGAGGAGCATCTTGCCATGTGTCACCACTGGGTCTGACTGAGCGCCTCCAGGAGAGAGGCCCAACCAAGACGCGCCCTGAGGAGCGTCTTGCCACATGCCAACACTGGGTCTGACAGTGGGCCTCCAGGAGAGAGGCCCAAGAAAGACGCGCCCCGAGGAGTGTCTTGCCACATGTCACCACTGGGTCTGACTGAGCGCCTCCAGGAGAGAGGCCCAAGCAAGACGCGCCCCGAGGATCGTCTTGTCACATGTCAACACTGGCTCTTTCTGAGCGCCTCCAGGAGAGATTCCCAAGCAAGACGCGCCCCGAGGAGCGTCTTTCCACATGTCAGCACTCGGTCTGACTGAGCGCCTCCAGGAGAGAGGCCCAAGCAAGACGCGGCCCGAGGAGCGTCTTGCGACATGTCACTACTCGGTCTAACTGAGCGCCTCCAGGAGAGAGGTCCAAGCAAGACGCGCCCCGAAGAGCATCTTGCCACATGTCACTACTCGGTCTGACTGAGCGCCTCCAGAAGAAAGGCCCAAGCAAGACGTGCCCCGAGGAGCGTCTTGCCACATGTCAACACTGGGTCTGACTGAGCGCCTCCAGGAGAGAGGCCCAAGCAAGACGCGCCCCGAGGAGCGTCAGGCCACATGTCACTACTCAGTCTGACTGAGCGCCTCCAGGAGAGAGGCCCAAGCAAGACGCGCCCCGAGGAGCGTCTTGCCACACGTCAACACTGGGTCTGATTGAGGGCCTTCTGGAGAGAGGCCCAAGCAAGACGCGCCCCGAGGAGCGTCTTGCCACATGTCAACACTGGGTCTGACACAGGGCCTCCAGGAGAGAGGCCCAAGCAAGACGCGCCCCGAGGAGCGTCTTGCCACATGTCACCTCTGGTTCTGACTGAGCGCCTCCGGGAGAGAGGCCCAAGCAAGACGCGCCCTGAGGAGCGTCTTGCCACATGTCAACAATGGGTCTGACTGAGGGCCTCCAGGAGAGAAGCCCAAGCAAGACGCGCCCCGTGGAGCGTCTTGACACATGTCAGCACTGGGTCTGACAGAGGGCCTCCAGGAGAGAGGCCCAAGCAAGACGCGCCCTGAGGAGTGTCTTGCCACATGTCACCACTGTGTCTGACTTAGCGCCTCCGGGAGAGAGGCCAAAGCAAGACTTGCCCCGAGGAGCGTCAGGCCACATGTCACTACTCAGTCTGACTGAGCACCTCCAGGAGAGAGGCCCAAGCAAGACGCGCCCCGAGGAGTGTCTTGCCATGTGTCAACACTGGGTCTGATTGAGGGCCTTCTGGAGAGAGGCCCAAGCAAGACGCGCCAAGAGGAGCGTCTTGCCACATGTCAACAATGGGTCTTACTGAGGGCCTCCAGGAGAGAAGCCCAAGCAAGACGCGCCCCGAGGAGATTCTTGCCACATGTCAGCACTCGGTCTGACTGAGCGCCTCCAGGAGAGAGGCCAAAGCAAGACGCGCCCCGAGGAGCGTCTTGACACATGTCAACACTGGGTCTGACAGAGGGCCTCCATGAGAGAGGCCCAAGCAAGACGCGCCCCGAGGAGTGTCTTGCCACATGTCAACACTGGGTCTGACTGAGCGCCTCCAGGAGAGAGGCCCAAGCAAGACGCGCCCCGAGGAGCGTCTTGCCACATGTCACTACTCGGTCTGACTGAGCGCCTCCAGGAGAGAGGCCCAAGCAAGACGTGCCCCGAGGAGCGTCTTGCCACATGTAAACAATGGGTCTGACTGAGGGCCTCCAGGAGTGAAGCCCAGGCAAGACGCGCCCCGAGGAGCGTCTTGCCACATGTCAACACAGGGTCTGACAAAGTGCCTCCAGGAGAGAGGCCCAAGCAAGACGCGCCCCGAGGAGCGTCAGGCCACATGTCACTACTCAGTCTGACTGAGCGCCTCCAGGAGAGAGGCCCAAGCAAGACGCGCCCCGAGGAGCGTCTTGCTACACGTCAACACTGGGTCTGATTGAGGGCCTTCTGGAGAGAGGCCCAAGCAAGACGCGCCCCGAGGAGCGTCTTGCCACATGTCAACAATGGGTCTTACTGAGGGCCTCCAGGAGAGAGGCCCATGCAAGATGCGCCCGGAGGAGCGTCTTGCCACATGTAAACACTGGGTCTGAAGGAGGTTCTCCAGGAGAGAGGCCCAAGCAAGACGCGCCCCGAGGAGCGTCTTGCCACATGTCACCTCTGGTTCTGACTGAGCGCCTCCAGGAGAGAGGCCCAAGCAACGCGTCTTGCCACATGTCAACAATGGGTCTGACTTAGGGCCTCCAGGAGAGAAGCCCAAGCAAGACGTGCCCCGTGGAGCGTCTTGACACATGTCAACACTGGGTCTGACAGAGGGCCTCCAGGAGAGAGGCCCAAGCAAGACGCGCCCCGAGGAGTGTCTTGCCACATGTCAACACTGGGTCTCACTGAGCGCCTCCAGGAGAGAGGCCAAAGCAAGACTTGCCCCGAGGAGCATCAGGCCACATGTCACTACTGAGTCTGACTAGGCACCTCCAGGAGAGAGGCCCATGCAAGACGCGCCCCGAGGAGCGTCTTGCCACGTGTCAACACTGGGTCTGATTGAGGGCCTTCTGGAGAGAGGCCCAAGCAAGACGCGCCACGAGGAGCGTCTTGCCACATGTCAACAATGGGTCTTACTGAGGGCCTCCAGGAGAGAAGCCCAAGCAAGACGCGCCCCGAGGAGCTTCTTGCCACATGTCAGCACTCGGTCTGACTGAGCGCCTCCAGGAGAGAGGCCAAAGCAAGACGCGCCCCGAGGAGCGTCTTGCCACATGTCAACACTGGGTCTGACAGAGGGCCTCCATGAGAGAGGCCTAAGCAAGACGCGCCCCGAGGAGTGTCTTGCCACATGTCAACACTGGGTCTGACTGAGCGCCTCCAGGAGAGAGGCCCAAGCAAGACGCGCCCCGACGAGCGTCTTGCCACGTGTCAACACTGGGTCTGACTGAGCGCCTCCAGGAGAGAGGCCCAAGCAAGACGCGCCCCGACGAGCGTCTTGCCACGTGTCAACACTGGGTCTGACTGAGCGCCTCCAGGAGAGAGGCCCAAGCAAGATGCGCCCCGAGGAGCTTCTTGCCACGTGTCACCACTGGGTCTGACTGAGCGCCTCCAGGAGAGAGGCCCAAGCAAGACGCGCCCCGAGGAGCGTCTTGCCATGTGTCACCACTGGGTCTGATTGAGCGCCTCCAGGAGAGAAGCCCCAGCAAGACCGGTCAGGCCTGCAGTGTACACATCAGAGACATGATGTTCTTTCACAGAACTGAGGCCGTTCATTACTAAATGACTTTTACAGGAATATTGTTATTATACTATTCAACAGGTTGATCATATTAATGTGTATTAAACCCACAACCTAGCACTGAGGACAGCGGGACTTTGTTTAAATTAGTACTTAATGGAAATGATACATAATGATACATAAGAGCCATGTCATACATTCAGCCTAGGAATAGTAGCATTGTGCACTATTAAAAATATACACATCAATTGCTCGAATCCCATTGTTGCAAAGTAAAACTCTAATAAAACTATAGTCTGACATCAACAGAGAAGACTTAGTGTATGTACTACAAATACAGCATTAGGATTTCGAGTGGACCGTGCACCTTGTGAACCATCAGAGGCTTATGACGCAACATATCTTCCAGTTGCTATTAGACAAGTTATAATTCTCGACCATTTTTCGGAACTGGTTTCTTGGGTCCGTGAGTAAATGCCAAATGAGATGATAGTCCTTAAGTAAGTTCCTGGCGATCCCACGTCACGCTCTTGCCCATCAGCCGGTGAATGCTGAGACGGAACTCGATGAGAGCGATGTATTTTTTTAAGTGCTCCGAATGTACTTCTAACAAGCGTGCGATTCACTTCGTGAGTAAACCGCAGCTGCAGCTGATTCAAACAGTCAAGCCAACTTTCTACATCACAATATGCGTTTTGTAGTTAGTCGAGTTACCTTTTGTGTGGCGCATGCACGGGTTGTTAGCGCCCAGCTCCCAGCTTAGAGAGTCCTGTATTGACACAGACGTCAATACATCTCGATGTCATGCAACACACAAAGTCTGTCGCATACAGGTGGGTTAACACATGTACGATACCTTTTGTGTGGCGCATGCACGGGTCGTTAGCGTCCAGCTCCCGGCTTATAGAGAGTCCTGTATTGACACAGACGTCAATACATCTCGATGTCATGCAACACACAAAGTCTGTCGCTTACAGGTGGGTTAACACACATGTACGATGTGTGCGATGGCACGCCCGTTTACAATGGGACACGACAATGATCATTGTTAACCAAACTCTTGTTTCTCACGACAGGTGGTAGCGTTGTCTCCTGCACCTGGTCTTCGTGCACAGAGGGTGTTGTAATGTGCTCGTCATAGTCGCGATCGTTGTCACTCGAATCCGTTGTTCTCACGACAGGTGGTAGCGTTGTCTCCTGCATGTTGTCTTCGCGTGCGGCAAGCGTTGTGCTGTGCTCGTTATAATGGTTGTCTTCGTACAAAGGGGGTGTTGAATACTCCTTCGCAAGTAGTGTAGGAGGTGGTGTGATGGGACGTATCTCAGAGGCGTTATGTGAGCGTACCACCATGGCCTGAGCAACTGCGACTACTGAGAGTACACCCAGTACAGACAGCGAGATCTTTTTTTTCTTGGGTGTTGTACGTGTGGGTACAGCCGCTTTAATGGCAGTGAGAGCAAGTGGGCAAATATATTTATAGGTCACTAGCAGAAACTAAGGCATGTGGTCAGAGTGTAATCGTAACCACCGTAGCTCTTGTCATAATTTAATATACATAGAAATCAGAAACGGGCATGTCAGGATAGACATTGCGAGGGATAATGCGGCCAGTATCTGTGTGCGCTTGAGAGCACCTTGTTGTTCTACTGTGGTGCCCACGCCGCCGGGTCTGTAAATGTCATCGACCTTCTTTATATACGCATACGCTAAAGACCGTATATTCTCTATGGATTTGAACACGTCCTTTGTTTCGCGTAACGCTTGAGCTGTCTCGAGCGTGATGTTGTGAGTGTACGCCAGTGTTTCACGTGCACCGAGGTCCGAAAGGGCGTGCGCTACAACTATTAACCTTGGTTTGGGAGTGTGGCGAAACGCTCGCTCCGCTGTAATGGGCGGATGCAATGTTATCACCTGGTACGTTTCGTTAGTCGGGTCGTAACACACCGGTCCATCACACGGACCGTCACATTGTATGGGGCACAGTAAGGACAACACGCCGCCGACCGTGACTTCGCACTCGACCGCGGTGGTGTTATCGATTTGCAAAGGATCACATACGCCTCTCCAGTCGCAATGAGGCACATTGTATTCGACGCGACCGTCGGTCACCATAGCTTTCGTCAGCCAACACACTCGATTGCCCTTCAAAACATCGGCGATCAACGTGAGCTTAGAGGTCGCCGTCGCTTTACTGTACGCCAGGATATCCGTGTGTGAGTGCACGCTCGACGTCGATTGACAACCGGTCATGTCAGACCTGATCAGACCTTCCGAACACATGACCATTAGTTGTTGTGCGGCCGAGAGTATCGCGATCATACCGTTGAGATGTGTAGAAAGCGCGTACACGCCAGCCTTCCACGTTTCCAAAATTTCCAGCAGTCTAGAGGGACTTGTCTTAGCGCGCACGGCTGTGCTGAATTTGCGTTGGGTAGACACAACGGCTTCGACCTCGCTTAGGATCTGTGGGCTCATGTACTCGTGGTAGGCCAAGACGTGTATAGTCGAGCGCGGTGACGCCCCGAACACTTGACCCGGTTTTGTTGTGGCGATATGCGTGTCCAGTAACGCGGCAAAGTCCGCGTGTCTAGCGTGTATTGATTTTACAGCTCGCTCATACCCCAACAGTACGGTCCGTAGAAGTTCGTTCACTTGTTTCCATGCGCTCGTGGAACACAGGACATCGCAACCTCTGTGATACTCAAGTAAAGCGTCAAACACCAGCTGCTTGCACGTTGGAAATACAATCGGTAGTAACTTCTTACTCCACTCTATGTTGAACTCGTATAGCACACGGTTGCGGCGGTTTGCGCATTTTCTATCTACCCTCCGCTAATATGACTCTTTGGTCTGTCTCCTGAGATGGTGCGGTTGGAACTTGCCAGGGGGCACTATCGACGGTCGGCGTTTCCATTTCGTCAACTGCCATTTTCAGCCGCTGGCAAACGGCCGTCGACGGTCGATGCGAGACACCAACATAAAGTTATACCGCGACCCTCATGCCAGTTTTCTGTAGTACTGGTTGTAGTTTCTGGTGCACACTCGATACGCCATTACGATCACAATTACGTTGAATAATAAATCCAGTGTTGTAGCGACTGCAGCCAGCGCCGTCGCGCAACTTGTGTCGGTGTTATCTCTCGATACTTTCATTCGTATCCGAGCGTATGCAGAATCTACGGATCTGGTGAAGTTGCTTGTCACTAGCTTGCGCACGTTTGATATGGCACTTTGCGCGAGACTCACACAACCTGCAGTGGCGACCGTCGCGTCAGTGCAAAGTTTTTCCGATATATCCCTCGCAACATCGTTTGTCATTTGCTGTACACTGCGCACACTGGCCGCGAGGTCGCGGAGAGGGTCTTCGTTACGAGTTGTGTAATATCCGCTGACTTGCCAATTCAATTCTGGTGGTGCTGACCCAAACGAGAACGCTTTTAAGGCGCATGTCGTGGTAACTCTGGTAGCGCCGTGGTTGACGAGGATGATCATCTTTAGCAATAGTTCATCTCGAAGCACAACGATGGTGAGGGCGACGGGTTGGCCGGTTCCGCCTTCAGGCCACTCGGTTGCCGCTAGATTGCCCAATGCCACACACGCAGACGAACCCTGTACACACTCAATGACCCGTGTGCGATCGTTGATTTCTGCTAGTACGTTTGCTAGTTCTACGTGCTTCCACGGATCGGGCGTGGGCACGCACTTGTTTTAGAGGCGTTTTCGCGCAGCCTCTACCCTGCACGACCGCTCGTGGCCGTACTAGCTATTTTTATCTTTATTTGTTTCACACACACACACACACACACACACACACACACACACACACACACACACACACACACACACACACACACACACACACACACACACACACACACACACACACACACACACACACACACACAAACACACACACACACACACAGGCCCTTGCGTGCAAACCCCGGTCAGGCCTGCAGTGTACACATCAGAGACATGATGTTCTTTCACAGAACTAAGGTTGTTCATTACTAAATGACTTTTACAGGAATATTGTTATTATAATATTCAACAGGTTGATCATAATAATGTGTATTAAACCCACAACCTAGCACTGAGGACAGAGGGACTTTATTTAAATTAGTACTTAATGGAAACGATACATAATGATACATAAGAGCCATGTCATACATTCAGCCTAGGAATAGTAGCATTGTGCACTATTAAAAATATACACATCAATTGCTCGAATCCCATTGTTGCAAAGTAAAACTCTAATAAAACTCTAGTCTGACATCAACAGAGAAGACTTAGTGTATGTACTACAAATACAGCATTAGGATTTCGAGTGGACCGTGCACCTTGTGAACCATCAGAGGCTTATGACGCAACATATCTTCCAGTTGCTATTAGACAAGTTATAATTCTCGACCATTTTTCGGAACTGGTTTCTTGGGTCCGTGAGTAAATGCCAAATGAGATGATAGTCCTTAAGTAAGTTCCTGGCGATCCCATGTCACGCTCTTGCCCATCAGCCGGTGAACGCTGAGACGGAACTCGATGAGAGCGATGTATTTTTTAAGTGCTCCGAATGTACTTCTAACAAGCGTGCGATTCACTTCGTGAGTAAACCGCAGCTGCAGCTGATTCAAACAGTCGAGTCAACTTTCTACATCACAATATGCGTTTTGTAGTTAGTCGAGTTACCTTTTGTGTGGCGCATGCACGGGTCGTTAGCGTCCAGCTCCCAGCTTAGAGAGTCCTGTATTGACACAGACGTCAATACATCTCGATGTCATGCAACACACAAAGTCTGTCGCATACAGGTGGGTTAACACACATGTACGATGTGTGCGATGGCGCGCCTGTTTACAATGGGACACGACGATGATCATTGTTAACCAAACTCTTGTTTCTCACGACAGGTGGTAGCGTTGTCTCCTGCACCTGGTCTTCGTGCACAGAGGGTGCTGTAATGTGCTCGTCATAGTCGCGATCGTTGTCACTCGAATCCGTTGTTCTCACGACAGGTGGTAGCGTTGTCTCCTGCATGTTGTCTTTGTGTGCGGCAAGCGTTGTGCTGTGCTCGTTATAATGGTTGTCTTCGTACAAAGGGGGTGTTGAATACTCCTTCGTGAGTAGTCTAGGAGGTGGTGTGATGGAACGTATCTCAGAGGCGTTATGTGAGCGTACCACCATGGCCTGAGACACTGCGACTACTGAGAGTACACCCAGTACAGACAGCGAGATCATTTTTTTTCTTGGGTGTTGTACGTGTGGGTACAGCCGCTTTAATGGCAGTGAGAGCAAGTGGGCAAATGTATTTATAGGTCACTAGCAGAAACTAAGGCACGTGGTCAGAGTGTAATCGTAACCACCTAAAGTAGCTCTTGTCATAATTTAATATACATAGAAATCAGAAACGGGTATGTCAGGATAGACATCGCGAGTGATAATGCGGCCAGTATCTGTGTGCGCTTGAGAGCACCTTGTTGTTCTACTGTGGTGCCCACGCCGCCGGGTCTGTAAATGTCATCGACCTTCTTTATATACGCATACGCTAAAGACCGTATATTCTCTATGGATTTGAACACGTCCTTTGTTTCGCGTAACGCTTGAGCTGTCTCGAGCGTGATGTTGTGAGTGTACACCAGTGTTTCGCGTGCACCGAGGTCCGAAAGGGCGTGCGCTACAACTATTAACCTTGGTTTGGGAGTGTGGCGAAACGCTCGCTCCGCTGTAATGGGCAGATGCAATGTTATCACCTGGTACGTTTCATTAGTCGGGTCGTAACACACCGGTCCGTCACACGGACCGTCACATTGTATGGGGCACAGTAAGGACAACACGCCGCCGACCGTGACTTCGCACTCGACTGCGGTGGTGTTGTCGATTTGCAAAGGATCACATACGCCTCTCCAGTCGCAATGAGGCACATTGTAGTCGACGCGACCGTCGGTCACCATAGCTTTCGTCTGCCAACACACTCGATTGCCCTTCGAAACATCGGCGATCAACGTGAGCATAGAGGTCGCTGTCACTTTACTGTACGCCAGGATATCCGTGTGTGAGTGCACGCTCGACGTCGATTGACAACCGGTCATGTCAGACCTGATCAGACCTTCCGAACACATGACCATTAGTTGTTGTGCAGCCGAGAGTATCGCGATCATACCGTTGAGATGTGTAGAAAGCGCGTACACGCCAGCCTTCCACGTTTGCAAAATTTCCAGCAGTCTAGAGGGACTTGTCTTAGCGCGCACGGCTGTGCTGAATTTGCGTTGGGTAGACACAACGGCTTCGACCTCGCTTAGGATCTGTGGGCTCATGTACTCGTGGTAGGCCAAGACGTGTATAGTCGAGCGCGGTGACGCCCCGAACACTTGACCCGGTTTTGTTGTGGCGATATGCGTGTCCAGTAACGCGGCAAAGTCCGCGTGTCTAGCGTGTATTGATTTTACAGCTCGCTCATACCCCAACAGTACGGTCCGTAGAAGTTCGTTCACTTGTTTCCATGCGCTCGTGGAACACAGGACATCGCAACCTCTGTGATACTCAAGTAAAGCGTCAAACACCAGCTGCTTGCACGTTGGAAATACAATCGGTAGTAACTTCTTACTCCACTCTATGTTGAACTCGTATAGTATGTATATGGGCGGTTGCGGCGGTTTGCACATTTTCTATCTACCCTCCGCTAATATGACTCTGTCGTCTGTCTCCTGAGATGGTGTGGTTGGAACTTGCGAGAGTGCACTATCGACGGTCGGCGTTTCCATTTCGTCAACTGCCATTTTCAGCCGCTGGCAAACGGCCGTCGACGGTCGATGCGAGACACCAACATAACGTTAGACCGCGACCCTCATGCCAGTTTTCTGTAGTACTGGTTGTAGTTTCTGGTGCACACTCGAAACGCCATTACGATCACAATTACGTTGATTAATAAATCCAGTGTTGTAGCGACTGCAGCCAGCGCCGTCGCGCAACTCGTGTCGGTGTTATCTCTCGATACTTTCATTCGTATCCGAGCGTATGCAGAATCTACGGATCTGGTGAAGTTGCTTGTCACTAGATTGCGCACGTTTGATATGGCACTTTGCGCGAGACTCACACAACCTGCAGTGGCGACCGTCGCGTCAGTGCAAAGTTTTTCCGATATATCGCTCGCAACATCGTTTGTCATTTGCTGTACACTGCGCACACTGGCCGCGAGGTCGCCGAGAGGGTCTTCGTTACGAGTTGTGTAATATCCGCTGACTTGCCGATTCAATTCTGGTGGCGCTGACCCAAACGAGAACGCTTTTAAGGCGCATGTCGTGGTAAATCTGGTAGCGCCGTGGTTGACGAGGACGATCATCTTTAACAATTGTTCATCTCGAAGCACAACGATGGTGAGGGCGACGGGTTGGCCGGTTCCGCCTTCAGGCCACTCGGTTGCCGCTAGATTGCCCAATGCCACACACGCAGACGAACCCTGTACACACTCAATGACCCGTGTGCGATCGTTGATTTCTGCTAGTACGTTTGCTAGTTCTACGTGCTTCCACGGATCGGGCGTGGGCACGCGCTTGTTTTAGAGGCGTTTTCACGCAGCCTCTACCCTGCACGACCGCTCGTGGCCGCACTAGCTATATTTATCTTTATTTGTTTCACACACACACACACACACACACACACACACACACACACACACACACACACACACACACACACACACACACACACACACACACACACACACACACACGCACACACACACACACACACACACAGGCCGTTGCGTGCAAACCCCGGTCAGGCCTGCAGTGTAAACATCAGAGACATGATGTTCTTTCACAGAACTGAGGTTGTTCATTCCTAAATGACTTTTACAGGAATATTGTTATTATACTATTCAAAAGGTTGATCATAATAATGTGTATTAAGACGCTCCTCGGGGCGTGTCTTGCTTGGGCCTCTCTCCAGAAGGCCCTCAATCAGACCCAGTGTTGACACGTGGCAAGACGCTCCTCGGGGCATGTCTTGCTTGGGCCTCTCTCCAGAAGGCCCTCAATCAGACCCAGTGTTGACACGTGGCAAGACGCTCCTCGGGGCGCGTCTTGCTTGGGCCTCTCTCCAGAAGGCCCTCAATCAGACCCAGTGTTGACATGTGGCAAGACGCTCCTCGGGGCGCGTCTTGCTTGGGCCTCTCTCCTGGAGGCGCTCAGTCAGACTGAGTAGTGACATGTTGCCTGACGCTCCTCGGGGCGCGTGTTGCTTGGGCCTCTCTCCTGGAGGCGCTCAGTCAGACCAAGTGGTGACATGTGGCAAGACACTCCTCGGGGCGCGTCTTGCTTGGGCCTCTCTCCTGGAGGCCCTCTGTCAGACCCAGTGTTGACATGTGTCAATACGCTCCTCGGGGCGCGTCTTGCTTGGGCTTCTCACCTGGAGGCCCTCAGTCAGACCCATTGTTGACATGTGGCAAGACGCTCCTCGGGGCGCATCTTGCTTGGGCCTCTCTCCTGGAGGCGCTCAGTCAGACCGAGTGCTGACATGTGGCAATACGCTCCTCGGGGCGCGTCTTGCTTGGGCTTCTCTCCTGGAGGTGCTCAGAAAGACCCAGTGTTGACATGTGACAAGACGCTCCTCGGGGCGCGTCTTGCTTGGGCCTCTCTCCTGGAGCCGTTCAGTCAGAACCAGAGGTGACATGTGGCAAGACGCTCCTCGGGGCGCGTCTTGCTTTGGCCTCTCTCCTGGAGGCGCTCAGTCAGACCGAGTGCTGACATAAGGCAAGACGCTCCTCGGGGCGCGTCTTGCTGGGGCCTCTCTCCTGGAGGCGCTCAGTCAGACCCAGTGCTGACATGTGGCAAGACGCTCCTCGGGGCGCATCTTGCTTGGGCCTCTCTCCTGGAGGCGCTCAGTCAGACTGAGTAGTGACATGTGGCCTGACGCTCCTCGGGGCGCGGCTTGCTTGGGCCTCTCTCCCGGAGGCGCTCAGTCAGACCCAGTGGTGACATGTGGCAAGAAAACTCCTCGGGGCGCGTCTTGCTTGGGCCTCTCTCCTGGAGGCTCTCTGTCAGACCCAGTGTTGACATGTGGCAAGACGCTCCTCGGGCCGCGTGTTGCTTGGGCTTCTCTCCTGGAGGTCCTCAGTCAGACCCATTGTTGACATGTGGCAAGACGCTCCTCGGGGCGCGTCGTGCTTGGGCCTCTCTCCTGGAGGCGCTCAGTCAGACCGAGTGCTGACATGTGGCAAGACGCTCCTCGGGGCGCGTCTTGCTTGGGCTTCTCTCCTGGAGGCGCTCAGAAAGACCCAGTGTTGACATGTGACAAGACGCTCCTCTGGGCGCGTCTTGCTTGGGCCTCTCTCCTGGAGGCGCTCAGTCAGAACCAGAGGTGACATGTGGCAAGACGCTCCTCGGGGCGCGTCTTGCTTAGGCATCTCTCCTGGAGGCCCTCTGTCAGACCCAGTGTTGACATGTGGCAAGACGCTCCTCCGGGCGCATCTTGCTTGGGCCTCTCTCCTGGAGGCCCTCAGTCAGACCCATTGTTTACATGTGGCAAGACGCTCCTCGGGGCGCGTCTTGCTTGGGCCTCTCTCCTGGAGGCGCTCAGTCAGACCGAGTGCTGACATAAGGCAAGACGCTCCTCGGGGCGCGTCTTGCTTGGGCCTCTCTCCTGGAGGCGCTCAGTCAGACCCAGTGTTGACATGTGGCAAGAAGCTCCTCGGGGCGCGTCTTGCTTGGGCCTCTCTCCTGGAAGCGCTCAGTCAGACCGAGTGCTGACATGTGGCAAGACGCTCCTCGGGGTACGTCTTGCTTGGGCTTCTCTCCTGGAGGCCCTCAGTCAGACCCATTGTTGACATGTGGCAAGACGCTTCTCGGGGCGCGTCTTATTTGCGCCTCTCTCCTGGAGGCCCTCAGTCAGACCCAGTGTTGACATGTTGCAAGACGCTCCTCGGGGCGCGTCTTGCTTGGGCCTCTCTCCTGGAGGCGCTCAGTCAGACCCAGTGTTGACACGTGGCAAGACGCTCCTCGTGGCGCGTCTTGCTTGGGCCTCTCTCCTGGAGGCGCTCAGTCAGACCCAGTGTTGGCATGTGGCAAGACACTCCTCGGGGTGCGTCTTGGTTGGGCCTCTCTCCTGGAGGCACTCATTCAGACCCAGTGGTGACATGTGGCAAGACGCTCCTCGGGGCGCGTCTTGCTTGGGCTTCTCTCCTGGAGGCCCTCAGTAAGACCCATTGTTGACATGTGGCAAGACGCTCCTCGGGGCGCTTCTTGCTTGGGCCTCTCTCCTGGAGGCGCTCAGTCAGACTGAGTAGTGACATGTGGCCTGACGCTCCTCGGGGCGCCTGTTGCTTGGGCCTCTCTCCTGGAGGCGCTCAGTCAGACCAAGTGGTGACATTTTGCAAGACGCTCCTCGGGGCGCGTCTTGCTTGGGCCTCTCTCCAGAAGGCCCTCAATAAGACCCAGTGTTTACACGTGGCAAGACGCTCCTCGGGGCGCGTCTTGCTTGGGCCTCTCTCCTGGAGGCGCTCAGTCAGAATGAGTAGTGACATGTGGCCTGACGCTCCTCGGGGCGCGTGTTACTTGGGCCTCTCTCCTGGAGGCGCTCAGTCAGACCAAGTGGTGACATGTGGCCTGACGCTCCTCGGGGCGCGTGTTGCCTGGGCCTCTCTCCTGGAGGCGCTCAGTCAGACCAAGTGGTGACATGTGGCAAGACACTTCTCGGGGCGCGTCTTGCTTGGGCCTCTCTCCTGGAGGCGCTCAGTCAGACCGAGTGCTGACATGTGGCAAGACGCTCCTCGGGCCGCGTGTTGCTTGGGCTTCTCTCCTGGAGGCCCTCAGTCAGACCCATTGTTGACATGTGGCAAGACGCTCCTCCGGGCGCATCTTGCTTGGGCCTCTCTCCTGGAGGCCCTCAGTCAGACCCATTGTTGACGTGTGGCAAGACGCTCCTCGGGGCGCGTCTTGCTTGGGCCTCTCTCCTGGAGGCGCTCAGTCAGACCGAGTGCTGACATAAAGCAAGACGCTCCTCAGGGCGCGTCTTGCTTGGCCCTCTCTCCTGGAGGCGCTCAGTCAGACCCAGTGTTGACATGTGGCAAGACGCTCCTCGGGGAGCATCTTGCTTGGGCCTCTCTCCTGGAGGCGCTCAGTCAGACCCAGTGGTGACACGTGGAAAGACGCTCCTCGGGGCGCGTCTTGCTTGGGCCTCTCTCCTGGAGGCGCTCAGTCAGACCAAGTCATGACACGTGGCAAGACGCTCCTCGGGGCGCGTCTTGCATGGGCCTCTCTCCTGGAGGCGCTCAGTCAGACCCAGTGTTGGCATGTGGCAAGACACTCCTCGGGGCGCGTCTTGGGTGGGCCTCTCTCCTGGAGGCGCTCATTCAGACCCAGTGGTGACATGTGGCAAGACGCTCCTCGGGGCGCGTATTGCTTGGGCCTCTCTCCTGAATGCCCTCTGTCAGACCGAGTGTTGACATGTGGCAAGACTCTCCACGGGGCGCGTCTTGCTTGGGCTTCTCTCATGGAGGCCCTCAGTCCAACCCAGTGTTGACATGTATCAAGACGCTCCTCGGGGCGTGTCTTGCTTGGGCCTCTCTCCTGGAGGCCCTCAGTCAGACCCATTGTTGACGTGTGGCAAGACGCTCCTCGGGGCGCGTCTTGCTTGGGCCTCTCTCCTGGAGGCGCTCAGTCAGACCGAGTGCTGACATAAAGCAAGACGCTCCTCAGGGCGCGTCTTGCTTGGCCCTCTCTCCTGGAGGCGCTCAGTCAGACACGGTGTTGACATGTGGCAAGACGCTCCTCGGGGAGCATCTTGCTTGGGCCTCTCTCCTGGAGGCGCTCAGTCAGACCCAGTGGTGACACGTGGAAAGACGCTCCTCGGGGCGCGTCTTGCTTGGGCCTCTCTCCTGGAGGCACTCAGTCAGACCGAGTAGTGACATGTGGCAAGACGCTCCTCGGGGCGCGTCTTGCTTGGACCTCCCTCCTGGAGGCGCTCAGTCAGACCGAGTAGTGACATTTGGCAAGACGCTCCTCGGGGCGCGTCTTGCTTGGACCTCTCTCCTGGACGCGCTCGGTTAGACCGAGTAGTGACACGTGGCAAGACGCTCCTCGGGGCGCATCTTGCTTGGGCCTCTCTCCTGGAGGCGCTAAGTCAGACCCAGTGTTGACACGTGGCAAGACGCTCCTCGGGGCGCGTCTTGCTTGGGCCTCTCTCCTGGAGGCGCTCAGTCAGACCCAGTGTTGGCATGTGGCAAGACACTCCTCGGGGCGCGTCTTGGTTGGGCCTCTCTCCTGGAGGCACTCATTCAGACCCAGTGGTGACATGTGGCAAGACGCTCCTCGGGGCGCGTCTTGCTTGGGCTTCTGTCCTGGAGGCCCTCAGTAAGACCCATTGTTGACATGTGGCAAGACGCTCCTCGGGGCTCTTCTTGCTTGGGCCTCTCTCCTGGAGGCGCTCAGTCAGACCGAGTAGTGACATTTGGCAAGACGCTCCTCGGGGCGCTTCTTGCTTGGACCTCTCTCCTGGACGCGCTCGGTTAGACCGAGTAGTGACACGTGGCAAGACGCTCCTCGGGGCGCATCTTGCTTGGGCCTCTCTCCTGGAGGCGCTCAGTCAGACACAGTGTTGACATGTGGCAAGACACTCCTCGGGGCGCGTCTTGCTTGGGCTTCTCTCATGGAGGCCCTCAGTAAGACCCATTGTTGATATGTGGAAAGAAGCTCCTCGGGGCGCGTCTTGCTTTGGCTTCTCTCCTGGAGGCCCTCAGTCAGACCCATTGTTCACATGTGGCAAGACGCTCCTCGGGGCGCGTATTGCTTGGGCCTCTCTCCTGGATGCCCTCTGTCAGACCCAGTGTTGACATGTGGCAAGACTCTCCTCGGGGCGCGTCTTGCTTGGGCTTCTCTCATGGAGGCCCTCAGTCAGACGCAGTGTTGACATGTGTCAAGACGCTCCTCGGGGCGTGTCTTGCTTGGGCCTCTCTCCTGGAGGCGCTCAGTCAGACCCAGTGTTGACATGTGGCAAGACGCTCCTCGGGGCGCTTCTTGCTTGGGCTTCTCTCCTGGAGGCCCTCAGTCAGACCCATTGTTGACATGTGGCAAGACGCTCCTCGGGGCATGTCTTGCTTGGGCCTCTCTCCTGGAGGCGCTCAGTCAGACCCAGTGTTGATATGTTGCAAGACGCTCCTCGGGGCGCGTGTTGCTTGGACCTCTCTCCTGGAGGCGCTCAGTCAGACCGAGTAGTGACATGTGGCAAGACGCTCCTCGGGGCGCGTCTTGCTTGGGCCTCTCTCCTGGAGGCGCTCAATTAGACCCACTGTTGACATGTGGCAAGACGCTCCTCGGGGCGCTTCTTGCTTGTGCCTCTCTCCTGGAGGCGCTCAGTCAGACCGAGTGCTGACATGTGGCAAGACGCTCCTCGGGGCGCGTCTTGCTGGGGCCTCTCTCCTGGAGGCGTTCAGTCAAACCCAGTGTTGTCATGTGTCAAGACGCTCCTCGGGCGTTTCTTGTTTGCGCCTCTCTCCTGGATGCGCTCAGTCAGACCCAGAGGTGACATGTGGCAAGACGCTCCTCGGGCCTCTCTCCTGGAGGCGCTCAGTCAGACCCAGTGTTGACATGTGGCAAGACGCTCCTCGGGGCGCGTCTTGCTTGGGCCTCTCTCCTGGAGGCGCTCAGTCAGACCCAGAGGAGACATGTGTCAAGACCCTCCTCGGGGCGCGTCTTGCTTGGGCCTCTCTCCTGGAGGCGCTCAGTCAGACCGAGTGCTGACATGTTGCAAGACGCTCCTCCGGGCGCGTCTTGCTTGGGCCTCTCTCCTGGAGGCGCTCAGTCAGACCCAGTGTTCACATGTGGCAAGACGCTCCTCGGGGCGCGTCTTGCTTGGGCCTCTCTCCTGGAGGCGCTCAGTCAGACCGAGTGCTGACATTTGGCAAGATGCTCCTCGGGGCGCATCTTGCTTGGGCTTCTCTCCTGGAGGCCCTCAGTCATACCCATTGTTGACATGTGGCAAGACGCTCCTCGGGGCGCGTCTTGCTTGGGCCTCTCTCCTGGAGGCGCTCAATTAGACCCAGTGTTGACATGTGGCAAGACGCTCCTCGGGGCGCGTCTTGCTTGGGCTTCTCTCCTTGAGGCCCTCAGTCAGACCCATTGTTGACATGTGGCAAGAAGCTCCTCGGGGCGCTTCTTGCTTGGGCCTCTCTCCTGGAGGCGCTCAGTTAGACCGAGTGCTGACATGTGGCAAGACGCTCCTCGGGGCGCGTCTTGCTGGGGCCTCTCTCCTGGAGTCGCTCAGTCAAACCCAGTGTTGACATGTGTCAAGACGCTCCTCGGGCATTTCTTGTTTGCGCCTCTCTCCTGGAGGCGCTCAGTCAGACCCAGAGGTGACATGTGGCAAGAGGCTCCTCGGGCCTCTCTCCTGGAGGCGCTCAGTCAGACCCAGTGTTGACATGTGGCAAGATGCTCCTCGGGGCGCATCTTGCTTGGGCCTCTCTCCTGGAGTTGCTCAGTCAGACCCAGTGTTGACATGTGGCAAGACCCTCCTCGGGGCGCGTCTTGCTTGGGCCTCTCTCCTGGAGGCGCTCAGTCAGACCCAGAGGAGACATGTGTCAAGACCCTCCTCGGGGCGCGTCTTGCTTGGGCCTCTCTCCTGGAGGCGCTCAGTCAGACCCAGTGTTGACATGTGGCAAGACGCTCCTCGGGGCACGTCTTGCTTGGGCCTCTCTCCTGGAGGCGCTCAGTCAGACCCAGAGGAGACATGTGTCAAGACCCTCCTCGGGGCGCGTCTTGCTTGTGCCTCTCTCCTGGAGGCGCTCAGTCAGACCGACTGCTGACATGTTGCAAGACGCTCCTCCGGGCGCGTCTTGCTTGGGCCTCTCTCCTGGAGGCGCTCAGTCAGACCCAGTGTTCACATGTGGCAAGACGCTCCTCGGGGCGCGTCTTGCTTGGGCCTCTCTCCTGGAGGCGCTCAGTCAGACCGAGTGCTGACATTTGGCAAGACGCTCCTCGGGGCGCATCTTGCTTGGGCTTCTCTCCTGGAGGCCCTCAGTCATACCCATTGTTGACATGTGGCAAGACGCTCCTCGGGGCGCGTCTTGCTTGGGCCTCTCTCCTGGAGGCGCTCAATTAGACCCAGTGTTGACATGTGGCAAGACGCTCCTCGGGGCGCGTCTTGCTTGGGCTTCTCTCCTGGAGGCCCTCAGTCAGACCCATTGTTGACATGTGGCAAGAAGCTCCTCGGGGCGCTTCTTGCTTGGGCCTCTCTCCTGGAGGCGCTCAGTTAGACCGAGTGCTGACATGTGGCAAGACGCTCCTCGGGGCGCGTCTTGCTGGGGCCTCTCTCCTGGAGTCGCTCAGTCAAACCCAGTGTTGACATGTGTCAAGACGCTCCTCGGGCATTTCTTGTTTGCTCCTCTCTCCTGGAGGCGCTCAGTCAGACCCAGTGTTGACATGTGGCAAGATGCTCCTCGGGGCGCGTCTTGCTTGGGCCTCTCTCCTGGAGGTGCTCAGTCAGACCCAGTGTTGACATGTGGCAAGACGCTCCTCGGGGCACGTCTTGCTTGGGCCTCTCTCCTGGAGGCGCTCAGTCAGACCCAGAGGAGACATGTGTCAAGACCCTCCTCGGGGCGCGTCTTGCTTGGGCCTCTCTCCTGGAGGCGCTCAGTCAGACCGAGTGCTGACATGTTGCAAGACGCTCCTCCGGGCGCGTCTTGCTTGGGCATCTCTCCTGGAGGCGCTCAGTCAGACCCAGTGTTCACATGTGGCAAGACGCTCCTCGGGGCGCGTCTTGCATGGGCCTCTCTCCTGGAGGCGCTCAGTCAGACCCAGTGTTCACATGTGGCAAGACGCTCCTCGGGGCGCGTCTTGCATGGGCCTCTCTCCTGGAGGCGCTCAGTCAGACCCAGTGTTGACATGTGGCAAGACGCTCCTCGGGGCGCGTCTTGCTTGGGCCTCTCTCCTGGAGGCGATCAGTCAGACCGAGTGCTGACATTTGGCAAGACGCTCCTCGGGGCGCATCTTGCTTGGGCTTCTCTCCTGGAGGCCCTCAGTCAGACCCAGTGTTGACATGTGGCAAGACGCTCCTCGGGGCGAGTCTTATTTGGGCCTCTCTCTTGGAGGCCCTCAGTCAGACCCAGTGTTGACATGTGGCAAGACGCTCCTCGGGGCGCGTCTTGCTTGGGCTTCTCTCCTGGAGGCCCTCAGTCAGACCCATTGTTGACATGTGGCAAGACGCTCCTCGGGGCGCGTCTTGCTTGGGCTTCTCTCCTGGAGGCCCTCAGTCAGACCCATTGTTGACATGTGGCAAGACGCTCCTCGGGGCGCGTCTTGCTTGGGCCTCTCTCCAGAAGGCCCTCAATCAGACCCAGTGTTGACACGTGGCAAGACGCTCCTCGGGGCGCGTCTTACTTGGGCCTCTCTCCTGGAGGCGCTCAGTCAGACTGAGTGGTGACATGTGGCCTGACGCTCCTCGGGGCGTGTGTTGCTTGGGCCTCTCTCCTGGAGGCGCTCAGTCAGACCAAGTGGTGACATGTGGCAAGACACTCCTCGGGGCGCGTCTTGCTTGGGCCTCTCTCCTGGAGGCCCTCTGTCAGGCCCAGTGTTGACATGTGTCAAGACGCTCCTCGGGGCGCGTCTTGCCCTGGCTTCTCTCCTGGAGGCCCTCAGTCATACCCATTGTTGACATGTGGCAAGACGCTCCTCGGGGCGCGTCTTGCTTTGGCCTCTCTCCTGGAGTTGCTCAGTCAGACCGAGTGCTGACATGTGGAAAGACGCTCCTCGGGGCGCGTCTTGCTTGGGCTTCTCTCCTGGAGGCGCTCAGAAAGACCCAGTGTTGACATGTGACAAGACGCTCCTCGGGGCGCGTTTTGCTTGGGCATCTCTCCTGGAGGCGCTCAGTCAGACCCAGTGGTGACATGTGGCAAGACACTCCTCGGGGCGCGTCTTGCTTGGGCCTCTCTCCTGGAGGCCCTCTGTCAGACCCAGTGTTGGCATGTGGCAAGACGCTCCTCAGGGCGCGTCTTGGTTGGGCCTCTCTCCTGGAGAAGCTCAGTCAGACCCAGTGGTGACATGTGGCAAGACGCTCCTCGGGGCGCGTATTGCTTGGGCCTCTCTCCTGGATGCCCTCTGTCAGACCGAGTGTTGACATGTGGCAAGACTCTGCTCGGGGCGCGTCTTGCTTGGGCTTCTCTCGTGGAGGCCCTCAGTCAGACCCAGTGTTGACATGTGTCAAGACGCTCCTCGGGGCGTGTCTTGGTTGGGCCTCTCTCCTGGAGGCGCTCAGTCAGACCCAGTGTTGACATGTGGCAAGACGCTCCTCGGGGCGCGTCTTGCTTGGGCTTCTCTCCTGGAGGCCCTCAGTCAGACCCATTGTTGACATGTGGCAAGACGCTCCTCGGGGCACGTCTTGCTTGGGCCTCTCTCCTGGAGGCGCTCAAACAGACCGAGTAGTGACATGTGGCAAGATGCTCCTCGGGGCGCGTCTTGCTGGGGCTTCTCTCATGGAGCCACTCAGTCAGACCCAGTGTTGACATGTGGCAAGACGCTCCTCGGGGCGCGTCTTGCTTGGACCTCTCTCCCTGAGGCGCTCAGTCAGACCGAGTAGTGACATGTGGCAAGACGCTCCTCGGGGCGCGTCTTGCTTGGACCTCTCTCCCTGAGGCGCTCAGTCAGACCCAGTGTTGACATTTGGCAAGACACTCCTCGGGGCGTGTCTTGCTTGGGCCTCTGTCATGGAGGCCCTCTGTCAGACCCAGTGTTGACATGTGTCAAGACGCTCCTCGGGGGGCGTCTTGCTTTGGCCTCTCTCCTGGAGGCGCTCAGTCAGACCGAGTGCTGACATGTGGCAAGAAGCTCCTCGGGGCGCGTCTTGCTTGGGCTTCTCTCCCGGAGGCCCTCAGTAAGAACCCTTGTTGACATGTGGCAAGACGCTCCTCGGGGCGCGTCTTGCCTGGGCTCCTCTCCTGGAGGCGCTCAGTCAGACTGAGTAGTGACATGTGGCCTGACGCTCCTCGGGGCGCGTGTTGCTTGGGCCTCTCTCCTGGAGGCGCTCAGTCAGACCCAGTGTTGACATGTGGCAAGACACTCCTCGGGGCGCGTCTTGCTTGGGCCTCTCTCATGGAGGCCCTCTGTCAGGCCCAGTGTTGACATGTGTCAAGACGCTCCTCGGGGCGCGTCTTGCTTTGGCCTCTCTCCTGGAGGCGCTCAGTCAGACCCAGTTTTCACATGTGGCAAGAAGCTCCTCGGGGCGCGTCTTGCTTGGGCCTCTCTCCTGGAGGCGCTAAGTCAGACCCAGTGTTGAAATGTGGCAAGACGCTCCTCGGGGCGCGTCTTGCTTGGGCCTCTCTCCTGGAGGCGCTCAGTCAGACACAGTGGTGACATGTGGCATGACACTCCTCGGGGCGCGTCTTGCTTGGGCCTCTCTCGTGGAGGCCCTCTGTCAGACCCAGTGTTGACATGTGTCAAGACGCTCCTCGGGGCGCGTCTTGCTTGGGCTTCTCTCCTGGAGGCCCTCAGTCAGACCCATTGTTGACATGTGGCAAGACGCTCCTCGGGGCGCGTCTTGCTTGGGCTTCTCTCCTGGAGGCGCTCAGACAGACCCAGTGTTGACATGTGACAAGACGCTCCTCGGGGCGCGTCTTGCTTGGGCCTCTCTCCTGGAGGCGCTCAGTCAGAACCAGAGGTGACATGTGGCAAGACGCTCCTCGGGGCGCGTCTTGCTTGGGCCTCTCTCCTGGAGGCGCTCAGTCAGACCCAGTGTTGACACGTGGCAAGACGCTCCTCGGGGCGCGTCTTGGTTGGGCCTCTCTCCTGGACGCGCTCATTCAGACCCAGTGGTGACATGTGGCAAGACACTCCTCGGGGCGCGTCTTGGTGGGGCCTCTCTCCTGGACGCGCTCATTCAGACCCAGTGGTGACATGTGGCAAGACGCTCCTCGGGGCGCGTATTGCTTGGGCCTCTCTCCTGAATGCCCTCTGTCAGACTGAGTGTTGACATGTGGCAAGACTCTCCTCGGGGCGCGTCTTGCTTGGGCTTCTCTCATGGAGGCCCTCAGTCCGACCCAGTGTTGACATTTGTCAAGACGGTCCTCGGGGCGTGTCTTGCTTGGGCTTCTCTCCTGGAGGCCCTCAGTCAGACCCATTGTTGACATGTGGCAAGACGCTCCTCGGGGCACGTCTTGCTTGGGCCTCTCTCCTGGAGGCGCTCAGTCAGACCGAGTAGTGACATGTGGCAAGACGCAGCTCGGGGCGCGTCTTGCTTGGACCTCTCTCCTGGAGGCGCTCAGTTAGACCGAGTAGTGACATGTGGCAAGACGCTCCTCGGTGCTGCGTCTTGCTTGGGCCTCTCTCCTGGAGGCGCTCAGTCAGACCGAGTGCTGACATAAGGCAAGACGCTCCTCGGGGCGCGTCTTGCTGGCGCCTCTCTCCTGGAGGTGCTCAATCAGACCCAGTGGTGACACGTGGCAAGACGCTCCTCTGGGCGCGTCTTGCTTGGGCCTCTCTCCTGGAGGAGCTCAGTCAGACCCAGTGGTGACACGTGGCAAGACGCTCCTCGGGGCGCATCTTGCTTGGGCCTCTCTCCTGGAGGCGCTAAGTCAGACCCAGTGTTGACACGTGGCAAGATGCTCCTCGGGGCGCGTCTTGCTTGGGCCTCTCTCCTGGAGGCGCTCAGTCAGACACAGTGATGACATGTGGCAAGACACTCCTCGGGGTGCGTCTTGCTTGGGCTTCTCTCATGGAGGCCCTCAGTAAGACCCATTGTTGACATGTGGAAAGAAGCTCCTCGGGGCGCGTCTTGCTTTGGCTTCTCTCCTGGAGGCCCTCAGTCAGACCCATTGTTGGCATGTGGCAAGACGCTCCTCGGGGCGCGTCTTGCTTGGACCTCTCTCCTGGAGGCGCTCAGTCAGACCGAGTAGTGACATGTGGCAAGACGCTCCTCGGGGCGCGTCTTGCTTGGGCCTCTCTCCTGGAGGCGCTCAGTTAGACCCAGTGGTGACATGTGGCAAGACGCTCCTCGGGGCGCGTCTTGCTTGGGCTTCTCTCCTGGAGGCCCTCAGTCAGACCCATTGTTGACATTTGGCAAGACGCTCCTCGGGGCGCTTCTTGCTTGGGCCTCTCTCCTGGAGGCGCTCAGTCAGACCGAGTGCTGACATGTGGCAAGACGCTCCTCGGGGCGCGTCTTGCTGGGGCCTCTCTCCTGGAGGCGCTCAGTCAGACCCAGTGTTGACCTGTGTCAAGACGCTCCTCGGGCGTTTCTTGCTTGCGCCTCTCTCCTGGAGGAGCTCAGTCAGACCCAGAGGTGACATGTGGCAAGACGCTCCTCGGGCCTCTCTCCTGGAGGCGCTCAGTCAGACCCAGTGTTGACATGTGGCAAGACGCTCCTCGGGGCGCGTCTTGCTGGGGCTTCTCTCCTGGAGGCCCTCAGTCAGACCCAGTGTTGACATGTGGCAAGACGCTCCTCGGGGCGCGTCTTATTTGGGCCTCTCTCCTGGGGGCCCTCAGTCAGACCCAGTGGTCACATGTGGCAAGACGCTCCTCGGGGCGCGTTTTGCTTGGGCCTCTCTCCTGGAGGCGCTCAGTCAGACCGAGTGCTGACATGTTGCAAGACGCTCCTCCGGGCGCGTCTTGCTTGGGCCTCTCTCCTGGAGGCGCTCAGTCAGACCCAGTGTTGACATGTGGCAAGACGCTCCTCGGGGCGCGTCTTGCTTGGGCTTCTCTCCTGGAGGCCCTCAGTAAGACCCATTGTTGACATGTGGCAAGACACTACTCGGGGTGCATCTTGCTTGGGCCTCTCTCCTGGAGGCGCTCAAACAGACCGAGTAGTGACATGTGGCAAGACGCTCCTCGGGGCGCGTCTTGCTGGGGCTTCTCTCATGGAGGCACTCAGTCAGACCCAGTGTTGACATGTGGCAAGACGCTCCTCGGGGCGCGTCTTGCTTGGACCTCTCTCCCTGAGGCGCTCAGTCAGACCGAGTAGTGACATGTGGCAAGACGCTCCTCGGGGGGCGTCTTAATTTGGCCTCTCTCCTGGAGGCGCTCAGTCAGACCGAGTGCTGACATGTGGAAAGAAGCTCCTCGGGGCGCGTCTTGCTTGGGCTTCTCTCCCGGAGGCCCTCAGTAAGAACCATTGTTGACATGTGGCAAGACGCTCCTCGGGGCGCGTCTTGCTTGGGCCTCTCTCCTGGAGGCCCTCAGTCAGACCCATTGTTGACATGTGGCAAGACGCTCCTCGGGGCACGTCTTGCTTGGGCCTCTCTCCTGGAGGCGCTCAGTCAGACCGAGTAGTGACATGTGGCAAGACGCTCCTCGGGGCGCGTCTTGCTTGGGCCTCTCTCCAGAAGGCCCTCAATCAGACCCAGTGTTGACACGTGGCAAGACGCTCCTCGGGGCGCGTCTTACTTGGGCCTCTCTCCTGGAGGCGCTCAGTCAGACTGAGTAGTGACATGTGGCCTGACGCTCCTCGGGGCACGTCTTGCTTGGGCTTCTCTCCTGGAGGCGTTTAGAAAGACCCAGTGTTGACATGTGACGAGAAGCTCCTCGGGGCGCGTCTTGCTTGGGCCTCTCTCCTGGAGGCGCTCAGTCAGACCCAGTGGTGACATGTGGCAAGACACTCCTCGGGGCGCGTCTTGCTTGGGCCTCTCTCCTGGAGGCCCTCTGTCAGACCCAGTGTTGGCATATGGCAAGACGCTCCTCAGGGCGCGTCTTGGTTGGGCCTCTCTCCTGGAGAAGCTCAGTCAGACCGAGTGTTGACATGTGGCAAGACTCTGCTCGGGGCGCGTCTTGCTTGGGCTTCTCTCTTGGAGGCCCTCAGTCAGACCCAGTGTTGACATGTGTCAAGACACTCCTCGGGGCGTGTCTTGGTTGGGCCTCTCTCCTGGAGGCGCTCAGTCAGACCCAGTGTTGAGATGTGGCAAGACGCTCCTCGGGGCGCGTCTTGCTTGGGCTTCTCACCTGGAGGCCCTCAGTCGGACCCATTGTTGACATGTGGCAAGACGCTCCTCGGGGCACGTCTTGCTTGGGCCTCTCTCCTGGAGGCGCTCAAACAGACCGAGTAGTGACAAGTGGCAAGACGCTCCTCGGGGCGCGTCTTGCTGGGGCTTCTTTCATGGAGGCACTCAGTCAGACCCAGTGTTGACATGTGGCAAGACACTCCTCGGGGCGCGTCTTGCTTGGACCTCTCTCCCTGAGGCGCTCAGTCAGACCGAGTAGTGACATGTGGCAAGACGCTCCTCGGGGCGCGTCTTGCTTGGACCTCTCTCCCTGAGGCGCTCAGTCAGACCCAGTGTTGACATTTGGCAAGACACTCCTCGGGACGCGTCTTGCTTGGGCCTCTCTCCTGGAGGCCCTCTGTCAGACCCAGTGTTGGCATATGGCAAGACGCTCCTCAGGGCGCGTCTTGGTTGGGCCTCTCTCCTGGAGAAGCTCAGTCAGACCCAGTGGTGACATGTGGCAAGACGCTCCTCGGGGCGCGTATTGCTTGGGCCTCTCTCCTGGATGCCCTCTGTCAGACCGAGTGTTGACATGTGGCAAGACTCTGCTCGGGGCGCGTCTTGCTTGGGCTTCTCTCTTGGAGGCCCTCAGTCAGACCCAGTGTTGACATGTGTCAAGACACTCCTCGGGGCGTGTCTTGGTTGGGCCTCTCTCCTGGAGGCGCTCAGTCAGACCCAGTGTTGAGATGTGGCAAGACGCTCCTCGGGGCGCGTCTTGCTTGGGCTTCTCACCTGGAGGCCCTCAGTCGGACCCATTGTTGACATGTGGCAAGACGCTCCTCGGGGCACGTCTTGCTTGGGCCTCTCTCCGGGAGGCGCTCAAACAGACCGAGTAGTGACAAGTGGCAAGACGCTCCTCGGGGCGCGTCTTGCTGGGGCTTCTTTCATGGAGGCACTCAGTCAGACCCAGTGTTGACATGTGGCAAGACACTCCTCGGGGCGCGTCTTGCTTGGACCTCTCTCCCTGAGGCGCTCAGTCAGACCGAGTAGTGACATGTGGCAAGACGCTCCTCGGGGCGCGTCTTGCTTGGGCCTCTCTCCCTGAGGCGCTCAGTCAGACCCAGTGTTGACATTTGGCAAGACACTCCTCGGGACGCGTCTTGCTTGGGCCTCTCTCCTGGAGGCCCTCTATCAGACCCAGTGTTGACATGTGGCAAGACGCTCCTTGGGGCGCGTCTTGTTTGGGCCTCTCTCCTGGAGGCGCTCAGTCAGACTGAATAGTGACATGTGGCCTGACGCTCCTCGGGGCGCGTCTTGCTTGGGCCTCTCTCCTGGAGGCGCTCAGTCAGACCCAGTGGTGACATGTGGCAAGACACTCCTCGGGGCGCGTCTTGCTTGGGCCTCTCTCCTGGAGGCCCTCTGTCAGACCCAGTGTTGACATGTGTCAAGACGCTCCTCGGGGCGCGTCTTGCTTGGGCTTCTCTCCTGGAGGCCCTCAGTCAGACCCATTGTTGACATGTGGCAAGACGCTCCTCGGGGCGCGTCTTGCTTGGGCTTCTCTCCTGGAGGCGCTCAGACAGACCCAGTGTTGACATGTGACAAGACGCTCCTCGGGGCGCGTCTTGCTTGGGCCTCTCTCCTGGAGGCGCTCAGTCAGAACCAGAGGTGACATGTGGCAAGACGCTCCTCGGGGCGCTTCCTGCTTGGGCCTCTCTCCTGGAGGCCCTCTGTCAGACCCAGTGTTGACATGTGGCAAGACGCTCCTCCGAGGCGCATCTTGCTTGGGCCTCTCTCCTGGAGGCCCTCAGTCAGACCCATTGTTGACATGTGGCAAGACGCTCTTCGGGGCGCGTCTTGCTTGGGCCTCTCTCCTGGAGGCGCTCAGTCAGACCGAGTGCTGACATAAGGCAAGACGCTCCTCGGGGCGCGTCTTGCTGGGGCCTCTCTCCTGGAGGCGCTCAGTCAGACCCAGTGCTGACATGTCGCAAGACGCTCCTCGGGGCGCGTCTTGCTTGGGCCTCTCTCCTGGAGGCGCTCAGTCAGACCCAGTGTTGACATCTGGCAAGACGCTCCTCGGGGCGCGTCTTGCTTGGCCCTCTCTCCTGGAGGCGCTCAGTCAGACCCGGTGTTGACATGTGGCAAGACGCTCCTCGGGGCGCGTCTTGCTTGGGCTTCTCTCCTGGAGGCGCTCAGTCAGACCCAGTGGTGACACGTGGAAAGACGCTCCTCGGGGCGCGTCTTGCTTGGGCCTCTCTCCTGGAGGCGCTCAGTCAGACCCAGTGTTGACACGTGGCAAGACGCTCCTCGGGGCGCGTCTTGCTTGGGCCTCTCTCCTGGAGGCGCTCAGTCAGACCCAGTGTTGGCATGTGGCAAGACACTCCTCGGGGCGCGTCTTGGTTGGGCCTCTCTCCTGGAGGCGCTCATTCAGACCCAGTGGTGACATGTGGCAAGACGCTCCTCGGGCCGCGTATTGCTTGGGCCTCTCTCCTGAATGCCCTCTGTCAGACCGAGTGTTGACATGTGGCAAGACTCTCCACGGGGCGCGTCTTGCTTGGGCTTCTCTCACGGAGGCCCTCAGTCCGACCCAGTGTTGACATGTGTCAAGACGCTCCCCGGGGCGTGTCTTGCTTGGGCCTCTCTCCTGGAGGCGCTCAGTCAGACCCAGTGTTCACATGTGGCAAGACGCTCCTCGGGGCGCGTCTTGCTTGGGCCTCTCTCCTGGAGGCGCTCAGTCAGACCCAGTGTTGACATGTGGCAAGACGCTCCTCGGGGCGCGTCTTGCTTGGGCCTCTCTCCTGGAGGCGCTCAGTCAGACCGAGTGCTGACATTTGGCAAGACGCTCCTCGGGGCACATCTTGCTTGGGCTTCTCTCCTGGAGGCCCTCAGTCAGACCCAGTGTTGACATGTGGCAAGACGCTCCTCGGGGCGCGTCTTATTTGGGCCTCTCTCCTGGAGGCCCTCAGTCAGACCCAGTGTTGACATGTGGCAAGATGCTCCTCGGGGCGCGTCTTGCTTGGGCTTCTCTCCTGGAGGCCCTCAGTCAGACCCATTGTTGACATGTGGCAAGACGCTCCTCGGGGCACGTCTTGCTTGGGCCTCTCTCCTGGAGGCGCTCAGTCAGACCGAGTAGTGACATGTGGCAAGACGCTCCTCGGGGCGCGTCTTGCTTGGGCCTCTCTCCAGAAGGCCCTCAATCAGACCCAGTGTTGACACGTGGCAAGACGCTCCTCGGGGCGCGTCTTACTTGGGCCTCTCTCCTGGAGGCGCTCAGTCAGACTGAGTAGTGACATGTGGCCTGACGCTCCTCGGGGCGCGTGTTGCTTGGGCCTCTCTCCTGGAGGCGCTCAGTCAGACCAAGTGGTGACATGTGGCAAGACACTCCTCGGGGCGGTTCTTGCTTGGGCCTCTCTCCTGGAGGCCCTCTGTCAGACCCAGTTTTGACATGTGTCAAGACGCTCCTCGGGGCGCGTCTTGCTTGGGCTTCTCTCCTGGAGGCCCTCAGTCAGACCCATTGTTGACATGTGGCAAGACGCTCCTCGGGGCACGTCTTGCTTGGGCCTCTCTCCTGGAGGCGCTCAAACAGACCGAGTAGTGACATGTGGCAAGACGCTCCTCAGGGCGCGTCTTGCTGGGGCTTCTCTCATGGAGGCACTCAGTCAGACCCAGTGTTGACATGTGGCAAGACGCTCCTCGGGGCGCGTCTTGCTTGGACCTCTCTCCCTGAGGGGCTCAGTCAGACCGAGTAGTGACATGTGGCAAGACGCTCCTCGGGGCGGGTCTTGCTTGGACCTCTCTCCCTGAGGTGCTCAGTCAGACCCAGTGTTGACATTTGGCAAGACACTCCTCAGGGCGTGTCTTGCTTGGGCCTCTGTCATGGAGGCCCTCTGTCAGACCCAGTGTTGACATGTGGCAAGAAGCTCCTCGGGGCGCGTCTTGCTTGGGCTTCTCTCCCGGAGGCCCTCAGTAAGAACCATTGTTGACATCTGGCAAGACGCTCCTCGGGGCGCGTCTTGCTTGGGCCTCTCTCCAGAAGGCCCTCAATCAGACCCAGTGTTGACACGTGGCAAGACGCTCCTCGGGGCGCGTCTTGCCTGGGCCTCTCTCCTGGAGGCGCTCAGTCAGACTGAGTAGTGACATGTGGCCTGACGCTCCTCGGGGCGCGTGTTGCTTGGGCCTCTCTCCTGGAGGCGCTCAGTCAGACCCAGTGTTGACATGTTGCAAGACACTCCTCGGGGAGCGTCTTGCTTGGGCCTCTCTCATGGAGGCCCTCTGTCAGACCCAGTGTTGACATGTGTCAAGACGCTCCTCGGGGCGCGTCTTGCTTTGGCCTCTCTCCTGGAGGCGCTCAGTCAGACCCAGTTTTCACATGTGGCAAGACGCTCCTCGGGGCGCGTCTTGCTTGGGCCTCTCTCCTGGAGGCGCTCAGTCAGACCCAGTGTTGACATGTGGCAAGACGCTCCTCGGGGCGCGTCTTGCTTGGGCCTCTCTCCTGGAGGCGCTCAGTCAGACACAGTGGTGACATGTGGCATGACACTCCTCGGGGCGCGTCTTGCTTGGGCCTCTCTCGTGGAGGCCCTCTGTCAGACCCAGTGTTGACATGTGTCAAGACGCTCCTCGGGGCGCGTCTTGCTTGGGCTTCTCTCCTGGAGGCCCTCAGTCAGACCCATTGTTGACATGTGGCAAGACGCTCCTCGGGGCGCGTCTTGCTTGGGCTTCTCTCCTGGAGGCGCTCAGACAGACCCAGTGTTGACATGTGACAAGACTCTCCTCGGGGCGCGTCTTGCTTGGGCCTCTCTCCTGGAGGCGCTCAAACAGACCGAGTAGTGACAAGTGGCAAGACGCTCCTCGGGGCGCGTCTTGCTGGGGCTTCTTTCATGGAGGCACTCAGTCAGACCCAGTGTTGACATGTGGCAAGACACTCCTCGGGGCGCGTCTTGCTTGGACCTCTCTCCCTGAGGCGCTCAGTCAGACCGAGTAGTGACATGTGGCAAGACGCTCCTCGGGGCGCGTCTTGCTTGGACCTCTCTCCCTGAGGCGCTCAGTCAGACCCAGTGTTGACATTTGGCAAGACACTCCTCGGGACGCGTCTTGCTTGGGCCTCTCTCCTGGAGGCCCTCTATCAGACCCAGTGTTGACATGTGGCAAGACGCTCCTCGGGGCGCGTCTTGTTTGGGCCTCTCTCCTGGAGGCGCTCAGTCAGACTGAATAGTGACATGTGGCCTGACGCTCCTCGGGGCGCGTCTTGCTTGGGCCTCTCTCCTGGAGGCGCTCAGTCAGACCCAGTGGTGACATGTGGCAAGACACTCCTCGGGGCGCGTCTTGCTTGGGCCTCTCTCCTGGAGGCCCTCTGTCAGACCCAGTGTTGACATGTGTCAAGACGCTCCTCGGGGCGCGTCTTGCTTGGGCTTCTCTCCTGGAGGCCCTCAGTCAGACCCATTGTTGACATGTGGCAAGACGCTCCTCGGGGCGCGTCTTGCTTGGGCTTCTCTCCTGGAGGCGCTCAGACAGACCCAGTGTTGACATGTGACAAGACGCTCCTCGGGGCGCGTCTTGCTTGGGCCTCTCTCCTGGAGGCGCTCAGTCAGAACCAGAGGTGACATGTGGCAAGACGCTCCTCGGGGCGCTTCCTGCTTGGGCCTCTCTCCTGGAGGCCCTCTGTCAGACCCAGTGTTGACATGTGGCAAGACGCTCCTCCGAGGCGCATCTTGCTTGGGCCTCTCTCCTGGAGGCCCTCAGTCAGACCCATTGTTGACATGTGGCAAGACGCTCCTCGGGGCGCGTCTTGCTTGGGCCTCTCTCCTGGAGGCGCTCAGTCAGACCGAGTGCTGACATAAGGCAAGACGCTCCTCGGGGCGCGTCTTGCTGGGGCCTCTCTCCTGGAGGCGCTCAGTCAGACCCAGTGCTGACATGTGGCAAGACGCTCCTCGGGGCGCGTCTTGCTTGGGCCTCTCTCCTGGAGGCGCTCAGTCAGACCCAGTGTTGACATGTGGCAAGACGCGCCTCGGGGCGCGTCTTGCTTGGCCCTCTCTCCTGGAGGCGCTCAGTCAGACCCGGTGTTGACATGTGGCAAGACGCTCCTCGGGGCGCGTCTTGCTTGGGCTTCTCTCCTGGAGGCGCTCAGTCAGACCCAGTGGTGACACGTGGAAAGACGCTCCTCGGGGCGCGTCTTGCTTGGGCCTCTCTCCCGGAGGCGCTCAGTCAGACCCAGTGTTGACACGTGGCAAGACGCTCCTCGGGGCGCGTCTTGCTTGGGCCTCTCTCCTGGAGGCGCTCAGTCAGACCCAGTGTTGGCATGTGGCAAGACACTCCTCGGGGCGCGTCTTGGTTGGGCCTCTCTCCTGGAGGCGCTCATTCAGACCCAGTGGTGACATGTGGCAAGATGCTCCTCGGGCCGCGTATTGCTTGGGCCTCTCTCCTGAATGCCCTCTGTCAGACCGAGTGTTGACATGTGGCAAGACTCTCCACGGGGCGCGTCTTGCTTGGGCTTCTCTCATGGAGGCCCTCAGTCCGACCCAGTGTTGACATGTGTCAAGACGCTCCCCGGGGCGTGTCTTGCTTGGGCCTCTCTCCAGGAGGCGCTCAGTCAGACCCAGTGTTCTTATGTGGCAAGACGCTCCTCGGGGCGCGTCTTGCTTGGGCCTCTCTCCTGGAGGCGCTCAGTCAGACCCAGTGTTGACATGTGGCAAGACGCTCCTCGGGGCGCGTCTTGCTTGGGCCTCTCTCCTGGAGGCGCTCAGTCAGACCGAGTGCTGACATTTGGCAAGACGCTCCTCGGGGCACATCTTGCTTGGGCTTCTCTCCTGGAGGCCCTCAGTCAGACCCAGTGTTGACATGTGGCAAGACGCTCCTCGGGGCGCGTCTTATTTGGGCCTCTCTCCTGGAGGCCCTCAGTCAGACCCAGTGTTGACATGTGGCAAGATGCTCCTCGGGGCGCGTCTTGCTTGGGCTTCTCTCCTGGAGGCCCTCAGTCAGACCCATTGTTGACATGTGGCAAGACGCTCCTCGGGGCACGTCTTGCTTGGGCCTCTCTCCTGGAGGCGCTCAGTCAGACCGAGTAGTGACATGTGGCAAGACGCTCCTCGGGGCGCGTCTTGCTTGGGCCTCTCTCCAGAAGGCCCTCAATCAGACCCAGTGTTGACACGTGGCAAGACGCTCCTCGGGGCGCGTCTTACTTGGGCCTCTCTCCTGGAGGCGCTCAGTCAGACTGAGTAGTGACATGTGGCCTGACGCTCCTCGGGGCGCGTGTTGCTTGGGCCTCTCTCCTGGAGGCGCTCAGTCAGACCAAGTGGTGACATGTGGCAAGACACTCCTCGGGGCGGTTCTTGCTTGGGCCTCTCTCCTGGAGGCCCTCTGTCAGACCCAGTTTTGACATGTGTCAAGACGCTCCTCGGGGCGCGTCTTGCTTGGGCTTCTCTCCTGGAGGCCCTCAGTCATACCCATTGTTGACATGTGGCAAGACGCTCCTCGGGGCGCGTCTTGCTCTGGCCTCTCTCCTGGAGGCGCTCAGTCAGACCGAGTGCTGACATGTGAAAAGACGCTCCTCGGGGCGCGTCTTGCTTGGGCTTCTCTCCTGGAGGCGCTCAGAAAGACCCAGTGTTGAAATGTGACAAGACGCTCCTCGGGGCGCGTATTGCTTGGGCCTCTCTCCTGGATGCCCTCTGTCAGACCGAGTGTTGACATGTGGCAAGACTCTGCTCGGGGCGCGTCTTGCTTGGGCTTCTCTCGTGGAGGCCCTCAGTCAGACCAAGTGTTGACATGTCTCAAGACGCTCCTCGGGGCGTGTCTTGGTTGGGCCTCTCTCCTGGAGGCGCTCAGTCAGACCCAGTGTTGACATGTGGCAAGACGCTCCTCGGGGCGCGTCTTGCTTGGGCTTCTCTCCTGGAGGCCCTCAGTCAGACCCATTGTTGACATGTGGCAAGACGCTCCTCGGGGCACGTCTTGCTTGGGCCTCTCTCCTGGAGGCGCTCAAACAGACCGAGTAGTGACATGTGGCAAGACGTTCCTCGGGGCGCGTCTTGCTGGGGCTTCTCTCATGGAGGCACTCAGTCAGACCCAGTGTTGACATGTGGCAAGACGCTCCTCGGGGCGCGTCTTGCTTGGACCTCTCTCCCTGAGGGGCTCAGTCAGACCGAGTAGTGACATGTGGCAAGACGCTCCTCGGGGCGCGTCTTGCTTGGACCTCTCTCCCTGAGGTGCTCAGTCAGACCCAGTGTTGACATTTGGCAAGACACTCCTCGGGGCGTGTCTTGCTTGGGCCTCTGTCATGGAGGCCCTCTGTCAGACCCAGTGTTGACATGTGGCAAGAAGCTCCTCGGGGCACGTCTTGCTTGGGCTTCTCTCCCGGAGGCCCTCAGTAAGAACCATTGTTGACATCTGGCAAGACGCTCCTCGGGGCGCGTCTTGCTTGGGCCTCTCTCCAGAAGGCCCTCAATCAGACCCAGTGTTGACACGTGGCAAGACGCTCCTCGGGGCGCGTCTTGCCTGGGCCTCTCTCCTGGAGGCGCTCAGTCAGACTGAGTAGTGACATGTGGCCTGACGCTCCTCGGGGCGCGTGTTGCTTGGGCCTCTCTCCTGGAGGCGCTCAGTCAGACCCAGTGTTGACATGTTGCAAGACACTCCTCGGGGAGCGTCTTGCTTGGGCCTCTCTCATGGAGGCCCTCTGTCAGACCCAGTGTTGACATGTGTCAAGACGCTCCTCGGGGCGCGTCTTGCTTTGGCCTCTCTCCTGGAGGCGCTCAGTCAGACCCAGTTTTCACATGTGGCAAGACGCTCCTCGGGGCGCGTCTTGCTTGGGCCTCTCTCCTGGAGGCGCTCAGTCAGACCCAGTGTTGACATGTGGCAAGACGCTCCTCGGGGCGCGTCTTGCTTGGGCCTCTCTCCTGGAGGCGCTCAGTCAGACACAGTGGTGACATGTGGCATGACACTCCTCGGGGCGCGTCTTGCTTGGGCCTCTCTCGTGGAGGCCCTCTGTCAGACCCAGTGTTGACATGTGTCAAGACGCTCCTCGGGGCGCGTCTTGCTTGGGCTTCTCTCCTGGAGGCCCTCAGTCAGACCCATTGTTGACATGTGGCAAGACGCTCCTCGGGGCGCGTCTTGCTTGGGCTTCTCTCCTGGAGGCGCTCAGACAGACCCAGTGTTGACATGTGACAAGACGCTCCTCGGGGCGCGTCTTGCTTGGGCCTCTCTCCTGGAGGCGCTCAGTCAGAACCAGAGGTGACATGTGGCAAGACGCTCCTCGGGGCGCGTCTTGCTTGGGCCTTTCTCCTGGAGGCCCTCTGTCAGACCCAGTGTTGACATGTGGCAAGACGCACCTCCGGGCGCATCTTGCTTGGGCCTCTCTCCTGGAGGCCCTCAGTCAGACCCATTGTTGACATGTGGCAAGACGCTCCTCGGGGCGCGTCTTGCTTGGGCCTCTCTCCTGGAGGCGCTCAGTCAGACCCAGTGTTGACATGTGGCAAGACGCTCCTCGGGGCGCGTCTTGCTTGGGCCTCTCTCCTGGAGGCGCTCAGTCAGACCCAGTGGTGACACGTGGAAAGACGCTCCTCAGGGTGCGTCTTGCTTGGGCCTCTCTCCTGGAGGCGCTCAGTCAGACCCAGTGTTGACACGTGGCAAGACGCTCCTCGGGGCGCGTCTTGCTTGGGCCTCTCTCCTGGAGGCGCTCAGTCAGACACAGTGTTGGCATGTGGCAAGACACTCCTCGGGGCGCGTCTTGGTTGGGCCTCTCTCCTGGACGCGCTCATTCAGACCCAGTGGTGACATGTGGCAAGACGCTCCTCGGGGCGCGTATTGCTTGGGCCTCTCTCCTGAATGCCCTCTGTCAGACCGAGTGTTGACATGTGGCAAGACTCTCCTCGGGGCGCGTCTTGCTTGGGCTTCTCTCATGGAGGCCCTCAGTCCGACCCAGTGTTGACATTTGTCAAGACGCTCCTCGGGGCGTGTCTTGCTTGGGCTTCTCTCCTGGAGGCCCTCAGTCAGACCCATTGTTGACATGTGGCAAGACGCTCCTCGGGGCACGTCTTGCTTGGGCCTCTCTCCTGGAGGCGCTCAGTCAGACCGAGTAGTGACATGTGGCAAGACGCACATCGGGGCGCGTCTTGCTTGGACCTCTCTCCTGGAGGCGCTCAGTTAGACCGAGTAGTGACATGTGGCAAGACGCTCCTCGGGGCGCGTCTTGCTTGGGCCTCTCTCCTGGAGGCGCTCAGTCAGACCGAGTGCTGACATAAGGCAAGACGCTCCTCGGGGCGCGTCTTGCTGGGGCCTCTCTCCTGGAGGTGCTCAATCAGACCCAGTGGTGACACGTGGCAAGACGCTCCTCTGGGCGCGTCTTGCTTGGGCCTCTATCCTGGAGGAGCTCAGTCAGACCCAGTGGTGACACGTGGCAAGACGCTCCTCGGGGCGCATCTTGCTTGGGCCTCTCTCCTGGAGGCGCTAAGTCAGACCCAGTGTTGACACGTGGCAAGACGCTCCTCGGGGCGCGTCTTGCTTGGGCCTCTCTCCTGGAGGCGCTCAGTCAGACACAGTGTTGACATGTGGCAAGACACTCCTCGGGGCGCGTCTTGCTTGGGCTTCTCTCATGGAGGCCCTCAGTAAGACCCATTGTTGACATGTGGAAAGAAGCTCCTCGGGGTACGTCTTGCTTTGGCTTCTCTCATGGAGGCACTCAGTCAGACCCAGTGTTGAAATATGGCAAGACGCTCCTCGGGGCGCGTGTTGCTTGGACCTCTCTCCTGGAGGCGCTCAGTCAGACCGAGTAGTGACATGTGGCAAGACGCTCCTCGGGGCGCGTCTTGCTTGGGCCTCTCTCCTGGAGGCGCTCAATTAGACCCAGTGTTGACATGTGGCAAGACGCTCCTCGGGGCGCGTCTTGCTTGGGCTTCTCTCCTGGAGGCCCTCAGTCAGACCCATTGTTGACATGTAGCAAGACGCTACTCGGGGCGCTTCTTGCTTGGGCCTCTCTCCTGGAGGCGCTCAGTCAGACCGAGTGCTGACATGTGGCAAGACGCTCCTCGGGGCGCGTCTTGCTGGGGCCTCTCTCCTGGAGGCGCTCAGTCAGACCCAGTGTTGACCTGTGTCAAGACGCTCCTCGGGCGTTTCTTGCTTGCGCCTCTCTCCTGGAGGAGCTCAGTCAGACCCAGAGGTGACATGTGGCAAGACGCTCCTCGGGCCTCTCTCCTGGAGGCGCTCAGTCAGACCCAGTGTTGACATGTGCCAAGACGCTCCTCGGGGCGCGTCTTGCTGGGGCTTCTCTCCTGGAGGCCCTCAGTCAGACCCAGTGTTGACATGTGGCAAGACGCTCCTCGGGGCGCGTCTTATTTGGGCCTCTCTCCTGGGGGCCCTCAGTCAGACCCAGTGTTGACATGTGGCAAGACGCTCCTCGGGGCGCGTCTTGCTGGGGCCTCTCTCCTGGAGGTGCTCAATCAGACCCAGTGGTGACACGTGGCAAGACGCTCCTCTGGGCGCGTCTTGCTTGGGCCTCTATCCTGGAGGAGCTCAGTCAGACCCAGTGGTGACACGTGGCAAGACGCTCCTCGGGGCGCATCTTGCTTGGGCCTCTCTCCTGGAGGAGCTAAGTCAGACCCAGTGTTGACACGTGGCAAGACGCTCCTCGGGGCGCGTCTTGCTTGGGCCTCTCTCCTGGAGGCGCTCAGTCAGACACAGTGTTGACATGTGGCAAGACACTCCTCGGGGCGCGTCTTGCTTGGGCTTCTCTCATGGAGGCCCTCAGTAAGACCCATTGTTGACATGTGGAAAGAAGCTCCTCGGGGTACGTCTTGCTTTGGCTTCTCTCATGGAGGCACTCAGTCAGACCCAGTGTTGAAATATGGCAAGACGCTCCTCGGGGCGCGTGTTGCTTGGACCTCTCTCCTGGAGGCGCTCAGTCAGAACGAGTAGTGACATGTGGCAAGACGCTCCTCGGGGCGCGTCTTGCTTGGGCCTCTCTCCTGGAGGCGCTCAATTAGACCCAGTGTTGACATGTGGCAAGACGCTCCTCGGGGCGCGTCTTGCTTGGGCTTCTCTCCTGGAGGCCCTCAGTCAGACCCATTGTTGACATGTGGCAAGACGCTACTCGGGGCGCTTCTTGCTTGGGCCTCTCTCCTGGAGGCGCTCAGTCAGACCGAGTGCTGACATGTGGCAAGACGCTCCTCGGGGCGCGTCTTGCTGGGGCCTCTCTCCTGGAGGCGCTCAGTCAGACCCAGTGTTGACCTGTGTCAAGACGCTCCTCGGGCGTTTCTTGCTTGCGCCTCTCTCCTGGAGGAGCTCAGTCAGACCCAGAGGTGACATGTGGCAAGACGCTCCTCGGGCCTCTCTCCTGGAGGCGCTCAGTCAGACCCAGTGTTGACATGTGCCAAGACGCTCCTCGGGGCGCGTCTTGCTGGGGCTTCTCTCCTGGAGGCCCTCAGTCAGACCCAGTGTTGACATGTGGCAAGACGCTCCTCGGGGCGCGTCTTATTTGGGCCTCTCTCCTGGGGGCCCTCAGTCAGACCCAGTGTTGACATGTGGCAAGACGCTCCTCGGGGCGCGTCTTGCTTGGGCTTCTCTCCTGGAGGCCCTCAGTCCGACCCAGTGTTGACATTTGTCAAGACGCTCCTCGGGGCGTGTCTTGCTTGGGCTTCTCTCCTGGAGGCCCTCAGTCAGACCCATTGTTGACATGTGGCAAGACGCTCCTCGGGGCACGTCTTGCTTGGGCCTCTCTCCTGGGGGCCCTCAGTCAGACCCAGTGTTGACATGTGGCAAGACGCTCCTCGGGGCGCGTCTTGCTTGGGCTTCTCTCCTGGAGGCCCTCAGTCAGACCGAGTGTTGACATGTGGCAAGACTCTCCTCGGGGCGCGTCTTGCTTGGGCTTCTCTCATGGAGGCCCTCAGTCCGACCCAGTGTTGACATTTGTCAAGACGCTCCTCGGGGCGTGTCTTGCTTGGGCTTCTCTCCTGGAGGCCCTCAGTCAGACCCATTGTTGACATGTGGCAAGACGCTCCTCGGGGCACGTCTTGCTTGGGCCTCTCTCCTGGAGGCGCTCAGTCAGACCGAGTAGTGACATGTGGCAAGACGCACATCGGGGCGCGTCTTGCTTGGACCTCTCTCCTGGAGGCGCTCAGTTAGACCGAGTAGTGACATGTGGCAAGACGCTCCTCGGGGCGCGTCTTGCTTGGGCCTCTCTCCTGGAGGCGCTCAGTCAGACCGAGTGCTGACATAAGGCAAGACGCTCCTCGGGGTGCGTCTTGCTGGGGCCTCTCTCCTGGAGGTGCTCAATCAGACCCAGTGGTGACACGTGGCAAGACGCTCCTCTGGGCGCGTCTTGCTTGGGCCTCTATCCTGGAGGAGCTCAGTCAGACCCAGTGGTGACACGTGGCAAGACGCTCCTCGGGGCGCATCTTGCTTGGGCCACTCTCCTGGAGGCGCTAAGTCAGACCCAGTGTTGACACGTGGCAAGACGCTCCTCGGGGCGCGTCTTGCTTGGGCCTCTCTCCTGGAGGCGCTCAGTCAGACACAGTGTTGACATGTGGCAAGACACTCCTCGGGGCGCGTCTTGCTTGGGCTTCTCTCATGGAGGCCCTCAGTAAGACCCATTGTTGACATGTGGAAAGAAGCTCCTCGGGGTACGTCTTGCTTTGGCTTCTCTCATGGAGGCACTCAGTCAGACCCAGTGTTGAAATATGGCAAGACGCTCCTCGGGGCGCGTGTTGCTTGGACCTCTCTCCTGGAGGCGCTCAGTCAGACCGAGTAGTGACATGTGGCAAGACGCTCCTCGGGGCGCGTCTTGCTTGGGCCTCTCTCCTGGAGGCGCTCAATTAGACCCAGTGTTGACATGTGGCAAGACGCTCCTCGGGGCGCGTCTTGCTTGGGCTTCTCTCCTGGAGGCCCTCAGTCAGACCCATTGTTGACATGTGGCAAGACGCTACTCGGGGCGCTTCTTGCTTGGGCCTCTCTCCTGGAGGCGCTCAGTCAGACCGAGTGCTGACATGTGGCAAGACGCTCCTCGGGGCGCGTCTTGCTGGGGCCTCTCTCCTGGAGGCGCTCAGTCAGACCCAGTGTTGACCTGTGTCAAGACGCTCCTCGGGCGTTTCTTGCTTGCGCCTCTCTCCTGGAGGAGCTCAGTAAGACCCAGAGGTGACATGTGGCAAGACGCTCCTCGGGCCTCTCTCCTGGAGGCGCTCAGTCAGACCCAGTGTTGACATGTGCCAAGACGCTCCTCGGGGCGCGTCTTGCTGGGGCTTCTCTCCTGGAGGCCCTCAGTCAGACCCAGTGTTGACATGTGGCAAGACGCTCCTCGGGGCGCGTCTTATTTGGGCCTCTCTCCTGGGGGCCCTCAGTCAGACCCAGTGTTGACATGTGGCAAGACGCTCCTCGGGGCGTGTCTTGCTTGGGCTTCTCTCCTGGAGGCCCTCAGTCAGACCCATTGTTGACATGTGGCAAGACGCTCCTCGGGGCACGTCTTGCTTGGGCCTCTCTCCTGGAGGCGCTCAAACAGACCGAGTAGTGACATGTGGCAAGACGCTCCTCCGGGCGCGTCTTGCTGGGGCTTCTCTCATGGAGGCACTCAGTCAGACCCAGTGTTGACATGTGGCAAGACGCTCCTCGGGGGGCGTCTTGCTTTGGCCTCTCTCCTGGAGGCGCTCAGTCAGACCGAGTGCTGACATGTGGCAAGAAGCTCCTCGGGGAGCGTCTTGCTTGGGCTTCTCTCCCGGAGGCCGTCAGTAAGAACCATTGTTGACATGTGGCAAGAAGCTCCTCGGGGCGCGTCTTGCTTGGGCCTCTCTCCTGGAGGCCCTCAGTCAGACCCATTGTTGACATGTGGCAAGACGCTCCTCGGGGCACGTCTTGCTTGGGCCTCTCTCCTGGAGGCGCTCAGTCAGACCGAGTAGTGACATGTGGCAAGACGCTCCTCGGAGCGCGTCTTGCTTGGGCCTCTCTCCAGAAGGCCCTCAATCAGACCCAGTGTTGACACGTGGCAAGACGCTCCTCGGGGCGCGTCTTACTTGGGCCTCTCTCCTGGAGGCGCTCAGTCAGACTGAGTAGTGATATGTGGCCTGACGCTCCTCGGGGCGCGTGTTGCTTGGGCCTCTCTCCTGGAGGCGCTCAGTCAGACCCAGTGTTGACATGTGTCAAGACGCTCCTCGGGGCGCGTCTTGCTTGGGCTTCTCTCCTGGAGGCCCTCAGTCATACCCATTGTTGACATGTGGCAAGACGCTCCTCGGGGCGCGTCTTGCTTGGGCTTCTCTCCTGGAGGCGCTCAGAAAGACCCAGTGTTGACATGTGACAAGAAGCTCCTCGGGGCGCGTCTTGCTTGGGCCTCTCTCCTGGAGGCGCTCAGTCAGACCCAGTGGTGACATGTGGCAAGACGCTCCTCGGGGCGCGTCTTGCTTGGACCTCTCTCTCTGAGGCGCTCAATCAGACCGAGTAGTGACATGTGGCAAGACGCTCCTCGGGGGGCGTCTTGCTTTGGCCTCTCTCCTGGAGGCGCTGAGTCAGACCGAGTGCTGACATGTTGCAAGACGCTCCTCCGGGCGCGTCTTGCTTGGGCCTCTCTCCTGGAGGCGCTCAGTCAGACCCAGTGTTCACATGTGGCAAGACGCTCCTCGGGGTGCCTCTTGCTTGGGCCTCTCTCCTGGAGGCGCTCAGTCAGACCAAGTGGTGACATGTGGCAAGACACTCCTCGGGGCGCGTCTTGCTTGGGCCTCTCTCATGGAGGCCCTCTGTCAGACCCAGTGTTGACATGTATCAAGACGCTCCTCGGGGCGCGTCTTGCTTTGGCCTCTCTCCTGGAGGCACTCAGTCAGACCGAGTGCTGACATGTGGCAAGAAGCTCCTCGGGGCGTGTCTTGCTTGGGCTTCTCTCCTGGAGGCCCTCATTAAGACCCATTGTTGACATGTGGCAAGACACTCCTCGGGGCGCGTCTTGCTTGGGCCTCTCTCCTGGTGGCGCTCAGTCAGACTGAGTAGTGACATGTGGCCAGACGCTCCTCGGGGCGCGTGTTGCTTGGGCCTCTCTCCTGGAGGCGCTCAGTCAGACCCAGTGTTCACATGTGGCAAGACGCTCCTCGGGGTGCCTCTTGCTTGGGCCTCTCTCCTGGAGGCGCTCAGTCAGACCGAGTGCTGACATGTGGCAAGAAGCTCCTCGGGGAGCGTCTTGCTTGGGCTTCTCTCCCGGAGGCCGTCAGTAAGAACCATTGTTGACATGTGGCAAGAAGCTCCTCGGGGCGCGTCTTGCTTGGGCCTCTCTCCTGGAGGCCCTCAGTCAGACCCATTGTTGACATGTGGCAAGACGCTCCTCGGGGCACGTCTTGCTTGGGCCTCTCTCCTGGAGGCGCTCAGTCAGACCGAGTAGTGACATGTGGCAAGACGCTCCTCGGAGCGCGTCTTGCTTGGGCCTCTCTCCAGAAGGCCCTCAATCAGACCCAGTGTTGACACGTGGCAAGACGCTCCTCGGGGCGCGTCTTACTTGGGCCTCTCTCCTGGAGGCGCTCAGTCAGACTGAGTAGTGATATGTGGCCTGACGCTCCTCGGGGCGCGTGTTGCTTGGGCCTCTCTCCTGGAGGCGCTCAGTCAGACCCAGTGTTGACATGTGTCAAGACGCTCCTCGGGGCGCGTCTTGCTTGGGCTTCTCTCCTGGAGGCCCTCAGTCATACCCATTGTTGACATGTGGCAAGACGCTCCTCGGGGCGCGTCTTGCTTGGGCTTCTCTCCTGGAGGCGCTCAGAAAGACCCAGTGTTGACATGTGACAAGAAGCTCCTCGGGGCGCGTCTTGCTTGGGCCTCTCTCCTGGAGGCGCTCAGTCAGACCCAGTGGTGACATGTGGCAAGACGCTCCTCGGGGCGCGTCTTGCTTGGACCTCTCTCTCTGAGGCGCTCAATCAGACCGAGTAGTGACATGTGGCAAGACGCTCCTCGGGGGGCGTCTTGCTTTGGCCTCTCTCCTGGAGGCGCTGAGTCAGACCGAGTGCTGACATGTTGCAAGACGCTCCTCCGGGCGCGTCTTGCTTGGGCCTCTCTCCTGGAGGCGCTCAGTCAGACCCAGTGTTCACATGTGGCAAGACGCTCCTCGGGGTGCCTCTTGCTTGGGCCTCTCTCCTGGAGGCGCTCAGTCAGACCAAGTGGTGACATGTGGCAAGACACTCCTCGGGGCGCGTCTTGCTTGGGCCTCTCTCATGGAGGCCCTCTGTCAGACCCAGTGTTGACATGTATCAAGACGCTCCTCGGGGCGCGTCTTGCTTTGGCCTCTCTCCTGGAGGCACTCAGTCAGACCGAGTGCTGACATGTGGCAAGAAGCTCCTCGGGGCGTGTCTTGCTTGGGCTTCTCTCCTGGAGGCCCTCATTAAGACCCATTGTTGACATGTGGCAAGACACTCCTCGGGGCGCGTCTTGCTTGGGCCTCTCTCCTGGTGGCGCTCAGTCAGACTGAGTAGTGACATGTGGCCAGACGCTCCTCGGGGCGCGTGTTGCTTGGGCCTCTCTCCTGGAGGCGCTCAGTCAGACCAAGTGGTGACATGTGGCAAGACACTCCTCGGGGCGCGTCTTGCTTGGGCCTCTCTCCTGGAGGCCCTCTGTCAGACCCAGTGTTGACATGTGTCAAGACGCTCCTCGGGGCGCGGATTGCTTAGGCTTCTCTCCTGGAGGCCCTCAGTCAGACCCATTGTTGACATGTGGCAAGACGCTCCTCGGGGCGCGTCTTCCTTGGGCCTCTCTCCTGGAGGCGCTCAGTCAGACCGAGTGCTGACATGTGGCAAGACGCTCCTCGGGGCGCATCTTGCTTGGGCTTCTCTCCTGGAGGCCCTCAGTAAGACCCAGTGTTGACATGTGGCAAGACACTCCTCGGGGCGCGTCTTGCTTGGGCCTCTCTCCTGGTGGCGCTCAGTCAGACTGAGTAGTGACATGTGGCCAGACGCTCCTCGGGCCGCGTGTTGCTTGGGCTTCTCTCCTGGAGGCCCTCAGTCAGACCAAGTGGTGACATGTGGCAAGACACTCCTCGGGGCGCGTCTTGCTTGGGCCTCTCTCCTGGTGGCGCTCAGTCAGACTGAGTAGTGACATGTGGCCAGACGCTCCTCGGGCCGCGTGTTGCTTGGGCTTCTCTCCTGGAGGCCCTCAGTCAGACCAAGTGGTGACATGTGGCAAGACACTCCTCGGGGCGCGTCTTGCTTCGGCCTCTCTCCTGGAGGCCCTCTGTCAGACCCATTGTTAACATGTGGCAAGACGCTCCTCGGGGCTCGTCTTGCTTGGGCCTCTCTCCTGGAGGCACTCAGTCAGACCAAGTGGTGACATGTGGCAAGACACTCCTCGGGGCGCGTCTTGCTTCGGCCTCTCTCCTGGAGGCCCTCTGTCAGACCCATTGTTGACATGTGGCAAGACGCTCCTCGGGGCTCGTCTTGCTTGGGCCTCTCTCCTGGAGGCACTCAGTCAGACCGAGTGCTGACATGTGGCAAGACGCTCCTCGGGCCGCGTCTTGCTTGGGCCTCTCTCCTGGAGGCGCTCAGTCAGAACCAGAGGTGACATGTGGCAAGACGCTCCTCGGGGCGCCTCTTGCTTGGGCCTCTCTCCTGGAGGCCCTCAGTCAGACCCATTGTTGACATGTGGCAAGACGCTCCTCGGGGCTCGTCTTGCTTGGGCCTCTCTCCTGGAGGCACTCAGTCAGACCGAGTGCTGACATGTGGCAAGACGCTCCTCGGGGCACGTCTTGCTTGGGCCTCTCTCCTGGAGGCGCTCAGTCAGAACCAGAGGTGACATGTGGCAAGACGCTCCTCGGGGCGCCTCTTGCTTGGGCCTCTCTCCTGGAGGCCCTCAGTCAGACCCATTGTTGACATGTGGCAAGACGCTGCTCGGGGCGCGTCTTGCTTGGGCCTCTCTCCTGGAGGCGCTCAGTCAGACCGAGTGCTGACATAAGGCAAGACGCTCCTCGGGGCGCGTCTTGCTTGGGCCTCTCTCCTGGAGGCGCTCAGTCAGACTGAGTAGTGACATGTGGCCTGACGCTCCTCGGGGCACGTCTTGCTTGGGCCTCTCTCCTGGAGGCGCTCAGTCAGACCCAGTGGTGACATGTGGCATGACACTCCTCGGGGCGCGTCTTGCTTGGGCCTCTCTCGTGGAGGCCCTCTGTCAGACCCAGTGTTGACATGTGTCAAGACGCTCCTCGGGGCGCGTCTTGCTTGGGCTTCTCTCCTGGAGGTGCTCAGACAGACCCAGTGTTGACATGTGACAAGACGCTCCTCGGGGCGCGTCTTGCTTGGGCCTCTCTCCTGGAGGCGCTCAGTCAGAACCAGAGGTGACATGTGGCAAGACGCTCCTCGGGGCGCGTCTTGCTTGGGCCTTTCTCCTGGAGGCCCTCTGTCAGACCCAGTGTTGACATGTGGCAAGACGCTCCTCCGGGCGCATCTTGCTTGGGCCCCTCTCCTGGAGGCCCTCAGTCAGACCCATTGTTGACATGTGACAAGACGCTCCTCGGGGCGCGTCTTTCTTGGGCTTCTCTCCTGGAGGCCCCCAGTCAGACCCATTGTTGACATGTGGCAAGACGCTCCTCGGGGCGCGTCTTGCTTGGGCCTCTCTCCTGGAGGCGCTCAGTCAGACCAAGTGTTGACATGTGGCAAGACGCTCCTCGGGGCGCGTCTTGCTTGGGCCTCTCTCGTGGAGGCCCTCAGTCAGACCCAGTGTTGACATGTGGCAAGACGCTCCTCGGGGCGCGTCTTGATTGGGCCTCTCTCGTGGAGGCCCTCAGTCAGACCCAGTGTTGACATGTGGCAAGACGCTCCTCGGGGCGCGTCTTGCTTGGGCCTCTGTCCTGGAGGCGCTCAGTCAGACCCAGTGGTGACACGTGGAAAGGCGCTCCTCGGGGCGCGTCTTGCTGGGGCCTCTCTCCTGGAGGTGCTCAATCAGACCCAGTGGTGACACGTGGCAAGACGCTCCTCTGGGCGCGTCTTGCTTGGGCCTCTCTCCTAGAGGAGCTCAGTCAGACCCAGTGGTGACACGTGGCAAGACGCTCCTCGGGGCGCATCTTGCTTGGGCCTCTCTCCTGGAGGCGCTAAGTCAGACCCAGTGTTGACACGTGGCAAAACGCTCCTCGGGGCGCGTCTTGCTTGGGCCTCTCTCCTGGAGGCGCTCAGTCAGACAGAGTGTTGACATGTGGCAAGACACTCCTCGGGGCGCATCTTGCTTGGGCTTCTCTCATGGAGGCCCTCAGTAAGACCCATTGTTGACATGTGGAAAGAAGCTCCTCGAGGCGCGTCTTGCTTTGGCTTCTCTCATGGAGAAACTCAGTCAGACCCAGTGTTGACATGTGGCAAGACGCTCCTCGGGGCGCGTGTTGCTTGGACCTCTCTCCTGGAGGCGCTCAGTCAGACCGAGTAGTGACATGTTGCAAGACGCTCCTCGGGGCGCGTCTTGCTTGGGCCTCTCTCCTGGAGGCGCTCAATTAGACCCAGTGTTGACATGTGGCAAGACGCTCCTCGGGGCACGTCTTGCTTGGGCTTCTCTCCTGGAGGCCCTCAGTCAGACCCATTGTTGACATGTGGCAAGACGCTCCTCGGAGCGCTTCTTGCTTGGGCCTTTCTCCTGGAGGCGCTCAGTCAGACCGAGTGCTGACATGTGGCAAGACGCTCCTCGGGGCGCGTCTTGCTGGGGCCTCTCTCCTGGAGGCGCTCAGTCAGACCCAGTGTTGACATGTGTCAAGACGCTCCTCGGGCGTTTCTTGCTTGCGACTCTCTCCTGGAGGAGCTCAGTCAGACCCAGAGGTGACATGTGGCAAGACACTCCTCGGGCCTCTCTCCTGGAGGCGCTCAGTCAGACCCAGTGTTGACATGTGGCAAGACGCTCCTCGGGGCGCATCTTGCTTGGGCCTCTCTCCTGGAGGTGCTCAGTCAGACCCAGTGTTGACATGTGGCAAGACGCTCCTCGGGATGCGTCTTATTTGGGCCTCTCTCCTGGGGGCCCTCAGTCAGACCCAGTGTTGACATGTGGCAAGACGCTCCTCGGGGCGCGTCTTGCTTGGGCTTCTCTCTTGAAGGCCCTCAGTCAGACCCATTGTTGACATGTGGCAAGACGCTCCTCGGGGCACGTCTTGCTTGGGCCTCTCTCCTGGAGGCGCTCAGTCAGACCGAGTAGTGACATGTGGCAAGACGCTCCTCGGGGCGCGTCTTGCTTGGACCTCCCTCTTGGAGGCGCTCAGTCAGACCGAGTAGTGACATGTGGCAAGACGCTCCTCGGGGCGTGTCTTGCTTGGACCTCTCTCCTGGAGGCGCTCAGTTAGACCGAGTAGTGACATGTGGCAAGACGCTCCACGGGGCGGGTCTTGCTTGGGCCTCTCTCCTGGAGGCGCTCAGTCAGACCGAGTGCTGACATAAGGCAAGATGCTCCTCGTGGCCCGTCTTGCTGGGGCCTTTCTCCTGGAGGTTCTCAATCAGACCCAGTGGTGACACGTGGCAAGACGCTCCTCGGGGCGCGTCTTGCTTGGGACTCTCTCCTGGAGGAGCTCAGTCAGACCCAGTGGTGACACGTGGCAAGACGCTCCTCGGGGCGCATCTTGCTTGGGCCTCTCTCCTGGAGGCGCTAAGTCAGACCCAGTGTTGACACGTGGCAAGACACTCCTCGGGGCGCGTCTTGCTTGGGCCTCTCTCCTGGAGGCGCTCAGTCAGACCCAGTGTTGACATGTGGCAAGAGACTCCTCGGGGCGCGTCTTGCTTGGGCCTCTCTCATGGAGGCCCTCTGTCAGACCCAGTGTTGACATGTGTCAAGATGCTCCTCGGGGCGCATCTTGCTTTGGCCTCTCTCCTGGAGGCGCTCAGTCAGACCGAGTGCTGACATGTGGCAAGAAGCTCCTCGGGGCGCGTCTTCCTTGGGCTTCTCTCCTGGAGGCCCTCAGTCAGACCCATTGTTGACATGTGGCAAGACGCTCCTCGGGGCGCGTTTTGCTTGGGCCTCTCTCCTGGATGCCCTCTGTCAGACCCAGTGTTGACATGTGGCAAGACTCTCCTCGGGGCGCGTCTTGCTTGGGCTTCTCACATGGAGGCCCTCAGTCAGACCCAGTGTTAACATGTGTCAAGACGCTCCTCGGGGCGTGTCTTGCTTGGGCCTCTCTCCTGGAGGCGCTCAGTCAGACCCAGTGTTGACATGTGGCAAGACGCTCCTCGGGGCGCTTCTTGCTTGGGCTTCTCTCCTGGAGGCCCTCAGTCAGACCCATTGTTGACATGTGGCAAGACGCTCCTCGGGGCACGTCTTGCTTGGGCCTTTCTCCTGGAGGCGCTCAGTCAGACCGAGTAGTGACATGTGACAAGACGCTCCTCGGGGCGCGTCTTGCTGGGGCTTCTCTCATGGAGGCACTCAGTCAGACCCAGTGTTGACATGTGGCAAGACGCTCCTCGGGGCGCGTATTGCTTGGACCTCTCTCCTGGAGGCGCTCAGTCAGACCCAGTGTTGACATGTGGCAAGACGCTCCTCGGGGCGCGTCTTGCTGGGGCTTCTCTCATGGAGGCACTCAGTCAGACCCAGTGTTGACATGTTGCAAGACGCTCCTCGGGGCGCGTGTTGCTCGGACCTCTCTCCTGGAGGCGCTCAGTCAGACCCAGTGTTGACATGTGGCAAGACGCTCCTCGGGGCGCGTCTTGCTGGGGCTTCTCTCATGGAGGCACTCAGTCAGACCCAGTGTTGACATGTGGAAAGACGCTCCTCGGGGAACGTCTTGCTTGGGCCTCTCTCCTGGAGGCGCTCAGTCAGACCCAGAGGAGAAATGTGTCAAGACGCTCCTCGGGACGCGTCTTGCTTGGGCCTCTCCCCTGGAGGCGCTCAGTCAGACCGAGTGCTGACATGTGGCAAGACTCTCCTCGGGGCGCGTCTTGCTTGGGCCTCTCTCCTGGAGGCGCTCAGTCAGACCCAGTGTTGACATGTGGCAAGACGCTCCTCGGGGCGCGTCTTGCTTGGGCCTCTCTCCTGGAAGCGCTCAGTCAGACCGAGTAGTGACATGTGGCAAGACGCTCCTCGGGGCGCGTCTTGCTTGGACCTCTCTCCTGGAGGCGCTCAGTTAGACCGAGTAGTGACATGTTTCAAGACGCTCCTCGGGGCGCGTCTTGCTTTGGCTTCTCTCCTGGAGGCCCTCAGTCAGACCCATTGTTGACATGTGGCAAGACGCTCCTCGGGGCGCGTATTGCTTGGGCCTCTCTCCTGGATGCCCTCTGTCAGACCCAGTGTTGACATGTGGCAAGACTCTCCTCGGGGCGCGTCTTGCTTGGTTTTCTCTCATGGAGGCCCTCAGTCAGACCCAGTGTTGACATGTGGCAAGACGCTCCTCGGGGCGCTTCTTGCTTGGGCTTCTCTCCTGGAGGCCCTAAGTCAGACCCATTGTTGACATGTGGCAAACGCTCCTCGGGGCGCGTCTTGCTTGGGCGTCTCTCCTGGAGGCGCTCAATTAGACCCAGTGTTGACATGTGGCAAGACGCTCTTCGGGGCGCGTCTTGCTTGGGCTTCTCTCCTGGAGGCCCTCAGTCAGACACATTGTTGACATGTGGCAAGACGCTCCTCGGGGCGCTTCTTGCTTGGGCCTCTCTCCTGGAGGCGCTCAGTCAGACCAAGTGCTGACATGTGGCAAGACGCTCCACGGGGCGCGTCTTGCTGGGGCCTCTCTCCTGGAGGCGCTCAGTCAGACCCAGTGTTGACATGTGTCAAGACGCTCCTCGGGCGTTTCTTGCTTGCGCCTCTCTCCTGGAGGCGCTCAGTCAGACCCAGAGGTGACATGTGGCAAGACGCTCCTCGGGTCTCTCTCCTGGAGGCGCTCAGTCAGACCCAGTGTTGACATGTGGCAAGACGCTCCTCGGGGCGCGTCTTGCTGGGGCTTCTCTCATGGAGGCACTCAGTCAGACCCAGTGTTGACATGTGGCAAGATGCTCCTCGGGGCACGTCTTGCTTCGGCCTCTCTCCTGGAGGCACTCAGTCAGACCCAGAGGAGACATGTGTCAAGACGCTCCTCGGGGCGCGTCTTGCGTGGGCCTCTCTCCTGGAGGAGCTCAGTCAGACCGAGTGCTGACATGTGGCAAGACGCTCCTCCGGGCGCGTCTTGCTTGGGCCTCTCTCCTGGAGGCGCTAAGTCAGACCCAGTGTTCACATGTGGCAAGACGCTCCTCGGGGCGCGTCTTGCTTGGGCCTCTCTCCTGGAGGCGCTCAGTCAGACCCAGTGTTGACATGTGGCAAGACGCTCCTCGGGGCGCGTCTTCCTTGGGCCTCTCTCCTGGAGGCGCTCAGTCAGACCGAGTGCTGACATGTGGCAAGACGCTCCTCGGGGCGCATCTTGCTTGGGCTTCTCTCCTGGAGGCCCTCAGTAAGACCCAGTGTTGACATGTGGCAAGACGCTCCTCGGGGCGCGTCTTATTTGGGCCTCTCTCCTGGGGGCCCTCAGTCAGACCCAGTGTTGACATGTGGCAAGACGCTCCTCGGGGCGCGTCTTGCTTGGGCTTCTCTCCTGGAGGCCCTCAGTCAGACCCATTGTTGACCTGTGGCAAGACACTCCTCGGGGCACGTATTGCTTGGGCCTCTCTCCTGGAGGCGCTCAGTCAGACCGAGTAGTGACATGTGGCAAGACGCTCCTCGGGGCGTGTCTTGCTTGGACCTCCCTCCTGGAGGCGCTCAGTCAGACCGAGTAGTGACATGTGGCAAGACGCTCCTCGGGGCGTGTCTTGCTTGGACCTCTCTCTTGGAGGCGCTCAGTTAGACCGAGTAGTGACATGTGGCAAGACGCTCCTCGGGGCGGGTCTTGCTTGGGCCTCTCTCCTGGAGGCGCTCAGTCAGACCGAGTGCTGACATAAGGCAAGATGCTCCTCGCTGCACGTATTGCTGGGGCATCTCTCCTGGAGGTGCTCAATCAGACCCAGTGGTGACACGTGGCAAGATGCTCCTCGGGGCGCGTCTTGCTTGGGCCTCTCTCCTGGAGGAGCTCAGTCAGACCCAGTGGTGACACGTGGCAAGACGATCCTCGGGGCGCATCTTGCTTGGGCCTCTCTCCTGGAGGCGCTAAGTCAGACCCAGTGTTGACACTTGGCAAGACGCTCCTCGGGGCGCGTCTTGCTTGGGCCTCTCTCCTGGAGGCGCTCAGTCAGACCCAGTGTTGACATGTGGCAAGACACTCCTCGGGGCGCGTCTTGCTTGGGCCTCTCTCATGGAGGCCCTCTGTCAGACCCAGTGTTGACATGTGTCAAGACGCTCCTCGGGGCGCATCTTGCTTTGGCCTCTCTCATGGAGGTGCTCAGTCAGACCGAGTGCTGACATGTGGCAAGAAGCTCCTCGGGGCGCGTCTTCCTTGGGCTTCTCTCCTGGAGGCCCTCAGTCAGACCCATTGTTGACATGTGGCAAGACGCTCCTCGGGGCGCGTATTGCTTGGGCCTCTCTCCTTGATGCCCTCTGTCAGACCCAGTGTTGACATGTGGCAAGACTCTCCTCGGGGCGCGTCTTGCTTGGGCTTCTCACATGGAGGCCCTCAGTCAGACCCAGTGTTAACATGTGTCAAGACGCTCCTCGGGGCGTGTCTTGCTTGGGTCTCTCTCCTGGAGGCGCTCAGTCAGACCCAGTGTTGACATGTGGCAAGACGCTCCTCGGGGCGCTTCTTGCTTGGGCTTCTCTCCTGGAGGCCCTCAGTCAGACCCATTGTTGACATGTGGCAAGAAGCTCCTCGGGGCACGTCTTGCTTGGGCCTCTCTCCTGGAGGCGCTCAGTCAGACCGAGTAGTGACATGTGGCAAGACGCTCCTCGGGGCGCGTCTTGCTGGGTTTTCTCTCATGGAGGCACTCAGTCAGACCCAGTGTTGACATGTGGCAAGACGCTCCTCGGGGCGCGTGTTGCTTGGACCTCTCTCCTGGAGGCGCTCAGTCAGACCCAGTGTTAACATGTGTCAAGACGCTCCTCGGGCGTTTCTTGCTTGGGCCTCGCTCCTGGAGGCGCTCAGTCAGACCCACTGTTGACATGTGACAAGACGCTCCTCGGGGCGCGTCTTGCTTGGGCCTCTCTCCTGGAGGTGCTCAGTCAGACCCAGAGGTGACATGTGGCAAGACGCTCCTCGGGTCTCTCTCCTGGAGGCGCTCAGTCAGACCCAGTGTTGACATGTGGCAAGACGCTCCTCGGGGCGCGTCTTGCTGGGGCTTCTCTCATGGAGGCACTCAGTCAGACCCAGTGTTGACATGTGGCAAGATGCTCCTCGGGGCACGTCTTGCTTCGGCCTCTCTCCTGGAGGCACTCAGTCAGACCCAGAGGAGACATGTGTCAAGACGCTCCTCGGGGCGCGTCTTGCTTGGGCCTCTCTCCTGGAGGAGCTCAGTCAGACCGAGTGCTGACATGTGGCAAGACGCTCCTCCGGGCGCGTCTTGCTTGGGCCTCTCTCCTGGAGGCGCTAAGTCAGACCCAGTGTTCACATGTGGCAAGACGCTCCTCGGGGCGCGTCTTGCTTGGGCCTCTCTCCTGGAGGCGCTCAGTCAGACCCAGTGTTGACATGTGGCAAGACGCTCCTCGGGGCGCGTCTTCCTTGGGCCTCTCTCCTGGAGGCGCTCAGTCAGACCGAGTGCTGACATGTGGCAAGACGCTCCTCGGGGCGCATCTTGCTTGGGCTTCTCTCCTGGAGGCCCTCAGTAAGACCCAGTGTTGACATGTGGCAAGACGCTCCTCGGGGCGCGTCTTATTTGGGCCTCTCTCCTGGGGGCCCTCAGTCAGACCCAGTGTTGACATGTGGCAAGACGCTCCTCGGGGCGCGTCTTGCTTGGGCTTCTCTCCTGGAGGCCCTCAGTCAGACCCATTGTTGACCTGTGGCAAGACACTCCTCGGGGCACGTATTGCTTGGGCCTCTCTCCTGGAGGCGCTCAGTCAGACCGAGTAGTGACATGTGGCAAGACGCTCCTCGGGGCGTGTCTTGCTTGGACCTCCCTCCTGGAGGCGCTCAGTCAGACCGAGTAGTGACATGTGGCAAGACGCTCCTCGGGGCGTGTCCTGCTTGGACCTCTCTCTTGGAAGCGCTCAGTTAGACCGAGTAGTGACATGTGGCAAGACGCTCCTCGGGGCGGGTCTTGCTTGGGCCTCTCTCCTGGAGGCGCTCAGTCAGACCGAGTGCTGACATAAGGCAAGATGCTCCTCGCTGCACGTATTGCTGGGGCATCTCTCCTGGAGGTGCTCAATCAGACCCAGTGGTGACACGTGGCAAGATGCTCCTCGGGGCGCGTCTTGCTTGGGCCTCTCTCCTGGAGGAGCTCAGTCAGACCCAGTGGTGACACGTGGCAAGACGATCCTCGGGGCGCATCTTGCTTGGGCCTCTCTCCTGGAGGCGCTAAGTCAGACCCAGTGTTGACACTTGGCAAGACGCTCCTCGGGGCGCGTCTTGCTTGGGCCTCTCTCCTGGAGGCGCTCAGTCAGACCCAGTGTTGACATGTGGCAAGACACTCCTCGGGGCGCGTCTTGCTTGGGCCTCTCTCATGGAGGCCCTCTGTCAGACCCAGTGTTGACATGTGTCAAGACGCTCCTCGGGGCGCATCTTGCTTTGGCCTCTCTCATGGAGGTGCTCAGTCAGACCGAGTGCTGACATGTGGCAAGAAGCTCCTCGGGGCGCGTCTTCCTTGGGCTTCTCTCCTGGAGGCCCTCAGTCAGACCCATTGTTGACATGTGGCAAGACGCTCCTCGGGGCGCGTATTGCTTGGGCCTCTCTCCTTGATGCCCTCTGTCAGACCCAGTGTTGACATGTGGCAAGACTCTCCTCGGGGCGCGTCTTGCTTGGGCTTCTCACATGGAGGCCCTCAGTCAGACCCAGTGTTAACATGTGTCAAGACGCTCCTCGGGGCGTGTCTTGCTTGGGTCTCTCTCCTGGAGGCGCTCAGTCAGACCCAGTGTTGACATGTGGCAAGACGCTCCTCGGGGCGCTTCTTGCTTGGGCTTCTCTCCTGGAGGCCCTCAGTCAGACCCATTGTTGACATGTGGCAAGAAGCTCCTCGGGGCACGTCTTGCTTGGGCCTCTCTCCTGGAGGCGCTCAGTCAGACCGAGTAGTGACATGTGGCAAGACGCTCCTCGGGGCGCGTCTTGCTGGGTTTTCTCTCATGGAGGCACTCAGTCAGACCCAGTGTTGACATGTGGCAAGACGCTCCTCGGGGCGCGTGTTGCTTGGACCTCTCTCCTGGAGGCGCTCAGTCAGACCCAGTGTTAACATGTGTCAAGACGCTCCTCGGGCGTTTCTTGCTTGGGCCTCGCTCCTGGAGGCGCTCAGTCAGACCCACTGTTGACATGTGACAAGACGCTCCTCGGGGCGCGTCTTGCTTGGGCCTCTCTCCTGGAGGTGCTCAGTCAGAACCAGAGGTGACATGTGGCAAGACGCTACTCGGGGCGCTTCTTGCTTGGGCCTCTCTCCTGGAGGCGCTCAGTCAGACCGAGTGCTGACATGTGGCAAGACGCTCCTCGGGGCGCGTCTTGCTGGGGCCTCTCTCCTGGAGGCGCTCAGTCAGACCCAATGTTGACCTGTGTCAAGACGCTCCTCGGGCGTTTCTTGCTTGCGCCTCTCTCCTGGAGGAGCTCAGTCAGACCCAGAGGTGACATGTGGCAAGACGCTCCTCGGGCCTCTCTCCTGGAGGCGCTCAGTCAGACCCAGTGTTGACATGTGCCAAGACGCTCCTCGGGGCGCGTCTTGCTGGGGCTTCTCTCCTGGAGGCCCTCAGTCAGACCCAGTGTTGACATGTGGCAAGACGCTCCTCGGGGCGCGTCTTATTTGGGCCTCTCTCCTGGGGGCCCTCAGTCAGACCCAGTGTTGACATGTGGCAAGACGCTCCTCGGGGCGTGTCTTCCTTGGGCTTCTCTCCTGGAGGCCCTCAGTCAGACCCATTGTTGACATGTGGCAAGACGCTCCTCGGGGCACGTCTTGCTTGGGCCTCTCTCCTGGAGGCGCTCAAACAGACCGAGTAGTGACATGTGGCAAGACGCTCCTCGGGGCGCGTCTTGCTGGGGCTTCTCTCATGGAGGCACTCAGTCAGACCCAGTGTTGACATGTGGCAAGACGCTCCTCGGGGGGCGTCTTGCTTTGGCCTCTCTCCTGGAGGCGCTCAGTCAGACCGAGTGCTGACATGTGGCAAGAAGCTCCTCGGGGAGCGTCTTGCTTGGGCTTCTCTCCTGGAGGCCCTCAGTCAGACCCATTGTTGACATGTGGCAAGACGCTCCTCGGGGCACGTCTTGCTTGGGCCTCTCTCCTGGAGGCGCTCAGTCAGACCGAGTAGTGACATGTGGCAAGACGCTCCTCGGAGCGCGTCTTGCTTGGGCCTCTCTCCAGAAGGCCCTCAATCAGACCCAGTGTTGACACGTGGCAAGACGCTCCTCGGGGCGCGTCTTACTTGGGCCTCTCTCCTGGAGGCGCTCAGTCAGACTGAGTAGTGATATGTGGCCTGACGCTCCTCGGGGCGCGTGTTGCTTGGGCCTCTCTCCTGGAGGCGCTCAGTCAGACCCAGTGTTGACATGTGTCAAGACGCTCCTCGGGGCGCGTCTTGCTTGGGCTTCTCTCCTGGAGGCCCTCAGTCATACCCATTGTTGACATGTGGCAAGACGCTCCTCGGGGCGCGTCTTGCTTGGGCTTCTCTCCTGGAGGCGCTCAGAAAGACCCAGTGTTGACATGTGACAAGAAGCTCCTCGGGGCGCGTCTTGCTTGGTCCTCTCTCCTGGAGGCGCTCAGTCAGACCCAGTGGTGACATGTGGCAAGACGCTCCTCGGGGCGCGTCTTGCTTGGACCTCTCTCTCTGAGGCGCTCAATCAGACCGAGTAGTGAAATGTGGCAAGACGCTCCTCGGGGGGCGTCTTGCTTTGGCCTCTCTCCTGGAGGCGCCGAGTCAGACCGAGTGCTGACATGTTGCAAGACGCTCCTCCGGGCGCGTCTTGCTTGGGCCTCTCTCCTGGAGGCGCTCAGTCAGACCCAGTGTTCACATGTGGCAAGACGCTCCTCGGGGCGCCTCTTGCTTGGGCCTCTCTCCTGGAGGCGCTCAGTCAGACCAAGTGGTGACATGTGGCAAGACACTCCTCGGGGCGCGTCTTGCTTGGGCCTCTCTCATGGAGGCCCTCTGTCAGACCCAGTGTTGACATGTGTCAAGACGCTCCTCGGGGCGCGTCTTGCTTTGGCCTCTCTCCTGGAGGCGCTCAGTCAGACCGAGTGCTGACATGTGGCAAGAAGCTCCTCGGGGCTTGTCTTGCTTGGGCTTCTCTCCTGGAGGCCCTCATTAAGACCCATTGTTGACATGTGGCAAGACACTCCTCGGGGCGCGTCTTGCTTGGGCCTCTCTCCTGGTGGCGCTCAGTCAGACTGAGTAGTGACATGTGGCCAGACGCTCCTCGGGGCGCGTGTTGCTTGGGCCTCTCTCCTGGAGGCGCTCAGTCAGACCAAGTGGTGACATGTGGCAAGACACTCCTCGGGGCGCGTCTTGCTTGGGCCTCTCTCCTGGAGGCCCTCTGTCAGACCCAGTGTTGACATGTGTCAAGACGCTCCTCGGGGCGCGGATTGCTTGGGCTTCTCTCCTGGAGGCCCTCAGTCAGACCCATTGTTGACATGTGGCAAGACGCTCCTCGGGGCGCGTCTTCCTTGGGCCTCTCTCCTGGAGGCGCTCAGTCAGACCGAGTGCTGACATGTGGCAAGACGCTCCTCGGGGCGCATCTTGCTTGGGCTTCTCTCCTGGAGGCCCTCAGTAAAACCCAGTGTTGACATGTGGCAAGACACTCCTCGGGGCGCGTCTTGCTTGGGCCTCTCTCCTGGTGGCGCTCAGTCAGACTGAGTAGTGACATGTGGCCAGACGCTCCTCGGGCCGCGTGTTGCTTGGGCTTCTCTCCTGGAGGCCCTCAGTCAGACCAAGTGGTGACATGTGGCAAGACACTCCTCGGGGCGCGTCTTGCTTGGGCCTCTCTCCTGGTGGCGCTCAGTCAGACTGAGTAGTGACATGTGGCCAGACGCTCCTCGGGCCACGTGTTGCTTGGGCTTCTCTCCTGGAGGCCCTCAGTCAGACCAAGTGGTGACATGTGGCAAGACACTCCTCGGGGCGCGTCTTGCTTCGGCCTCTCTCCTGGAGGCCCTCTGTCAGACCCATTGTTAACATGTGGCAAGACGCTCCTCGGGGCTCGTCTTACTTGGGCCTCTCTCCTGGAGGCACTCAGTCAGACCAAGTGGTGACATGTGGCAAGACACTCCTCGGGGCGCGTCTTGCTTCGGCCTCTCTCCTGGAGGCCCTCTGTCAGACCCATTGTTGACATGTGGCAAGACGCTCCTCGGGGCTCGTCTTGCTTGGGCCTCTCTCCTGGAGGCACTCAGTCAGACCGAGTGCTGACATGTGGCAAGACGCTCTTCGGGGCGCGTCTTGCTTGGGCCTCTCTCCTGGAGGCGCTCAGTCAGAACCAGAGGTGACATGTGGCAAGACGCTCCTCGGGGCGCCTCTTGCTTGGGCCTCTCTCCTGGAGGCCCTCAGTCAGACCCATTGTTGACATGTGGCAAGACGCTCCTCGGGGCTCGTCTTGCTTAGGCCTCTCTCCTGGAGGCACTCAGTCAGACCGAGTGCTGACATGTGGCAAGACGCTCCTCGGGGCGCGTCTTGCTTGGGCCTCTCTCCTGGAGGCGCTCAGTCAGAACCAGAGGTGACATGTGGCAAGACGCTCCTCGGGGCGCCTCTTGCTTGGGCCTCTCTCCTGGAGGCCCTCAGTCAGACCCATTGTTGACATGTGGCAAGACGCTGCTCGGGGCGCGTCTTGCTTGGGCCTCTCTCCTGGAGGCGCTCAGTCAGACCGAGTGCTGACATAAGGCAAGACGCTCCTCGAGGCGCGTCTTGCTTGGGCCTCTCTCCTGGAGGCGCTCAGTCAGACTGAGTAGTGACATGTGTCCTGACGCTCCTCGGGGCACGTCTTGCTTGGGCCTCTCTCCTGGAGGCGCTCAGTCAGACCCAGTGGTGACATGTGGCATGACACTCCTCGGGGCGCGTCTTGCTTGGGCCTCTCTCGTGGAGGCCCTCTGTCAGACCCAGTGTTGACATGTGTCAAGACGCTCCTCGGGGCGCGTCTTGCTTGGGCTTCTCTCCTGGAGGCCCTCAGTCAGACCCATTGTTGACATGTGGCAAGACGCTCCTCGGGGCGCGTCTTGCTTGGGCTTCTCTCCTGGAGGTGCTCAGACAGACCCAGTGTTGACATGTGACAAGACGCTCCTCGGGGCGCGTCTTGCTTGGGCCTCTCTCCTGGAGGCGCTCAGTCAGAACCAGAGGTGACATGTGGCAAGACGCTCCTCGGGGCGCGTCTTGCTTGGGCCTTTCTCCTGGAGGCCCTCTGTCAGACCCAGTGTTGACATGTGGCAAGACGCTCCTCCGGGCGCATCTTGCTTGGGCCCCTCTCCTGGAGGCCCTCAGTCAGACCCAGTGGTGACACGTGGCAAGACGCTCCTCGGGGCGCGTCTTAATTGGGCCTCTGTCCTGGAGGCGCTCAGTCAGACCCAGTGGTGACACGTGGAAAGACGCTCCTCGGGGCGCGTCTTGCTGGGGCCTCTCTCCTGGAGGTGCTCAATCAGACCCAGTGGTGACACGTGGCAAGACGCTCCTCTGGGCGCGTCTTGCTTGGGCCTCTCTCCTGGAGGAGCTCAGTCAGACCCAGTGGTGACACGTGGCAAGACGCTCCTCGGGGCGCATCTTGCTTGGGCCTCTCTCCTGGAGGCGCTAAGTCAGACCCAGTGTTGACACGTGGCAAGACGCTCCTCGGGGCACGTCTTGCTTGGGCCTCTCTCCTGGAGGCGCTCAGTCAGACACAGTGTTGACATGTGGCAAGACAATCCTCGGGGCGCGTCTTGCTTGGGCTTCTCTCATGGAGGCCCTCAGTAAGACCCATTGTTGACATGTGGAAAGAAGCTCCTCGAGGCGCGTCTTGCTTTGGCTTCTCTCATGGAGGCACTCAGTCAGACCCAGTGTTGACATGTGGCAAGACGCTCCTCGGGGCGCGTGTTGCTTGGACCTCTCTCCTGGAGGCGCTCAGTCAGACCGAGTAGTGACATGTTGCAAGACGCTCCTCGGGGCGCGTCTTGCTTGGGCCTCTCTCCTGGAGGCGCACAATTAGACCCAGTGTTGACATGTGGCAAGACGCTCCTCGGGGCGCGTCTTGCTTGGGCTTCTCTCCTGGAGGCCCTCAGTCAGACCCATTGTTGACATGTGGCAAGACGCTCCTCGGAGCGCTTCTTGCTTGGGCCTCTCTCCAGGAGGCGCTCAGTCAGATCGAGTGCTGACATGTGGCAAGACGCTCCTCGGGGCGCGTCTTGCTGGGGCCTCTCTCCTGGAGGCGCTCAGTCAGACCCAGTGTTGACATGTGTCAAGACGCTCCTCGGGCGTTTCTTGCTTGCGCCTCTCTCCTGGAGGAGCTCAGTCAGACCCAGAGGTGACATGTGGCAAGACACTCCTCGGGCCTCTCTCCTGGAGGCGCTCAGTCAGACCCAGTGTTGACATGTGGCAAGACGTTTCTCGGGGCGCATCTTGCTTGGGCCTCTCTCCTGGAGGTGCTCAGTCAGACCCAGTGTTGACATGTGGCAAGACGCTCCTCGGGATGCGTCTTATTTGGGCCTCTCTCCTGGGGGCCCTCAGTCAGACCCAGTGTTGACATGTGGCAAGACGCTCCTCGGGGCGCGTCTTGCTTGGGCTTCTCTCTTGAAGGCCCTCAGTCAGACCCATTGTTGACATGTGGCAAGACGCTCCTCGGGGCACGTCTTGCTTGGGCCTCTCTCCTGGAGGCGCTCAGTCAGACCGAGTAGTGACATGTGGCAAGACGCTCCTCGGGGCGCGTCTTGCTTGGACCTCCCTCTTGGAGGCGCTCAGTCAGACCGAGTAGTGACATGTGGCAAGACGCTCCTCGGGGCGTGTCTTGCTTGGACCTCTCTCCTGGAGGCGCTCAGTTAGACCGAGTAGTGACATGTGGCAAGACGCTCCACGGGGCGGGTCTTGCTTGGGCCTCTCTCCTGGAGGCGCTCAGTCAGACCGAGTGCTGACATAAGGCAAGATGCTCCTCGTGGCCCGTCTTGCTGGGGCCTTTCTCCTGGAGGTTCTCAATCAGACCCAGTGGTGACACGTGGCAAGACGCTCCTCGGGGCGCGTCTTGCTTGGGACTCTCTCCTGGAGGAGCTCAGTCAGACCCAGTGGTGACACGTGGCAAGACGCTCCTCGGGGCGCATCTTGCTTGGGCCTCTCTCCTGGAGGCGCTAAGTCAGACCCAGTGTTGACACGTGGCAAGACACTCCTCGGGGCGCGTCTTGCTTGGGCCTCTCTCCTGGAGGCGCTCAGTCAGACCCAGTGTTGACATGTGGCAAGAGACTCCTCGGGGCGCGTCTTGCTTGGGCCTCTCTCATGGAGGCCCTCTGTCAGACCCAGTGTTGACATGTGTCAAGATGCTCCTCGGGGCGCATCTTGCTTTGGCCTCTCTCCTGGAGGCGCTCAGTCAGACCGAGTGCTGACATGTGGCAAGAAGCTCCTCGGGGCGCGTCTTCCTTGGGCTTCTCTCCTGGAGGCCCTCAGTCAGACCCATTGTTGAAATGTGGCAAGACGCTCCTCGGGGCGCGTTTTGCTTGGGCCTCTCTCCTGGATGCCCTCTGTCAGACCCAGTGTTGACATGTGGCAAGACTCTCCTCGGGGCGCGTCTTGCTTGGGCTTCTCACATGGAGGCCCTCAGTCAGACCCAGTGTTAACATGTGTCAAGACGCTCCTCGGGGCGTGTCTTGCTTGCGCCTCTCTCCTGGAGGCGCTCAGTCAGACCCAGTGTTGACATGTGGCAAGACGCTCCTCGGGGCGCTTCTTGCTTGGGCTTCTCTCCTGGAGGCCCTCAGTCAGACCCATTGTTGACATGTGGCAAGACGCTCCTCGGGGCACGTCTTGCTTGGGCCTTTCTCCTGGAGGCGCTCAGTCAGACCGAGTAGTGACATGTGACAAGACGCTCCTCGGGGCGCGTCTTGCTGGGGCTTCTCTCATGGAGGCACTCAGTCAGACCCAGTGTTGACATGTGGCAAGACGCTCCTCGGGGCGCGTATTGCTTGGACCTCTCTCCTGGAGGCGCTCAGTCAGACCCAGTGTTGACATGTGGCAAGACGCTCCTCGGGGCGCGTCTTGCTGGGGCTTCTCTCATGGAGGCACTCAGTCAGACCCAGTGTTGACATGTTGCAAGACGCTCCTCGGGGCGCGTGTTGCTCGGACCTCTCTCCTGGAGGCGCTCAGTCAGACCCAGTGTTGACATGTGGCAAGACGCTCCTCGGGGCGCGTCTTGCTGGGGATTCTCTCATGGAGGCACTCAGTCAGACCCAGTGTTAACATGTGGAAAGACGCTCCTCGGGGAACGTCTTGCTTGGGCCTCTCTCCTGGAGGCGCTCAGTCAGACCCAGAGGAGAAATGTGTCAAGACGCTCCTCGGGACGCGTCTTGCTTGGGCCTCTCCCCTGGAGGCGCTCAGTCAGACCGAGTGCTGACATGTGGCAAGACTCTCCTCGGGGCGCGTCTTGCTTGGGCCTCTCTCCTGGAGGCGCTCAGTCAGACCCAGTGTTGACATGTGGCAAGACGCTCCTCGGGGCGCGTCTTGCTTGGGCCTCTCTCCTGGAAGCGCTCAGTCAGACCGAGTAGTGACATGTGGCAAGACGCTCCTCGGGGCGCGTCTTGCTTGGACCTCTCTCCTGGAGGCGCTCAGTTAGACCGAGTAGTGACATGTTTCAAGACGCTCCTCGGGGCGCGTCTTGCTTTGGCTTCTCTCCTGGAGGCCCTCAGTCAGACCCATTGTTGACATGTGGCAAGACGCTCCTCGGGGCGCGTATTGCTTGGGCCTCTCTCCTGGATGCCCTCTGTCAGACCCAGTGTTGACATGTGGCAAGACTCTCCTCGGGGCGCGTCTTGCTTGGTTTTCTCTCATGGAGGCCCTCAGTCAGACCCAGTGTTGACATGTGGCAAGACGCTCCTCGGGGCGCTTCTTGCTTGGGCTTCTCTCCTGGAGGCCCTAAGTCAGACCCATTGTTGACATGTGGCAAACGCTCCTCGGGGCGCGTCTTGCTTGGGCGTCTCTCCTGGAGGCACTCAATTAGACCCAGTGTTGACATGTGGCAAGACGCTCCTCGGGGCGCGTCTTGCTTGGGCTTCTCTCCTGGAGGCCCTCAGTCAGACACATTGTTGACATGTGGCAAGACGCTCCTCGGGGCGCTTCTTGCTTGGGCCTCTCTCCTGGAGGCGCTCAGTCAGACCGAGTGCTGACATGTGGCAAGACGCTCCACGTGGCGCGTCTTGCTGGGGCCTCTCTCCTGGAGGCGCTCAGTCAGACCCAGTGTTGACATGTGTCAAGACGCTCCTCGGGCGTTTCTTGCTTGCGCCTCTCTCCTGGAGGCGCTCAGTCAGACCCAGAGGTGACATGTGGCAAGACGCTCCTCGGGTCTCTCTCCTGGAGGCGCTCAGTCAGACCCAGTGTTGACATGTGGCAAGACGCTCCTCGGGGCGCGTCTTGCTGGGGCTTCTCTCATGGAGGCACTCAGTCAGACCCAGTGTTGACATGTGGCAAGATGCTCCTCGGGGCACGTCTTGCTTCGGCCTCTCTCCTGGAGGCACTCAGTCAGACCCAGAGGAGACATGTGTCAAGACGCTCCTCGGGGCGCGTCTTGCTTGGGCCTCTCTCCTGGAGGCGCTCAGTCAGACCGAGTGCTGACATGTGGCAAGACGCTCCTCCGGGCGCGTCTTGCTAGGGGCCTCTCTCCTGGAGGCGCTAAGTCAGACCCAGTGTTCACATGTGGCAAAACGCTCCTCGGGGCGCGTCTTGCTTGGGCCTCTCTCCTGGAGGCGCTCAGTCAGACCCAGTGTTGACATGTGGCAAGACGCTCCTCGGGGCGCGTCTTCCTTGGGCCTCTCTCCTGGAGGCGCTCAGTCAGACCGAGTGCTGACATGTGGCAAGACGCTCCTCGGGGCGCATCTTGCTTGGGCTTCTCTCCTGGAGGCCCTCAGTAAGACCCAGTGTTGACATGTGGCAAGACGCTCCTCGGGGCGCGTTTTATTTGGGCCTCTCTCCTGGGGGCCCTCAGTCAGACCCAGTGTTGACATGTGGCAAGACGCTCCTCGGGGCGCGTCTTGCTTGGGCTTCTCTCCTGGAGGCCCTCAGTCAGACCCATTGTTGACCTGTGGCAAGACACTCCTCGAGGCACGTATTGCGTGGGCCTCTCTCCTGGAGGCGCTCAGTCAGACCGAGTAGTGACATGTGGCAAGACGCTCCTCGGGGCGTGTCTTGCTTGGACCTCCCTCCTGGAGGCGCTCAGTCAGACCGAGTAGTGACATGTGGCAAGACGCTCCTCGGGGCGTGTCTTGCTTGGACCTCTCTCTTGGAGGCGCTCAGTTAGACCGAGTAGTGACATGTGGCAAGACGCTCCTCGGGGCGGGTCTTGCTTGGGCCTCTCTCCTGGAGGCGCTCAGTCAGACCGAGTGCTGACATAAGGCAAGATGCTCCTCGCTGCACGTATTGCTGGGGCATCTCTCCTGGAGGTGCTCAATCAGACCCAGTGGTGACACGTGGCAAGATGCTCCTCGGGGCGCGTATTGCTTGGGCCTCTCTCCTTGATGCCCTCTGTCAGACCCAGTGTTGACATGTGGCAAGACTCTCCTCGGGGCGCGTCTTGCTTGGGCTTCTCACATGGAGGCCCTCAGTCAGACCCAGTGTTAACATGTGTCAAGACGCTCCTCGGGGCGTGTCTTGCTTGGGTCTCTCTCCTGGAGGCGCTCAGTCAGACCCAGTGTTGACATGTGGCAAGACGCTCCTCGGGGCGCTTCTTGCTTGGGCTTCTCTCCTGGAGGCCCTCAGTCAGACCCAATGTTGACATGTGGCAAGAAGCTCCTCGGGGCACGTCTTGCTTGGGCCTCTCTCCTGGAGGCGCTCAGTCAGACCGAGTAGTGACATGTGGCAAGACGCTCCTCGGGGCGCGTCTTGCTGGGTTTTCTCTCATGGAGGCACTCAGTCAGACCCAGTGTTGACATGTGGCAAGACGCTCCTCGGGGCGCGTGTTGCTTGGACCTCTCTCCTGGAGGCGCTCAGTCAGACCCAGTGTTAACATGTGTCAAGACGCTCCTCGGGCGTTTCTTGCTTGGGCCTCGCTCCTGGAGGCGCTCAGTCAGACCCACTGTTGACATGTGACAAGACGCTCCTCGGGGCGCGTCTTGCTTGGGCCTCTCTCCTGGAGGTGCTCAGTCAGACCCAGAGGTGACATGTGTCAAGACGCTCCTCGGGCCTCTCTCCTGGAGGCGCTCAGTCAGACACAGTGTTGACATGTGGCAAGACGCTCCTCGGGGCGCGTCTTGCTTGGGCCTCTCTCCTGGAGGTGCTCAGTCAGACCCAGTGTTGACATGTGGCAAAACGCTCCTCGGGGCGCGTCTTGCTCGGGCTTCTCTCATGGAGGCACTCAGTCAGACCCAGTGTTGACATGTGGAAAGACGCTCCTCAGGGAACGTCTTGCCTGGGCCTCTCTTCTGGAGGTGCTCAGTCAGACCCAGAGGAGAAATGTGTCAAGACGCTCCTCGGGGCGCGTCTTGCTTGGGCCTCTCCCCTGGAGGCGCTCAGTCAGACCGAGTGCTGACATGTAGCAAGACTCTCCCCGGGGCGCATCTTGCTTGGGCCTCTCTCCTGGAGACGCTCAGTCAGACCGAGTGCTGACATGTGGCAAGACGCTCCTCGGGGCGTGTCTTGCTTGGGCTTCTCTCCTGGAGGCCCTCAGTCAGACCCATTGTTGACATGTGGCAAGACGCTCCTCGGGGCGCGTCTTGCTTGGACCTCTCTCCTGGAGGCGCTCAGTTAGACCGAGTAGTGACATGTTTCAAGACGCTCCTCGGGGCGCGTCTTGCTTTGGCTTCTCTCCTGGAGGCCCTCAGTCAGACCCATTGTTGACATGTGGCAAGACGCTCCTCGGGGCGCGTATTGCTTGGGCCTCTCTCCTGGATGCCCTCTGTCAGACCCAGTGTTGACATGTGGCAAGACTCTCCTCGGGGCGCGTCTTGCTTGGTTTTCTCTCATGGAGGCCCTCAGTCAGACCCAGTGTTGACATGTGGCAAGACGCTCCTCGGGGCGCTTCTTGCTTGGGCTTCTCTCCTGGAGGCCCTAAGTCAGACCCATTGTTGACATGTGGCAAGACGCTCCTCGGGGCGCGTCTTGCTTGGGCGTCTCTCCTGGAGGCGCTCAATTAGACCCAGTGTTGACATGTGGCAAGACGCTCCTCGGGGCACGTCTTGCTTGGGCTTCTCTCCTGGAGGCCCTAAGTCAGACACATTGTTGACATGTGGCAAGACGCTCCTCGGGGCGCTTCTTGCTTGGGCCTCTCTCCTGGAGGCGCTCAGTCAGACCGAGTGCTGACATGTGGCAAGACGCTCCACGGGGCGCGTCTTGCTGGGGCCTCTCTCCTGGAGGCGCTCAGTCAGACCCAGTGTTGACATGTGTCAAGACGCTCCTCGGGCGTTTCTTGCTTGCGCCTCTCTCCTGGAGGCGCTCAGTCAGACCCAGAGGTGACATGTGGCAAGACGCTACTCGGGTCTCTCTCCTGGAGGCGCTCAGTCAGACCCAGTGTTGACATGTGGCAAGACGCTCCTCTGGGCGCGTCTTGCTGGGGCTTCTCTCATGGAGGCACTCAGTCAGTCCCAGTGTTGACATGTGGCAAGATGCTCCTCGGGGCACGTCTTGCTTCGGCCTCTCTCCTGGAGGCACTCAGTCAGACCCAGAGGAGACATGTGTCAAGACGCTCCTCGGGGCGCGTCTTGCTTGGGCCTCTCTCCTGGAGGCGCTCAGTCAGACCGAGTGCTGACATGTGGCAAGAAGCTCCTCCGGGCGCGTCTTGCTTGGGCCTCTCTCCTGGAGGCGCTAAGTCAGACCCAGTGTTCACATGTGGCAAGACGCTCCTCGGGGCGCGTCTTGCTTGGGCGTCTCTCCTGGAGGCGCTCAATTAGACCCAGTGTTGACATGTGGCAAGACGCTCCTCGGGGCGCGTCTTGCTTGGGCTTCTCTCCTGGAGGCCCTCAGTCAGACACATTGTTGACATGTGGCAAGACGCTCCTCGGGGCGCTTCTTGCTTGGGCCTCTCTCCTGGAGGCGCTCAGTCAGACCGAGTGCTGACATGTGGCAAGACGCTCCACGAGGCGCGTCTTGCTGGGGCCTCTCTCCTGGAGGCGCTCAGTCAGACCCAGTGTTGACATGTGTCAAGACGCTCCTCGGGCGTTTATTGCTTGCGCCTCTCTCCTGGAGGCGCTCAGTCAGACCCAGAGGTGACATGTGGCAAGACGCTCCTCGGGTCTCTCTCCTGGAGGCGCTCAGTCAGACCCAGTGTTGACATGTGGCAAGACGCTCCTCGGGGCGCGTCTTGCTGGGGCTTCTCTCATGGAGGCACTCAGTCAGACCCAGTGTTGACATGTGGCAAGATGCTCCTCGGGGCACGTCTTGCTTCGGTCTCTCTCCTGGAGGCACTCAGTCTGACCCAGAGGAGACATGTGTCAAGACGCTCCTCGGGGCGCGTCTTGCTTGGGCCTCTCTCCTGGAGGCGCTCAGTCAGACCGAGTGCTGACATCTGGCAAGACGCTCCTCCGGGCGCGTCTTGCTTGGGCCTCTCTCCTGGAGGCGCTCAGTCAGACCCAGTGTTGACATGTGGCAAGACGCTCCTCGGGGCGCGTCTTCCTTGGGCCTCTCTCCTGGAGGCGCTCAGTCAGACCGAGTGCTGACATGTGGCAAGACGCTCCTCGGGGCGCATCTTGCTTGGGCTTCTCTCCTGGAGGCCCTCAGTAAGACCCAGTGTTGACATGTGGCAAGACGCTCCTCGGGGCGCGTCTTATTTGGGCCTCTCTCCTGGGGGCCCTCAGTCAGACCCAGTGTTGACATGTGGCAAGACGCTCCTCGGGGCGTGTCTTGCTTGGACTTCCCTCCTGGAGGCGCTCAGTCAGACCGAGTAGTGACATGTGGCAAGACGCTCCTCGGGGCGTGTCTTGCTTGGACCTCTCTCCTGGAGGCGCTCAGTTAGACCGAGTAGTGACATGTGGCAAGCCGCTCCTCGGGGCGTGTCTTGCTTGGACTTCCCTCCTGGAGGTGCTCAGTCAGACCGAGTAGTGACATGTGGCAAGCCGCTCCTCGGGGCGTGTCTTGCTTGGACTTCCCTCCTGGAGGCGCTCAGTCAGACCGAGTAGTGACATGTGGATAGACGCTCCTCGGGGCGTGTCTTGCTTGGACCTCTCTCCTGGAGGCGCTCAGTTAGACCGAGTAGTGACATGTGGCAAGACGCTCCTCGGGGCGGGTCTTGCTTGGGCCTCTCTCCTGGAGGCGCTCAGTCAGACCGAGTGCTGACATGTGGCAAGACGCTCCACAGGGCGCGTCTTGCTGGGGCCTCTCTCCTGGAGGCGCTCAGTCAGACCCAGTGTTGACATGTGTCAAGACGCTCCTCGGGCGTTTCTTGCTTGCGCCTCTCTCCTGGAGGCGCTCAGTCAGACCCAGAGGTGACATGTGGCAAGACGATCCTCGGGTCTCTCTCCTGGAGGCGCTCAGTCAGACCCAGTGTTGACATGTGGCAAGACGCTCCTCGGGGCGCGTCTCGCTGGGGCTTCTCTCATGGAGGCACTCAGTCAGACCCAGTGTTGACATGTGGCAAGATACTCCTCGGGGCACGTCTTGCTTCGGTCTCTCTCCTGGAGGCACTCAGTCAGACCCAGAGGAGACATGTGTCAAGACGCTCCTCGGGGCGCGTCTTGCTTGGGCCTCTCTCCTGGAGGCGCTCAGTCATACCGAGTGCTGACATCTGGCAAGACGCTCCTCCGGGCGCGTCTTGCTTGGGCCTCTCTCCTGGAGGCGCTCAGTCAGACCCAGTGTTGACATGTGGCAAGACGCTCCTCGGGGCGCGTCTTCCTTGGGCCTCTCTCCTGGAGGCGCTCAGTCAGACCGAGTGCTGACATGTGGCAAGACGCTTCTCGGGGCGCATCTTGCTTGGGCTTCTCTCCTGGAGGCCCTCAGTAAGACCCAGTGTTGACATGTGGCAAGACGCTCCTCGGGGCGCGTCTTATTTGGGCCTCTCTCCTGGGGGCCCTCAGTCAGACCCAGTGTTGACATGTGGCAAGACGCTCCTCGGGGCGTGTCTTGCTTGGACTTCCCTCCTGGAGGCGCTCAGTCAGACCGAGTAGTGACATGTGGCAAGACGCTCCTCGGGGCGTGTCTTGCTTGGACCTCTCTCCTGGAGGCGCTCAGTTAGACCGAGTAGTGACATGTGGCAAGCCGCTCCTCGGGGCGTGTCTTGCTTGGACTTCCCTCCTGGAGGCGCTCAGTCAGACCGAGTAGTGACATGTGGCAAGCCGCTCCTCGGGGCGTGTCTTGCTTGGACTTCCCTCCTGGAGGCGCTCAGTCAGACCGAGTAGTGACATGTGGCAAGACGCTCCTCGGGGCGTGTCTTGCTTGGACCTCTCTCCTGGAGGCGCTCAGTTAGACCGAGTAGTGACATGTGGCAAGACGCTCCTCGGGGCGGGTCTTGCTTGGGCCTCTCTCCTGGAGGCGCTCAGTCAGACCCAGTGTTGACATGTGGCAAGACACTCCTCGGGGCGCGTCTTGCTTGGGCCTCTCTCAGGGAGGCCCTCTGTCAGACCCAGTGTTGACATGTGTCAAGACGCTCCTCGGGGCGCATCTTGCTTTGGCCTCTCTCCTGGAGGCGCTCAGTCAGACCGAGTGCTGACATGTGGCAAGAAGCTCCTCGGGGCGCGTCTTCCTTGGGCTTCTCTCCTGGAGGCCCTCAGTCAGACCCATTGTTGACATGTGGCAAGACGCTCCTCGGGGCGCGTATTGCTTGGGCCTCTCTCCTTGATGCCCTCTGTCGGACCCAGTGTTGACATGTGGCAAGACTCTCCTCGGGGCGCGTCTTGCTTGGGCTTCTCACATGGAGGCCCTCAGTCAGACCCAGTGTTAACATGTGTCAAGACGCTCCTCGGGGCGTGTCTTGCTTGGGTCTCTCTCCTGGAGGCGCTCAGTCAGACCCAGTGTTGACATGTGGCAAGACGCTCCTCGGGGCGCTTCTTGCTTGGGCTTCTCTCCTGGAGGCCCTCAGTCAGACCCATTGTTGACATGTGGCAAGACGCTCCTCGGGGCACGTCTTGCTTGGGCCTCTCTCCTGGAGGCGCTCAGTCAGACCGAGTAGTGACATGTGGCAAGACGCTCCTCGGGGCGCGTCTTGCTGGGTTTTCTCTCATGGAGGCACTCAGTCAGACCCAGTGTTGACATGTGGCAAGACGCTCCTCGGGGCGCGTGTTGCTTGGACCTCTCTCCTGGAGGCGCTCAGTCAGACCCAGTGTTAACATGTGTCAAGACGCTCCTCGGGCGTTTCTTGCTTGGGCCTCGCTCCTGGAGGCGCTCAGTCAGACCCACTGTTGACATGTGACAAGACGCTCCTCGGGGCGCGTCTTGCTTGGGCCTCTCTCCTGGAGGTGCTCAGTCAGACCCAGAGGTGACATGTGTCAAGACGCTCCTCGGGCCTCTCTCCTGGAGGCGCTCAGTCAGACCCAGTGTTGACATGTGGCAAGACGCTCCTCGGGGCGCGTCTTGCTTGGGCCTCTCTCCTGGAGGTGCTCAGTCAGACCCAGTGTCTACATGTGGCAAAACGCTCCTCGGGGCGCGTCTTGCTCGGGCTTCTCTCATGGAGGCACTCAGTCAGACCCAGTGTTGACATGTGGAAAGACGCTCCTCGGGGAACGTCTTGCCTGGGCCTCTCTCCTGGAGGTGCTCAGTCAGACCCAGAGGAGAAATGTGTCAAGATGCTCCTCGGGGCGCGTCTTGCTTGGGCCTCTCCCCTGGAGGCGCTCAGTCAGACCGAGTGCTGACATGTAGCAAGACTCTCCTCGGGGCGCATCTTGCTTGGGCCTCTCTCCTGGAGACGCTCAGTCAGACCGAGTGCTGACATGTGGCAAGACGCTCCTCGGGGCGCGTCTTGCTTGGGCTTCTCTCCTGGAGGCCCTCAGTCAGACCCATTGTTGACATGTGGCAAGACGCTCCTCGGGGCGCGTCTTGCTTGGACCTCTCTCCTGGAGGCGCTCAGTTAGACCGAGTAGTGACATGTTTCAAGACGCTCCTCGGGGCGCGTCTTGCTTTGGCTTCTCTCCTGGAGGCCCTCAGTCAGACCCATTGTTGACATGTGGCAAGACGCTCCTCGGGGCGCGTATTGCTTGGGCCTCTCTCCTGGATGCCCTCTGTCAGACCCAGTGTTGACATGTGGCGAGACTCTCCTCGGGGCGCGTCTTGCTTGGTTTTCTCTCATGGAGGCCCTCAGTCAGACCCAGTGTTGACATGTGGCAAGACGCTCCTCGGGGCGCTTCTTGCTTGGGCTTCTCTCCTGGAGGCCCTAAGTCAGACCCATTGTTGACATGTGGCAAGACGCTCCTCGGGGCGCGTCTTCCTTGGGCTTCTCTCCTGGAGGCCCTAAGTCAGACACATTGTTGACATGTGGCAAGACGCTCCTCGGGGCGCTTCTTGCTTGGGCCTCTCTCCTGGAGGCGCTCAGTCAGACCGAGTGCTGACATGTGGCAAGACGCTCAACGGGGCGCGTCTTGCTGGGGCCTCTCTCCTGGAGGCGCTCAGTCAGACCCAGTGTTGACATGTGTCAAGACGCTCCTCGGGCGTTTCTTGCTTGCGCCTCTCTCCTGGAGGCGCTCAGTCAGACCCAGAGGTGACATGTGGCAAGACGCTACTCGGGTCTCTCTCCTGGAGGCGCTCAGTCAGACCCAGTGTTGACATGTGGCAAGACGCTCCTCGGGGCGCGTCTTGCTGGGGCTTCTCTCATGGAGGCACTCAGTCAGTCCCAGTGTTGACATGTGGCAAGATGCTCCTCGGGGCACGTCTTGCTTCGGCCTCTCTCCTGGAGGCACTCAGTCAGACCCAGAGGAGACATGTGTCAAGACGCTCCTCGGGGCGCGTCTTGCTTGGGCCTCTCTCCTGGAGGCGCTCAGTCAGACCGAGTGCTGACATGTGGCAAGACGCTCCTCCGGGCGCGTCTTGCTTGGGCCTCTCTCCTGGAGGCGCTAAGTCAGACCCAGTGTTCACATGTGGCAAGACGCTCCTCGGGGCGCGTCTTGCTTGGGCGTCTCTCCTGGAGGCGCTCAATTAGACCCAGTGTTGACATGTGGCAAGACGCTCCTCGGGGCGCGTCTTGCTTGGGCTTCTCTCCTGGAGGCCCTCAGTCAGACACATTGTTGACATGTGGCAAGACGCTCCTCGGGGCGCTTCTTGCTTGGGCCTCTCTCCTGGAGGCGCTCAGTCAGACCGAGTGCTGACATGTGGCAAGATGCTCCACGGGGCGCGTCTTGCTGGGGCCTCTCTCCTGGAGGCGCTCAGTCAGACCCAGTGTTGACATGTGTCAAGACGCTCCTCGGGCGTTTCTTGCTTGCGCCTCTCTCCTGGAGGCGCTCAGTCAGACCCAGAGGTGACATGTGGCAAGACGCTCCTCGGGTCTCTCTCCTGGAGGCGCTCAGTCAGACCCAGTGTTGACATGTGGCAAGACGCTCCTCGGGGCGCGTCTTGCTGGGGCTTCTCTCATGGAGGCACTCAGTCAGACCCAGTGTTGACATGTGGCAAGATGCTCCTCGGGGCACGTCTTGCTTCGGTCTCTCTCCTGGAGGCACTCAGTCAGACCCAGAGGAGACATGTGTCAAGACGCTCCTCGGGGCGCGTCTTTCTTGGGCCTCTCTCCTGGAGGCGCTCAGTCAGACCGAGTGCTGACATGTGGCAAGACGCTCCTCCGGGCGCGTCTTGCTTGGGCCTCTCTCCTGGAGGCGCTCAGTCAGACCCAGTGTTGACATGTGGCAAGACGCTCCTCGGGGCGCGTCTTCCTTGGGCCTCTCTCCTGGAGGCGCTCAGTCAGACCGAGTGCTGACATGTGGCAAGACGCTCCTCGGGGCGCATCTTGCTTGGGCTTCTCTCCTGGAGGCCCTCAGTAAGACCCAGTGTTGACATGTGGCAAGACGCTCCTCGGGGCGCGTCTTATTTGGGCCTCTCTCCTGGGGGCCCTCAGTCAGACCCAGTGTTGACATGTGGCAAGACGCTCCTCGGGGCGTGTCTTGCTTGGACTTCCCTCCTGGAGGCGCTCAGTCAGACCGAGTAGTGACATGTGGCAAGACGCTCCTCGGGGCGTGTCTTGCTAGGACCTCTCTCCTGGAGGCGCTCAGTTAGACCGAGTAGTGACATGTGGCAAGCCGCTCCTCGGGGCGCGTCTTGCTTGGACTTCCCTCCTGGAGGCGCTCAGTCAGACCGAGTAGTGACATGTGGCAAGACGCTCCTCGGGGCGTGTCTTGCTTGGACCTCTCTCCTGGAGGCGCTCAGTTAGACCGAGTAGTGACATGTGGCAAGACGCTCCTCGGGGCGGGTCTTGCTTGGGCCTCTCTCCGGGAGGCGCTCAGTCAGACCGAGTGCTGACATAAGGCAAGATGATCCTCGCGGCACGTATTGCTGGGGCATCTCTCCTGGAGGTGCTCAATCAGACCCAGTGGTGACACGTGGCAACACGCTCCTCGGGGCGCGTCTTGCTTGGGCCTCTCTCCTGGAGGAGCTCAGTCAGACCCAGTGGTGACACGTGGCAAGACGATCCTCGGGGCGCATCTTGCTTGGGCCTCTCTCCTGGAGGCGCTAAGTCAGACCCAGTGTTGACACTTGGCAAGACGCTCCTCGGGGCGCGTCTTGCTTGGGCCTCTCTCCTGGAGGCGCTCAGTCAGACCCAGTGTTGACATGTGGCAAGACACTCCTCGGGGCGCGTCTTGCTTGGGCCTCTCTCAGGGAGGCCCTCTGTCAGACCCAGTGTTGACATGTGTCAAGACGCTCCTCGGGGCGCATCTTGCTTTGGCCTCTCTCCTGGAGGCGCTCAGTCAGACCGAGTGCTGACATGTGGCAAGAAGCTCCTCGGGGCGCGTCTTCCTTGGGCTTCTCTCCTGGAGGCCCTCAGTCAGACCCATTGTTGACATGTGGCAAGACGCTCCTCGGGGCGCGTATTGCTTGGGCCTCTCTCCTTGATGCCCTCTGTCAGACCCAGTGTTGACATGTGGCAAGACTCTCCTCGGGGCGCGTCTTGCTTGGGCTTCTCACATGGAGGCCCTCAGTCAGACCCAGTGTTAACATGTGTCAAGACGCTCCTCGGGGCGTGTCTTGCTTGGGTCTCTCTCCTGGAGGCGCTCAGTGAGACCCAGTGTTGACATGTGGCAAGACGCTCCTCGGGGCGCTTCTTGCTTGGGCTTCTCTCCTGGAGGCCCTCAGTCAGACCCATTGTTGACATGTGGCAAGACGCTCCTCGGGGCACGTCTTGCTTGGGCCTCTCTCCTGGAGGCGCTCAGTCAGACCGAGTAGTGACATGTGACAAGACGCTCCTCGCGGCGCGTCTTGCTGGGGCTTCTCTCATGGAGGCACTCAGTCAGACCCAGTGTTGACATGTGGCAAGACGCTCCTCGGGTCGCGTGTTGCTTGGACCACTCTCCTGGAGGCGCTCAGTCAGACCCAGTGTTAACATGTGTCAAGACGCTCCTCGGGCGTTTCTTGCTTGGGCCTCGCTCCTGGAGGCGCTCAGTCAGACCCACTGTTGACATGTGACAAGACGCTCCTCGGGGCGCGTCTTGCTCGGGCTTCTCTCATGGAGGCACTCAGTCAGACCCAGTGTTGACATGTGGAAAGACGCTCCTCGGGGAACGTCTTGCCTGGGCCTCTCTCCTGGAGGCGCTCAGTCAGACCCAGAGGAGAAATGTGTCAAGACGCTCCTCGGGGCGCGTCTTGCTTGGGCCTCTCCCCTGGAGGCGCTCAGTCAGACCGAGTGCTGACATGTAGCAAGACTCTCCTCGGGGCGCGTCTTGCTTGGGCCTCTCTCCTGGAGGCGCTCAGTCAGACCGAGTAGTGACATGTGGCAAGACGCTCCTCGGGGCGCGTCTTGCTTGGGCCTCTCTCCTGGATGCGCTCAGTCAGACCGAGTGCTGACATAAGGCAAGACGCTCCTCGGGGCGCGTCTTGCTGGGGCCTCTCTCCTGGAGGTGCTCAATCAGACCCATTGGTGACACGTTGCAAGACGCTCCTCGGGGCGCGTCTTGCTTGGGCTTCTCTCCTGGAGGCCCTCAGTCAGACCCATTGTTGACATGTGGCAAGACGCTCCTCGGGGCGCGTCTTGCTTGGGCCTCTCTCCTGGAGGCGCTCAGTCAGACCGAGTGCTGACATTTGGCAAGACGCTCCTCCGGGCGCGTCTTGCTTGGGCCTCTCTCCTGGAGGCGCTCAGTCAGACCCAGTGTTGACATGTGGCAAGACGCTCCTCGGGGCGCGTCTTCCTTGGGCCTCTCTCCTGGAGGCGCTCAGTCAGACCGAGTGCTGACATGTGGCAAGACGCCCCTCGGGGCGCATCTTGCTTGGGCTTCTCTCCTGGAGGCCCTCAGTAAGACCCAGTGTTGACATGTGGCAAGACGCTCCTCGGGGCGCGTCTTATTTGGGCCTCTCTCCTGGGGGCCCTCAGTCAGACCCAGTGTTGACATGTGGCAAGACGCTCCTCGGGGCGCGTCTTGCTTGGGCTTCTCTCCTGGAGGCCCTCAGTCAGACCCATTGTTGACCTGTGGCAAGACACTCCTCGGGGCACGTATTGCTTGGGCCTCTCTCCTGGAGGCGCTCAGTCAGACCGAGTAGTGACATGTGGCAAGACGCTCCTCGGGGCGTGTCTTGCTTGGACCTCCCTCCTGGAGGCGCTCAGTCAGACCGAGTAGTGACATGTGGCAAGACGCTCCTCGGGGCGTGTCTTGCTTGGACCTCTCTCCTGGAGGCGCTCAGTTAGACCGAGTAGTGACATGTGGCAAGACGCTCCTCGGGGCGGGTCTTGCTTGGGCCTCTCTCCTGGAGGCGCTCAGTCAGACCGAGTGCTGACATAAGGCAAGATGCTCCTCGCGGCACGTATTGCTGGGGCATCTCTCCTGGAGGTGCTCAATCAGACCCAGTGGTGACACGTGGCAAGACGCTCCTCGGGGCGCGTCTTGCTTGGGCCTCTCTCCTGGAGGAGCTCAGTCAGACCCAGTGGTGACACGTGGCAAGACGATCCTCGGGGCGCATCTTGCTTGGGCCTCTCTCCTGGAGGCGCTAAGTCAGACCCAGTGTTGACACTTGGCAAGACGCTCCTCGGGGCGCGTCTTGCTTGGGCCTCTCTCCTGGAGGCGCTCAGTCAGACCCAGTGTTGACATGTGGCAAGACACTCCTCGGGGCGCGTCTTGCTTGGGCCTCTCTCATGGAGGCCCTCTGTCAGACCCAGTGTTGACATGTGTCAAGACGCTCCTCGGGGCGCATCTTGCTTTGGCCTCTCTCATGGAGGCGCTCAGTCAGACCGAGTGCTGACATGTGGCAAGAAGCTCCTCGGGGCGCGTCTTCCTTGGGCTTCTCTCCTGGAGGCCCTCATTCAGACCCCTTGTTGACATGTGGCAAGACGCTCCTCGGGGCGCGTATTGCTTGGGCCTCTCTCCTTGATGCCCTCTGTCAGACCCAGTGTTGACATGTGGCAAGACTCTCCTCGGGGCGCGTCTTGCTGGGGCTTCTCTCATGGAGGCACTCAGTCAGACCCAGTGTTGACATGTGGCAAGACGCTCCTCGGGGCGCGTGTTGCTTGGACCTCTCTCCTGGAGGCGCTCAGTCAGACCCAGTGTTAACATGTGTCAAGACGCTCCTCGGGCGTTTCTTGCTTGGGCCTCGCTCCTGGAGGCGCTCAGTCAGACCCACTGTTGACATGTGACAAGACGCTCCTCGGGGCGCGTCTTGCTTGGGCCTCTCTCCTGGAGGTGCTCAGTCAGACCCAGAGGTGACATGTGTCAAGACGCTCCTCGGGCCTCTCTCCTGGAGGCGCTCAGTCAGACCCAGTGTTGACATGTGGCAAGACGCTCCTCGGGGCGCGTCTTGCTTGGGCCTCTCTCCTGGAGGTGCTCAGTCAGACCCAGTGTTGACATGTGGCAAAATGCTCCTCGGGGCGCGTCTTGCTCGGGCTTCTCTCATGGAGGCACTCAGTCAGACCCAGTGTTGACATGTGGAAAGACGCTCCTCGGGGAACGTCTTGCCTGGGCCTCTCTCCTGGAGGCGCTCAGTCAGACCGAGTGCTGACATGTAGCAAGACTCTCCTCGGGGCGCGTCTTGCTTGGGCCTCTCTCCTGGAGACGCTCAGTCAGACCGAGTGCTGACATGTGGCAAGACGCTCCTCGGGGCGCGTCTTGCTTGGGCTTCTCTCCTGGAGGCCCTCAGTCAGACCCATTGTTGACATGTGGCAAGACGCTCCTCGGGGCGCTTCTTGCTTGGGCTTCTCTCCTGGAGGCCCTAAGTCAGACCCATTGTTGACATGTGGCAAGACGCTCCTCGGGGCGCGTCTTGCTTGGGCGTCTCTCCTGGAGGCGCTCAATTAGACCCAGTGTTGACATGTGGCGAGACGCTCCTCGGGGCGCGTCTTGCTTGGGCTTCTCTCCTGGAGGCCCTCAGTCAGACACATTGTTGACATGTGGCAAGACGCTCCTCGGGGCGCTTCTTGCTTGGGCCTCTCTCCTGGAGGCGCTCAGTCAGACCGAGTGCTGACATGTGGCAAAACGCTCCACGGGGCGCGTCTTGCTGGGGCCTCTCTCCTGGAGGCGCTCAGTCAGACCCAGTGTTGACATGTGTCAAGACGCTCCTCGGGCGTTTCTTGCTTGCGCCTCTCTCCTGGAGGCGCTCAGTCAGACCCAGAGGTGACATGTGGCAAGACGCTACTCGGGTCTCTCTCCTGGAGGCGCTCAGTCAGACCCAGTGTTGACATGTGGCAAGACGCTCCTCGGGGCGCGTCTTGCTGGGGCTTCTCTCATGGAGGCACTCAGTCAGACCCAGTGTTGACATGTGGCAAGATGCTCCTCGGGGCACGTCTTGCTTCGGCCTCTCTCCTGGAGGCACTCAGTCAGACCCAGAGGAGACATGTGTCAAGACGATCCTCGGGGCGCGTCTTGCTTGGGCCTCTCTCCTGGAGGCGCTCAGTCAGACCGAGTGCTGACATGTGGCAAGACGCTCCTCCGGGCGCGTCTTGCTTGGGCCTCTCTCCTGGAGGCGCTAAGTCAGACCCAGTGTTCACATGTGGCAAGACGCTCCTCGGGGCGCGTCTTGCTTGGGCGTCTCTCCTGGTGGCGCTCAATTAGACCCATTGTTGACATGTGGCAAGACGCTCCTCGGGGCGCGTCTTGCTTGGGCTTCTCTCCTGGAGGCCCTCAGTCAGACACATCTTTGACATGTGGCAAGACGCTCCTCGGGGCGCTTCTTGCTTGGGCCTCTCTCCTGGAGGCGCTCAGTCAGACCGAGTGCTTACATGTGGCAAGACGCTCCACGGGGCGCGTCTTGCTGGGGCCACTCTCCTGGAGGCGCTCAGTCAGACCCAGTGTTGACATGTGTCAAGACGCTCCTCGGGCGTTTCTTGCTTGCGCCTCTCTCCTGGAGGCGCTCAGTCAGACCCAGAGGTGACATGTGGCAAGACGCTCCTCGGGTCTCTCTCCTGGAGGCGCTCAGTCAGACCGAGTGCTGACATGTGGCAAGACGCTCCACGGGGCGCGTCTTGCTGGGGCCTCTCTCCTGGAGGCGCTCAGTCAGACCCATTGTTGACATGTGGCAAGACGCTCCTCGGGGCACGTCTTGCTTGGGCCTCTCTCCTGGAGGCGCTCAGTCAGACCGAGAAGTGACATGTGACAAGACGCTCCTCGGGGCGCGTCTTGCTGGGGCTTCTCTCATGGAGGCACTCAGTCAGACCCAGTGTTGAAATGTGGCAAGACGCTCCTCGGGGCGCGTGTTGCTTGGACCACTCTCCTGGAGGCGCTCAGTCAGACCCAGTGTTAACATGTGTCAAGACGCTCCTCGGGCGTTTCTTGCTTGGGCCTTGCTCCTGGAGGCGCTCAGTCAGACCCACTGTTGACATGTGACAAGACGCTCCTCGGGGCGCGTCTTGCTTGGAACTCTCTCCTGGAGGTGCTCAGTCAGACCCAGAGGTGACATGTGTCAAGACGCTCCTCGGGCCTCTCTCCTGGAGGCGCTCAGTCAGACCCAGTGTTGACATGTGGCAAGACGCTCCTCGGGGCGCGTCTTGCTTGGGCCTCTCTCCTGGAGGTGCTCAGTCAGACCCAGTGTTGACATGTGGCAAAACGCTCCTCGGGGCGCGTCTTGCTCGGGCTTCTCTCATGGAGGCACTCAGTCAGACCCAGTGTTGACATGTGGAAAGACGCTCCTCGGGGAACGTCTTGCCTGGGCCTCTCTCCTGGAGGCGCTCAGTCAGACCCTGAGGAGAAATGTGTCAAGACGCTCCTCGGGGCGGGTCTTGCTTGGGCTTCTCTCCTGGAGGCCCTCAGTCAGACTGAGTGCTGACATGTGGCAAGACGCTCCTCGGAGCGCTTCATGCTTGAGCCTCTCTCCTAGAGGCGCTCAGTCAGACCCAGTGGTGACATGTGGCAAGACGCTCCTCGGGGCGCGTATTGCTTGGGCCTAACTCCTGGATGCCCTCTGTCAGACCCAGTGCTGACATGTGGCAAGACGCTCAACGGGGCGCGTCTTGCTGGGGCCTCTCTCCTGGAGGCGCTCAGTCAGACCCAGTGTTGACATGTGTCAAGACGCTCCTCGGGCGTTTCTTGCTTGCGCCTCTCTCCTGGAGGCGCTCAGTCAGACCCAGAGGTGACATGTGGCAAGACGCTACTCGGGTCTCTCTCCTGGAGGCGCTCAGTCAGACCCAGTGTTGACATGTGGCAAGACGCTCCTCGGGGCGCGTCTTGCTGGGGCTTCTCTCATGGAGGCACTCAGTCAGTCCCAGTGTTGACATGTGGCAAGATGCTCCTCGGGGCACGTCTTGCTTCGGCCTCTCTCCTGGAGGCACTCAGTCAGACCCAGAGGAGACATGTGTCAAGACGCTCCTCGGGGCGCGTCTTGCTTGGGCCTCTCTCCTGGAGGCGCTCAGTCAGACCGAGTGCTGACATGTGGCAAGACGCTCCTCCGGGCGCGTCTTGCTTGGGCCTCTCTCCTGGAGGCGCTAAGTCAGACCCAGTGTTCACATGTGGCAAGACGCTCCTCGGGGCGCGTCTTGCTTGGGCGTCTCTCCTGGAGGCGCTCAATTAGACCCAGTGTTGACATGTGGCAAGACGCTCCTCGGGGCGCGTCTTGCTTGGGCTTCTCTCCTGGAGGCCCTCAGTCAGACACATTGTTGACATGTGGCAAGACGCTCCTCGGGGCGCTTCTTGCTTGGGCCTCTCTCCTGGAGGCGCTCAGTCAGACCGAGTGCTGACATGTGGCAAGATGCTCCACGGGGCGCGTCTTGCTGGGGCCTCTCTCCTGGAGGCGCTCAGTCAGACCCAGTGTTGACATGTGTCAAGACGCTCCTCGGGCGTTTCTTGCTTGCGCCTCTCTCCTGGAGGCGCTCAGTCAGACCCAGAGGTGACATGTGGCAAGACGCTCCTCGGGTCTCTCTCCTGGAGGCGCTCAGTCAGACCCAGTGTTGACATGTGGCAAGACGCTCCTCGGGGCGCGTCTTGCTGGGGCTTCTCTCATGGAGGCACTCAGTCAGACCCAGTGTTGACATGTGGCAAGATGCTCCTCGGGGCACGTCTTGCTTCGGTCTCTCTCCTGGAGGCACTCAGTCAGACCCAGAGGAGACATGTGTCAAGACGCTCCTCGGGGCGCGTCTTTCTTGGGCCTCTCTCCTGGAGGCGCTCAGTCAGACCGAGTGCTGACATGTGGCAAGACGCTCCTCCGGGCGCGTCTTGCTTGGGCCTCTCTCCTGGAGGCGCTCAGTCAGACCCAGTGTTGACATGTGGCAAGACGCTCCTCGGGGCGCGTCTTCCTTGGGCCTCTCTCCTGGAGGCGCTCAGTCAGACCGAGTGCTGACATGTGGCAAGACGCTCCTCGGGGCGCATCTTGCTTGGGCTTCTCTCCTGGAGGCCCTCAGTAAGACCCAGTGTTGACATGTGGCAAGACGCTCCTCGGGGCGCGTCTTATTTGGGCCTCTCTCCTGGGGGCCCTCAGTCAGACCCAGTGTTGACATGTGGCAAGACGCTCCTCGGGGCGTGTCTTGCTTGGACTTCCCTCCTGGAGGCGCTCAGTCAGACCGAGTAGTGACATGTGGCAAGACGCTCCTCGGGGCGTGTCTTGCTAGGACCTCTCTCCTGGAGGCGCTCAGTTAGACCGAGTAGTGACATGTGGCAAGCCGCTCCTCGGGGCGCGTCTTGCTTGGACTTCCCTCCTGGAGGCGCTCAGTCAGACCGAGTAGTGACATGTGGCAAGACGCTCCTCGGGGCGTGTCTTGCTTGGACCTCTCTCCTGGAGGCGCTCAGTTAGACCGAGTAGTGACATGTGGCAAGACGCTCCTCGGGGCGGGTCTTGCTTGGGCCTCTCTCCGGGAGGCGCTCAGTCAGACCGAGTGCTGACATAAGGCAAGATGATCCTCGCGGCACGTATTGCTGGGGCATCTCTCCTGGAGGTGCTCAATCAGACCCAGTGGTGACACGTGGCAACACGCTCCTCGGGGCGCGTCTTGCTTGGGCCTCTCTCCTGGAGGAGCTCAGTCAGACCCAGTGGTGACACGTGGCAAGACGATCCTCGGGGCGCATCTTGCTTGGGCCTCTCTCCTGGAGGCGCTAAGTCAGACCCAGTGTTGACACTTGGCAAGACGCTCCTCGGGGCGCGTCTTGCTTGGGCCTCTCTCCTGGAGGCGCTCAGTCAGACCCAGTGTTGACATGTGGCAAGACACTCCTCGGGGCGCGTCTTGCTTGGGCCTCTCTCAGGGAGGCCCTCTGTCAGACCCAGTGTTGACATGTGTCAAGACGCTCCTCGGGGCGCATCTTGCTTTGGCCTCTCTCCTGGAGGCGCTCAGTCAGACCGAGTGCTGACATGTGGCAAGAAGCTCCTCGGGGCGCGTCTTCCTTGGGCTTCTCTCCTGGAGGCCCTCAGTCAGACCCATTGTTGACATGTGGCAAGACGCTCCTCGGGGCGCGTATTGCTTGGGCCTCTCTCCTTGATGCCCTCTGTCAGACCCAGTGTTGACATGTGGCAAGACTCTCCTCGGGGCGCGTCTTGCTTGGGCTTCTCACATGGAGGCCCTCAGTCAGACCCAGTGTTAACATGTGTCAAGACGCTCCTCGGGGCGTGTCTTGCTTGGGTCTCTCTCCTGGAGGCGCTCAGTGAAACCCAGTGTTGACATGTGGCAAGACGCTCCTCGGGGCGCTTCTTGCTTGGGCTTCTCTCCTGGAGGCCCTCAGTCAGACCCATTGTTGACATGTGGCAAGACGCTCCTCGGGGCACGTCTTGCTTGGGCCTCTCTCCTGGAGGCGCTCAGTCAGACCGAGTAGTGACATGTGACAAGACGCTCCTCGCGGCGCGTCTTGCTGGGGCTTCTCTCATGGAGGCACTCAGTCAGACCCAGTGTTGACATGTGGCAAGACGCTCCTCGGGTCGCGTGTTGCTTGGACCACTCTCCTGGAGGCGCTCAGTCAGACCCAGTGTTAACATGTGTCAAGACGCTCCTCGGGCGTTTCTTGCTTGGGCCTCGCTCCTGGAGGCGCTCAGTCAGACCCACTGTTGACATGTGACAAGACGCTCCTCGGGGCGCGTCTTGCTCGGGCTTCTCTCATGGAGGCACTCAGTCAGACCCAGTGTTGACATGTGGAAAGACGCTCCTCGGGGAACGTCTTGCCTGGGCCTCTCTCCTGGAGGCGCTCAGTCAGACCCAGAGGAGAAATGTGTCAAGACGCTCCTCGGGGCGCGTCTTGCTTGGGCCTCTCCCCTGGAGGCGCTCAGTCAGACCGAGTGCTGACATGTAGCAAGACTCTCCTCGGGGCGCGTCTTGCTTGGGCCTCTCTCCTGGAGGCGCTCAGTCAGACCGAGTAGTGACATGTGGCAAGACGCTCCTCGGGGCGCGTCTTGCTTGGGCCTCTCTCCTGGATGCGCTCAGTCAGACCGAGTGCTGACATAAGGCAAGACGCTCCTCGGGGCGCGTCTTGCTGGGGCCTCTCTCCTGGAGGTGCTCAATCAGACCCATTGGTGACACGTTGCAAGACGCTCCTCGGGGCGCGTCTTGCTTGGGCTTCTCTCCTGGAGGCCCTCAGTCAGACCCATTGTTGACATGTGGCAAGACGCTCCTCGGGGCGCGTCTTGCTTGGGCCTCTCTCCTGGAGGCGCTCAGTCAGACCGAGTGCTGACATTTGGCAAGACGCTCCTCCGGGCGCGTCTTGCTTGGGCCTCTCTCCTGGAGGCGCTCAGTCAGACCCAGTGTTGACATGTGGAAAGACGCTCCTCGGGGCGCGTCTTCCTTGGGCCTCTCTCCTGGAGGCGCTCAGTCAGACCGAGTGCTGACATGTGGCAAGACGCTCCTCGGGGCGCATCTTGCTTGGGCTTCTCTCCTGGAGGCCCTCAGTAAGACCCAGTGTTGACATGTGGCAAGACGCTCCTCGGGGCGCGTCTTATTTGGGCCTCTCTCCTGGGGGCCCTCAGTCAGACCCAGTGTTGACATGTGGCAAGACGCTCCTCGGGGCGCGTCTTGCTTGGGCTTCTCTCCTGGAGGCCCTCAGTCAGACCCATTGTTGACCTGTGGCAAGACACTCCTCGGGGCACGTATTGCTTGGGCCTCTCTCCTGGAGGCGCTCAGTCAGACCGAGTAGTGACATGTGGCAAGACGCTCCTCGGGGCGTGTCTTGCTTGGACCTCCCTCCTGGAGGCGCTCAGTCAGACCGAGTAGTGACATGTGGCAAGACGCTCCTCGGGGCGTGTCTTGCTTGGACCTCTCTCCTGGAGGCGCTCAGTTAGACCGAGTAGTGACATGTGGCAAGACGCTCCTCGGGGCGGGTCTTGCTTGGGCCTCTCTCCTGGAGGCGCTCAGTCAGACCGAGTGCTGACATAAGGCAAGATGCTCCTCGCGGCACGTATTGCTGGGGCATCTCTCCTGGAGGTGCTCAATCAGACCCAGTGGTGACACGTGGCAAGACGCTCCTCGGGGCGCGTCTTGCTTGGGCCTCTCTCCTGGAGGAGCTCAGTCAGACCCAGTGGTGACACGTGGCAAGACGATCCTCGGGGCGCATCTTGCTTGGGCCTCTCTCCTGGAGGCGCTAAGTCAGACCCAGTGTTGACACTTGGCAAGACGCTCCTCGGGGCGCGTCTTGCTTGGGCCTCTCTCCTGGAGGCGCTCAGTCAGACCCAGTGTTGACATGTGGCAAGACACTCCTCGGGGCGCGTCTTGCTTGGGCCTCTCTCATGGAGGCCCTCTGTCAGACCCAGTGTTGACATGTGTCAAGACGCTCCTCGGGGCGCATCTTGCTTTGGCCTCTCTCATGGAGGCGCTCAGTCAGACCGAGTGCTGACATGTGGCAAGAAGCTCCTCGGGGCGCGTCTTCCTTGGGCTTCTCTCCTGGAGGCCCTCATTCAGACCCCTTGTTGACATGTGGCAAGACGCTCCTCGGGGCGCGTATTGCTTGGGCCTCTCTCCTTGATGCCCTCTGTCAGACCCAGTGTTGACATGTGGCAAGACTCTCCTCGGGGCGCGTCTTGCTGGGGCTTCTCTCATGGAGGCACTCAGTCAGACCCAGTGTTGACATGTGGCAAGACGCTCCTCGGGGCGCGTGTTGCTTGGACCTCTCTCCTGGAGGCGCTCAGTCAGACCCAGTGTTAACATGTGTCAAGACGCTCCTCGGGCGTTTCTTGCTTGGGCCTCGCTCCTGGAGGCGCTCAGTCAGACCCACTGTTGACATGTGACAAGACGCTCCTCGGGGCGCGTCTTGCTTGGGCCTCTCTCCTGGAGGTGCTCAGTCAGACCCAGAGGTGACATGTGTCAAGACGCTCCTCGGGCCTCTCTCCTGGAGGCGCTCAGTCAGACCCAGTGTTGACATGTGGCAAGACGCTCCTCGGGGCGCGTCTTGCTTGGGCCTCTCTCCTGGAGGTGCTCAGTCAGACCCAGTGTTGACATGTGGCAAAACGCTCCTCGGGGCGCGTCTTGCTCGGGCTTCTCTCATGGAGGCACTCAGTCAGACCCAGTGTTGACATGTGGAAAGACGCTCCTCGGGGAACGTCTTGCCTGGGCCTCTCTCCTGGAGGCGCTCAGTCAGACCGAGTGCTGACATGTAGCAAGACTCTCCTCGGGGCGCGTCTTGCTTGGGCCTCTCTCCTGGAGACGCTCAGTCAGACCGAGTGCTGACATGTGGCAAGACGCTCCTCGGGGCGCGTCTTGCTTGGGCTTCTCTCCTGGAGGCCCTCAGTCAGACCCATTGTTGACATGTGGCAAGACGCTCCTCGGGGCGCTTCTTGCTTGGGCTTCTCTCCTGGAGGCCCTAAGTCAGACCCATTGTTGACATGTGGCAAGACGCTCCTCGGGGCGCGTCTTGCTTGGGCGTCTCTCCTGGAGGCGCTCAATTAGACCCAGTGTTGACATGTGGCGAGACGCTCCTCGGGGCGCGTCTTGCTTGGGCTTCTCTCCTGGAGGCCCTCAGTCAGACACATTGTTGACATGTGGCAAGACGCTCCTCGGGGCGCTTCTTGCTTGGGCCTCTCTCCTGGAGGCGCTCAGTCAGACCGAGTGCTGACATGTGGCAAAACGCTCCACGGGGCGCGTCTTGCTGGGGCCTCTCTCCTGGAGGCGCTCAGTCAGACCCAGTGTTGACATGTGTCAAGACGCTCCTCGGGCGTTTCTTTCTTGCGCCTCTCTCCTGGAGGCGCTCAGTCAGACCCAGAGGTGACATGTGGCAAGACGCTACTCGGGTCTCTCTCCTGGAGGCGCTCAGTCAGACCCAGTGTTGACATGTGGCAAGACGCTCCTCGGGGCGCGTCTTGCTGGGGCTTCTCTCATGGAGGCACTCAGTCAGACCCAGTGTTGACATGTGGCAAGATGCTCCTCGGGGCACGTCTTGCTTCGGCCTCTCTCCTGGAGGCACTCAGTCAGACCCAGAGGAGACATGTGTCAAGACGATCCTCGGGGCGCGTCTTGCTTGGGCCTCTCTCCTGGAGGCGCTCAGTCAGACCGAGTGCTGACATGTGGCAAGACGCTCCTCCGGGCGCGTCTTGCTTGGGCCTCTCTCCTGGAGGCGCTAAGTCAGACCCAGTGTTCACATGTGGCAAGACGCTCCTCGGGGCGCGTCTTGCTTGGGCGTCTCTCCTGGTGGCGCTCAATTAGACCCATTGTTGACATGTGGCAAGACGCTCCTCGGGGCGCGTCTTGCTTGGGCTTCTCTCCTGGAGGCCCTCAGTCAGACACATCTTTGACATGTGGCAAGACGCTCCTCGGGGCGCTTCTTGCTTGGGCCTCTCTCCTGGAGGCGCTCAGTCAGACCGAGTGCTTACATGTGGCAAGACGCTCCACGGGGCGCGTCTTGCTGGGGCCACTCTCCTGGAGGCGCTCAGTCAGACCCAGTGTTGACATGTGTCAAGACGCTCCTCGGGCGTTTCTTGCTTGCGCCTCTCTCCTGGAGGCGCTCAGTCAGACCCAGAGGTGACATGTGGCAAGACGCTCCTCGGGTCTCTCTCCTGGAGGCGCTCAGTCAGACCGAGTGCTGACATGTGGCAAGACGCTCCACGGGGCGCGTCTTGCTGGGGCCTCTCTCCTGGAGGCGCTCAGTCAGACCCATTGTTGACATGTGGCAAGACGCTCCTCGGGGCACGTCTTGCTTGGGCCTCTCTCCTGGAGGCGCTCAGTCAGACCGAGAAGTGACATGTGACAAGACGCTCCTCGGGGCGCGTCTTGCTGGGGCTTCTCTCATGGAGGCACTCAGTCAGACCCAGTGTTGAAATGTGGCAAGACGCTCCTCGGGGCGCGTGTTGCTTGGACCACTCTCCTGGAGGCGCTCAGTCAGACCCAGTGTTAACATGTGTCAAGACGCTCCTCGGGCGTTTCTTGCTTGGGCCTTGCTCCTGGAGGCGCTCAGTCAGACCCACTGTTGACATGTGACAAGACGCTCCTCGGGGCGCGTCTTGCTTGGAACTCTCTCCTGGAGGTGCTCAGTCAGACCCAGAGGTGACATGTGTCAAGACGCTCCTCGGGCCTCTCTCCTGGAGGCGCTCAGTCAGACCCAGTGTTGACATGTGGCAAGACGCTCCTCGGGGCGCGTCTTGCTTGGGCCTCTCTCCTGGAGGTGCTCAGTCAGACCCAGTGTTGACATGTGGCAAAACGCTCCTCGGGGCGCGTCTTGCTCGGGCTTCTCTCATGGAGGCACTCAGTCAGACCCAGTGTTGACATGTGGAAAGACGCTCCTCGGGGAACGTCTTGCCTGGGCCTCTCTCCTGGAGGCGCTCAGTCAGACCCTGAGGAGAAATGTGTCAAGACGCTCCTCGGGGCGGGTCTTGCTTGGGCTTCTCTCCTGGAGGCCCTCAGTCAGACTGAGTGCTGACATGTGGCAAGACGCTCCTCGGAGCGCTTCATGCTTGAGCCTCTCTCCTAGAGGCGCTCAGTCAGACCCAGTGGTGACATGTGGCAAGACGCTCCTCGGGGCGCGTATTGCTTGGGCCTAACTCCTGGATGCCCTCTGTCAGACCCAGTGTTGACATGTGGCAAGACTCTCCTCGGGGCGCGTCTTGCTTGGGCTTCTCTCATGGAGGCCCTCAGTCAGACCCAGTGTTGACATGTGTCAAGACGCTCCTCGGGGCGTGTCTTGCTTGGGCCTCTCTCCTGGAGGCGCTCAGTTAGACCCAGTGTTGACATGTGGCAAGACGCTCCTCGGGGCGCTTCTTGCTTGGGCTTCTCTCCTGGAGGCCCTCAGTCAGACCCATTGTTGACGTGTGGCAAGACGCTCCTCGGGGCACGTCTTGCTTGGGCCTCTCTCCTGTAGGCGCTCAGTCAGACCGAGTAGTGACATGTGACAAGACGCTCCTCGGGGCGCGTCTTGCTTGGGCCTCTCTCCTGGAGGCGCTCAGTCAGACCCAGTGTTGACATGTGGCAAGACGCTCCTCGGGGCGCGTCTTGCTTGGGCCTCTCTCCTGGAGGTTCTCAGTCAGACCCAGTGTTGACATGTGGCAAGATGCTCCTCGGGGCGCGTCTTGCTGGGGCTTCTCTAATGGAGGCACTCAGTCAGACCCAGTGTTGACATGTGGCAAGACGCTCCTCGGGGCACGTCTTGCTTCGGCCTCTCTCCTGGAGGCGCTCAGTCAGACCCAGAGGAGACATGTGTCAAGATGCTCCTCGGGGCGCGTCTTGCTTGGGTCTCTCTCCTGGAGGTGCTCAGTCAGACCGAGTGCTGACATGTGGGAAGACGCTCCTCCGGGCGCGTCTTGCTTGGGCCTCTCTCCTGGAGGCGCTCAGTCAGACCCAGTGTTCACATGTGGCAAGACGCTCCTCGGGGCGCGTCTTGCTTGGGCCTCTCTCCTGGAGGCGCTCAGTCAGACCCAGTGTTGACATGTGCTAAGACGCTCCTCAGGGCACGTGTTGCTTGGGCCTCTCTCCTGGAGGCGCTCAGTCAGACCGAGTGCTGACATGTGGCGAGACGCTCCTCGGGGCGCGTCTTGCTTGGGCTTCTCTCCTGGAGGCCCTCAGTCAGACCCATTGTTGACATGTGGCAAGACGCTCCTCGGGGCGCGTCTCATTTGGGCCTCTCTCCTGGAGGCGCTCAGTTAGACCGAGTGCTGACATGTGGCAAGACGCTCCTCGGGGCGCGTCTTGCTTGGGCTTCTCTCCTGGAGGCCCTCAGTCAGACCCATTGTTGATATGTGGCAAGATGCTCCTCGGGGCGCATCTTGCTTGGGCCTCTCCCCTTGAGGCCCTCTGTCAGACCCAGTGTTGACATGTGGCAAAACGCTCCTCCAGGCGCGTCTTGCTTGGGCCTAACTCCTGGATGCCCTCTGTCAGACCCAGTGTTGACATGTGGCAAGACGCTCCTCGGGGCGCGTCTTGCTTGGGCTTCTCTCCTGGAGGCCCTCAGTCAGACCCATTGTTGACATGTGGCAAGACGCTCCTCGGGGCGCGTCTTATTTGGGACTCTCTCTTGGAGGCCCTCAGTCAGACCCAGTGTTGACATGTGGCAAGACGCTCCTCGGGGCGCTTCTTGCTTGGGCTTCTCTCCTGGAGGCCCTCAGTCAGACCCATTGTTGACGTGTGGCAAGACGCTCCTCGGGGCACGTCTTGTTTGGGCCTCCTTTCTGTAGGCGCTCAGTCAGACCGAGTAGTGACATGTGACAAGACGCTCCACGGGGCGCGTCTTGCTGGGGCCTCTCTCCTGGAGGTGCTCAGTCAGACCCAGTGTTGACATGTGTCAAGACGCTCCTCGGGCGTTTCTTGCTTGCGCCTCTCTCCTGGAGGCGCTCAGTCAGACCCAGAGGTGACATGTGGCAAGACGCTACTCGGGTCTCTCTCCTGGAGGCGCTCAGTCAGACCCAGTGTTGACATGTGGCAAGACGCTCCTCGGGGCGCGTCTTGCTTGGGCCTCTCTCCTGTAGGCGCTCAGTCAGACCGAGTAGTGACATGTGACAAGACGCTCCTCGGGGCGCGTCTTGCTTGGGCCTCTCTCCTGGAGGCGCTCAGTCAGACCCAGTGTTGACATGTGGCAAGACGCTCCTCGGGGCGCGTCTTGCTTGGGCCTCTCTCCTGGAGGTTCTCAGTCAGACCCAGTGTTGACATGTGGCAAGATGCTCCTCGGGGCGCGTCTTGCTGGGGCTTCTCTAATGGAGGCACTCAGTCAGACCCAGTGTTGACATGTGGCAAGACGCTCCTCGGGGCACGTCTTGCTTCGGCCTCTCTCCTGGAGGCGCTCAGTCAGACCCAGAGGAGACATGTGTCAAGATGCTCCTCGGGGCGCGTCTTGCTTGGGCCTCTCTCCTGGAGGTGCTCAGTCAGACCGAGTGCTGACATGTGGGAAGACGCTCCTCCGGGCGCGTCTTGCTTGGGCCTCTCTCCCTGAGGCGCTCAGTCAGACCCAGTGTTCACATGTGGCAAGACGCTCCTCGGGGCGCGTCTTGCTGGGGCCTCTCTCCTGGAGGCGCTCAGTCAGACCCAGTGTTGACATGTGTCAAGACGCTCCTCGGGCGTTTCTTGCTTGCGCCTCTCTCCTGGAGGCGCTCAGTCAGACCCAGAGGTGACATGTGGCAAGACGCTCCTCGGGTCTCTCTCCTGGAGGCGCTCAGTCAGACCGAGTGCTGACATGTGGCAAGACGCTCCACGGGGCGCGTCTTGCTGGGGCCTCTCTCCTGGAGGCGCTCAGTCAGACCCATTGTTGACATGTGGCAAGACGCTCCTCGGGGCACGTCTTGCTTGGGCCTCTCTCCTGGAGGCGCTCAGTCAGACCGAGAAGTGACATGTGGCAAGATGCTCCTCGGGGCGCGTCTTGCTGGGGCTTCTCTAATGGAGGCACTCAGTCAGACCCAGTGTTGACATGTGGCAAGACGCTCCTCGGGGCACGTCTTGCTTCGGCCTCTCTCCTGGAGGCGCTCAGTCAGACCCAGAGGAGACATGTGTCAAGATGCTCCTCGGGGCGCGTCTTGCTTGGGCCTCTCTCCTGGAGGTGCTCAGTCAGACCGAGTGCTGACATGTGGGAAGACTCTCCTCCGGGCGCGTCTTGCTTGGGCCTCTCTCCCTGAGGCGCTCAGTCAGACCCAGTGTTCACATGTGTCAAGACGCTCCTCGGGCGTTTCTTGCTTGGGCCTCGCTCCTGGAGGCGCTCAGTCAGACCCACTGTTGACATGTGACAAGACGCTCCTCGGGGCACGTCTTGCTTGGAACTCTCTCCTGGAGGTGCTCAGTCAGACCCAGAGGTGACATGTGTCAAGACGCTCCTCGGGCCTCTCTCCTGGAGGCGCTCAGTCAGACCCAGTGTTGACATGTGGCAAGACGCTCCTCGGGGCGCGTCTTGCTTGGGCCTCTCTCCTGGAGGTGCTCAGTCAGACCCAGTGTTGACATGTGGCAAAACGCTCCTCGGGGCGCGTCTTGCTCGGGCTTCTCTCATGGAGGCACTCAGTCAGACCCAGTGTTGACATGTGGAAAGACGCTCCTCGGGGAACGTCTTGCCTGGGCCTCTCTCCTGGAGGTGCTCAGTCAGACCCTGAGGAGAAATGTGTCAAGACGCTCCTCGGGGCGGGTCTTGCTTGGGCTTCTCTCCTGGAGGCCCTCAGTCAGACCCATTGTTGACATGTGGCAAGACGCTCCTCGGGGCGCGTCTTGCTTGGGCCTCTCTCCTGGAGGCGCTCAGTCAGACCGAGTGCTGACATTTGGCAAGAGGCTCCTCCGGGCGCGTCTTGCTTGGGCCTCTCTCCTGGAGGCGCTCAGTCAGACCCAGTGTTCACATGTGGCAAGACGCTCCTCGGAGCGCGTCTTGCTTGGGCCTCTCTCCTGGAGGCGCTCAGTCAGACCCAGTGTTGACATGTGGCAAGACGCTCCTCTGGGCACGTCTTGCTTGGGCTTCTCTCCTGGAGGCCCTCAGTCAGACTGAGTGCTGACATGTGGCAAGACGCTCCTTGGAGCGCTTCATGCTTGAGCCTCTCTCCTAGAGGCGCTCAGTCAGACCCAGTGGTGACATGTGGCAAGACGCTCCTCGGGGCGCGTATTGCTTGGGCCTAACTCCTGGATGCCCTCTGTCAGACCCAGTGTTGACATGTGGCAAGACTCTCCTCGGGGCGCGTCTTGCTTGGGCTTCTGTCATGGAGGCCCTCAGTCAGACCCAGTGTTGACATGTGTCAAGACGCTCCTCGGGGCGTGTCTTGCTTGGGCCTCTCTCCTGGAGGCGCTCAGTTAGACCCAGTGTTGACATGTGGCAAGACGCTCCTCGGGGCGCTTCTTGCTTGGGCTTCTCTCCTGGAGGCCCTCAGTCAGACCCATTGTTGACGTGTGGCAAGACGCTCCTCGGGGCACGTCTTGCTTGGGCCTCTCTCCTGTAGGCGCTCAGTCAGACCGAGTAGTGACATGTGACAAGACGCTCCTCGGGGCGCGTCTTGCTTGGGCCTCTCTCCTGGAGGCGCTCAGTCAGACCCAGTGTTGACATGTGGCAAGACGCTCCTCGGGGCGCGTCTTGCTTGGGCCTCTCTCCTGGAGGTTCTCAGTCAGACCCAGTGTTGACATGTGGCAAGATGCTCCTCGGGGCGCGTCTTGCTGGGGCTTCTCTAATGGAGGCACTCAGTCAGACCCAGTGTTGACATGTGGCAAGACGCTCCTCGGGGCACGTCTTGCTTCGGCCTCTCTCCTGGAGGCGCTCAGTCAGACCCAGAGGAGACATGTGGCAAGACGCTCCTCGGGGCGCGTCTTGCTTGGGCCTCTCTCCTGGAGGCGCTCAGTCAGACCCAGTGTTGACATGTGCTAAGACGCTCCTCAGGGCACGTGTTGCTTGGGCCTCTCTCCTGGAGGCGCTCAGTCAGACCGAGTGCTGACATGTGGCGAGACGCTCCTCGGGGCGCGTCTTGCTTGGGCTTCTCTCCTGGAGGCCCTCAGTCAGACCCATTGTTGACATGTGGCAAGACGCTCCTCGGGGCGCGTCTCATTTGGGCCTCTCTCCTGGAGGCGCTCAGTTAGACCGAGTGCTGACATGTGGCAAGACGCTCCTCGGGGCGCGTCTTGCTTGGGCTTCTCTCCTGGAGGCCCTCAGTCAGACCCATTGTTGATATGTGGCAAGATGCTCCTCGGGGCGCATCTTGCTTGGGCCTCTCCCCTTGAGGCCCTCTGTCAGACCCAGTGTTGACATGTGGCAAAACGCTCCTCCAGGCGCGTCTTGCTTGGGCCTCTCTCCTGGAGGCGCTCAGTCAGACCCAGTGGTGACATGTGGCAAGACGCTCCTCGGGGAGCGTATTGCTTGGGCCTAACTCCTGGATGCCCTCTGTCAGACCCAGTGTTGACATGTGGCAAGACGCTCCTCGGGGCGCGTCTTGCTTGGGCTTCTCTCCTGGAGGCCCTCAGTCAGACCCATTGTTGACATGTGGCAAGACGCTCCTCGGGGCGCGTCTTATTTGGGACTCTCTCTTGGAGGCCCTCAGTCAGACCCAGTGTTGACATGTGGCAAGACGCTCCTCGGGGTGCTTCTTGCTTGGGCTTCTCTCCTGGAGGCCCTCAGTCAGACCCATTGTTGACGTGTGGCAAGACGCTCCTCGGGGCACGTCTTGTTTGGGCCTCCTTTCTGTAGGCGCTCAGTCAGACCGAGTAGTGACATGTGACAAGACGCTCCTCGGGGCGCGTCTTGCTTGGGCCTCTCTCCTGGAGGCGCTCAGTCAGACCCAGTGTTGACATGTGGCAAGACGCTCCTCGGGGCGCGTCTTGCTTGGGCCTCTCTCCTGGAGGTTCTCAGTCAGACCCAGTGTTGACATGTGGCAAGATGCTCCTCGGGGCGCGTCTTGCTGGGGCTTCTCTAATGGAGGCACTCAGTCAGACCCAGTGTTGACATGTGGCAAGATGCTCCTCGGGGCACGTCTTGCTTCGGCCTCTCTCCTGGAGGCGCTCAGTCAGACCCAGAGGAGACATGTGTCAAGATGCTCCTCGGGGCGCGTCTTGCTTGGGCCTCTCTCCTGGAGGTGCTCAGTCAGACCGAGTGCTGACATGTGGCAAGACGCTCCTCCGGGCGCGTCTTGCTTGGGCCTCTCTCCTGGAGGCGCTCAGTCAGACCCAGTGTTCACATGTGGCAAGACGCTCCTCGGGGCGCGTCTTGCTTGGGCCTCTCTCCTGGAGGCGCTCAGTCAGACCCAGTGTTGACATGTGCTAAGACGCTCCTCAGGGCACGTGTTTCTTGGGCCTCTCTCCTGGAGGCGCTCAGTCAGACCGAGTGCTGACATGTGGCAAGACACTCCTCGGGGCGCGTCTTGCTTGGGCTTCTCTCCTGGAGGCCCTCAGTCAGACCCATTGTTGACATGTGGCAAGACGCTCCTCGGGGCGCGTCTCATTTGGGCCTCTCTCCTGGAGGCGCTCAGTTAGACCGAGTGCTTACATGTGGCAAGACGCTCCTCGGGGCGCGTCTTGCTTGGGCTTCTCTCCTGGAGGCCCTCAGTCAGACCCATTGTTGATATGTGGCAAGATGCTCCTCGGGGCGCATCTTGCTTGGGCCTCTCCCCTTGAGGCCCTCTGTCAGACCCAGTGTTGACATGTGGAAAAACGCTCCTCCAGGCGCGTCTTGCTTGGTCCTCTCTCCTGGAGGCGGTCAGTCAGACCCAGTGGTGACATGTGGCAAGACGCTCCTCGGGGCGCGTATTGCTTGGGCCTAACTCCTGGATGCCCTCTGTCAGACCCAGTGTTGACATGTGGCAAGACGCTCCTCGGGGCGCGTCTTGCTTGGGCTTCTCTCCTGGAGGCCCTCAGTCAGACCCATTGTTGACATGTGGCAAGACGCTCCTCGGGGCGCGTCTTATTTGGGACTCTCTCTTGGAGGCCCTCAGTCAGACCCAGTGTTGACATGTGGCAAGACGCTCCTCGGGGCACGTCTTGCTTGGGCCTCTCTCCTGGAGGCGCTCAGTCAGACCGAGTAGTGACATGTGGCAAGACGCTCCTCGGGGCGCGTCTTGCTTGGGCCTCTCTCCTGGAGGCGCTCAGTCAGACCGAGTGCTGACATAAGGCAAGACGCTCCTCGGGGCGCGTCTTGCTGGGGCCTCTCTCCTGGAGGTGCTCAATCAGACCCAGTGGTGACACGTTGCAAGACGCTCCTCGGGGCGCGTCTTGCTTGGGCTTCTCTCCTGGAGGCCCTCAGTCAGACCCATTGTTGACATGTGGCAAGACGCTCCTCTGGGCGCGTCTTATTTGGGACTCTCTCTTGGAGGCCCTCAGTCAGACCCAGTGTTGACATGTGGCAAGACGCTCCTCGGGGTGCTTCTTGCTTGGGCCTCTCTCCTGGAGGCGCTCAGTCAGACCGAGTGCTGACATGTGGCAAGACGCTCCACGGGGCGCGTCTTGCTGGGGCCTCTCTCCTGGAGGCGCTCAGTCAGACCCAGTGTTGACATGTGTCAAGACGCTCCTCGGGCGTTTCTTGCTTGCGCCTCTCTCCTGGAGGCGCTCAGTCAGACCCAGAGGTGACATGTGGCAAGACGCTCCTCGGGTCTCTCTCCTGGAGGCGCTCAGTCAGACCGAGTGCTGACATGTGGCAAGACGCTCCACGGGGCACGTCTTGCTGGGGCCTCTCTCCTGGAGGCGCTCAGTCAGACCCATTGTTGACATGTGGCAAGACGCTCCTCGGGGCACGTCTTGCTTGGGCCTCTCTCCTGGAGGCGCTCAGTCAGACCGAGTAGTGACATGTGACAAGACGCTCCTCGGGGCGCGTCTTGCTGGGGCTTCTCTCATGGAGGCACTCAGTCAGACCCAGTGTTGACATGTGGCAAGACGCTCCTCGGGGCGCGTGTTGCTTGGACCACTCTCCTGGAGGCGCTCAGTCAGACCCAGTGTTAACATGTGTCAAGACGCTTCTCGGGCGTTTCTTGCTTGGGCCTCGCTCCTGGAGGCGCTCAGTCAGACCCACTGTTGACATGTGACAAGACGCTCCTCGGTGCGCGTCTTGCTTGGAACTCTCTCCTGGAGGTGCTCAGTCAGACCCAGAGGTGACATGTGTCAAGACGCTCCTCGGGCCTCTCTCCTGGAGGCGCTCAGTCAGACCCAGTGTTGACATGTGGCAAGACGCTCCTCGGGGCGCGTCTTGCTTGGGCCTCTCTCCTGGAGGTGCTCAGTCAGACCCAGTGTTGACATGTGGCAAAACGCTCCTCGGGGCGCGTCTTGCTCGGGCTTCTCTCATGGAGGCACTCAGTCAGACCCAGTGTTGACATGTGGAAAGACGCTCCTCGGGGAACGTCTTGCCTGGGCCTCTCTCCTGGAGGCGCTCAGTCAGACCCTGAGGAGAAATGTGTCAAGACGCTCCTCGGGGCGGGTCTTGCTTGGGCTTCTCTCCTGGAGGCCCTCAGTCAGACCCATTGTTGACATGTGGCAAGACGCTCCTCGGGGCGCGTCTTGCTTGGGCCTCTCTCCTGGAGGCGCTCAGTCAGACCGAGTGCTGACATTTGGCAAGACGCTCCTCCGGGCGCGTCTTGCTTGGGCCTCTCTCCTGGAGGCGCTCAGTCAGACCCAGTGTTCACATGTGGCAAGACGCTTCTCGGAGCGCGTCTTGCTTGGGCCTCTCTCCTGGAGGCGCTCAGTCAGACCCAGTGTTGACATGTGGCAAGACGCTCCTCGGGGCACGTCTTGCTTGGGCTTCTCTCCTGGAGGCCAGCAGTTAGACTGAGTGCTGACATGTGGCAAGACGCTCCTCGGAGCGCTTCATGCTTGAGCCTCTCTCCTAGAGGCGCTCAGTCAGACCCAGTGGTGACATGTGGCAAGACGCTCCTCGGGGCGCGTATTGCTTGGGCCTAACTCCTGGATGCCCTCTGTCAGACCCAGTGTTGACATGTGGCAAGACTCTCCTCGGGGCGCGTCTTGCTTGGGCTTCTCTCATGGAGGCCCTCAGTCAGACCCAGTGTTGACATGTGTCAAGACGCTCCTCGGGGCGTGTCTTGCTTGGGCCTCTCTCCTGGAGGCGCTCAGTTAGACCCAGTGTTGACATGTGGCAAGACGCTCCTCGGGGCGCTTCTTGCTTGGGCTTCTCTCCTGGAGGCCCTCAGTCAGACCCATTGTTGACGTGTGGCAAGACGCTCCTCGGGGCACGTCTTGCTTGGGCCTCTCTCCTGTAGGCGCTCAGTCAGACCGAGTAGTGACATGTGACAAGACGCTCCTCGGGGCGCGTCTTGCTTGGGCCTCTCTCCTGGAGGCGCTCAGTCAGACCCAGTGTTGACATGTGGCAAGACGCTCCTCGGGGCGCGTCTTGCTTGGGCCTCTCTCCTGGAGGTTCTCAGTCAGACCCAGTGTTGACATGTGGCAAGATGCTCCTCGGGGCGCGTCTTGCTGGGGCTTCTCTAATGGAGGCACTCAGTCAGACCCAGTGTTGACATGTGGCAAGACGCTCCTCGGGGCACGTCTTGCTTCGGCCTCTCTCCTGGAGGCGCTCAGTCAGACCCAGAGGAGACATGTGTCAAGATGCTCCTCGGGGCGCGTCTTGCTTGGGCCTCTCTCCTGGAGGTGCTCAGTCAGACCGAGTGCTGACATGTGGGAAGACGCTCCTCCGGGCGCGTCTTGCTTGGGCCTCTCTCCTGGAGGCGCTCAGTCAGACCCAGTGTTCACATGTGGCAAGACGCTCCTCGGGGCGCGTCTTGCTTGGGCCTCTCTCCTGGAGGCGCTCAGTCAGACCCAGTGTTGACATGTGCTAAGACGCTCCTCAGGGCACGTGTTGCTTGGGCCTCTCTCCTGGAGGCGCTCAATCAGACCGAGTGCTGACATGTGGCGAGACGCTCCTCGGGGCGCGTCTTGCTTGGGCTTCTCTCCTGGAGGCCCTCAGTCAGACCCATTGGTGACATGTGGCAAGACGCTCCTCGGGGCGCGTCTCATTTGGGCCTCTCTCCTGGAGGCGCTCAGTTAGACCGAGTGCTGACATGTGGCAAGACGCTCCTCGGGGCGCGTCTTGCTTGGGCTTCTCTCCTGGAGGCCCTCAGTCAGACCCTTTGTTGATATGTGGCAAGATGCTCCTCGGGGCGCATCTTGCTTGGGCCACTCCCCTTGAGGCCCTCTGTCAGACCCAGTGTTGACATGTGGCAAAACGCTCCTCCAGGCGCGTCTTGCTTGGGCCTCTCTCCTGGAGGCGCTCAGTCAGACCCAGTGGTGACATGTGGCAAGACGCTCCTCGGGACGCGTATTGCTTGGGCCTAACTCCTGGATGCCCTCTGTCAGACCCAGTGTTGACATGTGGCAAGACGCTCCTCGGGGCGCGTCTTGCTTGGGCTTCTCTCCTGGAGGCCCTCAGTCAGACCCATTGTTGACATGTGGCAAGACGCTCCTCGGGGCGCGTCTTATTTGGGACTCTCTCCTGGAGGCCCTCAGTCAGACCCATTGTTGACGTGTGGCAAGACGCTCCTCGGGGCACGTCTTGTTTGGGCCTCCTTTCTGTAGGCGCTCAGTCAGACCGAGTAGTGACATGTGACAAGACGCTCCTCGGGGCGCGTCTTGCTTGGGCCTCTCTCCTGGAGGCGCTCAGTCAGACCCAGTGTTGACATGTGGCAAGACGCTCCTCGGGGCGCGTCTTGCTTGGGCCTCTCTCCTGGAGGTTCTCAGTCAGACCCAGTGTTGACATGTGGCAAGATGCTCCTCGGGGCGCGTCTTGCTGGGGCTTCTCTAATGGAGGCACTCAGTCAGACCCAGTGTTGACATGTGGCAAGATGCTCCTCGGGGCACGTCTTGCTTCGGCCTCTCTCCTGGAGGCGCTCAGTCAGACCCAGAGGAGACATGTGTCAAGATGCTCCTCGGGGCGCGTCTTGCTTGGGCCTCTCTCCTGGAGGTGCTCAGTCAGACCGAGTGCTGACATGTGGCAAGACGCTCCTCCGGGCGCGTCTTGCTTGGGCCTCTCTCCTGGAGGCGCTCAGTCAGACCCAGTGTTCACATGTGGCAAGACGCTCCTCGGGGCGCGTCTTGCTTGGGCCTCTCTCCTGGAGGCGCTCAGTCAGACCCAGTGTTGACATGTGCTAAGACGCTCCTCAGGGCACGTGTTTCTTGGGCCTCTCTCCTGGAGGCGCTCAGTCAGACCGAGTGCTGACATGTGGCAAGACGCTCCTCGGGGCGCGTCTTGCTTGGGCTTCTCTCCTGGAGGCCCTCAGTCAGACCCATTGTTGACATGTGGCAAGACGCTCCTCGGGGCGCGTCTCATTTGGGCCTCTCTCCTGGAGGCGCTCAGTTAGACCGAGTGCTTACATGTGGCAAGACGCTCCTCGGGGCGCGTCTTGCTTGGGCTTCTCTCCTGGAGGCCCTCAGTCAGACCCATTGTTGATATGTGGCAAGATGCTCCTCGGGGCGCATCTTGCTTGGGCCTCTCCCCTTGAGGCCCTCTGTCAGACCCAGTGTTGACATGTGGAAAAACGCTCCTCCAGGCGCGTCTTGCTTGGTCCTCTCTCCTGGAGGCGCTCAGTCAGACCCAGTGGTGACATGTGGCAAGACGCTCCTCGGGGCGCGTATTGCTTGGGCCTAACTCCTGGATGCCCTCTGTCAGACCCAGTGTTGACATGTGGCAAGACGCTCCTCGGGGCGCGTCTTATTTGGGACTCTCTCTTGGAGGCCCTCAGTCAGACCCAGTGTTGACATGTGGCAAGACGCTCCTCGGGGCGCGTCTTATTTGGGACTCTCTCTTGGAGGCCCTCAGTCAGACCCAGTGTTGACATGTGGCAAGACGCTCCTCGGGGCACGTCTTGCTTGGGCCTCTCTCCTGGAGGCGCTCAGTCAGACCGAGTAGTGACATGTGGCAAGACGCTCCTCGGGGCGCGACTTGCTTGGGCCTCTCTCCTGGAGGCGCTCAGTCAGACCGAGTGCTGACATAAGGCAAGACGCTCCTCGGGGCGCGTCTTGCTGGGGCCTCTCTCCTGGAGGTGCTCAATCAGACCCAGTGGTGACACGTTGCAAGACGCTCCTCGGGGCGCGTCTTGCTTGGGCTTCTCTCCTGGAGGCCCTCAGTCTGACCCATTGTTGACATGTGGCAAGACGCTCCTTGGGGCGCGTCTTGCTTGGGCCTCTCTCCTGGAGGCGCTCAGTCAGACCGAGTGCTGACATGTGGCAAGACGCTCCTCCGGGCGCGTCTTGCTTGGGCCTCTCTCCTGGAGGCGCTCAGTCAGACCCAGTGTTCACATGTGGCAAGACGCTCCTCGGAGCGCGTCTTGCTTGGGCCTCTCTCCTGGAGGCGCTCAGTCAGACCCAGTGTTGACATGTGGCAAGACGCTCCTCGGGGCACGTCTTGCTTGGGCTTCTCTCCTGGAGGCCCTCAGTCAGACCCAGTGTTGACATGTGTCAAGACGCTCCTCGGGGCGTAACTTGCTTTGGCCTCTCTCCTGGAGGCGCTCAGTCAGACCGAGTAGTGACATGTGGCAAGACGCTCCTCGAGGCGCTTCTTGCTTGGGCTTCTCTCCTGGAGGCCCTCAGTCAGACCCATTGTTGACATGTGGCAAGACGCTCCTCGGGGCACGTCTTGCTTGGGCCTCTCTCCTGTAGGCGCTCAGTCAGACCGAGTAGTGACATGTGGCAAGACGCTCCTCGGGGCACGTCTTGCTTGGGCCTCTCTCCTGTAGGCGCTCAGTCAGACCGAGTAGTGACATGTGACAAGACGCTCCTCGGGGCGCGTCTTGCTTGGGCCTCTCTCCTCGAGGCGCTCAGTCAGACCCAGTGTTGACATGTGGCAAGACGCTCCTCGGGGCGCATCTTGCTTGGGCCTCTCTCCTGGAGGTTCTCAGTCAGACCCAGTGTTGACATGTGGCAAGATGCTCCTCGGGGAGCGTCTTGCCCGGGCTTCTCTAATGGAGGCACTCAGTCAGACCCAGTGTTGACATGTGGCAAGACGCTCCTCGGGGCACGTCTTGCTTCGGCCTCTCTCCTGGAGGCGCTCAGTCAGACCCAGAGGAGACATGTGTCAAGATGCTCCTCGGGGCGCGTCTTGCTTGGGCCTCTCTCCTGGAGGTGCTCAGTCAGACCGAGTGCTGACATGTGGCAAGACGCTCCTCCGGGCGCGTCTTGCTTGGGCCTCTCTCCTGGAGGCGCTCAGTCAGACCCAGTGTTCACATGTGGCAAGACGCTCCTCGGGGCACGTCTTGCTTGGGCCTCTCTCCTGGAGGCGCTCAGTCAGACCCAGTGTTGACATGTGGCAAGACGCTCCTCGGGGCGCGTCTTGCTTGGGCCTCTCTCCTGGAGGTTCTCAGTCAGACCCAGTGTTGACATGTGGCAAGATGCTCCTCGGGGCGCGTCTTGCTGGGGCTTCTCTAATGGAGGCACTCAGTCAGACCCAGTGTTGACATGTGGCAAGACGCTCCTCGGGGCACGTCTTGCTTCGGCCTCTCTCCTGGAGGCGCTCAGTCAGACCCAGAGGAGACATGTGTCAAGATGCTCCTCGGGGCGCGTCTTGCTTGGGCATCTCTCCTGGAGGTGCTCAGTCAGACCGAGTGCTGACATGTGGCAAGACGCTCCTCCGGGTGCGTCTTGCTTGGGCCTCTCTCCTGGAGGCGCTCAGTCAGACCCAGTGTTCACATGTGGCAAGACGCTCCTCGGGGCGCGTCTTGCTTGGGCCTCTCTCCTGGAGGCGCTCAGTCAGACCCAGTGTTGACATGTGCTAAGACGCTCCTCAGGGATCGTGTTGCTTGGGCCTCTCTCCTGGAGGCGCTCAGTCAGACCGAGTGCTGACATGTGGCAAGACGCTCCTCGGGGCGCGTATTGCTTGGGCCTCTCTCCTGGAGGCCCTCAGTCAGACCCATTGTTGACATGTGGCAAGACGCTCCTCGGGGCGCGTCTCATTTGGGCCTCTCTCCTGTAGGCGCTCAGTTAGACCGAGTGCTGACATGTGGCAAGACGCTCCTCGGGGCGCGTCTTGCTTGGGCTTCTCTCCTGGAGGCCCTCAGTCAGACCCATTGTTGATATGTGGCAAGATGCTCCTCGGGGCGCATCTTGCTTGGGCCTCTCCCCTTGAGGCCCTCTGTCAGACCCAGTGTTGACATGTGGCAAAACGCTCCTCCAGGCGCGTCTTGCTTGGGCCTCTCTCCTGGAGGCGCTCAGTCAGACCCAGTGGTGACATGTGGCAAGACGCTTCTCGGGGCGCGTATTGCTTGGGCCTAACTCCTGGATGCCCTCTGTCAGACCCAGTGTTGACATGTGGCAAGACGCTCCTTCGGGGCGCGTCTTGCTTGGGCTTCTCTCCTGGAGGCCCTCAGTCAGACCGATTGTTGACATGTGGCAAGACGCTCCTCGAGGCGCGTCTTATTTGGGCCTCTCTCTTGGAGGCCCTCAGTCAGACCCAGTGTTGACATGTGGCAAGACGCTCCTCGGGGCGCGTCTTGCTTGGGCTTCTCTCCTGGAGGCCCTTAGTCAGACCCATTGTTGACATGTGGAAAAACGCTCCTCGGGGCACGTCTTGCTTGGGCCTCTCTCCTGGATGCGCTCAGTCAGACCGAGTAGTGACATGTGGCAAGACGCTCCTCGGGGCGCGTCTTGCTTGGGCCTCTCTCCTGGAGGCGCTCAGTCAGACCGAGTGCTGACATAAGGCAAGACGCTCCTCGGGGCGCGTCTTGCTGGGGCCTCTCTCCTGGAGGTGCTCAATCAGACCCAGTGGTGACACGTTGCAAGACGCTCCTCGGGGCGCGTCTTGCTTGGGCTTCTCTCCTGGAGGCCCTCAGTCAGACCCATTGTTGACATGTGGCAAGACGCTCCTCGGGCCGCGTCTTGCTTGGGCCTCTCTCCTGGAGGCGCTCAGTCAGACCGAGTGCTGACATGTGGCAAGACGCTCCTCCGGGCGCGTCTTGCTTGGGCCTCTCTCCTGGAGGCACTCAGTCAGACCCAGTGTTCACTTGTGGCAAGACGCTCCTCGGAGCGCGTCTTGCTTGGGCCTCTCTCCTGGAGGCGCTCAGTCAGACCCAGTGTTGACATGTGGCAAGATGCTCCTCGGGGCACGTCTTGCTTGGGCTTCTCTCCTGGAGGCCCTCAGTCAGACCGAGTGCTGACATGTGGCAAGACGCTCCTCGGAGCGCTTCATGCTGGAGCCTCTCTCCTGGAGGCGCTCAGTCAGACCCAGTGGTGACATGTGGCAAGACGCTCCTCGGGGCGCGTATTGCTTGGGCCTAACTCCTGGATGCCCTCTGTCAGACCCAGTGTTGACATGTGGCAAGACTCTCCTCGGGGCGATTCTTGCTTGGGCTTCTCTCCTGGAGGCCCTCAGTCAGACCTATTGTTGACATGTGGCAAGACGCTCCTCGGGGCACGTCTTGCTTGGGCCTCTCTCCTGTAGGTGCTCAGTCAGACCGAGTAGTGACATGTGGCAAGACGCTCCTCGGGGCACGTCTTGCTTGGGCCTCTCTCCTGTAGGCGCTCAGTCAGACCGAGTAGTGACATGTGACAAGACGCTCCTCGGGGCGCGTCTTGCTTGGGCCTCTCTGCTGGAGGCGCTCAGTCAGACCCAGTGTTGACATGTGGCAAGACGCTCCTCGGGGCGCGTCTTGCTTGGGCCTCTCTCCTGGAGGTTCTCAGTCAGACCCAGTGTTGACATGTGGCAAGATGCTCCTCGGGGCGCGTCTTGCTGGGGTTTCTCTAATGGAGGCACTCAGTCAGACCCAGTGTTGACATGTGGCAAGACGCTCCTCGGGGCACGTCTTGCTTCGGCCTCTCTCCTGGAGGCGCTCAGTCAGACCCAGAGGAGACATGTGTCAAGATGCTCCTCGGTGCGCTTCTTGCTTGGGCCTCTCTCCTGGAGGTGCTCAGTCAGACCGAGTGCTGACATGTGGCAAGACGCTCCTCCGGGCGCGTCTTGCTTGGGCCTCTCTCCTGGAGGCGCTCAGTCAGACCCAGTGTTCACATGTGGCAAGACGCTCCTCGGGGCGCGTCTTGCTTGGGCCTCTCTCCTGGAGGCGCTCAGTCAGACCCAGTGTTGACATGTGCTAAGACGCTCCTCAGGGCACGTGTTGCTTGGGCCTCTCTCCTGGAGGCGCTCAGTCAGACCGAGTGCTGACATGTGGCAAGACGCTCCTCCCGGCGCGTCTTGCTTGGGCTTCTCTCCTGGAGGCCCTCAGTCAGACCCATTGTTGACATGTGGCAAGACGCTCCTCGGGGCGCGTCTCATTTGGGCCTCTCTCCTGGAGGCGCTCAGTTAGACCGAGTGCTGACATGTGGCAAGACGCTCCTCGGGGCGCGTCTTGCTTGGGCTTCTCTCCTGGAGGCCCTCAGTCAGACCCATTGTTGATATGTGGCAAGATGCTCCTCGGGGCGCATCTTGCTTGGGCCTCTCCCCTTGAGGCCCTCTGTCAGACCCAGTGTTGACATGTGGCAAAACGCTCCTCCAGGCGCGTCTTGCTTGGGCCTCTCTCCTGGAGGCGCTCAGTCAGACCCAGTGGTGACATGTGGCAAGACGCTCCTCGGGGCGCGTATTGCTTGGGCCTAACTCCTGGATGCCCTCTGTCAGACCCAGTGTTGACATGTGGCAAGACTCTCCTCGGGGCGCGTCTTGCTTGGGCTTCTCCCATGGAGGCCCTCAGTCAGACCCAGTGTTGACATGTGTCAAGACGCTCCTCGGGGCGTGTCTTGCTTGGGCCTCTCTCCTGGAGGCGCTCAGTCAGACCCATTGTTGATATGTGGCAAGATGCTCCTCGGGGCGCATCTTGCTTGGGCCTCTCCCCTTGAGGCCCTCTGTCAGACCCAGTGTTGACATGTGGCAAAACGCTCCTCCAGGCGCGTCTTGCTTGGGCCTCTCTCCTGGAGGCCCTCAGTCAGACCCATTGTTGATATGTGGCAAGATGCTCCTCGGGGCGCATCTTGCTTGGGCCTCTCCCCTTGAGGCCCTCTGTCAGACCCAGTGTTGACATGTGGCAAAACGCTCCTACAGGCGCATCTTGCTTGGGCCTCTCTCCTGGAGGCGCTCAGTCAGACCCAGTGGTGACATGTGGCAAGACGCTCCTCGGGGCGCGTATTGCTTGGGCCTAACTCCTGGATGCCCTCTGTCAGACCCAGTGTTGACATGTGGCAAGACGCTCCTCGGGGCGCGTCTTGCTTGGGCTTCTCTCCTGGAGGCCCTCAGTCAGACCCCTTGTTGACATGTGGCAAGACGCTCCTCGGGGCACGTCTTGCTTGGGCTTCTCTCCTGGAGGCGCTCAGTCAGACCGAGTGCTGACATGTGGCAAGACGCTCCTCCGGGCGCGTCTTGCTTGGGCCTCTCTCATGGAGGCGCTCAGTCAGACCCAGTGTTCACATGTGGCAAGACGCTCCTCGGAGCGCGTCTTGCTTGGGCCTCTCTCCTGGAGGCGCTCAGTCAGACCCAGTGTTGACATGTGGCAAGACGCTCCTCGGGGCACGTCTTGCTTGGGCTTCTCTCCTGGAGGCCCTCAGTCAGACCGAGTGCTGACATGTGGCAAGACGCTCCTCGGAGCGCTTCATGCTTGAGCCTCTCTCCTGGAGGCGCTCAGTCAGACCCAGTGGTGAATGTGGCAAGACACTCCTCGGGGCGCGTATTGCTTGGGCCTAACTCCTGGATGCCCTCTGTCAGACCCAGTGTTGACATGTGGCAAGACTCTCCTCGGGGCGCGTCTTGCTTTGGCTTCTCTCATGGAGGCCCTCAGTCAGACCCAGTGTTGACATGTGTCAAGACGCTCCTCGGGGCGTAACTTGCTTGGGCCTCTCTCCTGGAGGCGCTCAGTCAGACCCAGTGTTGACATGTGGCAAGACGCTCCTCGGGGCGCTTCTTGCTTGGGCTTCTCTCCTGGAGGCCCTCAGTCAGACCCATTGTTGACATGTGGCAAGACGCTCCTCGGGGCACGTCTTGCTTGGGCCTCTCTCCTGTAGGCGCTCAGTCAGACCGAGTAGTGACATGTGGCAAGACGCTCCTCGGGGCACGTCTTGCTTGGGCCTCTCTCCTGTAGGCGCTCAGTCAGACCGAGTAGTGACATGTGACAAGACGCTCCTCGGGGCGCGTCTTGCTTGGGCCTCTCTCCTGGAGGCGCTCAGTCAGACCCAGTGTTGACATGTGGCAAGACGCTCCTCGGGGCGCGTCTTGCTTCGGCCTCTCTCCTGGAGGTTCTCAGTCAGACCCAGTGTTGACATGTGGCAAGATGCTCCTCGGGGCGCGTCTTGCTGGGGCTTCTCTAATGGAGGCACTCAGTCAGACCCAGTGTTGACATGTGCTAAGACGCTCCTCAGGGCACGTCTTGCTTCGGCCTCTCTCCTGGAGGCGCTCAGTCAGACCCAGAGGAGACATGTGTCAAGATGCTCCTCGGGGCGCGTCTTGCTTGGGCCTCTCTCCTGGAGGTGCTCAGTCAGACCGAGTGCTGACATGTGGCAAGACGCTCCTCCGGGCGCGTCTTGCTTGGGCCTCTCTCCTGGAGGCGCTCAGTCAGACCCAGTGTTCACATGTGGCAAGACGCTCCTCGGGGCGCGTCTTGCTTGGGCCTCTCTCCTGGAGGCGCTCAGTCAGACCGAGTGCTGACATAAGGCAAGACGCTCCTCGGGGCGCGTCTTGCTGGGGCCTCTCTCCTGGAGGTGCTCAATCAGACCCAGTGGTGACACGTTGCAAGACGCTCCTCGGGGCGCGTCTTGCTTGGGCTTCTCTCCTGGAGGCCCTCAGTCAGACCCATTGTTGACATGTGGCAAGATGCTCCTCGGGGCGCGTCTTGCTTGGGCCTCTCTCCTGGAGGCGCTCAGTCAGACCGAGTGCTGACATGTGGCAAGACGCTCCTCCGGGCGCGTCTTGCTTGGGCCTCTCTCCTGGAGGCACTCAGTCAGACCCAGTGTTCACATGTGGCAAGACGCTCCTCGGAGCGCGTCTTGCTTGGGCCTCTCTCCTGGAGGAGCTCAGTCAGACCCAGTGTTGATATGTGGCAAGATGCTCCTCGGGGCACGTCTTGCTTGGGCTTCTCTCCTGGAGGCCCTCAGTCAGACCGAGTGCTGACATGTGGCAAGACGCTCCTCGGAGCGCTTCATGCTTGAGCCTCTCTCCTGGAGGCGCTCAGTCAGACCCAGTGGTGACATGTGGCAAGACGCTCCTCGGGGCGCGTATTGCTTGGGCCAAACTCCTGGATGCCCTCTGTCAGACCCAGTGTTGACATGTGGCAAGACTCTCCTCGGGGCGCTTCTTGCTTGGGCTTCTCTCCTGGAGGCCCTCAGTCAGACCCATTGTTGACATGTGGCAAGACGCTCCTCGGGGCACGTCTTGCTTGGGCCTCTCTCCTGTAGGCGCTCAGTCAGACCGAGTAGTGACATGTGGCAAGACGCTCCTCGGGGCACGTCTTGCTTGGGCCTCTCTCCTGTAGGCGCTCAGTCAGACCGAGTAGTGACATGTGACAAGACGCTCCTCGGGGCGCGTCTTGCTTGGGCCTCTCTCCTGGAGGCGCTCAGTCAGACCCAGTGTTGACATGTGGCAAGACGCTCCTCGGGGCGCGTCTTGCTTGGGCCTCTCTCCTGGAGGTTCTCAGTCAGACCCAGTGTTGACATGTGGCAATATGCTCCTCGGGGCGCATCTTGCTGGGGCTTCTCTAATGGAGGCACTCAGTCAGACCCAGTGTTGACATGTGGCAAGACGCTTCTCGGGGCACGTCTTGCTTCGGCCTCTCTCCTGGAGGCGCTCAGTCAGACCCAGAGGAGACATTTGTCAAGATGCTCCTCGGGGCGCGTCTTGCTTGGGCCTCTCTCCTGGAGGTGCTCAGTCAGACCGAGTAGTGACATGTGGCAAGACGCTCCTCGGGGCACGTCTTGCTTGGGCCTCTCTCCTGTAGGCGCTCAGTCAGACCGAGTAGTGACATGTGACAAGACGCTCCTGGGGGCGCGTCTTGCTTGGGCCTCTCTCCTGGAGGCGCTCAGTCAGACCCAGTGTTGACATGTGGCAAGACGCTCCTCGGGGCGCGTCTTGCTTGGGCCTCTCTCCTGGAGGTTCTCAGTCAGACCCAGTGTTGACATGTGGCAGGATGCTCCTCGGGGCGCGTCTTGCTGGGGCTTCTCTAATGGAGGCACTCAGTCAGACCCAGTGTTGACATGTGGCAAGACGCTCCTCGGGGCACGTCTTGCTTCGGCCTCTCTCCTGGAGGCGCTCAGTCAGACCCAGAGGAGACATGTGTCAAGATGCTCCTCGGGGCGCGTCTTGCTTGGGCCTCTCTCCTGGAGGTGCTCAGTCAGACCGAGTGCTGACATGTGGCAAGACGCTCCTCCGGGCGCGTCTTGCTTGGGCCTCTCTCCTGGAGGCGCTCAGTCAGACCCAGTGTTCACATGTGGCAAGACGCTCCTCGGGGCGCGTCTTGCTTGGGCCTCTCTCCTGGAGGCGCTCAGTCAGACCCAGTGTTGACATGTGCTAAGACGCTCCTCAGGGCACGTCTTGCTTCGGCCTCTCTCCTGGAGGCGCTCAGTCAGACCCAGAGGAGACATGTGTCAAGATGCTCCTCGGGGCGCGTCTTGCTTGGGCCTCTCTCCTGGAGGTGCTCAGTCAGACCGAGTGCTGACATGTGGCAAGACGCTCCTCCGGGCGCGTCTTGCTTGGGCCTCTCTCCTGGAGGCGCTCAGTCAGACCCAGTGTTCACATGTGGCAAGACGCTCCTCGGGGCGCGTCTTGCTTGGGCCTCTCTCCTGGAGGTGCTCAGTCAGACCGAGTAGTGACATGTGGCAAGACGCTCCTCGGGGCACGTCTTGCTTGGGCCTCTCTCCTGTAGGCGCTCAGTCAGACCGAGTAGTGACATGTGACAAGACGCTCCTCGGGGCGCGTCTTGCTTGGGCCTCTCTCCTGGAGGCGCTCAGTCAGACCCAGTGTTGACATGTGCTAAGACGCTCCTCAGGGCACGTCTTGCTTCGGCCTCTCTCCTGGAGGCGCTCAGTCAGACCCAGAGGAGACATGTGTCAAGATGCTCCTCGGGGCGCGTCTTGCTTGGGCCTCTCTCCTGGAGGTGCTCAGTCAGACCGAGTGCTGACATGTGGCAAGACGCTCCTCCGGAGGCGTCTTGCTTGGGCCTCTCTCCTGGAGGCGCTCAGTCAGACCCAGTGTTCACATGTGGCAAGACGCTCCTCGGGGCGCGTCTTGCTTGGGCCTCTCTCCTGGAGGCGCTCAGTCAGACCGAGTGCTGACATAAGGCAAGACGCTCCTCGGGGCGCGTCTTGCTGGGGCCTCTCTCCTGGAGGTTCTCAGTCAGACCCAGTGTTGACATGTGGCAAGATGCTCCTCGGGGCGCGTCTTGCTGGGGCTTCTCTAATGGAGGCACTCAGTCAGACCCAGTGTTGACATGTGGCAAGACGCTCCTCGGGGCACGTCTTGCTTCGGCCTCTCTCCTGGAGGCGCTCAGTCAGACCCAGAGGAGACATGTGTCAAGATGCTCCTCGGGGCGCGTCTTGCTTGGGCCTCTCTCCTGGAGGTGCTCAGTCAGACCGAGTGCTGACATGTGGCACGACGCTCCTCCGGGCGCGTCTTGCTTGGGCCTCTCTCCTGGAGGCGCTCAGTCAGACCCAGTGTTGACATGTGCTAAGACGCTCCTCAGGGAACGTGTTGCTTGGGCCTCTCTCCTGGAGGCGCTCAGTCAGACCGAGTGCTGACATGTGGCAAGACGCTCCTCGGGGCGCGTCTTGCTTGGGCTTCTCTCCTGGAGGCCCTCAGTCAGACCCATTGTTGACATGTGGCAAGACGCTCCTCGGGGCGCGTCTCATTTGGGCCTCTCTCCTGGAGGCGCTCAGTTAGACCGAGTGCTGACATGTGGCAAGACGCTCCTCGGGGCGCGTCTTGCTTGGGCTTCTCTCCTGGAGGCCCTCAGTCAGACCCATTGTTGATATGTGGCAAGATGCTCCTCGGGGCGCATCTTGCTTGGGCCTCTCCCCTTGAGGCCCTCTGTCAGACCCAGTGTTGACATGTGGCAAAACGCTCCTCCAGGCGCGTCTTGCTTGGGCTTCTCTCCTGGAGGCGCTCAGTCAGACCCATTGTTGACATGTGGCAAGATGCTCCTCGGGGCGCGTCTTGCTTGGGCCTCTCTCCTGGAGGCGCTCAGTCAGACCGAGTGCTGACATGTGGCAAGACGCTCCTCCGGGCGCGTCTTGCTTGGGCCTCTCTCCTGGAGGCACTCAGTCAGACCCAGTGTTCACATGTGGCAAGACGCTCCTCGGAGCGTGTCTTGCTTGGGCCTCTCTCCTGGAGGAGCTCAGTCAGACCCAGTGTTGACATGTGGCAAGATGCTCCTCGGGGCACGTCTTGCTTGGGCTTCTCTCCTGGAGGCCCTCAGTCAGACCGAGTGCTGACATGTGGCAAGACGCTCCTCGGAGCGCTTCATGCTTGAGCCTCTCTCCTGGAGGCGCTCAGTCAGACCCAGTGGTGACATGTGGCAAGACGCTCCTCGGGGCGCGTATTGCTTGGGCCAAACTCCTGGATGCCCTCGTTCAGACCCAGTGTTGACATGTGGCAAGACTCTCCTCGGGGCGCTTCTTGCTTGGGCTTCTCTCCTGGAGGCCCTCAGTCAGACCCATTGTTGACATGTGGCAAGACGCTCCTCGGGGCACGTCTTGCTTGGGCCTCTCTCCTGTAGGCGCTCAGTCAGACCGAGTAGTGACATGTGGCAAGACGCTCCTCGGGGCACGTCTTGCTTGGGCCTCTCTCCTGTAGGCGCTCAGTCAGACCGAGTAGTGACATGTGACAAGACGCTCATCGGGGCGCGTCTTGCTTGGGCCTCTCTCCTGGAGGCGCTCAGTCAGACCCAGTGTTGACATGTGGCAAGACGCTCCTCGGGGCGCGTCTTGCTTGGGCCTCTCTCCTGGAGGTTCTCAGTCAGACCCAGTGTTGACATGTGGCAATATGCTCCTCGGGGCGCGTCTTGCTGGGGCTTCTCTAATGGAGGCACTCAGTCAGACCCAGTGTTGACATGTGGCAAGACGCTCCTCGGGGCACGTCTTGCTTCGGCCTCTCTCCTGGAGGCGCTCAGTCAGACCCAGAGGAGACATGTGTCAAGATGCTCCTCGGGGCGCGTCTTGCTTGGGCCTCTCTCCTGGAGGTGCTCAGTCAGACCGAGTAGTGACATGTGGCAAGACGCTCCTCGGGGCACGTCTTGCTTGGGCCTCTCTCCTGTAGGCGCTCAGTCAGACCGAGTAGTGACATGTGACAAGACGCTCCTCGGGGCGCGTCTTGCTTGGGCCTCTCTCCTGGAGGCGCTCAGTCAGACCCAGTGTTGACATGTGGCAAGACGCTCCTCGGGGCGCGTCTTGCTTGGGCCTCTCTCCTGGAGGTTCTCAGTCAGACCCAGTGTTGACATGTGGCAAGATGCTCCTCGGGGCGCGTCTTGCTGGGGCTTCTCTAATGGAGGCACTCAGTCAGACCCAGTGTTGACATGTGGCAAGACGCTCCTCGGGGCACGTCTTGCTTCGGCCTCTCTCCTGGAGGCGCTCAGTCAGACCCAGAGGAGACATGTGTCAAGATGCTCCTCGGGGCGCGTCTTGCTTGGGCCTCTCTCCTGGAGGTGCTCAGTCAGACCGAGTGCTGACATGTGGCAAGACGCTCCTCCGGGCGCGTCTTGCTTGGGCCTCTCTCCTGGAGGCGCTCAGTCAGACCCAGTGTTCACATGTGGCAAGACGCTCCTCGGGGCGAGTCTTGCTTGGGCCTCTCTCCTGGAGGCGCTCAGTCAGACCCAGTGTTGACATGTGCTAAGACGCTCCTCAGGGCACGTCTTGCTTCGGCCTCTCTCCTGGAGGCGCTCAGTCAGACCCAGAGGAGACATGTGTCAAGATGCTCCTCGGGGCGCGTCTTGCTTGGGCCTCTCTCCTGGAGGTGCTCAGTCAGACCGAGTGCTGACATGTGGCAAGACGCTCCTCCGGGCGCGTCTTGCTTGGGCCTCTCTCCTGGAGGCGCTCAGTCAGACCCAGTGTTCACATGTGGCAAGACGCTCCTCGGGGCGCGTCTTGCTTGGGCCTCTCTCCTGGAGGTGCTCAGTCAGACCGAGTAGTGACATGTGGCAAGACGCTCCTCGGGGCACGTCTTGCTTGGGCCTCTCTCCTGTAGGCGCTCAGTCAGACCGAGTAGTGACATGTGACAAGACGCTCCTCGGGGCGCGTCTTGCTTGGGCCTCTCTCCTGGAGGCGCTCAGTCAGACCCAGTGTTGACATGTGGCAAGACGCTCCTCGGGGCGCGTCTTGCTTGGGCCTCTCTCCTGGAGGTTCTCAGTCAGACCCAGTGTTGACATGTGGCAAGATGCTCCTCGGGGCGCGTCTTGCTGGGGCTTCTCTAATGGAGGCACTCAGTCAGACCCAGTGTTGACATGTGGCAAGACGCTCCTCGGGGCACGTCTTGCTTCGGCCTCTCTCCTGGAGGCGCTCAGTCAGACCCAGAAGAGACATGTGTCAAGATGCTCCTCGGGGCGCGTCTTGCTTGGGCCTCTCTCCTGGAGGTGCTCAGTCAGACCGAGTGCTGACATGTGGCAAGACGCTCCTCCGGGCGCGTCTTGCTTGGGCCTCTCTCCTGGAGGCGCTCAGTCAGACCCAGTGTTGACATGTGCTAAGACGCTCCTCAGGGCACAACTTGCTTCGGCCTCTCTCCTGGAGGCGCTCAGTCAGACCCAGAGGAGACATGTGTCAAGATGCTCCTCGGGGCGCGTCTTGCTTGGGCCTCTCTCCTGGAGGCGCTCAGTCAGACCCAGTGTTCACATGTGGCAAGATGCTCCTCGGGGCGCGTCTTGCTTGGGCCTCTCTCCTGGAGGTGCTCAGTCAGACCGAGTAGTGACATGTGGCAAGACGCTCCTCGGGGCACGTCTTGCTTGGGCCTCTCTCCTGTAGGCGCTCAGTCAGACCGAGTAGTGACATGTGACAAGACGCTCCTCGGGGCGCGTCTTGCTTGGGCCTATCTCCTGGAGGTTCTCAGTCAGACCCAGTGTTGACATGTGGCAAGATGCTCCTCGGGGCGCGTCTTGCTGGGGCTTCTCTAATGGAGGCACTCAGTCAGACCCAGTGTTGACATGTGGCAAGACGCTCCTCGGGGCACGTCTTGCTTCGGCCTCTCTCCTGGAGGCGCTCAGTCAGACCCAGAAGAGACATGTGTCAAGATGCTCCTCGGGGCGCGTCTTGCTTGGGCCTCTCTCCTGGAGGTGCTCAGTCAGACCGAGTGCTGACATGTGGCAAGACGCTCCTCCGGGCGCGTCTTGCTTGGGCCTCTCTCCTGGAGGCGCTCAGTCAGACCCAGTGTTGACATGTGCTAAGACGCTCCTCAGGGCACGTCTTGCTTCGGCCTCTCTCCTGGAGGCGCTCAGTCAGACCCAGAGGAGACATGTGTCAAGATGCTCCTCGGGGCGCGTCTTGCTTGGGCCTCTCTCCTGGAGGTGCTCAGTCAGACCGAGTGCTGACATGTGGCAAGACGCTCCTCCGGGCGCGTCTTGCTTGGGCCTCTCTCCTGGAGGCGCTCAGTCAGACCGAGTGCTGACATAAGGCAAGACGCTCCTCGGGGCGCGTCTTGCTGGGGCCTCTCTCCTGGAGGTTCTCAGTCAGACCCAGTGTTGACATGTGGCAAGATGCTCCTCGGGGCGCGTCTTGCTGGGGCTTCTCTAATGGAGGCACTCAGTCAGACCCAGTGTTGACATGTGGCAAGACGCTCCTCGGGGCACGTCTTGCTTCGGCCTCTCTCCTGGAGGCGCTCAGTCAGACCCAGAGGAGACATGTGTCAAGATGCTCCTCGGGGCGCGTCTTGCTTGGGCCTCTCTCCTGGAGGTGCTCAGTCAGACCGAGTGCTGACATGTGGCAAGACGCTCCTCCGGGCGCGTCTTGCTTGGGCCTCTCTCCTGGAGGCGCTCAGTCAGACCCAGTGTTCACATGTGGCAAGACGCTCCTCGGGGCACGTCTTGCTTGGGCCTCTCTCCTGGAGGGGCTCAGTCAGACCCAGTGTTGACATGTGCTAAGACGCTCCTCAGGGAACGTGTTGCTTGGGCCTCTCTCCTGGAGGCGCTCAGTCAGACCGAGTGCTGACATGTGGCAAGACGCTCCTCGGGGCGCGTCTTGCTTGGGCTTCTCTCCTGGAGGCCCTCAGTCAGACCCATTGTTGACATGTGGCAAGACGCTCCTCGGGGCGCGTCTCATTTGGGCCTCTCTCCTGGAGGCGCTCAGTTAGACCGAGTGCTGACATGTGGCAAGACGCTCCTCGGGGCGCGTCTTGCTTGGGCTTCTCTCCTGGAGGCCCTCAGTCAGACCCATTGTTGATATGTGGCAAGATGCTCCTCGGGGCGCATCTTGCTTGGGCCTCTCCCCTTGAGGCCCTCTGTCAGACCCAGTGTTGACATGTGGCAAAACGCTCCTCCAGGCGCGTCTTGCTTGGGCCTCTCTCCTGGAGGCGCTCAGTCAGACCCAGTGGTGACATGTGGCAAGACGCTCCTCGGGGCGCGTATTGCTTGGGCCTAACTCCTGGATGCCCTCTGTCAGACCCAGTGTTGACATGTGGCAAGACGCTCCTTCGGGGCGCGTCTTGCTTGGGCTTCTCTCCTGGAGGCCCTCAGTCAGACCCATTGTTGACATGTGGCAAGACGCTCCTCGGGGCGCGTCTTATTTGGGCCTCTCTCTTGGAGGCCCTCAGTCAGACCCAGTGTTGACATGTGGCAAGACGCTCCTCGGGGCGCGTCTTGCTTGGGCTTCTCTCCTGGAGGCCCTTAGTCAGACCCATTGTTGACATGTGGCAAGACGCTCCTCGGGGCACGTCTTGCTTGGGCATCTCTCCTGGATTCGCTCAGTCAGACCGAGTAGTGACATGTGGCAAGACGCTCCTCGGGGCGCGTCTTGCTTGGGCCTCTCTCATGGAGGCGCTCAGTCAGACCGAGTGCTGACATAAGGCAAGACGCTCCTCGGGGCACGTCTTGCTGGGGCCTCTCTCCTGGAGGTGCTCAATCAGACCCAGTGGTGACACGTTGCAAGACGCTCCTCGGGGCGCGTCTTGCTTGGGCTTCTCTCCTGGAGGCCCTCAGTCAGACCCATTGTTGACATGTGGCAAGACGCTCCTCGGGGCGCGTCTTGCTTGGGCCTCTCTCCTGGAGGCGCTCAGTCAGACCGAGTGCTGACATGTGGCAAGACGCTCCTCCGGGCGCGTCTTGCTTGGGCCTCTCTCCTGGAGGCACTCAGTCAGACCCAGTGTTCACATGTGGCAAGACGCTCCTCGGAGCGCGTCTTGCTTGGGCCTCTCTCCTGGAGGCGCTCAGTCAGACCCAGTGTTGACATGTGGCAAGATGCTCCTCTGGGCACGTCTTGCTTGGGCTTCTCTCCTGGAGGCCCTCAGTCAGACCGAGTGCTGACATGTGGCAAGACGCTCCTCGGAGCGCTTCATGCTTGAGCCTCTCTCGTGGAGGCGCTCAGTCAGACCCAGTGGTGACATGTGGCAAGACGCTCCTCGGGGCGCGTATTGCTTGGGCCTAACTCCTGGATGCCCTCTGTCAGACCCAGTGTTGACATGTGGCAAGACTCTCCTCGGGGCGCTTCTTGCTTGGGCTTCTCTCCTGGAGGCCCTCAGTCAGACCCATTGTTGACATGTGGCAAGACGCTCCTCGGGGCACGTCTTGCTTGGGCCTCTCTCCTGTAGGTGCTCAGTCAGACCGAGTAGTGACATGTGGCAAGACGCTCCTCGGGGCACGTCTTGCTTGGGCCTCTCTCCTGTAGGCGCTCAGTCAGACCGAGTAGTGACATGTGACAAGACGCTCCTCGGGGCGCGTCTTGCTTGGGCCTCTCTCCTTGAGGCGCTCAGTCAGACCCAGTGTTGACATGTGGCAAGACGCTCCTCGGGGCGCGTCTTGCTTGGGCCTCTCTCCTGGAGGTTCTCAGTCAGACCCAGTGTTGACATGTGGCAAGATGCTCCTCGGGGCGCGTCTTGCTGGGGCTTCTCTAATGGAGGCACTCAGTCAGACCCAGTGTTGACATGTGGCAAGACGCTCCTCGGGGCACGTCTTGCTTCAGCCTCTCTCCTGGAGGCGCTCAGTCAGACCCAGAGGAGACATGTGTCAAGATGCTCCTCGGGGCGCATCTTGCTTGGGCCTCTCTCCTGGAGGTGCTCAGTCAGACCGAGTGCTGACATGTGGCAAGACGCTCCTCCGGGCGCGTCTTGCTTGGGCCTCTCTCCTGGAGGCGCTCAGTCAGACCCAGTGTTCACATGTGGCAAGACGCTCCTCGGGGCGCGTCTTGCTTGGGCCTCTCTCCTGGAGGCGCTCAGTCAGACCCAGTGTTGACATGTGCTAAGACGCTCCTCAGGGCACGTGTTGCTTGGGCCTCTCTCCTGGAGGAGGCTCAGTCAGACCGAGTGCTGACATGTGGCAAGACGCTCCTCGGGGCGCGTCTTGCTTGGGCTTCTCTCCTGGAGGCCCTCAGTCAGACCCATTGTTGATATGTGGCAAGATGCTCCTCGGGGCGCATCTTGCTTGGGCCTCTCCCCTTGAGGCCCTCTGTCAGACCCAGTGTTGACATGTGGCAAAACGCTCCTCCAGGCGCGTCTTGCTTGGGCCTCTCTCCTGGAGGCGCTCAGTCAGACCCAGTGGTGACATGTGGCAAGACGCTCCTCGGGGCGCGTATTGCTTGGGCCTAACTCCTGGATGCCCTCTGTCAGACCCAGTGTTGACATGTGGCAAGACTCTCCTCGGGGCACGTCTTGCTTGGGCCTCTCTCCTGTAGGCGCTCAGTCAGACCGAGTAGTGACATGTGACAAGACGCTCCTCGGGGCACGTCTTGCTTGGGCCTCTCTCCTGTAGGCGCTCAGTCAGACCGAGTAGTGACATGTGACAAGACGCTCCTCGGGGCGCGTCTTGCTTGGGCCTCTCTCCTTGAGGCGCTCAGTCAGACCCAGTGTTGACATGTGGCAAGACGCTCCTCGGGGCGCGTCTTGCTTGGGCCTCTCTCCTGGAGGTTCTCAGTCAGACCCAGTGTTGACATGTGGCAAGATGCTCCTCGGGGCGCGTCTTGCTGGGGCTTCTCTAATGGAGGCACTCAGTCAGACCCAGTGTTGACATGTGGCAAGACGCTCCTCGGGGCACGTCTTGCTTCGGCCTCTCTCCTGGAGGCGCTCAGTCAGACCCAGAGGAGACATGTGTCAAGATGCTCCTCGGGGCGCATCTTGCTTGGGCCTCTCTCCTGGAGGTGCTCAGTCAGACCGAGTGCTGACATGTGGCAAGACGCTCCTCCGGGCGCATCTTGCTTGGGCCTCTCTCCTGGAGGCGCTCAGTCAGACCCAGTGTTCACATGTGGCAAGACGCTCCTCGGGGCGCGTCTTGCTTGGGCCTCTCTCCTGGAGGCGCTCAGTCAGACCCAGTGTTGACATGTGCTAAGACGCTCCTCAGGGCACGTGTTGCTTGGGCCTCTCTCCTGGAGGAGGCTCAGTCAGACCGAGTGCTGACATGTGGCAAGACGCTCCTCGGGGCGCGTCTTGCTTGGGCTTCTCTCCTGGAGGCCCTCAGTCAGACCCATTGTTGATATGTGGCAAGATGCTCCTCGGGGCGCATCTTGCTTGGGCCTCTCCCCTTGAGGCCCTCTGTCAGACCCAGTGTTGACATGTGGCAAAACGCTCCTCCAGGCGCGTCTTGCTTGGGCCTCTCTCCTGGAGGCGCTCAGTCAGACCCAGTGGTGACATGTGGCAAGACGCTCCTCGGGGCGCGTATTGCTTGGGCCTAACTCCTGGATGCCCTCTTTCAGACCCAGTGTTGACATGTGGCAAGACTCTCCTCGGGGCGCGTCTTGCTTGGGCTTCTCTCATGGAGGCCCTCAGTCAGACCCAGTGTTGACATGTGTCAAGACGCTCCTCGGGGCGTGTCTTGCTTGGGCCTCTCTCCTGGAGATTCTCAGTCAGACCCAGTGTTGACATGTGGCAAGATGCTCCTCGGGGCGCGTCTTGCTGGGGCTTCTCTAATGGAGGCACTCAGTCAGACCCAGTGTTGACATGTGGCAAGACGCTCCTCGGGGCACGTCTTGCTTCAGCCTCTCTCCTGGAGGCGCTCAGTCAGACCCAGAGGAGACATGTGTCAAGATGCTCCTCGGGGCGCGTCTTGCTTGGGCCTCTCTCCTGGAGGTGCTCAGTCAGACCGAGTGCTGACATGTGGCAAGACGCTCCTCCGGGCGCGTCTTGCTTGGGCCTCTCTCCTGGAGGCGCTCAGTCAGACCCAGTGTTCACAAGTGGCAAGACGCTCCTCGGGGCGCGTCTTGCTTGGGCCTCTCTCCTGGAGGCGCTCAGTCAGACCCAGTGTTGACATGTGCTAAGACGCTCCTCAGGGCACGTGTTGCTTGGGCCTCTCTCCTGGAGGCGCTCAGTCACACCGAGTGCTGACATGTGGCAAGACGCTCCTCGGGGCGCGTCTTGCTTGGCCTTCTCTCCTGGAGGCCCTCAGTCAGACCCATTGTTGACATGTGGCAAGACGCTCCTCGGGGCGCGTCTCATTTGGGCCTCTCTCCTGGAGGCGCTCAGTGAGACCGAGTGCTGACGTGTGGCAAGACGCTCCTCGGGGCGCGTCTTGCTTGGGCTTCTCTCCTGGAGGCCCTCAGTCAGACCCATTGTTGATATGTGGCAAGATGCTCCTCGGGGCGCATCTTGCTTGGGCCTCTCCCCTTGAGGCCCTCTGTCAGACCCAGTGTTGACATGTGGCAAAACGCTCCTCCAGGCGCGTCTTGCTTGGGCCTCTCTCCTGGAGGCGCTCAGTCAGACCCAGTGTTGACATGTGGCAAGACGCTCCTTGGGGCGCGTCTTGCTGGGGCTTCTCTCAAGGAGGCACTCAGTCAGACCCAGTGTTGACATGTGACAAGACGCTCCTCGGGGCGCGTCTTGCTTGGGCCTCTCTCCTGGAGGTGCTCAGTCAGACCCAGAGGTGACATGTGGCAAGACGCTCCTCGGGGCGCGTCTTGCTTGGGCCTCTCTCCTGGAGAAGCTCAGTCAGACCCAGTGTTGACATGTGGCAAGACGCTCCTCGGGGCGCGTCTTGCTTGGGCCTCTCTCCTGGGGAGGCGATCAGTCAGACCCAGTGTTGACATGTGTCAAGAGGCTCCTCGGGCGTTTCTTGCTTGGGCCTCTCTCCTGGAGGCGCTCAGTCAGACCCAGTGTTGACATGTGGCAAGACGCTCCTCGGGGCGCGTCTTGCTTGGGCCTCTCTCCTGGAGTCGCTCAGTCAGACCTAGTGCTGACATGTGGCAAGACGCTCCTCGGGGCGCGTCTTGCTTGGCCCTCTCTCCTGGAGGCCTTCAGTCAGACCCTTCGTTGACATGTGGCAAGACGCTCCTCGGGGCGCGTCTTGCTTGGCCCTCTCTCCTGGAGGCGCTCAGTCAGACCGAGTGCTGACATGTGGCAAGACGCTCCTCGGGGCGCCTCTTGCTTGGGATTCTCTCCTGGAAGCCCTCAGTCAGACCCATTGTTGACATGTGGCAAGACGCTCCTCGGGGCGCATCTTGCTTGGGCCTCTCTCCTGGAGGCGCTCAGTCAGACCGAGTGCTGACATGTGGCAAGACGCTCCTCGGGGCACGTCTTGCTTGGGCCTCTCTCCTGCAGGCCCTCTGTCAGACCCAGTGTTGACATGTGGCAGGACGCTCCTCAGGGCGCGTCTTGCTTGGGCCTCTCTCCTGGAGGCGCTCAGTCAGACCCAGTGTTGACATGTGGCAAGACGCTCCTCGGGGCGCGTCTTGCTTGGGCCTCTCTCCTGGAGGCGCTCAGTCAGTCCTAGTGCTGACATGTGGCAAGACGCTCCTCGGAGCGCGTCTTGCTTGGGCTTCTCTCCTGGAGGCCCTCAGTCAGACCCTTCGTTGACATGTGGCAAGACGCTCCTCGGGACGCGTCTTGCTGGGGCTTCTCTCCTGGAGGCGCTCAGTCAGACCCAGTGTTGACATGTGGCAAGACGCTCCTTGGGGCGCGTCTTGCTTGGGCGGCGCGTCTTGCTTGGGCCTCTCTCCTGGGGAGGCGATCAGTCAGACCCAGTGTTGACATGTGTCAAGACGCTCCTCGGGCGTTTCTTGCTTGGGCCTCTCTCCTGGAGGCGCTCAGTCAGACCCAGTGTTGACATGTGGCAAGACGCTCCTCGGGGCGCGTCTTGCTTGGGCGGCGCGTCTTGCTTGGGCCTCTCTCCTGGGGAGGCGATCAGTCAGACCCAGTGTTGACATGTGTCAAGACGCTCCTCGGGCGTTTCTTGCTTGGCCCTCTCTCCTGGAGGCCCTCAGTCAGACCCTTCGTTGACATTTTGCAAGACGCTCCTCGGGGCGCGTCTTGCTTGGCCCTCTCTCCTGGAGGCGCTCAGTCAGACCGAGTGCTGACATGTGGCAAGACGCTCCTCGGGGCACGTCTTGCTTGGGCCTCTCTCCTGCAGGCCCTCTGTCAGACCCAGTGTTGACATGTGGCAGGACGCTCCTCGGGGCGCGTCTTGCTTGGGCCTCTCTCCTGGAGGCGCTCAGTCAGACCCAGTGTTGACATGTGGCAAGACGCTCCTCGGGGCGCGTCTTGCTTGGGCCTCTCTCCTGGAGGCGCTCAGTCAGTCCTAGTGCTGACATGTGGCAAGACGCTCCTCGGAGCGCGTCTTGCTTGGCCTTCTCTCCTGGAGGCGCTCAGTCAGACCCAGTGTTGACATGTGGCAAGACGCTCCTTGGGGCGCGTCTTGCTTGGGCGGCGCGTCTTGCTTGGGCCTCTCTCCTGGGGAGGCGATCAGTCAGACCCAGTGTTGACATGTGACAAGACGCTCCTCGGGGCGCGTCTTGCTTGGGCCTCTCTCCTGGAGGTGCTCAGTCAGACCCAGAGGTGACATGTGGCAAGACGCTCCTCGGGGCGCGTCTTGCTTGGACCTCTCTCCTGGAGAAGCTCAGTCAGACCCAGTGTTGATATGTGGCAAGACGCTCCTCGGGGCGCTTCTTGCTTGGGCTTCTCTCCTGGAGGCCCTCAGTCAGACCCATTGTTGACATGTGGCAAGACACTCCTCGGGGCGCGTCTTATTTGGGACTCTCTCTTGGAGGCCCTCAGTCAGACCCAGTGTTGACATGTGGCAAGACGCTCCTCGGGGCGCTTCTTGCTTGGGCTTCTCTCCTGGAGGCCCTCAGTCAGACCCATTGTTGACGTGTGGCAAGACGCTCCTCGGGGCACGTCTTGTTTGGGCCTCCTTTCTGTAGGCGCTCAGTCAGACCGAGTAGTGACATGTGACAAGACGCTCCTCGGGGCGCGTCTTGCTTGGGCCTCTCTCCTGGAGGCGCTCAGTCAGACCCAGTGTTGACATGTGGCAAGACGCTCCTCGGGGCGCGTCTTGCTTGGGCCTCTCTCCTGGAGGTTCTCAGTCAGACCCAGTGTTGACATGTGGCAAGTTGCTCCTCGGGGCGCGTCTTGCTGGGGCTTCTCTAATGGAGGCACTCAGTCAGACCCAGTGTTGACATGTGGCAAGATGCTCCTCGGGGCACGTCTTGCTTCGGCCTCTCTCCTGGAGGCGCTCAGTCAGACCCAGAGGAGACATGTGTCAAGATGCTCCTCGGGGCGCGTCTTGCTTGGGCCTCTCTCCTGGAGGTGCTCAGTCAGACCGAGTGCTGAAATGTGGCAAGACGCTCCTCCGGGCGCGTCTTGCTTGGGCCTCTCTCCTGGAGGCGCTCAGTCAGACCCAGTGTTCACATGTGGCAAGACGCTCCTCGGGGCGCGTCTTGCTTGGGCCTCTCTCCTGGAGGCGCTCAGTCAGACCCAGTGTTGACATGTGCTAAGACGCTCCTCAGGGCACGTGTTTCTTGGGCCTCTCTCCTGGAGGCGCTCAGTCAGACCGAGTGCTGACATGTGGCAAGACGCTCCTCGGGGCGCGTCTTGCTTGGGCTTCTCTCCTGGAGGCCCTCAGTCAGACCCATTGTTGACATGTGGCAAGACGCTCCTCGGGGCGCGTCTCATTTGGGCCTCTCTCCTGGAGGCGCTCAGTTAGACCGAGTGCTTACATGTGGCAAGACGCTCCTCGGGGCGCGTCTTGCTTGGGCTTCTCTCCTGGAGGCCCTCAGTCAGACCCATTGTTGATATGTGGCAAGATGCTCCTCGGGGCGCATCTTGCTTGGGCCTCTCCCCTTGAGGCCCTCTGTCAGACCCAGTGTTGACATGTGGAAAAACGCTCCTCCAGGCGCGTCTTGCTTGGTCCTCTCTCCTGGAGGCGGTCAGTCAGACCCAGTGGTGACATGTGGCAAGACGCTCCTCGGGGCGCGTATTGCTTGGGCCTAACTCCTGGATGCCCTCTGTCAGACCCAGTGTTGACATGTGGCAAGACACTCCTCGGGGCGCGTCTTGCTTGGGCTTCTCTCCTGGAGGCCCTCAGTCAGACCCATTGTTGACATGTGGCAAGACGCTCCTCGGGGCGCGTCTTATTTGGGACTCTCTCTTGGAGGCCCTCAGTCAGACCCAGTGTTGACATGTGGCAAGACGCTCCTCGGGGCGCGTCTTGCTTGGGCTTCTCTCCTGGAGGCCCTCAGTCAGACCCATTGTTGACATGTGGCAAGACGCTCCTCGGGGCACGTCTTGCTTGGGCCTCTCTCCTGGAGGCGCTCAGTCAGACCGAGTAGTGACATGTGGCAAGACGCTCCTCGGGGCGCGTCTTGCTTGGGCCTCTCTCCTGGAGGCGCTCAGTCAGACCGAGTGCTGACATAAGGCAAGACGCTCCTCGGGGCGCGTCTTGCTGGGGCCTCTCTCCTGGAGGTGCTCAATCAGACCCAGTGGTGACACGTTGCAAGACGCTCCTCGGGGCGCGTCTTGCTTGGGCTTCTCTCCTGGAGGCCCTCAGTCAGACCCATTGTTGACATGTGGCAAGACGCTCCTCTGGGCGCGTCTTATTTGGGACTCTCTCTTGGAGGCCCTCAGTCAGACCCAGTGTTGACATGTGGCAAGACGCTCCTCGGGGCGCTTCTTGCTTGGGCCTCTCTCCTGGAGGCGCTCAGTCAGACCGAGTGCTGACATGTGGCAAGACGCTCCACGGGGCGCGTCTTGCTGGGGCCTCTCTCCTGGAGGCGCTCAGTCAGACCCAGTGTTGACATGTGTCAAGACGCTCCTCGGGCGTTTCTTGCTTGCGCCTCTCTCCTGGAGGCGCTCAGTCAGACCCAGAGGTGACATGTGGCAAGACGCTCCTCGGGTCTCTCTCCTGGAGGCGCTCAGTCAGACCGAGTGCTGACATGTGGCAAGACGCTCCACGGGGCACGTCTTGCTGGGGCCTCTCTCCTGGAGGCGCTCAGTCAGACCCATTGTTGACATGTGGCAAGACGCTCCTCGGGGCACGTCTTGCTTGGGCCTCTCTCCTGGAGGCGCTCAGTCAGACCGAGTAGTGACATGTGACAAGACGCTCCTCGGGGCGCGTCTTGCTGGGGCTTCTCTCATGGAGGCACTCAGTCAGACCCAGTGTTGACATGTGGCAAGACGCTCCTCGGGGCGCGTCTCATTTGGGCCTCTCTCCTGGAGGCGCTCAGTTAGACCGAGTGCTTACATGTGGCAAGACGCTCCTCGGGGCGCGTCTTGCTTGGGCTTCTCTCCTGGAGGCCCTCAGTCAGACCCATTGTTGATATGTGGCAAGATGCTCCTCGGGGCGCATCTTGCTTGGGCCTCTCCCCTTGAGGCCCTCTGTCAGACCCAGTGTTGACATGTGGAAAAACGCTCCTCCAGGCGCGTCTTGCTTGGTCCTCTCTCCTGGAGGCGGTCAGTCAGACCCAGTGGTGACATGTGGCAAGACGCTCCTCGGGGCGCGTATTGCTTGGGCCTAACTCCTGGATGCCCTCTGTCAGACCCAGTGTTGACATGTGGCAAGACGCTCCTCGGGGCGCGTCTTGCTTGGGCTTCTCTCCTGGAGGCCCTCAGTCAGACCCATTGTTGACATGTGGCAAGACGCTCCTCGGGGCACGTCTTGCTTGGGCCTCTCTCCTGGAGGCGCTCAGTCAGACCGAGTAGTGACATGTGGCAAGACGCTCCTCGGGGCGCGTCTTGCTTGGGCCTCTCTCCTGGAGGCGCTCAGTCAGACCGAGTGCTGACATAAGGCAAGACGCTCCTCGGGGCGCGTCTTGCTGGGGCCTCTCTCCTGGAGGTGCTCAATCAGACCCAGTGGTGACACGTTGCAAGACGCTCCTCGGGGCGCGTCTTGCTTGGGCTTCTCTCCTGGAGGCCCTCAGTCAGACCCATTGTTGACATGTGGCAAGACGCTCCTCTGGGCGCGTCTTATTTGGGACTCTCTCTTGGAGGCCCTCAGTCAGACCCAGTGTTGACATGTGGCAAGACGCTCCTCGGGGCGCTTCTTGCTTGGGCCTCTCTCCTGGAGGCGCTCAGTCAGACCGAGTGCTGACATGTGGCAAGACGCTCCACGGGGCGCGTCTTGCTGGGGCCTCTCTCCTGGAGGCGCTCAGTCAGACCCAGTGTTGACATGTGTCAAGACGCTCCTCGGGCGTTTCTTGCTTGCGCCTCTCTCCTGGAGGCGCTCAGTCAGACCCAGAGGTGACATGTGGCAAGACGCTCCTCGGGTCTCTCTCCTGGAGGCGCTCAGTCAGACCGAGTGCTGACATGTGGCAAGACGCTCCACGGGGCACGTCTTGCTGGGGCCTCTCTCCTGGAGGCGCTCAGTCAGACCCATTGTTGACATGTGGCAAGACGCTCCTCGGGGCACGTCTTGCTTGGGCCTCTCTCCTGGAGGCGCTCAGTCAGACCGAGTAGTGACATGTGACAAGACGCTCCTCGGGGCGCGTCTTGCTGGGGCTTCTCTCATGGAGGCACTCAGTCAGACCCAGTGTTGACATGTGGCAAGACGCTCCTCGGGGCGCGTCTCATTTGGGCCTCTCTCCTGGAGGCGCTCAGTTAGACCGAGTGCTTACATGTGGCAAGACGCTCCTCGGGGCGCGTCTTGCTTGGGCTTCTCTCCTGGAGGCCCTCAGTCAGACCCATTGTTGATATGTGGCAAGATGCTCCTCGGGGCGCATCTTGCTTGGGCCTCTCCCCTTGAGGCCCTCTGTCAGACCCAGTGTTGACATGTGGAAAAACGCTCCTCCAGGCGCGTCTTGCTTGGTCCTCTCTCCTGGAGGCGGTCAGTCAGACCCAGTGGTGACATGTGGCAAGACGCTCCTCGGGGCGCGTATTGCTTGGGCCTAACTCCTGGATGCCCTCTGTCAGACCCAGTGTTGACATGTGGCAAGACGCTCCTCGGGGCGCGTCTTGCTTGGGCTTCTCTCCTGGAGGCCCTCAGTCAGACCCATTGTTGACATGTGGCAAGACGCTCCTCGGGGCACGTCTTGCTTGGGCCTCTCTCCTGGAGGCGCTCAGTCAGACCGAGTAGTGACATGTGGCAAGACGCTCCTCGGGGCGAGTCTTGCTTGGGCCTCTCTCCTGGAGGCGCTCAGTCAGACCGAGTCCTGACATAAGGCAAGACGCTCCTCGGGGCGCGTCTTGCTTGGGCTTCTCTCCTGGAGGCCCTCAGTCAGACCCATTGTTGACATGTGGCAAGACGCTCCTCGGGGCACGTCTTGCTTGGGCCTCTCTCCTGGAGGCGCTCAGTCAGACCGAGTAGTGACATGTGGCAAGACGCTCCTCGGGGCGAGTCTTGCTTGGGCCTCTCTCCTGGAGGTGCTCAATCAGACCCAGTGGTGACACGTTGCAAGACGCTCCTCGGGGCGCGTCTTGCTTGGGCTTCTCTCCTGGAGGCCCTCAGTCAGACCCATTGTTGACATGTGGCAAGACGCTCCTCTGGGCGCATCTTATTTGGGACTCTCTCTTGGAGGCCCTCAGTCAGACCCAGTGTTGACATGTGGCAAGACGCTCCTCGGGGCGCTTCTTGCTTGGGCCTCTCTCCTGGAGGCGCTCAGTCAGACCGAGTGCTGACATGTGGCAAGACGCTCCACGGGGCGCGTCTTGCTGGGGCCTCTCTCCTGGAGGCGCTCAGTCAGACCCAGTGTTGACATGTGTCAAGACGCTCCTCGGGCGTTTCTTGCTTGCGCCTCTCTCCTGGAGGCGCTCAGTCAGACCCAGAGGTGACATGTGGCAAGACGCTCCTCGGGTCTCTCTCCTGGAGGCGCTCAGTCAGACCGAGTGCTGACATGTGGCAAGACGCTCCACGGGGCACGTCTTGCTGGGGCCTCTCTCCTGGAGGCGCTCAGTCAGACCCATTGTTGACATGTGGCAAGACGCTCCTCGGGGCACGTCTTGCTTGGGCCTCTCTCCTGGAGGCGCTCAGTCAGACCGAGTAGTGACATGTGACAAGACGCTCCTCGGGGCGCGTCTTGCTGGGGCTTCTCTCATGGAGGCACTCAGTCAGACCCAGTGTTGACATGTGGCAAGACGCTCCTCGGGGCGCGTGTTGCTTGGACCACTCTCCTGGAGGCGCTCAGTCAGACCCAGTGTTAACATGTGTCAAGACGCTTCTCGGGCGTTTCTTGCTTGGGCCTCGCTCCTGGAGGCGCTCAGTCAGACCCACTGTTGACATGTGACAAGACGCTCCTCGGGGCGCGTCTTGCTTGGAACTCTCTCCTGGAGGTGCTCAGTCAGACCCAGAGGTGACATGTGTCAAGACGCTCCTCGGGCCTCTCTCCTGGAGGCGCTCAGTCAGACCCAGTGTTGACATGTGGCAAGACGCTCCTCGGGGCGCGTCTTGCTTGGGCCTCTCTCCTGGAGGTGCTCAGTCAGACCCAGTGTTGACATGTGGCAAAACGCTCCTCGGGGCGCGTCTTGCTCGGGCTTCTCTCATGGAGGCACTCAGTCAGACCCAGTGTTGACATGTGGAAAGACGCTCCTCGGGGAACGTCTTGCCTGGGCCTCTCTCCTGGAGGCGCTCAGTCAGACCCTGAGGAGAAATGTGTCAAGACGCTCCTCGTGGCGGGTCTTGCTTGGGCTTCTCTCCTGGAGGCCCTCAGTCAGACCCATTGTTGACATGTGGCAAAACGCTCCTCGGGGCGCGTCTTGCTTGGGCCTCTCTCCTGGAGGCGCTCAGTCAGACCGAGTGCTGACATTTGGCAAGACGCTCCTCCGGGCGCGTCTTGCTTGGGCCTCTCTCCTGGAGGCGCTCAGTCAGACCCAGTGTTCACATGTGGCAAGACGCTTCTCGGAGCGCGTCTTGCTTGGGCCTCTCTCCTGGAGGCGCTCAGTCAGACCCAGTGTTGACATGTGGCAAGACGCTCCTCGGGGCACGTCTTGCTTGGGCTTCTCTCCTGGAGGCCAGCAGTTAGACTGAGTGCTGACATGTGGCAAGACGCTCCTCGGAGCGCTTCATGCTTGAGCCTCTCTCCTAGAGGCGCTCAGTCAGACCCAGTGGTGACATGTGGCAAGACGCTCCTCGGGGCGCGTATTGCTTGGGCCTAACTCCTGGATGCCCTCTGTCAGACCCAGTGTTGACATGTGGCAAGACTCTCCTCGGGGCGCGTCTTGCTTGGGCTTCTCTCATGGAGGCCCTCAGTCAGACCCAGTGTTGACATGTGTCAAGACGCTCCTCGGGGCGTGTCTTGCTTGGGCCTCTCTCCTGGAGGCGCTCAGTTAGACCCAGTGTTGACATGTGGCAAGACGCTCCTCGGGGCGCTTCTTGCTTGGGCTTCTCTCCTGGAGGCCCTCAGTCAGACCCATTGTTGACGTGTGGCAAGACGCTCCTCGGGGCACGTCTTGCTTGGGCCTCTCTCCTGTAGGCGCTCAGTCAGACCGAGTAGTGACATGTGACAAGACGCTCCTCGGGGCGCGTCTTGCTTGGGCCTCTCTCCTGGAGGCGCTCAGTCAGACCCAGTGTTGACATGTGGCAAGACGCTCCTCGGGGCGCGTCTTGCTTGGGCCTCTCTCCTGGAGGTTCTCAGTCAGACCCAGTGTTGACATGTGGCAAGATGCTCCTCGGGGCGCGTCTTGCTGGGGCTTCTCTAATGGAGGCACTCAGTCAGACCCAGTGTTGACATGTGGCAAGACGCTCCTCGGGGCACGTCTTGCTTCGGCCTCTCTCCTGGAGGCGCTCAGTCAGACCCAGAGGAGACATGTGTCAAGATGCTCCTCGGGGCGCGTCTTGCTTGGGCCTCTCTCCTGGAGGTGCTCAGTCAGACCGAGTGCTGACATGTGGGAAGACGCTCCTCCGGGCGCGTCTTGCTTGGGCCTCTCTCCTGGAGGCGCTCAGTCAGACCCAGTGTTCACATGTGGCAAGACGCTCCTCGGGGCGCGTCTTGCTTGGGCCTCTCTCCTGGAGGCGCTCAGTCAGACCCAGTGTTGACATGTGCTAAGACGCTCCTCAGGGCACGTGTTGCTTGGGCCTCTCTCCTGGAGGCGCTCAATCAGACCGAGTGCTGACATGTGGCGAGACGCTCCTCGGGGCGCGTCTTGCTTGGGCTTCTCTCCTGGAGGCCCTCAGTCAGACCCATTGTTGACATGTGGCAAGACGCTCCTCGGGGCGCGTCTCATTTGGGCCTCTCTCCTGGAGGCGCTCAGTTAGACCGAGTGCTGACATGTGGCAAGACGCTCCTCGGGGCGCGTCTTGCTTGGGCTTCTCTCCTGGAGGCCCTCAGTCAGACCCATTGTTGATATGTGGCAAGATGCTCCTCGGGGCGCATCTTGCTTGGGCCTCTCCCCTTGAGGCCCTCTGTCAGACCCAGTGTTGACATGTGGCAAAACGCTCCTCCAGGCGCGTCTTGCTTGGGCCTCTCTCCTGGAGGCGCTCAGTCAGACCCAGTGGTGACATGTGGCAAGACGCTCCTCGGGACGCGTATTGCTTGGGCCTAACTCCTGGATGCCCTCTGTCAGACCCAGTGTTGACATGTGGCAAGACGCTCCTCGGGGCGCGTCTTGCTTGGGCTTCTCTCCTGGAGGCCCTCAGTCAGACCCATTGTTGACATGTGGCAAGACGCTCCTCGGGGCGCGTCTTATTTGGGACTCTCTCCTGGAGGCCCTCAGTCAGACCCATTGTTGACGTGTGGCAAGACGCTCCTCGGGGCACGTCTTGTTTGGGCCTCCTTTCTGTAGGCGCTCAGTCAGACCGAGTAGTGACATGTGACAAGACGCTCCTCGGGGCGCGTCTTGCTTGGGCCTCTCTCCTGGAGGCGCTCAGTCAGACCCAGTGTTGACATGTGGCAAGACGCTCCTCGGGGCGCGTCTTGCTTGGGCCTCTCTCCTGGAGGTTCTCAGTCAGACCCAGTGTTGACATGTGGCAAGATGCTCCTCGGGGCGCGTCTTGCCGGGGCTTCTCTAATGGAGGCACTCAGTCAGACCCAGTGTTGACATGTGGCAAGATGCTCCTCGGGGCACGTCTTGCTTCGGCCTCTCTCCTGGAGGCGCTCAGTCAGACCCAGAGGAGACATGTGTCAAGATGCTCCTCGGGGCGCGTCTTGCTTGGGCCTCTCTCCTGGAGGTGCTCAGTCAGACCGAGTGCTGACATGTGGCAAGACGCTCCTCCGGGCGCGTCTTGCTTGGGCCTCTCTCCTGGAGGCGCTCAGTCAGACCCAGTGTTCACATGTGGCAAGACGCTCCTCGGGGCGCGTCTTGCTTGGGCCTCTCTCCTGGAGGCGCTCAGTCAGACCCAGTGTTGACATGTGCTAAGACGCTCCTCAGGGCACGTGTTTCTTGGGCCTCTCTCCTGGAGGCGCTCAGTCAGACCGAGTGCTGACATGTGGCAAGACGCTGCTCGGGGCGCGTCTTGCTTGGGCTTCTCTCCTGGAGGCCCTCAGTCAGACCCATTGTTGACATGTGGCAAGACGCTCCTCGGGGCGCGTCTCATTTGGGCCTCTCTCCTGGAGGCGCTCAGTTAGACCGAGTGCTTACATGTGGCAAGACGCTCCTCGGGGCGCGTCTTGCTTGGGCTTCTCTCCTGGAGGCCCTCAGTCAGACCCATTGTTGATATGTGGCAAGATGCTCCTCGGGACGCATCTTGCTTGGGCCTCTCCCCTTGAGGCCCTCTGTCAGACCCAGTGTTGACATGTGGAAAAACGCTCCTCCAGGCGCGTCTTGCTTGGTCCTCTCTCCTGGAGGCGCTCAGTCAGACCCAGTGGTGACATGTGGCAAGACGCTCCTCGGGGCGCGTATTGCTTGGGCCTAACTCCTGGATGCCCTCTGTCAGACCCAGTGTTGACATGTGGCAAGACGCTCCTCGGGGCGCGTCTTATTTGGGACTCTCTCTTGGAGGCCCTCAGTCAGACCCAGTGTTGACATGTGGCAAGACGCTCCTCGGGGCGCGTCTTGCTTGGGCTTCTCTCCTGGAGGCCCTCAGTCAGACCCATTGTTGACATGTGGCAAGACGCTCCTCGGGGCGCGTCTTGCTTGGGCCTCTCTCCTGGAGGCGCTCAGTCAGACCGAGTGCTGACATAAGGCAAGACGCTCCTCGGGGCGCGTCTTGCTGGGGCCTCTCTCCTGGAGGTGCTCAATCAGACCCAGTGGTGACACGTTGCAAGACGCTCCTCGGGGCGCGTCTTGCTTGGGCTTCTCTCCTGGAGGCCCTCAGTCTGACCCATTGTTGACATGTGGCAAGACGCTCCTTGGGGCGCGTCTTGCTTGGGCCTCTCTCCTGGAGGCGCTCAGTCAGACCGAGTGCTGACATGTGGCAAGACGCTCCTCCGGGCGCGTCTTGCTTGGGCCTCTCTCCTGGAGGCGCTCAGTCAGACCCAGTGTTCAAATGTGGCAAGACGCTCCTCGGAGCGCGTCTTGCTTGGGCCTCTCTCCTGGAGGCGCTCAGTCAGACCCAGTGTTGACATGTGGCAAGACGCTCCTCGGGGCACGTCTTGCTTGGGCTTCTCTCCTGGAGGCCCTCAGTCAGACCGAGTGCTGACATGTGGCAAGACGCTCCTCGGAGCGCTTCATGCTTGAGCCTCTCTCCTGGAGGCGCTCAGTCAGACCCAGTGGTGACATGTGGCAAGACACTCCTCGGGGCGCGTATTGCTTGGGCCTAACTCCTGGATGCCCTCTGTCAGACCCAGTGTTGACATGTGGCAAGACTCTCCTCGGGGCGCGTCTTGCTTGGGCTTTTCTCATGGAGGCCCTCAGTCAGACCCAGTGTTGACATGTGTCAAGACGCTCCTCGGGGCATAACTTGCTTGGGCCTCTCTCCTGGAGGCGCTCAGTCAGACCCAGTGTTGACATGTGGCAAGACGCTCCTCGGGGCGCTTCTTGCTTGGGCTTCTCTCCTGGAGGCCCTCAGTCAGACCCATTGTTGACATGTGGCAAGACGCTCCTCGGGGCACGTCTTGCTTGGGCCTCTCTCCTGTAGGCGCTCAGTCAGACCGAGTAGTGACATGTGGCAAGACGCTCCTCGGGGCACGTCTTGCTTGGGCCTCTCTCCTGTAGGCGCTCAGTCAGACCGAGTAGTGACATATGACAAGACGCTCCTCGGGGCGCGTCTTGCTTGGGCCTCTCTCCTCGAGGCGCTCAGTCAGACCCAGTGTTGACATGTGGCAAGACGCTCCTCGGGGCGCGTCTTGCTTGGGCCTCTCTCCTGGAGGTTCTCAGTCAGACCCAGTGTTGACATGTGGCAAGATGCTCCTCGGGGCGCGTCTTGCCGGGGCTTCTCTAATGGAGGCACTCAGTCAGACCCAGTGTTGACATGTGGCAAGACGCTCCTCGGGGCACGTCTTGCTTCGGCCTCTCTCCTGGAGGCGCTCAGTCAGACCCAGAGGAGACATGTGTCAAGATGCTCCTCGGGGCGCGTCTTGCTTGGGCCTCTCTCCTGGAGGTGCTCAGTCAGACCGAGTGCTGACATGTGGCAAGACGCTCCTCCGGGCGCGTCTTGCTTGGGCCTCTCTCCTGGAGGCGCTCAGTCAGACCCAGTGTTCACATGTGGCAAGACGCTCCTCGGGGCACGTCTTGCTTGGGCCTCTCTCCTGGAGGCGCTCAGTCAGACCCAGTGTTGACATGTGGCAAGACGCTCCTCGGGGCGCGTCTTGCTTGGGCCTCTCTCCTGGAGGTTCTCAGTCAGACCCAGTGTTGACATGTGGCAAGATGCTCCTCGGGGCGCGTCTTGCTGGGGCTTCTCTAATGGAGGCACTCAGTCAGACCCAGTGTTGACATGTGGCAAGACGCTCCTCGGGGCACGTCTTGCTTCGGCCTCTCTCCTGGAGGCGCTCAGTCAGACCCAGAGGAGACATGTGTCAAGATGCTCCTCGGGGCGCGTCTTGCTTGGGCCTCTCTCCTGGAGGTGCTCAGTCAGACCGAGTGCTGACATGTGGCAAGACGCTCCTCCGGGCGCGTCTTGCTTGGGCCTCTCTCCTGGAGGCCCTCAGTCAGACCCATTGTTGACATGTGGCAAGACGCTCCTCGGGGCGCGTCTCATTTGGGCCTCTCTCCTGGAGGCGCTCAGTTAGACCGAGTGCTGACATGTGGCAAGACGCTCCTCGGGGCGCGTCTTGCTTGGGCTTCTCTCCTGGAGGCCCTCAGTCAGACCCATTGTTGATATGTGGCAAGATGCTCCTCGGGGCGCATCTTGCTTGGGCCTCTCCCCTTGAGGCCCTCTGTCAGACCCAGTGTTGACATGTGGCAAAACGCTCCTCCAGGCGCGTCTTGCTTGGGCCTCTCTCCTGGAGGCGCTCAGTCAGACCCAGTGGTGACATGTGGCAAGACGCTTCTCGGGGCGCGTATTGCTTGGGCCTAACTCCTGGATGCCCTCTGTCAGACCCAGTGTTGACATGTGGCAAGACGCTCCTTCGGGGCGCGTCTTGCTTGGGCTTCTCTCCTGGAGGCCCTCAGTCAGACCGATTGTTGACATGTGGCAAGACGCTCCTCGAGGCGCGTCTTATTTGGGCCTCTCTCTTGGAGGCCCTCAGTCAGACCCAGTGTTGACATGTGGCAAGACGCTCCTCGGGGCGCGTCTTGCTTGGGCTTCTCTCCTGGAGGCCCTTAGTCAGACCCATTGTTGACATGTGGCAAGACGCTCCTCGGGGCACGTCTTGCTTGGGCCTCTCTCCTGGATGCGCTCAGTCAGACCGAGTAGTGACATGTGGCAAGACGCTCCTCGGGGCGCGTCTTGCTTGGGCCTCTCTCCTGGAGGCGCTCAGTCAGACCGAGTGCTGACATAAGGCAAGACGCTCCTCGGGGCGCGTCTTGCTGGGGCCTCTCTCCTGGAGGTGCTCAATCAGACCCAGTGGTGACACGTTGCAAGACGCTCCTCGGGGCGCGTCTTGCTTGGGCTTCTCTCCTGGAGGCCCTCAGTCAGACCCATTGTTGACATGTGGCAAGACGCTCCTCGGGGCTCGTCTTGCTTGGGCCTCTCTCCTGGAGGCGCTCAGTCAGACCGAGTGCTGACATGTGGCAAGACGCTCCTCCGGGCGCGTCTTGCTTGGGCCTCTCTCCTGGAGGCACTCAGTCAGACCCAGTGTTCACATGTGGCAAGACGCTCCTCGGAGCGCGTCTTGCTTGGGCCTCTCTCCTGGAGGCGCTCAGTCAGACCCAGTGTTGACATGTGGCAAGATGCTCCTCGGGGCACGTCTTGCTTGGGCTTCTCTCCTGGAGGCCCTCAGTCAGACCGAGTGCTGACATGTGGCAAGACGCTCCTCGGAGCGCTTCATGCTTGAGCCTCTCTCCTGGAGGCGCTCAGTCAGACCCAGTGGTGACATGTGGCAAGACGCTCCTCGGGGCGCGTATTGCTTGGGCCTAACTCCTGGATGCCCTCTGTCAGACCCAGTGTTGACATGTGGCAAGACTCTCCTCGGGGCGCTTCTTGCTTGGGCTTCTCTCCTGGAGGCCCTCAGTCAGACCCATTGTTGACATGTGGCAAGACGCTCCTCGGGGCACGTCTTGCTTGGGCCTCTCTCCTGTAGGCGCTCAGTCAGACCGAGTAGTGACATGTGACAAGACGCTCCTCGGGGCGCGTCTTGCTTGGGCCTCTCTGCTGGAGGCGCTCAGTCAGACCCAGTGTTGACATGTGGCAAGACGCTCCTCGGGGCGCGTCTTGCTTGGGCCTCTCTCCTGGAGGTTCTCAGTCAGACCCAGTGTTGACATGTGGCAAGATGCTCCTCGGGGTGCGTCTTGCTGGGGTTTCTCTAATGGAGGCACTCAGTCAGACCCAGTGTTGACATGTGGCAAGACGCTCCTCGGGGCACATCTTGCTTCGGCCTCTCTCCTGGAGGCGCTCAGTCAGACCCAGAGGAGACATGTGTCAAGATGCTCCTCGGTGCGCTTCTTGCTTGGGCCTCTCTCCTGGAGGTGCTCAGTCAGACCGAGTGCTGACATGTGGCAAGACGCTCCTCCGGGCGCGTCTTGCTTGGGCCTCTCTCCTGGAGGCGCTCAGTCAGACCCAGTGTTCACATGTGGCAAGACGCTCCTCAGGGCGCGTCTTGCTTGGGCCTCTCTCCTGGAGGCGCTCAGTCAGACCCAGTGTTGACATGTGCTAAGACGCTCCTCAGGGCACGTGTTGCTTGGGCCTCTCTCCTGGAGGCGCTCAGTCAGACCGAGTGCTGACATGTGGCAAGACGCTCCTCGGGGCGCGTCTTGCTTGGGCTTCTCTCCTGGAGGCCCTCAGTCAGACCCATTGTTGACATGTGGCAAGACGCTCCTCGGGGCGCGTCTCATTTGGGCCTCTCTCCTGGAGGCGCTCAGTTAGACCGAGTGCTGACATGTGGCAAGACGCTCCTCGGGGCGCGTCTTGCTTGGGCTTCTCTCCTGGAGGCCCTCAGTCAGACCCATTGTTGATATGTGGCAAGATGCTCCTCGGGGCGCATCTTGCTTGGGCCTCTCCCCTTGAGGCCCTCTGTCAGACCCAGTGTTGACATGTGGCAAAACGCTCCTCCAGGCGCGTCTTGCTTGGGCCTCTCTCCTGGAGGCGCTCAGTCAGACCCAGTGGTGACATGTGGCAAGACGCTCCTCGGGGCGCGTATTGCTTGGGCCTAACTCCTGGATGCCCTCTGTCAGACCCAGTGTTGACATGTGGCAAGACTCTCCTCGGGGCGCGTCTTGCTTGGGCTTCTCCCATGGAGGCCCTCAGTCAGACCCAGTGTTGACATGTGTCAAGACGCTCCTCGGGGCGTGTCTTGCTTGGGCCTCTCTCCTGGAGGCGCTCAGTCAGACCCATTGTTGATATGTGGCAAGATGCTCCTCGGGGCGCATCTTGCTTGGGCCTCTCCCCTTGAGGCCCTCTGTCAGACCCAGTGTTGACATGTGGCAAAACGCTCCTCCAGGCGCGTCTTGCTTGGGCTTTTCTCATGGAGGCCCTCAGTCAGACCCAGTGTTGACATGTGTCAAGACGCTCCTCGGGGCATAACTTGCTTGGGCCTCTCTCCTGGAGGCGCTCAGTCAGACCCAGTGTTGACATGTGGCAAGACGCTCCTCGGGGCGCTTCTTGCTTGGGCTTCTCTCCTGGAGGCCCTCAGTCAGACCCATTGTTGACATGTGGCAAGACGCTCCTCGGGGCACGTCTTGCTTGGGCCTCTCTCCTGTAGGCGCTCAGTCAGACCGAGTAGTGACATGTGGCAAGACGCTCCTCGGGGCACGTCTTGCTTGGGCCTCTCTCCTGTAGGCGCTCAGTCAGACCGAGTAGTGACATATGACAAGACGCTCCTCGGGGCGCGTCTTGCTTGGGCCTCTCTCCTCGAGGCGCTCAGTCAGACCCAGTGTTGACATGTGGCAAGACGCTCCTCGGGGCGCGTCTTGCTTGGGCCTCTCTCCTGGAGGTTCTCAGTCAGACCCAGTGTTGACATGTGGCAAGATGCTCCTCGGGGCGCGTCTTGCCGGGGCTTCTCTAATGGAGGCACTCAGTCAGACCCAGTGTTGACATGTGGCAAGACGCTCCTCGGGGCACGTCTTGCTTCGGCCTCTCTCCTGGAGGCGCTCAGTCAGACCCAGAGGAGACATGTGTCAAGATGCTCCTCGGGGCGCGTCTTGCTTGGGCCTCTCTCCTGGAGGTGCTCAGTCAGACCGAGTGCTGACATGTGGCAAGACGCTCCTCCGGGCGCGTCTTGCTTGGGCCTCTCTCCTGGAGGCGCTCAGTCAGACCCAGTGTTCACATGTGGCAAGACGCTCCTCGGGGCACGTCTTGCTTGGGCCTCTCTCCTGGAGGCGCTCAGTCAGACCCAGTGTTGACATGTGGCAAGACGCTCCTCGGGGCGCGTCTTGCTTGGGCCTCTCTCCTGGAGGTTCTCAGTCAGACCCAGTGTTGACATGTGGCAAGATGCTCCTCGGGGCGCGTCTTGCTGGGGCTTCTCTAATGGAGGCACTCAGTCAGACCCAGTGTTGACATGTGGCAAGACGCTCCTCGGGGCACGTCTTGCTTCGGCCTCTCTCCTGGAGGCGCTCAGTCAGACCCAGAGGAGACATGTGTCAAGATGCTCCTCGGGGCGCGTCTTGCTTGGGCCTCTCTCCTGGAGGTGCTCAGTCAGACCGAGTGCTGACATGTGGCAAGACGCTCCTCCGGGCGCGTCTTGCTTGGGCCTCTCTCCTGGAGGCCCTCAGTCAGACCCATTGTTGACATGTGGCAAGACGCTCCTCGGGGCGCGTCTCATTTGGGCCTCTCTCCTGGAGGCGCTCAGTTAGACCGAGTGCTGACATGTGGCAAGACGCTCCTCGGGGCGCGTCTTGCTTGGGCTTCTCTCCTGGAGGCCCTCAGTCAGACCCATTGTTGATATGTGGCAAGATGCTCCTCGGGGCGCATCTTGCTTGGGCCTCTCCCCTTGAGGCCCTCTGTCAGACCCAGTGTTGACATGTGGCAAAACGCTCCTCCAGGCGCGTCTTGCTTGGGCCTCTCTCCTGGAGGCGCTCAGTCAGACCCAGTGGTGACATGTGGCAAGACGCTTCTCGGGGCGCGTATTGCTTGGGCCTAACTCCTGGATGCCCTCTGTCAGACCCAGTGTTGACATGTGGCAAGACGCTCCTTCGGGGCGCGTCTTGCTTGGGCTTCTCTCCTGGAGGCCCTCAGTCAGACCGATTGTTGACATGTGGCAAGACGCTCCTCGAGGCGCGTCTTATTTGGGCCTCTCTCTTGGAGGCCCTCAGTCAGACCCAGTGTTGACATGTGGCAAGACGCTCCTCGGGGCGCGTCTTGCTTGGGCTTCTCTCCTGGAGGCCCTTAGTCAGACCCATTGTTGACATGTGGCAAGACGCTCCTCGGGGCACGTCTTGCTTGGGCCTCTCTCCTGGATGCGCTCAGTCAGACCGAGTAGTGACATGTGGCAAGACGCTCCTCGGGGCGCGTCTTGCTTGGGCCTCTCTCCTGGAGGCGCTCAGTCAGACCGAGTGCTGACATAAGGCAAGACGCTCCTCGGGGCGCGTCTTGCTGGGGCCTCTCTCCTGGAGGTGCTCAATCAGACCCAGTGGTGACACGTTGCAAGACGCTCCTCGGGGCGCGTCTTGCTTGGGCTTCTCTCCTGGAGGCCCTCAGTCAGACCCATTGTTGACATGTGGCAAGACGCTCCTCGGGGCTCGTCTTGCTTGGGCCTCTCTCCTGGAGGCGCTCAGTCAGACCGAGTGCTGACATGTGGCAAGACGCTCCTCCGGGCGCGTCTTGCTTGGGCCTCTCTCCTGGAGGCACTCAGTCAGACCCAGTGTTCACATGTGGCAAGACGCTCCTCGGAGCGCGTCTTGCTTGGGCCTCTCTCCTGGAGGCGCTCAGTCAGACCCAGTGTTGACATGTGGCAAGATGCTCCTCGGGGCACGTCTTGCTTGGGCTTCTCTCCTGGAGGCCCTCAGTCAGACCGAGTGCTGACATGTGGCAAGACGCTCCTCGGAGCGCTTCATGCTTGAGCCTCTCTCCTGGAGGCGCTCAGTCAGACCCAGTGGTGACATGTGGCAAGACGCTCCTCGGGGCGCGTATTGCTTGGGCCTAACTCCTGGATGCCCTCTGTCAGACCCAGTGTTGACATGTGGCAAGACTCTCCTCGGGGCGCTTCTTGCTTGGGCTTCTCTCCTGGAGGCCCTCAGTCAGACCCATTGTTGACATGTGGCAAGACGCTCCTCGGGGCACGTCTTGCTTGGGCCTCTCTCCTGTAGGCGCTCAGTCAGACCGAGTAGTGACATGTGACAAGACGCTCCTCGGGGCGCGTCTTGCTTGGGCCTCTCTGCTGGAGGCGCTCAGTCAGACCCAGTGTTGACATGTGGCAAGACGCTCCTCGGGGCGCGTCTTGCTTGGGCCTCTCTCCTGGAGGTTCTCAGTCAGACCCAGTGTTGACATGTGGCAAGATGCTCCTCGGGGTGCGTCTTGCTGGGGTTTCTCTAATGGAGGCACTCAGTCAGACCCAGTGTTGACATGTGGCAAGACGCTCCTCGGGGCACATCTTGCTTCGGCCTCTCTCCTGGAGGCGCTCAGTCAGACCCAGAGGAGACATGTGTCAAGATGCTCCTCGGTGCGCTTCTTGCTTGGGCCTCTCTCCTGGAGGTGCTCAGTCAGACCGAGTGCTGACATGTGGCAAGACGCTCCTCCGGGCGCGTCTTGCTTGGGCCTCTCTCCTGGAGGCGCTCAGTCAGACCCAGTGTTCACATGTGGCAAGACGCTCCTCAGGGCGCGTCTTGCTTGGGCCTCTCTCCTGGAGGCGCTCAGTCAGACCCAGTGTTGACATGTGCTAAGACGCTCCTCAGGGCACGTGTTGCTTGGGCCTCTCTCCTGGAGGCGCTCAGTCAGACCGAGTGCTGACATGTGGCAAGACGCTCCTCGGGGCGCGTCTTGCTTGGGCTTCTCTCCTGGAGGCCCTCAGTCAGACCCATTGTTGACATGTGGCAAGACGCTCCTCGGGGCGCGTCTCATTTGGGCCTCTCTCCTGGAGGCGCTCAGTTAGACCGAGTGCTGACATGTGGCAAGATGCTCCTCGGGGCGCGTCTTGCTTGGGCTTCTCTCCTGGAGGCCCTCAGTCAGACCCATTGTTGATATGTGGCAAGATGCTCCTCGGGGCGCATCTTGCTTGGGCCTCTCCCCTTGAGGCCCTCTGTCAGACCCAGTGTTGACATGTGGCAAAACGCTCCTCCAGGCGCGTCTTGCTTGGGCCTCTCTCCTGGAGGCGCTCAGTCAGACCCAGTGGTGACATGTGGCAAGACGCTCCTCGGGGCGCGTATTGCTTGGGCCTAACTCCTGGATGCCCTCTGTCAGACCCAGTGTTGACATGTGGCAAGACTCTCCTCGGGGCGCGTCTTGCTTGGGCTTCTCCCATGGAGGCCCTCAGTCAGACCCAGTGTTGACATGTGTCAAGACGCTCCTCGGGGCGTGTCTTGCTTGGGCCTCTCTCCTGGAGGCGCTCAGTCAGACCCATTGTTGATATGTGGCAAGATGCTCCTCGGGGCGCATCTTGCTTGGGCCTCTCCCCTTGAGGCCCTCTGTCAGACCCAGTGTTGACATGTGGCAAAACGCTCCTCCAGGCGCGTCTTGCTTGGGCCTCTCTCCTGGAGGCCCTCAGTCAGACCCATTGTTGATATGTGGCAAGATGCTCCTCGGGGCGCATCTTGCTTGGGCCTCTCCCCTTGAGGCCCTCTGTCAGACCCAGTGTTGACATGTGGCAAAACGCTCCTACAGGCGCGTCTTGCTTGGGCCTCTCTCCTGGAGGCGCTCAGTCAGACCCAGTGGTGACATGTGGCAAGACGCTCCTCGGGGCGCGTATTGCTTGGGCCTAACTCCTGGATGCCCTCTGTCAGACCCAGTGTTGACATGTGGCAAGACGCTCCTCGGGGCGCGTCTTGCTTGGGCTTCTCTCCTGGAGGCCCTCAGTCAGACCCCTTGTTGACATGTGGCAAGACGCTCCTCGGGGCGCGTCTTATTTGGGACTCTCTCTTGGAGGCCCTCAGTCAGACCCAGTGTTGACATGTGGCAAGACGCTCCTCGGGGCGCGTCTTGCTTGGGCTTCTCTCCTGGAGGCCCTCAGTCAGACCCATTGTTGACATGTGGCAAGACGCTCCTCGGGGCACGTCTTGCTTGGGCCTCTCTCCTGGAGGCGCTCAGTCAGACCGAGTAGTGACATGTGGCAAGACGCTCCTCGGGGCGCGTCTTGCTTGGGCCTCTCTCCTGGAGGCGCTCAGTCAGACCGAGTGCTGACATAAGGCAAGACGCTCCTCGGGGCGCGTCTTGCTGGGGCCTCTCTCCTGGAGGTGCTCAATCAGACCCAGTGGTGACACGTTGCAAGACGCTCCTCGGGGCGCGTCTTGCTTGGGCTTCTCTCCTGGAGGCCCTCAGTCAGACCCATTGTTGACATGTGGCAAGACGCTCCTCGGGGCGCGTCTTTCTTGGGCCTCTCTCCTGGAGGCGCTCAGTCAGACCGAGTGCTGACATGTGGCAAGACGCTCCTCCGGGCGCGTCTTGCTTGGGCCTCTCTCCTGGAGGCGCTCAGTCAGACCCAGTGTTCACATGTGGCAAGACGCTCCTCGGAGCGCGTCTTGCTTGGGCCTCTCTCCTGGAGGCGCTCAGTCAGACCCAGTGTTGACATGTGACAAGACGCTCCTCGGGGCACGTCTTGCTTGGGCTTCTCTCCTGGAGGCCCTCAGTCAGACCGAGTGCTGACATGTGGCAAGACGCTCCTCGGAGCGCTTCATGCTTGAGCCTCTCTCCTGGAGGCGCTCAGTCAGACCCAGTGGTGACATGTGGCAAGACACTCCTCGGGGCGCGTATTGCTTGGGCCTAACTCCTGGATGCCCTCTGTCAGACCCAGTGTTGACATGTGGCAAGACTCTCCTCGGGGCGCGTCTTGCTTTGGCTTCTCTCATGGAGGCCCTCAGTCAGACCCAGTGTTGACATGTGTCAAGACGCTCCTCGGGGCGTAACTTGCTTGGGCCTCTCTCCTGGAGGCGCTCAGTCAGACCCAGTGTTGACATGTGGCAAGACGCTCCTCGGGGCGCTTCTTGCTTGGGCTTCTCTCCTGGAGGCCCTCAGTCAGACCCATTGTTGACATGTGGCAAGACGCTCCTCGGGGCACGTCTTGCTTGGGCCTCTCTCCTGTAGGCGCTCAGTCAGACCGAGTAGTGACATGTGGCAAGACGCTCCTCGGGGCACGTCTTGCTTGGGCCTCTCTCCTGTAGGCGCTCAGTCAGACCGAGTAGTGACATGTGACAAGACGCTCCTCGGGGCGCGTCTTGCTTGGGCCTCTCTCCTGGAGGCGCTCAGTCAGACCCAGTGTTGACATGTGGCAAGACGCTCCTCGGGGCGCGTCTTGCTTCGGCCTCTCTCCTGGAGGTTCTCAGTCAGACCCAGTGTTGACATGTGGCAAGATGCTCCTCGGGGCGCGTCTTGCTGGGGCTTCTCTAATGGAGGCACTCAGTCAGACCCAGTGTTGACATGTGCTAAGACACTCCTCAGGGCACGTCTTGCTTCGGCCTCTCTCCTGGAGGCGCTCAGTCAGACCCAGAGGAGACATGTGTCAAGATGCTCCTCGGGGCGCGTCTTGCTTGGGCCTCTCTCCTGGAGGTGCTCAGTCAGACCGAGTGCTGACATGTGGCAAGACGCTCCTCCGGGCGCGTCTTGCTTGGGCCTCTCTCCTGGAGGCGCTCAGTCAGACCCAGTGTTCACATGTGGCAAGACGCTCCTCGGGGCGCGTCTTGCTTGGGCCTCTCTCCTGGAGGCGCTCAGTCAGACCGAGTGCTGACATAAGGCAAGACGCTCCTCGGGGCGCGTCTTGCTGGGGCCTCTCTCCTGGAGGTGCTCAATCAGACCCAGTGGTGACACGTTGCAAGACGCTCCTCGGGGCGCGTCTTGCTTGGGCTTCTCTCCTGGAGGCCCTCAGTCAGACCCATTGTTGACATGTGGCAAGATGCTCCTCGGGGCGCGTCTTGCTTGGGCCTCTCTCCTGGAGGCGCTCAGTCAGACCGAGTGCTGACATGTGGCAAGACGCTCCTCCGGGCGCGTCTTGCTTGGGCCTCTCTCCTGGAGGCCATCAGTCAGACCCAGTGTTCACATGTGGCAAGACGCTCCTCGGAGCGCGTCTTGCTTGGGCCTCTCTCCTGGAGGAGCTCAGTCAGACCCAGTGTTGACATGTGGCAAGATGCTCCTCGGGGCACGTCTTGCTTGGGCTTCTCTCCTGGAGGCCCTCAGTCAGACCGAGTGCTGACATGTGGCAAGACGCTCCTCGGAGCGCTTCATGCTTGAGCCTCTCTCCTGGAGGCGCTCAGTCAGACCCAGTGGTGACATGTGGCAAGACGCTCCTCGGGGCGCGTATTGCTTGGGCCAAACTCCTGGATGCCCTCTGTCAGACCCAGTGTTGACATGTGGCAAGACTCTCCTCGGGGCGCTTCTTGCTTGGGCTTCTCTCCTGGAGGCCCTCAGTCAGACCCATTGTTGACATGTGGCAAGACGCTCCTCGGGGCACGTCTTGCTTGGGCCTCTCTCCTGTAGGCGCTCAGTCAGACCGAGTAGTGACATGTGGCAAGACGCTCCTCGGGGCACGTCTTGCTTGGGCCTCTCTCCTGTAGGCGCTCAGTCAGACCGAGTAGTGACATGTGACAAGACGCTCCTCGGGGCGCATCTTGCTTGGGCCTCTCTCCTGGAGGCGCTCAGTCAGACCCAGTGTTGACATGTGGCAAGACGCTCCTCGGGGCGCGTCTTGCTTGGGCCTCTCTCCTGGAGGTTCTCAGTCAGACCCAGTGTTGACATGTGGCAATATGCTCCTCGGGGCGCGTCTTGCTGGGGCTTCTCTAATGGAGGCACTCAGTCAGACCCAGTGTTGACATGTGGCAAGACGCTTCTCGGGGCACGTCTTGCTTCGGCCTCTCTCCTGGAGGCGCTCAGTCAGACCCAGAGGAGACATTTGTCAAGATGCTCCTCGGGGCGCGTCTTGCTTGGGCCTCTCTCCTGGAGGTGCTCAGTCAGACCGAGTAGTGACATGTGGCAAGACGCTCCTCGGGGCACGTCATGCTTGGGCCTCTCTCCTGTAGGCGCTCAGTCAGACCGAGTAGTGACATGTGACAAGACGCTCCTCGGGGCGCGTCTTGCTTGGGCCTCTCTCCTGGAGGCGCTCAGTCAGACCCAGTGTTGACATGTGGCAAGACGCTCCTCGGGGCGCGTCTTGCTTGGGCCTCTCTCCTGGAGGTTCTCAGTCAGACCCAGTGTTGACATGTGGCAGGATGCTCCTCGGGGCGCGTCTTGCTGGGGCTTCTCTAATGGAGGCACTCAGTCAGACCCAGTGTTGACATGTGGCAAGACGCTCCTCGGGGAATGTCTTGCTTCGGCCTCTCTCCTGGAGGCGCTCAGTCAGACCCAGAGGAGACATGTGTCAAGATGCTCCTCGGGGCGCGTCTTGCTTGGGCCTCTCTCCTGGAGGTGCTCAGTCAGACCGAGTGCTGACATGTGGCAAGACGCTCCTCCGGGCGCGTCTTGCTTGGGCCTCTCTCCTGGAGGCGCTCAGTCAGACCCAGTGTTCACATGTGGCAAGACGCTCCTCGGGGCGCGTCTTGCTTGGGCCTCTCTCCTGGAGGCGCTCAGTCAGACCCAGTGTTGACATGTGCTAAGACGCTCCTCAGGGCACGTCTTGCTTCGGCCTCTCTCCTGGAGGCGCTCAGTCAGACCCAGAGGAGACATGTGTCAAGATGCTCCTCGGGGCGCGTCTTGCTTGGGCCTCTCTCCTGGAGGTGCTCAGTCAGACCGAGTGCTGACATGTGGCAAGACGCTCCTCCGGGCGCGTCTTGCTTGGGCCTCTCTCCTGGAGGCGCTCAGTCAGACCCAGTGTTCACATGTGGCAAGACGCTCCTCGGGGCGCGTCTTGCTTGGGCCTCTCTCCTGGAGGTGCTCAGTCAGACCGAGTAGTGACATGTGGCAAGACGCTCCTCGGGGCACGTCTTGCTTGGGCCTCTCTCCTGTAGGCGCTCAGTCAGACCGAGTAGTGACATGTGACAAGACGCTCCTCGGGGCGCGTCTTGCTTGGGCCTCTCTCCTGGAGGCGCTCAGTCAGACCCAGTGTTGACATGTGGCAAGACGCTCCTCGGGGCGCGTCTTGCTTGGGCCTCTCTCCTGGAGGTTCTCAGTCAGACCCAGTGTTGACATGTGGCAAGATGCTCCTCGGGGCGCGTCTTGCTGGGGCTTCTCTAATGGAGGCACTCAGTCAGACCCAGTGTTGACATGTGGCAAGACGCTCCTCGGGGCACGTCTTGCTTCGGCCTCTCTCCTGGAGGCGCTCAGTCAGACCCAGAAGAGACATGTGTCAAGATGCTCCTCGGGGCGCGTCTTGCTTGGGCCTCTCTCCTGGAGGTGCTCAGTCAGACCGAGTGCTGACATGTGGCAAGACGCTCCTCCGGGCGCGTCTTGCTTGGGCCTCTCTCCTGGAGGCGCTCAGTCAGACCCAGTGTTGACATGTGCTAAGACGCTCCTCAGGGCACGTCTTGCTTCGGCCTCTCTCCTGGAGGCGCTCAGTCAGACCCAGAGGAGACATGTGTCAAGATGCTCCTCGGGGCGCGTCTTGCTTGGGCCTCTCTCCTGGAGGTGCTCAGTCAGACCGAGTGCTGACATGTGGCAAGACGCTCCTCCGGGCGCGTCTTGCTTGGGCCTCTCTCCTGGAGGCGCTCAGTCAGACCGAGTGCTGACATAAGGCAAGACGCTCCTCGGGGCGCGTCTTGCTGGGGCCTCTCTCCTGGAGGTTCTCAGTCAGACCCAGTGTTGACATGTGGCAAGATGCTCCTCGGGGCGCGTCTTGCTGGGGCTTCTCTAATGGAGGCACTCAGTCAGACCCAGTGTTGACATGTGGCAAGACGCTCCTCGGGGCACGTCTTGCTTCGGCCTCTCTCCTGGAGGCGCTCAGTCAGACCCAGAGGAGACATGTGTCAAGATGCTCCTCGGGGCGCGTCTTGCTTGGGCCTCTCTCCTGGAGGTGCTCAGTCAGACCGAGTGCTGACATGTGGCAAGACGCTCCTCCGGGCGCGTCTTGCTTGGGCCTCTCTCCTGGAGGCGCTCAGTCAGACCCAGTGTTGACATGTGCTAAGACGCTCCTCAGGGAACGTTTTGCTTGGGCCTCTCTCCTGGAGGCGCTCAGTCAGACCGAGTGCTGACATGTGGCAAGACGCTCCTCGGGGCGCGTCTTGCTTGGGCTTCTCTCCTGGAGGCCCTCAGTCAGACCCATTGTTGACATGTGGCAAGACGCTCCTCGGGGCGCGTCTCATTTGGGCCTCTCTCCTGGAGGCGCTCAGTTAGACCGAGTGTTGACATGTGGCAAAACGCTCCTCCAGGCGCGTCTTGCTTGGGCTTCTCTCCTGGAGGCGCTCAGTCAGACCCATTGTTGACATGTGGCAAGATGCTCCTCGGGGCGCGTCTTGCTTGGGCCTCTCTCCTGGAGGCGCTCAGTCAGACCGAGTGCTGACATGTGGCAAGACGCTCCTCCGGGCGCGTCTTGCTTGGGCCTCTCTCCTGGAGGCACTCAGTCAGACCCAGTGTTCACATGTGGCAAGACGCTCCTCGGAGCGTGTCTTGCTTGGGCCTCTCTCCTGGAGGAGCTCAGTCAGACCCAGTGTTGACATGTGGCAAGATGCTCCTCGGGGCACGTCTTGCTTGGGCTTCTCTCCTGGAGGCCCTCAGTCAGACCGAGTGCTGACATGTGGCAAGACGCTCCTCGGAGCGCTTCATGCTTGAGCCTCTCTCCTGGAGGCGCTCAGTCAGACCCAGTGGTGACATGTGGCAAGACGCTCCTCGGGGCGCGTATTGCTTGGGCCAAACTCCTGGATGCCCTCTGTCAGACCCAGTGTTGACATGTGGCAAGACTCTCCTCGGGGCGCTTCTTGCTTGGGCTTCTCTCCTGGAGGCCCTCAGTCAGACCCATTGTTGACATGTGGCAAGACGCTCCTCGGGGCACGTCTTGCTTGGGCCTCTCTCCTGTAGGCGCTCAGTCAGACCGAGTAGTGACATGTGGCAAGACGCTCCTCGGGGCACGTCTTGCTTGGGCCTCTCTCCTGTAGGCGCTCAGTCAGACCGAGTAGTGACATGTGACAAGACGCTCCTCGGGGCGCGTCTTGCTTGGGCCTCTCTCCTGGAGGCGCTCAGTCAGACCCAGTGTTGACATGTGGCAAGACGCTCCTCGGGGCGCGTCTTGCTTGGGCCTCTCTCCTGGAGGTTCTCAGTCAGACCCAGTGTTGACATGTGGCAATATGCTCCTCGGGGCGCGTCTTGCTGGGGCTTCTCTAATGGAGGCACTCAGTCAGACCCAGTGTTGACATGTGGCAAGACGCTCCTCGGGGCACGTCTTGCTTCGGCCTCTCTCCTGGAGGCGCTCAGTCAGACCCAGAGGAGACATGTGTCAAGATGCTCCTCGGGGCACGTCTTGCTTGGGCCTCTCTCCTGGAGGTGCTCAGTCAGACCGAGTAGTGACATGTGGCAAGACGCTCCTCGGGGCACGTCTTGCTTGGGCCTCTCTCCTGTAGGCGCTCAGTCAGACCGAGTAGTGACATGTGACAAGACGCTCCTCGGGGCGCGTCTTGCTTGGGCCTCTCTCCTGGAGGCGCTCAGTCAGACCCAGTGTTGACATGTGGCAAGACGCTCCTCGGGGCGCGTCTTGCTTGGGCCTCTCTCCTGGAGGTTCTCAGTCAGACCCAGTGTTGACATGTGGCAAGATGCTCCTCGGGGCGCGTCTTGCTGGGGCTTCTCTAATGGAGGCACTCAGTCAGACCCAGTGTTGACATGTGGCAAGACGCTCCTCGGGGCACGTCTTGCTTCGGCCTCTCTCCTGGAGGCGCTCAGTCAGACCCAGAGGAGACATGTGTCAAGATGCTCCTCGGGGCGCGTCTTGCTTGGGCCTCTCTCCTGGAGGTGCTCAGTCAGACCGAGTGCTGACATGTGGCAAGACGCTCCTCCGGGCGCGTCTTGCTTGGGCCTCTCTCCTGGAGGCGCTCAGTCAGACCCAGTGTTCACATGTGGCAAGACGCTCCTCGGGGCGCGTCTTGCTTGGGCCTCTCTCCTGGAGGCGCTCAGTCAGACCCAGTGTTGACATGTGCTAAGACGCTCCTCAGGGCACGTCTTGCTTCGGCCTCTCTCCTGGAGGCGCTCAGTCAGACCCAGAGGAGACATGTGTCAAGATGCTCCTCGGGGCGCATCTTGCTTGGGCCTCTCTCCTGGAGGCGCTCAGTCAGACCCAGTGTTGACATGTGCTAAGACGCTCCTCAGGGCACGTCTTGCTTCGGCCTCTCTCCTGGAGGCGCTCAGTCAGACCCAGAGGAGACATGTGTCAAGATGCTCCTCGGGGCGCGTCTTGCTTGGGCCTCTCTCCTGGAGGTGCTCAGTCAGACCGAGTGCTGACATGTGGCAAGACGCTCCTCCGGGCGCGTCTTGCTTGGGCCTCTCTCCTGGAGGCGCTCAGTCAGACCCAGTGTTCACATGTGGCAAGACGCTCCTCGGGGCGCGTCTTGCTTGGGCCTCTCTCCTGGAGGTGCTCAGTCAGACCGAGTAGTGACATGTGGCAAGACGCTCCTCGGGGCACGTCTTGCTTGGGCCTCTCTCCTGTAGGCGCTCAGTCAGACCGAGTAGTGACATGTGACAAGACGCTCCTCGGGGCGCGTCTTGCTTGGGCCTCTCTCCTGGAGGCGCTCAGTCAGACCCAGTGTTGACATGTGGCAAGACGCTCCTCGGGGCGCGTCTTGCTTGGGCCTCTCTCCTGGAGGTTCTCAGTCAGACCCAGTGTTGACATGTGGCAAGATGCTCCTCGGGGCGCGTCTTGCTGGGGCTTCTCTAATGGAGGCACTCAGTCAGACCCAGTGTTGACATGTGGCAAGACGCTCCTCGGGGCACGTCTTGCTTCGGCCTCTCTCCTGGAGGCGCTCAGTCAGACCCAGAAGAGACATGTGTCAAGATGCTCCTCGGGGCGCGTCTTGCTTGGGCCTCTCTCCTGGAGGTGCTCAGTCAGACCGAGTGCCGACATGTGGCAAGACGCTCCTCCGGGCGCGTCTTGCTTGGGCCTCTCTCCTGGAGGCGCTCAGTCAGACCCAGTGTTGACATGTGCTAAGACGCTCCTCAGGGCACGTCTTGCTTCGGCCTCTCTCCTGGAGGCGCTCAGTCAGACCCAGAGGAGACATGTGTCAAGATGCTCCTCGGGGCGCGTCTTGCTTGGGCCTCTCTCCTGGAGGCGCTCAGTCAGACCCAGTGTTCACATGTGGCAAGACGCTCCTCGGGGCGCGTCTTGCTTGGGCCTCTCTCCTGGAGGTGCTCAGTCAGACCGAGTAGTGACATGTGGCAAGACGCTCCTCGGGGCACGTCTTGCTTGGGCCTCTCTCCTGTAGGCGCTCAGTCAGACCGAGTAGTGACATGTGACAAGACGCTCCTCGGGGCGCGTCTTGCTTGGGCCTCTCTCCTGGAGGCGCTCAGTCAGACCCAGTGTTGACATGTGGCAAGACGCTCCTCGGGGCGCGTCTTGCTTGGGCCTCTCTCCTGGAGGTTCTCAGTCAGACCCAGTGTTGACATGTGGCAAGATGCTCCTCGGGGCGCGTCTTGCTGGGGCTTCTCTAATGGAGGCACTCAGTCAGACCCAGTGTTGACATGTGGCAAGACGCTCCTCGGGGCACGTCTTGCTTCGGCCTCTCTCCTGGAGGCGCTCAGTCAGACCCAGAAGAGACATGTGTCAAGATGCTCCTCGGGGCGCGTCTTGCTTGGGCCTCTCTCCTGGAGGTGCTCAGTCAGACCGAGTGCTGACATGTGGCAAGACGCTCCTCCGGGCGCGTCTTGCTTGGGCCTCTCTCCTGGAGGCGCTCAGTCAGACCCAGTGTTGACATGTGCTAAGACGCTCCTCAGGGCACGTCTTGCTTCGGCCTCTCTCCTGGAGGCGCTCAGTCAGACCCAGAGGAGACATGTGTCAAGATGCTCCTCGGGGCGCGTCTTGCTTGGGCCTCTCTCCTGGAGGTGCTCAGTCAGACCGAGTGCTGACATGTGGCAAGACGCTCCTCCGGGCGCGTCTTGCTTGGGCCTCTCTCCTGGAGGCGCTCAGTCAGACCGAGTGCTGACATAAGGCAAGACGCTCCTCGGGGCGCGTCTTGCTGGGGCCTCTCTCCTGGAGGTTCTCAGTCAGACCCAGTGTTGACATGTGGCAAGATGCTCCTCGGGGCGCGTCTTGCTGGGGCTTCTCTAATGGAGGCACTCAGTCAGACCCAGTGTTGACATGTGGCAAGACGCTCCTCGGGGCACGTCTTGCTTCGGCCTCTCTCCTGGAGGCGCTCAGTCAGACCCAGAGGAGACATGTGTCAAGATGCTCCTCGGGGCGCGTCTTGCTTGGGCCTCTCTCCTGGAGGTGCTCAGTCAGACCGAGTGCTGACATGTGGCAAGACGCTCCTCCGGGCGCGTCTTGCTTGGGCCTCTCTCCTGGAGGCGCTCAGTCAGACCCAGTGTTCACATGTGGCAAGACGCTCCTCGGGGCGCGTCTTGCTTGGGCCTCTCTCCTGGAGGGGCTCAGTCAGACCCAGTGTTGACATGTGCTAAGACGCTCCTCAGGGAACGTGTTGCTTGGGCCTCTCTCCTGGAGGCGCTCAGTCAGACCGAGTGCTGACATGTGGCAAGACGCTCCTCGGGGCGCGTCTTGCTTGGGCTTCTCTCCTGGAGGCCCTCAGTCAGACCCATTGTTGACATGTGGCAAGACGCTCCTCGGGGCGCGTCTCATTTGGGCCTCTCTCCTGGAGGCGCTCAGTTAGACCGAGTGCTGACATGTGGCAAGACGCTCCTCGGGGCGCGTCTTGCTTGCGCTTCTCTCCTGGAGGCCCTCAGTCAGACCCATTGTTGATATGTGGCAAGATGCTCCTCGGGGCGCATCTTGCTTGGGCCTCTCCCCTTGAGGCCCTCTGTCAGACCCAGTGTTGACATGTGGCAAAACGCTCCTCCAGGCGCGTCTTGCTTGGGCCTCTCTCCTGGAGGCGCTCAGTCAGACCCAGTGGTGACATGTGGCAAGACGCTCCTCGGGGCGCGTATTGTTTGGGCCTAACTCCTGGATGCCCTCTGTCAGACCCAGTGTTGACATGTGGCAAGACGCTCCTTCGGGGCGCGTCTTGCTTGGGCTTCTCTCCTGGAGGCCCTCAGTCAGACCCATTGTTGACATGTGGCAAGACGCTCCTCGGGGCGCGTCTTATTTGGGCCTCTCTCTTGGAGGCCCTCAGTCAGACCCAGTGTTGACATGTGGCAAGACGCTCCTCGGGGCGCGTCTTGCTTGGGCTTCTCTCCTGGAGGCCCTTAGTCAGACCCATTGTTGACATGTGGCAAGACGCTCCTCGGGGCACGTCTTGCTTGGGCATCTCTCCTGGATGCGCTCAGTCAGACCGAGTAGTGACATGTGGCAAGACGCTCCTCGGGGCGCGTCTTGCTTGGGCCTCTCTCCTGGAGGCGCTCAGTCAGACCGAGTGCTGACATAAGGCAAGACGCTCCTCGGGGCGCGTCTTGCTGGGGCCTCTCTCCTGGAGGTGCTCAATCAGACCCAGTGGTGACACGTTGCAAGACGCTCCTCGGGGCGCGTCTTGCTTGGGCTTCTCTCCTGGAGGCCCTCAGTCAGACCCATTGTTGACATGTGGCAAGACGCTCCTCGGGGCACGTCTTGCTTCGGCCTCTCTCCTGGAGGCGCTCAGTCAGACCGAGTGCTGACATGTGGCAAGACGCTCCTCCGGGCGCGTCTTGCTTGGGCCTCTCTCCTGGAGGCACTCAGTCAGACCCAGTGTTCACATGTGGCAAGACGCTCCTCGGAGCGCGTCTTGCTTGGGCCTCTCTCCTGGAGGCGCTCAGTCAGACCCAGTGTTGACATGTGGCAAGATGCTCCTCTGGGCACGTCTTGCTTGGGCTTCACTCCTGGAGGCCCTCAGTCAGACCCAGAGGAGACATGTGTCAAGATGCTCCTCGGGGCGCGTCTTGCTTGGGCCTCTCTCCTGGAGGCGCTCAGTCAGACCCAGTGTTCACATGTGGCAAGACGCTCCTCGGGGCGCGTCTTGCTTGGGCCTCTCTCCTGGAGGTGCTCAGTCAGACCGAGTAGTGACATGTGGCAAGACGCTCCTCGGGGCACGTCTTGCTTGGGCCTCTCTCCTGTAGGCGCTCAGTCAGACCGAGTAGTGACATGTGACAAGACGCTCCTCGGGGCGCGTCTTGCTTGGGCCTCTCTCCTGGAGGCGCTCAGTCAGACCCAGTGTTGACATGTGGCAAGACGCTCCTCGGGGCGCGTCTTGCTTGGGCCTCTCTCCTGGAGGTTCTCAGTCAGACCCAGTGTTGACATGTGGCAAGATGCTCCTCGGGGCGCGTCTTGCTGGGGCTTCTCTAATGGAGGCACTCAGTCAGACCCAGTGTTGACATGTGGCAAGACGCTCCTCGGGGCACGTCTTGCTTCGGCCTCTCTCCTGGAGGCGCTCAGTCAGACCCAGAAGAGACATGTGTCAAGATGCTCCTCGGGGCGCGTCTTGCTTGGGCCTCTCTCCTGGAGGTGCTCAGTCAGACCGAGTGCTGACATGTGGCAAGACGCTCCTCCGGGCGCGTCTTGCTTGGGCCTCTCTCCTGGAGGCGCTCAGTCAGACCCAGTGTTGACATGTGCTAAGACGCTCCTCAGGGCACGTCTTGCTTCGGCCTCTCTCCTGGAGGCGCTCAGTCAGACCCAGAGGAGACATGTGTCAAGATGCTCCTCGGGGCGCGTCTTGCTTGGGCCTCTCTCCTGGAGGTGCTCAGTCAGACCGAGTGCTGACATGTGGCAAGACGCTCCTCCGGGCGCGTCTTGCTTGGGCCTCTCTCCTGGAGGCGCTCAGTCAGACCGAGTGCTGACATAAGGCAAGACGCTCCTCGGGGCGCGTCTTGCTGGGGCCTCTCTCCTGGAGGTTCTCAGTCAGACCCAGTGTTGACATGTGGCAAGATGCTCCTCGGGGCGCGTCTTGCTGGGGCTTCTCTAATGGAGGCACTCAGTCAGACCCAGTGTTGACATGTGTCAAGACGCTCCTCGGGGCACGTCTTGCTTCGGCCTCTCTCCTGGAGGCGCTCAGTCAGACCCAGAGGAGACATGTGTCAAGATGCTCCTCGGGGCGCGTCTTGCTTGGGCCTCTCTCCTGGAGGTGCTCAGTCAGACCGAGTGCTGACATGTGGCAAGACGCTCCTCCGGGCGCGTCTTGCTTGGGCCTCTCTCCTGGAGGCGCTCAGTCAGACCCAGTGTTCACATGTGGCAAGACGCTCCTCGGGGCGCGTCTTGCTTGGGCCTCTCTCCTGGAGGGGCTCAGTCAGACCCAGTGTTGACATGTGCTAAGACGCTCCTCAGGGAACGTGTTGCTTGGGCCTCTCTCCTGGAGGCGCTCAGTCAGACCGAGTGCTGACATGTGGCAAGACGCTCCTCGGGGCGCGTCTTGCTTGGGCTTCTCTCCTGGAGGCCCTCAGTCAGACCCATTGTTGACATGTGGCAAGACGCTCCTCGGGGCGCGTCTCATTTGGGCCTCTCTCCTGGAGGCGCTCAGTTAGACCGAGTGCTGACATGTGGCAAGACGCTCCTCGGGGCGCGTCTTGCTTGGGCTTCTCTCCTGGAGGCCCTCAGTCAGACCCATTGTTGATATGTGGCAAGATGCTCCTCGGGGCGCATCTTGCTTGGGCCTCTCCCCTTGAGGCCCTCTGTCAGACCCAGTGTTGACATGTGGCAAAACGCTCCACCAGGCGCGTCTTGCTTGGGCCTCTCTCCTGGAGGCGCTCAGTCAGACCCAGTGGTGACATGTGGCAAGACGCTCCTCGGGGCGCGTATTGCTTGGGCCTAACTCCTGGATGCCCTCTGTCAGACCCAGTGTTGACATGTGGCAAGACGCTCCTTCGGGGCGCGTCTTGCTTGGGCTTCTCTCCTGGAGGCCCTCAGTCAGACCCATTGTTGACATGTGGCAAGACGCTCCTCGGGGCGCGTCTTATTTGGGCCTCTCTCTTGGAGGCCCTCAGTCAGACCCAGTGTTGACATGTGGCAAGACGCTCCTCGGGGCGCGTCTTGCTTGGGCTTCTCTCCTGGAGGCCCTTAGTCAGACCCATTGTTGACATGTGGCAAGACGCTCCTCGGGGCACGTCTTGCTTGGGCATCTCTCCTGGATGCGCTCAGTCAGACCGAGTAGTGACATGTGGCAAGACGCTCCTCGGGGCGCGTCTTGCTTGGGCCTCTCTCCTGGAGGCGCTCAGTCAGACCGAGTGCTGACATAAGGCAAGACGCTCCTCGGGGCGCGTCTTGCTGGGGCCTCTCTCCTGGAGGTGCTCAATCAGACCCAGTGGTGACACGTTGCAAGACGCTCCTCGGGGCGCGTCTTGCTTGGGCTTCTCTCCTGGAGGCCCTCAGTCAGACCCATTGTTGACATGTGGCAAGACGCTCCTCGGGGCACGTCTTGCTTCGGCCTCTCTCCTGGAGGCGCTCAGTCAGACCGAGTGCTGACATGTGGCAAGACGCTCCTCTGGGCGCGTCTTGCTTGGGCCTCTCTCCTGGAGGCACTCAGTCAGACCCAGTGTTCACATGTGGCAAGACGCTCCTCGGAGCGCGTCTTGCTTGGGCCTCTCTCCTGGAGGCGCTCAGTCAGACCCAGTGTTGACATGTGGCAAGATGCTCCTCTGGGCACGTCTTGCTTGGGCTTCACTCCTGGAGGCCCTCAGTCAGACCGAGTGCTGACAGGTGGCAAGACGCTCCTCGGAGCGCTTCATGCTTGAGCCTCTCTCGTGGAGGCGCTCAGTCAGACCCAGTGGTGACATGTGGCAAGACGCTCCTCGGGGCGCGTATTGCTTGGGCCTAACTCCTGGATGCCCTCTGTCAGACCCAGTGTTGACATGTGGCAAGACTCTCCTCGGGGCGCTTCTTGCTTGGGCTTCTCTCCTGGAGGCCCTCAGTCAGACCCATTGTTGACATGTGGCAAGACGCTCCTCGGGGCACGTCTTGCTTGGGCCTCTCTCCTGTAGGTGCTCAGTCAGACCGAGTAGTGACATGTGGCAAGACGCTCCTCGGGGCACGTCTTGCTTGGGCCTCTCTCCTGTAGGCGCTCAGTCAGACCGAGTAGTGACATGTGACAAGACGCTCCTCGGGGCGCGTCTTGCTTGGGCCTCTCTCCTTGAGGCGCTCAGTCAGACCCAGGGTTGACATGTGGCAAGACGCTCCTCGGGGCGCGTCTTGCTTGGGCCTCTCTCCTGGAGGTTCTCAGTCAGACCCAGTGTTGACATGTGGCAAGATGCTCCTCGGGGCGCGTCTTGCTGGGGCTTCTCTAATGGAGGCACTCAGTCAGACCCAGTGTTGACATGTGGCAAGACGCTCCTCGGGGCACGTCTTGCTTCGGCCTCTCTCCTGGAGGCGCTCAGTCAGACCCAGAGGAGACATGTGTCAAGATGCTCCTCGGGGCGCATCTTGCTTGGGCCTCTCTCCTGGAGGTGCTCAGTCAGACCGAGTGCTGACATGTGGCAAGACGCTCCTCCGGGCGCGTCTTGCGTGGGCCTCTCTCCTGGAGGCGCTCAGTCAGACCCAGTGTTCACATGTGGCAAGACGCTCCTCGGGGCGCGTCTTGCTTGGGCCTCTCTCCTGGAGGCGCTCAGTCAGACCCAGTGTTGACATGTGCTAAGACGCTCCTCAGGGCACGTGTTGCTTGGGCCTCTCTCCTGGAGGCGCTCAGTCAGACCGAGTGCTGACATGTGGCAAGACGCTCCTCGGGGCGCGTCTTGCTTGGGCTTCTCTCCTGGAGGCCCTCAGTCAGACCCATTGTTGACATGTGGCAAGACGCTCCTCGGGGCGCGTCTCATTTGGGCCTCTCTCCTGGAGGCGCTCAGTTAGACCGAGTGCTGACATGTGGCAAGACGCTCCTCGGGGCGCGTCTTGCTTGGGCTTCTCTCCTGGAGGCCCTCAGTCAGACCCCTTGTTGATATGTGGCAAGATGCTCCTCGGGGCGCATCTTGCTTGGGCCTCTCCCCTTGAGGCCCTCTGTCAGACCCAGTGTTGACATGTGGCAAAACGCTCCTCCAGGCGCGTCTTGCTTGGGCCTCTCTCCTGGAGGCGCTCAGTCAGACCCAGTGGTGACATGTGTCAAGACGCTCCTCGGGGCGCGTATTGCTTGGGCCTAACTCCTGGATGGCCTCTGTCAGACCCAGTGTTGACATGTGGCAAGACTCTCCTCGGGGCGCGTCTTGCTTGGGCTTCTCTCATGGAGGCCCTCAGTCAGACCCAGTGTTGACATGTGTCAAGACGCTCCTCGGGGCGTGTCTTGCTTGGGCCTCTCTCCTGGAGATTCTCAGTCAGACCCAGTGTTGACATGTGGCAAGATGCTCCTCGGGGCGCGTCTTGCTGGGGCTTCTCTAATGGAGGCACTCAGTCAGACCCAGTGTTGACATGTGGCAAGACGCTCCTCGGGGCACGTCTTGCTTCGGCCTCTCTCCTGGAGGCGCTCAGTCAGACCCAGAGGAGACATGTGTCAAGATGCTCCTCGGGGCGCGTCTTGCTTGGGCCTCTCTCCTGGAGGTGCTCAGTCAGACCGAGTGCTGACATGTGGCAAGACGCTCCTCCGGGCGCGTCTTGCTTGGGCCTCTCTCCTGGAGGCGCTCAGTCAGACCCAGTGTTGACATGTGCTAAGACGCTCCTCAGGGCACGTGTTGCTTGGGCCTCTCTCCTGGAGGCGCTCAGTCAGACCGAGTGCTGACATGTGGCAAGACGCTCCTCGGGGCACGTCTTGCTTGGGCTTCTCTCCTGGAGGCCCTCAGTCAGACCGAATGCTGACATGTGGCAAGACGCTCCTCGGAGCGCTTCATGCTTGAGCCTCTCTCGTGGAGGCGCTCAGTCAGACCCAGTGGTGACATGTGGCAAGACGCTCCTCGGGGCACGTCTTGCTTGGGCTTCTCTCCTGGAGGCCCTCAGTCAGACCGAGTGCTGACATGTGGCAAGACGCTCCTCGGAGCGCTTCATGCTTGAGCCTCTCTCGTGGAGGCGCTCAGTCAGACCCAGTGGTGACATGTGGCAAGACGCTCCTCGGGGCGCGTATTGCTTGGGCCTAACTCCTGGATGCCCTCTGTCAGACCCAGTGTTGACATGTGGCAAGACTCTCCTCGGGGCGCTTCTTGCTTGGGCTTCTCTCCTGGAGGCCCTCAGTCAGACCCATTGTTGACATGTGGCAAGATGCTCCTCGGGGCACGTCTTGCTTGGGCCTCTCTCCTGTAGGTGCTCAGTCAGACCGAGTAGTGACATGTGGCAAGACGCTCCTCGGGGCACGTCTTGCTTGGGCCTCTCTCCTGTAGGCGCTCAGTCAGACCGAGTAGTGACATGTGACAAGACGCTCCTCGGGGCGCGTCTTGCTTGGGCCTCTCTCCTTGAGGCGCTCAGTCAGACCCAGGGTTGACATGTGGCAAGACGCTCCTCGGGGCGCGTCTTGCTTGGGCCTCTCTCCTGGAGGTTCTCAGTCAGACCCAGTGTTGACATGTGGCAAGATGCTCCTCGGGGCGCGTCTTGCTGGGGCTTCTCTAATGGAGGCACTCAGTCAGACCCAGTGTTGACATGTGGCAAGACGCTCCTCGGGGCACGTCTTGCTTCGGCCTCTCTCCTGGAGGCGCTCAGTCAGACCCAGAGGAGACATGTGTCAAGATGCTCCTCGGGGCGCATCTTGCTTGGGCCTCTCTCCTGGAGGTGCTCAGTCAGACCGAGTGCTGACATGTGGCAAGACGCTCCTCCGGGCGCGTCTTGCTTGGGCCTCTCTCCTGGAGGCGCTCAGTCAGACCCAGTGTTCACATGTGGCAAGACGCTCCTCGGGGCGCGTCTTGCTTGGGCCTCTCTCCTGGAGGCGCTCAGTCAGACCCAGTGTTGTCATGTGCTAAGACGCTCCTCAGGGCACGTGTTGCTTGGGCCTCTCTCCTGGAGGCGCTCAGTCAGACCGAGTGCTGACATGTGGCAAGACGCTCCTCGGGGCGCGTCTTGCTTGGGCTTCTCTCCTGGAGGCCCTCAGTCAGACCCATTGTTGACATGTGGCAAGAAGCTCCTCGGGGCGCGTCTCATTTGGGCCTCTCTCCTGGAGGCGCTCAGTTAGACCGAGTGCTGACATGTGGCAAGACGCTCCTCGGGGCGCGTCTTGCTTGGGCTTCTCTCCTGGAGGCCCTCAGTCAGACCCATTGTTGATATGTGGCAAGATGCTCCTCGGGGCGCATCTTGCTTGGGCCTCTCCCCTTGAGGCCCTCTGTCAGACCCAGTGTTGACATGTGGCAAAACGCTCCTCCAGGCGCGTCTTGCTTGGGCCTCTCTCCTGGAGGCGCTCAGTCAGACCCAGTGGTGACATGTGGCAAGACGCTCCTCGGGGCGCGTATTGCTTGGGCCTAACTCCTGGATGCCCTCTGTCAGACCCAGTGTTGACATGTGGCAAGACTCTCCTCGGGGCGCGTCTTGCTTGGGCTTCTCTCATGGAGGCCCTCAGTCAGACCCAGTGTTGACATGTGTCAAGACGCTCCTCGGGGCGTGTCTTGCTTGGGCCTCTCTCCTGGAGATTCTCAGTCAGACCCAGTGTTGACATGTGGCAAGATGCTCCTCGGGGCGCGTCTTGCTGGGGCTTCTCTAATGGAGGCACTCAGTCAGACCCAGTGTTGACATGTGGCAAGACGCTCCTCGGGGCACGTCTTGCTTCGGCCTCTCTCCTGGAGGCGCTCAGTCAGACCCAGAGGAGACATGTGTCAAGATGCTCCTCGGGGCGCGTCTTGCTTGGGCCTCTCTCCTGGAGGTGCTCAGTCAGACCGAGTGCTGACATGTGGCAAGACGCTCCTCCGGGCGCGTCTTGCTTGGGCCTCTCTCCTGGAGGCGCTCAGTCAGACCCAGTGTTCACATGTGGAAAGACGCTCCTCGGGGCGCGTCTTGCTTGGGCCTCTCTCCTGGAGGCGCTCAGTCAGACCCAGTGTTGACATGTGCTAAGACGCTCCTCAGGGCACGTGTTGCTTGGGCCTCTCTCCTGGAGGCGCTCAGTCAGACCGAGTGCTGACATGTGGCAAGACGCTCCTCGGGGCGCGTCTTGCTTGGCCTTCTCTCCTGGAGGCCCTCAGTCAGACCCATTGTTGACATGTGGCAAGACGCTCCTCGGGGCGCGTCTCATTTGGGCCTCTCTCCTGGAGGCGCTCAGTGAGACCGAGTGCTGACGTGTGGCAAGACGCTCCTCGGGGCGCGTCTTGCTTGGGCTTCTCTCCTGGAGGCCCTCAGTCAGACCCATTGTTGATATGTGGCAAGATGCTCCTCGGGGCGCATCTTGCTTGGGCCTCTCCCCTTGAGGCCCTCTGTCAGACCCAGTGTTGACATGTGGCAAAACGCTCCTCCAGGCGCGTCTTGCTTGGGCCTCTCTCCTGGAGGCGCTCAGTCAGACCCAGTGTTGACATGTGGCAAGACGCTCCTCGGGGCGCGTCTTGCTTGGGCCTCTCTCCTGGAGTCGCTCAGTCAGACCTAGTGCTGACATGTGGCAAGACGCTCCTCGGGGCGCGTCTTGCTTGGCCCTCTCTCCTGGAGGCCTTCAGTCAGACCCTTCGTTGACATGTGGCAAGACGCTCCTCGGGGCGCGTCTTGCTTGGCCCTCTCTCCTGGAGGCGCTCAGTCAGACCGAGTGCTGACATGTGGCAAGACGCTCCTCGGGGCGCCTCTTGCTTGGGATTCTCTCCTGGAAGCCCTCAGTCAGACCCATTGTTGACATGTGGCAAGACGCTCCTCGGGGCGCATCTTGCTTGGGCCTCTCTCCTGGAGGCGCTCAGTCAGACCGAGTGCTGACATGTGGCAAGACGCTCCTCGGGGCACGTCTTGCTTGGGCCTCTCTCCTGCAGGCCCTCTGTCAGACCCAGTGTTGACATGTGGCAGGACGCTCCTCGGGGCGCGTCTTGCTTGGGCCTCTCTCCTGGAGGCGCTCAGTCAGACCCAGTGTTGACATGTGGCAAGACGCTCCTCGGGGCGCGTCTTGCTTGGGCCTCTCTCCTGGAGGCGCTCAGTCAGTCCTAGTGCTGACATGTGGCAAGACGCTCCTCGGAGCGCGTCTTGCTTGGGCTTCTCTCCTGGAGGCCCTCAGTCAGACCCTTCGTTGACATGTGGCAAGACGCTCCTCGGGACGCGTCTTGCTGGGGCTTCTCTCCTGGAGGCGCTCAGTCAGACCCAGTGTTGACATGTGGCAAGACGCTCCTTGGGGCGCGTCTTGCTTGGGCGGCGCGTCTTGCTTGGGCCTCTCTCCTGGGGAGGCGATCAGTCAGACCCAGTGTTGACATGTGTCAAGACGCTCCTCGGGCGTTTCTTGCTTGGGCCTCTCTCCTGGAGGCGCTCAGTCAGACCCAGTGTTGACATGTGGCAAGACGCTCCTCGGGAAGCGTCTTGCTTGGGCGGCGCGTCTTGCTTGGGCCTCTCTCCTGGGGAGGCGATCAGTCAGACCCAGTGTTGACATGTGTCAAGACGCTCCTCGGGCGTTTCTTGCTTGGCCCTCTCTCCTGGAGGCCCTCAGTCAGACCCTTCGTTGACATTTTGCAAGACGCTCCTCGGGGCGCGTCTTGCTTGGCCCTCTCTCCTGGAGGCGCTCAGTCAGACCGAGTGCTGACATGTGGCAAGACGCTCCTCGGGGCACGTCTTGCTTGGGCCTCTCTCCTGCAGGCCCTCTGTCAGACCCAGTGTTGACATGTGGCAGGACGCTCCTCGGGGCGCGTCTTGCTTGGGCCTCTCTCCTGGAGGCGCTCAGTCAGACCCAGTGTTGACATGTGGCAAGACGCTCCTCGGGGCGCGTCTTGCTTGGGCCTCTCTCCTGGAGGCGCTCAGTCAGTCCTAGTGCTGACATGTGGCAAGACGCTCCTCGGAGCGCGTCTTGCTTGGCCTTCTCTCCTGGAGGCGCTCAGTCAGACCCAGTGTTGACATGTGGCAAGACGCTCCTTGGGGCGCGTCTTGCTTGGGCGGCGCGTCTTGCTTGGGCCTCTCTCCTGGGGAGGCGATCAGTCAGACCCAGTGTTGACATGTGACAAGACGCTCCTCGGGCGTTTCTTGCTTGGCCCTCTCTCCTGGAGGCCCTCAGTCAGACCCTTCGTTGACATTTTGCAAGACGCTCCTCGGGGCGCGTCTTGCTTGGCCCTCTCTCCTGGAGGCGCTCAGTCAGACCGAGTGCTGACATGTGGCAAGACGCTCCTCGGGGCACGTCTTGCTTGGGCCTCTCTCCTGCAGGCCCTCTGTCAGACCCAGTGTTGACATGTGGCAGGACGCTCCTCGGGGCGCGTCTTGCTTGGGCCTCTCTCCTGGAGGCGCTCAGTCAGACCCAGTGTTGACATGTGGCAAGACGCTCCTCGGGGCGCGTCTTGCTTGGGCCTCTCTCCTGGAGGCGCTCAGTCAGTCCTAGTGCTGACATGTGGCAAGACGCTCCTCGGAGCGCGTCTTGCTTGGCCTTCTCTCCTGGAGGCGCTCAGTCAGACCCAGTGTTGACATGTGGCAAGACGCTCCTTGGGGCGCGTCTTGCTTGGGCGGCGCGTCTTGCTTGGGCCTCTCTCCTGGGGAGGCGATCAGTCAGACCCAGTGTTGACATGTGACAAGACGCTCCTCGGGGCGCGTCTTGCTTGGGCCTCTCTCCTGGAGGTGCTCAGTCAGACCCAGAGGTGACATGTGGCAAGACGCTCCTCGGGGCGCGTCTTGCTTGGACCTCTCTCCTGGAGAAGCTCAGTCAGACCCAGTGTTGATATGTGGCAAGACGCTCCTCGGGGCACGTCTTGCTTGGGCCTCTCTCGTGGAGGTGCTCAGTCAGACCGAGTGCTGACATGTGGCAAGATGCTCCTTGGGGCGCGTCTTGCTTGGGCTTCTCTCCTGGAGGCCCTCAGTCAGACTCATTGTTGACATGTGGCAAGACGCTCCTCGGGGCGCGTCTTGCTTGGCCCTCTCTCCTGGAGGCGCTCAGTCAGACCGAGTGCTGACATGTGGCAAGACGCTCCTCGGGGCGCCTCTTGTTTGGGATTCTCTCCTGGAAGCCCTCAGTCAGACCCATTGTTGACATGTGGCAAGACGCTCCTCGGGGCGCATCTTGCTTGGGCCTCTCTCCTGGAGGTGCTCAGTCAGACCGAGTGCTGACATGTGGCAAGACGCTCCTCGGGGCACGTCTTGCTTGGCCCTCTCTCCTGGAGGCCCTCAGTCAGACCCTTCGTTGACATGTGGCAAGACACTCCTCTGGGCGCGTCTTGCTTGGCCCTCTCTCCTGGAGGCGCTCAGTCAGACCGAGTGCTGACATGTGGCAAGACGCTCCTCGGGGCGCCTCTTGCTTGGGATTCTCTCCTGGAAGCCCTCAGTCAGACCCATTGTTGACATGTGGCAAGACGCTCCTCGGGGCGCATCTTGCTTGGGCCTCTCTCCTGGAGGCGCTCAGTCAGACCGAGTGCTGACATGTGGCAAGACGCTCCTCGGGGCACGTCTTGCTGGGGCTTCTCTCCTGGAGGCGCTCAGTCAGACCCAGTGTTGACATGTGACAAGACGCTCCTCGGGGCGCATCTTGCTTGGGCCTCTCTCCTGGAGGCGCTCAGTCAGACCCAGTGTTGACATGTGGCAAGACGCTCCTCGGGGCGCGTCTTGCTGGGGCTTCTCTCCTGGAGATGCTCAGTCAGACCCAGTGTTGACATGTGACAAGACGCTCCTCGGGGCGCGTCTTGCTTGGGCCTCTCTCCTGGAGGCGCTCAGTCAGACCGAGTGCTGACATGTGGCAAGACGCTCCTCGGGGCGCATCTTGCTTGGGCTTCTCTCCTGGAGGCCCTCAGTCAGACCCTTCGTTGACATGTGGCAAGACGCTCCTCGGGGCGCATCTTGATTGGGCCTCTCTCCTGGAGGCGCTCAGTCAGACCGAGTGCTGACATGTGGCAAGACGCTCCTCGGGGCACGTCTTGCTGGGGCTTCTCTCCTGGAGGCGCTCAGTCAGACCCAGTGTTGACATGTGACAAGACACTCCTCGGGGCGCGTCTTGCTTGGGCCTCTCTCCTGGAGGCGCTCAGTCAGACCCAGAGGTGACATGTGGCAAGACGCTCCTCGGGGCACGTCTTGCTTGGGGCTCTCTCCTGGAGGCCCTCTGTCAGACCCAGTGTTGACATGTGGTAGGGACACGATCACGCCGACCCTATTGTTGGAGAACCTGCTGAGTTCGTCGAACAAGTAGACGCCGGATTGGGCGCGGGCACGCGCTTGTTTTAGAGGCGTTTTCGCGCAGACTCTACCCTGCACGACCGCTCGTGGCCGCACTAGCTATATTTATCTTTATTTGTTTCACACACACACACACACACACACACACACACACACACACACACACACACACACACACACACACACACACACACACACACACACACACACACACACACACACACACACACACACACACACACACACACACACAGGCCCTTGCGTGCAAACCCCGGTCAGGCCTGCAGTGTACACATCAGAGACATGATGTTCTTTCACAGAACTGAGGTTGTTCATTACTAAATGACTTTTACAGGAATATTGTTATTATACTATTCAACAGGTTGATCATAATAATGTGTATTAAACCCACAACCTAGCACTGAGGACAGAGGGACTTTATTTAAATTAGTACTTAATGGAAACGATACATAATGATACATAAGAGCCATGTCATACATTCAGCCAAGGAATAGTAGCATTGTGCACTATTAAAAATATACACATCAATTGCTCGAATCCCATTGTTGCAAAGTAAAACTCTAATAAAACTCTAGTCTGACATCAACAGAGAAGACTTAGTGTATGTACTACAAATACAGCATTAGGATTTCGAGTGGACCGTGCACCTTGTGAACCATCAGAGGCTTATGACGCAACATATCTTCCAGTTGCTATTAGACAAGTTATAATTCTCGACCATTTTTCGGAACTGGTTTCTTGGGTCCGTGAGTAAATGCCAAATGAGATGATAGTCCTTAAGTAAGTTCCTGGCGATCCCATGTCACGCTCTTGCCCATCAGCCGGTGAACGCTGAGACGGAACTCGATGAGAGCGATGTATTTTTTAAGTGCTCCGAATGTACTTCTAACAAGCGTGTGATTCACTTCGTGAGTAAACCGCAGCTGCAGCTGATTCAAACAGTCGAGCCAACTTTCTACATCACAATATGCGTTTTGTAGTTAGTCGAGTTACCTTTTGTGTGGCGCATGCACGGGTCGTTAGCGTCCAGCTCCCGGCTTATAGAGAGTCCTGTATTGACACAGACGTCAATACATCTCGATGTCATGCAACACACAAAGTCTGTCGCATGCAGGTGGGTTAACACACATGTACGATGTGTGCAATGGAGCGCCCGTTTACAATGGGACACGACGATGATCATTGTTAACCAAACTCTTGTTTCTCACGACAGGTGGTAGCGTTGTCTCCTGCACCTGGTCTTCGTGCACAGAGGGTGTTGTAATGTGCTCGTCATAGTCGCAATCGTTGTCACTCGAATCCGTTGTTCTCACGACAGGTGGTAGCGTTGTCTCCTGCATGTTGTCTTTGCGTGCGGCAAGCGTTGTGCTGTGCTCGTTATAATGGTTGTCTTCGTACAAAGGGGGTGTTGAATACTCCTTCGCGAGTAGTCTAGGAGGTGGTGTGATGGGACGTATCTCAGAGGCGTTATGTGAGCGTACCACCATGGCCTGAGCAACTGCGACTACTGAGAGTACACCCAGTACAGACAGCGAGATCATTTTTTTTCTTGGGTGTTGTACGTGTGGGTACAGCCGCATTAATGGCAGTGAGAGCAAGTGGTCAAATGTATTAATAGGTCACTAGCAGAAACTATGGCACGTGGTCAGAGTGTAATCGTAACCACCGTAGCTCTTGTCATAATTTAATATACATAGAAATCAGAAACGGGCATGTCAGGATAGACATTGCGAGTGATAATGCGGCCAGTATCTGTGTGCGCTTGAGAGCACCTTGTTGTTCTACTGTGGTGCCCACGCCGCCGGGTCTGTAAATGTCATCGACCTTCTTTATATACGCATACGCTAAAGACTGTATATTCTTTATGGATTTGAACACGTCCTTTGTTTTGCGTAACGCTTTAGCTGTCTCGAGCATGATGTTGTGAGTGTACGCCAGTGTTTCGCGTGCACCGAGGTCCGAAAGGGCGTGCGCTACAACTATTAACCTTGGTTTTGGAGTGTGGCGACACGCTCGCTCTGCTGTAATGGGCAGATGCAATGTTATCACCTGGTACGTTTCGTTAGTCGGGTCGTAACACACCGGTCCATGACACGGACCGTCACATTGTATGGGGCACAGTAAGGACAACACGCCGCCGACCGTGACTTCGCACTCGACCATGGTGGTGTTGTCGATTTGCAAAGGATCACATACGCCTCTCCAGTCGCAATGAGGCACATTGTAGTCGACGCGACCGTCGGTCACCATAGCTTTCGTCAGCCAACACACTCGATTGCCCTTCGAAACATCGGCGATCAACGTGAGCGTAGAGGTCGCCGTCGCTTTACTGTACGCCAGGATATCTGTGTGTGAGTGCACGCTCGACGTCGATTGACAACCGGTCATGTCAGACCTGATCAGACCTTCCGAAAACATGACCATTAGTTGTTGTGCGGCCGAGAGTATCGCGATCATACCGTTGAGATGTGTAGAAAGCGCATACACGCCAGCCTTCCACGTTTCCAAAGTTTCCAGCAGTCTAGAAGGACTTGTCTTAGGGCGCACGGCTGTGCTGAATTTGCGTTGGGTAGACACAACGGCTTCGCCCTTCCTTAGGATCTTGTGGGCTCATGTACTCTTGGTAGGCCAAGACGTGTATAGTCGAGCGCGGTGACGTCCCGAACACTTGACCCGGTTTTGTTGTGGCGATATGCGTGTCCAGTAACGTGGCAAAGTCCGCGTGTCTAGCGTGTATTGATTTTACAGCTCGCTCATACCCCAACAGTACGGTCCGTAGAAGTTTGTTCACTTGTTTCCATGCGCTCGTGGAACACAGGACATCGCAACCTCTGTGATACTCAAGTAAAGCGTCACACACCAGCTGCTTGCACGTTGGAAATACAATCGGTAGTAACTTCTTACTCCACTCTATGTTGAACTCGTATAGTATGTATATGGGCGGTTGCGGCGGTTTGCGCATTTTCTATCTACCCTCCGCTAATATGACTCTGTGGTCTGTCTCCTGAGATGGTGCAGTTGGAACTTGCGAGAGTTCACTATCGACGGTCGGCGTTTCCATTTCGTCAACTGTGCCATTTTCAGCCGCTGGCAAACGGCCGTCGACGGTCGATGCGAGACACCAACATAATGTTAGACCGCGACCCTCATGCCAGTTTTCTGTAGTACTGGTTGTAGTTTCTGGTGCACACTCGAAACGCCATTACGATCACAATTACGTTGATTAATAAATCCAGTGTTGTAGCGACTGCAGCCAGCGCCGTCGCGCAACTCGTGTCGGTGTTATCTCTCGATACTTTCATTCGTATCCGAGCGTATGCAGAATCTACGGATCTGGTGAAGTTGCTTGTCACTAGGTTGCGCACGTTTGATATGGCACTTTGCGCGAGACTCACACAACCTGCAGTGTCGACCGTCGCGTCAGTGCAAAGTTTTTCCGATATATCGCTCGCAACATTGTTTGTCATTTGCTGTACACTGCGCACACTGGCCGCGAGGTCGCGGAGAGGGTCTTCGTTACGAGTTGTGTAATATCCGCTGACTTGCCGATTCAATTCTGGTGGCGATGACCCAAACGAGAACGCTTTTAAGGTGCATGTCGTGGTAACTCTGGTAGCGCCGTGGTTGACGAGGACAATCATCTTTAGCAATAGTTCATCTCGAAGCGCAACGATGGTGAGGGCGACGGGTTGGCCGGTTCCGCCTTCAGGCCACTCGGTTGCCGCTAGATTACCCAATGCCACACACGCAGACGAACCCTGTACACACTCAATGACCCGTGTGCGATCGTTGATTTCTGCTAGTACGTTTGCTAGTTCTACGTGCTTCCACGGATCGGGCGTGGGCACGCGCTTGTTTTTAGAGGCGTTTTCGCGCAGCCTCTACCCTGCACGACCGATCGTGGCCGCACTAGCTATATTTATCTTTGTTTCACACACACACACACACACACACACACACACACACACACACACACACACACACACACACACACACACACACACACACACACACACACACAGGCCCTTGCGTGCAAACCCCGGTCAGGCCTGCACTGTACACATCAGAGACATGATGTTCTTTCACAGGACTGAGGTTGTTCATTACTAAATGACTTTTACAGGAATATTGTTACTATACTATTCAACAGGTTGATCATAATAATGTGTATTAAACCCACAACCTAGCACTGAGGACAGAGGGACTTTATTTAAATTAGTGCTTAATGGAAACGATACATAATGATACATAAGAGCCATGTCATACATTCAGCCTAGGAATAGTAGCATTGTGCACTATTAAAAATATACACATCAATTGCTCGAATCCCATTGTTGCAAAGTAAAACTCTAATAAAACTCTAGTCTGACATCAACAGAGAAGACTTAGTGTATGTACTACAAATACAGCATTAGGATTTCGAGTGGACCGTGCACCTTGTGAACCATCAGAGGCTTATGACGCAACATATCTTCCAGTTGCTATTAGACAAGTTATAATTCTCGACCATTTTTCGGAACTGGTTTCTTGGGTCCGTGAGTAAATGCCAAATGAGATGATAGTCCTTAAGTAAGTTCCTGGCGATCCCATGTCACGCTCTTGCCCATCAGCCGGTGAACGCTGAGACGGAACTCGATGAGAGCGATGTATTTTTTAAGTGCTCCGAATGTACTTCTAACAAGCGTGCGATTCACTTCGTGAGTAAACCGCAGCTGCAGCTGATTCAAACAGTCGAGCCAACTTTCTACATCACAATATGCGTTTTGTAGTTAGTCGAGTTACCTTTTGTGTGGCGCATGCACGGGTTGTTAGCGTCCAGCTCCCAGCTTAGAGAGTCCTGTATTGACACAGACGTCAATACATCTCGATGTCATGCAACACACAAAGTCTGTCGCATACAGGTGGGTTAACACATGTACGATACCTTTTGTGTGGCGCATGCACGGGTCGTTAGCGTCCAGCTCCCGGCTTATAGAGAGTCCTGTATTGACACAGACGTCAATACATCTCGATGTCATGCAACACACAAAGTCTGTCGCATACAGGTGGGTTAACACACATGTACGATGTGTGCAATGGCGCGCCCGTTTACAATGGGACAGGACGATGATCATTGTTAACCAAACTCTTGTTTCTCACGACAGGTGGTAGCGTTGTCTCCTGCACCTGGTCTTCGTGCACAGAGGGTGCTGTAATGTGCTCGTCATAGTCGCGATCGTTGTCACTCGAATCCGTTGTTCTCACGACAGGTGGTAGCGTTGTCTCCTGCATGTTGTCTTCGCGTGCGGCAAGCGTTGTGCTGTGCTCGTTATAATGGTTGTCTTCGTACAAAGGGGGTGTTGAATACTCCTTCGCGAGTTGTCTAGGAGGTGGTGTGATGAGACGTATCTCAGAGGCGTTATGTGAGCGTACCACCATGGCCTGAGCAACTGCGACTACTGAGAGTACATCCAGTACAGACAGCGAGATCATTTTTTTTCTTGGGTGTTGTACGTGTGGGTACAGCCGCTTTAATGGCAGTGAGAGCAAGTGGGTATATGTATTTATAGGTCACTAGCAGAAACTAAGGCACGTGGTCAGAGTGTAATCGTAACCACCTAAAGTAGCTCTTGTCATAATTTAATATACATAGAAATCAGAAACGGGCATGTCAGGATAGACATCACGAGTGATAATGCGGCCAGTATCTGTGTGCGCTTGAGAGCACCTTGTTGTTCTACTGTGGTGCCTATGGCGCCGGGTCTGTAAATGTCATCGACCTTCTTTATATACGCATACGCTAAAGACCGTATATTCTCTATGGATTTAAACACATCCTTTGTTTCGCGTAACGCTTGAGCTGTCTCGAGCGTGATGTTGTGAGCGTACGCCAGTGCTTCGCGTGCACCGAGGTCCGAAAGGGCGTGCGCTACAACCATTAACCTTGGTTTGGGAGTGTGGCGAAACGCTCGCTCCGCTGTAATGGGCGGATGCAATGTTATCACCTGGTACGTTTCGTTAGTCGGGTCGTAACACACCGGTCCGTGTCACGGACCGTCACATTGTATGGGGCACAGTAAGGACAACACGCCGCCGACCTTGACTTCGCACTTGACCGCGGTGGTGTTGTCGATTTGCAAAGGATCACATACGCCTCTCCAGTCGCAATGAGGCACATTGTAGTCGACGTGACCGTCGGTCACCATAGCTTTCGTCAGCCAACACACTCGATTGCCCTTCGAAACATCGGCGATCAACGTGAGCGTAGAGGTCGCCGTCGCTTTACTGTACGCCAGGATATCCGTGTGTGAGTGCACGCTCGACGTCGATTGACAACCGGTCATGTCAGACCTGATCAGACCTTCCAAACACATGACCATTAGTTGTTGTGCGGCCGAGAGTATCGCGATCATACCGTTGAGATGTGTAGAAAGCGCGTACACGCCAGCCTTCCACGTTTCCAAAGTTTCCAGCAGTCTAGAGGGACTTGTCTTAGCGCGCATGGCTGTGCTGAATTTGCGTTGAGTAGACACAACGGCTTCGACCTCGCTTAGGATCTGTGGGCTCATGTACTCGTGGTAGGCCAAGACGTGTATAGTCGAGCGTGGTGATGCCCCGAACACTTGACCCAGTTTTGTTGTGGCGATATGCGTGTCCAGTAACGCGGCAAAGTCCGCGTGTCTAGCGTGTATTGATTTTACAGCTCGCTCATACCCCAACAGTACGGTCCGTAGAAGTTCGTTCACTTGTTTCCATGCGCTCGTGGAACACAGGACATCGCAACCTCTGTGATACTCAAGTAAAGCGTCACACACCAGCTGCTTGCACGTTGGAAATACAATCGGTAGTAACTTCTTACTCTACTCTATGTTAAACTCGTATAGTATGTATATGGGCGGTTGCGGCGATTTGCGCATTTTCTATCTACCCTCCGCTAATATGACTCTGTGGTCTGTCTCCTGAGATGGTGCGGTTGGAACTTGCGAGAGTGCACTATCGACGGTCGGCGTTTCCATTTCGTCAAGTGTGCCATTTTCAGCCGCTAGCAAACGGCCGTTGACGGTCGATGCGAGACACCAACATAACGTTAGACCGTGACCCTCATGCCAGTTTTCTGTAGTACTGGGTGTAGTTTCTGGTGCACACTCGATACGCCATTAAGATCACAATTACGTTGATTAATAAATCCAGTGTTGTAGCGACTGCAGCCAGCGCCGTCGCGCAACTAGTGTCGGTGTTATCTCTCGATACTTTCATTCGTATCCGAGCGTATGCAGAATCTACGGATCTGGTGAAGTTGCTTGTCACTAGCTTGCGCACGTTTGATATGGCACTTTGCGCGAGACTCACACAACCTGCAGTGGCGACCGTCGCGTCAGTGCAAAGTTTTTCCGATATATCGCTCGCAACATCGTTTGTCATTTGCTGTACACTGCGCACACTGGCCGCGAGGTCGCGGAGAGGGTCTTCGTTACGAGCTACTCTGGTAGCGCCGTGGTTGATGAGGACGATCATCTTTAGCAATAGTTCATCTCGAAGCGCAACGATGGTGAGGGCGACGGGTTGGCCGGTTCCGCCTTCAGGCCACTCGGTTGCCGCTAGATTGCCCAATGCCACACACGCAGACGAACCCTGTACACACTCAATGACCCATGTGCGATCGTTGATTTCTGCTAGTACGTTTGCTAGTTCTAAGTGCTTCCACGGATCGGGCGTGGGCACGCGCTTGTTTTTAGAGGCGTTTTCGCGCAGCCTCTACCCTGCACGACCGCTCGTGGCCGCACTAGCTATATTTATCTTTGTTTCACACACACACACACACACACACACACACACACACACACACACACACACACACACACACACACTCACACACACACACACACACACACACACACACACACACACACACACACACACACACAGGCCCTTGCGTGCAAACCCGGTCAGTCCTGCAGTGTACACATCAGAGACATGATGTTCTTTCACAGAACTGAGGTTGTTCATTAATAAATGACTTTTACATGAATATTGTTATTATACTATTCAACAGGTTGATCATAATAATGTGTATTAAACCCACAACCTAGCACTGAGGACAGAGGGACGTTATTTAAATTAGTACTTAATGGAAACGATACATAATGATACATAAGAGCCATTTCATACATTCAGCCTAGGAATAGTAGCATTATGCACTATTAAAAATATACACATCAATTGCTCGAATCCCATTGTTGCAAAGTAAAACTCTAATAAAACTCTAGTCTGACATCAACAGAGAAGACTTAGTGTATGTACTACAAATACAGCATTAGGATTTCGAGTGGACCATGCACCTTGTGAACCATCAGAGGCTTATGACGCAACATATCTTCCAGTTGCTATTAGACAAGTTATAATTCTCGACCATTTTTCGGAACTGGTTTCTTGGGTCCGTGAGTAAATGCCAAATGAGATGATAGTCCTTAAGTAAGTTCCTGGCGATCCCATGTCACACTCTTGCCCATCAGCCGGTGAACGCTGAGACGGAACTCGATGAGAGCGATGTATTTTTTAAGTGCTCCGAATGTACTTCTAACAAGCGTGTGATTCACTTCGTGAGTAAACCGCAGCTGCAGCTGATTCAAACAGTGGAGCCAACTTTCTACATCACAATATGCGTTTTGTAGTTAGTCGAGTTACCTTTTGTTTGGCGCATGCACGGGTCGTTAGCGTCCAGCTCCCAGCTTATAGAGTCCTGTATTGACACAGACGTCAATACATCTTGATGTCATGCAACACACAAAGTCTGTCGCATACAGGTGGGTTAACACATGTACGATACCTTTTGTGTGGCGCATGCAAGGGTCGTTAGCGTCCAGCTCCCGGCTTATAGAGAGTCCTGTATTGACACAGACGTCAATACATCTCGATGTCATGCAACACACAAAGTCTGTCGCATACAGGTGGGTTAACACACATGTACGATGTGTGCGATGGCGCGCCCGTTTACAATGGGACAGGACGATGATCATTGTTAACCAAACTCTTGTTTCTCACGACAGGTGGTAGCGTTGTCTCCTGCACCTGGTCTTCGTGCACAGAGGGTGCTGTAATGTGCTCGTCATAGTCGCGATCGTTGTCACTCGAATCCGTTGTTCTCACGACAGGTGGTAGCGTTGTCTCCTGCATGTTGTCTTCGCGTGCGGCAAGCGTTGTGCTGTGCTCGTTATAATGGTTGTCTTCGTACAAAGGGGGTGTTGAATACTCCTTCGCGAGTAGTCTAGGAGGTGGTGTGATGGGACGTATCTCAGAGGCGTTATGTGAGCGTACCACCATGGCCTGAGCAACTGCGACTACTGAGAGTACACCCAGTACAGACAGCGAGATCATTTTTTTCTTGGGTGTTGTACGTGTGGGTACAGCCGCTTTAATGGCAGCGAGAGCAAGTGGGCAAATGTATTGATAGGTCACTAGCAGAAACTAAGGCACGTGGTCAGAGTGTAATCGTAACCACCTAAAGTAGCTCTTGTCATAATTTATATGCATAGAAATCAGAAACGGGCATGTCAGGATAGACATCACGAGTGACAATGCGGCCAGTATCTGTGTGCGCTTGAGAGCACCTTGTTGTTCTACTGTGGTGCCCACGCCACCGGGTCTGCAAATGTCATCGACCTTCTTTATATACGCATACGCTAAAGACCGTATATTCTCTATGGATTTGAACACGTCCTTTGTTTCGCGTAACGCTTGAGCTGTCTCGAGCGTGATGTTGTGAGTGTATGCCAGTGTTTCGCGTGCACCGAGGTCCGAAAGGGGGTGCGATACAACTATTAACCTTGGTTTGGGAGTGTGGCGAAATGCTCGCTCCGCTGTAATGGGCGGATGCAATGTTATCACCTGGTACGTTTTGTTAGTCGGGTCGTAACACACCGGTCCGTGACACGGACGTCACATTGTATGGGGCACAGTAAGGACAACACGTCGCCGACCGTGACTTCGCACTCGACTGCGGTGGTGTTGTCGATTTGCAAAGGATCACATACGCCTCTCCAGTCGCAATGAGGCACATTGTAGTCGACGCGACCGTCGGTCACCATAGCTTTCGTCAGCCAACACACTCGATTGCCCTTCGAAACATCGACGATCAACGTGAGCGTAGAGGACGCTGTCGCTTTACTGTACGCCAGGTTATCCGTGTGTGAGTGCACGCTCGACGTCGATTGACAACCGGTCACGTCAGACCTGATCAGACCTTCCGAACACATGACCATTAGTTGTTGTGCGGCCGAGAGTATCGCGATCATACCGTTGAGATGTGTAGAAAGCGCGTACACTCCAGCCTTCCACGTTTCCAAAGTTTCCAGCAGTCTAGAGGGACTTGTCTTAGCGCGCACGGCTGTGCTGAATTTGCGTTGGGTAGATACAACGGCTTCGACCTCGCTTAGGATCTTGTGGGCTCATGTACTCGTGGTAGGCCAAGACGTGTATAGTCGAGCGCGGTGACGCCCCGAACACTTGACCCGGTTTTGTTGTGGCGATATGCGTGTCCAGTAACGCGGCAAAGTCCGCGTGTCTAGCTTGTATTGATTTTACAGCTCGCTCATACCCCAACAGTACGGTCCGTAGAAGTTCGTTCACTTGTTTCCATGCGCTCGTGGAACACAGGACATCGCAACCTCTGTGATACTCAAGTAAAGCGTCACACACCAGCTGCTTGCACGTTGGAAATACAATCGGTAGTAACTTCTTACTCCACTCTATGTTGAACTCGTATAGTATGTATATGGGCGGTTGCGGCGGTTTGCGCATTTTCTATCTACCCTCCGCTAATATGACTCTGTGGTCTGTCTCCTGAGATGGTGCGGTTGGAACTTGCGAGAGTGCACTATCGACGGTCGGCGTTTTCATTTCGTCAACTGTGCCATTTTCAGCCGCTGGCAAACGGCCGTCGACGGTCGATGCGAGACACCAACATAACGTTAGACCGCGACCCTCATGCCAGTTTTCTGTAGTACTGGTTGTAGTTTCTGGTGCACACTCGATACGCCATTACGATCACAATTACGTTGATTAATAAATCCAGTGTTGTAGCGACTGCAGCCAGCGCCGTCGCGCAACTCATGTCGGTGTTATCTCTCGATACTTTCATTCGTATCCGAGCGTATGCAGAATCTACGGATCTGGTGAAGTTGCTTGTCACTAGCTTGCGCACGTTTGATATGGCACTTTGCGCGAGACTCACACAACCTGCAGTGGCAACCGTCGCGTCAGTGCAAAGTTTTTCCGATATATCGCTCGCAACATCGTTTGTCATTTGCTGTACACTGCGCACACTGGCCGCGAGGTCGCAGAGAGGGTCTTCGTTTTGAGCTACTCTGGTAGCGCCGTGGTTGATGAGGACGATCATCTTTAGCAATAGTTCATCTCGAAGCGCAACGATGGTGAGGGCGACGGGTTGGCCGGTTCCGCCTTCAGGCCACTCGGTTGCCGCTAGATTGCCCAATGCAACACACGCAGACGAACCCTGTACACACTCAACGACCCGTGTGCGATCGTTGATTTCTGCTAGTACGTTTGCTAGTTTTACGTGCTTCCACGGATCGGGCGTGGGCACGCGCTTGTTTTAGAGGCGTTTTCGCGCAGCCTCTACCCTGCACGACCGCTCGTGGCCGCACTAGCTATATTTATCTTTATTTGTTTCACACACAAACACACACACACACACACACACACACACACACACACACACACACACACACACACACACAGGCCCTTGCGTGCAAACCCCGGTCAGACCTGCAGTGTACACATCAGGGACATGATGTTCTTTCACAGAACTGAGGTTGTTCATTACTAAATGACTTTTACAGGAATATTGTTATTATACTATTCAACAGGTTGATCATAATAATGTGTATTAAACCCACAACCTAGCACTGAGGACAGAGGGACTTTATTTAAATTAGTACTTAATGGAAACGATACATAATGATACATAAGAGCCATGTCATACATTCAGCCAAGGAATAGTAGCATTGTGCACTATTAAAAATATACACATCAATTGCTCGAATCCCATTGTTGCAAAGTAAAACTCTAATAAAACTCTAGTCTGACATCAACAGAGAAGACTTAGTGTATGTACTACAAATACAGCATTAGGATTTCGAGTGGACCGTGCACCTTGTGAACCATCAGAGGCTTATGACGCAACATATCTTCCAGTTGCTATTAGACAAGTTATAATTCTCGACCATTTTTCGGAACTGGTTTCTTGGGTCCGTGAGTAAATGCCAAATGAGATGATAGTCCTTAAGTAAGTTCCTGGCGATCCCATGTTGCCTTATGTCAGCACTCGGTCTGACTGAGCGCCTCCAGGAGAGAGGCCCAAGCAAGACGCGCCCCGAGGAGCGTCTTGCCACATGTCACTACTCGGTCTAACTGAGCGCCTCCAGGAGAGAGGTCCAAGCAAGACGCTCCCCGACGAGCGTCTTGCAAAATGTCACTACTCGGTCTGACTGAGCGCCTCCAGGAGGGAGGTCCAAGCAAGACGTGCCCCGAGGAGCGTCTTGCCACTTGTCAACAATGGGTCTGACTGAGGGCCTCCAGGAGAGAAGCCCAAGCAAGACACGCCCCGAGGAGCGTCTTGACACATGTCAACACTGGGTCGGACTGAGGGCCTCCATGAGAGAAGCCCAAGCAAGACGCGCCCCGAGGAGAGTCTTGCCACATGTCAACACTCGGTCTGACAGAGGGCATTCAGGAGAGAGGCCCAAGCAATACGCGCCCTGAGGAGCGTCTTGCCACATGTCACCACTGGGTCTGAATGAGCGCCTCCAGGAGAGAGGCCCAACCAAGACGCGCCCCGAGGAGCGTCTTGCCACATGTCAACACTGGGTCTGACTGAGCGCCTCCAGGAGAGAGGCCCAAGCAAGACGCGCCCCGAGGAGCGTCTTGCCACATGTCAACAATGGGTCTGACTGAGCGCCGCCAGGAGAGAGGCCCAAGCAAGACGCGCCCCGAGGAGCGTCTTGCCACGTGTCAACACTGGGTCTGTCTGAGCGCCTCCAGGAGAGAGGCCCAAGCAAGACGCACCCTGAGGAGCGTCTTTCCACGTGTCACCACTGGGTCTGACTGAGCGCCTCCAGGAGGGAGGCCCAAGCAAGACGCGCCCCGAGGAGCGTCTTGCCACATGTCAACACTGGGTCTGACTGAGCGCCTCCAGGAGAGAGGCCCAAGCAAGACGCGCCCCGAGGAGCGTCTTGCCACATGTCAACACTGGGTCTGACAGAGGACCTCCAGGAGAAAGGCCCAAGCAAGACGCGCCCCGAGGAGCGTCTTGCCACATGTCACCTCTGGTTCTGACTGAGCGCCTCCAGGAGAGAGGCCCAAGCAAGACGCGCCCCGAGGAGCGTCTTGCCACATGTCAACAATGGGTCTGACTGAGGGCCTCCAGGAGAGAAGCCCAAGCAAGACGCGCCCCGAGGAGCGTCTTGACACATGTCAACACTGGGTCTGACAGAGGGCCTCCACGAGAGAGGCCCAAGCAAGACGCGCCCCGAGGAGTGTCATGCCACATGTCACCACTGGGTCTGACTGAGCGCCTCCTGGAGAGAGGCCCAAGCAAGACGTGCCCCGAGGAGCGTCAGGCCACATGTCACTACTCAGTCTGACTGAGCGCATCCAGGAGAGAGGCCCAAGCAAGACGCGCCCCGAGGAGCGTCTTGCCACATAGCAGCACTGGGTCTGACTGAGCGCCTCCAGGAGAGAGGCCCCAGCAAGACGCGCCCCGAGGAGCGTCTTGCCTTATGTCAGCACTCGGTCTGACTGAGCGCCTCCAGGAGAGAGGCCCAAGCAAGACGCACCCCGAGCAGCGTCTTGCCACATGTCAACAATGGGTCTGACTGAGGGCCTCCAGGAGAGAAGCCCAAGCAAGACGCGCCCCGAGGAGCGTCTTGACACATGTCAACACTGGGTCTGACAGAGGGCCTCCACGAGAGAGGCCCAAGCAAGTCGCGCCCCGAGGAGTGTCATGCCACATGTCACCACTGGGTCTGACTGAGCGCCTCCAGGAGAGAGGCCCAAGCAAGACGTGCCCCGAGGAGCGTCAGGCCACATGTCACTACTCAGTCTGACTGAGCGCCTCCAGGAGAGAGGCCCAAGCAAGACGCGCCCCGAGGAGCGTCTTGCCACATGTCAGCACTGGGTCTGACTGAGCGCCTCCAGGAGAGAGGCCCCAGCAAGACGCGCCCCGAGGAGCGTCTTGCCTTATGTCAGCACTCGGTCTGACTGAGCGCCTCCAGGAGAGAGGCCCAAGCAAGACGCGCCCAGAGCAGCGTCTTGCCACATATCAACAATGGGTCTGACTGAGGTTCTCCAGGAGAGAGGCCCAAGCAAGATGCGCCCGGAGGAGCGTCTTGCCACGTGTCACCACTGGGTCTGACTGAGCGCCTCCAGGAGAGAGGCCCAAGCAAGACGCGCCCCGAGGAGCGTCTTGCCACATGTCAACAATGGGTCTGACTGAGGGCCTCCAGGAGAGAAGCCCAAGCAAGACGCGCCCCGAGGAGCGTCTTGACACATGTCAACACTGGGTCTGACAGAGGGCCTCCACGAGAGAGGCCCAAGCAAGACGCGCCCCGAGGAGTGTCATGCCACATGTCACCACTGGGTCTGACTGAGCGCCTCCAGGAGAGAGGCCCAAGCAAGACGTGCCCCGAGGAGCGTCAGGCCACATGTCACTACTCAGTCTGACTGAGCGCATCCAGGAGAGAGGCCCAAGCAAGACGCGCCCCGAGGAGCGTCTTGCCACATAGCAGCACTGGGTCTGACTGAGCGCCTCCAGGAGAGAGGCCCCAGCAAGACGCGCCCCGAGGAGCGTCTTGCCTTATGTCAGCACTCGGTCTGACTGAGCGCCTCCAGGAGAGAGGCCCAACCAAGACGCACCCCGAGCAGCGTCTTGCCACATGTCAACAATGGGTCTGACTGAGGGCCTCCAGGAGAGAAGCCCAAGCAAGACGCGCCCCGAGGAGCGTCTTGACACATGTCAACACTGGGTCGGACTGAGGGCCTCCATGAGAGAAGCCCAAACAAGACGCGCCCCGAGGAGAGTCTTGCCACATGTCAACACTCGGTCTGACAGAGGGCATTCAGGAGAGAGGCCCAAGCAATACGCGCCCTGAGGAGCGTCTTGCCACATGTCACCACTGGGTCTGAATTAGCGCCTCCAGGAGAGAGGCCCAACCAAGACGCGCCCCGAGGAGTGTCTTGCCACATGCCAACACTGGGTCTGACTGAGCGCCTCCAGGAGAGAGGCCCAAGCAAGACGCGCCCCGAGGAGCGTCTTGCCACGTGTCAACACTGGGTCTGTCTGAGCGCCTCCAGGAGAGAGGCCCAAGCAAGACGCACCCTGAGGAGCGTCTTTCCACGTGTCACCACTGGGTCTGACTGAGCGCCTCCAGGAGGGAGGCCCAAGCAAGACGCGCCCCGAGGAGCGTCTTGCCACATGTCAACACTGGGTCTGACTGAGCGCCTCCAGGAGAGAGGCCCAAGCAAGACGCGCCCCGAGGAGCGTCTTGCCACATGTCAACAATGGGTCTGACTGAGCGCCTCCAGGAGAGAGGCCCAAGCAAGACGCGCCCCGAGGAGCGTCTTGCCACGTGTCAACACTGGGTCTGTCTGAGCGCCTCCAGGAGAGAGGCCCAAGCAAGACGCACCCTGAGGAGCGTCTTTCCACGTGTCACCACTGGGTCTGACTGAGCGCCTCCAGGAGGGAGGCCCAAGCAAGACGCGCCCCGAGGAGCGTCTTGCCACATGTCAACACTGGGTCTGACTGAGCGCCTCCAGGAGAGAGGCCCAAGCAAGACGCGCCCCGAGGAGCGTCTTGCCACATGTCAACAATGGGTCTGACTGAGGGCCTCCAGGAGAGAGGCCCAAGCAAGATGCGCCCGGAGGAGCGTCTTGCCACATGTCAACACTGGGTCTGACAGAGGACCTCCAGGAGAAAGGCCCAAGCAAGACGCGCCCCGAGGAGCATCTTGCCACATGTCACCTCTGGTTTTGACTGAGCGCCTCCAGGAGAGAGGCCCAAGCAAGACGCGCCCCGAGGAGCGTCTTGCCACATGTCAACAATGGGTCTGACTGAGGGCCTCCAGGAGAGAAGCCCAAGCAAGACGCGCCCCGAGGAGCGTCTTGACACATGTCAACACTGGGTCTGACAGAGGGCCTCCACGAGAGAGGCCCAAGCAAGACGCGCCCCGAGGAGTGTCATGCCACATGTCACCACTGGGTCTGACTGAGCGCCTCCAGGAGAGAGGCCCAAGCAAGACGTGCCCCGAGGAGCGTCAGGCCACATGTCACTACTCAGTCTGACTGAGCGCATCCAGGAGAGAGGCCCAAGCAAGACGCGCCCCGAGGAGCGTCTTGCCACATAGCAGCACTGGGTCTGACTGAGCGCCTCCAGGAGAGAGGCCCCAGCAAGACGCGCCCCGAGGAGCGTCTTGCCTTATGTCAGCACTCGGTCTGACTGAGCGCCTCCAGGAGAGAGGCCCAAGCAAGACGCACCCCGAGCAGCGTCTTGCCACATGTCAACAATGGGTCTGACTGAGGGCCTCCAGGAGAGAAGCCCAAGCAAGACGCGCCCCGAGGAGTGTCTTGCCACATGTCAACACTGTGTCTGACTGAGCGCCTCCAGGAGAGAGGCCCAAGCAAGACGCGCCCCGAGGAGCGTCTTGCCTTATGTCAGCACTCGGTCTGACTGAGCGCCTCCAGGAGAGAGGCCCAAGCAAGACGCGCCCCGAGGAGCGTCTTGCCACATGTCACTACTCGGTCTAACTGAGCGCCTCCAGGAGAGAGGTCCAAGCAAGACGCGCCCCGACGAGCGTCTTGCAAAATGTCACTACTCGGTCTGACTGAGCGCCTCCAGGAGGGAGGTCCAAGCAAGACGTGCCCCGAGGAGCGTCTTTCCACATGTCAACAATGGGTCTGACTGAGGGCCTCCAGGAGAGAAGCCCAAGCAAGACACGCCCCGAGGAGCGTCTTGACACATGTCAACACTGGGTCGGACTGAGGGCCTCCATGAGAGAAGCCCAAGCAAGACGCGCCCCGAGGAGAGTCTTGCCACATGTCAACACTGGGTCTGACTGAGCGCCTCCAGGAGAGAGGCCCAAGCAAGACGCACCCTGAGGAGCGTCTTGCCACATGTCAACAATGGGTCTGACTTAGCGCCTCCAGGAGAGAGGCCCAAGCAAGACGCGCCCCGAGGAGCGTCTTGCCACGTGTCAACACTGGGTCTGTCTGAGCGCCTCCATGAGAGAGGCCCAAACAAGACGCACCCTGAGGAGCTTCTTTCCACGTGTCACCACTGGGTCTGACTGAGCGCCTCCAGGAGGGAGGCCCAAGCAAGACGCGCCCCGAGGAGCGTCTTGCCACATGTCAACACTGGGTCTGACTGAGCGCCTCCAGGAGAGAGGCCCAAGCAAGACGCGCCCCGAGGAGCGTCTTGCCACATGTCAACAATGGGTCTGACTGAGGGCCTCCAGGAGAGAGGCCCAAGCAAGATGCGCCCGGAGGAGCGTCTTGCCACATGTCAACACTGGGTCTGACAGAGGACCTCCAGGAGAAAGGCCCAAGCAAGACGCGCCCCGAGGAGCGTCTTGCCACATGTCACCTCTGGTTCTGACTGAGCGCCTCCAGGAGAGAGGCCCAAGCAAGACGCGCCCCGAGGAGCGTCTTGCCACATGTCAACAATGGGTCTGACTGAGGGCCTCCAGGAGAGAAGCCCAAGCAAGACGCGCCCCGAGGAGCGTCTTGACACATGTCAACACTGGGTCTGACAGAGGGCCTCCACGAGAGAGGCCCAAGCAAGACGCGCCCCGAGGAGTGTCATGCCACATGTCACCACTGGGTCTGACTGAGCGCCTCCAGGAGAGAGGCCCAAGCAAGACGTGCCCCGAGGAGCGTCAGGCCACATGTCACTACTCAGTCTGACTGAGCGCATCCAGGAGAGAGGCCCAAGCAAGACGCGCCCCGAGGAGCGTCTTGCCACATAGCAGCACTGGGTCTGACTGAGCTTCTCCAGGAGAGAGGCCCCAGCAAGACGCGCCCCGAGGAGCGTCTTGCCTTATGTCAGCACTCGGTCTGACTGAGCGCCTCCAGGAGAGAGGCCCAAGCAAGACGCACCCCGAGCAGCGTCTTGCCACATGTCAACAATGGGTCTGACTGAGGGCCTCCAGGAGAGAAGCCCAAGCAAGACGCGCCCCGAGGAGCGTCTTGACACATGTCAACACTGGGTCTGACAGAGGGCCTCCACGAGAGAGGCCCAAGCAAGACGCGCCCCGAGGAGTGTCATGCCACATGTCACCACTGGGTCTGACTGAGCGCCTCCAGGAGAGAGGCCCAAGCAAGACGTGCCCCGAGGAGCGTCAGGCCACATGTCACTACTCAGTCTGACTGAGCGCCTCCAGGAGAGAGGCCCAAGCAAGACGCGCCCCGAGGAGCGTCTTGCCACATGTCAGCACTGGGTCTGACTGAGCGCCTCCAGGAGAGAGGCCCCAGCAAGACGCGCCCCGAGGAGCGTCTTGCCTTATGTCAGCACTCGGTCTGACTGAGCGCCTCCAGGAGAGAGGCCCAAGCAAGACGCGCCCAGAGCAGCGTCTTGCCACATATCAACAATGGGTCTGACTGAGGTTCTCCAGGAGAGAGGCCCAAGCAAGATGCGCCCGGAGGAGCGTCTTGCCACATGTCAACACTGGGTCTGACAGAGGGCCTCCAGGAGAGAGGCCCAAGCAAGACGCGCCGCGAGGAGCGTCTTGCCACGTGTCAACACTGGGTCTGTCTGAGCGCCTCCAGGAGAGAGGCCCAAGCAAGACGCACCCTGAGGAGCGTCTTTCCACGTGTCACCACTGGGTCTGACTGAGCGCCTCCAGGAGAGAGGCCCAAGCAAGACGCGCCCCGAGGAGCGTCTTGCCACATGTCAACACTGGGTCTGACTGAGCGCCTCCAGGAGAGAGGCCCAAGCAAGACGCGCCCCGAGGAGCGTCTTGCCACATGTCAACACTGGGTCTGACTGAGCGCCTCCAGGAGAGAGGCCCAAACAAGACGCGCCCCGAGGAGCGTCTTGCCACATGTCAGCAATGGGTCTGACTGAGGGCCTCCAGGAGAGAGGCCCAAGCAAGATGCGCCCGGAGGAGCATCTTGCCACATGTCAACACTGGGTCTGACAGAGGGCCTCCAGGAGAAAGGCCCAAGCAAGACGCGCCCCGAGGAGCGTCTTGTCACATGTCAACACTGGGTCTGTCTGAGCGCCTGCAGGAGAGAAGCCCAAGCAAGACGCGCCCCGAGGAGCGTCTTGCCACATGTCAACAATGGGTCTGACTGAGGGCCTCCAGGAGAGAAGCCCAAGCAAGACGCGCCCCGAGGAGCGTCTTGACACATGTCACTACTGGGTCTGACAGAGGGCCTCCACGAGAGAGGCCCAAGCAAGACGCGCCCCGAGGAGTGTCATGCCACATGTCACCACTGGGTCTGACTGAGCGCCTCCAGGAGAGAGGCCCAAGCAAGACGTGCCCCGAGGAGCGTCAGGCCACATGTCACTACTCAGTCTGACTGAGCGCCTCCAGGAGAGAGGCCCAAGCAAGACGCGCCCCGAGGAGCGTCTTGCCACATGTCAACACTGGGTCTGACAGAGGGCCTCCAGGAGAGAGGCCCAAGCAAGACGCGCCCCGAGGAGCGTCTTGCCACATGTCACCTCTGGTTCTGACTGAGCGCCTCCAGGAGAGAGGCCCAAGCAAGACACGCCCCGAGGAGCGTCTTGTCACATGTCAACACTGGGTCTTTCCGAGCGCCTCCAGGAGAGAAGCCCAAGCAAGACGCGCCCCGAGGAGCGTCTTGCCACATGTCAGCACTCGGTCTGACTGAGTGCCTCCAGGAGAGAGGCCCAAGCAAGACGCGCCCCGAGGAGCATCTTGCCACATGTCAACAATGGGTCTGACAGAGGGCCTCCAGGAGAGAGGCCGAAGCAAGACGCGCCCCGAGGAGTGTCTTGCCACATGTCACCACTTGGTCTGACTGAGGGCCTCCAGGAGAGAAGCCCAAGCAACACGCGCCCCGAGGAGCGTCTTGACACATGTCAACACTGGGTCTGACAGAGGGCCTCCATGAGAGAGGCCCAAGCAAGACGCGCCCCGAGGAGTGTCTTGCCACATGTCACCACTTGGTCTGACTGAGCGCCTCCAGGAGAGAGGCCCAAGCAACACGCGCCCCGAGGAGCGTCAGGCCACATGTCACTACTCAGTCTGACTGAGCGCCTCCAGGAGAGAGGCCCAAGCAAGACGCGCCCCGAGGAGCGTCTTGCCACATGTCAACAATGGTTCTTACTGAGGGCCTCCGGGAGAGAAGCCCAAGCAAGACGCGCCCCGAGGAGCTTCTTGCCACATGTCAGCACTCGGTCTGACTGAGCGACTCCAGGAGAGAGGCCAAAGCAAGACGCCCCCCGAGGAGCGTCTTGCCACTTGTCACTACTCGGTCTGATTGAGCGCCTCAGGGAGAGAGGACCATGCAAGACGCGCCCCGAGGAGCGTCTTGCCACATGTCAACACTGGGTCTGACTGAGTGCCTCCATGAGAGAAGCCCCAGCAAGACGCGCCCCGAGGAGCGTCTTGCCACATGTCACTACTCGGTCTGTTTGAGCGCCTCCAGGAGAGAGGCCCAAGCAAGACGTGCCCCGAGGAGCGTCTTGCCACATGTCAACAATGGGTCTGACTGCGGGCCTCCAGGAGAGAAGCCCAAGCAAGACGCGCCCCGAGGAGCGTCTTGCCACATGTCAACACTGGGTCTGACTGAGCGCCTCCAGGAGAGAGGCCCAAGCAAGATGCGCCCGGAGGAGCTTCTTGCCACATGTCAACACTGGGTCTGACAGAGGGCCTCCAGGAGAGAGGCCCAAGCAAGACGCGCCCCGAGGTGCATCTTGCCACCTGTCACCTCTGGTTCTGACTGAGCTCCTCCAGGAGAGAGGCCCAAGCAAGACGCGCCCCGAGGAGCGTCTTGCCTTATGTCAGCACTCGGTCTGACTGAGCGCCTCCAGGAGAGAGGCCCAAGCAAGACGCGCCCCGAGGAGCGTCTTGCCATATGTCACTACTCGGTCTAACTGAGCGCCTCCAGGAGAGAGGTCCAAGCAAGACGCGCCCCGAGGAGCGTCTTGCAAAATGTCACTACTCGGTCTGACTGAGCGCCTCCAGGAGGGAGTCCAAGCAAGACGCGCCCCGAGGTGCGTCTTGCCACATGTCAACACTGGGTCTGACAGAGGGCCTCCAGGAGAGAAGCCCAAGCAAGACGCGCCCCGAGGAGTGTCTTGCCACATGTCACCACTTGGTCTGACTGAGCGCCTCCAGGAGAGAGGCCCAAGCAACACGCGCCCCGAGGAGCGTCTGGCCACATGTCACTACTCAGTCTGACTGAGCGCCTCCAGGAGAGAGGCCCAAGCAAGACGCGCCCCGAGGAGCGTCTTGCCACATGTCAACACTGGGTCTGACTGAGCGCCTCCAGGAGAGAGGCCCAAGCAAGACGCGCCCCGAGGAGCGTCTTGCCACATGTCAACACTGGGTCTGACTGAGCGCCTCCAGGAGAGAGGCCCAAACAAGACGCGCCCCGAGGAGCGTCTTGCCACATGTCAACAATGGGTCTGACTGAGGGCCTCCAGGAGAGAGGCCCAAGCAAGATGCGCCCGGAGGAGCGTCTTGCCACATGTCAACACTGGGTCTGACAGAGGGCCTCCAGGAGAAAGGCCCAAGCAAGACGCGCCCCGAGGAGCGTCTTGTCACATGTCAACACTGGGTCTGTCTGAGCGCCTGCAGGAGAGAAGCCCAAGCAAGACGCGCCCCGAGGAGCGTCTTGCCACATGTCAACAATGGGTCTGACTGAGGGCCTCCAGGAGAGAAGCCCAAGCAAGACGCGCCCCGAGGAGCGTCTTGACACATGTCACTACTGGGTCTGACAGAGGGCCTCCACGAGAGAGGCCCAAGCAAGACGCGCCCCGAGGAGTGTCATGCCACATGTCAACAATGGGTCTGACTGAGGGCCTCCAGGAGAGAAGCCCAAGCAAGACACGCCCCGAGGAGCGTCTTGACACATGTCAACACTGGGTCGGACTGAGGGCCTCCATGAGAGAAGCCCAAGCAAGACGCGCCCCGAGGAGAGTCTTGCCACATGTCAACACTCGGTCTGACAGAGGGCATTCAGGAGAGAGGCCCAAGCAATGCGCGCCCTGAGGAGCGTCTTGCCACATGTCACCACTGGGTCTGAATTAGCGCCTCCAGGAGAGAGGCCCAACCAAGACGCGCCCCGAGGAGTGTCTTGCCACATGCCAAGACTGGGTCTGACTGAGCGCCTCCAGGAGAGAGGCCCAAGCAAGACGCGCCCCGAGGAGCGTCTTGCCACGTGTCAACACTGGGTCTGTCTGAGCGCCTCCAGGAGAGAGGCCCAAGCAAGACGCACCCTGAGTAGCGTCTTTTCACGTGTCAACACTGGGTCTGACTGAGCGCCTCCAGGAGGGAGGCCCAAGCAAGACGCGCCCCGAGGAGCGTCTTGCCACATGTCAACACTGGGTCTGACTGAGCGCCTCCAGGAGAGAGGCCCAAGCAAGACGCGCCCCCGAGGAGCGTCTTGCCACATGTCAACAATGGGTCTGACTGAGCGCCTCCAGGAGAGAGGCCCAAGCAAGACGCGCCCCGAGGAGCGTCTTGCCACGTGTCAACACTGGGTCTGTCTGAGCGCCTCCAGGAGAGAGGCCCAAGCAAGACGCACCCTGAGGAGCGTCTTTCCACGTGTCACCACTGGGTCTGACTGAGCGCCTCCAGGAGGGAGGCCCAAGCAAGACGCGCCCCGAGGAGCGTCTTGCCACATGTCAACACTGGGTCTGACTGAGCGCCTCCAGGAGAGAGGCCCAAGCAAGACGCGCCCCGAGGAGCGTCTTGCCACATGTCAACAATGGGTCTGACTGAGGGCCTCCAGGAGAGAGGCCCAAGCAAGATGCGCCCGGAGGAGCGTCTTGCCACATGTCAACACTGGGTCTGACAGAGGACCTCCAGGAGAAAGGCCCAAGCAAGACGCGCCCCGAGGAGCATCTTGCCACATGTCACCTCTGGTTCTGACTGAGCGCCTCCAGGAGAGAGGCCCAAGCAAGACGCGCCCCGAGGAGCGTCTTGCCACATGTCAACAATGGGTCTGACTGAGGGCCTCCAGGAGAGAAGCCCAAGCAAGACGCGCCCCGAGGAGCGTCTTGACACATGTCAACACTGGGTCTGACAGAGGGCCTCCACGAGAGAGGCCCAAGCAAGACGCGCCCCGAGGAGTGTCATGCCACATGTCACCACTGGGTCTGACTGAGCGCCTCCAGGAGAGAGGCCCAAGCAAGACGTGCCCCGAGGAGCGTCAGGCCACATGTCACTACTCAGTCTGACTGAGCGCATCCAGGAGAGAGGCCCAAGCAAGACGCGCCCCGAGGAGCGTCTTGCCACATAGCAGCACTGGGTCTGACTGAGCGCCTCCAGGAGAGAGGCCCCAGCAAGACGCGCCCCGAGGAGCGTCTTGCCTTATTTCAGCACTCGGTCTGACTGAGCGCCTCCAGGAGAGAGGCCCAAGCAAGACGCACCCCGAGCAGCGTCTTGCCACATGTCAACAATGGGTCTGACTGAGGGCCTCCAGGAGAGAAGCCCAAGCAAGACGCGCCCCGAGGAGTGTCTTGCCACATGTCAACACTGTGTCTGACTGAGCGCCTCCAGGAGAGAGGCCCAAGCAAGACGCGCCCCGAGGAGCGTCTTGCCTTATGTCAGCACTCGGTCTGACTGAGCGCCTCCAGGAGAGAGGCCCAAGCAAGACGCGCCCCGAGGAGCGTCTTGCCACATGTCACTACTCGGTCTAACTGAGCGCCTCCAGGAGAGAGGTCCAAGCAAGACGCGCCCCGACGAGCGTCTTGCAAAATGTCACTACTCGGTCTGACTGAGCGCTTCCAGGAGGGAGGTCCAAGCAAGACGTGCCCCGAGGAGCGTCTTGCCACATGTCAACAATGGGTCTGACTGAGGGCCTCCAGGAGAGAAGCCCAAGCAAGACACGCCCCGAGGAGCGTCTTGACACATGTCAACACTGGGTCGGACTGAGGGCCTCCATGAGAGAAGCCCAAGCAAGACGCGCCCCGAGGAGAGTCTTGCCACATGTCAACACTCGGTCTGACAGAGGACATTCAGGAGAGAGGCCCAAGCAATACGCGCCCTGAGGAGCGTCTTGCCACATGTCACCACTGGGTCTGAATGAGCGCCTCCAGGAGAGAGGCCCAACCAAGACGCGCCCCGAGGAGTGTCTTGCCACATGCAAACACTGGGTCTGACTGAGCGCCTCCAGGAGAGAGGCCCAACCAAGACGCGCCCCGAGGAGCGTCTTGACACATGTCAACACTGGGTCTGACAGAGGGCCTCCACGAGAGAGGCCCAAGCAAGACGCGCCCCGAGGAGTGTCATGCCACATGTCACCACTGGGTCTGACTGAGCGCCTCCAGGAGAGAGGCCCAAGCAAGACGTGCCCCGAGGAGCGTCAGGCCACATGTCACTACTCAGTCTGACTGAGCGCATCCAGGAGAGAGGCCCAAGCAAGACGCGCCCCGAGGAGCGTCTTGCCACATAGCAGCACTGGGTCTGACTGAGCGCCTCCAGGAGAGAGGCCCCAGCAAGACGCGCCCCGAGGAGCGTCTTGCCTTATGTCAGCACTCGGTCTGACTGAGCGCCTCCAGGAGAGAGGCCCAGGCAAGACGCACCCCGAGCAGCGTCTTGCCACATGTCAACAATGGGTCTGACTGAGGGCCTCCAGGAGAGAAGCCCAAGCAAGACGCGCCCCGAGGAGCGTCTTGACACATGTCAACACTGGGTCTGACAGAGGGCCTCCACGAGAGAGGCCCAAGCAAGACGTGCCCCGAGGAGCGTCAGGCCACATGTCACTACTCAGTCTGACTGAGCGCCTCCAGGATAGACGCCCAAGCAAGACGCGCCCCGAGGAGCGTCTTGCCACATGTCAGCACTGGGTCTGACTGAGCGCCTCCAGGAGAGAGGCCCCAGCAAGACGCGCCCCGAGGAGCGTCTTGCCTTATGTCAGCACTCGGTCTGACTGAGCGCCTCCAGGAGAGAGGCCCAAGCAAGACGCGCCCAGAGCAGCGTCTTGCCACATATCAACAATGGGTCTGACTGAGGTTCTCCAGGAGAGAGGCCCAAGCAAGATGCGCCCGGAGGAGCGTCTTGCCACATGTCAACACTGGGTCTGACAGAGGGCCTCCAGGAGAGAGGCCCAAGCAAGACGCGCCGCGAGGAGCGTCTTGCCACGTGTCAACACTGGGTCTGTCTGAGCGCCTCCAGGAGAGAGGCCCAAGCAAGACGCACCCTGAGGAGCGTCTTTCCACGTGTCACCACTGGGTCTGACTGAGCGCCTCCAGGAGAGAGGCCCAAGCAAGACGCGCCCCGAGGAGCGTCTTGCCACATGTCAACACTGGGTCTGACTGAGCGCCTCCAGGAGAGAGGCCCAAGCAAGACGCGCCCCGAGGAGCGTCTTGCCACATGTCAACACTGGGTCTGACTGAGCGCCTCCAGGAGAGAGGCCCAAACAAGACGCGCCCCGAGGAGCGTCTTGCCACATGTCAACAATGGGTCTGACTGAGGGCCTCCAGGAGAGAGGCCCAAGCAAGATGCGCCCGGAGGAGCGTCTTGCCACATGTCAACACTGGGTCTGACAGAGGGCCTCCAGGAGAAAGGCCCAAGCAAGACGCGCCCCGAGGAGCGTCTTGTCACATGTCAACACTGGGTCTGTCTGAGCGCCTGCAGGAGAGAAGCCCAAGCAAGACGCGCCCCGAGGAGCGTCTTGACACATGTCACTACAGGGTCTGACAGAGGGCCTCCACGAGAGAGGCCCAAGCAAGACGCGCCCCAAGGAGTGTCATGCCACATGTCACCACTGGGTCTGACTGAGCGCCTCCAGGAGAGAGGCCCAAGCAAGACGTGCCCCGAGGAGCGTCAGGCCACATGTCACTACTCAGTCTGACTGAGCGCCTCCAGGAGAGAGGCCCAAGCAAGACGCGCCCCGAGGAGCGTCTTGCCACATGTCAACACTGGGTCTGACAGAGGGCCTCCAGGAGAGAGGCCCAAGCAAGACGCGCCCCGAGGAGCGTCTTGCCACATGTCACCTCTGGTTCTGACTGAGCGCCTCCAGGAGAGAGGCCCAAGCAAGACACGCCCCGAGGAGCGTCTTGTCACATGTCAACACTGGGTCTTTCCGAGCGCCTCCAGGAGAGAAGCCCAAGCAAGACGCGCCCCGAGGAGCGTCTTGCCACATGTCAGCACTCGGTCTGACTGAGTGCCTCCAGGAGAGAGGCCCAAGCAAGACGCGCCCCGAGGAGCATCTTGCCACATGTCAACAATGGGTCTGACAGAGGGCCTCCAGGAGAGAGGCCGAAGCAAGACGCGCCCGGAGGAGTGTCTTGCCACATGTCACCACTTGGTCTGACTGAGGGCCTCCAGGAGAGAAGCCCAAGCAACACGCGCCCCGAGGAGCGTCTTGCCACATGTCAACAATGGGTCTGACTGAGGGCCTCCAGGAGAGAAGCCCAAGCAAGACGCGCCCCGAGGAGCGTCTTGACACATTTCAACACTGGGTCTGACAGAGGGTCTCCAGGAGAGAGGCCCAAGCAAGACGCGCCCCGAGGAGTGTCTTGCCACATGTCACCACTTGGTCTGACTGAGCGCCTCCAGGAGAGAGGCCCAAGCAACACGCGCCCCGAGGAGCGTCTGGCCACTTGTCACTACTCAGTCTGACTGAGCGCCTCCAGGAGAGAGGCCCAAGCAAGACGCGCCCCGAGGAGTGTCTTGCCACATGTCAACAATGAGTCTTACTGAGGGCCTCAAGGAGAGAAGCCCAAGCAAGACGCGCCCCGAGGAGCTTCTTGCCACATGTCAGCACTCGGTCTGACTGAGCGCCTCCAGGAGAGAGGCCAAAGCAAGACGCGCCCCGAGGAGCGTCTTGACACATGTCAACACTGGGTCTGACAGAGGGCCTCCATGAGAGAGGCCCAAGCAAGACGCGCCCCGAGGAGTGTCTTGCCACATGTCACCACTTGGTCTGACTGAGCGCCTCCTGGAGAGAGGCCCAAGCAACACGCGCCCCGAGGAGCGTCAGGCCACATGTCACTACTCAGTCTGACTGAGCGCCTCCAGGAGAGAGGCCCAAGCAAGACGCGCCCCGAGGAGCGTCTTGCCACATGTCAACAATGGTTCTTACTGAGGGCCTCCGGGAGAGAAGCCCAAGCAAGACGCGCCCCGAGGAGCTTCTTGCCACATGTCAGCACTCGGTCTGACTGAGCGCCTCCAGGAGAGAGGCCAAAGCAAGACGCCCCCCGAGGAGCGTCTTGCCACTTGTCACTACTCGGTCTGATTGAGCGCCTCAGGGAGAGAGGACCATGCAAGACGCGCCCCGAGGAGCGTCTTGCCACATGTCAACACTGGGTCTGACTGAGTGCCTCCATGAGAGAAGCCCCAGCAAGACGCGCCCCGAGGAGCGTCTTGCCACATGTCACTACTCGGTCTGTTTGAGCGCCTCCAGGAGAGAGGCCCAAGCAAGACGTGCCCCGAGGAGCGTCTTGCCACATGTCAACAATGGGTCTGACTGCGGGCCTCCAGGAGAGAAGCCCAAGCAAGACGCGCCCCGAGGAGCGTCTTGCCACATGTCAACACTGGGTCTGACTGAGCGCCTCCAGGAGAGAGGCCCAAGCAAGATGCGCCCGGAGGAGCTTCTTGCCACATGTCAACACTGGGTCTGACAGAGGGCCTCCAGGAGAGAGGCCCAAGCAAGACGCGCCCCGAGGTGCATCTTGCCACCTGTCACCTCTGGTTCTGACTGAGCTCCTCCAGGAGAGAGGCCCAAGCAAGACGCGCCCCGAGGAGCGTCTTGCCTTATGTCAGCACTCGGTCTGACTGAGCGCCTCCAGGAGGGAGGCCCAAGCAAGACGCGCCCCGAGGAGCGTCTTGCCATATGTCAACAATGGGTCTGACAGAGGGCCTCCAGGAGAGAGGCCGAAGCAAGACGCGCCCGGAGGAGTGTCTTGCCACATGTCACCACTTGGTCTGACTGAGGGCCTCCAGGAGAGAAGCCCAAGCAACACGCGCCCCGAGGAGCGTCTTGCCACATGTCAACAATGGGTCTGACTGAGGGCCTCCAGGAGAGAAGCCCAAGCAAGACGCGCCCCGAGGAGCGTCTTGACACATTTCAACACTGGGTCTGACAGAGGGTCTCCAGGAGAGAGGCCCAAGCAAGACGCGCCCCGAGGAGTGTCTTGCCACATGTCACCACTTGGTCTGACTGAGCGCCTCCAGGAGAGAGGCCCAAGCAACACGCGCCCCGAGGAGCGTCTGGCCACATGTCACTACTCAGTCTGACTGAGCGCCTCCAGGAGAGAGGCCCAAGCAAGACGCGCCCCGAGGAGTGTCTTGCCACATGTCAACAATGAGTCTTACTGAGGGCCTCAAGGAGAGAAGCCCAAGCAAGACGCGCCCCGAGGAGCTTCTTGCCACATGTCAGCACTCGGTCTGACTGAGCGCCTCCAGGAGAGAGGCCAAAGCAAGACGCGCCCCGAGGAGCGTCTTGACACATGTCAACACTGGGTCTGACAGAGGGCCTCCATGAGAGAGGCCCAAGCAAGACGCGCCCCGAGGAGTGTCTTGCCACATGTCACCACTTGGTCTGACTGAGCGCCTCCTGGAGAGAGGCCCAAGCAACACGCGCCCCGAGGAGCGTCAGGCCACATGTCACTACTCAGTCTGACTGAGCGCCTCCAGGAGAGAGGCCCAAGCAAGACGCGCCCCGAGGAGCGTCTTGCCACATGTCAACAATGGTTCTTACTGAGGGCCTCCGGGAGAGAAGCCCAAGCAAGACGCGCCCCGAGGAGCTTCTTGCCACATGTCAGCACTCGGTCTGACTGAGCGCCTCCAGGAGAGAGGCCAAAGCAAGACGCCCCCCGAGGAGCGTCTTGCCACTTGTCACTACTCGGTCTGATTGAGCGCCTCAGGGAGAGAGGACCATGCAAGACGCGCCCCGAGGAGCGTCTTGCCACATGTCAACACTGGGTCTGACTGAGTGCCTCCATGAGAGAAGCCCCAGCAAGACGCGCCCCGAGGAGCGTCTTGCCACATGTCACTACTCGGTCTGTTTGAGCGCCTCCAGGAGAGAGGCCCAAGCAAGACGTGCCCCGAGGAGCGTCTTGCCACATGTCAACAATGGGTCTGACTGCGGGCCTCCAGGAGAGAAGCCCAAGCAAGACGCGCCCCGAGGAGCGTCTTGCCACATGTCAACACTGGGTCTGACTGAGCGCCTCCAGGAGAGAGGCCCAAGCAAGATGCGCCCGGAGGAGCTTCTTGCCACATGTCAACACTGGGTCTGACAGAGGGCCTCCAGGAGAGAGGCCCAAGCAAGACGCGCCCCGAGGTGCATCTTGCCACCTGTCACCTCTGGTTCTGACTGAGCTCCTCCAGGAGAGAGGCCCAAGCAAGACGCGCCCCGAGGAGCGTCTTGCCTTATGTCAGCACTCGGTCTGACTGAGCGCCTCCAGGAGGGAGGCCCAAGCAAGACGCGCCCCGAGGAGCGTCTTGCCATATGTCACTACTCGGTCTAACTGAGCGCCTCCAGGAGAGAGGTCCAAGCAAGACGCGCCCCGAGGAGCGTCTTGCAAAATGTCACTACTCGGTCTGACTGAGCGCCTCCAGGAGGGAGTCCAAGCAAGACGCGCCCCGAGGTGCGTCTTGCCACATGTCAACACTGGGTCTGACAGAGGGCCTCCAGGAGAGAAGCCCAAGCAAGACGCGCCCCGAGGAGTGTCTTGCCACATGTCACCACTTGGTCTGACTGAGCGCCTCCAGGAGAGAGGCCCAAGCAACACGCGCCCCGAGGAGCGTCTGGCCACATGTCACTACTCAGTCTGACTGAGCGCCTCCAGGAGAGAGGCCCAAGCAAGACGCGCCCCGAGGAGTGTCTTGCCACATGTCAACAATGGGTCTTACTGAGGGCCTCCAGGAGAGAAGCCCAAGCAAGACGCGCCCCGAGGAGCTTCTTGCCACATGTCAGCACTCGGTCTGATTGAGCGCCTCACGGAGAGAGGACCATGCAAGACGCGCCCCGAGGAGCGTCTTGCCACATGTCAACACTGGGTCTGACTGAGTGCCTCCATGAGAGAAGCCCCAGCAAGACGCGCCCCGAGGAGCGTCTTGCCACATGTCACTACTCGGTCTGTTTGAGCGCCTCCAGGAGAGAGGCCCAAGCAAGACGTGCCCCGAGGAGCGTCTTGCCACATGTCAACAATGGGTCTGACTGAGGGCCTCCAGGAGAGAAGCCCAAGCAAGACGCGCCCCGAGGAGCGTCTTGCCACATGTCAACACTGGGTCTGTCTGAGCGCCTCCAGGAGAGAGGCCCAAGCAAGATGCGCCCGGAGGAGCTTCTTGCCACATGTCAACACTGGGTCTGACAGAGGGCCTCCAGGAGAGAGGCCCAAGCAAGACGCGCCCCGAGGTGCGTCTTGCCACCTGTCACCTCTGGTTCTGACTGAGCGCCTCCAGGAGAGAGGCCCAAGCAAGACGCGCCCCGAGGAGCGTCTTGTCACATGTCAACACTGGGTCTGTCTGAGCGCCTCCAGGAGAGAAGCCCAAGCAAGACGCGCCCCGAGGAGCGTCTTGCCACATGTCAACAATGGGTCTGACTGAGGGCCTCCAGGAGAGAAGCCCAAGCAAGACGCCCCCCGAGGAGCGTCTTGACACATGTCAACACTGGGTCTGACAGAGGGCCTCCACGAGAGAGGCCCAAGCAAGACGCGCCCCGAGGAGTGTCATGCCACATGTCACCACTGGGTCTGACTGAGCGCCTCCAGGAGAGAGGCCCAAGCAAGACGTGCCCCGAGGAGCGTCAGGCCACATGTCACTACTCAGTCTGACTGAGCGCCTCCAGGAGAGAGGCCCAAGCAAGACGCGCCCCGAGGAGCGTCTTGCCACATGTCAGCACTGGGTCTGACTGAGCGCCTCCAGGAGAGAGGCCCAGCAAGACGCGCCCCGAGGAGCGTCTTGCCTTCTGTCAGCACTCGGTCTGACTGAGCGCCTCCAGGAGAGAGGCCCAAGCAAGACGCGCCCCGAGGAGCATCTTGCCATATGTCACTACTCGGTCTAACTGAGCGCCTCCAGGAGAGAGGTCCAAGCAAGACGCGCCCCGAGGAGCGTCTTGCAAAATGTCACTACTCGGTCTGACTGAGCGCCTCCAGGAGGGAGGTCCAAGCAAGACGCGCCCCGAGGTGCGTCTTGCCACATGTCAATACTCGGTCTGACTGAGCGCCTCCAGGAGAGAGGCCCAAGCAAGACGTGCCCCGAGGAGCGTCTTGCCACATGTAAACAATGGGTCTGACTGAGGGCCTCCAGGAGAGAAGCCCAAGCAAGACACGCCCCGAGGAGCGTCTTGACACATGTCAACACTGGGTCGGACTGAGGGCCTCCATGAGAGAAGCCCAAGCAAGACGCGCCCCGAGGAGTGTCTTGCCACATGTCACCACTTGGTCTGACTGAGGGCCTCCAGGAGAGAAGCCCAAGCAAGACGTGCCCCGAGGAGCGTCTTGCCACATGTCAACAATGGGTCTGACTGAGGGTCTCCAGGAGAGAAGCCCAAGCAAGACGCGCCCCGAGGAGTGTCTTGCCACATGTCAACACTGGGTCTGAATGAGCGCCTCCAGGAGAGAGGCCCAAGCAAGATGCGCCCGGAGGAGCTTCTTGCCACATGTCAACACTGGGTCTGACAGAGGGCCTCCAGGAGAGAGGCCCAAGCAAGACGCGCCCCGAGGTGCATCTTGCCACCTGTCACCTCTGGTTCTGACTGAGCGCCTCCAGGAGAGAGGCCCAAGCAATACGCGCCCCGAGGAGCGTCTTGTCACATGTCAACACTGGGTCTGTCTGAGCGCCTCCAGGAGAGAAGCCCAAGCAAGACGCGCCCCGAGGAGCGTCTTGACACATGTCAACACTGGGTCTGACAGAGGGCCTCCACGAGAGAGGCCCAAGCAAGACGCGCCCCGAGGAGTGTCATGCCACATGTCACCACTGGGTCTGACTGAGCGCCTCCAGGAGAGAGGCCCAAGCAAGACGTGCCCCGAGGAGCGTCAGGCCACATGTCACTACTCAGTCTGACTGAGCGCCTCCAGGAGAGAGGCCCAAGCAAGACGCGCCCCGAGGAGCGTCTTGCCACATGTCAGCACTGGGTCTGACTGAGCGCCTCCAGGAGAGAGGCCCAGCAAGACGCGCCCCGAGGAGCGTCTTGACACATGTCAACACTGGGTCGGACTGAGGGCCTCCATGAGAGAAGCCCAAGCAAGACGCGCCCCGAGGAGAGTCTTGCCAAATGTCAACACTCGGTCTGACAGAGGGCATTCAGGAGAGAGGCCCAAGCAATACGCGCCCCGAGGAGCGTCTTGCCACATGTCACCACTGGGTCTGAATGAGCGCCTCCAGGAGAGAGGCCCAAGCAAGACGCGCCCCGAGGAGCGTCTTGCCACGTGTCAACACTGGTTCTGACTGAGCGCCTCCAGGAGAGAGGCCCAAGCAAGACGCACCCTGAGGAGCGTCTTTCCACGTGTCACCACTGGGTCTGACTGAGCGCCTCCAGGAGAGAGGCCCAAGCAAGACGCGCCCCGAGGAGCGTCTTGCCACATGTCAACACTGGGTCTGACTGAGCGCCTCCAGGAGAGAGGCCCAAGCAAGACGCGCCCCGAGGAGCGCCTTGCCACATGTCAACACTGGGTCTGACTGAGCGCCTCCAGGAGAGAGGCCCAAGCAAGACGCGCCCCGAGGAGCGTCTTGCCACATGTCAACAATGGGTCTGACTGAGGGCCTCCAGGAGAGAGGCCCAAGCAAGATGCGCCCGGAGGAGCGTCTTGCCACATGTCAACACTGGGTCTGACAGAGGTCCTCCAGGAGAAAGGCCCAAGCAAGACGCGCCCCGAGGAGCGTCTTACCACATGTCACCTCTGGTTCTGATTGAGCGCCTCCAGGAGAGAGGCCCAAGCAAGACGCGCCCCGAGGAGCGTCTTGTCACATGTCAACACTGGGTCTGACTGAGCGCCTCCAGGAGAGAGGACCAAGCAAGACGTGCCCCGAGGAGCGTCAGGCCACATGTCACTACTCAGTCTGACTGAGCGCCTCCAGGAGAGAGGCCCAAGCAAGACGCGCCCCGAGCAGCGTCTTGCCACATGTCAACAATGGGTCTGACTGAGGGCCTCCAGGAGAGAGGCCCAAGCAAGATGCGCCCGGAGGAGCGTCTTGCCACATGTCAACACTGGGTCTGACAGAGGGCCTCCAGGAGAGAGGCCCAAGCAAGACGCGCCCCGAGGAGCGTCTTGCCACATGTCACCTCTGGTTCTGACTGAGCGCCTCCAGGAGAGAGGCCCAAGCAAGATGCGCCCCGAGGAGCGTCTTGCCACATGTCAACAATGGGTCTGACTGAGGGCCTCCAGGAGAGACGCCCAAACAACACGCGCACCGAGGAGCGTCTGGCCAGATGTCACTACTCAGTCTGACTGAGCGCCTCCAGGAGAGAGGCCCAAGCAAGACGCGCCCCGAGGAGTGTCTTGCCACATGTCAACAATGGGTCTTACTGAGGGCCTCCAGGAGAGAAGCCCAAGCAAGACGCGCCCCGAGGAGCTTCTTGCCACATGTCAGCACTCGGTCTGACTGAGCGCCTCCAGGAGAGAGGCCAAAGCAAGACGCGCCCCGAGGAGCGTCTTGACACATGTCAGCACTGGGTCTGAAAGAGGGCCTCCATGAGAGAGGCCCAGGCATGACGCGCCCCGAGGAGTGTCTTGCCACATGTCACCACTTGGTCTGACTGAGCGCCTCCAGGAGAGAGGCCCAAGCAACACGCGCCCCGAGGAGCGTCAGGCCACATGTCACTACTCAGTCTGACTGAGCGCCTCCAGCAGAGAGGCCCAAGCAAGACGCGCCCCGAGGAGCGTCTTGCAACATGTCAACAATGGTTCTTACTGAGGGCCTCCGGGAGAGAAGCCCAAGCAAGACGCGCCCCGAGGAGCGTCTTGCCACATGTCAACACTGGGTCTGACTGAGTGCCTCCATGAGAGAAGCCCCAGCAAGACGCGCCTCGAGGAGCGTCTTGCCACATGTCACTACTCGGTCTGTTTGAGCGCCTCCAGGAAAGAGCCCCAAGCAAGACGTGCCCCGAGGAGCGTCTTGCCACATGTCAACAATGGGTCTGACTGAGGGCCTCCAGGAGAGAAGCCCAAGCAAGACGCGCCCCGAGGAGAGTCTTGCCAAATGTCAACACTCGGTCTGACAGAGGGCATTCAGGAGAGAGGCCCAAGCAATACGCGCCCCGAGGAGCATCTTGCCACATGTCACCACTGGGTCTGAATGAGCGCCTCCAGGAGAGAGGCCAGACCAAGACGCGCCGCGAGGAGTGTCTTGCCACATGCCAACACTGGGTCTGACTGAGCGCCTCCAGGAGAGAGGCCCAAGCAAGACGCGCCCCGAGGAGCGTCTTGCCACATGTCAACACTGGGTCTGACTGAGCGCCTCCAGGAGAGAGGCCCAAGCAAGACGCGCCCCGAGGAGCGCCTTTCCACGTGTCAACACTGGGTCTGACTGAGCGCCTCCAGGAGAGAGGCCCAAGCAAGACGCACCCTGAGGAGCGTCTTTCCACGTGTCACCACTGGGTCTGACTGAGCGCCTCCAGGAGAGAGGCCCAAGCAAGACGCGCCCTGAGGAGCGTCTTGCCACATGTCAACACTGGGTCTGACTGAGCGCCTCCAGGAGAGAGGCCCAAGCAAGACGCGCCCCGAGGAGCGCCTTTCCACATGTCAACACTGGGTCTGACTGAGCGCCTCCAGGAGAGAGGCCCAAGCAAGACGCGCCCCGAGGAGCGTCTTGCCACATGTCAGCACTGGGTCTGACTGAGCGCCTCCAGAAGAGAGGCCCAGCAAGACGCGCCCCGAGGAGCGTCTTGACACATGTCAACACTGGGTCGGACTGAGGGCCTCCATGAGAGAAGCCCAAGCAAGACGCGCCCCGAGGAGAGTCTTGCCAAATGTCAACACTCGGTCTGACAGAGGGCATTCAGGAGAGAGGCCCAAGCAATACGCGCCCCGAGGAGCGTCTTGCCACATGTCACCACTGGGTCTGAATGAGCGCCTCCAGGAGAGAGGCCAGACCAAGACGCGCCCCGAGGAGTGTCTTGCCACTTGCCAACACTGGGTCTGACTGAGCACCTCCAGGAGAGAGGCCCAAGCAAGACGCGCCCCGAGGAGCGTCTTGCCACGTGTCAACACTGGGTCTGACTGAGCGCCTCCAGGAGAGAGGCCCAAGCAAGACGCACCCTGAGGAGCGTCTTTCCACGTGTCACCACTGGGTCTGACTGAGCGCCTCCAGGAGAGAGGCCCAAGCAAGACGCGCCCCGAGGAGCGTCTTGCCACATGTCAACACTGGGTCTGACTGAGCGCCTCCAGGAGAGAGGCCCAAGCAAGACGCGCCCCGAGGAGCGCCTTGCCACATGTCAACACTGGGTCTGACTGAGCGCCTCCAGGAGAGAGGCCCAAGCAAGACGCGCCCCGAGGAGCGTCTTGCCACATGTCAACAATGGGTCTGACTGAGGGCCTCCAGGAGAGAGGCCCAAGCAAGATGCGCCCGGAGGAGCGTCTTGCCACATGTCAACACTGGGTCTGACAGAGGTCCTCCAGGAGAAAGGCCCAAGCAAGACGCGCCCCGAGGAGCGTCTTGCCACATGTCACCTCTGGTTCCTATTGAGCGCCTCCAGGAGAGAGGCCCAAGCAAGACGCGCCCCGAGGATCGTCTTGTCACATGTCAACACTGGGTCTGACTGAGCGCCTCCAGGAGAGAGGCCCAAGCAAGACGTGCCCCGAGGAGCGTCAGGCCACATGTCACTACTCAGTCTGACTGAGCGCCTCCAGGAGAGAGGCCCAAGCAAGACGCGCCCCGAGCAGCGTCTTGCCACATGTCAACAATGGGTCTGACTGAGGGCCTCCAGGAGAGAGGCCCAAGCAAGATGCGCCCGGAGGAGCGTCTTGCCACATGTCAACACTGGGTCTGACAGAGGGTCTCCAGGAGAGAGGCCCAAGCAAGACGCGCCCCGAGGAGCGTCTTGCCACATGTCACCTCTGGTTCTGACTGAGCGCCTCCAGGAGAGAGGCCCAAGCAAGATGCGCCCCGAGGAGCGTCTTGCCACATGTCAACAATGGGTCTGACTGAGGGCCTCCAGGAGAGACGCCCAAACAACACGCGCACCGAGGAGCGTCTGGCCAGATGTCACTACTCAGTCTGACTGAGCGCCTCCAGGAGAGAGGCCCAAGCAAGACGCGCCCCGAGGAGTGTCTTGCCACATGTCAACAATGGGTCTTACTGAGGGCCTCCAGGAGAGAAGCCCAAGCAAGACGCGCCCCGAGGAGCTTCTTGCCACATGTCAGCACTCGGTCTGACTGAGCGCCTCCAGGAGAGAGGCCAAAGCAAGACGCGCCCCGAGGAGCGTCTTGACACATGTCAGCACTGGGTCTGACAGAGGGCCTCCATGAGAGAGGCCCAGGCATGACGCGCCCCGAGGAGTGTCTTGCCACATGTCACCACTTGGTCTGACTGAGCGCCTCCAGGAGAGAGGCCCAAGCAACACGCGCCCCGAGGAGCGTCAGGCCACATGTCACTACTCAGTCTGACTGAGCGCCTCCAGCAGAGAGGCCAAAGCAAGACGCGCCCCGAGGAGCGTCTTGCCACATGTCAACAATGGTTCTTACTGAGGGCCTCCGGGAGAGAAGCCCAAGCAAGACGCGCCCCGAGGAGCGTCTTGCCACATATCAACACTGGGTCTGACTGAGTGCCTCCATGAGAGAAGCCCCAGCAAGACGCGCCTCGAGGAGCGTCTTGCCACATGTCACTACTCGGTCTGTTTGAGCGCCTCCAGGAAAGAGCCCCAAGCAAGACGTGCCCCGAGGAGCGTCTTGCCACATGTCAACAATGGGTCTGACTGAGGGCCTCCAGGAGAGAAGCCCAAGCAAGACGCGCCCCGAGGAGAGTCTTGCCAAATGTCAACACTCGGTCTGACAGAGGGCATTCAGGAGAGAGGCCCAAGCAAGACGCGCCCCGAGGAGCGTCTTGCCACATGTCAACAATGGGTCTGACTGAGGGCCTCCAGGAGAGAGGCCCAAGCAAGATGCGCCCGGAGGAGCGTCTTGCCACATGTCAACACTGGGTCTGACAGAGGTCCTCCAGGAGAAAGGCCCAAGCAAGACGCGCCCCGAGGAGCGTCTTGCCACATGTCACCTCTGGTTCCTATTGAGCGCCTCCAGGAGAGAGGCCCAAGCAAGACGCGCCCCGAGGATCGTCTTGTCACATGTCAACACTGGGTCTGACTGAGCGCCTCCAGGAGAGAGGCCCAAGCAAGACGTGCCCCGAGGAGCGTCAGGCCACATGTCACTACTCAGTCTGACTGAGCGCCTCCAGGAGAGAGGCCCAAGCAAGACGCGCCCCGAGCAGCGTCTTGCCACATGTCAACAATGGGTCTGACTGAGGGCCTCCAGGAGAGAGGCCCAAGCAAGATGCGCCCGGAGGAGCGTCTTGCCACATGTCAACACTGGGTCTGACAGAGGGTCTCCAGGAGAGAGGCCCAAGCAAGACGCGCCCCGTGGAGCGTCTTGCCACATGTCACCTCTGGTTCTGACTGAGCGCCTCCAGGAGAGAGGCCCAAGCAAGATGCGCCCCGAGGAGCGTCTTGCCACATGTCAACAACTGGTCGGACTGAGGGCCTCCAGGAGAGACGCCCAAACAACACGCGCACCGAGGAGCGTCTGGCCAGATGTCACTACTCAGTCTGACTGAGCGCCTCCAGGAGAGAGGCCCAAGCAAGACGCGCCCCGAGGAGTGTCTTGCCACATGTCAACAATGGGTCTTACTGAGGGCCTCCAGGAGAGAAGCCCAAGCAAGACGCGCCCCGAGGAGCTTCTTGCCACATGTCAGCACTCGGTCTGACTGAGCGCCTCCAGGAGAGAGGCCAAAGCAAGACGCGCCCCGAGGAGCGTCTTGACACATGTCAGCACTGGGTCTGACAGAGGGCCTCCATGAGAGAGGCCCAGGCATGACGCGCCCCGAGGAGTGTCTTGCCACATGTCACCACTTGGTCTGACTGAGCGCCTCCAGGAGAGAGGCCCAAGCAACACGCGCCCCGAGGAGCGTCAGGCCACATGTCACTACTCAGTCTGACTGAGCGCCTCCAGCAGAGAGGCCCAAGCAAGACGCGCCCCGAGGAGCGTCTTGCCACATGTCAACAATGGTTCTTACTGAGGGCCTCCGGGAGAGAAGCCCAAGCAAGACGCGCCCCGAGGAGCGTCTTGCCACATGTCAACACTGGGTCTGACTGAGTGCCTCCATGAGAGCAGCCCCAGCAAGACGCGCCCTCGAGGAGCGTCTTGCCACATGTCACTACTCGGTCTGTTTGAGCGCCTCCAGGAAAGAGCCCCAAGCAAGACGTGCCCCGAGGAGCGTCTTGCCACATGTCAACAATGGGTCTGACTGAGGGCCTCCAGGAGAGAAGCCCAAGCAAGACGCGCCCCGAGGAGAGTCTTGCCAAATGTCAACACTCGGTCTGACAGAGGGCATTCAGGAGAGAGGCCCAAGCAATACGCGCCCCGAGGAGCATCTTGCCACATGTCACCACTGGGTCTGAATGAGCGCCTCCAGGAGAGAGGCCAGACCAAGACGCGCCGCGAGGAGTGTCTTGCCACATGCCAACACTGGGTCTGACTGAGCGCCTCCAGGAGAGAGGCCCAAGCAAGACGCGCCCCGAGGAGCGTCTTGCCACATGTCAACACTGGGTCTGACTGAGCGCCTCCAGGAGAGAGGCCCAAGCAAGACGCGCCCCGAGGAGCGCCTTTCCACGTGTCAACACTGGGTCTGACTGAGCGCCTCCAGGAGAGATGCCCAAGCAAGACGCACCCTGAGGAGCGTCTTTCCACGTGTCACCACTGGGTCTGACTGAGCGCCTCCAGGAGAGAGGCCCAAGCAAGACGCGCCCTGAGGAGCGTCTTGCCACATGTCAACACTGGGTCTGACTGAGCGCCTCCAGGAGAGAGGCCCAAGCAAGACGCACCCCGAGGAGCGCCTTTCCACATGTCAACACTGGGTCTGACTGAGCGCCTCCAGGAGAGAGGCCCAAGCAAGACGCGCCCCGAGGAGCGTCTTGCCACATGTCAACAATGGGTCTGACTGAGGGCCTCCAGGAGAGAGGCCCAAGCAAGATGCGCCCGGAGGAGCGTCTTGCCACATGTAACCTCTGGTTCTGATTGAGCGCCTCCAGGAGAGAGGCCCAAGCAAGACGCGCCCCGAGGAGCGTCTTGTCACATGTCAACACTGGGTCTGTCTGAGCGCCTCCAGGAGAGAAGCCCAAGCAAGACGCGCCCCGAGGAGCGTCTTGCCACATGTCAACAATGGGTCTGACTGAGGGCCTCCAGGAGAGAAGCCCAAGCAAGACGCGCCCCGAGGAGCGTCTTGACACATGTCAACACTGGGTCTGACAGAGGGCCTCCACGAGAGAGGCCCAAGCAAGACGCGCCTCGAGGAGTGTCATGCCACATGTCACCACTGGGTCTGACTGAGCGCCTCCAGGAGAGAGGCCCAAGCAAGACGTGCCCCGAGGAGCGTCAGGCCACATGTCACTACTCAGTCTGACTGAGCGCCTCCAGGAGAGAGGCCCAAGCAAGACGCGCCCCGAGCAGCGTCTTGCCACATGTCAACAATGGGTCTGACTGAGGGCCTCCAGGAGAGAGGCCCAAGCAAGATGCGCCCGGAGGAGCGTCTTGCCACATGTCAACACTGGGTCTGACAGAGGGCCTCCAGGAGAGAGGCCCAAGCAAGACGCGCCCCAAGGAGCGTCTTGCCACATGTCACCTCTGGTTCTGACTGAGCGCCTCCAGGAGAGAGGCCCAAGCAAGACGCGCCCCGAGGAGCGTCTTGCCACATGTCAACAATGGGTCTGACTGAGGGCCTCCAGGAGAGACGCCCAAACAACACGCGCACCGAGGAGCGTCTGGCCAGATGTCACTACTCAGTCTGACTGAGCGCCTCCAGGAGAGAGGCCCAAGCAAGACGTGCCCCGAGGAGTGTCTTGGTACATGTCAACAATGGGTCTTACTGAGGGCCTCCAGGAGAGAAGCCCAAGCAAGACGCGCCCCGAGGAGCTTCTTGCCACATGTCAGCACTCGGTCTGACTGAGCGCCTCCAGGAGAGAGGCCAAAGCAAGACGCGCCCCGAGGAGCGTCTTGACACATGTCAGCACTGGGTCTGACAGAGGGCCTCCATGAGAGAGGCCCAGGCATGACGCGCCCCGAGGAGTGTCTTGCCACATGTCACCACTTGGTCTGACTGAGCGCCTCCAGGAGAGAGGCCCAAGCAACACGCGCCCCGAGGAGCGTCAGGCCACATGTCACTACTCAGTCTGACTGAGCGCCTCCAGCAGAGAGGCCCAAGCAAGACGCGCCCCGAGGAGCGTCTTGCCACATGTCAACAATGGTTCTTACTCAGGGCCTCCGGGAGAGAAGCCCAAGCAAGACGCGCCCCGAGGAGCGTCTTGCCACATGTCAACACTGGGTCTGACTGAGTGCCTCCATGAGAGAAGCCCCAGCAAGACGCGCCTCGAGGAGCGTCTTGCCACATGTCACTACTCGGTCTGTTTGAGCGCCTCCAGGAGAGAGCCCCAAGCAAGACGTGCCCCGAGGAGAGTCTTGCCACATGTCAACAATGGGTCTGACTGAGGGCCTCCAGGAGAGAAGCCCAAGCAAGACGCGCCCCGAGGAGCGTCTTGCCACATGTCAACACTGGGTCTGACTGAGCGCCTCCAGGAGAGAGGCCCAAGCAAGATGCGCCCGGAGGAGATTCTTGCCACATGTCAACACTGGGTCTGACAAAGGGCCTCCAGGAGATAGGCCCAAGCAAGACGCGCCCCGAGGAGCGTCTTGCCACATGTCACCTCTGGTTCTGACTGAGCGCCTCCAGGAGAGAGGCCCAAGCAAGACGCGCCCCGAGGAGCGTCTTGCCACATGTCAACACTGGGTCTGACTGAGCACCTCCAGGAGAGAGGCCCAAGCAAGATGCGCCCCGAGGAGCGTCTTGCCACATGTCAACACTGGGTCTGACTGAGCGCCTCCAGGAGAGAGGCCCGAGGAGCGTCTTGCCACATGTCACCTCTGGGTCTGACTGAGCTCCTCCAGGAGAGAGGCGCAAGCAAGAAACGCCCGAGGAGCGTCTTGACACATGTCAACACTGGGTCTGACTGAGCGCCTCCAGGAGAGAAGCCCCAGCAAGACGCGCCCCGAGGAGCGTCTTGCCACATGTCAACACTGGGTCTGACTGAGCACCTCCAGGAGAGAGGCCCAAGCAAGATGCGCCCCGAGGAGCGTCTTGCCACATGTCAACACTGGGTCTGACTGAGCGCCTCCAGGAGAGAGGCCCGAGGAGCGTCTTGCCACATGTCACCTCTGGGTTTTGACTGAGCTCCTCCAGGAGAGAGGCGCAAGCAAGAAACGCCCGAGGAGCGTCTTGACACATGTCAACACTGGGACTGACTGAGCGCCTCCAGGAGAGAGGCCCCAGCAAGACGCGCCCCGAGGAGCGTCTTGCCACATGTCAGCACTCGGTCTGACTGAGCGCCTCCAGGAGAGAGGCCCAAGCAAGACGTGCCCCGAGGAGCGTCAGGCCACAAGTCACTACTTAGTCTGACTGAGCGCCTCCAGGAGAGAGGCCCAAGCAAGACGCGCCCCGAGCAGCGTCTTGCCACATGTCAACAATGGGTCTGACTGAGGGCCTCCAGGAGAGAGGCCCAAGCAAGATGCGCCCGGAGGAGCGTCTTGCCACATGTCAACACTGGGTCTGACAGAGGGCCTCCAGGAGAGAGGCCCAAGCAAGACGCGCCCTCAGGAGTGTCTTGCCACATGTCAACAATGGGTCTTAATGAGGGCCTCCAGGAGAGAAGCCCAAGCAAGACGCGCCCCGAGGAGCTTCTTGCCACATGTCAGCACTCGGTCTGACTGAGCGCCTCCAGGAGAGAGGCCAAAGCAAGACGCGCCCCGAGGAGCGTCTTGACACATGTCAGCACTGGGTCTGACAGAGGGCCTCCATGAGAGAGGCCCAGGCATGACGCGCCCCGAGGAGTGTCTTGCCACATGTCACCACTTGGTCTGACTAAGCGCCTCCAGGAGAGAGGCCCAAGCAACACGCGCCCCGAGGAGCGTCAGGCCACATGTCACTACTCAGTCTGACTGAGCGCCTCCAGCAGAGAGGCCCAAGCAAGACGCGCCCCGAGGAGCGTCTTGCCACATGTCAACACTGGGTCTGAATGAGCGCCTCCAGGAGAGAGGCCCAACCAAGACGCGCCCCGAGGAGTGTCTTGCCACATGCCAACACTGGGTCTGACTGAGCGCCTCCAGGAGAGAGGCCCAACCAAGACGCGCCCCGAGGAGCGTCTTGCCACGTGTCAACACTGGGTCTGAATGAGCGCCTCCAGGAGAGAGGCCCAAGCAAGACGCACCCTGAGGAGCGTCTTTCCACGTGTCACCACTGGGTCTGACTGAGCGCCTCCAGGAGAGAGGCCCAACCAAGATGCGCCCCGAGGAGTGTCTTGCCACATGCCACCACTGGGTCTGACTGAGCGCCTCCTGGAGAGAGGCCCAAGCAAGACGCGCCCCGAGGAGCGTCTTGCCACGTGTCAACACTGGGTCTGACTGAGCGCCTCCAGGAGAGAGGCCCAAGCAAGACGCACCCTGAGGAGCGTCTTTCCACGTGTCACTACTGGGTCTGACTGAGCGCCTCCAGGAGAGAGGCCCAAGCAAGACGCGCGCCGAGGAGCGTCTTGCCACATGTCAACACTGGGTCTGACTGAGCGCCTCCAGGAGAGAGGCCCAAGCAAGACGCGCACCGAGGAGCGTCTTGCCACATGTCAACACTGGGTCTGACTGAGCGCCTCCAGGAGAGAGGCCCAAGCAAGACGTGCCCCGAGGAGCGTCTTGCCACATGTCAACAATGGGTCTGACTGAGGGCCTCCAGGAGAGAGGCCCAAGCAAGATGCGCCAGGAGGAGCGTCTTGCCACATGTCAACACTGGGTCTGACAGAGGGCCTCCAGGAGAAAGGCCCAAGCAAGACGTGCCCCGAGGAGCGTCTTGCCACATGTCACCTCTGGTTCTGACTGAGCGCCTCCAGGAGAGAGGCCCAAGCAAGACGCGCCCCGAGGAGCGTCTTGTCACATGTCAACACTGGGTCTGTCTGAGCGCCTCCAGGAGAGAAGCCCAAGCAAGACGCGCCCCGAGGAGCGTCTTGCCACATGTCAACAATGGGTCTGACTGAGGGCCTCCAGGAGAGAAGCCCAAGCAAGACGCGCCCCGAGGGGCGTCTTGACACATGTCAACACTGGTTCTGACAGAGCGCCTCCAGGATAGAGGCCCAAGCAAGACGTGCCCCGAGGAGTGTCATGCCACATGTCACCACTGGGTCTGACTGAGCGCCTCCAGGAGAGAGGCCCAAGCAAGACGTGCCCCGAGGAGCGTCAGGCCACATGTCACTACTCAGTCTGACTGAGCGCCTCCAGGAGAGAGGCCCAAGCAAGACGCGCCCCGAGGAGCGTCTTGCCACATGTCAGCACTGGGTCTGACTGAGCGCCTCCAGGAGAGAGGCCCCAGCAAGACGCGCCCCGGGGAGCGTCTTGCCTTATGTCAGCACTCGGTCTGACTGAGCGCCTCCAGGAGAGAGGCCCAAGCAAGATGCGCCCCGAGCAGCGTCTTGCCACATGTCAACAATGGGTCTGACTGAGGGCCTCCAGGAGAGAGGCCCAAGCAAGATGCGCCCGGAGGAGCGTCTTGCCACATGTCAACACTGGGTCTGACAGAGGGCCTCCAGGAGAGAGGCCCAAGCAAGACGCGCCCCGAGGAGCGTCTTGCCACATGTCACCTCTGGTTCTGACTGAGCACCTCCAGGAGAGAGGCCCAAGCAAGACGCGCCCGGAGGAGGGTCTTGTCACATGTCAACACTGGGTCTTTCTGAGCGCCTCCAGGAGAGAAGCCCAAGCAAGACGCGCCCCGAGGAGCGTCTTGCCACATGTCAGCACTCGGTCTGACTGAGTGCCTCCAGGAGAGAGGCCCAAGCAAGACGCGCCCCGAGGAGCGTCTTGCCACATGTCAACAATGGGTCTGACAGAGGGCCTCCAGGAGAGAGGCCGAAGCAAGACGCGCCCCGAGGAGTGTCTTGCCACATGTCACCACTTGGTCTGACTGAGGGCCTCCAGGAGAGAGGCCCAAGCAAGACGCGCCCCGAGCAGCGTCTTGCCACATGTCAACAATGGGTCTGACTGAGGGCCTCCAGGAGAGAGGCCCAAGCAAGATGCGCCCGGAGGAGCGTCTTGCCACATGTCAACACTGGGTCTGACAGAGGGCCTCCAGGAGAGAGGCCCAAGCAAGACGCGCCCCGAGGAGTGTCTTGCCACATGTCAACAATGGGTCTTACTGAGGGCCTCCAGGAGAGAAGCCCAAGCAAGACGCGCCCCGAGGAGCTTCTTGCCACATGTCAGCACTCGGTCTGACTGAGCGCCTCCAGGAGAGAGGCCAAAGCAAGACGCGCCCCGAGGAGCGTCTTGAAACATGTCAGCACTGGGTCTGACAGAGGGCCTCCATGAGAGAGGCCCAGGCATGACGCGCCCCGAGGAGTGTCTTGCCACATGTCACCACTTGGTCTGACTAAGCGCCTCCAGGAGAGAGGCCCAAGCAACACGCGCCCCGAGGAGCGTCAGGCCACATGTCACTACTCAGTCTGACTGAGCGCCTCCAGCAGAGAGGCCCAAGCAAGACGCGCCCCGAGGAGCGTCTTGCCACATGTCAACACTGGGTCTGACTGAGTTTCTCCATGAGAGAAGCCCCAGCAAGACGCGCCTCGAGGAGCGTCTTGCCACATGTCACTACTCGGTCTGTTTGAGCGCCTCCAGGAGAGAGCCCCAAGCAAGACGTGCCCCGAGGAGCGTCTTGCCACATGTCAACAATGGGTCTGACTGAGGGCCTCCAGGAGAGAAGCCCAAGCAAGACGCGTCCCGAGGAGCGTCTTGCCACATGTCAACACTGGGTCTGACTGAGCGCCTCCAGGAGAGAGGCCCAAGCAAGATGCGCCCGGAGGAGATTCTTGCCACATGTCAACACTGGGTCTGACAAAGGGCCTCCAGGAGAGAGGCCCAAGCAAGACGCGCCCCGAGGAGCGTCTTGCCACATGTCACCTCTGGTTCTGACTGAGCGCCTCCAGGAGAGAGGCCCAAGCAAGACGCGCCCCGAGGAGCGTCTTGCCACATGTCAACACTGGGTCTGACTGAGCACCTCCAGGAGAGAGGCCCAAGCAAGATGCGCCCCGAGGAGCGTCTTGCCACATGTCAACACTGGGTCTGACTGAGCGCCTCCAGGAGAGAGGCCCGAGGAGCGTCTTGCCACATGTCACCTCTGGGTCTGACTGAGCTCCTCCAGGAGAGAGGCGCAAGCAAGAAACGCCCGAGGAGCGTCTTGACACATGTCAACACTGGGTCTGACTGAGCGCCTCCAGGAGAGAAGCCCCAGCAAGACGCGCCCCGAGGAGCGTCTTGCCACATGTCAACACTGGGTCTGACTGAGCACCTCCAGGAGAGAGGCCCAAGCAAGATGCGCCCCGAGGAGCGTCTTGCCACATGTCAACACTGGGTCTGACTGAGCGCCTCCAGGAGAGAGGCCCGAGGAGCGTCTTGCCACATGTCACCTCTGGGTCTGACTGAGCTCCTCCAGGAGAGAGGCGCAAGCAAGAAACGCCCGAGGAGCGTCTTGACACATGTCAACACTGGGTCTGACTGAGCGCCTCCAGGAGAGAGGCCCCAGCAAGACGCGCCCCGAGGAGCGTCTTGCCACATGTCAGCACTCGGTCTGACTGAGCGCCTCCAGGAGAGAGGCCCAAGCAAGAAGCGCCCCGAGGAGCGTCTTGCCACATGTCAACAATGGGTCTGACTGAGGGCCTCCAGGAGAGTAGCCCAAGCAAGACGCGCCCCGAGGAGCGTCTTGCCACATGTCAACACTGGGTCTAATTGAGCGCCTCCAGGAGAGAGGCCCAAGCAAGACGCGCCCCGAGGAGCGTCTTGCCACATGTCACTACTCGGTCTGACTGAGCACCTCCAGGAGAGAGGTCCAAGCAACACGCGCCCCGAGGAGCGTCTTGCCACATGTCAACACTGGGTCTGACTGAGTGCCTCCATGAGAGAAGCCCCAGAAAGACGCGCCCCGAGGAGCGTCTTGCCACATGTCAAAAATGGGTCTGACTGAGGGCCTCCAGGAGAGAAGCCAAAGCAAGACGCGCCCCGAGGAGCTTCTTTCCACATGTCAACAATGGGTCTTACTGAGGGCCTCCATAAGAGAAGCCCAAGCAAGATGCGCCCCGAGGAGTGTCTTGCCACATGTCAACACTGTGTCTGACTGAGCGCCTCCAGGAGAGAGGCCCAAGCAAGACGCGCCCCGAGGAGCGTCTTGCCACGTGTCAACACTGGGTCTGACTTAGCGTCTCCAGGAGAGAGGCCCAAGCAAGACGCGCCCCGAGGAGCGTCTTGCCACATGTCACTACTCGGTCTAACTGAGCGCCTCCAGGAGAGAGGTCCAAGCAAGACGCACCCCGAGGAGCGTCTTGCCACATGTCACTACTCGGTCTGACTGAGCGCCTCCAGGAGAGAGGCCCAAGCAAGACACGCCCCGAGGAGAGTCTTGCCACATGTCAACACTCGGTCTGACAGAGGGCATTCAGGAGAGAGGCCCAAGCAATACGCGCCCCGAGGAGCGTCTTGCCACATGTCACCACTGGGTCTGAATGAGCGCCTCCAGGAGAGAGGCCCAACCAAGACGCGCCCCGAGGAGTGTCTTGCCATATGCCAACACTGGGTCTGACTGAGCGCCTCCAGGAGAGAGGCCCAAGCAAGACGCGCCCCGAGGAGCGTCTTGCCACGTGTCAACACTGGGTCTGACTGAGCGCCTCCAGGAGAGAGGCAAAAGCAAGACGCACCCTGAGGAGCGTCTTTCCACGTGTCACCACTGGGTCTGACTGAGCGCCTCCAGGAGAGAGGCCCAAGCAAGACGCGCGCCGAGGAGCGTCTTGCCACATGTAAACACTGGGTCTGACTGAGCGCCTCCAGGAGAGAGGCCCAAGCAAGACGTGCCCCGAGGAGCGTCTTGCCACATGTCAACAATGGGTCTGACTGAGGGCCTCCAGGAGAGAGGCCCAAGCAAGATGCGCCCGGAGGAGCGTCTTGCCACATGTCAACACTGAGTCTGACAGAGGGCCTCCAGGAGAAAGGCCCAAGCAAGACGTGCCCCGAGGAGCGTCTTGCCACATGTCAAAAATGGGTCTGACTGAGGGCCTCCAGGAGAGAAGCCAAAGCAAGACGCGCCCCGAGGAGCTTCTTTCCACATGTCAACAATGGGTCTTACTGAGGGCCTCCATAAGAGAAGCCCAAGCAAGATGCGCCACGAGGAGTGTTTTGCCACATGTCAACACTGTGTCTGACTGAGCGCCTCCAGGAGAGAGGCCCAAGCAAGACGCGCCCCGAGGAGCGTCTTGCCACGTGTCAACACTGGGTCTGACTTAGCGCCTCCAGGAGAGAGGCCCAAGCAAGACGCGCCCCGAGGAGCGTCTTGCCACATGTCACTACTCGGTCTAACTGAGCGCCTCCAGGAGAGAGGTCCAAGCAAGACGCACCCCGAGGAGCGTCTTGCCACATGTCACTACTCGGTCTGACTGAGCGCCTCCAGGAGAGAGGCCCAAGCAAGACACGCCCCGAGGAGAGTCTTGCCACATGTCAACACTCGGTCTGACAGAGGGCATTCAGGAGAGAGGCCCAAGCAATACGTGCCCCGAGGAGCGTCTTGCCACATGTCACCACTGGGTCTGAATGAGCGCCTCCAGGAGAGAGGCCCAACCAAGACGCGCCCCGAGGAGTGTCTTGCCATATGCCAACACTGGGTCTGACTGAGCGCCTCCAGGAGAGAGGCCCAAGCAAGACGCGCCCCGAGGAGCGTCTTGCCACGTGTCAACACTGGGTCTGACTGAGCGCCTCCAGGAGAGAGGCAAAAGCAAGACGCACCCTGAGGAGCGTCTTTCCACGTGTCACCACTGGGTCTGACTGAGCGCCTCCAGGAGAGAGGCCCAAGCAAGACGCGCGCCGAGGAGCGTCTTGCCACATGTAAACACTGGGTCTGACTGAGCGCCTCCAGGAGAGAGGCCCAAGCAAGACGTGCCCCGAGGAGCGTCTTGCCACATGTCAACAATGGGTCTGACTGAGGGCCTCCAGGAGAGAGGCCCAAGCAAGATGCGCCCGGAGGAGCGTCTTGCCACATGTCAACACTGGGTCTGACAGAGGGCCTCCAGGAGAAAGGCCCAAGCAAGACGTGCCCCGAAGAGCGTCTTGCCACATGTCACCTCTGGTTCTGACTGAGCGCCTCCAGGAGAGAGGCCCAAGCAAGACGCGCCCCGAGGAGCGTCTTGTCACATGTCAACACTGGGTCTGTCTGAGCGCCTCCAGGAGAGAAGCCCAAGCAAGACGCGCCCCGAGGAGCGTCTTGCCACATGTCAACAATGGGTCTGACTGAGGGCCTCCAGGAGAGAAGCCCAAGCAAGACGCGCCCCGAGGGGCGTCTTGACACATGTCAACACTGGGTCTGACAGAGCTCCTCCAGGATAGAGGCCCAAGCAAGACGCGCCCCGAGGAGTGTCATGCCACATGTCACCACTGGGTCTGACTGAGCGCCTCCAGGAGAGAGGCCCAAGCAAGACGTGCCCCGAGGAGCGTCAGGCCACATGTCACTACTCAGTCTGACTGAGCGCCTCCAGGAGAGAGGCCCAAGCAAGACGCGCCCCGAGGAGCGTCTTGCCACATGTCAGCACTGGGTCTGACTGAGCGCCTCCAGGAGAGAGGCCCCAGCAAGACGCGCCCCGAGGAGCGTCTTGCCTTATGTCAGCACTCGGTCTGACTGAGCGCCTCCAGGAGAGAGGCCCAAGCAAGACGCGCCCCGAGGAGCGTCTTGCCACATGTCAGCACTGGGTCTGACTGAGCGCCTCCAGGAGAGAGGCCCCAGCAAGACGCGCCCCGAGGAGCGTCTTGCCACATGTCACCTCTGGATCTGACTGAGCACCTCCAGGAGAGAGGCCCAAGCAAGACGCGCCCCGAGGAGGGTCTTGTCACATGTCAACACTGGGTCTTTCTGAGCGCCTCCAGGAGAGAAGCCCAAGCAAGACGCGCCCCGAGGAGCGTCTTGCCACATGTCAACACTCGGTCTGACAGAGGGCATTCAGGAGAGAGGCCCAAGCAATACGCGCCCCGAGGAGCGTCTTGCCACATGTCACCACTGGGTCTGAATGAGCGCCTCCAGGAGAGAGGCCCAACCAAGACGCGCCCCGAGGAGTGTCTTGCCACATGCCAACACTGGGTCTGACTGAGCGCCTCCAGGAGAGAGGCCCAAGCAAGACGCGCCCCGAGGAGCGTCTTGCCACGTGTCAACACTGGGTCTGACTGAGCGCCTCCAGGAGAGAGGCCCAAGCAAGACGTACCCTGAGTAGCGTCTTTCCACGTGTCACCACTGGGTCTGACTCAGCGCCTCCAGGAGAGAGGCCCAAGCAAGACGCGCGCCGAGGAGCGTCTTGCCACATGTCAACACTGGGTCTGACTGAGCGCCTCCAGGAGAGAGGCCCAAGCAAGACGCGCACCGAGGAGCGTCTTGCCACATGTCAACACTGGGTCTGACTGAGCGCCTCCAGGAGAGAGGCCCAAGCAAGACGTGCCCCGAGGAGCGTCTTGCCACATGTCAACAATGGGTCTGACTGAGGGCCTCCAGGAGAGAGGCCCAAGCAAGATGCGCCCGGAGGAGCGTCTTTGCACATGTCAACACTGGGTCTGACAGAGGGCCTCCAGGAGAAAGGCCCAAGCAAGACGCGCCCCGAGGAGCGTCTTGCCACATGTCAACAATGGGTCTGACTGAGGGCCTCCAGGAGAGAAGCCCAAGCAAGACGCGCCCCGAGGGGCGTCTTGACACATGTCAACACTGGGTCTGACAGAGCTCCTCCAGGATAGAGGCCCAAGCAAGACGTGCCCCGAGGAGTGTCATGCCACATGTCACCACTGGGTCTGACTGAGCGCCTCCAGGAGAGAGGCCCAAGCAAGACGTGCCCCGAGGAGCGTCAGGCCACATGTCACTACTCAGTCTGACTGAGCGCCTCCAGGAGAGAGGCCCAAGCAAGACGCGCCCCGAGGAGCGTCTTGCCACATGTCAGCACTGGGTCTGACTGAGCGCCTCCAGGAGAGAGGCCCCAGCAAGACGCGCCCCGAGGAGCGTCTTGCCTTATGTCAGCACTCGGTCTGACTGAGCGCCTCCAGGAGAGAGGCCCAAGCAAGACGCGCCCCGAGGAGCGTCTTGCCACATGTCAGCACTGGGTCTGACTGAGCGCCTCCAGGAGAGAGGCCCCAGCAAGACGCGCCCTGAGGAGCGTCTTGCCACATGTCACCTCTGGTTCTGACTGAGCACCTCCAGGAGAGAGGCCCAAGCAAGACGCGCCCCGAGGAGGGTCTTGTCACATGTAAACACTGGGTCTTTCTGAGCGCCTCCAGGAGAGAAGCCCAAGCAAGACGCGCCCCGAGGAGCGTCTTGCCACATGTCAGCACTCGGTCTGACTGAGTGCCTCCAGGAGAGAGGCCCAAGCAAGACGCGCCCCGAGGAGCGTCTTGCCACATGTCAACAATGGGTCTGACAGAGGGCCTCCATGAGAGAGGCCCAGGCATGACGCGCCCCGAGGAGTGTCTTGCCACATGTCACCACTTGGTCTGACTAAGCGCCTCCAGGAGAGAGGCCCAAGCAACACGCGCCCCGAGGAGCGTCAGGCCACATGTCACTACTCAGTCTGACTGAGCGCCTCCAGCAGAGAGGCCCAAGCAAGACGCGCCCCGAGGAGCGTCTTGCCACATGTCAACACTGGGTCTGACTGAGTTTCTCCATGAGAGAAGCCCCAGCAAGACGCGCCTCGAGGAGGGTCTTGCCACATGTCACTACTCGGTCTGTTTGAGCGCCTCCAGGAGAGAGCCCCAAGCAAGACGTGCCCCGAGGAGCGTCTTGCCACATGTCAACAATGGGTCTGACTGAGGGCCTCCAGGAGAGAAGCCCAAGCAAGACGCGTCCCGAGGAGCGTCTTGCCACATGTCAACACTGGGTCTGACTGAGCGCCTCCAGGAGAGAGGCCCAAGCAAGATGCACCCGGAGGAGATTCTTGCCACATGTCAACACTGGGTCTGACAAAGGGCCTCCAGGAGAGAGGCCCAAGCAAGACGCGCCCCGAGGAGTGTCTTGCCACATGTCACCTCTGGTTCTGACTGAGCGCCTCCAGGAGAGAGGCCCAAGCAAGACGCGCCCCGAGGAGCGTCTTGCCACATGTCAACACTGGGTCTGACTGAGCACCTCCAGGAGAGAGGCCCAAGCAAGATGCGCCCCGAGGAGCGTCTTGCCACATGTCAACACTGGGTCTGACTGAGCGCCTCCAGGAGAGAGGCCCGAGGAGCGTCTTGCCACATGTCACCTCTGGGTCTGACTGAGCTCCTCCAGGAGAGAGGCGCAAGCAAGAAACGCCCGAGGAGCGTCTTGACACATGTCAACACTGGGTCTGACTGAGCGCCTCCAGGAGAGAAGCCCCAGCAAGACGCGCCCCGAGGAGCGTCTTGCCACATGTCAACACTGGCTCTGACTGAGCACCTCCAGGAGAGAGGCCCAAGCAAGATGCGCCCCGAGGAGCGTCTTGCCACATGTCAACACTGGGTCTGACTGAGCGCCTCCAGGAGAGAGGCCCGAGGAGCGTCTTGCCACATGTCACCTCTGGGTCTGACTGAGCTCCTCCAGGAGAGAGGCGCAAGCAAGAAACGCCCGAGGAGCGTCTTGACACATGTCAACACTGGGTCTGACTGAGCGCCTCCAGGAGAGAGGCCCCAGCAAGACGCGCCCCGAGGAGCGTCTTGCCACATGTCAGCACTCGGTCTGACTGAGCGCCTCCAGGAGAGAGGCCCAAGCAAGAAGCGCCCCGAGGAGCGTCTTGCCACATGTCAACAATGGGTCTGACTGAGGGCCTCCAGGAGTGTAGCCCAAGCAAGACGCGCCCCGAGGAGCGTCTTGCCACATGTCAACACTGGGTCTAATTGAGCGCCTCCAGGAGAGAGGCCCAAGCAAGACGCGCCCCGAGGAGCGTCTTGCCACATGTCACTACTCGGTCTGACTGAGCACCTCCAGGAGAGAGGTCCAAGCAACACGTGCCCCGAGGAGCGTCTTGCCACATGTCAACACTGGGTCTGACTGAGTGCCTCCATGAGAGAAGCCCCAGAAAGACGCGCCCCGAGGAGCGTCTTGCCACATGTCAAAAATGGGTCTGACTGAGGGCCTCCAGGAGAGAAGCCAAAGCAAGACGCGCCCCGAGGAGCTTCTTTCCACATGTCAACAATGGGTCTTACTGAGGGCCTCCATAAGAGAAGCCCAAGCAAGATGCGCCCCGAGGAGTGTCTTGCCACATGTCAACACTGTGTCTGAATGAGCGCCTCCAGGAGAGAGGCCCAAGCAAGACGCGCCCCGAGGAGCGTCTTGCCACGTGTCAACACTGGGTCTGACTTAGCGCCTCCAGGAGAGAGGCCCAAGCAAGACGCGCACCGAGGAGCGTCTTGCCACATGTCACTACTCGGTCTAACTGAGCGCCTCCAGGAGAGAGGTCCAAGCAAGACGCACCCCGAGGAGCGTCTTGCCACATGTCACTACTCGGTCTGACTGAGCGCCTCCAGGAGAGAGGCCCAAGCAAGACACGCCCCGAGGAGAGTCTTGCCACATGTCAACACTCGGTCTGACAGAGGGCATTCAGGAGAGAGGCCCAAGCAATACGCGCCCCGAGGAGCGTCTTGCCACATGTCACCACTGGGTCTGAATGAGCGCCTCCAGGAGAGAGGCCCAACCAGGACGCGCCCCGAGGAGTGTCTTGCCATATGCCAACACTGGGTCTGACTGAGCGCCTCCAGGAGAGAGGCCCAAGCAAGACGCGCCCCGAGGAGCGTCTTGCCACGTGTCAACACTGGGTCTGACTGAGCGCCTCCAGGAGAGAGGCCCAAGCAAGACGCACCCTGAGGAGCGTCTTTCCACGTGTCACCACTGGGTCTGACTGAGCGCCTCCAGGAGAGAGGCCCAAGCAAGACGCGCGCCGAGGAGCGTCTTGCCACATGTAAACACTGGGTCTGACTGAGCGCCTCCAGGAGAGAGGCCCAAGCAAGACGTGCCCCGAGGAGCGTCTTGCCACATGTCAACAATGGGTCTGACTGAGGGCCTCCAGGAGAGAGGCCCAAGCAAGATGCGCCCGGAGGAGCGTCTTTCCACATGTCAACACTGGGTCTGACAGAGGGCCTCCAGGAGAAAGGCCCAAGCAAGACGTGCCCCGAGGAGCGTCTTGCCACATGTCACCTCTGGTTCTGACTGAGCGCCTCCAGCAGAGAGGCCCAAGCAAGACGCGCCCCGAGGAGCGTCTTGTCACATGTCAACACTGGGTCTGTCTGAGCGCCTCCAGGAGAGAAGCCCAAGCAAGACGCGCCCCGAGGAGCGTCTTGCCACATGTCAACAATGGGTCTGACTGAGGGCCTCCAGGAGAGAAGCCCAAGCAAGACGCGCCCCGAGGGGCGTCTTGACACATGTCAACACTGGGTCTGACAGAGCTCCTCCAGGATAGAGGCCCAAGCAAGACGCGCCCCGAGGAGTGTCATGCCACATGTCACCACTGGGTCTGACTGAGCGCCTCCAGGAGAGAGGCCCAAGCAAGACGTGCCCCGAGGAGCGTCAGGCCACATGTCACTACTCAGTCTGACTGAGCGCCTCCAGGAGAGAGGCCCAAGCAAGACGCGCCCCGAGGAGCGTCTTGCCACATGTCAGCACTGGGTCTGACTGAGCGCCTCCAGGAGAGAGGCCCCAGCAAGACGCGCCCCGAGGAGCGTCTTGCCTTATGTCAGCACTCGGTCTGACTGAGCGCCTCCAGGAGAGAGGCCCAAGCAAGACGCGCCCCGAGGAGCGTCTTGCCACATGTCAGCACTGGGTCTGACTGAGCGCCTCCAGGAGAGAGGCCCCAGCAAGACGCGCCCCGAGGAGCGTCTTGCCACATGTCACCTCTGGTTCTGACTGAGCACCTCCAGGAGAGAGGCCCAAGCAAGACGCGCCCCGAGGAGGGTCTTGTCACATGTCAACACTGGGTCTTTCTGAGCGCCTCCAGGAGAGAAGCCCAAGCAAGACGCGCCCCGAGGAGCGTCTTGCCACATGTCAACACTGGGTCTGACTGAGTGCCTCCATGAGATAAGCCCCAGAAAGACGCGCCCCGAGGAGCGTCTTGCCACATGTCAAAAATGGGTCTGACTGAGGGCCTCCAGGAGAGAAGCCAAAGCAAGACGCGCCCCGAGGAGCTTCTTTCCACATGTCAACAATGGGTCTTACTGAGGGCCTCCATAAGAGAAGCCCAAGCAAGATGCGCCCCGAGGAGTGTCTTGCCACATGTCAACACTGTGTCTGACTGAGCGCCTCCAGGAGAGAGGCCCAAGCAAGACGCGCCCCGAGGAGCGTCTTGCCACGTGTCAACACTGGGTCTGACTTAGCGCCTCCAGGAGAGAGGCCCAAGCAAGACGCGCCCCGAGGAGCGTCTTGCCACATGTCACTACTCGGTCTAACTGAGCGCCTCCAGGAGAGAGGTCCAAGCAAGACGCACCCCGAGGAGCGTCTTGCCACATGTCACTACTCGGTCTGACTGAGCGCCTCCAGGAGAGAGGCCCAAGCAAGACACGCCCCGAGGAGAGTCTTGCCACATGTCAACACTCGGTCTGACAGAGGGCATTCAGGAGAGAGGCCCAAGCAATACGCGCCCCGAGGAGCGTCTTGCCACATGTCACCACTGGGTCTGAATGAGCGCCTCCAGGAGAGAGGCCCAACCAAGACGCGCCCCGAGGAGTGTCTTGCCACATGCCAACACTGGGTCTGACTGAGCGCCTCCAGGAGAGAGGCCCAAGCAAGACGCGCCCCGAGGAGCGTCTTGCCACGTGTCAACACTGGGTCTGACTGAGCGCCTCCAGGAGAGAGGCCCAAGCAAGACGCACCCTGAGGAGCGTCTTTCCACGTGTCACCACTGGGTCTGACTGAGCGCCTCCAGGAGAGAGGCCCAAGCAAGACGCGCGCCGAGGAGCGTCTTGCCACATGTCAACACTGGGTCTGACTGAGCGCCTCCAGGAGAGAGGCCCAAGCAAGACGCGCACCGAGGAGCGTCTTGCCACATGTCAACACTGGGTCTGACTGAGCGCCTCCAGGAGAGAGGCCCAAGCAAGACGTGCCCCGAGGAGCGTCTTGCCACATGTCAACAATGGGTCTGACTGAGGGCCTCCAGGAGAGAGGCCCAAGCAAGATGCGCCCGGAGGAGCGTCTTGCCACATGTCAACACTGGGTCTGACAGAGGGCCTCCAGGAGAAAGGCCCAAGCAAGACGTGCCCCGAGGAGCGTCTTGCCACATGTCACCTCTGGTTCTGACTGAGCGCCTCCAGGAGAGAGGCCCAAGCAAGACGCGCCCCGAGGACCGTCTTGTCACATGTCAACTCTGGGTCTGTCTGAGCGCCTCCAGGAGAGAAGCCCAAGCAAGACGCGCCCCGAGGGGCGTCTTGACACATGTCAACACTGGGTCTGACAGAGCTCCTCCAGGATAGAGGCCCAAGCAAGACGCGCCCCGAGGAGTGTCATGCCACATGTCACCACTGGGTCTGACTGAGCGCCTCCAGGAGAGAGGCTTAAGCAAGACGTGCCCCGAGGAGCGTCAGGCCACATGTCACTACTCAGTCTGACTGAGCGCCTCCAGGAGAGAGGCCCAAGCAAGACGCGCCCCGAGGAGCGTCTTGCCACATGTCAGCACTGGGTCTGACTGAGCGCCTCCAGGAGAGAGGCCCCAGCAAGACGCGCCCCGAGGAGCGTCTTGCCTTATGTCAGCACTCGGTCTGACTGAGCGCCTCCAGGAGAGAGGCCCAAGCAAGACGCGCCCCGAGGAGCGTCTTGCCACATGTCAGCACTGGGTCTGACTGAGCGCCTCCAGGAGAGAGGCCCCAGCAAGACGCGCCCTGAGGAGCGTCTTGCCACATGTCACCTCTGGTTCTGACTGAGCACCTCCAGGAGAGAGGCCCAAGCAAGACGCGCCCCGAGGAGGGTCTTGTCACATGTAAACACTGGGTCTTTCTGAGCGCCTCCAGGAGAGAAGCCCAAGCAAGACGCGCCCCGAGGAGCGTCTTGCCACATGTCAGCACTCGGTCTGACTGAGTGCCTCCAGGAGAGAGGCCCAAGCAAGACGCGCCCCGAGGAGCGTCTTGCCACATGTCAACAATGGGTCTGACAGAGGGCCTCCAGGAGAGAGGCCGAAGCAAGACGCGCCCCGAGGAGTGTCTTGCCACATGTCACCACTTGGTCTGACTGAGGGCCTCCAGGAGAGAAGCCCAAGCAACACGCGGCCCAAGGAGCGTCTTGCCACATGTCAGCACTCGGTCTGACTGAGCGCCTCTAGGAGAGAGGCCCAAGCAAGACGCGCCCCGAGGAGCGTCTTGCCACATGTCAACAATGGGTCTGACTGAGGGCCTCCAGGAGAGAAGCCCAAGCAAGACGCGCCCCGAGGAGCGTCTTGACACATGTATACACTGGGTCTGACAGAGGGCCTCCAGGAGAGAGGCCCAAGCAAGACGCGCCCCGAGGAGTGTCTTGCCACATGTCACCACTTGGTCTGACTGAGCGCCTCCAGGAGAGAGGCCCAAGCAACACGCGCCCCGAGGAGCGTCTGGCCACATGTCACTACTCAGTCTGACTGAGCGCCTCCAGGAGAGAGGCCCAAGCAAGACGCGCCCCAAGGAGTGTCTTGCCACATGTCAACAATGGGTCTTACTGAGGGCCTCCAGGAGAGAAGCCCAAGCAAGACGCGCCCCGAGGAGCTTCTTGCCACATGTCAGCACTCGGTCTGACTGAGCGCCTCCAGGAGAGAGGCCAAAGCAAGACGCGCCCCGAGGAGCGTCTTGACACATGTCATCACTGGGTCTGACAGAGGGCCTCCATGAGAGAGGCCCAAGCAAGACGCGCCCCGAGGAGTGTCTTGCCACATGTCACCACTTGGTCTGACTGAGCGCCTCCAGGAGAGAGGCCCAAGCAACACGTGCCCCGAGGAGTGTCAGGCCACATGTCACTACTCAGTCTGATTGAGCGCCTCAGGGAGAGAGGTCCAAGCAAGACGCGCCCCGAGGAGCGTCTTGCCACATGCCAACAATGGGTCTGACTGAGTGCCTCCATGAGAGAAGCCCCAGCAAGACGCGCCCCGAGGAGCGTCTTGCCACATGTCACTACTCGGTCTGTTTGAGCGCCTCCAGGAGAGAGGCCCAAGCAAGACGTGCCCCGGGGAGCATCTTTCCACATGTCAACAATGGGTCTGACTGAGGGTCTCCAGGAGAGAAGCCCAAGCAAGACGCGCCCCGAGGAGCGTCTTGCCACATGTCAACACTGGGTCTGACTGAGCGCCTCCAGGAGAGAGGCCCAAGCAAGATGCGCCCGGAGGAGCTTCTTGCCACATGTCAACACTGGGTCTGACAGAGGGCCTCCAGGAGAGAGGCCCAAGCAAGACGCGCCCCGAGGAGCGTCTTGCCACATGTCACCTCTGGTTCTGACTGAGCGCCTACAGGAGAGAGGCCCAAGCAAGACGCGCCCCGAGCGTCTTGTCACATGTCAACACTGGGTCTGTCTGAGCGCCTCCAGGAGAGAAGCCCAAGCAAGAAGCGCCCCGAGGAGCGTCTTGCAACATGTCAACAATGGGTCTGACTGAGGGCCTCCAGGAGAGAAGCCCAAGCAAGACGCGCCCCGAGGAGCGTCTTGACACATGTCAACACTGGGTCTGACAGAGGGCCTCCACGAGAGAGGCCCAAGCAAGACGCGCCCCGAGGATTGTCATGCCACATGTCACCACTGGGTCTGACTGAGCGCCTCCAGGGGAGAGGCCCAAGCAAGACGTGCCCCGAGGAGCGTCAGGCCACATGTCACTACTCAGTCTGACTGAGCGCCTCCAGGAGAGAGGCCCAAGCAAGACGCGCCCCGAGGAGCGTCTTGCCACATGTCAGCACTGGGTCTGACTGAGCGCCTCCAGGAGAGAGGCCCAAGCAAGACGTGCCCCGAGGAGCGTCAGGCCACATGTCACTACTCAGTCTGACTGAGCGCCTCCAGGAGAGAGGCCCAAGCAAGACGCGCCCCGAGGAGCGTCTTGCCTTATGTCAGCACTCGGTCTGACTGAGCGCCTCCAGGAGAGAGGCCCAAGCAAGACGCGCCCCGAGGAGCGTCTTGCCACATGTCAACAATGGGTCTGACTCAGGGCCTCCAGGAGAGAGGCCCAAGCAAGATGCGCCCGGAGGAGCGTCTTGCCACATGTCAACGACTGGGTCTGACTGAGGGCCTCCAGGAGAGAAGCCCAAGCAAGACGCGCCCAGAGGAGCATCTTGACACATGTCAACACTGGGTCTGAAAGAGGGCCTCCAGGAGAGAGGCCCAAGCAAGACGCGCCCCGAGGAGTGTCTTGCCACATGTCACCACTTGGTCTGACTGAGCGCCTCCAGGAGAGAGGCCCAAGCAACACGCGCCCTGAGGAGCGTCAGGCCACATGTCACTACTCAGTCTGACTGAGCACCTCCAGAAGAGAGGCCCAAGCAAGACGCGCCCCGAGGAGCGTCTTGCCACATGTCAACAATGGGTCTTACTGAGGGCCTCCAGGAGAGAAGCCCAAGCAAGACGCGCCCCGAGGAGCTTCTTGCCACATGTCAGCACTCGGTCTGACTGAGCGCCTCCAGGAGAGAGGCCAAAGCAAGACGCGCCCCGAGGAGCGTCTTGACACATGTCAACACTGGGTCTGACAGAGGGCCTCCATGAGAGAGGCCCAAGCAAGACGCGCCCCAAAGAGTGTCTTGCCACATGTAACCACTTGGTCTGACTGAGCGCCTCCAGGAGAGAGGCCCAAGCAACACGCGCCCCGAGGAGCGTCAGGCCACATGTCACTACTCAGTCTGACTGAGCGCCTCCAGGAGAGAGGCCCAAGCAAGACGCGCCCCGAGGAGCGTCTTGCCACGTGTCAACACTGGGTCTTATTGAGGGCCTTCTGGAGAGAGACCCAAGCAAGACGCGCCCCGAGGAGCGTCTTGCCACATGTCAACAATGGTTCTTACTGAGGGCCTCCGGGAGAGAAGCCCAAGCAAGACGCGCCCCGAGGAGCTTCTTGCCACATGTCAGCACTCGGTCTGACTGAGCGCCTCCAGGAGAGAGGCCAAAGCAAGACGCCCCCCGAGGAGCGTCTTGACACATGTCAACACTGGGTCTGACAGAGGGCCTCCATGAGAGAGGCCCAAGCAAGACGCGTCCCGAGGAGTATCTTGCCAAATGTCAACACTGGGTCTGACTGAGCGCCTCAGGGAGAGAGGTCCAAGCAAGACGCGCCCCGAGGAGCGTCTTGCCACATGTCACTACTCTGTCTGACTGAGCGCCTCAGGGAGAGAGGTCCAAGCAAGACGCGCCCCGAGGAGCGTCTTGCCACATGTCAACACTGGGTCTGACTGAGTGCCTCCATGAGAGAAGCCCCAGCAAGACGCGCCCCGAGGAGCGTCTTGCCACATGTCAACACTGGGTCTGACTGAGCGCCTCCAGGAGAGAGGCCCAACCAAGACACGCCCCGAGGAGCGTCTTGACACATGTCAACACTGGGTCTGACTGACGGCCTCCACGAGAGAAGCCCAAGCAAGACGCGCCCTGAGCAGAGTCTTGCCACATGTCAACACTCGGTCTGACAGAGGGCATCCAGGAGAGAGGCCCAAGCAATACGCGCCCCGAGGAGCGTCTTGCCACATGTCACCACTGGGTCTGACTGAGCTTCTCCAGGAGAGAGGCCCAACCAAGACGCGCCCTGAGGAGCGTCTTGCCACATGCCAACACTGGGTCTGACAGAGGGCCTCCAGGAGAGAGGCCCAAGCAAGACGCGCCCCGAGGAGTGTCTTGCCACATGTCACCACTGGGTCTGACTGAGCGCCTCCAGGAGAGAGGCCCAAGCAAGACGCACCCCGAGGAGCGTCTTGTCACATGTCAACACTGGGTCTTTCTGAGCGCCTCCAGGAGAGAAGCCCAAGCAAGACGCGCCCCGAGGAGCGTCTTTCCACATCTCAGCACTCGGTCTGACTGAGCGCCTCCAGGAGAGAGGCCAAAGCAAGACGCGCCCCGAGGAGCGTCTTGCCACATGTCAACAATGGGTATGACTGAGGGCCTCCAGGAGAGTAGCCCAAGCAAGACGCGCCCCGAGGAGCGTCTTGAGACATGTGAACACTGGGTCTGACAGAGGGCCTCCAGGAGAGAGGCCCAAGCAAGACGCGCCCCGAGGAGTGTCTTGCCACATGTCACCACTTGGTCTGACTGAGCGCCTCCAGGAGAGAGGCCCAAGCAACACGTGCCCCGAGGAGCGTCAGGCCACATGTCACTACTCAGTCTGACTGAGCGCCTCCAGGAGAGAGGCCCAAGTAAGACGCGCCCCGAGGAGCGTCTTGCCACGTGTCAACACTGGGTCTGATTGAGGGCCTTCTGGAGAGAGGCCCAAGCAAGACGCGCCCCGAGGAGCGTCTTGCCACATGTCACTACTCGGTCTGACTGAGCGCCTCCAGGAGAGAGGCCCAAGCAAGACGTGCCCCGAGGAGCGTCTTGCCACATGTCAACAATGGGTCTGACTGAGGGCCTCCAGGAGAGAGGCCCAAGCAAGACGCGCCCCGAGGAGCGTCTTGCCACATGTCAACAATGGTTCTTACTGAGGGCCTCCGGGAGAGAAGCCCAAGCAAGACGCGCCCTGAGGAGCTTCTTGCCACATGTCAGCACTCGGTCTGACTGAGCGCCTCCAGGAGAGAGGCCCAAGCAAGACGTGCCCCGAGGAGAGTCTTGCCACATGTCAACAATGGGTCTGACTGAAGGCCTCCAGGAGAGAAGCCCAAGCAAGACGCGCCCCGAGGAGCGTCTTGCCACATGTCAACTCTCGGTCTGACTGAGCGCCTCCAGGAGAGAGGCCCAAGCAAGATGCGCCCCGAGGAGTGTCTTGCCACATGTCAACAATGGGTCTTACTGAGGGCCTCCAGGAGAGAAGCCCAAGCAAGACGCGCCCCGAGGAGCGTCTTGCCACATGTCAACACTGGGTCTGACTGAGCACCTCCAGGAGAGAGGCCCAAGCAAGACGCGCCCCGAGGAGCGTCTTGCCACATGTCAACACTGGGTGTGACTGAGCGCCTCCAGGAGAGAGGCCCGAGGAGCGTCTTGCCACATGTCACCTCTGGGTCTGACTGAGCTCCTCCAGGAGAGAGGCGCAAGCAAGAAACGCCCGAGGAGCGTCTTGACACATGTCAACACTGGGTCTGACTGAGCGCCTCCAGGAGAGAGGCCACAGCAAGACGCGCCCCGAGGAGCGTCTTGCCACATGTCAGCACTCGGTCTGACTGAGCGCCTCCAGGAGAGAAGCCCAAGCAAGACGCGCCCCGAGGAGCTTCTTTCCACGTGTCAACAATGGGTCTTACTGAGGGCCTCCATGAGAGAAGCCCAAGCAAGACGCGCCCCGAGGAGCGTCTTGCCACGTGTCAACACTGGGTCTGACTTAGCGCCTCCAGGAGAGAGGCCCAAGCAAGATGCGCCCCGAGGAGCGTCTTGCCACGTGTCACCACTGGGTCTGACTGAGCTCCTCCAGGAGAGAGGCCCCAGCAAGACGCGCCCCGAGGAGCGTCTTGCCTTATGTCAGCACTCGGTCTGACTGAGCGCCTCCAGGAGAGAGGCCCAAGCAAGACGCGCCCCGAGGAGCGTCTTGCCACATGTCACTACTCGGTCTAACTGAGCGCCTCCAGGAGAGAGGTCCAAGCAAGACGCGCCCCGAGGAGCGTCTTGCAAAATGTCACAACTCGGTCTGACTGAGCGCCTCCAGGAGGGAGGTCCAAGCAAGACACGCCCCGAGGTGCGTCTTGCCACATGTCACTACTCGGTCTGACTGAGCGCCTCCAGGAGAGAGGCCCAGGCAAGACGTGCCCCGAGGAGCATCTTGCCACATGTCAACAATGGGTCTGACTGAGGGCCTCCAGGAGAGAAGCCCAAGCAAGACACTCCCCGAGGAGCGTCTTGACACATGTCAACACTGGGTCGGACTGAGGGCCTCCATGAGAGAAGCCCAAGCAAGACGCGCCCCGAGGAGAGTCTTGCCACATGTCAACACTCGGTCTGAAAGATTGCATTCAGGAGAGAGGCCCAAGCAATACGCGCCCCGAGGAGCGTCTTGCCACATGTCACCACTGGGTCTGAATTAGCGCCTCCAGGAGAGAGGCCCAAGCAAGACGTTCCCCGAGGAGCGTCTTGTCACATGTCAACACTGGGTCTGTCTGAGCACCTCCAGGAGAGAAGCCCAAGCAAGACGCGCCCCGAGGAGCGTCTTGCCACATGTCAACAATGGGTCTGACTGAGGGCCTCCAGGAGAGAAGCCCAAGCAAGACGCGCCCCGAGGAGCGTCTTGACACATGTCAACACTGGGTCTGACAGAGGGCCTCCACGCTAGAGGCCCAAGCAAGACGCGCCCCGAGGAGTGTCATGCCACATGTCAAGACTGTGTCTGACTGAGCGCCTCCAGGAGAGAGGCCCAAGCAAGACGCGCCCCGAGATGCGTCTTGCCACATGTGAAAACTGGGTCTGACTGAGCGCCTCCAGGAGAGAGGCCCAAGCAAGACACGCCCGGAGGAGCGTGTTGCAACATGTCAGCACTCGGTCTGACTGAGCGCCTCCAGGAGAGAGGCCAAAGCAAGACGCGCCCCGAGGAGCGTCTTGACACATGTCAACACTGGGTCTGACAGAGGGCCTCCATGAGAGAGGCCCAAGCAAGACGCACGCCGAGGAGTGTCTTGCCATATGTCACCACTTGGTCTGACTGAGCGCCTCCAGGAGAGAGGTCCAAGCAACACGCGCCCCGAGGAGCGTCAGGCCACATGTCACTACTCAGTCTGACTGAGCGCCTCCAGGAGAGAGGCCCAGGCAAGACGCGCCCCGAGGAGCGTCTTGCCACGTGTCAACACTGGGTCTGATTGAGGGCCTTCTGGAGAGAGGCCCAAGCAAGACGTGCCCCGAGGAGCGTCTTGCCACATGTCAACAGTGGTTCTTACTGAGGGCCTCCGGGAGAGAAGCCCAAGCAAGACGCGCCCCGAGGAGCTTCTTGCCACATGTCAGCACTCGGTCTGATTGAGCGCCTCCAGGAGAGAGGCCAAAGCAAGACGCCCCCCAAGGAGCGTCTTGACACATGTCAACACTGGGTCTGACAGAGGGCCTCCATGAGAGAGGCCCAAGCAAGCCGCGCCCCGAGGAGTGTCTTGCCAAATGTCAACACTGGGTCTGACTGAGCGCCTCAGGGAGAGAGGTCCAAGCAAGACGCGCCCCGAGGAGCGTCTTGCCACATGTCAACACTGGGTCTGACTGAGTGCCTCCATGAGAGAGGCCCAACCAAGACACGCCCCGAGGATCGTCTTGACACATGTCAACACTGGGTCTGACTAAGGGCCTCCACGAGAGAAGCCCAAGCAAGACGCGCCCCGAGCAGAGTCTTGCCACATGTCAACACTCGGTCTGACAGAGGGCATCCAGGAGAGAGGCCCAAGCAATACGCGCCCCGAGGAGCGTCTTGCCACATGTCACCACTGGGTCTGACTGAGCTTCTCCAGGAGAGAGGCCCAACCAAGACGCGCCCCGAGGAGCGTCTTTCCACATGTCAGCACTCGGTCTGACTGAGCGCCTCCAGGAGAGAAGCCCAAGCAACACGCGCCCCGAGGAGCGTCTTGCCACGTGTCAACAATGGGTATGACTGAGGGCCTCCAGAAGAGAAGCCCAAGCAAGATGCGCCCCGAGGAGTGTCTTGCCACATGTCAACAATGGGTCTTACTGAGGGCCTCCAGGAGAGAAGCCCAAGCAAGACGCGCCCCGAGGAGCGTCTTGCCACATGTCAACACTGGGTCTGACTGAGCACCTCCAGGAGAGAGGCCCAAGCAAGACGCGCCCCGAGGAGCGTCTTGCCACATGTCAACACTGGGTGTGACTGAGCGCCTCCAGGAGAGAGGCCCGAGGAGCGTCTTGCCACATGTCACCTCTGGGTCTGACTGAGCTCCTCCAGGAGAGAGGCGCAAGCAAGAAACGCCCGAGGAGCGTCTTGACACATGTCAACACTGGGTCTGACTGAGCGCCTCCAGGAGAGAGGCCACAGCAAGACGCGCCCCGAGGAGCGTCTTGCCACATGTCAGCACTCGGTCTGACTGAGCGCCTCCAGGAGAGAGGCCCAAGCAAGAAGCGCCCCGAGGAGCGTCTTGCCACATGTCAACAATGGGTCTGACTGAGGGCCTCCAGGAGAGAAGTCCAAGCAAGACGCGCCCCGAGGAGCGTCTTGCCACATGTCAACACTGGGTCTAATTGAGCGCCTCCAGGAGAGAGGCCCAAGCAAGACGCGCCCCGAGGAGCTTCTTTCCACATGTCAACAATGGGTCTTACTGAGGGCCTCCATGAGAGAAGCCCAAGCAAGACGCGCCCCGAGGAGTGTCTTGCCACATGTCAACACTGTGTCTGACTGAGCGCCTCCAGGAGAGAGGCCCAAGCAAGACGCGCCCCGAGGAGCGTCTTGCCACGTGTCAACACTGGGTCTGACTTAGCGCCTCCAGGAGAGAGGCCCAAGCAAGATGCGCCCCGAGGAGCGTCTTGCCACGTGTCACCACTGGGTCTGACTGAGCTCCTCCAGGAGAGAGGCCCCAGCAAGACGCGCCCCGAGGAGCGTCTTGCCTTATGTCAGCACTCGGTCTGACTGAGCGCCTCCAGGAGAGAGGCCCAAGCAAGACGCGCCCCGAGGAGCGTCATGCCACATGTCACTACTCGGTCTAACTGAGCGCCTCCAGGAGAGAGGTCCAAGCAAGACGCGCCCCGAGGAGCGTCTTGCAAAATGTCACAACTCGGTCTGACTGAGCGCCTCCAGGAGGGAGGTCCAAGCAAGACGTGCCCCGAGGAGAATCTTGCCACATGTCAACAATGGGTCTGACTGAGGGCCTCCAGGAGAGAAGCCCAAGCAAGACACGCCCCGAGGAGCGTCTTGTCACATGTCAACACTGGGTCGGACTGAGGGCCTCCATGAGAGAAGCCCAAGCAAGACGCGCCCCGAGGAGAGTCTTGCCACATGTCAACACTCGGTCTGAAAGAGGGCATTCAGGAGAGAGGCCCAAGCAATACGCGCCCCGAGGAGCGTCTTGCCACATGTCACCACTGGGTCTGAATTAGCGCCTCCAGGAGAGAGGCCCAAGCAAGACGTTCCCCGAGGAGCGTCTTGTCACATGTCAACACTGGGTCTGTCTGAGCGCCTCCAGGAGAGAAGCCCAAGCAAGATGCGCCCCGAGGAGCGTCTTGCCACATGTCAACAATGGGTCTGACTGAGGGCCTCCAGGAGAGAAGCCCAAGCAAGACGCGCCCCGAGGAGCGTCTTGACACATGTCAACACTGGGTCTGACAGAGGGCCTCCACGAGAGAGGCCCAAGCAAGACGCGCCCCGAGGAGTGTCATGCCACATGTCACCACTGTGTCTGACTGAGCGCCTCCAGGAGAGAGGCCCAAGCAAGACGCGCCCCGAGATGCGTCTTGCCACATGTGAAAACTGGGTCTGACTGAGCGCCTCCAGGAGAGAGGCCCAAGCAAGACACGCCCGGAGGAGCGTGTTGCAACATGTCAGCACTCGGTCTGACTGAGCGCCTCCAGGAGAGAGGCCAAAGCAAGACGCGCCCCGAGGAGCGTCTTGACACATGTCAACACTGGGTCTGACAGAGGGCCTCCATGAGAGAGGCCCAAGCAAGACGCACCCCGAGGAGTGTCTTGCCATATGTCACCACTTGGTCTGACTGAGTGCCTCCAGGAGAGAGGTCCAAGCAACACGCGCCCCGAGGAGCGTCAGGCCACATGTCACTACTCAGTCTTACTGAGCGCCTCCAGGAGAGAGGCCCAGGCAAGACGCGCCCCGAGGAGCGTCTTGCCACGTGTCAACACTGGGTCTGATTGAGGGCCTTCTGGAGAGAGGCCCAAGCAAGACGTGCCCCGAGGAGCGTCTTGCCACATGTCAACAATGGTTCTTACTGAGGGCCTCCGGGAGAGAAGCCCAAGCAAGACGCGCCCCGAGGAGCTTCTTGCCACATGTCAGCACTCGGTCTGACTGAGCGCCTCCAGGCGAGAGGCCAAAGCAAGACGCCCCCCAAGGAGCGTCTTGACACATGTCAACACTGGGTCTGACAGAGGGCCTCCATGAGAGAGGCCCAAGCAAGCCGCGCCCCGAGGAGTGTCTTGCCAAATGTTACACTGGGTCTGACTGAGGGCCTCCAGGAGAGAAGCCCAAGCAAGACGCGCCCCGAGGAGCGTCTTGACACATGTCAACACTGGGTCTGACAGAGGGCCTCCACGAGAGAGGCCCAAGCAAGACGCGCCCCGAGGAGTGTCATGCCACATGTCACCACTGTGTCTGACTGAGCGCCTCCAGGAGAGAGGCCCAAGCAAGACGCGCCCCGAGATGCGTCTTGCCACATGTGAAAACTGGGTCTGACTGAGCGCCTCCAGGAGAGAGGCCCAAGCAAGACACGCCCGGAGGAGCGTGTTGCAACATGTCAGCACTCGGTCTGACTGAGCGCCTCCAGGAGAGAGGCCAAAGCAAGACGCGCCCCGAGGAGCGTCTTGACACATGTCAACACTGGGTCTGACAGAGGGCCTCCATGAGAGAGGCCCAAGCAAGACGCACCCCGAGGAGTGTCTTGCCATATGTCACCACTTGGTCTGACTGAGTGCCTCCAGGAGAGAGGTCCAAGCAACACGCGCCCCGAGGAGCGTCAGGCCACATGTCACTACTCAGTCTGACTGAGCGCCTCCAGGAGAGAGGCCCAGGCAAGACGCGCCCCGAGGAGCGTCTTGCCACATGTCAACAATGGTTCTTACTGAGGGCCTCCGGGAGAGAAGCCCAAGCAAGACGCGCCCCGAGGAGCTTCTTGCCACATGTCAGCACTCGGTCTGACTGAGCGCCTCCAGGAGAGAGGCCAAAGCAAGACGCCCCCCAAGGAGCGTCTTGACACATGTCAACACTGGGTCTGACAGAGGGCCTCCATGAGAGAGGCCCAAGCAAGCCGCGCCCCGAGGAGTGTCTTGACACATGTCAACACTGGGTCTGACTAAGGGCCTCCACGAGAGAAGCCCAAGCAAGACGCGCCCCGAGCAGAGTCTTGCCACATGTGAACACTCGGTCTGACAGAGGGCATCCAGGAGAGAGGCCCAAGCAATACGCGCCCCGAGGAGCGTCTTGCCACATGTCACCACTGGGTCTGACTGAGCTTCTCCAGGAGAGAGGCCCAACCAAGACGCGCCCCGAGGAGCGTCTTTCCACATGTCAGCACTCGGTCTGACTGAGCGCCTCCAGGAGAGAAGCCCAAGCAACACGCGCCCCGAGGCGCGTCAGGCCACATGTCACTACTCAGTCTGACTGAGCGCCTCCAGGAGAGAGGCCCAAGTAAGACGCGCCCCGAGGAGCGTCTTGCCACGTGTCAACACTGGGTCTGACAGAGGGCCTCCAGGAGAGAGGCCCAAGCAAGACGCGCCCCGAGGAGTGTCCTGCCACATGTCACCACTTGGTCTGACTGAGCGCCTCCAGGAGAGAGGCCCAAGCAACACGCGCCCCGAGGAGCGTCAGGCCACATGTCACTACTCAGTCTGACTGAGCGCCTCCAGGAGAGAGGCCCAAGTAAGACGCGCCCCGAGGAGCGTCTTGCCACGTGTCAACACTGGGTCTGATTGAGGGCCTTCTGGAGAGAGGCCCAAGCAAGACGTGCCCCGAGGAGCGTCTTGCCACATGTCAACAATGGGTCTGACTGAGGGCCTCCAGGAGAGAAGCCCAAGCAAGACGCGCCCCGAGGACAGTCTTGCCACATGTCAACACTGGGTCTGACTGAGGGCCTCCAGGAGAGTGGCCCAAATAAGACGCGCCCCGAGGAGCGTCTTGCCACATGTCAACACTGGGTCTGACTGAGGGTCTCCAGGAGAGAAGCCCAAGCAAGATGCGCCCCGAGGAGCGTCTTGCCACATGTCAGCACTCGGTCTGACTGAGCGCCTCCAGGAGAGAGGCCCAAGCAAGACGCGCCCCGAGGAGCGTCTTGCCACATGTCAACACTGGGTCTGACTGAGCGCCTCCAGGAGAGAGGCCCAAGCAAGATGCACCCCGAGGAGCGTCTTGCCACATGTGAACACTGGGTCTGACTGAGCGCCTCCAGGAGAGAGGCCCAAGCAAGACGCGCCCGGAGGAGCGTCTTGCAACATGTCAGCACTCGGTCTGACTGAGCGCCTCCAGGAGAGAGGCCCAAGCAAGACGCGCCCCGAGGAGGGTCTTGACACATGTCTCCTCTGGGTCTGACTGAGCGCCTCCAGGAGAGAGGCCCAAGCAAGACGTGCCCCGAGGAGCGTCTTGCCACATGTCAACACTGGGTCTGACTGAGCACCTCCAGGAGAGAAGCCCAAGCAAGACGCGCCCCGAGGAGCGTCTTGCCACATGTCAACACTGGGTCTGACTGAGCGCCTCCAGGAGAGAGGCCCAACCAAGACACGCCCCGAGGAGCGTCTTGACACATGTCAACACTGGGTCTGACTGACGGCCTCCACGAGAGAAGCCCAAGCAAGACGCGCCCCGAGCAGAGTCTTGCCACATGTCAACACTCGGTCTGACAGAGGGCATCCAGGAGAGAGGCCCAAGCAATACACGCCCCGAGGAGCGTCTTGCCACATGTCACCACTGGGTCTGACTGAGCTTCTCCAGGAGAGAGGCCCATCCAAGACGCGCCCTGAGGAGCGTCTTGCCACATGCCAACACTGGGTCTGACAGAGGGCCTCCAGGAGAGAGGCCCAAGCAAGACGCGCCCCGAGGAGTGTCTTGCCACATGTCACCACTGGGTCTGACTGAGCGCCTCCAGGAGAGAGGCCCAAGCAAGACGCGCCCCGAGGAGCGTCTTGTCACATGTCAACACTGGGTCTTTCTGAGCGCCTCCAGGAGAGAAGCCCAAGCAAGACGCGCCCCGAGGAGCGTCTTTCCACATCTCAGCACTCGGTCTGACTGAGCGCCTCCAGGAGAGAGGCCAAAGCAAGACGCGCCCCGAGGAGCGTCTTGCCACATGTCAACAATGGGTATGACTGAGGGCCTCCAGGAGAGAAGCCCAAGCAAGACGCGCCCCGAGGAGCGTCTTGAGACATGTGAACACTGGGTCTGACAGAGGGCCTCCAGGAGAGAGGCCCAAGCAAGACGCGCCCCGAGGAGTGTCTTGCCACATGTCACCACTTGGTCTGACTGAGATCCTCCAGGAAAGAGGCCCAAGCAACACGCGCCCCGAGGAGCGTCAGGCCACATGTCACTACTCAGTCTGACTGAGCGCCTCCAGGAGAGAGGCCCAAGAAAGACGCGCCCCGAGGAGCGTCTTGCCACGTGTCAACACTGGGTCTGATTGAGGGCCTCCAGGAGAGAGGCCCAAGCAAGACGTGCCCCGAGGAGCGTCTTGCCACATGTCAACAATGGGTCTGACTGAGGGCCTCCAGGAGAGAGGCCCAAGCAAGACGCGCCCCGAGGAGCGTCTTGCCACATGTCACTACTCGGTCTGACTGAGCGCCTCCAGGAGAGAGGCCCAACCAAGACACGCCCCGAGGAGCGTCTTGACACATGTCAACACTGGGTCTGACTGACGGCCTCCACGAGAGAAGCCCAAGCAAGACGTGCCCCGAGCAGAGTCTTGCCACATGTCAACACTCGGTCTGACAGAGGGCATCCAGGAGAGAGGCCCAAGCAATACGCGCCCCGAGGAGCGTCTTGCCACATGTCACCACTGGGTCTGACTGAGCTTCTCCAGGAGAGAGGCCCAACCAAGACGCGCCCTGAGGAGCGTCTTGCCACATGCCAACACTGGGTCTGACAGAGGGCCTCCAGGAGAGAGGCCCAAGCAAGACGCGCCCCGAGGAGTGTCTTGCCACATGTCACCACTGGGTCTGACAGAGCGCCTCCAGGAGAGAGGCCCAAGCAAGACGCGCCCCGAGGAGCGTCTTGTCACATGTCAACACTGGGTCTTTCTGAGCGCCTCCAGGAGAGAAGCCCAAGCAAGACGCGCCCCGAGGAGCGTCTTTCCACATCTCAGCATTCGGTCTGACTGAGCGCCTCCAGGAGAGAGGCCAAAGCAAGACGCGCTCCGAGGAGCGTCTTGCCACATGTCAACAATGGGTATGACTGAGGGCCTCCAGGAGAGAAGCCCAAGCAAGACGCGCCCCGAGGAGCGTCTTGAGACATGTGAACACTGGGTCTGACAGAGGGCCTCCAGGAGAGAGGCCCAAGCAAGACGCGCCCCGAGGAGTGTCTTGCCACATGTCACCACTTGGTCTGACTGAGCGCCTCCAGGAGAGAGGCCCAAGCAACACGCGCCCCGAGGAGCGTCAGGCCACATGTCACTACTCAGTCTGACTGAGCGCCTCCAGGAGAGAGGCCCAAGTAAGACGCGCCCCGAGGAGCGTCTTGCCACGTGTCAACACTGGGTCTGATTGAGGGCCTTCTGGAGAGAGGCCCAAGCAAGACGCGCCCCGAGGAGCGTCTTGCCACATGTCACTACTCGGTCTGACTGAGCGCCTCCAGGAGAGAGGCCCAAGCAAGACGTGCCCCGAGGAGCGTCTTGCCACATGTCAACAATGGGTCTGACTGAGGGCCTCCAGGAGAGAGGCCCAAGCAAGACGCGCCCCGAGGAGCGTCTTGCCACATGTCAACACTGGGTCTGACTGAGGGCCTCCAGGAGAGAAGCCCGAGGAGCGTCTTGCCACATGTCACTACTCAGTCTGACTGAGCGCCTCCAGGAGAGAGGCCCAAGTAAGACGCGCCCCGAGGAGCGTCTTGCCACGTGTCAACACTGGGTCTGATTGAGGGCCTTCTGGAGAGAGGCCCAAGCAAGACGTGCCCCGAGGAGCGTCTTGCCACATGTCAACAATGGGTCTGACTGAGGGCCTCCAGGAGAGAAGCCCAAGCAAGACGCGCCCCGAGGACAGTCTTGCCACATGTCAACACTGGGTCTGACTGAGGGCCTCCAGGAGAGTGGCCCAAATAAGACGCGCCCCGAGGAGCGTCTTGCCACATGTCAACACTGGGTCTGACTGAGGGTCTCCAGGAGAGAAGCCCAAGCAAGATGCGCCCCGAGGAGCGTCTTGCCACATGTCAGCACTCGGTCTGACTGAGCGCCTCCAGGAGAGAGGCCCAAGCAAGATGCGCCCCGAGGAGCGTCTTGCCACATGTCAACACTGGGTCTGACTGAGCGCCTCCAGGAGAGAGGCCCAAGCAAGATGCACCCCGAGGAGCGTCTTGCCACATGTGAACACTGGGTCTGACTGAGCGCCTCCAGGAGAGAGGCCCAAGCAAGACGCGCCCGGAGGAGCGTCTTGCAACATGTCAGCACTCGGTCTGACTGAGCGCCTCCAGGAGAGAGGCCCAAGCAAGACGCGCCCCGAGGAGGGTCTTGACACATGTCTCCTCTGGGTCTGACTGAGCGCCTCCAGGAGAGAGGCCCAAGCAAGACGTGCCCCGAGGAGCGTCTTGCCACATGTCAACACTGGGTCTGACTGAGCACCTCCAGGAGAGAAGCCCAAGCAAGACGCGCCCCGAGGAGCGTCTTGCCACATGTCAACACTGGGTCTGACTGAGCGCCTCCAGGAGAGAGGCCCAACCAAGACACGCCCCGAGGAGCGTCTTGACACATGTCAACACTGGGTCTGACTGACGGCCTCCACGAGAGAAGCCCAAGCAAGACGCGCCCCGAGCAGAGTCTTGCCACATGTCAACACTCGGTCTGACAGAGGGCATCCAGGAGAGAGGCCCAAGCAATACGCGCCCCGAGGAGTGTCATGCCACATGTCACCACTGGGTCTGACTGAGCTTCTCCAGGAGAGAGGCCCAACCAAGACGCGCCCTGAGGAGCGTCTTGCCACATGCCAACACTGGGTCTGACAGAGGGCCTCCAGGAGAGAGGCCCAAGCAAGACGCGCCCCGAGGAGCGTCTTGCCACATGTCACCACTGGGTCTGACTGAGCGCCTCCAGGAGAGAGGCCCAAGCAAGACGCGCCCCGAGGAGCGTCTTGCCACATGTCAACAATGGGTATGACTGAGGGCCTCCAGGAGAGAAGCCCAAGCAAGACGCGCCCCGAGGAGCGTCTTGAGACATGTGAACACTGGGTCTGACAGAGGGCCTCCAGGAGAGAGGCCCAAGCAAGACGCGCCCCGAGGAGTGTCTTGCCACATGTCACCACTTGGTCTGACTGAGATCCTCCAGGAGAGAGGCCCAAGCAACACGCGCCCCGAGGAGCGTCAGGCCACATGTCACTACTCAGTCTGACTGAGCGCCTCCAGGAGAGAGGCCCAAGTAAGACGCGCCCCGAGGAGCGTCTTGCGACGTGTCAACACTGGGTCTGATTGAGGGCCTCCAGGAGAGAGGCCCAAGCAAGACGTGCCCCGAGGAGCGTCTTGCCACATGTCAACAATGGGTCTGACTGAGGGCCTCCAGGAGAGAGGCCCAAGCAAGACGCGCCCCGAGGAGCGTCTTGCCACATGTCACTACTCGGTCTGACTGAGCGCCTCAGGGAGAGAGGTCCAAGCAAGAAGCGCCCCGAGGAGCGTCTTGCCACATGTCAACACTGGGTCTGACTGAGTGCCTCCATGAGAGAAGCCCCAGCAAGACGCGCCCCGAGGAGCGTCTTGCCACATGTCACTACTCGGTCTGTTTGAGCGCCTCCAGGAGAGAGGCCCAAGCAAGACGTGCCCCGAGGAGCGTCTTGCCACATGTCAACAATGGGTCGACTGAGGACCTCCAGGAGAGAAGCCCAAGCAAGACGCGCCCCGAGGAGCGTCTTGCCACATGTCAACACTGGGTCTGACTGAGCGCCTCCAGGAGAGAGGCCCAACCAAGACACGCCCCGAGGAGCGTCTTGACACATGTCAACACTGGGTCTGACTGACGGCCTCCACGAGAGAAGCCCAAGCAAGACGCGCCCCGAGCAGAGTCTTGCCACATGTCAACACTCGGTCTGACAGAGGGACTCCAGGAGAGAGGCCCAAGCAATACGCGCCCCGAGGAGCGTCTTGCCACATGTCACCACTGGGTCTGACTGAGCTTCTCCAGGAGAGAGGCCCAACCAAGACGCGCCCTGAGGAGCGTCTTGCCACATGCCAACACTGGGTCTGACAGAGGGCCTCCAGGAGAGAGGCCCAAGCAAGACGCGCCCCGAGGAGTGTCTTGCCACATGTCACCACTGAGTCTGACAGAGCGCCTCCAGGAGAGAGGCCCAAGCAAGACGCGCCCCGAGGAGTGTCTTGTCACATGTCAACACTGGGTCTTTCTGAGCGCCTCCAGGAGAGAAGCCCAAGCAAGACGCGCCCCGAGGAGCGTCTTTCCACATCTCAGCACTCGGTCTGACTGAGCGCCTCCAGGAGAGAGGCCAAAGCAAGACGCGCTCCGAGGAGCGTCTTGCCACATGTCAACAATGGGTATGACTGAGGGCCTCCAGGAGAGAAGCCCAAGCAAGACGCGCCCCGAGGAGCGTCTTGAGACATGTGAACACTGGGTCTGACAGAGGGCCTCCAGGAGAGAGGCCCAAGCAAGACGCGCCCCGAGGAGCGTCAGGCCACATGTCACTACTCAGTCTGACTGAGCGCCTCCAGGAGAGAGGCCCAAGTAAGACGCGCCCCGAGGAGCGTCTTGCGACGTGTCAACACTGGGTCTGATTGAGGGCCTCCAGGAGAGAGGCCCAAGCAAGACGTGCCCCGAGGAGCGTCTTGCCACATGTCAACAATGGGTCTGACTGAGGGCCTCCAGGAGAGAGGCCCAAGCAAGACGCGCCCCGAGGAGCGTCTTGCCACATGTCACTACTCGGTCTGACTGAGCGCCTCAGGGAGAGAGGTCCAAGCAAGAAGCGCCCCGAGGAGCGTCTTGCCACATGTCAACACTGGGTCTGACTGAGTGCCTCCATGAGAGAAGCCCCAGCAAGACGCGCCCCGAGGAGCGTCTTGCCACATGTCACTACTCGGTCTGTTTGAGCGCCTCCAGGAGAGAGGCCCAAGCAAGACGTGCCCCGAGGAGCGTCTTGCCACATGTCAACAATGGGTCGACTGAGGACCTCCAGGAGAGAAGCCCAAGCAAGACGCGCCCCGAGGAGCGTCTTGCCACATGTCAACACTGGGTCTGACTGAGCGCCTCCAGGAGAGAGGCCCAACCAAGACACGCCCCGAGGAGCGTCTTGACACATGTCAACACTGGGTCTGACTGACGGCCTCCACGAGAGAAGCCCAAGCAAGACGCGCCCCGAGCAGAGTCTTGCCACATGTCAACACTCGGTCTGACAGAGGGCATCCAGGAGAGAGGCCCAAGCAATACGCGCCCCGAGGAGCGTCTTGCCACATGTCACCACTGGGTCTGACTGAGCTTCTCCAGGAGAGAGGCCCAACCAAGACGCGCCCTGAGGAGCGTCTTGCCACATGCCAACACTGGGTCTGACAGAGGGCCTCCAGGAGAGAGGCCAAAGCAAGACGCGCCCCGAGGAGTGTCTTGCCACATGTCACCACTGGGTCTGACAGAGCGCCTCCAGGAGAGAGGCCCAAGCAAGATGCGCCCCGAGGAGCGTCTTGCCACATGTCAACACTGGGTCTGACTGAGCGCCTCCAGGAGAGAGGCCCAAGCAAGATGCACCCCGAGGAGCGTCTTGCCACATGTGAACACTGGGTCTGACTGAGCGCCTCCAGGAGAGAGGCCCAAGCAAGACGCGCCCGGAGGAGCGTCTTGCAACATGTCAGCACTCGGTCTGACTGAGCGCCTCCAGGAGAGAGGCCCAAGCAAGACGCGCCCCGAGGAGGGTCTTGACACATGTCTCCTCTGGGTCTGACTGAGCGCCTCCAGGAGAGAGGCCCAAGCAAGACGTGCCCCGAGGAGCGTCTTGCCACATGTCAACACTGGGTCTGACTGAGCACCTCCAGGAGAGAAGCCCAAGCAAGACGCGCCCCGAGGAGCGTCTTGCCACATGTCAACACTGGGTCTGACTGAGCGCCTCCAGGAGAGAGGCCCAACCAAGACACGCCCCGAGGAGCGTCTTGACACATGTCAACACTGGGTCTGACTGACGGCCTCCACGAGAGAAGCCCAAGCAAGACGTGCCCCGAGCAGAGTCTTGCCACATGTCAACACTCGGTCTGACAGAGGGCATCCAGGAGAGAGGCCCAAGCAATACGCGCCCCGAGGAGCGTCTTGCCACATGTCACCACTGGGTCTGACTGAGCTTCTCCAGGAGAGAGGCCCAACCAAGACGCGCCCTGAGGAGCGTCTTGCCACATGCCAACACTGGGTCTGACAGAGGGCCTCCAGGAGAGAGGCCCAAGCAAGACGCGCCCCGAGGAGTGTCTTGCCACATGTCACCACTGGGTCTGACTGAGCGCCTCCAGGAGAGAGGCCCAAGCAAGACGCGCCCCGAGGAGCGTCTTGTCACATGTCAACACTGGGTCTTTCTGAGCGCCTCCAGGAGAGAAGCCCAAGCAAGACGCGCCCCGAGGAGCGTCTTTCCACATCTCAGCACTCGGTCTGACTGAGCGCCTCCAGGAGAGAGGCCAAAGCAAGACGCGCCCCGAGGAGCGTCTTGCCACATGTCAACAATGGGTATGACTGAGGGCCTCCAGGAGAGAAGCCCAAGCAAGACGCGCCCCGAGGAGCGTCTTGAGACATGTGAACACTGGGTCTGACAGAGGGCCTCCAGGAGAGAGGCCCAAGCAAGACGCGCCCCGAGGAGTGTCTTGCCACATGTCACCACTTGGTCTGACTGAGATCCTCCAGGAGAGAGGCCCAAGCAACACGCGCCCCGAGGAGCGTCAGGCCACATGTCACTACTCAGTCTGACTGAGCGCCTCCAGGAGAGAGGCCCAAGTAAGACGCGCCCCGAGGAGCGTCTTGCGACGTGTCAACACTGGGTCTGATTGAGGGCCTCCAGGAGAGAGGCCCAAGCAAGACGTGCCCCGAGGAGCGTCTTGCCACATGTCAACAATGGGTCTGACTGAGGGCCTCCAGGAGAGAGGCCCAAGCAAGACGCGCCCCGAGGAGCGTCTTGCCACATGTCACTACTCGGTCTGACTGAGCGCCTCAGGGAGAGAGGTCCAAGCAAGAAGCGCCCCGAGGAGCGTCTTGCCACATGTCAACACTGGGTCTGACTGAGTGCCTCCATGAGAGAAGCCCCAGCAAGACGCGCCCCGAGGAGCGTCTTGCCACATGTCACTACTCGGTCTGTTTGAGCGCCTCCAGGAGAGAGGCCCAAGCAAGACGTGCCCCGAGGAGCGTCTTGCCACATGTCAACAATGGGTCGACTGAGGACCTCCAGGAGAGAAGCCCAAGCAAGACGCGCCCCGAGGAGCGTCTTGCCACATGTCAACACTGGGTCTGACTGAGCGCCTCCAGGAGAGAGGCCCAACCAAGACACGCCCCGAGGAGCGTCTTGACACATGTCAACACTGGGTCTGACTGACGGCCTCCACGAGAGAAGCCCAAGCAAGACGCGCCCCGAGCAGAGTCTTGCCACATGTCAACACTCGGTCTGACAGAGGGACTCCAGGAGAGAGGCCCAAGCAATACGCGCCCCGAGGAGCGTCTTGCCACATGTCACCACTGGGTCTGACTGAGCTTCTCCAGGAGAGAGGCCCAACCAAGACGCGCCCTGAGGAGCGTCTTGCCACATGCCAACACTGGGTCTGACAGAGGGCCTCCAGGAGAGAGGCCCAAGCAAGACGCGCCCCGAGGAGTGTCTTGCCACATGTCACCACTGAGTCTGACAGAGCGCCTCCAGGAGAGAGGCCCAAGCAAGACGCGCCCCGAGGAGTGTCTTGTCACATGTCAACACTGGGTCTTTCTGAGCGCCTCCAGGAGAGAAGCCCAAGCAAGACGCGCCCCGAGGAGCGTCTTTCCACATCTCAGCACTCGGTCTGACTGAGCGCCTCCAGGAGAGAGGCCAAAGCAAGACGCGCTCCGAGGAGCGTCTTGCCACATGTCAACAATGGGTATGACTGAGGGCCTCCAGGAGAGAAGCCCAAGCAAGACGCGCCCCGAGGAGCGTCTTGAGACATGTGAACACTGGGTCTGACAGAGGGCCTCCAGGAGAGAGGCCCAAGCAAGACGCGCCCCGAGGAGCGTCAGGCCACATGTCACTACTCAGTCTGACTGAGCGCCTCCAGGAGAGAGGCCCAAGTAAGACGCGCCCCGAGGAGCGTCTTGCGACGTGTCAACACTGGCTCTGATTGAGGGCCTCCAGGAGAGAGGCCCAAGCAAGACGTGCCCCGAGGAGCGTCTTGCCACATGTCAACAATGGGTCTGACTGAGGGCCTCCAGGAGAGAGGCCCAAGCAAGACGCGCCCCGAGGAGCGTCTTGCCACATGTCACTACTCGGTCTGACTGAGCGCCTCAGGGAGAGAGGTCCAAGCAAGAAGCGCCCCGAGGAGCGTCTTGCCACATGTCAACACTGGGTCTGACTGAGTGCCTCCATGAGAGAAGCCCCAGCAAGACGCGCCCCGAGGAGCGTCTTGCCACATGTCACTACTCGGTCTGTTTGAGCGCCTCCAGGAGAGAGGCCCAAGCAAGACGTGCCCCGAGGAGCGTCTTGCCACATGTCAACAATGGGTCGACTGAGGACCTCCAGGAGAGAAGCCCAAGCAAGACGCGCCCCGAGGAGCGTCTTGCCACATGTCAACACTGGGTCTGACTGAGCGCCTCCAGGAGAGAGGCCCAACCAAGACACGCCCCGAGGAGCGTCTTGACACATGTCAACACTGGGTCTGACTGACGGCCTCCACGAGAGAAGCCCAAGCAAGACGCGCCCCGAGCAGAGTCTTGCCACATGTCAACACTCGGTCTGACAGAGGGCATCCAGGAGAGAGGCCCAAGCAATACGCGCCCCGAGGAGCGTCTTGCCACATGTCACCACTGGGTCTGACTGAGCTTCTCCAGGAGAGAGGCCCAACCAAGACGCGCCCTGAGGAGCGTCTTGCCACATGCCAACACTGGGTCTGACAGAGGGCCTCCAGGAGAGAGGCCCAAGCAAGACGCGCCCCGAGGAGTGTCTTGCCACATGTCACCACTGGGTCTGACAGAGCGCCTCCAGGAGAGAGGCCCAAGCAAGACGCGCCCCGAGGAGTGTCTTGTCACATGTCAACACTGGGTCTTTCTGAGCGCCTCCAGGAGAGAAGCCCAAGCAAGACGCGCCCCGAGGAGCGTCTTTCCACATCTCAGCACTCGGTCTGACTGAGCGCCTCCAGGAGAGAGGCCAAAGCAAGACGCGCTCCGAGGAGCGTCTTGCCACATGTCAACAATGGGTATGACTGAGGGCCTCCAGGAGAGAAGCCCAAGCAAGACGCGCCCCGAGGAGCGTCTTGAGACATGTGAACACTGGGTCTGACAGAGGGCCTCCAGGAGAGAGGCCCAAGCAAGACGCGCCCCGAGGAGTGTCTTGCCACATGTCACCACTTGGTCTGACTGAGCGCCTCCAGGAGAGAGGCCCAAGCAACACGCGCCCCGAGGAGCGTCAGGCCACATGTCACTACTCAGTCTGACTGAGCGCCTCCAGGAGAGAGGCCCAAGTAAGACGCGCCCCGAGGAGCGTCTTGCCACGTGTCAACACTGGGTCTGATTGAGGGCCTTCTGGAGAGAGGCCCAAGCAAGACGCGCCCCGAGGAGCGTCTTGCCACATGTCACTACTCGGTCTGACTGAGCGCCTCCAGGAGAGAGGCCCAAGCAAGACGTGCCCCGAGGAGCGTCTTGCCACATGTCAACAATGGGTCTGACTGAGGGCCTCCAGGAGAGAGGCCCAAGCAAGACGCGCCCCGAGGAGCGTCTTGCCACATGTCAACACTGGGACTGACTGAGGGCCTCCAGGAGAGAAGCCCGAGGAGCGTCTTGCCACATGTCACCTCTGGGTCTGACTGAGCTCCTCCAGGAGAGAGGCGCAAGCAAGAAACGCCAGAGGAGCATCTTGACACATGTCAACACTGGGTCTGACTGAGCGCCTCCAGGAGAGAGGCCCCAGCAAGACGCGCCCCGAGGAGCGTCTTGCCACATGTCAGCACTCGGTCTGACTGAGCGCCTCCAGGAGAGAGGCCCAAACAAGAAGCGCCCCGAGGAGCGTCTTGCCACATGTCAACAATGGGTCTGACTGAGGGCCTCCAGGAGAGAAGCCCAAGCAAGAAGCGCCCCGAGGAGCGTCTTGCCACATGTCAACACTGGGTCTAATTGAGCGCCTCCAGGAGAGAGGCCCAAGCAAGACGCGCCCCGAGGAGCGTCTTGCCACATGTCACTACTCAGTCTGACTGAGCGCCTCCAGGAGAGAGGTCCAAGCAACACGCGCCCCGAGGAGCGTCTTGCCACATTTCAACACTGGGTCTGACTGAGTGCCTCCATGAGAGAAGCCCCAGCAAGACGCGCCCCGAGGAGCGTCTTGCCACATGTCAACAATGGGTCTGACTGAGGGCCTCCAGGAGAGAAGCCAAAGCAAGACGCGCCCCGAGGTGCTTCTTTCCACATGTCAACAATGGGTCTTACTGAGGGCCTCCATGAGAGAAGCCCAAGCAAGATGCGCCCCGAGGAGTGTCTTGCCACATGTCAACACTGTGTCTGACTGAGCGCCTCCAGGAGAGAGGCCCAAGCAAGACGCGCCCCGAGGAGCGTCTTGCCACGTGTCAACACTAGGTCTGACTTAGCGCCTCCAGGAGAGAGGCCCAAGCAAGATGCGCCCCGAGGAGCGTCTTGCCATGTTTCACCACTGGGTCTGACTGAGCTCCTCCAGGAGAGAGGCCCCAGCAAGACGCGCCCCGAGGAGCGTCTTGCCTTATGTCAGCACTCGGTCTGACTGAGCGCCTCCAGGTGAGAGGCCCAAGCAAGACGCGCCCCGAGGAGCGTCTTGCCACATGTCACTACTCGGTCTAACTGAGCGCCTCCAGGAGAGAGGTCCAAGCAAGACGCGCCCCGAGGAGCGTCTTGCAAAATGTCACTACTCGGTCTGACTGAGCGCCTCCAGGAGGGAGGTCCAAGCAAGACGCGCCCCGAGGTACGTCTTGCCACATGTCACTACTCGGTCTGACTGAGCGCCTCCAGGAGAGAGGCCCAAGCAAGACGTGCCCCGAGGAGCGTCTTGCCACATGTCAACAATGGGTCTGACTGAGGGCCTCCAGGAGAGAAGCCCAAGCAAGACACGCCCCGAGGAGCGTCTTGACACATGTCAACACTGGGTCGGACTGAGGGCCTCCATGAGAGAAGCCCAAGCAAGACGCGCCCCGAGGAGAGTCTTGCCACATGTCAACACTCGGTCTGAAAGAGGGCATTCAGGAGAGAGGCCCAAGCAATACTCGCCCCGAGGAGCGTCTTGCCACATGTCACCACTGGGTCTGAATTAGCGCCTCCAGGAGAGAGGCCCAACCAAGACGCGCCCCGAGGAGTGTCTTACCACATGCCAACACTGGGTCTGACTGAGCGCCTCCATGAGAGACGCCCAAGCAAGACGCGCCCCGAGGAGCGTCTTGCCACGTGTCAACACTGGGTCTGACTGAGCGCCTCCAGGAGAGAGGCCCAATCAAGACGCACCCTGAGGAGCGTCTTTCCACGTGTCACCACTGGGTCTGACTGAGCGCCTCCAGGAGAGAGGCCCAAGCAAGACGCGCCCCGAGGAGCGTCTTGCCACATGTCAACACTGGGTCTGACTGAGCCTCTCCAGGAGAGAGGCCTAAGCAAGACGCGCCCCGAGGAGCGTCTTGCCACATGTCAACAATGGGTCTGACTTAGGGCCTCCAGGAGAGAAGCCCAAGCAAGACGCGCCCCGAGGAGCGTCTTGACACATGTCAACACTGGGTCTGACAGAGGGCCTCCACGAGAGAGGCCCAAGCAAGACGCGCCCCGAGGAGTGTCATGCCACATGTCACCACTGTGTCTGACTGAGCGCCTCCAGGAGAGAGGCCCAAGCAAGACGCGCCCCGAGATGCGTCTTGCCACGTGTCAACACTGGGTCTGATTGAGGGCCTTCTGGAGAGAGGCCCAAGCAAGACGTGCCCCGAGGAGCGTCCTGCCACATGTCAACAATGGTTCTTACTGAGGGCCTCCGGGAGAGAAGCCCAAGCAAGACGCGCCCCCAGGAGCTTCTTGCCACATGTCAGCACTCGGTCTGACTGAGCGCCTCCAGGAGAGAGGCCAAAGCAAGACGCCCCCCGAGGAGCGTCTTGACACATGTCAACACTGGGTCTGACAGAGGGCCTCCATGAGAGAGGCCCAAGCAAGACGCGCCCCGAGGAGTGTCTTGCCAAATGTCAACACTGGGTCTGACTGAGCGCCTCAGGGAGAGAGGTCCAAGCAAGACGCGCCCCGAGGAGCGTCTTGCCACATGTCAACACTGGGTCTGACTGAGTGCCTCCATGAGAGAGGCCCAACCAAGACACGCCCCGAGGATCGTCTTGACACATGTCAACACTGGATCTGACTGAGGGCCTCCACGAGAGAAGCCCAAGCAAGACGCGCCCCGAGCAGAGTCTTGCCACATGTGAACACTCGGTCTGACAGAGGGCATCCAGGAGAGAGGCCCAAGCAATACGCGCCCCGAGGAGCGTCTTGCCACATGTCACCACTGGGTCTGACTGAGCTTCTCCAGGAGAGAGGCCCAACCAAGACGCGCCCCGAGGAGCGTCTTTCCACATGTCAGCACTCGGTCTGACTGAGCGCCTCCAGGAGAGAAGCCCAAGCAACACGCGCCCCGAGGCGCGTCAGGCCACATGTCACTACTCAGTCTGACTGAGCGCCTCCAGTAGAGAGGCCCAAGTAAGACGCGCCCCGAGGAGCGTCTTGCCACGTGTCAACAATGGGTATGACTGAGGGCCTCCAGAAGAGAAGCCCAAGCAAGACGCGCCCCGAGGAGCGTCTTGACACATGTCAACACTGGGTCTGACAGAGGGCCTCCAGAAGAGAGGCCCAAGCAAGACGCGCCCCGAGGAGTGTCTTGCCACATGTCACCACTTGGTCTGACTGAGCGCCTCCAGGAGAGAGGCCCAAGCAACACGCGCCCCGAGGAGCGTCAGGCCACATGTCACTACTCAGTCTGACTGAGCGCCTCCAGGAGAGAGGCCCAAGTAAGACGCGCCCCGAGGAGCGTCTTGCCACGTGTCAATACTGGGTCTGATTGAGGGCCTTCTGGAGAGAGGCCAAAGCAAGACGTGCCCCGAGGAGCGTCTTGACACATGTCAACAATGGGTCTGACTGAGGGCCTCCAGGAGAGAAGCCCAAGCAAGACGCGCCCCGAGGACAGTCTTGCCTCATGTCAACACTGGGTCTGACTGAGGGCCTCCAGGAGAGTGGCCCAAATAAGACGCGCCCCGAGGAGCGTCTTGCCACATGTCAACACTGGGTCTGACTGAGGGTCTCCAGGAGAGAAGCCCAAGCAAGATGCGCCCCGAGGAGCGTCTTGCCACATGTCAGCACTCGGTCTGACTGAGCGCCTCCAGGAGAGAGGCCCAAGCAAGACGCGCCCCGAGGAGCGTCTTGCCACATGTCAACACTGGGTGTGACTGAGCGCCTCCAGGAGAGAGGCCCAAGCAAGATGCACCCCGAGGAGCGTCTTGCCACATGTGAACACTGGGTCTGACTGAGCGCCTCCAGGAGAGAGGCCCAAGCAAGACGCCCCCGGAGGAGCGTCTTGCAACATGTCAGCACTCGGTCTGACTGAGCGCCTCCAGGAGAGAGGCCCAAGCAAGACGCGCCCCGAGGAGGGTCTTGACACATGTCTCCTCTGGGTCTGACTGAGCGCCTCCAGGAGAGAGGCCCAAGCAAGACGTGCCCCGAGGAGCGTCTTGCCACATGTCAACATTGGGTCTGACTGAGCACCTCCAGGAGAGAGGCCCAAGCAAGACGCGCCCCGAGGAGCGTCTTGCCACATGTCACTACTCGGTCTGACTGAGCGCCTCAGGGAGAGAGGTCCAAGCAAGACGCGCCCCGAGGAGCGTCTTGCCACATGTCAACACTGGGTCTGACTGAGTGCCTCCATGAGAGAAGCCCCAGCAAGACGCGCCCCAGCAAGACGCGCCCCGAGGAGCGTCTTGCCACATGTCACTACCCGGTCTGTTTGAGCGCCTCCAGGAGAGAGGCCCAAGCAAGACGTGCCCCGAGGAGCGTCTTGCCACATGTCAACAATGGGTCTGACTGAGGACCTCCAGGAGAGAAGCCCAAGCAAGACGCGCCCCGAGGAGCGTCTTGCCACATGTCAACACTGGGTCCGACTGAGCGCCTCCAGGAGAGAGGCCCAACCAAGACACGCCCCGAGGAGCGTCTTGACACATGTCAACACTGGGTCTGACTGACGGCCTCCACGAGAGAAGCCCAAGCAAGACGCGCCCCGAGCAGTCTTGCCACATGTCAACACTCGGTCTGACAGAGGGCATCCAGGAGAGAGGCCCAAGCAATACGCGCCCCGAGGAGCGTCTTGCCACATGTCACCACTGGGTCTGACTGAGCTTCTCCAGGAGAGAGGCCCAACCAAGACGCGCCCTGAGGAGCGTCTTGCCACATGCCAACACTGGGTCTGACAGAGGGCCTCCAGGAGAGAGGCCCAAGCAAGACGCGCCCCGAGGAGTGTCTTGCCACATGTCACCACTGGGTCTGACTGAGCGCCTCCAGGAGAGAGGCCCAAGCAAGACGCGCCCCGAGGAGCGTCTTGTCACATGTCAACACTGGGTCTTTCTGAGCGCCTCCAGGAGAGAAGCCCAAGCAAGACGCGCCCCGAGGAGTGTCTTGCCACATGTCACCACTTGGTCTGACTGAGCGCCTCCAGGAGAGAGGCCCAAGCAACACGCGCCCCGAGGAGCGTCAGGCCACATGTCACTACTTAGTCTGACTGAGCGCCTCCAGGAGAGAGGCCCAAGTAAGACGCGCCCCGAGAAGCGTCTTGCCACGTGTCAACACTGGGTCTGATTGAGGGCCTTCTGGAGAGAGGCCCAAGCAAGACGCGCCCCGAGGAGCGTCTTGCCACATGTCACTACTCGGTCTGACTGAGCGCCTCCAGGAGAGAGGCCCAAGCAAGACGTGCCCCGAGGAGCGTCTTGCCACATGTCAACAATGGGTCTGACTGAGGACCTCCAGGAGAGAGGCCCAAGCAAGACGCGCCCCGAGGAGCGTCTTGCCACATGTCAACAATGGTTCTTACTGAGGGCCTCCGGGAGAGAAGCCCAAGCAAGACGCGCCCTGATGAGCTTCTTGCCACATGTCAGCACTCGGTCTGACTGAGCGCCTCCAGGAGAGAGGCCCAAGCAAGACGTGCCCCGAGGAGCGTCTTGCCACATGTCAACAATGGGTCTGACTGAGGGCCTCCAGGAGAGAAGCCCAAGCAAGACGCGCCCCGAGGAGCGTCTTGCCACATGTCAACTCTGGGTCTGACTGAGCGCCTCCAGGAGAGAGGCCCAAGCAAGATGCGCCCCGAGGAGTGTCTTGCCACATGTCAACAATGGGTCTTACTGAGGGCCTCCAGTAGAGAAGCCCAAGCAAGACGCGCCCCGAGGAGCGTCTTGCCACATGTCAACACTGGGTCTGACTGAGCACCTCCAGGAGAGAGGCCCAAGCAAGACGCGCCCGGAGGAGCGTCTTGCAACATGTCAGCACTCGGTCTGACTGAGCGCCTCCAGGAGAGAGGCCCAAGCAAGACGCGCCCCGAGGAGCGTCTTGCCACATGTCAACAATGGGTCTGACTGAGGGCCTCCAGGAGAGAAGCCCAAGCAAGACGCGCCCCGAGGAGCGTCTTGCCACATGTCAACACTGGGTCTGACTGAGGGCCTCCAGGAGAGAAGCCCCAGCAAGACGCGCCCCGAGGAGCGTCTTGCCACATGTCAACACTGGGTGTGACTGAGCGCCTCCAGGAGAGAGGCCCGTGGAGCGTCTTGCCACATGTCACCTCTGGGTCTGACTGAGCTCCTCCAGGAGAGAGGCGCAAGCAAGAAACGCCCGAGGAGCGTCTTGACACATGTCAACGCTGGGTCTGACTGAGCGCCTCCAGGAGAGAGGCCCCAGCAAGACGCGCCCCGAGGAGCGTCTTGCCACATGTCAGCACTCGGTCTGACTGAGCGCCTCCAGGAGAGAGGCCCAAGCAAGAAGCGCCCCGAGGAGCGTCTTGCCACATGTCAACAATGGGTCTGACTGAGGGCCTCCAGGAGAGAAGCCCAAGCAAGACGCACCCCGAGGAGCGTCTTGCCACATGTCAACACTGGGTCTGACTGAGCACCTCCAGGAGAGAGGCCCAAGCAAGATGCGCCCCGAGGAGCGTCTTGCCATGTGTCACCACTGGGTCTGACTGAGCGCCTCCAGGAGAGAGGCCCAACCAAGACGCGCCCTGAGGAGCGTCTTGCCACATGCCAACACTGGGTCTGACAGAGGGCCTCCAGGAGAGAGGCCCAAGCAAGACGCGCCCCGAGGAGTGTCTTGCCACATGTCACCACTGGGTCTGACTGAGCGCCTCCAGGAGAGAGGCCCAAGCAAGACGCGCCCCGAGGATCGTCTTGTCACATGTCAACACTGGCTCTTTCTGAGCGCCTCCAGGAGAGATTCCCAAGCAAGACGCGCCCCGAGGAGCGTCTTTCCACATGTCAGCACTCGGTCTGACTGAGCGCCTCCAGGAGAGAGGCCCAAGCAAGACGCGGCCCGAGGAGCGTCTTGCGACATGTCACTACTCGGTCTAACTGAGCGCCTCCAGGAGAGAGGTCCAAGCAAGACGCGCCCCGAAGAGCATCTTGCCACATGTCACTACTCGGTCTGACTGAGCGCCTCCAGGAGAAAGGCCCAAGCAAGACGTGCCCCGAGGAGCGTCTTGCCACATGTCAACACTGGGTCTGACTGAGCGCCTCCAGGAGAGAGGCCCAAGCAAGACGCGCCCCGAGGAGCGTCAGGCCACATGTCACTACTCAGTCTGACTGAGCGCCTCCAGGAGAGAGGCCCAAGCAAGACGCGCCCCGAGGAGCGTCTTGCCACACGTCAACACTGGGTCTGATTGAGGGCCTTCTGGAGAGAGGCCCAAGCAAGACGCGCCCCGAGGAGCGTCTTGCCACATGTCAACACTGGGTCTGACACAGGGCCTCCAGGAGAGAGGCCCAAGCAAGACGCGCCCCGAGGAGCGTCTTGCCACATGTCACCTCTGGTTCTGACTGAGCGCCTCCGGGAGAGAGGCCCAAGCAAGACGCGCCCTGAGGAGCGTCTTGCCACATGTCAACAATGGGTCTGACTGAGGGCCTCCAGGAGAGAAGCCCAAGCAAGACGCGCCCCGTGGAGCGTCTTGACACATGTCAGCACTGGGTCTGACAGAGGGCCTCCAGGAGAGAGGCCCAAGCAAGACGCGCCCTGAGGAGTGTCTTGCCACATGTCACCACTGTGTCTGACTGAGCGCCTCCGGGAGAGAGGCCAAAGCAAGACTTGCCCCGAGGAGCGTCAGGCCACATGTCACTACTCAGTCTGACTGAGCACCTCCAGGAGAGAGGCCCAAGCAAGACGCGCCCCGAGGAGCGTCTTGCCATGTGTCAACACTGGGTCTGATTGAGGGCCTTCTGGAGAGAGGCCCAAGCAAGACGCGCCAAGAGGAGCGTCTTGCCACATGTCAACAATGGGTCTTACTGAGGGCCTCCAGGAGAGAAGCCCAAGCAAGACGCGCCCCGAGGAGATTCTTGCCACATGTCAGCACTCGGTCTGACTGAGCGCCTCCAGGAGAGAGGCCAAAGCAAGACGCGCCCCGAGGAGCGTCTTGACACATGTCAACACTGGGTCTGACAGAGGGCCTCCATGAGAGAGGCCCAAGCAAGACGCGCCCCGAGGAGTGTCTTGCCACATGTCAACACTGGGTCTGACTGAGCGCCTCCAGGAGAGAGGCCCAAGCAAGACGCGCCCCGAGGAGCGTCTTGCCACATGTCACTACTCGGTCTGACTGAGCGCCTCCAGGAGAGAAGCTCAAGCAAGACGCGCCCCGAGGAGCGTCTTGCCACATGTCAACAATGGGTCTGACTTAGGGCCTCCAGGAGAGAAGCCCAAGCAAGACGCGCCCCGAGGAGCGTCTTGACACATGTCAACACTGGGTCTGACAGAGGGCCTCCACGAGAGAGGCCCAAGCAAGACGCGCCCCGAGGAGTGTCATGCCACATGTCACCACTGTGTCTGACTGAGCGCCTCCAGGAGAGAGGCCCAAGCAAGACGCGCCCCGAGATGCGTCTTGCCACGTGTCAACACTGGGTCTGATTGAGGGCCTTCTGGAGAGAGGCCCAAGCAAGACGCGCCCCGAGGAGCGTCTTGACACATGTCAACAATGGTTCTTACTGAGGGCCTCCGGGAGAGAAGCCCAAGCAAGACGCGCCCCCAGGAGCTTCTTGCCACATGTCAGCACTCGGTCTGACTGAGCGCCTCCAGGAGAGAGGCCAAAGCAAGACGCCCCCCGAGGAGCGTCTTGACACATGTCAACACTGGGTCTGACTGAGGACCTCCAGGAGAGAAGCCCAAGCAAGACGCGCCCCGAGGAGCGTCTTGCCACATGTCAACACTGGGTCCGACTGAGCGCCTCCAGGAGAGAGGCCCAACCAAGACACGCCCCGAGGAGCGTCTTGACACATGTCAACACTGGGTCTGACTGACGGCCTCCACGAGAGAAGCCCAAGCAAGACGCGCCCCGAGCAGTCTTGCCACATGTCAACACTGGGTCTGACTGAGCTTCTCCAGGAGAGAGGCCCAACCAAGACGCGCCCTGAGGAGCGTCTTGCCACATGCCAACACTGGGTCTGACAGAGGGCCTCCAGGAGAGAGGCCCAAGCAAGACGCGCCCCGAGGAGTGTCTTGCCACATGTCACCACTGGGTCTGACTGAGCGCCTCCAGGAGAGAGGCCCAAGCAAGACGCGCCCCGAGGAGCGTCTTGTCACATGTCAACACTGGGTCTTTCTGAGCGCCTCCAGGAGAGAAGCCCAAGCAAGACGCGCCCCGAGGAGTGTCTTGCCACATGTCACCACTTGGTCTGACTGAGCGCCTCCAGGAGAGAGGCCCAAGCAACACGCGCCCCGAGGAGCGTCAGGCCACATGTCACTACTTAGTCTGACTGAGCGCCTCCAGGAGAGAGGCCCAAGTAAGACGCGCCCCGAGAAGCGTCTTGCCACGTGTCAACACTGGGTCTGATTGAGGGCCTTCTGGAGAGAGGCCCAAGCAAGACGCGCCCCGAGGAGCGTCTTGCCACATGTCACTACTCGGTCTGACTGAGCGCCTCCAGGAGAGAGGCCCAAGCAAGACGTGCTCGAGGAGCGTCTTGCCACATGTCAACAATGGGTCTGACTGAGGGCCTCCAAGAGAGAGGCCCAAGCAAGGCGCGGCCCGAGGAGCGTCTTGCCACATGTCAACAATGGTTCTTACTGAGGGCCTCCGGGAGAGAAGCCCAAGCAAGACGCGCCCTGATGAGCTTCTTGCCACATGTCAGCACTCGGTCTGACTGAGCGCCTCCAGGAGAGAGGCCCAAGCAAGACGTGCCCCGAGGAGCGTCTTGCCACATGTCAACAATGGGTCTGACTGAGGGCCTCCAGGAGAGAAGCCCAAGCAAGACGCGCCCCGAGGAGCGTCTTGCCACATGTCAACTCTGGGTCTGACTGAGCGCCTCCAGGAGAGAGGCCCAAGCAAGATGCGCCCCGAGGAGTGTCTTGCCACATGTCAACAATGGGTCTTACTGAGGGCCTCCAGTAGAGAAGCCCAAGCAAGACGCGCCCCGAGGAGCGTCTTGCCACATGTCAACACTGGGTCTGACTGAGCACCTCCAGGAGAGAGGCCCAAGCAAGACGCGCCCGGAGGAGCGTCTTGCAACATGTCAGCACTCGGTCTGACTGAGCGCCTCCAGGAGAGAGGCCCAAGCAAGACGCGCCCCGAGGAGCGTCTTGCCACATGTCAACAATGGGTCTGACTGAGGGCCTCCAGGAGAGAAGCCCAAGCAAGACGCGCCCCGAGGAGCATCTTGCCACATGTCAACACTGGGTCTGACTGAGGGCCTCCAGGAGAGAAGCCCCAGCAAGACGCGCCCCGAGGAGCGTCTTGCCACATGTCAACACTGGGTGTGACTGAGCGCCTCCAGGAGAGAAGCCCGTGGAGCGTCTTGCCACATGTCACCTCTGGGTCTGACTGAGCTCCTCCAGGAGAGAGGCGCAAGCAAGAAACGCCCGAGGAGCGTCTTGACACATGTCAACGCTGGGTCTGACTGAGCGCCTCCAGGAGAGAGGCCCCAGCAAGACGCGCCCCGAGGAGCGTCTTGCCACATGTCAGCACTCGGTCTGACTGAGCGCCTCCAGGAGAGAGGCCCAAGCAAGAAGCGCCCCGAGGAGCGTCTTGCCACATGTCAACAATGGGTCTGACTGAGGGCCTCCAGGAGAGAAGCCCAAGCAAGACGCACCCCGAGGAGCGTCTTGCCACATGTCAACACTGGGTCTGACTGAGCACCTCCAGGAGAGAGGCCCAAGCAAGATGCGCCCCGAGGAGCGTCTTGCCATGTGTCACCACTGGGTCTGACTGAGCGCCTCCAGGAGAGAGGCCCAACCAAGACGCGCCCTGAGGAGCGTCTTGCCACATGCCAACACTGGGTCTGACAGAGGGCCTCCAGGAGAGAGGCCCAAGCAAGACGCGCCCCGAGGAGTGTCTTGCCACATGTCACCACTGGGTCTGACTGAGCGCCTCCAGGAGAGAGGCCCAAGCAAGACGCGCCCCGAGGATCGTCTTGTCACATGTCAACACTGGCTCTTTCTGAGCGCCTCCAGGAGAGATTCCCAAACAAGACGCGCCCCGAGGAGCGTCTTTCCACATGTCAGCACTCGGTCTGACTGAGCGCCTCCAGGAGAGAGGCCCAAGCAAGACGCGGCCCGAGGAGCGTCTTGCGACATGTCACTACTCGGTCTAACTGAGCGCCTCCAGGAGAGAGGTCCAAGCAAGACGCGCCCCGAAGAGCATCTTGCCACATGTCACTACTCGGTCTGACTGAGCGCCTCCAGGAGAAAGGCCCAAGCAAGACGTGCCCCGAGGAGCGTCTTGCCACATGTCAACACTGGGTCTGACTGAGCGCCTCCAGGAGAGAGGCCCAAGCAAGACGCGCCCCGAGGAGCGTCAGGCCACATGTCACTACTCAGTCTGACTGAGCGCCTCCAGGAGAGAGGCCCAAGCAAGACGCGCCCCGAGGAGCGTCTTGCCACACGTCAACACTGGGTCTGATTGAGGGCCTTCTGGAGAGAGGCCCAAGCAAGACGCGCCCCGAGGAGCGTCTTGCCACATGTCAACACTGGGTCTGACACAGGGCCTCCAGGAGAGAGGCCCAAGCAAGACGCGCCCCGAGGAGCGTCTTGCCACATGTCACCTCTGGTTCTGACTGAGCGCCTCCGGGAGAGAGGCCCAAGCAAGACGCGCCCTGAGGAGCGTCTTGCCACATGTCAACAATGGGTCTGACTGAGGGCCTCCAGGAGAGAAGCCCAAGCAAGACGCGCCCCGTGGAGCGTCTTGACACATGTCAGCACTGGGTCTGACAGAGGGCCTCCAGGAGAGAGGCCCAAGCAAGACGCGCCCTGAGGAGTGTCTTGCCACATGTCACCACTGTGTCTGACTGAGCGCCTCCGGGAGAGAGGCCAAAGCAAGACTTGCCCCGAGGATCGTCAGGCCACATGTCACTACTCAGTCTAACTGAGTACCTCCAGGAGAGAGGCCCAAGCAAGACGTGCCCCGAGGATCGTCTTGCCATGTGTCAACACTGGGTCTGATTGAGGGCCTTCTTGAGAGAGGCCCAAGCAAGACGCGCCAAGAGGAGCGTCTTGCCACATGTCAACAATGGGTCTTACTGAGGGCCTCCAGGAGAGAAGCCCAAGCAAGACGCGCCCCGAGGAGATTCTTGCCACATGTCAGCACTCGGTCTGACTGAGCGCCTCCAGGAGAGAGGCCAAAGCAAGACGCGCCCCGAGGAGCGTCTTGACACATGTCAACACTGGGTCTGACAGAGGGCCTCCATGAGAGAGGCCCAAGCAAGACGCGCCCCGAGGAGTGTCTTGCCACATGTCAACACTGGGTCTGACTGAGCGCCTCCAGGAGAGAGGCCCAAGCAAGACGCGCCCCGAGGAGCGTCTTGCCACATGTCACTACTCGGTCTGACTGAGCGCCTCCAGGAGAGAGGCCCAAGCAAGACGTGCCCCGAGGAGCGTCTTGCCACATGTCAACAATGGGTCTGACTGAGGGCCTCCAGGAGAGAAGCCCAGGCAAGACGCGCCCCGAGGAGCGTCTTGCCACATGTCAACACTGGGTCTGACTGAGTGCCTCCAGGAGAGAGGCCCAAGCAAGACGCGCCCCGAGGAGCGTCAGGCCACATGTCACTACTCAGTCTGACTGAGCGCCTCCAGGAGAGAGGCCCAAGCAAGACGCGCCCCGAGGAGCGTCTTGCCATGTGTCACCACTGGGTCTGATTGAGCGCCTCCAGGAGAGAAGCCCCAGCAAGACCGGTCAGGCCTGCAGTGTACACATCAGAGACATGATGTTCTTTCACAGAACTGAGGTTGTTCATTACTAAATGACTTTCACAGGAATATTGTTATTATACTATTCAACAGGTTGATCATATTAATGTGTATTAAACCCACAACCTAGCACTGAGGACAGCGGGACTTTGTTTAAATTAGTACTTAATGGAAACATTACATAATGATACATAAGAGCCATGTCATACATTCAGCCTAGGAATAGTAGCATTGTGCACTATTAAAAATATACACATCAATTGCTCGAATCCCATTGTTGCAAAGTAAAACTCTAATAAAACTATAGTCTGACATCAACAGAGAAGACTTAGTGTATGTACTACAAATACAGCATTAGGATTTCGAGTGGACCGTGCACCTTGTGAACCATCAGAGGCTTATGACGCAACATATCTTCCAGTTGCTATTAGACAAGTTATAATTCTCGACCATTTTTCGGAACTGGTTTCTTGGGTCCGTGAGTAAATGCCAAATGAGATGATAGTCCTTAAGTAAGTTCCTGGCGATCCCACGTCACGCTCTTGCCCATCAGCCGGTGAATGCTGAGACGGAACTCGATGAGAGCGATGTATTTTTTTAAGTGCTCCGAATGTACTTCTAACAAGCGTGCGATTCACTTCGTGAGTAAACCGCAGCTGCAGCTGATTCAAACAGTCAAGCCAACTTTCTACATCACAATATGCGTTTTGTAGTTAGTCGAGTTACCTTTTGTGTGGCGCATGCACGGGTTGTTAGCGCCCAGCTCCCAGCTTAGAGAGTCCTGTATTGACACAGACGTCAATACATCTCGATGTCATGCAACACACAAAGTCTGTCGCATACAGGTGGGTTAACACATGTACGATACCTTTTGTGTGGCGCATGCACGGGTCGTTAGCGTCCAGCTCCCGGCTTATAGAGAGTCCTGTATTGACACAGACGTCAATACATCTCGATGTCATGCAACACACAAAGTCTGTCGCTTACAGGTGGGTTAACACACATGTACGATGTGTGCGATGGCACGCCCGTTTACAATGGGACACGACAATGATCATTGTTAACCAAACTCTTGTTTCTCACGACAGGTGGTAGCGTTGTCTCCTGCACCTGGTCTTCGTGCACAGAGGGTGTTGTAATGTGCTCGTCATAGTCGCGATCGTTGTCACTCGAATCCGTTGTTCTCACGACAGGTGGTAGCGTTGTCTCCTGCATGTTGTCTTCGCGTGCGGCAAGCGTTGTGCTGTGCTCGTTATAATGGTTGTCTTCGTACAAAGGGGGTGTTGAATACTCCTTCGCGAGTAGTGTAGGAGGTGGTGTGATGGGACGTATCTCAGAGGCGTTATGTGAGCGTACCACCATGGCCTGAGCAACTGCGACTACTGAGAGTACACCCAGTACAGACAGCGAGATCTTTTTTTTCTTGGGTGTTGTACGTGTGGGTACAGCCGCTTTAATGGCAGTGAGAGCAATTGGGCAAATATATTTATAGGTCACTAGCAGAAACTAAGGCATGTGGTCAGAGTGTAATCGTAACCACCGTAGCTCTTGTCATAATTTAATATACATAGAAATCAGAAACGGGCATGTCAGGATAGACATTGCGAGAGATAATGCGGCCAGTATCTGTGTGCGCTTGAGAGCACCTTGTTGTTCTACTGTGGTGCCCACGCCGCCGGGTCTGTAAATGTCATCGACCTTCTTTATATACGCATACGCTAAAGACCGTATATTCTCTATGGATTTGAACACGTCCTTTGTTTCGCGTAACGCTTGAGCTGTCTCGAGCGTGATGTTGTGAGTGTACGCCAGTGTTTCACGTGCACCGAGGTCCGAAAGGGCGTGCGCTACAACTATTAACCTTGGTTTGGGAGTGTGGCGAAACGCTCGCTCCGCTGTAATGGGCGGATGCAATGTTATCACCTGGTACGTTTCGTTAGTCGGGTCGTAACACACCGGTCCATCACACGGACCGTCACATTGTATGGGGCACAGTAAGGACAACACGCCGCCGACCGTGACTTCGCACTCGACCGCGGTGGTGTTATCGATTTGCAAAGGATCACATACGCCTCTCCAGTCGCAATGAGGCACATTGTATTCGACGCGACCGTCGGTCACCATAGCTTTCGTCAGCCAACACACTCGATTGCCCTTCAAAACATCGGCGATCAACGTGAGCTTAGAGGTCGCCGTCGCTTTACTGTACGCCAGGATATCCGTGTGTGAGTGCACGCTCGACATCGATTGACAACCGGTCATGTCAGACCTGATCAGACCTTCCGAACACATGACCATTAGTTGTTGTGCGGCCGAGAGTATCGCGATCATACCGTTGAGATGTGTAGAAAGCGCGTACACGCCAGCCTTCCACGTTTCCAAAATTTCCAGCAGTCTAGAGGGACTTGTCTTAGCGCGCACGGCTGTGCTGAATTTGCGTTGGGTAGACACAACGGCTTCGACCTCGCTTAGGATCTGTGGGCTCATGTACTCGTGGTAGGCCAAGACGTGTATAGTCGATCGCGGTGACGCCCCGAACACTTGACCCGGTTTTGTTGTGGCGATATGCGTGTCCAGTAACGCGGCAAAGTCCGCGTGTCTAGCGTGTATTGATTTTACAGCTCGCTCATACCCCAACAGTACGGTCCGTAGAAGTTCGTTCACTTGTTTCCATGCGCTCGTGGAACACAGGACATCGCAACCTCTGTGATACTCAAGTAAAGCGTCAAACACCAGCTGCTTGCACGTTGGAAATACAATCGGTAGTAACTTCTTACTCCACTCTATGTTGAACTCGTATAGCACACGTTTGCGGCGGTTTGCGCATTTTCTATCTACCCTCCGCTAATATGACTCTTTGGTCTGTCTCCTGAGATGGTGCGGTTGGAACTTGCCAGGGGGCACTATCGACGGTCGGCGTTTCCATTTCGTCAACTGCCATTTTCAGCCGCTGGCAAACGGCCGTCGACGGTCGATGCGAGACACCAACATAAAGTTAGACCGCGACCCTCATGCCAGTTTTCTGTAGTACTGGTTGTAGTTTCTGGTGCACACTCGAAACGCCATTACGATCACAATTACGTTGATTAATAAATCCAGTGTTGTAGCGACTGCAGCCAGCGCCGTCGCGCAACTTGTGTCGGTGTTATCTCTCGATACTTTCATTCGTATCCGAGCGTATGCAGAATCTACGGATCTGGTGAAGTTGCTTGTCACTAGCTTGCGCACGTTTGATATGGCACTTTGCACGAGACTCACACAACCTGCAGTGGCGACTGTCGCGTCAGTGCAAAGTTTTTCCGATATATCCCTTGCAACATCGTTTGTCATTTGCTGTACACTGCGCACACTGGCCGCGAGGTCGCGGAGAGGGTCTTCGTTACGAGTTGTGTAATATCCGCTGACTTGCCAATTCAATTCTGGTGGCGCTGACCCAAACGAGAACGCTTTTAAGGTGATGTCGTGGTAACTCTGGTAGCGCCGTGGTTGACGAAGACGATCATCTTTAGCAATAGTTCTTCTTGAAGCGCAACGATGGTGAGGGCGACGGGTTGGCCGGTTCCGCCTTCAGGCCACTCGGTTGCCGCTAGATTGCCCAATGCCACACACGCAGACGAACCCTGTACACACTCAATGACCCGTGTGCGATCGTTGATTTCTGCTAGTACGTTTGCTAGTTCTACGTGCTTCCACGGATCGTGCGTGGGCACGCGCTTGTTTTATAGGCGTTTTCACGCAGCCTCTACCCTGCACGACCGCTCGTGGCCGCACTAGCTATTTTTATCCTTATTTGTTTCACACACACACACACACACACACACACACACACACACACACACACACACACACACACACACACACACACACACACACACACACACACACACACACACACACACACACTCACACACACACACACACACACACACACACACACAGGCCCTTGCGTGCAAACCCCGGTCAGGCCTGCAGTGTACACATCAGAGACATGATGTTCTTTCACAGAACTGAGGTTGTTCATTACTAAATGACTTTTACAGGAATATTGTTATTATACTATTCAACAGGTTGATCATAATAATGTGTATTAAACCCACAACCTAGCACTGAGGACAGAGGGACTTTATTTAAATTAGTACTTAATGGAAACGATACATAATGATACATAAGAGCCATGTCATACATTCAGCCTAGGAATAGTAGCATTGTGCACTATTTAAAATATACACATCAATTGCTCGAATCCCATTGTTGCGAAGTAAAACTCTAATAAAACTCTAGTCTGACATCAACAGAGAAGACTTAGTGTATGTACTACAAATACAGCATTAGGATTTCGAGTGGACCGTGCACCTTGTGAACCATCAGAGGCTTATGACGCAACATATCTTCCAGTTGCTATTAGACAAGTTATAATTCTCGACCATTTTTCGGAACTGGTTTCTTGGGTCCGTGAGTAAATGCCAAATGAGATGATAGTCCTTAAGTAAGTTCCTGGCGATCCCATGTCACGCTCTTGCCCATCAGCCGGTGAACGCTGAGACGGAACTCGATGAGAGCGATGTATTTTTTAAGTGCTCCGAATGTACTTCTAACAAGCGTGCGATTCACTTCGTGAGTAAACCGCAGCTGCAGCTGATTCAAACAGTCGAGCCAACTTTCTACATCACAATATGCGTTTTGTAGTTAGTCGAGTTACCTTTTGTGTGGCGCATGCACGGGTCGTTAGCGTCCAGCTCCCAGCTTAGAGAGTCCTGTATTGACACAGACGTCAATACATCTCGATGTCATGCAACACACAAAGTCTGTCGCTTACAGGTGGGTTAACACATGTACGATACCTTTTGTGTGGCTTATGCACGGGTCGTTAGCGTCCAGCTCCCGGCTTATAGAGAGTCCTGTATTGACGCAGACGTCAATACATCTCGATGTCATGTAACACACAAAGTCTGTCGCATACAGGTGGGTTAACACATGTACGATACCTTTTGTGTGGCGCATGCACGGGTTGTTAGCGTCCAGCTCCCGGCTTATAGAGAGTCCTGTATTGACACAGACGTCAATACATCTCGATGTCATGCAACACACAAATTCTGTCGCATACAGGTGGGTTAACACACATGTACGATGTGTGCGATGGCGCGCCCGTTTACAATGGGACACGACGATGATCATTGTTAACCAAACTCTTGTTTCTCACGACAGGTGGTAGCGTTGTCTCCTGCACCTGGTCTTCGTGCACAGAGGGTGTTGTAATGTGCTCGTCATAGTCGCGATCGTTGTCACTCGAATCCGTTGTTCTCACGACAGGTGGTAGCGTTGTCTCCTGCATGTTGTCTTCGCTTGCGGCAAGCGTTGTGCTGTGCTCGTTATAATGGTTGTCTTCGTACAAAGGGGGTGTTGAATACTCCTTGGCGAGTAGTCTAGGAGGTGGTGTGATGGGACGTATCTCAGAGGCGTTATGTGAGCGTACCACCATGGCCTGAGCAACTGCGACTACTGAGAGTACACCCAGTACAGACAGCAAGATCTTTTTTTTTCTTGGGTGTTGTACGTGTGGGTACAGCCGCTTTAATGGCAGTGAGAGCAAGTGGTCAAATGTATTTATAGGTCACTAGCAGAAACTAAGGCACGTGGTCAGAGTGTAATCGTAACCACCGTAGCTCTTGTCATAATTTAATATACATAGAAATCAGAAACGGGCAAGTCAGGATAGACATCGCGAGTGATAATGCGGCCAGTATCTGTGTGCGCTTGAGAGCACCTTGTTGTTCTACTGTGGTGCCCACTCCGCCGGGTCTGTAAATGTCATCGACCTTCTTTATATACGCACACGCTAAAGACCGTATATTCTCTATGGATTTGATTACGTCCTTTGTTTTGCGTAACGCTTGAGCTGTCTCGAGCGTGATGTTGTGAGTGTACGCCAGTGTTTCACGTGCACCGAGGTCCGAAAGGGCGTGCGCTACAACTATTAACCTTGGTTTGGGAGTGTGGCGAAACGCTCGCTCCGCTGTAATGGGCGGATGCAATGTTATCACCTGGTACGTTTCGTTAGTCGGGTCGTAATACACCGGTCCGTCACACGGACCATCACATTGTATGGGGCACAGTAAGGACAACACGCCGCCGACCGTGACTTCGCACTCGACCGCGGTGGTGTTATCGATTTGCAAAGGATCACATACGCCTCTCCAGTTGCAATGAGGCACATTGTAGTCGACGCGACCGTCGGTCACCATAGCTTTCGTCATCCAAAATTTCCAGCAGTCTAGAGGGACTTGTCTTAGCGCGCACGGCTGTGCTGAATTTGTTTGGGTAGACACAACGGCTTCGACCTCGCTTAGGATCTGTGGGCTCATGTACTTGTGGTAGGCCAAGACGTGTATAGTCGAGCGCGGTGACGCCCCGAACACTTGACCCGGTTTTGTTGTGGCAATATGCGTGTCCAGTAACGTGGCAAAGTCCGCGTGTCTAGCGTGTATTGATTTTACAGCTCGCTCATACCCCAACAGTACGGTCCGTAGAAGTTCGTTCACTTGTTTCCATGCGCTCGTGGAACACAGGACATCGCAACCTCTGTGATACTCAAGTAAAGCGTCAAACACCAGCTGCTTGCACGTTGGAAATACAATCGGTAGTAACTTCTTACTCCACTCTATGTTGAACTTGTATAGCACACGGTTGCGGCGGTTTGCGCATTTTCTATCTACCCTCCGCTAATATGACTCTGTGGTTTGTCTCCTGAGATGGTGCGGGTGGAACTTGCGAGATTGCACTATCGACGGTCGGCGTTTCCATTTCGTCAACTGCCATTTTCAGCCGCTGGCAAACGGCCGTCGACGGTCGATGCGAGACACCAACATAACGTTAGACCGCGACCCTCATGCCAGTTTTCTGTAGTACTGGTTGTAGTTTCTGGTGCACACTCGAAACGCCATTACGATCACAATTACGTTGATTAATAAATCCAGTGTTGTAGCGACTGCAGCCAGCGCCGTCGCGCAACTTGTGTCGGTGTTATCTCTCGATACTTTCATTCGTATCCGAGCGCATGCAGAATCTACGGATCTGGTGAAGTTGCTTGTCACTAGCTTGCGCACGTTTGAAATGGCACTTTGCGCGAGACTCACACAACCTGCAGTGGCGACCGTCGCGTCAGTGCAAAGTTTTTCCGATATATCGCTCGCAACATCGTTTTTCATTTGCTGTACACTGCGCACACTGGCCGCGAGGTCGCGGAGAGGGTCTTCGTTACGAGTTGTGTAATATCCGCTGACTTGCCGATTCAATTCTGGTGGCGCTGACCCAAACGAGAACGCTTTTAAGGCGCATGTCGTGGTAACTCTGGTAGCGCCGTGGTTGACGAGGATGATCATCTTTAGCAATAGTTCATCTCGAAGCACAACGATGGTGAGGGCGACGGGTTGGCCGGTTCCGCCTTCAGGCCACTCGGTTGCCGCTAGATTGCCCAATGCCACACACGCAGACGAACCCTGTACACACTCAATGACCCGTGTGCGATCGTTGATTTCTGCTAGTACGTTTGCTAGTTCTACGTGCTTCCACGGATCGGGCGTGGGCACGCACTTGTTTTAGAGGCGTTTTCGCGCAGCCTCTACCCTGCACGACCGCTCGTGGCCGTACTAGCTATTTTTATCTTTATTTGTTTCACACACACACACACACACACACACACACACACACACACACACACACACACACACACACACACACACACACACACACACACACACACACACACACACACACACACACACACACACACACACACAGGCCCTTGCGTGCAAACCCCGGTCAGGCCTGCAGTGTACACATCAGAGACATGATGTTCTTTCACAGAACTAAGGTTGTTCATTACTAAATGACTTTTACAGGAATATTGTTATTATAATATTCAACAGGTTGATCATAATAATGTGTATTAAACCCACAACCTAGCACTGAGGACAGAGGGACTTTATTTAAATTAGTACTTAATGGAAACGATACATAATGATACATAAGAGCCATGTCATACATTCAGCCTAGGAATAGTAGCATTGTGCACTATTAAAAATATACACATCAATTGCTCGAATCCCATTGTTGCAAAGTAAAACTCTAATAAAACTCTAGTCTGACATCAACAGAGAAGACTTAGTGTATGTACTACAAATACAGCATTAGGACTTCGAGTGGACCGTGCACCTTGTGAACCATCAGAGGCTTATGATGCAACATATCTTCCAGTTGCTATTAGACAAGTTATAATTCTCGACCATTTTTCGGAACTGGTTTCTTGGGTCCGTGAGTAAATGCCAAATGAGATGATAGTCCTTAAGTAAGTTCCTGGCGATCCCATGTCACGCTCTTGCCCATCAGCCGGTGAACGCTGAGACGGAACTCGATGAGAGCGATGTATTTTTTAAGTGCTCCGAATGTACTTCTAACAAGCGTGCGATTCACTTCGTGAGTAAACCGCAGCTGCAGCTGATTCAAACAGTCGAGCCAACTTTCTACATCACAATATGCGTTTTGTAGTTAGTCGAGTTACCTTTTGTGTGGCGCATGCACGGGTCGTTAGCGTCCAGCTCCCAGCTTAGAGAGTCCTGTATTGACACAGACGTCAATACATCTCGATGTCATGCAACACACAAAGTCTGTCGCATACAGGTGGGTTAACACACATGTACGATGTGTGCGATGGCGCGCCTGTTTACAATGGGACACGACGATGATCATTGTTAACCAAACTCTTGTTTCTCACGACAGGTGGTAGCGTTGTCTCCTGCACCTGGTCTTCGTGCACAGAGGGTGCTGTAATGTGCTCGTCATAGTCGCGATCGTTGTCACTCGAATCCGTTGTTCTCACGACAGGTGGTAGCGTTGTCTCCTGCATGTTGTCTTTGTGTGCGGCAAGCGTTGTGCTGTGCTCGTTATAATGGTTGTCTTCGTACAAAGGGGGTGTTGAATACTCCTCCGTGAGTAGTCTAGGAGGTGGTGTGATGGAACGTATCTCAGAGGCGTTATGTGAGCGTACCACCATGGCCTGAGCAACTGCGACTACTGAGAGTACACCCAGTACAGACAGCGAGATCATTTTTTTTCTTGGGTGTTGTACGTGTGGGTACAGCCGCTTTAATGGCAGTGAGAGCAAGTGGGCAAATGTATTTATAGGTCACTAGCAGAAACTAAGGCACGTGGTCAGAGTGTAATCGTAACCACCTAAAGTAGCTCTTGTCATAATTTAATATACATAGAAATCAGAAACGGGTATGTCAGGATAGACATCGCGAGTGATAATGCGGCCAGTATCTGTGTGCGCTTGAGAGCACCTTGTTGTTCTACTGTGGTGCCCACGCCGCCGGGTCTGTAAATGTCATCGACCTTCTTTATATACGCATACGCTAAAGACCGTATATTCTCTATGGATTTGAACACGTCCTTTGTTTCGCGTAACGCTTGAGCTGTCTCGAGCGTGATGTTGTGAGTGTACACCAGTGTTTCGCGTGCACCGAGGTCCGAAAGGGCGTGCGCTACAACTATTAACCTTGGTTTGGGAGTGTGGCGAAACGCTCGCTCCGCTGTAATGGGCAGATGCAATGTTATCACCTGGTACGTTTCATTAGTCGGGTCGTAACACACCGGTCCGTCACACGGACCGTCACATTGTATGGGGCACAGTAAGGACAACACGCCGCCGACCGTGACTTCGCACTCGACTGCGGTGGTGTTGTCGATTTGCAAAGGATCACATACGCCTCTCCAGTCGCAATGAGGCACATTGTAGTCGACGCGACCGTCGGTCACCATAGCTTTCGTCTGCCAACACACTCGATTGCCCTTCGAAACATCGGCGATCAACGTGAGCATAGAGGTCGCTGTCACTTTACTGTACGCCAGGATATCCGTGTGTGAGTGCACGCTCGACGTCGATTGACAACCGGTCATGTCAGACCTGATCAGACCTTCCGAACACATGACCATTAGTTGTTGTGCGGCCGAGAGTATCGCGATCATACCGTTGAGATGTGTAGAAAGCGCGTACACGCCAGCCTTCCACGTTTGCAAAATTTCCAGCAGTCTAGAGGGACTTGTCTTAGCGCGCACGGCTGTGCTGAATTTGCGTTGGGTAGACACAACGGCTTCGACCTCGCTTAGGATCTGTGGGCTCATGTACTCGTGGTAGGCCAAGACGTGTATAGTCGAGCGCGGTGACGCCCTGAACACTTGACCCGGTTTTGTTGTGGCGATATGCGTGTCCAGTAACGCGGCAAAGTCCGCGTGTCTAGCGTGTATTGATTTTACAGCTCGCTCATACCCCAACAGTACGGTCCGTAGAAGTTCGTTCACTTGTTTCCATGCGCTCGTGGAACACAGGACATCGCAACCTCTGTGATACTCAAGTAAAGCGTCAAACACCAGCTGCTTGCACGTTGGAAATACAATCGGTAGTAACTTCTTACTCCACTCTATGTTGAACTCGTATAGTATGTATATGGGCGGTTGCGGCGGTTTGCACATTTTCTATCTACCCTCCGCTAATATGACTCTGTCGTCTGTCTCCTGAGATGGTGTGGTTGGAACTTGCGAGAGTGCACTATCGACGGTCGGCGTTTCCATTTCGTCAACTGCCATTTTCAGCCGCTGGCAAACGGCCGTCGACGGTCGATGCGAGACACCAACATAACGTTAGACCGCGACCCTCATGCCAGTTTTCTGTAGTACTGGTTGTAGTTTCTGGTGCACACTCGAAACGCCATTACGATCACAATTACGTTGATTAATAAATCCAGTGTTGTAGCGACTGCAGCCAGCGCCGTCGCGCAACTCGTGTCGGTGTTATCTCTCGATACTTTCATTCGTATCCGAGCGTATGCAGAATCTACGGATCTGGTGAAGTTGCTTGTCACTAGATTGCGCACGTTTGATATGGCACTTTGCGCGAGACTCACACAACCTGCAGTGGCGACCGTCGCGTCAGTGCAAAGTTTTTCCGATATATCGCTCGCAACATCGTTTGTCATTTGCTGTACACTGCGCACACTGGCCGCGAGGTCGCGGAGAGGGTCTTCGTTACGAGTTGTGTAATATCCGCTGACTTGCCGATTCAATTCTGGTGGCGCTGACCCAAACGAGAACGCTTTTAAGGCGCATGTCGTGGTAAATCTGGTAGCGCCGTGGTTGACGAGGATGATCATCTTTAGCAATTGTTCATCTCGAAGCACAACGATGGTGAGGGCGACGGGTTGGCCGGTTCCGCCTTCAGGCCACTCGTTTGCCGCTAGATTGCCCAATGCCACACACGCAGACGAACCCTGTACACACTCAATGACCCGTGTGCGATCGTTGATTTCTGCTAGTACGTTTGCTAGTTCTACGTGCTTCCACGGATCGGGCGTGGGCACGCGCTTGTTTTAGAGGCGTTTTCGCGCAGCCTCTACACTGCACGACCGCTCGTGGCCGCACTAGCTATATTTATCTTTATTTGTTTCACACACACACACACACACACACACACACACACACACACACACACACACACACACACACACACACACACACACACACACACACACACACACACACACACACACGCACACACACACACACACACAGGCCGTTGCGTGCAAACCCCGGTCAGGCCTGCAGTGTAAACATCAGAGACATGATGTTCTTTCACAGAACTGAGGTTGTTCATTCCTAAATGACTTTTACAGGAATATTGTTATTATACTATTCAACAGGTTGATCATAATAATGTGTATTAAGACGCTCCTCGGGGCGTGTCTTGCTTGGGCCTCTCTCCAGAAGGCCCTCAATCAGACCCAGTGTTGACACGTGGCAAGACGCTCCTCGGGGCATGTCTTGCTTGGGCCTCTCTCCAGAAGGCCCTCAATCAGACCCAGTGTTGACACGTGGCAAGACGCTCCTCGGGGCGCGTCTTGCTTGGGCCTCTCTCCAGAAGGCCCTCAATCAGACCCAGTGTTGACACGTGGCAAGACGCTCCTCGGGGCGCGTCTTGCTTGGGCCTCTCTCCTGGAGGCGCTCAGTCAGACTGAGTAGTGACATGTTGCCTGACGCTCCTCGGGGCGCGTGTTGCTTGGGCCTCTCTCCTGGAGGCGCTCAGTCAGACCAAGTGGTGACATGTGGCAAGACACTCCTTGGGGCGCGTCTTGCTTGGGCCTCTCTCCTGGAGGCCCTCTGTCAGACCCAGTGTTGACATGTGTCAATACGCTCCTCGGGGTGCGTCTTGCTTGGGCTTCTCACCTGGAGGCCCTCAGTCAGACCCATTGTTGACATGTGGCAAGACGCTCCTTGGGGCGCATCTTGCTTGGGCCTCTCTCCTGGAGGCGCTCAGTCAGACCGAGTGCTGACATGTGGCAATACGCTCCTCGGGGCGCGTCTTGCTTGGGCTTCTCTCCTGGAGGCGCTCAGAAAGACCCAGTGTTGACATGTGACAAGACGCTCCTCGGGGCGCGTCTTGCTTGGGCCTCTCTCCTGGAGCCGTTCAGTCAGAACCAGAGGTGACATGTGGCAAGACGCTCCTCGGGGCGCGTCTTGCTTGGGCCTCTCTCCTGGAGGCGCTCAGTCAGACCGAGTGCTGACATAAGGCAAGACGCTCCTCGGGGCGCGTCTTGCTGGGGCCTCTCTCCTGGAGGCGCTCAGTCAGACCCAGTGCTGACATGTGGCAAGACGCTCCTCGGGGCGCGTCTTGCTTGGGCCTCTCTCCTGGAGGCGCTCAGTCAGACTGAGTAGTGACATGTGGCCTGACGCTCCTCGGGGCGCGGCTTGCTTGGGCCTCTCTCCCGGAGGCGCTCAGTCAGACCCAGTGGTGACATGTGGCAAGAAAACTCCTCGGGGCGCGTCTTGCTTGGGCCTCTCTCCTGGAGGCTCTCTGTCAGACCCAGTGTTGACATGTGGCAAGACGCTCCTCGGGCCGCGTGTTGCTTGGGCTTCTCTCCTGGAGGTCCTCAGTCAGACCCATTGTTGACATGTGGCAAGACGCTCCTCGGGGCGCGTCGTGCTTGAGCCTCTCTCCTGGAGGCGCTCAGTCAGACCGAGTGCTGACATGTGGCAAGACGCTCCTCGGGGCGCGTCTTGCTTGGGCTTCTCTCCTGGAGGCGCTCAGAAAGACCCAGTGTTGACATGTGACAAGACGCTCCTCTGGGCGCGTCTTGCTTGGGCCTCTCTCCTGGAGGCGCTCAGTCAGAACCAGAGGTGACATGTGGCAAGACGCTCCTCGGGGCGCGTCTTGCTTAGGCATCTCTCCTGGAGGCCCTCTGTCAGACCCAGTGTTGACATGTGGCAAGACGCTCCTCCGGGCGCATCTTGCTTGGGCCTCTCTCCTGGAGGCCCTCAGTCAGACCCATTTTTGACATGTGGCAAGACGCTCCTCGGGGCGCGTCTTGCTTGGGCCTCTCTCCTGGAGGCGCTCAGTCAGACCGAGTGCTGACATAAGGCAAGACGCTCCTCGGGGCGCGTCTTGCTTGGGCCTCTCTCCTGGAGGCGCTCAGTCAGACCCAGTGTTGACATGTGGCAAGAAGCTCCTCGGGGCGCGTCTTGCTTGGGCCTCTCTCCTGGAAGCGCTCAGTCAGACCGAGTGCTGACATGTGGCAAGACGCTCCTCGGGGTACGTCTTGCTTGGGCTTCTCTCCTGGAGGCCCTCAGTCAGACCCATTGTTGACATGTGGCAAGACGCTTCTCGGGGCGCGTCTTATTTGCGCCTCTCTCCTGGAGGCCCTCAGTCAGACCCAGTGTTGACATGTTGCAAGACGCTCCTCGGGGCGCGTCTTGCTTGGGCCTCTCTCCTGGAGGCGCTCAGTCAGACCCAGTGTTGACACGTGGCAAGACGCTCCTCGGGGCGCGTCTTGCTTGGGCCTCTCTCCTGGAGGCGCTCAGTCAGACCCAGTGTTGGCATGTGGCAAGACACTCCTCGGGGCGCGTCTTGGTTGGGCCTCTCTCCTGGAGGCACTCATTCAGACCCAGTGGTGACATGTGGCAAGACGCTCCTCGGGGCGCGTCTTGCTTGGGCTTCTCTCCTGGAGGCCCTCAGTAAGACCCATTGTTGACATGTGGCAAGACGCTCCTCGGGGCGCTTCTTGCTTGGGCCTCTCTCCTGGAGGCGCTCAGTCAGACTGAGTAGTGACATGTGGCCTGACGCTCCTCGGGGCGCCTGTTGCTTGGGCCTCTCTCCTGGAGGCGCTCAGTCAGACCAAGTGGTGACATGTGGCAAGACGCTCCTCGGGGCGCGTCTTGCTTGGGCCTCTCTCCAGAAGGCCCTCAATAAGACCCAGTGTTTACACGTGGCAAGACGCTCCTCGGGGCGCGTCTTGCTTGGGCCTCTCTCCTGGAGGCGCTCAGTCAGACCAAGTGGTGACATGTGGCCTGACGCTCCTCGGGGCGCGTGTTGCCTGGGCCTCTCTCCTGGAGGCGCTCAGTCAGACCAAGTGGTGACATGTGGCAAGACACTTCTCGGGGCGCGTCTTGCTTGGGCCTCTCTCCTGGAGGCGCTCAGTCAGACCCAGTGTTGACATGTGGCAAGACGCTCCTCGGGGAGCATCTTGCTTGGGCCTCTCTCCTGGAGGCGCTCAGTCAGACCCAGTGGTGACACGTGGAAAGACGCTCCTCGGGGCGCGTCTTGCTTGGGCCTCTCTCCTGGAGGCGCTCTGTCAGACCAAGTCATGACACGTGGCAAGACGCTCCTCGGGGCGCGTCTTGCATGGGCCTCTCTCCTGGAGGCGCTCATTCAGACCCAGTGGTGACATGTGGCAAGACGCTCCTCGGGGCGCATATTGCTTGGGCCTCTCTCCTGAATGCCCTCTGTCAGACCGAGTGTTGACATGTGGCAAGACTCTCCACGGGGCGCGTCTTGCTTGGGCTTCTCTCATGGAGGCCCTCAGTCCGACCCAGTGTTGACATGTATCAAGACGCTCCTCGGGGCGTGTCTTGCTTGGGCCTCTCTCCTGGAGGCGCTCAGTCAGACCCAGTGTTGACATGTGGCAAGACGCTCCTCTGGGCGCGTCTTGCTTGGGCTTCTCTCCTGGAGGCCCTCAGTCAGACCCATTGTTGACTTGTGGCAAGACGCTCCTCGGAGCACGTCTTGCTTGGGCCTCTCTCCTGGAGGCGCTCAGTCAGACCGAGTAGTGACATGTGGCAAGACGCTCCTCGGGGCGCGTCTTGCTTGGACCTCCCTCCTGGAGGCGCTCAGTCAGACCGAGTAGTGACATTTGGCAAGACGCTCCTCGGGGCGCGTCTTGCTTGGACCTCTCTCCTGGATGCGCTCGGTTAGACCGAGTAGTGACACGTGGCAAGACACTCCTCGGGGCGCATCTTGCTTGGGCCTCTCTCCTGGAGGCGCTAAGTCAGACCCAGTGTTGACACGTGGCAAGACGCTCCTCGGGGCGCGTCTTGCTTGGGCCTCTCTCCTGGAGGCGCTCAGTCAGACCCAGTGTTGGCATGTGGCAAGACACTCCTCGGGGCGCGTCTTGGTTGGGCCTCTCTCCTGGAGGCACTCATTCAGACCCAGTGGTGACATGTGGCAAGACGCTCCTCGGGGCGCGTCTTGCTTGGGCTTCTCTCCTGGAGGCCCTCAGTAAGACCCATTGTTGACATGTGGCAAGACGCTCCTCGGGGCGCTTCTTGCTTGGGCCTCTCTCCTGGAGGCGCTCAGTCAGACTGAGTAGTGACATGTGGCCTGACGCTCCTCGGGGCGCCTGTTGCTTGGGCCTCTCTCCTGGAGGCGCTCAGTCAGACCAAGTGGTGACATGTGGCAAGACGCTCCTCGGGGCGCGTCTTGCTTGGGCCTCTCTCCAGAAGGCCCTCAATAAGACCCAGTGTTTACACGTGGCAAGACGCTCCTCGGGGCGCGTCTTGCTTGGGCCTCTCTCCTGGAGGCGCTCAGTCAGAATGAGTAGTGACATGTGGCCTGACGCTCCTCGGGGCGCGTGTTGCTTGGGCCTCTCTCCTGGAGGCGCTCAGTCAGACCAAGTGGTGACATGTGGCCTGACGCTCCTCGGGGCGCGTGTTGCCTGGGCCTCTCTCCTGGAGGCGCTCAGTCAGACCAAGTGGTGACATGTGGCAAGACACTTCTCGGGGCGCGTCTTGCTTGGGCCTCTCTCCTGGGGGCCCTCTATCAGACCCACTGTTGACATGTGGCAAGACACTCCTCGGGGCGCGTCTTGCTTGGGCCTCTCTCCTGGAGGCCCTCTGTCAGACCCAGTGTTGACATGTGTCAAGACTCTCCTCGGGGCGCGTCTTGCTTTGGCCTCTCTCCAGGAGGCGCTCAGTCAGACCGAGTGCTGACATGTGGCAAGACGCTCCTCGGGCCGCGTGTTGCTTGGGCTTCTCTCCTGGAGGCCCTCAGTCAGACCCATTGTTGACATGTGGCAAGACGCTCCTCCGGGCGCATCTTGCTTGGGCCTCTCTCCTGGAGGCCCTCAGTCAGACCCATTGTTGACGTGTGGCAAGACGCTCCTCGGGGAGCGTCTTGCTTGGGCCTCTCTCCTGGAGGCCCTCAGTCAGACCCATTGTTGACGTGTGGCAAGACGCTCCTTGGGGCGCGTCTTGCTTGGCCCTCTCTCCTGGAGGCGCTCAGTCAGACCCAGTGTTGACATGTGGCAAGACGCTCCTCGGGGCGCATCTTGCTTGGGCCTCTCTCCTGGAGGCGCTCAGTCAGACCCAGTGGTGACACGTGGAAAGACGCTCCTCGGGGCGCGTCTTGCTTGGCCCTCTCTCCTGGAGGCGCTCAGTCAGACCCAGTCATGACACGTGGCAAGACGCTCCTCGGGGCGCGTCTTGCATGGGCCTCTCTCCTGGAGGCGCTCAGTCAGACCCAGTGTTGGCATGTGGCAAGACACTCCTCGGGGCGCGTCTTGGTTGGGCCTCTCTCCTGGAGGCGCTCATTCAGACCCAGTGGTGACATGTGGCAAGACGCTCCTCTGGGCGCGTCTTGCTTGGGCTTCTCTCCTGGAGGCCCTCAGTCAGACCCATTGTTGACTTGTGGCAAGACGCTCCTCGGGGCACGTCTTGCTTGGGCCTCTCTCCTGGAGGCGCTCAGTCAGACCGAGTAGTGACATGTGGCAAGACGCTCCTCGGGGCGCGTCTTGCTTGGACCTCCCTCCTGGAGGCGCTCAGTCAGACCGAGTAGTGACATTTGGCAAGACGCTCCTCGGGGCGCGTCTTGCTTGGACCTCTCTCCTGGACGCGCTCGGTTAGACCGAGTAGTGACACGTGGCAAGACGCTCCTCGGGGCGCATCTTGCTTGGGCCTCTCTCCTGGAGGCGCTCAGTCAGACACAGTGTTGACATGTGGCAAGACACTCCTCGGGGCGCGTCTTGCTTGGGCTTCTCTCATGGAGGCCCTCAGTAAGACCCATTGTTGACATGTGGAAAGAAGCTCCTCGGGGCGCGTCTTGCTTTGGCTTCTCTCCTGGAGGCCCTCAGTCAGACCCATTGTTCACATGTGGCAAGACGCTCCTCGGGGCGCGTATTGCTTGGGCCTCTCTCCTGGATGCCCTCTGTCAGACCCAGTGTTGACATGTGGCAAGACTCTCCTCGGGGCGCGTCTTGCTTGGGCTTCTCTCATGGAGGCCCTCAGTCAGACGCAGTGTTGACATGTGTCAAGACGCTCCTCGGGGCGTGTCTTGCTTGGGCCTCTCTCCTGGAGGCGCTCAGTCAGACCCAGTGTTGACATGTGGCAAGACGCTCCTCGGGGCGCTTCTTGCTTGGGCTTCTCTCCTGGAGGCCCTCAGTCAGACCCATTGTTGACATGTGGCAAGACGCTCCTCGGGGCATGTCTTGCTTGGGCCTCTCTCCTGGAGGCGCTCAGTCAGACCCAGTGTTGATATGTTGCAAGACGCTCCTCGGGGCGCGTGTTGCTTGGACCTCTCTCCTGGAGGCGCTCAGTCAGACCGAGTAGTGACATGTGGCAGGCGCGTCTTGCTTGGGCCTCTCTCCTGGAGGCGCTCAATTAGACCCATTGTTGACATGTGGCAAGAAGCTCCTCGGGGCGCTTCTTGCTTGTGCCTCTCTCCTGGAGGCGCTCAGTCAGACCGAGTGCTGACATGTGGCAAGACGCTCCTCGGGGCGCGTCTTGCTGGGGCCTCTCTCCTGGAGGCGTTCAGTCAAACCCAGTGTTGTCATGTGTCAAGACGCTCCTCGGGCGTTTCTTGTTTGCGCCTCTCTCCTGGATGCGCTCAGTCAGACCCAGAGGTGACATGTGGCAAGACGCTCCTCGGGCCTCTCTCCTGGAGGCGCTCAGTCAGACCCAGTGTTGACATGTGGCAAGACGCTCCTCGGGGCGCGTCTTGCTTCGGCCTCTCTCCTGGAGGTGCTCAGTCAGACCCAGTGTTGACATGTGGCAAGACGCTCCTCGGGGCACGTCTTGCTTGGGCCTCTCTCCTGGAGGCGCTCAGTCAGACCGAGTGCTGACATGTTGCAAGACGCTCCTCCGGGCGCGTCTTGCTTGGGCCTCTCTCCTGGAGGCGCTCAGTCAGACCCAGTGTTCACATGTGGCAAGACGCTCCTCGGGGAGCGTCTTGCTTGGGCCTCTCTCCTGGAGGCGCTCAGTCAGACCGAGTGCTGACATTTGGCAAGATGCTCCTCGGGGCGCATCTTGCTTGGGCTTCTCTCCTGGAGGCCCTCAGTCATACCCATTGTTGACATGTGGCAAGACGCTCCTCGGGGCGCGTCTTGCTTGGGCCTCTCTCCTGGAGGCGCTCAATTAGACCCAGTGTTGACATGTGGCAAGACGCTCCTCGGGGCGCGTCTTGCTTGGGCTTCTCTCCTGGAGGCCCTCAGTCAGACCCATTGTTGACATGTGGCAAGAAGCTCCTCGGGGCGCTTCTTGCTTGGGCCTCTCTCCTGGAGGCGCTCAGTTAGACCGAGTGCTGACATGTGGCAAGACGCTCCTCGGGGCGCGTCTTGCTGGGGCCTCTCTCCTGGAGTCGCTCAGTCAAACCCAGTGTTGACATGTGTCAAGACGCTCCTCGGGCATTTCTTGTTTGCGCCTCTCTCCTGGAGGCGCTCAGTCAGACCCAGAGGTGACATGTGGCAAGAGGCTCCTCGGGCCTCTCACCTGGAGGCGCTCAGTCAGACCCAGTGTTGACATGTGGCAAGATGCTCCTCGGGGCGCGTCTTGCTTGGGCCTCTCTCCTGGAGGTGCTCAGTCAGACCCAGTGTTGACATGTGGCAAGACGCTCCTCGTGGCACGTCTTGCTTGGGCCTCTCTCCTGGAGGCGCTCAGTTAGACCGAGTGCTGACATGTGGCAAGACGCTCCTCGGGGCGCGTCTTGCTGGGGCCTCTCTCCTGGAGTCGCTCAGTCAAACCCAGTGTTGACATGTGTCAAGACGCTCCTCGGGCATTTCTTGTTTGCGCCTCTCTCCTGGAGGCGCTCAGTCAGACCCAGAGGTGACATGTGGCAAGAGGCTCCTCGGGCCTCTCACCTGGAGGCGCTCAGTCAGACCCAGTGTTGACATGTGGCAAGATGCTCCTCGGGGCGCGTCTTGCTTGGGCCTCTCTCCTGGAGGTGCTCAGTCAGACCCAGTGTTGACATGTGGCAAGACGCTCCTCGTGGCACGTCTTGCTTGGGCCTCTCTCCTGGAGGCGCTCAGTCAGACCCAGAGGAGACATGTGTCAAGACCCTCCTCGGGGCGCGTCTTGCTTGGGCCTCTCTCCTGGAGGCGCTCAGTCAGACCCAGTGTTGACATGTGGCAAGACGCTCCTCGGGGCACGTCTTGCTTGGGCCTCTCTCCTGGAGGCGCTCAGTCAGACCCAGAGGAGACATGTGTCAAGACCCTCCTCGGGGCGCGTCTTGCTTGTGCCTCTCTCCTGGAGGCGCTCAGTCAGACCGACTGCTGACATGTTGCAAGACGCTCCTCCGGGTGCGTCTTGCTTGGGCCTCTCTCCTGGAGGCGCTCAGTCAGACCCAGTGTTCACATGTGGCAAGACGCTCCTCGGGGCGCGTCTTGCTTGGGCCTCTCTCCTGGAGGCGCTCAGTCAGACCGAGTGCTGACATTTGGCAAGACGCTCCTCGGGGCGCATCTTGCTTGGGCTTCTCTCCTGGAGGCCCTCAGTCATACCCATTGTTGACATGTGGCAAGTCGCTCCTCGGGGCGCGTCTTGCTTGGGCCTCTCTCCTGGAGGCGCTCAATTAGACCCAGTGTTGACATGTGGCAAGACGCTCCTCGGGGCGCGTCTTGCTTGGGCTTCTCTCCTGGAGGCCCTCAGTCAGACCCATTGTTGACATGTGGCAAGAAGCTCCTCGGGGCGCTTCTTGCTTGGGCCTCTCTCCTGGAGGCGCTCAGTTAGACCGAGTGCTGACATGTGGCAAGACGCTCCTCGGGGCGCGTCTTGCTGGGGCCTCTCTCCTGGAGTCGCTCAGTCAAACCCAGTGTTGACATGTGTCAAGACGCTCCTCGGGCATTTCTTGTTTGCGCCTCTCTCCTGGAGGCGCTCAGTCAGACCCAGAGGTGACATGTGGCAAGACGCTCCTCGGGCCTCTCTCCTGGAGGCGCTCAGTCAGACCCAGTGTTGACATGTGGCAAGATGCTCCTCGGGGCGCGTCTTGCTTGGGCCTCTCTCCTGGAGGTGCTCAGTCAGACCCAGTGTTGACATGTGGCAAGACGCTCCTCGGGGCACGTCTTGCTTGGGCCTCTCTCCTGGAGGCGCTCAGTCAGACCCAGAGGAGACATGTGTCAAGACCCTCCTCGGGGCGCGTCTTGCTTGGGCCTCTCTCCTGGAGGCGCTCAGTCAGACCGAGTGCTGACATGTTGCAAGACGCTCCTCCGGGCGCGTCTTGCTTGGGCCTCTCTCCTGGAGGCGCTCAGTCAGACCCAGTGTTCACATGTGGCAAGACGCTCCTCGGGGCGCGTCTTGCATGGGCCTCTCTCCTGGAGGCGCTCAGTCAGACCCAGTGTTGACATGTGGCAAGACGCTCCTCGGGGCGCGTCTTGCTTGGGCCTCTCTCCTGGAGGCGATCAGTCAGACCGAGTGCTGACATTTGGCAAGACGCTCCTCGGGGCGCATCTTGCTTGGGCTTCTCTCCTGGAGGCCCTCAGTCAGACCCAGTGTTGACATGTGGCAAGACGCTCCTCAGGGCGAGTCTTATTTGGGCCTCTCTCTTGGAGGCCCTCAGTCAGACCCAGTGTTGACATGTGGCAAGACGCTCCTCGGGGTGCGTCTTGCTTGGGCTTCTCTCCTGGAGGCCCTCAGTCAGACCCATTGTTGACATGTGGCAAGACGCTCCTCGGGGCACGTCTTGCTTGGGCCTCTCTCCTGGAGGCGCTCAGTCAGACCGAGTAGTGACATGTGGCAAGACGCTCCTCGGGGCGCGTCTTGCTTGGGCCTCTCTCCAGAAGGCCCTCAATCAGACCCAGTGTTGACACGTGGCAAGACGCTCCTCGGGGCGCGTCTTACTTGGGCCTCTCTCCTGGAGGCGCTCAGTCAGACTGAGTGGTGACATGTGGCCTGACGCTCCTCGGGGCGTGTGTTGCTTGGGCCTCTCTCCTGGAGGCGCTCAGTCAGACCAAGTGGTGACATGTGGCAAGACACTCCTCGGGGCGCGTCTTGCTTGGGCCTCTCTCCTGGAGGCCCTCTGTCAGGCCCAGTGTTGACATGTGTCAAGACGCTCCTCGGGGCGCGTCTTGCTTGGGCTTCTCTCCTGGAGGCCCTCAGTCATACCCATTGTTGACATGTGGCAAGACGCTCCTCGGGGCGCGTCTTGCTTTGGCCTCTCTCCTGGAGTTGCTCAGTCAGACCGAGTGCTGACATGTGGAAAGACGCTCCTCGGGGCGCGTCTTGCTTGGGCTTCTCTCCTGGAGGCGCTCAGAAAGACCCAGTGTTGACATGTGACAAGACGCTCCTCGGGGCGCGTTTTGCTTGGGCATCTCTCCTGGAGGCGCTCAGTCAGACCCAGTGGTGACATGTGGCAAGACACTCCTCGGGGCGCGTCTTGCTTGGGCCTCTCTCCTGGAGGCCCTCTGTCAGACCCAGTGTTGGCATGTGGCAAGACGCTCCTCAGGGCGCGTCTTGGTTGGGCCTCTCTCCTGGAGAAGCTCAGTCAGACCCAGTGGTGACATGTGGCAAGACGCTCCTCGGGGCGCGTATTGCTTGGGCCTCTCTCCTGGATGCCCTCTGTCAGACCGAGTGTTGACATGTGGCAAGACTCTGCTCGGGGCGCGTCTTGCTTGGGCTTCTCTCGTGGAGGCCCTCAGTCAGACCCAGTGTTGACATGTGTCAAGACGCTCCTCGGGGCGTGTCTTGGTTGGGCCTCTCTCCTGGAGGCGCTCAGTCAGACCCAGTGTTGACATGTGGCAAGACGCTCCTCGGGGCGCGTCTTGCTTGGGCTTCTCTCCTGGAGGCCCTCAGTCAGACCCATTGTTGACATGTGGCAAGACGCTCCTCGGGGCACGTCTTGCTTGGGCCTCTCTCCTGGAGGCGCTCAAACAGACCGAGTAGTGACATGTGGCAAGATGCTCCTCGGGGCGCGTCTTGCTGGGGCTTCTCTCATGGAGCCACTCAGTCAGACCCAGTGTTGACATGTGGCAAGACGCTCCTCGGGGCGCGTCTTGCTTGGACCTCTCTCCCTGAGGCGCTCAGTCAGACCGAGTAGTGACATGTGGCAAGACGCTCCTCGGGGCGCGTCTTGCTTGGACCTCTCTCCCTGAGGCGCTCAGTCAGACCCAGTGTTGACATTTGGCAAGACACTCCTCGGGGCGTGTCTTGCTTGGGCCTCTGTCATGGAGGCCCTCTGTCAGACCCAGTGTTGACATGTGTCAAGACGCTCCTCGGGGGGCGTCTTGCTTTGGCCTCTCTCCTGGAGGCGCTCAGTCAGACCGAGTGCTGACATGTGGCAAGAAGCTCCTCGGGGCGCGTCTTGCTTGGGCTTCTCTCCCGGAGGCCCTCAGTAAGAACCCTTGTTGACATGTGGCAAGACGCTCCTCGGGGCGCGTCTTGCTTGGGCCTCTCTCCAGAAGGCCCTCAATCAGACCCAGTGTTGACACGTGGCAAGACGCTCCTCGGGGCGCGTCTTGTCTGGGCCTCTCTCCTGGAGGCGCTCAGTCAGACCCAGTGTTGACATGTGGCAAGACACTCCTCGGGGCGCGTCTTGCTTGGGCCTCTCTCATGGAGGCCCTCAGTCAGACCCATTGTTGACATGTGTCAAGACGCTCCTCGGGGCGCGTCTTGCTTTGGCTTCTCTCCTGGAGGCGCTCAGACAGACCCAGTGTTGACATGTGACAAGACGCTCCTCGGGGCGCGTCTTGCTTGGGCCTCTCTCCTGGAGGCGCTCAGTCAGAACCAGAGGTGACATGTGGCAAGACGCTCCTCGGGGCGCGTCTTGCTTGGGCCTCTCTCCTGGAGGCGCTCAGTCAGACCCAGTGTTGACACGTGGCAAGACGCTCCTCGGGGCGCGTCTTGGTTGGGCCTCTCTCCTGGACGCGCTCATTCAGACCCAGTGGTGACATGTGGCAAGACACTCCTCGGGGCGCGTCTTGGTGGGGCCTCTCTCCTGGACGCGCTCATTCAGACCCAGTGGTGACATTTGGCAAGACGCTTCTCGGGGCGCGTATTGCTTGGGCCTCTCTCCTGAATGCCCTCTGTCAGACTGAGTGTTGACATGTGGCAAGACGCTCCTCGGGGCACGTCTTGCTTGGGCCTCTCTCCTGGAGGCGCTCAGTCAGACCGAGTAGTGACATGTGGCAAGACGCAGCTCGGGGTGCGTCTTGCTTGGACCTCTCTCCTGGAGGCGCTCAGTTAGACCGAGTAGTGACATGTGGCAAGACGCTCCTCGGTGCGCGTCTTGCTTGGGCCTCTCTCCTGGAGGCGCTCAGTCAGACCGAGTGCTGACATAAGGCAAGACGCTCCTCGGGGCGCGTCTTGCTGGCGCCTCTCTCCTGGAGGTGCTCAATCAGACCCAGTGGTGACACGTGGCAAGACGCTCCTCTGGGCCCGTCTTGCTTGGGCCTCTCTCCTGGAGGAGCTCAGTCAGACCCAGTGGTGACACGTGGCAAGACGCTCCTCGGGGCGCATCTTGCTTGGGCCTGTCTCCTGGAGGCGCTAAGTCAGACCCAGTGTTGACACGTGGCAAGACGCTCCTCGGGGCGCGTCTTGCTTGGGCCTCTCTCCTGGAGGCGCTCAGTCAGACACAGTGTTGACATGTGGCAAGACACTCCTCGGGGCGCGTCTTGCTTGGGCTTCTCTCATGGAGGCCCTCAGTAAGACCCATTGTTGACATGTGGAAAGAAGCTCCTCGGGGCGCGTCTTGCTTTGGCTTCTCTCCTGGAGGCCCTCAGTCAGACCCATTGTTGGCATGTGGCAAGACGCTCCTCGGGGCGCGTCTTGCTTGGACCTCTCTCCTGGAGGCGCTCAGTCAGACCGAGTAGTGACATGTGGCAAGATGCTCCTCGGGGCGCGTCTTGCTTGGGCCTCTCTCCTGGAGGCGCTCAGTTAGACCCAGTGGTGACATGTGGCAAGACGCTCCTCGGGGCGCGTCTTGCTTGGGCTTCTCTCCTGGAGGCCCTCAGTCAGACCCATTGTTGACATGTGGCAAGACGCTCCTCGGGGCGCGTCATGCTGGGGCCTCTCTCCTGGAGGCGCTCAGTCAGACCCAGTGTTGACCTGTGTCAAGACGCTCCACGGGCGTTTCTTGCTTGCGCCTCTCTCCTGGAGGAGCTCAGTCAGACCCAGAGGTGACATGTGGCAAGACGCTCCTCGGGCCTCTCTCCTGGAGGCGCTCAGTCAGACCCAGTGTTGACATGTGGCAAGACGCTCCTCGGGGCGCGTCTTGCTGGGGCTTCTCTCCTGGAGGCCCTCAGTCAGACCCAGTGTTGACATGTGGCAAGACGCTCCTCGGGGCGCGTCTTATTTGGCCCTCTCTCCTGGGGGCCCTCAGTCAGACCCAGTGGTCACATGTGGCAAGACGCTCCTCGGGGCGCGTCTTGCTTGGGCCTCTCTCCTGGAGGCGCTCAGTCAGACCCAGTGTTGACATGTGTCAAGACGCTCCTCGGGGCGCGCCTTGCTTGGGCTTCTCTCCTGGAGGCCCTCAGTCAGACCCATTGTTGACATGTGGCAAGACGCTCCTCGGGGCGCGCCTTGCTTGGGCTTCTCTCCTGGAGGCGCTCAGACAGACCCAGTGTTGACATGTGACAAGACGCTCCTCGGGGCGCGTCTTGCTTGGGCCTCTCTCCTGGAGGCGCTCAGTCAGAACCAGAGGTGACATGTGGCAAGACGCTCCTCGGGGCGCGTCTTGCTTGGGCCTTTCTCCTGGAGGCCCTCTGTCAGACCCAGTGTTGACATGTGGCAAGACGCTCCTCCGGGCGCATCTTGCTTGGGCCTCTCTCCTGGAGGCCCTCAGTCAGACCCATTGTTGACATGTGGCAAGACGCTCCTCGGGGCGCGTCTTGCTTGGGCCTCTCTCCTGGAGGCGCTCAGTCAGACCCAGTGTTGACATGTGGCAAGACGCTCCTCGGGGCGCGTCTTGCTTGGGCCTCTCTCCTGGAGGCGCTCAGTCAGATCCAGTGGTGACACGTGGAAAGACGCTCCTCAGGGTGCGTCTTGCTTGGGCCTCTCTCCTGGAGGCGCTCAGTCAGACCCAGTGTTGACACGTGGCAAGACGCTCCTCGGGGCGCGTCTTGCTTGGGCCTCTCTCCTGGAGGCGCTCAGTCAGACACAGTGTTGGCATGTGGCAAGACACTCCTCGGGGCGCGTCTTGGTTGGGCCTCTCTCCTGAATGCCCTCTGTCAGACCGAGTGTTGACATGTGGCAAGACTCTCCTCGGGGCGCGTCTTGCTTGGGCTTCTCTCATGGAGGCCCTCAGTCCGACCCAGTGTTGACATTTGTCAAGACGCTCCTCGGGGCGTGTCTTGCTTGGGCTTCTCTCCTGGAGGCCCTCAGTCAGACCCATTGTTGACATGTGGCAAGACGCTCCTCGGGGCACGTCTTGCTTGGGCCTCTCTCCTGGAGGCGCTCAGTCAGACCGAGTAGTGACATGTGGCAAGACGCACATCGGGGCGCGTCTTGCTTGGACCTCTCTCCTGGAGGCGCTCAGTTAGACCGAGTAGTGACATGTGGCAAGACGCTCCTCGGGGCGCGTCTTGCTTGGGCCTCTCTCCTGGAGGCGCTCAGTCAGACCGAGTGCTGACATAAGGCAAGACGCTCCTCGGGGCGCGTCTTGCTGGGGCCTCTCTCCTGGAGGTGCTCAATCAGACCCAGTGGTGACACGTGGCAAGACGCTCCTCTGGGCGCGTCTTGCTTGGGCCTCTATCCTGGAGGAGCTCAGTCAGACCCAGTGGTGACACGTGGCAAGACGCTCCTCGGGGCGCATCTTGCTTGGGCCTCTCTCCTGGAGGCGCTAAGTCAGACCCAGTGTTGACACGTGGCAAGACGCTCCTCGGGGCGCGTCTTGCTTGGGCCTCTCTCCTGGAGGCGCTCAGTCAGACACAGTGTTGACATGTGGAAAGACACTCCTCGGGGCGCGTCTTGCTTGGGCTTCTCTCATGGAGGCCCTCAGTAAGACCCATTGTTGACATGTGGAAAGAAGCTCCACGGGGTACGTCTTGCTTTGGCTTCTCTCATGGAGGCACTCAGTCAGACCCAGTGTTGAAATATGGCAAGACGCTCCTCGGGGCGCGTGTTGCTTGGACCTCTCTCCTGGAGGCGCTCAGTCAGACCGAGTAGTGACATGTGGCAAGACGCTCCTCGGGGCGCGTCTTGGTTGGGCCTCTCTCCTGGAGGCGCTCAATTAGACCCAGTGTTGACATGTGGCAAGACGCTCCTCGGGGCGCGTCTTGCTTGGGCTTCTCTCCTGGAGGCCCTCAGTCAGACCCATTGTTGACATGTGGCAAGACGCTACTCGGGGCGCTTCTTGCTTGGGCCTCTCTCCTGGAGGCGCTCAGTCAGACCGAGTGCTGACATGTGGCAAGACGCTCCTCGGGGCGCGTCTTGCTGGGGCCTCTCTCCTGGAGGCGCTCAGTCAGACCCAGTGTTGACCTGTGTCAAGACGCTCCTCGGGCGTTTCTTGCTTGCGCCTCTCTCCTGGAGGAGCTCAGTCAGACCCAGAGGTGACATGTGGCAAGACGCTCCTCGGGCCTCTCTCCTGGAGGCGCTCAGTCAGACCCAGTGTTGACATGTGCCAAGACGCTCCTCGGGGCGCGTCTTGCTGGGGCTTCTCTCCTGGAGGCCCTCAGTCAGACCCAGTGTTGACATGTGGCAAGACGCTCCTCGGGGCGCGTCTTATTTGGGCCTCTCTCCTGGGGGCCCTCAGTCAGACCCAGTGTTGACATGTGGCAAGACGCTCCTCGGGGCGCGTCTTGCTTGGGCTTCTCTCCTGGAGGCCCTCAGTCCGACCCAGTGTTGACATTTGTCAAGACGCTCCTCGGGGCGTGTCTTGCTTGGGCTTCTCTCCTGGAGGCCCTCAGTCAGACCCATTGTTGACATGTGGCAAGACGCTCCTCGGGGCACGTCTTGCTTGGGCCTCTCTCTTGGGGGCCCTCAGTCAGACCCAGTGTTGACATGTGGCAAGACGCTCCTCGGGGCGCGTCTTGCTTGGGCTTCTCTCCTGGAGGCCCTCAGTCAGACCGAGTGTTGACATGTGGCAAGACTCTCCTCGGGGCGCGTCTTGCTTGGGCTTCTCTCATGGAGGCCCTCAGTTCGACCCAGTGTTGACATTTGTCAAGACGCTCCTCGGGGCGTGTCTTGCTTGGGCTTCTCTCCTGGAGGCCCTCAGTCAGACCCATTGTTGACATGTGGCAAGACGCTCCTCGGGGCACGTCTTGCTTGGGCCTCTCTCCTGGAGGCGCTCAGTCAGACCGAGTAGTGACATGTGGCAAGACGCACATCGGGGCGCGTCTTGCTTGGACCTCTCTCCTGGAGGCGCTCAGTTAGACCGAGTAGTGACATGTGGCAAGACGCTCCTCGGGGCGCGTCTTGCTTGGGCCTCTCTCCTGGAGGCGCTCAGTCAGACCGAGTGCTGACATAAGGCAAGACGCTCCTCGGGGCGCGTCTTGCTGGGGCCTCTCTCCTGGAGGTGCTCAATCAGACCCAGTGGTGACACGTGGCAAGACGCTCCTCTGGGCGCGTCTTGCTTGGGCCTCTATCCTGGAGGAGCTCAGTCAGACCCAGTGGTGACACGTGGCAAGACGCTCCTCGGGGCGCATCTTGCTTGGGCCTCTCTCCTGGAGGCGCTAAGTCAGACCCAGTGTTGACACGTGGCAAGACGCTCCTCGGGGCGCGTCTTGCTTGGGCCTCTCTCCTGGAGGCGCTCAGTCAGACACAGTGTTGACATGTGGCAAGACACTCCTCGGGGCGCGTCTTGCTTGGGCTTCTCTCATGGAGGCCCTCAGTAAGACCCATTGTTGACATGTGGAAAGAAGCTCCTCGGGGTACGTCTTGCTTTGGCTTCTCTCATGGAGGCACTCAGTCAGACCCAGTGTTGAAATATGGCAAGACGCTCCTCGGGGCGCGTGTTGCTTTGACCTCTCTCCTGGAGGCGCTCAGTCAGACCGAGTAGTGACATGTGGCAAGACGCTCCTCGGGGCGCGTCTTGCTTGGGCCTCTCTCCTGGAGGCGCTCAATTAGACCCAGTGTTGACATGTGGCAAGACGCTCCTCGGGGCGCGTCTTGCTTGGGCTTCTCTCCTGGAGGCCCTCAGTCAGACCCATTGTTGACATGTGGCAAGACGCTACTCGGGGCGCTTCTTGCTTGGGCCTCTCTCCTGGAGGCGCTCAGTCAGACCGAGTGCTGACATGTGGCAAGACGCTCCTCGGGGCGCGTCTTGCTGGGGCCTCTCTCCTGGAGGCGCTCAGTCAGACCCAGTGTTGACCTGTGTCAAGACGCTCCTCGGGCGTTTCTTGCTTGCGCCTCTCTCCTTGAGGAGCTCAGTCAGACCCAGAGGTGACATGTGGCAAGACGCTCCTCGGGCCTCTCTCCTGGAGGCGCTCAGTCAGACCCAGTGTTGACATGTGCCAAGACGCTCCTCGGGGCGCGTCTTGCTGGGGCTTCTCTCCTGGAGGCCCTCAGTCAGACCCAGTGTTGACATGTGGCAAGACGCTCCTCGGGGCGCGTCTTATTTGGGCCTCTCTCCTGGGGGCCCTCAGTCAGACCCAATGTTGACATGTGGCAAGACGCTCCTCGGGGCGTGTCTTGCTTGGGCTTCTCTCCTGGAGGCCCTCAGTCAGACCCATTGTTGACATGTGGCAAGACGCTCCTCGGGGCACGTCTTGCTTGGGCCTCTCTCCTGGAGGCGCTCAAACAGACCGAGTAGTGACATGTGGCAAGACGCTCCTCGGGGCGCGTCTTGCTGGGGCTTCTCTCATGGAGGCACTCAGTCAGACCCAGTGTTGACATGTGGCAAGACGCTCCTCGGGGGGCGTCTTGCTTTGGCCTCTCTCCTGGAGGCGCTCAGTCAGACCGAGTGCTGACATGTGGCAAGAAGCTCCTCGGGGAGCGTCTTGCTTGGGCTTCTCTCCCGGAGGCCCTCAGTAAGAACCATTGTTGACATGTGGCAAGAAGCTCCTCGGGGCGCGTCTTGCTTGGGCCTCTCTCCTGGAGGCCCTCAGTCAGACCCATTGTTGACATGTGGCAAGACGCTCCTCGGGGCACGTCTTGCTTGGGCCTCTCTCCTGGAGGCGCTCAGTCAGACCGAGTAGTGACATGTGGCAAGACGCTCCTCGGAGCGCGTCTTGCTTGGGCCTCTCTCCAGAAGGCCCTCAATCAGACCCAGTGTTGACACGTGGCAAGACGCTCCTCGGGGCGCGTCTTACTTGGGCCTCTCTCCTGGAGGCGCTCAGTCAGACTGAGTAGTGATATGTGGCCTGACGCTCCTCGGGGCACGTGTTGCTTGGGCCTCTCTCCTGGAGGCGCTCAGTCAGACCCAGTGTTGACATGTGTCAAGACGCTCCTCGGGGCGCGTCTTGCTTGGGCTTCTCTCCTGGAGGCCCTCAGTCATACCCATTGTTGACATGTGGCAAGACGCTCCTCGGGGCGCGTCTTGCTTGGGCTTCTCTCCTGGAGGCGCTCAGAAAGACCCAGTGTTGACATGTGACAAGAAGCTCCTCGGGGCGCGTCTTGCTTGGGCCTCTCTCCTGGAGGCGCTCAGTCAGACCCAGTGGTGACATGTGGCAAGACGCTCCTCGGGGCGCGTCTTGCTTGGACCTCTCTCTCTGAGGCGCTCAATCAGACCGAGTAGTGACATGTGGCAAGACGCTCCTCGGGGGGCGTCTTGCTTTGGCCTCTCTCCTGGAGGCGCTGAGTCAGACCGAGTGCTGACATGTTGCAAGACGCTCCTCCGGGCGCGTCTTGCTTGGGCCTCTCTCCTGGAGGCGCTCAGTCAGACCCAGTGTTCACATGTGGCAAGACGCTCCTCGGGGCGCCTCTTGCTTGGGCCTCTCTCCTGGAGGCGCTCAGTCAGACCAAGTGGTGACATGTGGCAAGACACTCCTCGGGGCGCGTCTTGCTTGGGCCTCTCTCATGGAGGCCCTCTGTCAGACCCAGTGTTGACATGTGTCAAGACGCTCCTCGGGGCGCGTCTTGCTTTGGCCTCTCTCCTGGAGGCGCTCAGTCAGACCGAGTGCTGACATGTGGCAAGAAGCTCCTCGGGGCGTGTCTTGCTTGGGCTTCTCTCCTGGAGGCCCTCATTAAGACCCATTGTTGACATGTGGCAAGACACTCCTCGGGGCGCGTCTTGCTTGGGCCTCTCTCCTGGTGGCGCTCAGTCAGACTGAGTAGTGACATGTGGCCAGACGCTCCTCGGGGCGCGTGTTGCTTGGGCCTCTCTCCTGGAGGCGCTCAGTCAGACCAAGTGGTGACATGTGGCAAGACACTCCTCGGGGCGCGTCTTGCTTGGGCCTCTCTCCTGGAGGCCCTCTGTAAGACCCAGTGTTGACATGTGTCAAGACGCTCCTCGGGGCGCGGATTGCTTGGGCTTCTCTCCTGGAGGCCCTCAGTCAGACCCATTGTTGACATGTGGCAAGACACTCCTCGGGGCGCGTCTTGCTTGGGCCTCTCTCCTGGTGGCGCTCAGTCAGACTGAGTAGTGACATGTGGCCAGACGCTCCTCGGGCCGCGTGTTGCTTGGGCTTCTCTCCTGGAGGCCCTCAGTCAGACCAAGTGGTGACATGTGGCAAGACACTCCTCGGGGCGCGTCTTGCTTGGGCCTCTCTCCTGGTGGCGCTCAGTCAGACTGAGTAGTGACATGTGGCCAGACGCTCCTCGGGCCGCGTGTTGCTTGGGCTTCTCTCCTGGAGGCCCTCAGTCAGACCAAGTGGTGACATGTGGCAAGACACTCCTCGGGGCGCGTCTTGCTTCGGCCTCTCTCCTGGAGGCCCTCTGTCAGACCCATTGTTAACATGTGGCAAGACGCTCCTCGGGGCTCGTCTTGCTTGGGCCTCTCTCCTGGAGGCACTCAGTCAGACCAAGTGGTGACATGTGGCAAGACACTCCTCGGGGCGCGTCTTGCTTCGGCCTCTCTCCTGGAGGCCCTCTGTCAGACCCATTGTTGACATGTGGCAAGACGCTCCTCGGGGCTCGTCTTGCTTGGGCCTCTCTCCTGGAGGCACTCAGTCAGACCGAGTGCTGACATGTGGCAAGACGCTCCTCGGGGCGCGTCTTGCTTGGGCCTCTCTCCTGGAGGCGCTCAGTCAGAACCAGAGGTGACATGTGGCAAGACGCTCCTCGGGGCGCCTCTTGCTTGGGCCTCTCTCCTGGAGGCCCTCAGTCAGACCCATTGTTGACATGTGGCAAGACGCTCCTCGGGGCTCGTCTTGCTTGGGCCTCTCTCCTGGAGGCACTCAGTCAGACCGAGTGCTGACATGTGGCAAGACGCTCCTCGGGGCGCGTCTTGCTTGGGCCTCTCTCCTGGAGGCGCTCAGTCAGAACCAGAGGTGACATGTGGCAAGACGCTCCTCGGGGCGCCTCTTGCTTGGGCCTCTCTCCTGGAGGCCCTCAGTCAGACCCATTGTTGACATGTGGCAAGACGCTGCTCGGGGCGCGTCTTGCTTGGGCCTCTCTCCTGGAGGCGCTCAGTCAGACCGAGTGCTGACATAAGGCAAGACGCTCCTCGGGGCGCGTCTTGCTTGGGCCTCTCTCCTGGAGGCGCTCAGTCAGACTGAGTAGTGACATGTGGCCTGACGCTCCTCGGGGCACGTCTTGCTTGGGCCTCTCTCCTGGAGACGCTCAGTCAGACCCAGTGGTGACATGTGGCATGACACTCCTCGGGGCGCGTCTTGCTTGGGCCTCTCTCGTGGAGGCCCTCTGTCAGACCCAGTGTTGACATGTGTCAAGACGCTCCTCGGGGCGCGTCTTGCTTGGGCTTCTCTCCTGGAGGCCCTCAGTCAGACCCATTGTTGACATGTGGCAAGACGCTCCTCGGGGCGCGTCTTGCTTGGGCTTCTCTCCTGGAGGTGCTCAGACAGACCCAGTGTTGACATGTGACAAGACGCTCCTCGGGGCGCGTCTTGCTTGGGCCTCTCTCCTGGAGGCGCTCAGTCAGAACCAGAGGTGACATGTGGCAAGACGCTCCTCGGGGCGCGTCTTGCTTGGGCCTTTCTCCTGGAGGCCCTCTGTCAGACCCAGTGTTGACATGTGGCAAGACGCTCCTCCGGGCGCATCTTGCTTGGGCCCCTCTCCTGGAGGCCCTCAGTCAGACCCATTGTTGACATGTGACAAGACGCTCCTCGGGGCGCGTCTTTCTTGGGCTTCTCTCCTGGAGGCCCCCAGTCAGACCCATTGTTGACATGTGGCAAGACGCTCCTCGGGGCGCGTCTTGCTTGGGCCTCTCTCCTGGAGGCGCTCAGTCAGACCCAGTGTTGACATGTGGCAAGACGCTCCTTGGGGCGCGTCTTGCTTGGGCCTCTGTCCTGGAGGCGCTCAGTCAGACCCAGTGGTGACACGTGGAAAGACGCTCCTCGGGGCGCGTCTTGCTGGGGCCTCTCTCCTGGAGGTGCTCAATCAGACCCAGTGGTGACACGTGGCAAGACGCTCCTCTGGGCGCGTCTTGCTTGGGCCTCTCTCCTGGAGGAGCTCAGTCAGACCCAGTGGTGACACGTGGCAAGACGCTCCTCGGGGCGCATCTTGCTTGGGCCTCTCTCCTGGAGGCGCTAAGTCAGACCCAGTGTTGACACGTGGCAAGACGCTCCTCGGGGCGCGTCTTGCTTGGGCCTCTCTCCTGGAGGCGCTCAGTCAGACACAGTGTTGACATGTGGCAAGACACTCCTCGGGGCGCGTCTTGCTTGGGCTTCTCTCATGGAGGCCCTCAGTAAGACCCATTGTTGACATGTGGAAAGAAGCTCCTCGAGGCGCGTCTTGCTTTGGCTTCTCTCATGGAGGCACTCAGTCAGACCTAGTGTTGACATGTGGCAAGACGCTCCTCGGGGCGCGTGTTGCTTGGACCTCTCTCCTGGAGGCGCTCAGTCAGACCGAGTAGTGACATGTTGCAAGACGCTCCTCGGGGCGCGTCTTGTTTGGGCCTCTCTCCTGGAGGCGCTCAATTAGACCCAGTGTTGACATGTGGCAAGACGCTCCTCGGGGCGCGTCTTGCTTGGGCTTCTCTCCTGGAGGCCCTCAGTCAGACCCATTGTTGACATGTGGCAAGACGCTCCTCGGAGCGCTTCTTGCTTGGGCCTCTCTCCTGGAGGCGCTCAGTCAGACCGAGTGCTGACATGTGGCAAGACGCTCCTCGGGGCGCGTCTTGCTGGGGCCTCTCTCCTGGAGGCGCTCAGTCAGACCCAGTGTTGACATGTGTCAAGACGCTCCTCGGGCGTTTCTTGCTTGCGCCTCTCTCCTGGAGGAGCTCAGTCAGACCCAGAGGTGACATGTGGCAAGACACTCCTCGGGCCTCTCTCCTGGAGGCGCTCAGTCAGACCCAGTGTTGACATGTGGCAAGACGCTCCTCGGGGCGCATCTTGCTTGGGCCTCTCTCCTGGAGGTGCTCAGTCAGACCCAGTGTTGACATGTGGCAAGACGCTCCTCGGGATGCGTCTTATTTGGGCCTCTCTCCTGGGGGCCCTCAGTCAGACCCAGTGTTGACATGTGGCAAGACGCTCCTCGGGGCGCGTCTTGCTTGGGCCTCTCTCTTGAAGGCCCTCAGTCAGACCCATTGTTGACATGTGGCAAGACGCTCCTCGGGGCACGTCTTGCTTGGGCCTCTCTCCTGGAGGCGCTCAGTCAGACCGAGTAGTGACATGTGGCAAGACGCTCCTCGGGGCGCGTCTTGCTTGGACCTCCCTCTTGGAGGCGCTCAGTCAGACCGAGTAGTGACATGTGGCAAGACGCTCCACGGGGCGGGTCTTGCTTGGGCCTCTCTCCTGGAGGCGCTCAGTCAGACCGAGTGCTGACATAAGGCAAGATGCTCCTCGTGGCCCGTCTTGCTGGGGCCTTTCTCCTGGAGGTTCTCAATCAGACCCAGTGGTGACACGTGGCAAGACGCTCCTCGGGGCGCGTCTTGCTTGGGACTCTCTCCTGGAGGAGCTCAGTCAGACCCAGTGGTGACACGTGGCAAGACGCTCCTCGGGGCGCATCTTGCTTGGGCCTCTCTCCTGGAGGCGCTAAGTCAGACCCAGTGTTGACACGTGGCAAGACACTCCTCGGGGCGCGTCTTGCTTGGGCCTCTCTCCTGGAGGCGCTCAGTCAGACCCAGTGTTGACATGTGGCAAGAGACTCCTCGGGGCGCGTCTTGCTTGGGCCTCTCTCATGGAGGCCCTCTGTCAGACCCAGTGTTGACATGTGTCAAGATGCTCCTCGGGGCGCATCTTGCTTTGGCCTCTCTCCTGGAGGCGCTCAGTCAGACCGAGTGCTGACATGTGGCAAGAAGCTCCTCGGGGCGCGTCTTCCTTGGGCTTCTCTCCTGGAGGCCCTCAGTCAGACCCATTGTTGACATGTGGCAAGACGCTCCTCGGGGCGCGTTTTGCTTGGGCCTCTCTCCTGGATGCCCTCTGTCAGACCCAGTGTTGACATGTGGCAAGACTCTCCTCGGGGCGCGTCTTGCTTGGGCTTCTCACATGGAGGCCCTCAGTCAGACCCAGTGTTAACATGTGTCAAGACGCTCCTCGGGGCGTGTCTTGCTTGGGCCTCTCTCCTGGAGGCGCTCAGTCAGACCCAGTGTTGACATGTGGCAAGACGCTCCTCGGGGCGCTTCTTGCTTGGGCTTCTCTCCTGGAGGCCCTCAGTCAGACCCATTGTTGACATGTGGCAAGACGCTCCTCGGGGCACGTCTTGCTTGGGCCTTTCTCCTGGAGGCGCTCAGTCAGACCGAGTAGTGACATATGACAAGACGCTCCTCGGGGCGCGTCTTGCTGGGGCTTCTCTCATGGAGGCACTCAGTCAGACCCAGTGTTGACATGTGGCAAGACGCTCCTCGGGGCGCGTATTGCTTGGACCTCTCTCCTGGAGGCGCTCAGTCAGACCCAGTGTTGACATGTGGCAAGACGCTCCTCGGGGCGCGTCTTGCTGGGGCTTCTCTCATGGAGGCACTCAGTCAGACCCAGTGTTGACATGTTGCAAGATGCTCCTCGGGGCGCGTGTTGCTCGGACCTCTCTCCTGGAGGCGCTCAGTCAGACCCAGTGTTGACATGTGGCAAGACGCTCCTCGGGGCGCGTCTTGCTGGGGCTTCTCTCATGGAGGCACTCAGTCAGACCCAGTGTTGACATGTGGAAAGACGCTCCTCGGGGAACGTCTTGCTTGGGCCTCTCTCCTGGAGGCGCTCAGTCAGACCCAGAGGAGAAATGTGTCAAGACGCTCCTCGGGACGCGTCTTGCTTGGGCCTCTCCCCTGGAGGCGCTCAGTCAGACCGAGTGCTGACATGTGGCAAGACTCTCCTGGGGGCGCGTCTTGCTTGGGCCTCTCTCCTGGAGGCGCTCAGTCAGACCCAGTGTTGACATGTGGCAAGACGCTCCTCGGGGCGCGTCTTGCTTGGGCCTCTCTCCTGGAAGCGCTCAGTCAGACCGAGTAGTGACATGTGGCAAGACGCTCCTCGGGGCGCGTCTTGCTTGGACCTCTCTCCTGGAGGCGCTCAGTTAGACCGTGTAGTGACATGTCTCAAGACGCTCCTCGGGGCGCGTCTTGCTTTGGCTTCTCTCCTGGAGGCCCTCAGTCAGACCCATTGTTGACATGTGGCAAGACGCTCCTCGGGGCGCGTATTGCTTGGGCCTCTCTCCTGGATGCCCTCTGTCAGACCCAGTTTTGACATGTGGCAAGACTCTCCTCGGGGCGCGTCTTGCTTGGTTTTCTCTCCTGGAGGCCCTCAGTCAGACCCATTGTTGACATGTGGCAAACGCTCCTCGGGGCGCGTCTTGCTTGGGCGTCTCTCCTGGAGGCGCTCAATTAGACCCAGTGTTGACATGTGGCAAGACGCTCCTCGGGGCGCGTCTTGCTTGGGCTTCTCTCCTGGAGGCCCTCAGTCAGACACATTGTTGACATGTGGCAAGACGCTCCTCGGGGCGCTTCTTGCTTGGGCCTCTCTCCTGGAGGCGCTCAGTCAGACCAAGTGCTGACATGTGGCAAGACGCTCCACGGGGCGCGTCTTGCTGGGGCCTCTCTCCTGGAGGCGCTCAGTCAGACCCAGTGTTGACATGTGTCAAGACGCTCCTTGGGCGTTTCTTGCTTGCGCCTCTCTCCAGGAGGCGCTCAGTCAGACCCAGAGGTGACATGTGGCAAGACGCTCCTCGGGTCTCTCTCCTGGAGGCGCTCAGTCAGACCCAGTGTTGACATGTGGCAAGACGCTCCTCGGGGCGCGTCTTGCTGGGGCTTCTCTCATGGAGGCACTCAGTCAGACCCAGTGTTGACATGTGGCAAGATGCTCCTCGGGGCACGTCTTGCTTCGGCCTCTCTCCTGGAGGCACTCAGTCAGACCCAGAGGAGACATGTGTCAAGACGCTCCTCGGGGCGCGTCTTGCTTGGGCCTCTCTCCTGGAGGCGCTCAGTCAGACCGAGTGCTGACATGTGGCAAGACGCTCCTCCGGGCGCGTCTTGCTTGGGCCTCTCTCCTGGAGGCGCTAAGTCAGACCCAGTGTTCACATGTGGCAAGACGCTCCTCGGGGCGCGTCTTGCTTGGGCCTCTCTCCTGGAGGCGCTCAGTCAGACCCAGTGTTGACATGTGGCAAGACGCTCCTCGGGGCGCGTCTTCCTTGGGCCTCTCTCCTGGAGGCGCTCAGTCAGACCGAGTGCTGACATGTGGCAAGACGCTCCTCGGGGCGCATCTTGCTTGGGCTTCTCTCCTGGAGGCCCTCAGTAAGACCCAGTGTTCACATGTGGCAAGACGCTCCTCGGGGCGCGTCTTATTTGGGCCTCTCTCCTGGGGGCCCTCAGTCAGACCCAGTGTTGACATGTGGCAAGACGCTCCTCGGGGCGCGTCTTGCTTGGGCTTCTCTCCTGGAGGCCCTCAGTCAGACCCATTGTTGACCTGTGGCAAGACACTCCTCGGGGCACGTATTGCTTGGGCCTCTCTCCTGGAGGCGCTCAGTCAGACCGAGTAGTGACATGTGGCAAGACGCTCCTCGGGGCGTGTCTTGCTTGGACCTCCCTCCTGGAGGCGCTCAGTCAGACCGAGTAGTGACATGTGGCAAGATGCTCCTCGGGGCGTGTCTTGCTTGGACCTCTCTCTTGGAGGCGCTCAGTTAGACCGAGTAGTGACATGTGGCAAGACGCTCCTCGGGGCGGGTCTTGCTTGGGCCTCTCTCCTGGAGGCGCTCAGTCAGACCGAGTGCTGACATAAGGCAAGATGCTCCTCGCTGCACGTATTGCTGGGGCATCTCTCCTGGAGGTGCTCAATCAGACCCAGTGGTGACACGTGGCAAGATGCTCCTCGGGGCGCATCTTGCTTTGGCCTCTCTCATGGAGGTGCTCAGTCAGACCGAGTGCTGACATGTGGCAAGAAGCTCCTCGGGGCGCGTCTTCCTTGGGCTTCTCTCCTGGAGGCCCTCAGTCAGACCCATTGTTGACATGTGGCAAGACACTCCTCGGGGCGCGTATTGCTTGGGCCTCTCTCCTTGATGCCCTCTGTCAGACCCAGTGTTGACATGTGGCAAGACTCTCCTCGGGGCGCGTCTTGCTTGGGCTTCTCACATGGAGGCCCTCAGTCAGACCCAGTGTTAACATGTGTCAAGACGCTCCTCGGGGCGTGTCTTGCTTGGGTCTCTCTCCTGGAGGCGCTCAGTCAGACCCAGTGTTGACATGTGGCAAGACGCTCCTCGGGGCGCTTCTTGCTTGGGCTTCTCCCCTGGAGGCCCTCAGTCAGACCCATTGTTGACATGTGGCAAGAAGCTCCTCGGGGCACGTCTTGCTTGGGCCTCTCTCCTGGAGGCGCTCAGTCAGACCGAGTAGTGACATGTGGCAAGACGCTCCTCGGGGCGCGTCTTGCTGGGTTTTCTCTCATGGAGGCACTCAGTCAGACCCAGTGTTGACATGTGGCAAGACGCTCCTCGGGGCGCGTGTTGCTTGGACCTCTCTCCTGGAGGCGCTCAGTCAGACCCAGTGTTAACATGTGTCAAGACGCTCCTCGGGCGTTTCTTGCTTGGGCCTCGCTCCTGGAGGCGCTCAGTCAGACCCACTGTTGACATGTGACAAGACGCTCCTCGGGGCGCGTCTTGCTTGGGCCTCTCTCCTGGAGGTGCTCAGTCAGAACCAGAGGTGACATGTGGCAAGACGCTACTCGGGGCGCTTCTTGCTTGGGCCTCTCTCCTGGAGGCGCTCAGTCAGACCGAGTGCTGACATGTGGCAAGACGCTCCTCGGGGCGCGTCTTGCTGGGGCCTCTCTCCTGGAGGCGCTCAGTCAGACCCAGTGTTGACCTGTGTCAAGACGCTCCTCGGGCGTTTCTTGCTTGCGCCTCTCTCCTGGAGGAGCTCAGTCAGACCCAGAGGTGACATGTGGCAAGACGCTCCTCGGGCCTCTCTCCTGGAGGCGCTCAGTCAGACCCAGTGTTGACATGTGCCAAGACGCTCCTCGGGGCGCGTCTTGCTGGGGCTTCTCTCCTGGAGGCCCTCAGTCAGACCCAGTGTTGACATGTGGCAAGACGCTCCTCGGGGCGCGTCTTATTTGGGCCTCTCTCCTGGGGGCCCTCAGTCAGACCCAGTGTTGACATGTGGCAAGACGCTCCTCGGGGGGGGTCTTGCTTGGGCTTCTCTCCTGGAGGCCCTCAGTCAGACCCATTGTTGACATGTGGCAAGACGCTCCTCGGGGCACGTCTTGCTTGGGCCTCTCTCCTGGAGGCGCTCAAACAGACCGAGTAGTGACATGTGGCAAGACGCTCCTCGGGGCGCGACTTGCTGGGGCTTCTCTCATGGAGGCACTCAGTCAGACCCAGTGTTGACATGTGGCAAGACGCTCCTCGGGGGGCGTCTTGCTTTGGCCTCTCTCCTGGAGGCGCTCAGTCAGACCGAGTGCTGACATGTGGCAAGAAGCTCCTCGGGGAGCGTCTTGCTTGGGCTTCTCTCCCGGAGGCCCTCAGTAAGAACCATTGTTGACATGTGGCAAGAAGCTCCTCGGGGCGCGTCTTGCTTGGGCCTCTCTCCTGGAGGCCCTCAGTCAGACCCATTGTTGACATGTGGCAAGACGCTCCTTGGGGCACGTCTTGCTTGGGCCTCTCTCCTGGAGGCGCTCAGTCAGACCGAGTTGTGACATGTGGCAAGACGCTCCTCGGAGCGCGTCTTGCTTGGGCCTCTCTCCAGAAGGCCCTCAATCAGACCCAGTGTTGACACGTGGCAAGACGCTCCTCGGGGCGCGTCTTACTTGGGCCTCTCTCCTGGAGGCGCTCAGTCAGACTGAGTAGTGATATGTGGCCTGACGCTCCTCGGGGCGCGTGTTGCTTGGGCCTCTCTCCTGGAGGCGCTCAGTCAGACCCAGTGTTGACATGTGTCAAGACGCTCCTCGGGGCGCGTCTTGCTTGGGCTTCTCTCCTGGAGGCCCTCAGTCATACCCATTGTTGACATGTGGCAAGACGCTCCTCGGGGCGCGTCTTGCTTGGGCTTCTCTCCTGGAGGCGCTCAGAAAGACCCAGTGTTGACATGTGACAAGAAGCTCCTCGGGGCGCGTCTTGCTTGGGCCTCTCTCCTGGAGGCGCTCAGTCAGACCCAGTGTTGACATGTGGCAAGACGCTCCTCGGGGCGCGTCTTCCTTGGGCCTCTCTCCTGGAGGCGCTCAGTCAGACCGAGTGCTGACATGTGGCAAGACGCTCCTCGGGGCGCATCTTGCTTGGGCTTCTCTCCTGGAGGCCCTCAGTAAGACCCAGTGTTGACATGTGGCAAGACGCTCCTCGGGGCGCGTCTTATTTGGGCCTCTCTCCTGGGGGCCCTCAGTCAGACCCAGTGTTGACATGTGGCAAGACGCTCCTCGGGGCGCGTCTTGCTTGGGCTTCTCTCCTGGAGGCCCTCAGTCTGACCCATTGTTGACCTGTGGCAAGACACTCCTCGGGGCACGTATTGCTTGGGCCTCTCTCCTGGAGGCGCTCAGTCAGACCGAGTAGTGACATGTGGCAAGACGCTCCTCGGGGCGTGTCTTGCTTGGACCTCTCTCTTGGAGGCGCTCAGTTAGACCGAGTAGTGACATGTGGCAAGACGCTCCTCGGGGCGGGTCTTGCTTGGGCCTCTCTCCTGGAGGCGCTCAGTCAGACCGAGTGCTGACATAAGGCAAGATGCTCCTCGCTGCACGTATTGCTGGGGCATCTCTCCTGGAGGTGCTCAATCAGACCCAGTGGTGACACTTGGCAAGATGCTCCTCGGGGCGCATCTTGCTTTGGCCTCTCTCATGGAGGTGCTCAGTCAGACCGAGTGCTGACATGTGGCAAGAAGCTCCTCGGGGCGCGTCTTCCTTGGGCTTCTCTCCTGGAGGCCCTCAGTCAGACCCATTGTTGACATGTGGCAAGACACTCCTCGGGGCGCGTATTGCTTGGGCCTCTCTCCTTGATGCCCTCTGTCAGACCCAGTGTTGACATGTGGCAAGACTCTCCTCGGGGCGCGTCTTGCTTGGGCTTCTCACATGGAGGCCCTCAGTCAGACCCAGTGTTAACATGTGTCAAGACGCTCCTCGGGGCGTGTCTTGCTTGGGTCTCTCTCCTGGAGGCGCTCAGTCAGACCCAGTGTTGACATGTGGCAAGACGCTCCTCGGGGCGCTTCTTGCTTGGGCTTCTCTCCTGGAGGCCCTCAGTCAGACCCATTGTTGACATGTGGCAAGAAGCTCCTCGGGGCACGTCTTGCTTGGGCCTCTCTCCTGGAGGCGCTCAGTCAGACCGAGTAGTGACATGTGGCAAGACGCTCCTCGGGGCGCGTCTTGCTGGGTTTTCTCTCATGGAGGCACTCAGTCAGACCCAGTGTTGACATGTGGCAAGACGCTCCTCGGGGCGCGTGTTGCTTGGACCTCTCTCCTGGAGGCGCTCAGTCAGACCCAGTGTTAACATGTGTCAAGACGCTCCTCGGGCGTTTCTTGCTTGGGCCTCGCTCCTGGAGGCGCTCAGTCAGACCCACTGTTGACATGTGACAAGACGCTCCTCGGGGCGCGTCTTGCTTGGGCCTCTCTCCTGGAGGTGCTCAGTCAGAACCAGAGGTGACATGTGGCAAGACGCTACTCGGGGCGCTTCTTGCTTGGGCCTCGCTCCTGGAGGCGCTCAGTCAGACCGAGTGCTGACATGTGGCAAGACGCTCCTCGGGGCGCGTCTTGCTGGGGCCTCTCTCCTGGAGGCGCTCAGTCAGACCCAGTGTTGACCTGTGTCAAGACGCTCCTCGGGCGTTTCTTGCTTGCGCCTCTCTCCTGGAGGAGCTCAGTCAGACCCAGAGGTGACATGTGGCAAGACGCTCCTCGGGCCTCTCTCCTGGAGGCGCTCAGTCAGACCCAGTGTTGACATGTGCCAAGACGCTCCTCGGGGCGCGTCTTGCTGGGGCTTCTCTCCTGGAGGCCCTCAGTCAGACCCAGTGTTGACATGTGGCAAGACGCTCCTCGGGGCGCGTCTTATTTGGGCCTCTCTCCTGGGGGCCCTCAGTCAGACCCAGTGTTGACATGTGGCAAGACGCTCCTCGGGGCGTGTCTTGCTTGGGCTTCTCTCCTGGAGGCCCTCAGTCAGACCCATTGTTGACATGTGGCAAGACGCTCCTCGGGGCACGTCTTGCTTGGGCCTCTCTCCTGGAGGCGCTCAAACAGACCGAGTAGTGACATGTGGCAAGACGCTCCTCGGGGCGCGTCTTGCTGGGGCTTCTCTCATGGAGGCACTCAGTCAGACCCAGTGTTGACATGTGGCAAGACGCTCCTCGGGGGGCGTCTTGCTTTGGCCTCTCTCCTGGAGGCGCTCAGTCAGACCGAGTGCTGACATGTGGCAAGAAGCTCCTCGGGGAGCGTCTTGCTTGGGCTTCTCTCCCGGAGGCCCTCAGTAAGAACCATTGTTGACATGTGGCAAGAAGCTCCTCGGGGCGCGTCTTGCTTGGGCCTCTCTCCTGGAGGCCCTCAGTCAGACCCATTGTTGACATGTGGCAAGACGCTCCTCGGGGCACGTCTTGCTTGGGCCTCTCTCCTGGAGGCGCTCAGTCAGACCGAGTAGTGACATGTGGCAAGACGCTCCTCGGAGCGCGTCTTGCTTGGGCCTCTCTCCAGAAGGCCCTCAATCAGACCCAGTGTTGACACGTGGCAAGACGCTCCTCGGGGCGCGTCTTACTTGGGCCTCTCTCCTGGAGGCGCTCAGTCAGACTGAGTAGTGATATGTGGCCTGACGCTCCTCGGGGCGCGTGTTGCTTGGGCCTCTCTCCTGGAGGCGCTCAGTCAGACCCAGTGTTGACATGTGTCAAGACGCTCCTCGGGGCGCGTCTTGCTTGGGCTTCTCTCCTGGAGGCCCTCAGTCATACCCATTGTTGACATGTGGCAAGACGCTCCTCGGGGCGCGTCTTGCTTGGGCTTCTCTCCTGGAGGCGCTCAGAAAGACCCAGTGTTGACATGTGACAAGAAGCTCCTCGGGGCGCGTCTTGCTTGGGCCTCTCTCCTGGAGGCGCTCAGTCAGACCCAGTGGTGACATGTGGCAAGACGCTCCTCGGGGCGCGTCTTGCTTGGACCTCTCTCTCTGAGGCGCTCAATCAGACCGAGTAGTGACATGTGGCAAGACGCTCCTCGGGGGGCGTCTTGCTTTGGCCTCTCTCCTGGAGGCGCTGAGTCAGACCGAGTGCTGACATGTTGCAAGACGCTCCTCCGGGCGCGTCTTGCTTGGGCCTCTCTCCTGGAGGCGCTCAGTCAGACCCAGTGTTCACATGTGGCAAGACGCTCCTCGGGGCGCCTCTTGCTTGGGCCTCTCTCCTGGAGGCGCTCAGTCAGACCAAGTGGTGACATGTGGCAAGACACTCCTCGGGGCGCGTCTTGCTTGGGCCTCTCTCATGGAGGCCCTCTGTCAGACCCAGTGTTGACATGTGTCAAGACGCTCCTCGGGGCGCGTCTTGCTTTGGCCTCTCTCCTGGAGGCGCTCAGTCAGTCCGAGTGCTGACATGTGGCAAGAAGCTCCTCGGGGCGTGTCTTGCTTGGGCTTCTCTCCTGGAGGCCCTCATTAAGACCCATTGTTGACATGTGGCAAGACACTCCTCGGGGCGCGTCTTGCTTGGGCCTCTCTCCTGGTGGCGCTCAGTCAGACTGAGTAGTGACATGTGGCCAGACGCTCCTCGGGGCGCGTGTTGCTTGGGCCTCTCTCCTGGAGGCGCTCAGTCAGACCAAGTGGTGACATGTGGCAAGACACTCCTCGGGGCGCGTCTTGCTTGGGCCTCTCTCCTGGAGGCCCTCTGTCAGACCCAGTGTTGACATGTGTCAAGACGCTCCTCGGGGCGCGGATTGCTTGGGCTTCTCTCCTGGAGGCCCTCAGTCAGACCCATTGTTGACATGTGGCAAGACGCTCCTCGGGGCGCGTCTTCCTTCGGCCTCTCTCCTGGAGGCGCTCAGTCAGACCGAGTGCAGACATGTGGCAAGACGCTCCTCGGGGCGCATCTTGCTTGGGCTTCTCTCCTGGAGGCCCTCAGTAAGACCCAGTGTTGACATGTGGCAAGACACTCCTCGGGGCGCGTCTTGCTTGGGCCTCTCTCCTGGTGGCGCTCAGTCAGACTGAGTAGTGACATGTGGCCAGACGCTCCTCGGGCCGCGCGTTGCTTGGGCTTCTCTCCTGGAGGCCCTCAGTCAGACCAAGTGGTGACATGTGGCAAGACACTCCTCGGGGCGCGTCTTGCTTGGGCCTCTCTCCTGGTGGCGCTCAGTCAGACTGAGTAGTGACATGTGGCCAGACGCTCCTCGGGCCGCGTGTTGCTTGGGCTTCTCTCCTGGAGGCCCTCAGTCAGACCAAGTGGTGACATGTGGCAAGACACTCCTCGGGGCGCGTCTTTCTTCGGCCTCTCTCCTGGAGGCCCTCTGTCAGACCCATTGTTAACATGTGGCAAGACGCTCCTCGGGGCTCGTCTTGCTTGGGCCTCTCTCCTGGAGGCACTCAGTCAGACCAAGTGGTGACATGTGGCAAGACACTCCTCGGGGCGCGTCTTGCTTCGGCCTCTCTCCTGGAGGCCCTCTGTCAGACCCATTGTTGACATGTGGCAAGACGCTCCTCGGGGCTCGTCTTGCTTGGGCCTCTCTCCTGGAGGCACTCAGTCAGACCGAGTGCTGACATGTGGCAAGACGCTCCTCGGGGCGCGTCTTGCTTGGGCCTCTCTCCTGGAGGCGCTCAGTCAGAACCAGAGGTGACATGTGTCAAGACGCTCCTCGGGGCGCCTCTTGCTTGGGCCTCTCTCCTGGAGGCCCTCAGTCAGACCCATTGTTGACATGTGGCAAGACGCTCCTCGGGGCTCGTCTTGCTTGGGCCTCTCTCCTGGAGGGACTCAGTCAGACCGAGTGCTGACATGTGGCAAGACGCTCCTCGGGGCGCGTCTTGCTTGGGCCTCTCTCCTGGAGGCGCTCAGTCAGAACCAGAGGTGACATGTGGCAAGACGCTCCTCGGGGCGCCTCTTGCTTGGGCCTCTCTCCTGGAGGCCCTCAGTCAGACCCATTGTTGACATGTGGCAAGACGCTGCTCGGGGCGCGTCTTGCTTGGGCCTCTCTCCTGGAGGCGCTCAGTCAGACCGAGTGCTGACATAAGGCAAGACGCTCCTCGGGGCGCGTCTTGCTTGGGCCTCTCTCCTGGAGGCGCTCAGTCAGACTGAGTAGTGACATGTGGCCTGACGCTCCTCGGGGCACGTCTTGCTTGGGCCTCTCTCCTGGAGGCGCTCAGTCAGACCCAGTGGTGACATGTGGCATGACACTCCTCGGGGCGCGTCTTGCTTGGGCCTCTCTCGTGGAGGCCCTCTGTCAGACCCAGTGTTGACATGTGTCAAGACGCTCCTCGGGGCGCGTCTTGCTTGGGCTTCTCTCCTGGAGGCCCTCAGTCAGACCCATTGTTGACATGTGGCAAGACGCTCCTCGGGGCGCGTCTTGCTTGGGCTTCTCTCCTGGAGGTGCTAAGACAGACCCAGTGTTGACATGTGACAAGACGCTCCTCGGGGCGCGTCTTGCTTGGGCCTCTCTCCTGGAGGCGCTCAGTCAGAACCAGAGGTGACATGTGGCAAGACGCTCCTCGGGGCGCGTCTTGCTTGGGCCTTTCTCCTGGAGGCCCTCTGTCAGACCCAGTGTTGACATGTGGCAAGACGCTCCTCCGGGCGCATCTTGCTTGGGCCCCTCTCCTGGAGGCCCTCAGTCAGACCCATTGTTGACATGTGACAAGACGCTCCTGTAACGTTTCAGCCTGATTGGAACTTGTTTTCACACAAATGAACCCAGAATGATGTGAAATTGTGCTTCGTGCAACATAATTCTGGGTGCCATTCAAAAACCATAAGTGCTAATGACTCCATTCCTTTTTGAGGTTGTAGGGGCTGTTGATTGGAGTACACTAAAACAAACCTGACCTCTCTAGGACATTCAGAAGCCAAGTTATAAGCCCTCAAAGGTGTAACTGGACTACTTCTTTAAAGTGACACCAGGCCCGGTGACCTTTGGGACATGGTTTTACCCCCATAGAAATGTGCGATCATTTTGAAACGTTCAGATAACTTACAACTCAATAGATTCTACCTTCTTGTAACGTTTCAGGCTGATTGGACCTTGTTTCACTCAAATGAACCCAGAATGATGTGAAATTGTGCTTCGTGCAACATAATTCTGGGTGCCATTTAAAAATCATAAGTGCTAATGACTCCATTCCTTTTAGTGGTAATGGGGGCTGTTAATTGGAGTACTCTAAAACAAACCTGACCTCTCTAGGATATTCAGAAGCCAAGTTATAAGCCCACAAAGGTGTAACTGGACTACTTCTTTAAATTGACACCAGGCCCGGTGACCTTTGGGACATGGTTTGACCCCCTTAGGTAAGTGCTATCATCATGAAACGTTCAGATCACTTACAACTCAATAGATTCTACCTTCCTGTAACGTTTCAGCCTGATTGGACCTTGTTTTCACACAAATGAACCCAGAATGATGTGGAATTGTGCTTCGTGCAACATAATTCCGTGTGCCATTTACAAACCATAAGTGCTAATGACTCCATTCCTTTTTGTGGTTGTAGGGGCTGTTGATTGGAGTACATTAAAACAAACCTGATCTCTCTAGGACATTCAGAAGCCAAGTTATAAGCCCACAAAGGTGTAACTGGACTACTTCTTTAAATTGACACCAGGCCCGGTGACCTTTGTGACATGGTTTGACCCCCTTAGGAAAGTGCTATCATCATGAAACGTTCAGATCACTTACAACTCAATAGATTCTACCTTCCTGTAACGTTTCAGCCTAATTGGACCTTGTTTTCACACAAATGAACCCAGAATGATGTGAAATTGTGCTTCGTGCAACATAATTCTGGGTGCCATTTAAAAACCATAAGTGCTAATGACTCCATTCCTTTTTGTGGTTGTAGGGGCTGTTGATTGGAGTATACTAAAACAAACCTGATCTCTCTAGGACATTCAGAAGCCAAGTTATGAGCCCACAAATGTGTAAATGGACTACTTCTTTAAATTGACACCAGATCCGGTGACCTTTGGGACATGGTTTGACCCCCTTAGGAAAGTGCTATCATCATGAAACATTCAGATCACTTACAACTCAATAGATTCTACCTTCCTGTAACGTTTCAGCCTGATTGGACCTTGTTTTCACACAAATGAACCCAGAATGATGTGAAATTGTGCTTCGTGCAACATAATTCTGGGTGCCATTTACAAACCTTAAGTGCTAATGACTCCATTCCTTTTTGTGGTTGTAGGGGCTGTTGATTGGAGTACACTAAAAAAACATGATCTCTCTAGGACATTCAGAAGCCAAGTTATAAGCCCACAAATGTGTAACTGGACTACTTCTTTAAATTGACACCAGATCCGGTGACCTTTGGGACATGGTTTGATCCCCTTATGAAAGTACTATCATCATGAAACGTTCAGATCACTTACAACTCAATAGATTCTACCTTCCTGTAACGTTTCAGCCTGATTGGACCTTGTTTTCACACAAATGGACCCAGAATGATGTGAAATTGTGCTTTGTGCCACATAATTCTGGGTGCCATTTAAAAACCATAAGTGCTAATGACTCCATTCCTTTTTGTGGTTGTAGGGGCTGTTGATTGGAGTACATTAAAACAAACCTGATCTCTCTAGGACATTCAGAAGCCAAGTTATAAGCCCACAAATGTGTAACTGGACTACTTCTTTAAATTGACACCAGATCCGGTGACATTTGGGACATGGTTTGACCCCCTATAGGAATGTGCGATCATCTTGAAACGTTCAGATCACTTACAACTCAATAGATTCCACCTTCCTGTAACGTTTCAGCCTGATTGGACCTTGTTTTCACACAAATGAACCCAGAATGATGTGAAATTGTGCTTCGTGCAACATAATTCTGGGTGCCATTTACAAACCATAAGTGCTAATGACTCCATTCCTTTTTGTCGTTGTAGGGGCTGTTGATTGGAGAACACTAAAACAAACCTAACCTCTCTAGGACATTCAGAAGCCAAGTTATAAGCCCACAAAGGTGTAACTGGACTACTTCTTTAGAGGGACACCAGGCCCGGTGACCTTTGGGACAAGGTTTTACCCCCTATAGGAATGTGCGATCATCTTGAAACGTTCAGATCACTTACAACTCAATAGATTCTACCTTCTTGTAGCGTTTCAGCCTGATTGGACCTTGTTTTCACACAAATGGACCCAGAATGATGTGAAATTGTGCTTCGTGCAACATAATTCTGGGGGCCATTTACAAACCATAAGTGCTAATGACTCCATTCCTTTTTGTGGTTGTAGGGGCTGTTGATTGGAGTACATTAAAACAAACCTGATCTCTCTAGGACATTCAGAAGCCAAGTTATAAGCCCACAAATGTGTAACTGGACTACTTCTTTAAATTGACACCAGATCCGGTGACCTTTGGGACATGGTTTGACCCCCTTAGGAAAGTGCTATCATCATGAAACGTTCAGATCACTTACAACTCAATAGATTCTACCTTCCTGTAACGTTTCAGCCTAATTGGACCTTGTTTTCACACAAATGAACCCAGATTGATGTGAAAGTGTGCTTCGTGCAACATAATTCTGGGTGCCATTTACAAACCATAAGTGCTAATGACTCCATTCCTTTTTGTGGTTGTAGGGGCTGTTGATTGGAGAACACTAAAACAAACCTAACCTCTCTAGGACATTCAGAAGCCAAGTTATAAGCCCACAAAGGTGTAACTGGACTACTTCTTTAGAGGGACACCAGGCCCGGTGACCTTTGGGACATGGTTTGACCCCCTATAGGAATGTGCGATCATCTTGAAACGTTCAGATCACTTACAACTCAATAGATTATACCTTCCTGTAACGTTTCAGCCTGATTGGACCTTGTTTTCACACAAATGAACCCAGAATGATGTGAAATTGTGCTTCGTGCAACATAATTCTGGGTGCCATTTAAAAACCATAAGTGCTAATGACTCCATTCCTTTTCGTGGTTGTAGGGGCTGTTGATTGGAGAATATGAAAACAAACCTGATCTCTCTAGGACATTCAGAAGCCAAGTTATAAGCCCACAAAGGTGTAACTGGACTACTTCTTTGAATTGACACCAGATCCGGTGACCTTTGGGACATGGTTTGACCCCCTTAGAAAAGTGCTATCATCATGAAATGTTCAGATCACTTACAACTCAATAGATTCTACCTTCCTGTAACATTTCAGCCTGATTGGACCTTGTTTTCACACAAATGAACCCAGAATGATGTGAAATTGTGCTTCGTGCAACATAATTCTGGGTGCCATTTAAAAACCATAAGTGCTAATGACACCATTCCTTTTTGAGGTTGTAGGGGCTGTTGATTGGAGTACACTAAAACAAACCTGATCTCTCTAGGACATTCAGAAGCCAAGTTATAAGCCCTCAAAGGTGTCAGTGGACTACTTCTTTAAAGTGACACCAGGCCCGGTGACCTTTGGGACATGGTTTGACCCCCTATAGGAATGTGCGATCATCATGAAACGTTCAGATCACTTACAACTCAATAGATTCTACCTTCTTGTAACGTTTCAGCCTAATTGGACCTTGTTTTCACACAAATGGACCCAGAATGATGTGAAATTGTGCTTCGTGCAACATAATTCTGGGTGCCATTTACAAACCATAAGTGCTAATGACTCCATTCCTTTTTGTGGTTGTAGGGGCTGCTGGTTGGAATTCATTAAAACAAACCAGATCTCTCTAGGACATTCAGAAGCCAAGTTATAAGCCCACAAATGTGTAACTGGACTACTTCTTTAAATTGACACCAGATCCGGTGACCTTTGGGACATGGTTTGACCCCCTTAGGAAAGTGCTATCATCTTGAAACGTTCAGATCACTTACAACTCAATAGATTCTACCTTCCTGTAACGTTTCAGCCTGATTGGACCTTGTTTTCACACAAATGAACCCAGAATGATGTGAAATTGTGCTTCGTGCAACATAATTCTGGGTGCCATTCAAAAACCATAAGTGCTAATGACTCCATTCCTTTTTGAGGTTGTAGGGGCTGTTGATTGGAGTACACTAAAACAAACCTGATCTCTCTAGGACATTCAGAAGCCAAGTTATAAGCCCTCAAAGGTGTAACTGGACTACTTCTTTAAAGTGACACCAGGCCCGGTGACCTTTGGGACATGGTTTGACCCCCTTAAGAAATGCTATCATCATGAAACGTTCAGATCATTTACAACTCAATAGATTCTACCTTCCTGTAACGTTTCAGCCTGATTGGACCTTGTTTTCACACAAATGAACCCAGAATGACGTGAAATTGTGCTTCGTGCAACATAATTCTGGGTGCCATTTACAAACCTTAAGTGCTAATGACTCCATTCCTTTTTGAGGTTGTAGGGGCTGTTGATTGGAGTACACTAAAAAAACCTGATCTCTCTAGGACATTCAGAAGCCAAGTTATAAGCCCACAAATGTGTAACTGGACTACTTCTTTAAATTGACACCAGATCCGGTGACCTTTGGGACATAGTTTGACCCTCTTAGGAAAGTGCTATCATCATGAAACGTTCAGATCACTTACAACTCAATAGATTCTACCTTCCTGTAACGTTTCAGCCTGATTGGACCTTGTTTTCACACAAATGAACCCAGAATGATGTGAAATTGTGCTTCGTGCAACATAATTCTGGGTGCCATTTAAAAACCATAAGTGCTAATGACTCCATTCCTTTTAGTGGTAATGGGGGCTGTTAATTGGAGTACTCTAAAACAAACCTGACCTCTCTAGGATATTCAGAAGCCAAGTTATAAGCCCACAAAGGTGTAACTGGACTACTTCTTTAAATTGACACCAGGCCCGGTGACCTTTGGGACATGGTTTGACCCCCTTAGGTAAGTGCTATCATCATGAAACGTTCAGATCACTTACAACTCAATAGATTCTACCTTCCTGTAACGTTTCAGCCTGATTGGACCTTGTTTTCACACAAATGAACCCAGAATGATGTGGAATTGTGCTTCGTGCAACATAATTCTGTGTGCCATTTAAAAACCATAAGTGCTAATGACTCCATTCCTTTTAGCGGTAATGGGGGCTGCTAATTGGAGTACTCTAAAACAAACCTGACCTCTCTAGGATATTCAGAAGCCAAGTTATAAGCCCACAAAGGTGTAACTGGACTACTTCTTTAAAGTGACACCAGGCCCGGTGACCTTTGGGACCTGGTATGACCCCCTATAGGAAAGTGCGATCATCATGAAACGTTCAGATCACTTACAACTCAATAGATTCTAACTTCTTGTAATGTTTCAGCCTGATTGGACCTTGTTTTCACACAAATGGACCCAGAATGATGTGAAATTGTGCTTCGTGCAAAATAATTCTGGGTGCCATTTACAAACCATAAGTGCTATTGACTCCATTCCTTATTGAGGTTGTAGGGGCTGTTGATTGGAGTACACTAAAACAAACCTGACCTCTCTAGGATATTCAGAAGCCAAGTTATAAGCCCACAAAGGTGTAACTGGACTACTTCTTTAAAGTGACACCAGGCCCGGTGACCTTTGGGACCTGGTATGACCCCCTATAGGAAAGTGCGATCATCATGAAACGTTCAGATCACTTACAACTCAATAGATTCTAACTTCTTGTAACGTTTCAGCCTGATTGGACCTTGTTTTCACACAAATGGACCCAGAATGATGTGAAATTGTGCTTCGTGCAACATGATTCTGGGTGCCATTTACAAACCATAAGTGCTAATGACTCCATTCCTTTTTGTGGTTGTAGGGGCTGTTGGTTGGAGTACATTAAAACAAACCTGATCTCTCTAGGACATTCAGAAGCCAAGTTATAAGCCCACAAATGGGTAACTGGACTACTTCTTTAAATTGACACCAGATCCGGTGACCTTTGGGACGTGGTTTGACCCCCTTAGGAAAGTGCTATCATCATGAAACATTCATATCACTTACAACTCAATAGATTCTACCTTCCTGTAACGTTTTAGCCTGATTGTACCTTGTTTTCACACAAATGAACCCAGAATGATGTGAAATTGTGCTCCGTGCAACATAATTCTGGGTGCCATTTAAAAACCATAAGTTCTAATGACTCCATTCCTTTTTGTGGTTGTAGGGGCTGTTGATTGGAGTATACTAAAACAAACCTGATCTCTCTAGGACATTCAGAAGCCAAGTTATAAGCCCACAAATGTTTAACTGGACTACTTCTTTAAAGTGACACCAGGCCCGGTGACCTTTGGGACATGGTTTGACCCCCTATAGGAATGTGCGATCATTATGAAACGTTCAGATCACTTACAACTCAATAGATTCTACCTTCTCGTAACGTTTCAGCCTGATTGGACCTTGTTTTCACACAAATGGACCCAGAATGATGTGAAATTGTGCTTCGTGCAACATAATTCTGGGTGCCATTTAAAAACCATAAGAGCTAATGACTCCATTCCTTTTCGTGGTTGTAGGGGCTGTTGATTGGAGTATACTAAAAGAAACCTGATCTCTCTAGGACATTCAGAAGCCAAGTTATGAGCCCACAAATGTGTAACTGGACTACTTTAAATTGACACCAGATCCGGTGACCTTTGGGACATTGTTTCACCCCCTTAGGAAAGTGCTATCATCATGAAACATTCAGATCACTTACAACTCAATAGATTCTACCTTCCTGTAACGTTTCAGCCTGATTGGACCTTGTTTTCACACAAATGAACCCAGAATGATGTGAAATTGTGCTTCGTGCAACATAATTCTGGGTGCCATTTACAAACCTTAAGTGCTAATGACTCCATTCCTTTTTGTGGTTGTAGGGGCTGTTGATTGGAGTACACTAAAAAAACTGATCTCTCTAGGACATTCAGAAGCCAAGTTATAAGCCCACAAATGTGTAACTGGACTACTTCTTTAAAGTGACACCAGGCCCGGTGACCTTTGGGACATAGTTTGACCCCCTTAGGAAAGTGCTATCATCATGAAACGTTCAGATCACTTACAACTCAATAGATTCTACCTTCCTGTAACGTTTCAGCCTGATTGGACCTTCTTTTCACACAAATGAACCCAGAATGATGTGAAATTGTGCTTCGTGCAACATAATTCTGGGTGCCATTTAAAAACCATAAGTTCTAATGACTCCATTCCTTTTAGTGGTAATGGGGGCTGCTAATTGGAGTACTCTAAAACGAACCTGACCTCTCTAGGATATTCAGAAGCCAAGTTCTAAGCCCACAAATGTGTAACTGGACTACTTCTTTAAAGTGACACCAGGCCCGGTGACCTTTGGGACATGGTTTGACCCCCTATAGGAATGTGCGATCGTCATGAAACGTTCAGATCATTTACAACTCAATAGATTCTAACTTCTTGTAAAGTTTCAGCCTGATTGGACCTTGTTTTCACACAAATGGACCCAGAATGATGTGAAATTGTACTTCGTGCAACATAATTCTGGGTGCCATTTACAAACCATAAGTGCTAATGACTCCATTCCTTTTTGTGGTTGTAGGGGCTGTTGATTGGAGTACATTAAAACAAACCTGATCTCTCTAGGACATTCAGAAGCCAAGTTATAAGCCCACAAAGGTGTAACTGGACTACTTCTTTAAATTGACACCAGGCCCGGTGACCTTTGGGACATGGTTTGACCCCCTTAGGAAAGAGCTATCATCATGAAACGTTCAGATCACTTACAACTCAATAGATTCTGCCTTCCTGTAACGTTTCAGCCTGATTGGACCTTGTTTTCACACAAATGAACCCAGAATGATGTGAAATTGTGCTTCGTGCAACATAATTCTGGGTGCCATTTAAAAACCATAAGTGCTAATGACTCCATTCCTTTTTGTGGTTGTAGGGGCTGTTGATTGGAGTATACTAAAACAAACCTGATCTCTCTAGGACATTCAGAAGCCAAGTTATGAGCCCACAAATGTGTAACTGGACTACTTCTTTAAATTGACACCAGATCCGGTGACCTTTGGGACATGGTTTGACCCCCTTAGGAAAGTGCTATCATCATGAAACATTCAGATCACTTACAACTCAATAGATTCTACCTTCCTGTAACGTTTCAGCCTGATTGGACCTTGTTTTCACACAAATGAACCCAGAATGATGTGAAATTGTGCTTCGTGCAACATAATTCTGGGTGCCATTTACAAACCTTAAGTGCTAATGACTCCATTCCTTTTTGTGGTTGTAGGGGCTGGTGATTGGAGTACACTAAAAAAACCTGATCTCTCTAGGACATTCAGAAGCCAAGTTATAAGCCCACAAATGTGTAACTGGACTACTTCTTTAAATTGACACCAGATCCGGTGACCTTTGGGACATGGTTTGATCCCCTTATGAAAGTACTATCATCATGAAACGTTCAGATCACTTACAACTCAATAGATTCTACCTTCCTGTAACGTTTCAGCCTGATTGGACCTTGTTTTCACACAAATGAACCCAGAATGATGTGAAATTGTGCTTCGTGCAACATAATTCTGGGTGCCATTTAAAAACCATAAGTTCTAATGACTCCATTCATTTTAGTGGTAATGGGGGCTGCTAATTGGAGTACTCTAAAACAAACCTGACCTCTCTAGGATATTCAGAAGCCAAGTTCTAAGCCCACAAAGGTGTAACTGGACTACTTCTTTAAAGTGACACCAGGCCCGGTGACCTTTGGGACATGGTTTGACCCCCTATAGGAATGTGCGATCATCATGAAACGTTCAGATCACTTACAACTCAATAGATTCTAACTTCTTGTAACGTTTCAGCCTGATTGGACCTTGTTTTCACACAAATGGACCCAGAATGATGTGAAATTGTGCTTCGTGCAACATAATTCTGGGTGCCATTTACAAACCATAAGTGCTATTGACTCCATTCCTTATTGAGGTTGTAGGGGCTGTTGATTGGAGTACACTAAAACAAACCTGATCTCTCTAGGACATTCAGAAGCCAAGTTATAAGCCCACAAATGGGTAACTGGACTACTTCTTTAAATTGACACCAGATCCAGTGACCTTTGGGACGTGGTTTGACCCCCTTAGGAAAGTGCTATCATCATGAAACATTCATATCACTTACAACTCAATAGATTCTACCTTCCTGTAACGTTTTAGCCTGATTGTACCTTGTTTTCACACAAATGAACCCAGAATGATGTGAAATTGTGCTCCGTGCAACATAATTCTGGGTGCCATTTAAAAACCATAAGTTCTAATGACTCCATTCCTTTTAGTGGTAATGGGGGCTGTTAATTGGAGTACTCTAAAACAAACCTGACCTCTCTAGGATATTCAGAAGCCAAGTTATAAGCCCACAAAGGTGTAACTGGACTACTTCTTTAAATTGACACCAGGCCCGGTGACCTTTGGGACATGGTTTGACCCCCTTAGTTAAGTGCTATCATCATGAAACGTTCAGATCACTTACAACTCAATAGATTCTACCTTCCTGTAACGTTTCAGCCTGATTGGACCTTGTTTTCACACAAATGAACCCAGAATGATGTGGAATTGTGCTTAGTGCAACATAATTCTGTGTGCCATTTAAAAACCATAAGTGCTAATGACTCCATTCCTTTTAGCGGTAATGGGGGCTGCTAATTGGAGTACTCTAAAACAAACCTGACCTCTCTAGGATATTCAGAAGCCAAGTTATAAGCCCACAAAGGTGTAACTGGACTACTTCTTTAAAGTGACACCAGGCCCGGTGACCTTTGGGACCTGGTATGACCCCCTATAGGAAAGTGCGATCATCATGAAACGTTCAGATCACTTACAACTCAATAGATTCTAACTTCTTGTAATGTTTCAGCCTGATTGGACCTTGTTTTCACACAAATGGACCCAGAATGATGTGAAATTGTGCTTCGTGCAAAATAATTCTGGGTGCCATTTACAAACCATAAGTGCTATTGACTCCATTCCTTATTGAGGTTGTAGGGGCTGTTGATTGGAGTACACTAAAACAAACCTGACCTCTCTAGGATATTCAGAAGCCAAGTTATAAGCCCACAAAGGTGTAACTGGACTACTTCTTTAAAGTGACACCAGGCCCGGTGACCTTTGGGACCTGGTATGACCCCCTATAGGAAAGTGCGATCATCATGAAACGTTCAGATCACTTACAACTCAATAGATTCTAACTTCTTGTAACGTTTCAGCCTGATTGGACCTTGTTTTCACACAAATGGACCCAGAATGATGTGAAATTGTGCTTCGTGCAACATGATTCTGGGTGCCATTTACAAACCATAATTGCTAATGACTCCATTCCTTTTTGTGGTTGTAGGGGCTGTTGGTTGGAGTACATTAAAACAAACCTGATCTCTCTAGGACATTCAGAAGCCAAGTTATAAGCCCACAAATGGGTAACTGGACTACTTCTTTAAATTGACACCAGATCCGGTGACCTTTGGGACGTGGTTTGACCCCCTTAGGAAAGTGCTATCATCATGAAACATTCATATCACTTACAACTCAATAGATTCTACCTTCCTGTAACGTTTTAGCCTGATTGTACCTTGTTTTCACACAAATGAACCCAGAATGATGTGAAATTGTGCTCCGTGCAACATAATTGTGGGTGCCATTTAAAAACCATAAGTTCTAATGACTCCATTCCTTTTTGTGGTTGTAGGGGCTGTTGATTGGAGTATACTAAAACAAACCTGATCTCTCTAGGACATTCAGAAGCCAAGTTATAAGCCCACAAATGTGTAACTGGACTACTTCTTTAAAGTGACACCAGGCCCGGTGACCTTTGGGACATGGTTTGACCCCCTATAGGAATGTGCGATCATTATGAAACGTTCAGATCACTTACAACTCAATAGATTCTACCTTCTCGTAACGTTTCAGCCTGATTGGACCTTGTTTTCACACAAATGGACCCAGAATGATGTGAAATTGTGCTTCGTGCAACATAATTCTGGGTGCCATTTAAAAACCATAAGAGCTAATGACTCCATTCCTTTTCGTGGTTGTAGGGGCTGTTGATTGGAGTATACTAAAAGAAACCTGATCTCTCTAGGACATTCAGAAGCCAAGTTATGAGCCCACAAATGTGTAACTGGACTACTTTAAATTGACACCAGATCCGGTGACCTTTGGGACATTGTTTCACCCCCTTAGGAAAGTGCTATCATCATGAAACATTCAGATCACTTACAACTCAATAGATTCTACCTTCCTGTAACGTTTCAGCCTGATTGGACCTTGTTTTCACACAAATGAACCCAGAATGATGTGAAATTGTGCTTCGTGCAACATAATTCTGGGTGCCATTTACAAACCTTAAGTGCTAATGACTCCATTCCTTTTTGTGGTTGTAGGGGCTGTTGATTGGAGTACACTAAAAAAACTGATCTCTCTAGGACATTCAGAAGCCAAGTTATAAGCCCACAAATGTGTAACTGGACTACTTCTTTAAAGTGACACCAGGCCCGGTGACCTTTGGGACATAGTTTGACCCCCTTAGGAATGTGCGATCATCATGAAACGTTCAGATCACTTACAACTCAATAGATTCTAACTTCTTGTAAAGTTTCAGCCTGATTGGACCTTGTTTTCACACAAATGGACCCAGAATGATGTGAAATTGTACTTCGTGCAACATAATTCTGGGTGCCATTTACAAACCATAAGTGCTAATGACTCCATTCCTTTTTGTGGTTGTAGGGGCTGTTGATTGGAGTACATTAAAACAAACCTGATCTCTCTAGGACATTCAGAAGCCAAGTTATAAGCCCACAAAGGTGTAACTGGACTACTTCTTTAAATTGACACCAGGCCCGGTGACCTTTGGGACATGGTTTGACCCCCTTAGGAAAGAGCTATCATCATGAAACGTTCACATCACTTACAACTCAATAGATTCTGCCTTCCTGTAACGTTTCAGCCTGATTGGACCTTGTTTTCACACAAATGAACCCAGAATGATGTGAAATTGTGCTTCGTGCAACATAATTCTGGGTGCCATTTAAAAACCATAAGTGCTAATGACTCCATTCCTTTTTGTGGTTGTAGGGGCTGTTGATTGGAGTATACTAAAACAAACCTGATCTCTCTAGGACATTCAGAAGCCAAGTTATGAGCCCACAAATGTGTAACTGGACTACTTCTTTAAATTGACACCAGATCCGGTGACCTTTGGGACATGGTTTGACCCCCTTAGGAAAGTGCTATCATCATGAAACATTCAGATCACTTACAACTCAATAGATTCTACCTTCCTGTAACGTTTCAGCCTGATTGGACCTTGTTTTCACACAAATGAACCCAGAATGATGTGAAATTGTGCTTCGTGCAACATAATTCTGGGTGCCATTTACAAACCTTAAGTGCTAATGACTCCATTCCTTTTTGTGGTTGTAGGGGCTGTTGATTGGAGTACACTAAAAAAACCTGATCTCTCTAGGACATTCAGAAGCCAAGTTATAAGCCCACAATTGTGTAACTGGACTACTTCTTTAAATTGACACCAGATCCGGTGACCTTTGGGACATGGTTTGATCCCCTTATGAAAGTACTATCATCATGAAACGTTCAGATCACTTACAACTCAATAGATTCTACCTTCCTGTAACGTTTCAGCCTGATTGGACCTTCTTTTCACACAAATGAACCCAGAATGATGTGGAATTGTGCTTAGTGCAACATAATTCTGTGTGCCATTTAAAAACCATAAGTGCTAATGACTCCATTCCTTTTAGCGGTAATGGGGGCTGCTAATTGGAGTACTCTAAAACAAACCTGACCTCTCTAGGATATTCAGAAGCCAAGTTATAAGCCCACAAAGGTGTAACTGGACTACTTCTTTAAAGTGACACCAGGCCCGGTGACCTTTGGGACCTGGTATGACCCCCTATAGGAAAGTGCGATCATCATGAAACGTTCAGATCACTTACAACTCAATAGATTCTAACTTCTTGTAATGTTTCAGCCTGATTGGACCTTGTTTTCACACAAATGGACCCAGAATGATGTGAAATTGTGCTTCGTGCAAAATAATTCTGGGTGCCATTTGCAAACCATAAGTGCTATTGACTCCATTCCTTATTGAGGTTGTAGGGGCTGTTGATTGGAGTACACTAAAACAAACCTGACCTCTCTAGGATATTCAGAAGCCAAGTTATAAGCCCACAAAGGTGTAACTGGACTACTTCTTTAAAGTGACACCAGGCCCGGTGACCTTTGGGACCTGGTATGACCCCCTATAGGAAAGTGCGATCATCATGAAACGTTCAGATCACTTACAACTCAATAGATTCTAACTTCTTGTAACGTTTCAGCCTGATTGGACCTTGTTTTCACACAAATGGACCCAGAATGATGTGAAATTGTGCTTCGTGCAACATGATTCTGGGTGCCATTTACAAACCATAATTGCTAATGACTCCATTCCTTTTTGTGGTTGTAGGGGCTGTTGGTTGGAGTACATTAAAACAAACCTGATCTCTCTAGGACATTCAGAAGCCAAGTTATAAGCCCACAAATGGGTAACTGGACTACTTCTTTAAATTGACACCAGATCCGGTGACCTTTGGGACGTGGTTTGACCCCCTTAGGAAAGTGCTATCATCATGAAACATTCATATCACTTACAACTCAATAGATTCTACCTTCCTGTAACGTTTTAGCCTGATTGTACCTTGTTTTCACACAAATGAACCCAGAATGATGTGAAATTGTGCTCAGTGCAACATAATTGTGGGTGCCATTTAAAAACCATAAGTTCTAATGACTCCATTCCTTTTTGTGGTTGTAGGGGCTGTTGATTGGAGTATACTAAAACAAACCTGATCTCTCTAGGACATTCAGAAGCCAAGTTATAAGCCCACAAATGTGTAACTGGACTACTTCTTTAAAGTGACACCAGGCCCGGTGACCTTTGGGACATGGTTTGACCCCCTATAGGAATGTGCGATCATTATGAAACGTTCAGATCACTTACAACTCAATAGATTCTACCTTCTCGTAACGTTTCAGCCTGATTGGACCTTGTTTTCACACAAATGGACCCAGAATGATGTGAAATTGTGCTTCGTGCAACATAATTCTGGGTGCCATTTAAAAACCATAAGAGCTAATGACTCCATTCCTTTTTGTGGTTGTAGGGGCTGTTGATTGGAGTATACTAAAAGAAACCTGATCTCTCTAGGACATTCAGAAGCCAAGTTATGAGCCCACAAAT